>NC_044332.1:30278418-31528418 GCF_007399415.2 Gopherus evgoodei | reverse complement strand
CATGATGGAAAATACTTTACAGGGGTACTCAGATTCATATAGCCCAGAGGAACCCCCTCTAGCCTTAGGTTCAAAGTTACAGCAAACAGAAGTAAAATCCTCTCAGCAAAAAAGGACATTTACAAGTTGAGAAAACAAAAATAAAACTAATCTGCCTTGCCTGGCTATTACTTACAATTTTGAAACATGAGAGACTGATTCAGAAAGATTTGGAGAGCCTGGACTGACGTCTGGTCCCTCTTAGTCGCAAGAGCGAACAACACCCAAAACAAAGAACACAAACAAAGACTTCCCTCCACCAAGATTTGAAAGTATCTTGTCCCCTTATTGGTCCTCTGGTCAGGTGTCAGCCAGGTTTACTGAGCTTCTTAACCCTTTACAGGTAAAAGAGACATTAACCCTTAACTATCTGTTTATGACAGTGGCAATCATGTCTTCAGAAGTAAATAGACTGTACCGCCTCTTCCAATTCACAAATAAACTCTTTCTAAATGATAACCCAGGGAAACACTAAAGTTTTAGTGATATATTAAAATTAATGCCAAAGCCTATTGCAACTTTGTTGAAGACTAACTCACTTAGTCAATTTTCAACATGCAGCTTATGCATGCGCTTCTTAACCTTTGGACCAGTTATTTCATACTTCAAGTTAGTTGGTTCCCTAACCAAAGGGCCAACTGTTAGCTGTATTGTTTTTAAATGAAATAAGAGATTTATTTTTGTGAATCACCCAAATATCAGATGATCTTTCACTGATAAGAAACAGTCCATGGATTAAGTCATCAGATACAGACAAGTAGAGTTGTCTTATTGACGAATGTAAAGTTTCTTAGTCAAGGAGACTCCCTGAGGAGGTACTCTGTATGTGCGGGCTTCAAACCTTCTTTTGTATTCACATACCACATGTCCTCCAATAACTAAGACCTTTATTACATGGAAGTCATTTGTTCTCTCCAGAAGAGCTAGCCGGAATTCTTTATATTATTTTAAAGCTGTAATATGTTTTGAATTTAGGGTCACATATTTTAAGGGTATATAGTGGTCACTGCATGTTTTGCCTAATTTAAAAATCACTATGAACTTTCAGTAAGGTTTCATACTGACTTTCAAGTTACTTTGCTTGCTTAAAGCAGTGATGAACCAGATGCAAAACCAAAACCTCAGGGGACCTAATTTGGATTATGAGTCTGGCAAAGTAAATACTCATTCTATACACCACACCATCCTATCCTGCCAACCTGTCCCAAGCCTTTCTAACTGCTCGACAGCTGCATTCAGCAATTGCTTCCTCTCTGCTGTCAGGACTTCCTAGCTTATTCTGATCATTCCCAATCTCTACACTGATATTAGTAGATTCCATTAGTGCCTGAAATACCACATCATAAAATAGAAACCACCAAATAGAAATTACATATCAAGTAACCTTTCAGGATAGGGTTTTTCATGGGAAGGGCAAGATGAAATTATTTTCTTTGTACAGTTTTACCAGGTAGCAAATACTAGAGCAGTTAATTCAATAACTGAAAATTCCATTCACATCTAGTACATGAGCATGTAGTTGTGTATAAACAAAAAACATGAAAAATATAACCTCTTTAGGATGAAACACAGAAATCCTTAGAATCATGTAACAATAATATTGAATGTTATTTGGTTGCCCATTGGAAGATAGGTGAACACAATATAAAGAGCATTACTGCTGTTAACAACTATGCCTTAAAGAAATTCTATATAAAGTTTTTATGTCTACTGTACATATAGCAGGTTGGCGATTAAAATGCCATTAGTTAACGTTTGCAGTATTGCTGTAGGCATGCTGGCCCCAGGGTACATGAGAGAGACAAGGTAAGTGAGGTAATATCTTTTATTGGCCCACCTTCTGTTGGGGTAAGGTACAAGCTTTCAAGCTACACAGAGCTCTTCTTCATCACTGGACTAGGTAAGGAAGCAGAGTGTCTGAGGCTATGGCTACACTAGAGAGTTGCACCGATGCAGTAAGATCTGCATGTAGCCATTCTAAGCTGACCAGAGAGAGCGCTCTCCTGTTGGCTTAATTATGCCAGTCCCCGCAAGTGGCAGCAGCTACGGATAACATGTTGGAGGGTGTCACTTGAAGTGAAATGGGCAATTGTGGGTTAGATCATTGGTTCTCAACCATGGGTTTGGGCCCCCTAAGGGGCCTGGAGCAGGTTTCAGGGGGGCTCCCAAGCTGGGCCAACATTAGGCTCACTGGAGTCCGGGGCAGAAAGCTAAAGCCCCACTGCATGGGGCTGAAGTCCAGGTCCCTGAGCTCCACCACCTGGGGCTGAGGCTGAAGCCTGAGCAATGTAGCTTCATGGGGGCTCCTGCTACAAGCCCTGCCTTTTATATGCAGAAAGCCAGTTGTTGTGGCACAGGTGAGCCTTGGAGTTGTTATACCATGTTGCGGGGGCCTCAGAAAGAAAAAGGTTGAGAACCTTTCGGTTAGATTGTTCAGCATAACGGATATGAAGTGGGAAGTTAAGGATAGCAGCCAGTGTGGAGCCATACAATCAGGTCCCTGTTAAGTCCATAGCTTTTGGTGTCTAACAGAATAATGAATTTAAGTTCCCAGGTTTGCCTTTTGAAAGTGCTGTGCAGGTGGCACACCCTGTACCCCATATTCACCAGTTTTATATGGTTATGATATATTTTGTACAAAGTATGCCTTGTGTTATTTGAAAATTCATTCTCCTGAATATTATGGTCCTGTTGAAATGTGTATTACAACACAGCATGTGAAATCATGAGATTTTGCTGTATGATTGCTACTCAAATATGTTGCAATTTTGGCTATCACTCATAAGCCAATTCCTCAGAGACAAAGACACAATGGCACATCAGCAAAACACTAAAGAACCGTTACCTGGTGAATCAGAAATTCATCTGCTTAATCAGAGATTCTGTAAACAGGAAATTTACAATTCATCTGAAAGACAGTTTGGAGCTCATATACGCAATGGAACTGCTACCCACATGACCCAGTAAGGATTTTTCCAGCACACAAGGTTGGGGTATAAGAAGGGAGGAAAAATGCTTTCAGCCACCTCTCCTTTTCACCTAATGCCTCTCTGCTCATAACACCAATGAATACCTGGAGAAAAGACTGGACTAAGGGAAGTGGTTCCAGGATGAAAGGAAAGGAACTGAGAATTGCCTGCAGCATCTAGTGTGGTGAGAATGATGTTTGCTTCAAATCTTATTTAGTGTGGTAAAGTTTAGGAATTAGCTTGCTTTTTTTTCTTTTTAGGTCTTTTGTAACCAATTCTGACTTTTATGCACTACCATATATAATCGCTTAAAATTTATCTTTCTCTAGCTAATAAAACCAGTATGTTTGATTAAAGTGTCTACTCAGGTCAACAGGGCTGGTACATATTCATTACCCATTGTCGGAATGACAGACTATTTATGAGCTTGCACTGTTTAGTAGCTCACAGGATTGTACAAGACACATTTTGGGGGGGCAAGACTAGGACTGAGAGATATGGGTATTTAGTAATTTGATAGTCTGCTTGAGTTGGTGGTTTTGTTTGGAAAAAAAATTCTTATTTGCTGCCTCAAGTTTTTAGTCATCGTGGTCTTAGAGAAGGATTGGTTTGCTGTACTTTTTAAAAAGGAAGCTTTTTTTCAAGTGGGAGAAGTATACATTTTTTCATCCATCCGGAGCTCAAAAATGGTTGAATAAATTTTGTTCAGATCTTTAAAAATAACCTAAAAATCTTCTGAGGTTAAAAGGTTAATTTTGCAGAACTTGATTTTGAAGTTGATTTTGAACCTTATCGAGAAAAATCCTGAGAAAGCAAGGATTTGTATTGCCAGAGAAGTCACATTATCTTAAACCATGCCTTGGAATTATGGTAGATAACTCACTAATCAATTCCCTCTCAGTGCAAGGTGCTCAGGCTTTGGTTCACTTCAGTCCCTCAATAGTTTAGTCTCTTGAGGGTTTCAATACTTTGATCTAATTCTGGTTGTTGGCTTGGTGTGGAGGTGTCTGGGCAGTGTTTAGTTGCCTGTAATGTATAGAATGTCAGACTAGATGATCTGGTTGTCCATTCAGGCCCTAAACTCTGACTTCCTAAATGATGAGTCGGGCAGTGGGAATGTTGGAGTCGCCTCATCACTAGCTTATACTGTGTTTTTCATGCAGTATAATACCTGTTAAACATTTCTGTCTACAGTTCTGAGATGAAGCCTCCAAAACAATGAACTAATTACTTGATTCATATTCTGGGTTTATAATATTCATCAGTTCAGTAAGTGAGGCCAAATATATGTGCACCTTACAAGTCCAAAGAGACTTCTGGCAAACTCCATTGGATCCAGATGCAAACAAGATTGTTTCTACCATACATCAAATATTTTACCAAATTTCATTTATGTTGCAGAGTTTGTGTAAAGAGCCAACTACCTTTTAACAGTCGATGGAGTAACATTCATACATGGTATAGTATTACCTACTGCAGCAAAACAGCAATTTATAGAACTCGCTGGCAGGAATAATTCAAGCATCTGGATTCAACAACTGCAGCTATTTCAAATACCAGTTTAAATGTCAGCCAGAGAGAGTCCTTCCCAGCCCTTCAAAAGACCAAACACTTGGGGACATCTGGTAGGTCCAACAGGCGTTTTAGCAAAAATTGGCATTTGAGAGTTAAAGCAGCTGGAGAGACTGACTCTCTGGTTTGTCAAGTATCACTCAGGAAAACATACTTGTTCATGAAAGGTCTTCAGCATGTGCCTAAAAGTTAATCATCTGCTGAAGATCTTTCCTGAACAAGGATGGAATGAATTGAAGTACCTTCCTGAATTGGGGCCTTTGATATAAATCCCTCAGGACAGGGATTTTTATGCATTTACTGGGAAGTGCCAAGTTCATCTGGCTTCTATTCCATCAGTAGATTTCTATTCCATCAACACAAAGGAACTACAAAAATGTTACAGTATTACTATATAAAATATGCTCATAGCAGTATAGCTATTACCATATTGGAAGAGGAATAGACAATATTAGTATAAGGCATTTTATACCAATATAGCTACATCTCCACTAGGAGCTGTACAAGTATAACTATATCAGTAAATATTAAAATCACCTCCCTAGCCAAAATAGTTAGAGGTACAAAAGCTGTAGCAGGCCTTATGTGCAGTCGATGCAAATTACATAACTGGGAAAAGCTAGGGGTGGAGTTAAAATGTGGTTACTGCACCGAAGGATTCTGGGAAAATAACTGGCTATAAATAACTAGATTCAGCTGAAAGCAGGGAAGTTTGAACCTGATTATCAGTGCAAGAGGAGTTCTTCTGCAGTTAGAAAGGGCTTTTAAGTAGTAGTTTTGGAGCGCTGCAGCCAAAGATATCAAAGGCTATAGAATCTCTTCTATACCAGTGATTCAAGTGGCCTTATTGAGGTTCTTTGGTTAATGTTTGTTTTTCTCTGTTCTTTCAGCACAATTAAACCAATTGAAAGTTTGCTAATTACACTTCTGGAATGAAAAGTAGGTGATGGTTGGTTTTTTGTTTTTTTTGGATTTTTTCCCCCCAAAGTGTCAATGCTCTATCAGAACACAAGCCTGTCATTGGGGCACATTGTTTGATGTTCAGAGTAGCTTGGTTTCTCAAGACCATTTCATTTTCAATCTTGGTTTGTGCTGCAAGGAGTTACCTTGCCCTGCAAAAACACAAGTGCTTTCTTCTGATATTTGCTAAATAATATTTAGCAATAAAATGATGAATTACTATAAGCAACTTATTGAGAGGTAAAGAATTTATCCACCACCTTCTGTGTCTGCACAATTCAGTGGCTCTCTGCTTTCATTACTAGCAGTGGCTAATTTAAAATGGTTTGTTCAACTGATTTTTTTTTAAGATTGCTTGTGACACTTGAGAAAAGCAACCAGATCATTCCTTGTGCTACAGCCACTTTGTCACCATACAACTGAAGCAAACAGTCCTAATGTCAATATAGCCACTTCAGTGTAGTGTGTGCATGTGCATTTGTGCCTGTCCTTCAGTGATGAAAAGCAGGTTTTTCAGCTTCTACTCTTCACAGCTAGAATTGGAGAGAACATTACATTGGAACATGGGTGAGTCTAGAATAGTATTGGGTTAACTTCACGAATGGCAAGGGATCTGCCTAATCCTGCTTAACAACAAATATGGCTGCAATTCATTTTTCTTGCTGCCCTCTCCTTCCCTAACAGAAATCAAACCTACTTTGAGCCTTCTTAGTTTACCAAAAAGAAAATTGTTTAGTCATTTGCTCAACTTTCCCTTCGCCCCATTAGTTGCTGTTTGAATTAATTTAATATGTAAGTCAGCTCTAAATCTGTTTCCACTGCAGTGTGGCAGACTTAGCCCTGCCAAGTCACTGTCACATTTCCATTCATGCCAATGGCAGCAGTAGCAGCCACTCTCTGCATTTTATTGTTAATATAAATGCCTGGAAGTAGTGGCAAACTGCAATACTTTTGACAGACAGGTTCTGGCCATTAAACCTACTATAGTAGCCAACAGTATCCTAGTGATTTCATTGAACTAATATAGCAGAGTGATGTCAAGTTGTCAACACATTAGAAAATGACATCTCCATATGTAGCCATTCACCCTAATGGCAGTACCTGCCTCCTACATCTTCATGCACCTTAACACACAACATTTTATTAGGAGAATCTGGTGAAATTATCAGTTTTATTTTTGCTTGGATAGGTAATTAATATTGCTCATTAAGCCCTACACCATTATTAATTTCCTTAGATCTTTAATATAGTCACAAGAGTTTGACAACTTCTAAACATCAATGTATACTGTTGTTAAACATAATTAAATCATTCTTTCACTTAGCCAAATGCGTAAGATTAAAACAATTGAATCCATATAGTAGAGGACTAATGGGAATACTACAAAGAATCATTCTACTGAAAACAGAAATCCTGCAGTGAAAAAATGGACTATATCATCTAGCAGATCTTTTCCATCACTAATTCCTTCACTGAATTTTTTGTTTTTCCAGGGCTAAGAGCTTGAATACAATTTTAGTTTGATACAATGGACACACAACATACAAGTACAGAATGCTTATTTAACTCTGTTCTGCCAGGACTTTTCAAGATAAAGAGAACAGTAGCTCAAGAGAACAGTTTTTAACAACATGCCCATTTAATCCATCTGAAAAGGAACATATCTTTGCTCTCTTACTTTGTTTTAAGTTATTCCAAATAAACATGAGAATAAAGAGGAAAAACAAAACACGTTTTTTCACAATATCCATCTTCAGGAAATAAAATACAATGGATTTGGGTTCATACAAGTTATTCCAAAAGCTCTGTACCATTTTGTTGCAGAATTACAGTCCTAAAATTTGGCTGTTCTGTTAAGTGCTATAATTTAAATTGGGCAAATACTGAAAAAAGTCAGTGAATATTCATTTAAAATTCTAAATGTATTTCATTTGACCTTATTTTCATCTTGTTTTAACAACATATTCTAGGAGATTAGTTCAGTAGCCAGAATTATGCTTCAATGCTCAACGTAGCCATAAGGGGAAAGTAATGACTGGTCACGATTTTTCCATCAAAATGGGAGTGGGGGAAGGAGGATGTTAAAATAAAAAACTAGATTTTCAGCTAAATGACTTTTTGCAAAAGTGTTTGCTTTACATAGAAAATTTTGTTTTTAAAAAAACATACAAAAATAGAATACCTAAATATCTAAGTTTTTAGTTTTAGGCAGAAAATGAAATATCAGTAATGTCTATTTGGAAATATTGCCACAGAGCCTAATGAGACTTGTAGTTTGGGCACCTTATCTCCACACCTATTTTCTTCTATGAGTTGAGTTCCCCATTCAGACTACATCTCCCACGAAGTACAGGACCAGGAAATCCCATGATGCCCCACAGTAGCTTTCCAAAAGCGAAGACGATGGTGCATCATGGGATACGTAGTCTAGCCAGGAAGCTTGGCCCATAGAAGACAATGAGAGGATGAGGCACCATTTCCAAACCATAATCTGGAGTTAGGGGTATTTGTCCAGAAGTCAAAATTTCCTTTGTGCATGCTTGGGCCAGGGGGTGGCAAAATGGAGGAGCAGAGATGTGGAGATAGGGAACAGTTTCCCAACCAACTGTAGTAAAAAGTCAGTTTCAAATTGTAAACATGGGCAATAAATATTCTTAAATTTGAGTTTGTTTAGTTTCAACTTCCAGCCATTAGATCTCGTTAGGTCTTTGCCTGCATGAATAAAGTCCCTTCTGTCATCAAAAATCTTCCCCCTTTGTTGGTAAGGGTACGTCTACACTACGGGATTATTCCGATTTTACATAAACCAGTTTTATAAAACAGATTGTATAAAGTCGAGTGCACACAGCTACACTAAGCACATTAATTCAGCAGTGTGCGTCCATGGTCCGAGGCTAGCGTCAATTTCCAGAGCATTGCACTGTGGGTAGCTATTCTGTAGCTATCCCATAGTTCCTGCAGTCTCCCCCACCCCTTAGAATTCTGGTTTGAGAGCCCAGTGGCTGATGGGGCAAAAATCATTGTCGCGGGTGGTTCTGGGTAAATGTTGTCAGTCATTCCTTCCTCCAGGAAAGCAACGGCAGACAATCCTTTCGCACCCTTTTTCCCTGAATTGCCCTGGCAGATGCCATAGCATGGCAACCATGGAGCCCATTCAGCTTCCCCCCCCCGCCCCACCCCACCCCTTTTTTTTTTTACAGTCACCGTATGTGTACTGGATGCCACGGACAGAGGTGATACTCCAGCACTACACATCAGCATTCATTTGCTTTTGCATGATAGCAGAGACTGTTACCAGTCCTTCTGTACCATCTGCTGCCAGTGTAAATTGGCAATGAGATGACGGTTATCTGTCCTTCTGTACTGTCTGCTGCTATCATGGGTGCCCCTGGCTGAGATCGGCCGGGGGCGCAAAGGCAAAACTGGGAATGAGTCCCCGAGTCAATCCCTCCTTTATGGTTTCTAAAAATAGAGTCAGTCCTGCCTAGAATATGGGGCTAGTGTGCTAGAGAACCAGTGTATCAGAGAGCACAGCTGCTCCGTGTCAGATCCCGCAGAAATGATGAGCTACATGCCATTCACAGGGGGTGCCCCTGCAACAACCCCACCCGTTGCTTCCCTCCTCCCCCAACCTTCCTGGGCTACCGTGGCAGTGTCCCCCACATTTCTGTCATGAAGTTAAAAAGAATGCAGGAATAAGAAACAGTGACTTGTTAGTGAGATAAATTGAGGAGGAGGCAGCCTCCTGGTGCAATGACAGTCCAGGCAGGACATTAAGCGGTGTGGGGGAGAGGAGCCCAGCATGCCGCTGATATGATAGTCCAGGCAGGACAGAATCTTTTCTTTACACAGGAAAGGGAGGGGGCTGATGGAGCTCAGTCCCCAGTTGCTATGATGAAGATGGTTACCAGCCGTTCTGTACCATCTACTGGGAATGACCGGGAGTCATTCCTATTTTCACCCAGGTGCCCCCGACCAGCCTCACCTGAAGCCAGCCAGGAGCACTCATGGGTTGATAACAAGGATGGTATCATCAGAGGGGTAGCTGTGTTAGTCTGGATCTGTAAAAGCAGCAAAGAGTCCTGTGGCACCTTATAGACTAACAGACGTTTTGGAGCATGAGCTTTCGTGGGTGAATACCCACTTTGTCAGATGCATGTAGTGGAAATTTCCAGGGGCAGGTATATATATGCAGGCAAGCTAGAGATAATGAGGTAGTTCAATCAGGGAGGATGAGGCCCTGTTCTAGCAGTTGAGGTGTGAAAACCAAGGGAGGAGAAACTGGTTCTGTAATTGGCAAGCCATTCACAGTCTTTGTTTAATCCTGAGCTGATGGTGTCAAATTTGCAGATGAACTGAAGCTCAGCAGTTTCTCTTTGAAGTCTGGTCTTGAAGTTTTTTTGCTGCAGGATGGCCACCTTAAGGTCTGCTATAGTGTGGCCAGGGAGGTTGAAGTGTTCTCCTACAGGTTTTTGTATATTGCCATTCCTAATATCTGATTTGTGTCCGTTTATCCTTTTCCGTAGCGACTGTCCAGTTTGGCCGATGTACATAGCAGAGGGGCATTGCTGGCATATATTACATTGGTGGATGTGCAGGTGAATGAACCGGTGATGGTGTGGCTGATCTGGTTAGGTCCTGTGATGGTGTCGCTGGTGTAGATATGTGGGCAGAGTTGGCATCGAGGTCTGTTGCATGGATTGGTTCCTGAGCTAGAGTTACTATGGTGCGGTGTGCAGTTACTGGTGAGAATGTGTTTCAGGTTGGCAGGTTGCCTGTAGGCGAGGACTGGCGTGCTACCCAAGGCCTGTTTTAAAATGTGGGATCATTGTCCAGGATGGGTTGTAGGTCCCTGATGATGCGTTGGAGAGGTTTTAGCTGGGGACTGTATGTGATGGCCAGTGGAGTCCTGTTGGTTTCTTTCTTGGGTTTGTCTTGCAGTAGGAGGCTTCTGGGTACACGTCTGGCTCTGTTGATCTGTTTCCTTATTTCCTCATGCGGGTATTGTAGTTTTGAGAATGCTTGGTGGAGATTTTGTAGGTGTTGGTCTCTGGCTGAGGGGTTAGAGCCGATGCGGTTGTACCTCAGTGCTTGGCTGTAGACAATGGATCGTGTGATGTGCCCGGGATGGAAGCTGGAGGCATGAAGGTAGGCATAGCGGTCGGTAGGTTTTCGGTATAGGGTGGTGGTAATGTGACCATCACTTATTTGCACCGTGGTGTCTAGGAAGTGAACCTCCCGTGTAGATTGATCCAGGCTGAGGTTGATGGTGGGGTGGAAGCTGTTGAAATTGTGGTGGAATTTTTCCAGAGACTCCTTCCCATGGGTCCAGATGATGAAGATGTCATCAATGTAGCGTAGGTAGAGAAGGGGTGTGAGTGGACGAGAGCTGAGGAAGTGTTGTTCCAGGTTGGCCATAAAAATATTGGCATACTGTGGGGCCATGCGGGTGCCCACAGCTGTGCCACTGATCTGGAGATATATATTGTCATCAAATTTGAAATAGTTGTGTGTGAGGATAAAGGCACAGAGCTCAGCAGCCAGTTGTGCTGTAGCATCATCAGGGATACTGTTCCTGACAGCTTGTATTCCATCTGTGTGTGAGATGTTCGTATAGAGAGCCTCTACATCCATGGTGGCTAGGATGGTGTTTTCTGGAAGGTCACCAATGCATTATAGTTTCCTCAGGAAATCAGTGGTGTCACAGAGATAGCTGGGAGTGCTGCTGGCATAGGGTCTGAGTAGAGAGTCCACATATCCAGACAGTCCTTCAGTGAGAGTGCCAATGCCCGAGATGATGGGGCGTCCAGGATTTCCGGGTTGGTGGATCTTGGGTAGTAGATAGAATAACCCTGGTCGGGGTTCTAAGGGTATGTTGATTTGTTCCGGTGTTAGTGTAGGGAGTGTCCTGAGTAGATGTTGCAGTTTCTTAGTGTATTCCTCAGTGGGATCTGAGGAAAGTGGCCTGTAGAATCTGGTGTTGGAGAGTTGTCTGGCAGCCTCCTTTTGGTAGTCAGACCTGTTCATGATGACAACAGCATCTCCTTTATCAGCCTCTTTGATGATAATGTCTGGGTGGTTTCTGAGGCTGTGGATGGCATTGCGTTCTGCACGACTTAGGTTATGAGGCAAGCGATGTTGTTTTTCCACAATTTCTGCCTGTGCACGTCGGCAGAAGCATTCAATATAGAGGTCTAGACTGTCATTTCGACCCTTAGGAGGACTCCATGTGGAGTTCTTCTTCTTGTGCTGTTGGTGGGAGGGTACCTGTGTATCAGTGCGCTGTGAATGGCTTGCCAATTACAAAACCAGTTTCTCCTCCCTTGGTTTTCACACCTCAACTGCTAGAACAGGGCCTCATCCTCCCTGATGGAACTACCTCATTATCTCTAGTTTGCCTGCATATATATACCTGCCCCTGGAAATTTCCACTACATGCATCTGACGAAGTGGGTATTCACCCACGAAAGCTCATGCTCCAAAACGTCTGTTAGTCTATAAGGTGCCACAGGACTCTTTGCTGCTTTAACAAGGACGGTTACCAGTCCTACTGCACCGTCTGCCACCGGGCAGGGGAAAGGAGCGGATACTGCTCTTCACTGCTGCAGCATCGCGTCTACCAGCAGCATTCAGTAGACATAGGGTGACATTGAAACAAGTCAAGAAACGATTTCTTTCCCTTTTCTTTCATGGGGGGGCGGGGTAAATTGACGAGCTATTCCCTGAACCACGCCGGACAATGTGTTTGAACCTACAGGCATTGGGAGCTCAGCCAAGAATGCAAATACTTTTCAGAGACTGCTGGGGACTGTGGGATAGCTGGAGTCCTCAGTACCCCATCCTTCCCTCCATGAGCGTCCATTTGAGTCTCTGGCTTCCCGTTACACTTGTCACGCAGCACTGTGTAGCCTGTAGATTTTTTTTTCAAATGCTTTGGCATTTCATCTTCTGTAACGGAGCTTTGATAGAATAGATTTGTTTCCCCATACAGCGATCAGATCCAGCATCTCCCATATGGTCCATGCTGGAGCTCTTTTTGGATTTGGGACTGCATTGCCACCTGTGCTGATCAGAGCTCCACGCTGGGCAAACAGGAAATTAAAATCAAAATTTCGCGGGGCTTTTCCTGTTTACCTGGCCACTGCATCTGAGTTCAGATTGCTGTCCAGAGCGGTCACAGTGGTGCACTGTGGGATAGCACCCGGAGGCCAATACCGTCGATTTGTGGCCACACTAACCCTAATCCGATATGGTAATACTGATTTTAGTGCTACTCCTCTCGTCGGGGAGGAGTACAAAAACCGATTTAAAGAGCCCTTTATATCGATATAAAGGGCCTCGTAGTGTGGACGGGTACAGCACTAAATTGGTTTAATGCTGCTAAAGTCGGTTTAAACGCGTAGTGTAGACCAGGCCTAAGTATAGACTGATCAGTGATGCCTACAGTCTGGTTTCCAGTAAAGTTACATATCAATCAAGTGACGAAAGAGACATACTGTGAGGTATCTCTTATCAAGACAGCTTGAATTTTAAAGGAACAATTGCAATAAATTGCTCACAGAGGAGCTGCAGGCCAAAAGTTAGCCACAGAAATTTAGCTAACAATTTCAAGGGGTCAAATAATTTTTTTTTAAAGTTGCTTTGTTCGTGAACAAATCAAACATAAAACAGGCAACATAAGTTTGATACTAGTTATTCACCCAGTTCTAACATGACAAATACAGTCAACACATTTTTCTCTCTTACACTCATGTTGCTAAAATATGGCCAGTTGTATTGAGCAGATTTTGGGGCAGATTCCCAACTGATGGTAATCAATTTAATTTCACTGAAGTCAATGGAGGTATGATTTACACTAGCTGAAAAGCTGATTTCAAGATTGATTTAGTACTCCAAAGGTATGTTTTTCTGCAGAGTTTGCTCTTTTAAAACTTCATAAAAAGAATATAGTCAGATGTCTAAGGGTAAGTTAAAAATTCAAATCTTGATCAGATTTGCAAGTTAAAATAAGGCTTTAGTAGAAAATTACAACTGCAGAACATTTGTCTCTGGATCTCTCATTTTGGATGACAGCAAGGGAACTATGAAGTACAAAGTAAAATGGAACAGAAAAGAAGGAGAATTGCTGCTATTAACTAAATGGAAACTGGTATCTTCATTTATTTCAATGGCAGCAACCATGCGTCTTTTCAGTTTCACTCCTTTCCGTGAAAAATGCTGGGAGGCTGTTGGAAACAGGAATAGTCAGAACATCCGCTAAAGCGGCATCATTGCAGATGGCACCTTTACTTCTAAATGAGAGCATCCACACAGGGGTTAACATGCGTGAGCTGACACACATTGAATACATACTTTGAGTTGTTTGCCTGGGCCCGCTCTGACTTCCACTCCCCTCTGCCCCCATTGAACTGGGAGGCCCCTGGATGTATGATACAAATGATCCCCCATCCTGTGGAATTTAGGATCACATTCATTCAAAGTGAAGTCATAAGTCAATTGGCAAGGCTGGCAAAGCTACGTGACCAGTTCTAATTCTTCAGATATTTTTGTTTAACAACCTTCCGGAAATTAGGGTGGAGGGAGACTATTAATAACTTCAGTACAATATTTACAGTTCATATAATATATTGCCTGATCCTGAACTCAATTGCTTGCACATCAACAGCTATCTTAGTCACATGGATAGCTACTCACTCTGATCTCAACCATCAGGATTTCCCCAGATCTCCTGTTATTCAGGAAGAACTTTTTCTTTCTATGGGCAGAACTCAACAGTTGGCTAAAAAGAAGGAGAAAAAATTGGATGGTCATGATGGGAGAAATGTTTCCTTTTTTCAAAAGCACCAGGTATTGATTACTGTAGGAGACAGGATGCCTTGATAGATGAAACCAATACTCTGATCTGGCATGGCATGTCGATCCTTCCATCTAGAATGCCAATACAAACCACATTCATGTTCACAACAAAAGCACAGTGCAACAAGAACGTATCACATTGTTTCTAATTAAAATTAAAGCGACCTCACATCCCTTCTGTTATGTACTGCACACTGGAAAAAGAAAAAAACAAAAAACCAGTGCACAATGTACAATGGAAGACAGCATGAGAAACACCAGACATGTGGCATCCCTATGCTTCTCTCAAGAGCAGGGACAGGGCCTTACTATGTGAGGAACCTGCTGTGGAGAAACAGGATGGTGTTGGAAAATCTAGGGGCATCCTCTAGTAGAACAAAATTTTGAAGACATGACATTTGGGGTAATCTAGTTTTAAAGGACTCAGGTGTTACAGGCCTCCTTGGGTCCTTTCAAACTGGGAGCTATAGTTGCAAGTACAGGAATAATTAGGAGCAATCATGTGACTTACAGAAAGCCAGGCTTCCTGCATCTTAGGCAGGAGCAGCAGACAGGAGAGACCCCCAGTTAGGGAAGCATGGGTCTCGCCATAACAACTAGAAAGTGCTGGTAAAGGAGAAGGGTGTGTGGTCTCCCTTGCAGCCATTAGAAGATGCTAAAACCTTGGGTGGTTAGTACCTAAATTTCTGACTTTTTGCTTTCTCTTGCTTGGGAACTCTTATTTGAAAATAAAACCAGCTCTTAGGAGAGGGCTGGATTATATGATTGTTGGGGGATTTAGAACTTGTCTCCATGGATGAAATATACTGCTACTATTATACTGGTATAGGTATAGTATAATAGCTATGGTGGTAAAGCTCCCTGTATGGAAAAGGACTAATTCTGCTTTCCTAGCCAGCAAGTTTGGTCACCAGTTTACATCCCTAAGGGGATCTTTTGGGGGGTCTTTGAAATGAAGCAGAAGAGCTACATAGAGTTGACTTATCACTACAGTGTCTCATCATGGCTATGTATATCAGGTTCTCCTCACCTGCTACCAATGGTCGCTCTGGTTCTACACCTCTTCTCGTGACTCAGCTCTCCAACCAGGTTATGTTTAGTCCCACCCCTTCCACAGTGAACAAGAGGTCCAATACACTAAACTCAAACACAACACTTTGCCACTACCCAGACTCCTTCTTCTACAGACTTTTCATCCCTTTCCACTTTCTGCGGGGTTGTCATTCTGCTCTTTGATATGTGATGGCTCTCAAGGTTTTCTCCTTGGAGAACTGGCTCCAAATTCAACAGTTCTTCTCACCACATGTCAGAGTATTTCCTCACCACATTTTCCAGTGGCTAATAGGGGAACCCAAGCACTCCCTCTACTCTAGATTCCAGTCTAAGGCTTGTAGTGAGCAGCTAAGCTCGGTTCCCTTAGATTCCTCACTGCCACCAAGGACTCCTTCCTGTCTTTGACCTTTCTTCAGACCCTTTCCCACAACTCCTCTCTGGGCTTTACTGTATTCTTACCTCTTTCTAGATCTTGCTGTCACTCTCTAGCAACCAGAAAGGGACTGCAGAATTCTCTGCATGAAGCCTCTCTCTGATCTAGGCTTCACCCCTTTATGCTCACGACCCCGCTCCTCCCCTAGCTGAGCCTGGTCCACCCTCCAGATGCAATCAGGTATCTTAATTGTGCTCTTTAGCTCCTGTTAATCCTGTATATGCCCCCCCATAAGCTACTGAAGTCTTCTCTCCTCAACTTCCAAGAGATGAAGAGAGCAACCATTGCCCTGGAGACCCACAGGGGGAAGAGGAGCTGCAGACTGAGCTAGATTGAGCTGTAAAGCACAGGAGCAATACAAACCATAAGCCACATTCCCTACCATAGTTCTTTGGTCATGCCTATGCTAGCATTAGTCAATGTCAGCTAATAGACTTAAACTACTGCATTTTTAAATCTCTCTAGCAGACAAGAAACTGTATTTTCATGTGTTAGTTGGTTGCATCCTAGGGGTTCTTTCCCTTCCATTGTGCATACATGTCATATTAGACAGGTGTCATAACCTTAGTCCCAGATTTGGACCTTAGCATCCGAAATATGGGGGTTAGCATGAAAACCTCCAAGCTTAGTTACCAGCTTGGACCTGGTACTTGCTGCCACCACCCAAAAAATTAGAGTGTTTTGGGGCACTCTGGTCCCCCTGAAAAACCTTCCCTGGGGACCCCAAGACCCAAATCCCTTGAGTCTCACAACAAAGGGAAATAATCCTTTTTCCCTTCCCCCCCTCCAGGTGCTCCTGGAGAGATACACAGACACAAGCTCTGTGAATCCAAACAGAGTGACTCCCCCTCTCCGTTCCCAGTCCTGGAAACAAAAAGTACTTTCCTCTTCACCCAGAGGGAATGCAAAATCAGGCTAGCAAATCCAACACACACAGATTTCCCCGATCTCTTCCTCCCACCAGTTCCCTGGTGAGTACAGATTCAATTTTCCTGAAATTTCCCAGTAAAGAAAACTTCAACAGGTCTTAAAAGAAAGCTTTATATAAAAAGAAAGAAAAATACATACAAATGGTCTCTCTGTATTAAGGTGACACAATATAGGGTTAATTGCTTAAAAGAATATTGAATAAACAGCCTTATTCAAAAAGAATACAAATCAAAGCACTCCAGCACTTATATTCATGCAAATACCAAAGAAAAGAAACCATATAACTTACTATCTGATCTCTTTGTCCTTACACTTAGAAACAGAAGACTAGAAAGTAGAAACTACTTCACCAAAGCTCAGAGAAAGCAGGCAGACAGAAAACAAAGACTCAGACACAAACTTCCCTCCACCCAGAGTTGAAAAAATCCGGTTTCCTGATTGGTCCTCTGGTCAGGTGCTTCAGGTGGAAGAGACATTAACCCTTAGCTATCTGTTTATGACAACAGGAGAGAGGGGAAATGAGCATGCTGAGTAGCCAGCCAAGGAAGGGAGAGGTGACTTATACAATAAAAGCACTTGAACTCTCACCTTTCCAAGATGCTTAAAAAAAAAGTCACAGAAACAGGTCTAGCTTTCTGTAAATATATTTTTTAAATAAAACTGAGTTCAGTGGCAACTTTGACCAGACAGCACCCCTTTAAAGAAAAAACAAGTATTACTCCATTATCTAATATAGGGCATTTTCCCCCAACACCCATCCATAAAAATTGTTTCCTTGTTCTCCTCCAAATGTGTATATACAGCTATTAATAATCATGTGATCCACAGGACAGTATATAATATCCCCATCCAAGTATTTAATATTCTAAAGTGGCTCTTCATATCATAATGCATTTTTCAAGCCAAAGACTGCATAGGTCATAAAATATAGTACCCACTCAACTTAGAGGTCAATGGGTGCTTTTGTAGCCACATTTTTGGCAAGTCATGTGCCATATATCCGCTTTGTTCACTCTGCCAGTGATTGTCAGCTATCCCTCTGAGTGTCACTACAAGAAACTGTGACGATCAAAGATATGAACCATGCTGCTGTAAAGTGACCTTCAAGTTGCTAGCACATATCATGCTGTGCGACTGAATCAGCATTCTCTAAATGCATTATTGCTTTATATATCTCCCCGTCAGCTTTCTTTTAAGCAATTTTTGGATGACCATTGATTTGACACCATTTATGATAACATGCTGTTTTCAGACACAACATTGTAAAATATTATTGAAGTGCTGAACCCCTACTAGTCCTAAATATCTCTGCTACTCAATTTTTTTTAAATTAAGTTTTCTTTCCTCACACGAATATAAGCTGCTATCTAATCAAATCCAACAAGGATTCTGAAGAACATTTACTCTCCTTCAACACAAATTTTATTGGCAACAAGAATTTCAGTCTTGGAAAAATAAACTATTTGCTGCTTAGTCCTTTCTTTATTTCTATGAGATATTTCTTAACTGCAGGTGTTTGGGGGGAACTGCTTGAATTCCCTTAAATTATGTCTATTAAAAGGTTACTGGTGACAGACAACAGATTGATGCATGTAAAACAGATCTTTTATCAGATTAGCAGCCCACTGTATGAGGCCACTTATCTAAATAGAATTTTTTTTGTTAATTTATGTACAGTATTTGAAGTACACAAAAAGAGGTAGCAGCGTGAGTGACATGTAGTCCAGTGCCAATCAGCCTAAAGACAAAGTGCTTTCTTTCACACAGCTCCAGAGGAAATTTAGCAAAATTAGGAGAGGCACAGTGAACCTGTGGGAAAGTTAGTGCCATTTTATTTCTTGCATTTTTTACATAAACAATGCTGACATCTTCTGGCAAGCTGCAGTTATTGAGTTCTTTCAAGTAATAACTGTTTTGGAGGCTATGCCGGACAGCAGAGCCATACTGGAAATGGCAGAACAGCAGTGTTCACGATTGCAATGTACATAAAAGGATGACTATTAAGTCTAGTGAAAATTAATAAAACAATCCCATGGAAATAATTGCTAGAATAGAGTGGCCACTAAGTTATAATAGTTAAAAAAAGAAGTGATCTACTGTATTAGGTTGAGTCCATCCCTTGTCCAGTGGAGGATTGTTTCACTACAGCAGTCACTATTGTTTAGTCTAGTCTGTTTTTTAAAAAGAGGCAAATGACAGGGGTTACTTTTCCTTGCGAGACTAGTCTTCATTCCTGATAGATCTCATTCTTAGTTCTTAACCCTGAAAAATGATCTGCACAAAAGAAACCCCATCTCCACTTGAAGTCTCATTGAAAGCACTAGGCTTCTTCATGATCATGAGTGTCCATCTGGTGAGATCCCAATGCAGGATAAGGGCCTTAATTTGGCAGGGAGGGGAGGGGATGAACTAATGAGAGTCTCTTGCAGCTGCAAAACAAAATCAAAGACACTGAAAAATATGCTTGATTGGCCTTTAATTTAAGAGTAAGAAAGAGTAATCTGAGAAAAAACAGAATGCAGATTTCCTTGTGCAGAATTACCAGAACAAAATGTAAGAAAAATAGAAGACAAAAGTGACTGCCTCCACAGAGTCATTTGGAGGTTTGGAGCCTTAAATATTAAATTACCTCTCCTCTTATGTTATTCCTTAGTTCTGTAACAGTACAGTAACTAAACTTAACGCAAGTTTCACATTGCATATGTGCAAAATCCATTTTCAAAGAGTATTTTTCTTGCAACCCACCCAGGATAGCTATCTGAAAAACTTCAGCTATCTTGACTTATTCATGCACAAAGAAAAAGCTTTAAATGTTTTTGCAAAAGATCCTCATTTGAATTAAGTGAATATATTTTCCCCCCTGATACAGGTGTTTAAAAAAAAAGTCAGCTTTGGGCTTGCATCAAAATATGGCAAATGTGAGCTGAAATGATGAATTCTTTAAAAATGTGTGAGCATGTGCAACTAGAGGCTACAATGGAAGTAAAACTCACTTTTAATGGAGCAGAGAGTTCTTACTAGTTTCACTGAGTAAGTCCAACCATTAGCTACAATCTACTCCTGCAAATTGAGAGCAGAAGCCATTTCTAATGGAAAGATTAGGATAATAGGAGCTGCCTCCAGGTCAAGTTACCCAGACATTTCACTATACCATATCTTCTTCTAAAGCTGGATCCCCAGCATTATGGATAATTATTTCTCTACAGTTTCCTAGTTGTTCTAATTCTGACAGCAGCATCTATAGAACACTCATCAGTTAAGCTAGGTAGTAAGCATGTAAAGGGCAGATTTTTCATTAAGCCCAAACATTTAAGTGGTGGAACAATTCTTAACATTACATCCTGCCTACAAATTCAGATTCCATGCCTGGTACAATGCTTACTTCTCATGCTAATTATGGGAATGCTACTTGTGACTGAACTACACAGTAGTTTAAGGTATTTGATTGGGTAGACCAATCCAACCTTAAATACGTAACTATGTCATTTAGGACTGAAAAATATTCTCTGTGAGTTTATTTAACTCAGTGAGTCTTGTAAATAAAACCTGGAACTTGGCAGATAGGAAAAGCTAAGCAAAATAATACTGGTGAAGACTTAACCTGATTTATTGCATTAGCCTTTCATCTTTTGAGATCAGAGTGAAAGTACCAAAAAAAAAAAAGTGGAAAAGCATATGATAGTCTGATCCCAGCTTCTGCCAGATGTTTGTACAATGCCAGCAAATGATTTGACGTAATCAGAAGTTATGTTGAAAAGAGTTAGGGATAAAGTGATAGGACAACATAGTTATACTATCCTTTCAGGTTCTTGCACAGACAGGCTCTTACAGCCCTCAATATAGCAAGGTACTTAAGCATGTCCATAACTTTAGAGCATGTGAGTATTTCTTTTGATGTCAACAAGGCTATTCATGTGCTTGAAGCAAGAGATACACCAAAGAACCTTGCTAGAGCAAGGCCTATAAGTATCAGTTTCCACAGAGAGAGAAAATGAATAATCTCACTCCATGATTTAAGCAACAGTTAAGAGGGACTATCAGAAAACCACACACAGGCTACGTCTTCACTACCCGCCGTATCGGCGGGTAGCAATCGATTTCTCGGGGATCGATATATCGCGTCTCATCTAGACGAGATATATCGATCCCCGAACGAGCTCCTATCGATTCCGGAACTCCACCAACCCGAACGGCGGTAGCGAAGTCGACATGGGGAGCCACGGACATCGATCCCGCACTGTGAGGACAGTAGGTCATTCGATCTAAGATACTTCGACTTCAGCTACGTTATTCACGTAGCTGAAGTTGCATATCTTAGATCGATTTCCCCCCGTAGTGTAGACCAGCCCACAGTATCATACATAACACCCAGTTCCACACAGCTTTGTCACTGCTGTAACGTGACTAGCTCTAAAACTCCGGGCCTAGGACAAAGAACATTGAAGTCAATGGAAAGACTTCCACTGGATCAAGTCCTCTCTATTGATTACTGTCACTGTAGGACTCTCTTTACACACAGTTCCCCTTAGCACAGGATATCTAACTTACCTCATGATCAATGTCCAGCCATATGGGGAAGTAACTTGGGCAACTGGTAATGGAGCAGAGAGTTCTGGGTTTAAATCTCGATTATACTGATATCGACAAAATTATGGCCTGTATTAAATGAATTGGTGGTCTCAGTCCACGTCACATATCCCAAACCTGGCCCCAACACACACACACAGGTACTAATGGCACAATTTGCAGATAAACCAAAGCTTAAACAGGCATAGAGACCGACTTACTCTTTCACCCTTGGAGATGGTCCCTCCAGGTCAGAGTTGACTGGTAAGATGGTAGGAGAACTTTGCTGTCCTTAAACTATTGTTTAAATTAGCAGTAGCTGTCAATCAAGCACCTTTCCCTAGCACAAAAACTCACTTTAAAATATCAGGTGCTATAATATCACAAACATCTAAAATACTCTTGGTCCATTTTTCAGAGCTAGAATAAATGTGGCATAAAGTCATTCATCACCTACAGGCTAAATCATTTAGTCAATTAAAAAAAGAACAGATTGCTGGAAGATTTATAAGTCCACATTTATTTAAAAAAAGTGTGAAATTCTGAAACATTAATAACAGTGCAAGAATATGAAAGAATTAGAAACCTGTACATTAATCAGAGCAGATAAACATCCATTTCTCTCAAAGATAAAAAGTGGAGCAGCCAACAAAACTTACAGTAGCAACAGGCACGCAAGATCAAGGTGAAAAGGAAATACCATTAAACAGTTCATAAAAGCAAATAATATGGATTTTAAGGAAATTAAGAATGAGATAATGGTCAGTTAAGAAAGTTAAGCCACTTGACTTTGCCTTGACTTCTCTTAACTGGTTGTCTACCCAGCAATATCCTTAAACCAATCAGATTTATGTAAAATATGTATATTCTAATAAAACATAGTGTCTTAAATCAGGCACTAGATAATATCTTAGAAGCAAAAACATTTAAAAATGTCTTCTAGAGCATCACAAAGGACCTACTAGATCGTCTCATTCATTTCCTGCACATGCAGGTTTTTCTACTAGAGTATAGCTTCAGGTACTTTATCCAAGCTCGTGTTAGAAGTCCTAAATGACTGGCTTCCAGTATTACCATGGAAACAACATCAACATACGATGCTCTTTCAAAACATAACAGAATAAGTGGTCCTTGTCCCCAGAAGCTTACATCACTTCCAATAATCACTGTGGAGACTTTCCCACAGACAGATACATTAATCAGCAGGGAATATTTTCTAGTATTCATTCTAAAACTTTTCCTCTCTTAAGTTTTGGCCCTTTACTTCTTGTTATAACTCTTTCTCTCACACAATCATTCAACTTCCTACCTGGTGCTAGCACCTTTCAAATATTTGTGTGCTATTAGATATTTACCAAGAGATATTAAATGTTACTTGCTTTTAAGTATCCAACTGTACCTCTTTTTTCTCCAGGAGTACACACTGAATTTGAGAAGGACTCTCCAGTCAATATGTTAAATGTTTAGCCACCTACAAAATTGAAAATATGTCAGAGGCTCAGGTAATAGAAGTCTGTTTTTCATAGATCTAAATATAAATAAAAGTCAGGCTGTGGAAAGTAAAAAAAGGCATCTTTTTACTACTACAGTTATTTTGCAAATGGTGCAAGCATTAATAGTGGTGCTTTCAGAAATGGCAACTCAAGGCAGCAGAGAGAGTATTGTTCAGCCTATTGAAAATGAGATATAGAGCCTTTAGCCCATGAGTAAGTCAAACATAGACCAGATTAGTACTGACCTAAAGTTGTTACCATTAGAAAGGCCTGCAGAAAATAAGCTACTAGTCAGATACCAGTTCCCAGGAAAAAAGACATCCATTTTACAAAACCCCTGCCACATTTAGCACTAATTGCCACGTTTGTTGTCAATCACCAAGAATCCAATGACTGTGTGAGCCATCCAGCTAACACTAAGAAAGCCTCTGAAAGAAACTAATCCAGATAAGCATTCTAATTATATCAGGCCCCTCTCCTGAACCTTAATATGAAGCCCAAAAGAAGAATTCAAGAAAAATAATCAGCAGCGGGGTACACACTGGTGTACTAGTCTCCAATCCAGGGCTCTATAGAAATAAAAATATCAGTGTTCCTTCTGTATCGAAAAGCACAAGAGCAGCCAACAGCCTGCTTGTTGTTGTGAGCCACCATTTTAAATAATGTGAATGAGCTTGAAGAGTGTCCTAATTTATAACCTCCTGCAGCACCAAATTCCCTCATTCAAAGAAAGAGGAAACTGCAATATCATTTTCAGTTGCTTTTAATTCTTTCTGTGACATGTATGTTTTAATTTTGCATTCTCGGTGTTGAATAGCCTTTTGCTTCCTTCTGGCTAGAGGAGGCTCAGTAGGAAAATTATTTTAATAGTATTTTAGAACAGAAAAACAAGCTTAACAGATGAATCAGGGTGAAAGCTACCCAGTTGATTGCACAGAGCGTGGAATGTAAGGCTGCTTATATTGTGGCCAGGTGCTATATATACAAACTTAGGACCAGGTCTGACCTTCATTGAAGTAAACAAAGACACTCCCATTGACAACCATGAGCATTGGATCAGGTCCCCAGTGTAAGCAGCTTGTGTTAAATGGCTACTATTCTTCCTCCTAATACTTAGTAGCCACCGAGAATAAACAGAAATCTTCCTTCCCTCACTGAACCATTGTGCCTCTATCACCCAGAGTTCAATGTTACATCATGATATGTCTGACTAATTTGGCATGGATACTGAAATACCCTCTCCCCCCCCCCCATATGGAGTCCCTCTAGTTTAGGGATAAGGCACAATGCTGGGTATTGCAGCTCTACTGCTGTCTATAATGCACCTGTTCTGCAGATAAACAAAGGACTTCAGTCTCCAGGCCAGTCATGCCTGTACCCTTCACAATCACCCAGTCAAAAATAAAATTAAAAACCCTGTCTCCCAACATTTTTAATACATTGCCAAAATATTAGAGCTAGGTACCCAGTATTAAATGTCATTTGTTTGATCCATCTACTGAATGTAAATATATGCCTTTATAAAATCAGGGGCCAAAAAGATACCCTGGCATTAGCAGTTGTAATTAACTCTACTGACAGATACAGAAATTCACCCACTTATGCCACAGTGAATCTGCCCCATAATCTTAAATTTTTAATTTAGAAAGAATTCAAAATATATATTATATTAAGCAGCTGCAGGCCAGGGGATACACTACTGATGCTAACTCAATAGAATTACATTGGTATAGTCTATATCTTTCAGAGTCACAGTTTACTAGTGTGAACATTATTTCAACTATATTTGTTTAATGAGTTACAGAGCTCTTCTATTCTGTTCTTGACCTTTCTGTCTCAATCAAAAGCAGATGTGCAATCATTAATACTGCTATGCTTTTTCCATTCTGATTCTAAGGCCTATAACTGCCTCTACTTATTTATCCTTAACAAACTGAAGGTACTGTAGAAGAAAGAAGCCTGATTGATTCTGAGTTTAGATTAACTCATCAGTACCATCTGCATAAATAGCTTGCATATTTCCTTTTAATGATGAGAAGGAAATATCACTCATTACTTCAAAGGCACATCATGCAATTATCTACATTCCATCTTTAAACTACTTATTAGCTTATTTGTTGCTCTAACCAATTAGTTTTTGTTGCTGAAGTTATTACTCAATATGGAGAAAATTGGTTTCTTTGTGCTAACTAGAGCTGATTGGAACATTTATACAGAAATTTCATCAAAATATTCTGTTTAGTCAAAGACACATTTTTCGGAGATTTATTGGTTTGGACCAAGTTTTCAAAGACTTTTTTTTTTTTTTTTTTTTTTTTTGAGTGACCCAAAGCATGTTCTCATACTGCATAGCTTGGTGATTAAGGCACTGGCCTAGGATGCAGAAGATACTGGTGCAAATCTCTGCTCTGCCGGATTCAGTATGGTTTGAGATGAAAAACTCAGCTGTATATCAGGCCAAAGAGAGCTTTGAACAAGCATCTTCTACATCTCAAGCCAGTGCTCCAAACACTAGACTACAGACACACATGCATCTTCCTAAAAGCTCTGGTTTTGATCTCAAAAATGGACATTTCCACACAATTCTATTCTTGTGGGGGAGAGAAAATAAAGTTTTGGTTTTGTTGTGGAACAAAAAACACATTTTGAAACCTCATAAGTTGCCACAAAACAGAACTATAATCCCCTGGCTAGTTCTAATACTAACCTTGTTCTTTTTTCCCCCCTCAGTAAATATACTTTTTTTAGATTGAAATCCCCCAGGATCATGCAGCTTTCCTCTCCTCCACTCTCCTTATACACACATTATAACTAGGTGCTTAAAGAACCAGCAATCCAGTTCAGCAGGCTAAGCTGGTGGCCTGTAACAGCCAACAACTAGAACCCCGTCTTGTGCTTTATCTGGTAGATAAGTCAACATTTTCTTTTCAGTCATCAGTGACTCAGAAACAAGTAATGTCATTTTTCACAGAGTGCCATTCCCCTACCCTGTTTGACTATTTGATCCCCCCTAAACAGGTTCTAACCATTGTTTTTAACATTCAAATTATGGGAATCATCCCCCCCCCCCCGCTTTCAGTTACATCAACTAGATCACACATGTTCACAAAGGATTCCTCTTGTTCGAAATTAAATAATTTTTTTTCTTCCTGTCCTTTGCTTTCTTGATGAATTTTATTCTCCACACCAGGATGCCTTGTTAGATGACTACTCACTTCACCCTCCCCTTTTGCTATTAGTTTAATCCCAAACTCACTACAGTAGCCTGCTTGTCCCCATGAAGATTGGTTCCCTGCTAGCGATCACTTATTTTCAACACTCCCTGATAGCAAAAGTAGGAGACAGAGCAACTCTGCCTCACTTTCCCTGCTGTTTTGGTGGGCCAATTAGTGTCTAATCCAATTGCTCCTTAATGCCTTACTTAGTCAATGCTTTAATAAACCACTTTTGTGAGTTTGGTAGGGGAACCTGGGCCCTTTCATTTCTGTGGTCTACAGGCTAGGGACCCCATATGAAGCATGTTATACTTGTGTGGTGAGAGACTTGTGTAATCACTCACAGTAAGTAGCAACAATGAACTCTTTTTTTGTTTCATCAGGCACAGCAAAACTAAAGAGGACTACCTTCTAGCAGGAAGGAAACTCAATCCTCTATTCCCTACCAGCAAATCTCTTTCTCTCCTGGCAAGGACTGATGGGTAGTAACAACTGCCCCCCAGTGAACGCTTTCCACTACATAAACTACAGTGCCCCAATACATACATAATAAAGTAGCTAGCCCTTCTCTGTCTCATCACTTACTATGCCCCTAACCTACTTCCTACCATGCCTCCCTTGTAGGCTATTCATCAGGAACACACCCAGTGAATCTCCCTTCCAGTAGGTCCAGCTTCCTAAATAACTTCTCACAAGCAAATTCTAGGGAATAAGTTTCTTAGGACAACTCACCTCTCTATGCTTCCTTACTGACCCAGCAGACCTTCCTTTATAGGAACCACTCAGCCTGGTTATCCCCAGCTCAGCCTAATCCTTAATTATCTGCCTCCCCTCCAGGTGCCACAGAACAGGCTAATTGGGCTCAAGAGTTCCCATTAACATTGTCACTGCCACTATGGGGTTTATATACTCCATCATATTCCCCTTCTCCTGAGATAGAAGCTATGATAAATAAAGCAGGGGCCTAACTCCATTTTATAGATACCTAGCTACTACAAAATGCTTCTTAATAGCTGTTCTCTAACTGCTCTACCTGCAAAGGGTTAAGAAGTCTCACTACTATGCATAGGTAAAAGGAAGTGAGTGGGCACCTGGCTAAAAGAGCTAATGGGAAGGCTAGAATTTTTTAAAACTTGAAACAAGACACCCTTTTTGTGTGTCTGTTTTTAGGGAGAGGCAGACAGGGAGAAGTTAAGCTGTGAGAAGCTTGGGCCGAGTATGAAAAATCATCAGTATTGTACCTAGAAATTACTCATCTAAAACCCCAGATATGTAAGTAGATCAGGAAATGTCTAGGAAGATGTGATTAGGTTTATCCCTTTTATTTCTTTATGGCATGTGGCTTCCTCTATGCTAACCCCAGGTGCTTTTGTTTTGCTTCTAACCTTTAAGTTGGACCTCAAGAAAGCTATTCTTGGTGCTTAACTCTTGTAGCTTTTTTTTTAATCTAGCAAAAGCTTAAGTTCCTAGATGTATTTTCTTCTTTTTTTATTAATAAAATTTACCTTTTTTTAAGAGCAGAACTGGATTTCTGTCTTAAGAGGTTTGTGCATGTTGTTTAATTAACTGGTGGCTGTGGCTGATTTTTTTTTTTCTTTTTTAGCTCTTCCCTGAAGAGGGGTTAAAGGGCTTGAGGGTACCCAACCCAGGAAGAAATTCCCAAGTGCACCTTCCTAGGTTCTCAAAGGAGTTTTGCACTTTGACGGTGGCAGCCTCTACCAATCCAAGGTCAAAGAAAGCTATAACCTTGGGAGTTTAATACAAGCCTGGAGTAGCCAGTATTAATTGTTAAGAGTCCATGCGGGCCCCACCTTCTGCACTTGAAGTGCCAGAGTGCGGAATCAGCCTTGACAGAAACTATCCAAACTGTACTGCTCCATCTCTCCACAAATGGACCAATGTGCCACCAAACTAAAACAGTCTACCTTATACCAGTGATCTAGCCAGTGGTTCACTTCCAGAATCTTCTGCCTTCTGCTCTTCTTTGCTTGCAGGTCCAGAATAATCTCCAAGAAGATCATTTGGACATTGCTCTATTTCAGCACCCTTTTAAGTTCAAGTATCCTTCCCTACAGTGTCATTAGTAGGGCTCCATGTCTGTCATGGAGGTCATGGAAGTCACAGATTCCGTGACTTTCTGCAACCTCTGTGACTTCTGCAGAGGCCAGTGTGGCTGACCCCAGGTCTGCCCAAGCAGCTGACTAGGTGGCCCCAGGGCTGGAGCAGCCAGTGCAACTGGATCCAGGACCGCCTAAGCAGCAGCTGCTGTGGCTGGCCCTGCGGACTAAGCAACAGTCCCGGGGGCAGCCAGAGCTGTCAACAGCTCCCAGCAGCTGGTGCTATTGGCCCTGCCTCACCCACTGCAGCAGCCCCTCCCTCTGGGGTGCCCCCCAACCGCAACCATCCCCCCCTGATTTAGTCAGGGGCATTTTCAGTAAAAGTCATGGACAGGTCATGGGCAATAAACAAAAATTCATGACCTCTCCTTAACTTTTACTGAAAATACCCCTGACTAAATTGGGGGGTGGGCTGGTTGCTGTTGGGGGGTGCTGCAGAGGGAGGGGCTGCTGTGGTGGGTGGGGTGTCTGGTGCTCAAAACATACTTATATGTGTCTGCATCCAGACATGTAAAATGACACCTTGAACTCTTGCCTCTAGTGGTTATGAACTACCCCTCTCTGATTCCTTGATGGTCAGTTCCTTTCTTCCATGAATTTGAGTAGTGATGCTTCCCAAACCTGACTGTCCAGGAATGTCTCTGTTTTTCTGTTGATCCATAGCATCTGTACTTGCCCTTCTAATCTAATCATTTTTTTCTTCCAGCACAGCCGCCAACTTGTCCTTCATACACAGGAAGTCCCTTGTGGCTTCGAGCAGGAAGGAGAACAGGACATATTCATTGCAGGTCACAGCCACTGCTCCATCACTTGCTAGCAAAATATCAAGTATAGAACTGTACCTAGAAGCAAAATCTTGCACATACCCTCTCCAACCATCCTCCAAAATTTTCCTGTTTGGTATCTCTGTTCCCATCTCACAAGTTCACCAATAAACTGACTTTTTGTTAGGCTGCGATAATAATTGTAATCTATTAAAGGAAGAAAACAAAGTTATAGCAGCCACTTTTAAACATTGTCTCCCTTTGGCTAAAATTGATTTACTTGTATTGTATTATTACATTAGTACAATCTAGCTAGGATCTGCTTTATTTCCTAGTCATCAAAAAAAGCCCATAAAAACTCTAGAGATCTGCAACTTAAGTTCTGTCAAGTGACTAATTGCTCAATAGACCTCATGCAAGGTGTTATGTGCACTTTTAAACCTAAACTTAAATCTGGGTAAAAAGGAGTACCATCAAACACACTCAGTGATTTAAGTACTAACCATTTGTTTCATAGAATTTAATTCAGGAAGGCAGGTAATCTGGAGTCGGGGGAGGGTTCTCTGAGCTGCTGAGTAATGTTAAACCCAAGAGAAGATCAATCACATTTAGTGGTTAATTAATAGTTTATTATGTTTGTTAAAACTGGGACTAGGTCAGAAAGAAACCTAATATATTTTGTAGGAGCCATGTCAAAGGAAGTTGTTAAAAACACCTTGCACACACAAGCTTCCTGAATACTATATATAAAATCAATTGAGTCACTGATTAAATGAAAGTCTGGCCACAATCATTAAAGAACAACAACCCACACTCAAACCAGCATGGAAAATAGCAAGTGCTTGCACACCTGTGACTTGCTTATGATGTTTTAATATATGATTTTTAACATGAAGTTTCTATTGCTACAGGGAGCTCTTAGCCAATCAGGCCCTGATCCTGTACCACTGAAGTCAATAAGAGCTTTGCCATTGACCTCAGTGAGTGTAGGATCAAGCCCTCAGAGCTTAGAAAACTACTCTCAATTTATTCCTTGTGACTGTTGAAATTCAAAGGTTTGGCATTTTAGAACCTGACTCTCATTGGTTTTCAATACCCATATCCCCTATGAATAGATATTATTTCAGCAAAGGCTGGAGGCATATTTCTGGGAACATATGATCTATTATTATTTATTTATGCTTATTTTTTAACTGGGTTGGTCTCATAAACAGATAGCTAAGGGTTAATGTCTCTTTCACCTGGAAAGAAGTAACCTGAAACACCTGACCAGAGGACCAATCAGGAAACAAGACTTTTTAAAATCTGGGTGGAGGGAAGTTTGTGCCTGAGTCCTTTGTTCTGGTCTTGTGCCTATCTCTCTCTCGGCTATGAGAGGATTTCTGTTTCCCAGTTGTAAGTACAAAAGATCAGATAGTGATTTATATTTTTTTTTTGTATTTACATGTGTGTAGTTGCTGGAGTACTTTGAATTGTATTCTTTTTGAATAAGGCTGTTTATTCATATTTCTTTTAAGCAATTGACCCTGTATTTGTCACCTTAATACAGAGAGACCATTTTTATGTATTTTTTCTTTCTTTTTACATAAAACTTTCTTTTTAAGACCTGTTGGAGTTTTTCTTTAGTGGGGAACTCCAGGGAATTGAGTCTGTGCTCACCAGGGAATTGGTGGGAGGAAGAAGTCAGGGGGAAATCTGTGTGTGTTAGATTTACTAGCCTGACTTTGCATACCCTCTGGGTGATGAGGGAAATACTTCTGTTTCCAGGACTGGAAATAGAGAGGGTGGAATCCCTCTGTTTAGATTCACAGAGCTTGCTTCTGTGTATCTCTCCAGGAACACCTGGAGGGGGGAAGGGAAAAGGTTTATTTCCCTTTGTTGTGAGACTCAAGGGATTTGGGTCTTGGGGTCCCCAGGGAAGGTTTTTGGGGGAACCAGAGTGCCCCAAAACACTCTAATTTTTTGGGTGGTGGCAGCTTTACCAGGTCCAAGCTGGTAACTAAGCTTGGAGGTTTTTATGCTAATCCCCATATTGTGGACGCTAAGGTCCAAATCTGGGAATAGGTTATGACAGTTGGATGTCCTTAATTATTTCTCAATAAGCCACTGCTCTGCTAAACATATGACTGAAGTTGCAATGAAATCTCCACCCCTAAGTGTCCTCCCTCCTCCATCCATCTAGCTTTTCTATCCTTATATTAAATTCCATCCCACACTTTTTTTAATTAACACATAGAACATGTCCTTGTCCCCAGCTCAGTTCAATATTTCTCCCCCTTGCCTTTGGTTAGGACCAATACTGATTTGTTAACACCATTCTGTGTGACTCTTCCATGTTGTAACTTGAGATTTCTAACACTGAGAGTGATCAGCATCAGTGCTGAGCAGTTCACACCATTTTCCGAGTGCTCCAGCCCATTTGTGGCTGATTCTGGCAAGTGACATTAACACCTAGGATTGGTTTAACTGTAGTTAGTCAGTTCCATTTGTCACCCTGATCATGTTGGAAACTGACAACCAGCAAACGCTTTAGGGGAAAGATGTTTACATACACACCTAAGAGTCCCATTATACTGTATAATTTCTTTACTTTCCTCTTACCTTTGATTTTACACTGTGTGTTTTCTGGATTATTGCTAATATTGTACAACACTGCCATACCTGTGAAGAATCCTAATAGCTGTGAAGGAGGCTTTGTAATTAACTCCCTCTTTCCAGGGTGCCACTGTAGTGTCATGCCACTAACTCAGGCCATGTCTACATCTAAAATTTTGCAGCGCTGGTTGTTTCAGCTGAATTAGTACAGCTGTATAGGGCCAGCGCTGCAGAGTGGCCACACTTACAGCAACCAGCGCTGCAAGTGGTGTTAGATGTGGCCACACTGCAGCGCTGTTGGGCGGCTTCAAGGGGGGTTCCAGGAACGCGAGAGCAAACCGGGAAAGGCGACCAGCTTCGCCGCGGTTTGCTATCGCGTTCCCGGAGCCACCCAGCAAACCGCAGGGAAGGAGACCTGCTTGCTCGGGGTTCCGGGACCGAGAGAGCAAACCGGGGAAGGAGACCAGCTTCGCCGCAGTTTGCTCTCCCGTTCCCGGAGCCACCCAGCAAACCGCAGGGAAGGAGACCTGCTTGCTCGGGGTTCCGGGACCGAGAGAGCAAACCGGGGAAGGAGACCAGCTTCGCCGCGGTTTGCTCTCCCGTTCCCGGAGCCACCCAGCAAACCGCAGGGAAGGAGACGTGCTTGCTCGGGGTTCCGTGACCGAGAGAGCAAACCGGGGAAGGAGACCAGCTTCGCCGCGGTTTGCTCTCGCGTTCCCAGAGCCACCCAGCAAACCGCAGGGAAGGAGACCTGCTTGCTCGGGGTTCCGGAACCGAGAGAGCAAACCGGGGAAGGAGACCAGCTTCGCCGCGGTTTGCTCTCCCGTTCCCGGAGCCACCCAGCAAACCGCAGGGAAGGAGACCTGCTTGCTCGGGGTTCCGGGACCGAGAGAGCAAACCGGGGAAGGAGACCAGCTTCGCCGCGGTTTGCTCTCCCGTTCCCGGAGCCACCCAGCAAACCGCAGAGAAGGAGACCTGCTTGCTCGGGGTTCCGGGAACGAGAGAGCAAACCGGGAAAGGAGATCAGCTTGATTACCAGAGGCTTCCTCCTTCCATGGAGGTCAAGAAAAGCGCTGGTAAGTGTTTACATTGGATTACCAGCGCTGGATCACCAGCGCTGGATCCTCTACACCCGAGACAAAACGGGAGTACGGCCAGCGCTGCAAACAGGGAGTTGCAGCGCTGGTGATGCCCTGCAGATGTGTACACCTTCAAAGTTGCAGCGCTGTAACTCCCTCACCAGCGCTGCAACTTTCTGATGTAGACAAGCCGTCATTCATTCACACCACAGGATGGCAATAGTCCCCTCAGTCAGCACTGCAACCCTTTGATGGCAGCCACTCAACTAGCTGCATCTTGGTTTCCTCTGCATCCTTTTCCTGTCTATTGTTGCCTCCCTTGTCCTCACATGGCCTAAACCTCTCTTCATACAGTTTCCCGCAGCTGCTCCCTGTTTACACCTCTGAGGCTCCCACTATATCCAACCCTCCTTCCTATCCCCTACTTCCTCCTTCTAAAACCTTGCTACCCACCAAAACCAACTTCACAGATTTAATCAATTCCAAGGCCAGAAGGGACCACTGTGATCATCTGGTCTGACCTCCTGCATATCACAGGCCATGAAACTTCCCCAGAACAATTCTCAGAACAGATCTTTTAGAAAACATCCAATTTTTGTTTAAAAATGGTCATTGATGGAGAAACCACCACTCCTCTTAGAAAGTTGTTCCAATGGTTAATTACTCTCACTGTTAAAAATGGACTCGTTATTTCCAGTCTGAATTTGTCTAGCTTCTACTTCCAGCCATTGGATCATGTTATAACTTTCTCTGCTGGGTTAAGGAGACGATTATTAAATATTTGTGCTCCATGTAGGTACTTACAGGCCGTAATAAAGTCATCCCTTAACCTTCTCTTTGTTAAGCTGAATAGATTGAGTTCCTTGAGTTTATCTCTATAAGGCATGTTTTCTAATTCTTTGATCATTCTTGGGGCTCTTCTCTGAACCCTTTCCAATTTATCAATATCCTTCTTGAACTGTGGATACCAGAACTGGACACAGTACTCCAGCATCGGTCACACCACTGACAAATACAGGGGTAAAATAACCTCTTTGCCCCTACTTAAGTTTCCCCTGTTTATGAGTCCGAGGATCGCATCTACCCTTTTGGGCACTGCACCTCACTGGGAGCTCATTTTCAGCTAATAATCCAGTATGACATCCACCACAGGCCCCAAATCTTGTTCATACCCACTGTTTCCCAGGATACAGTCCTACATCCTGTAAGTATGGTCTACATTATTTGGTCCTAGATGTATACATTTATTAACTGTATTAAAACACATATTATTTGCTTGTGCCCAGCTTACCATGCAATTCAAATCACTCTATATCAATGATTTGTCCTCTTCATTATTTACTACTCCCTGGATTTTTGCGTTGTCTGCAAACTTTTGCAATTATGATTTTCTGGTGGGTCACTAATAAAAATGTTCAGTAGTTCAGTGCTAAGAACAGATTCCTATGGAACCACCCCCATAGAAACATACCCACTTGATGATTCTGCATTATCAATCACATTTTAAGACCTACCAATTAGCCAGCTTTTAATCAATTTAATGTGTTCCTAATTAATTTTATATACTTCAAGATTTTTAATCAGAACATCTGTGGTATCAAGTCAAATGTCTTACAGAACTCAAAGTATATTACATCAGCGCTATTACCTTTATCAACCAATCTTGTAACTGCATCAGAATAAGATATCAAGTTAGTTTGACAGGATCTATTTTCCCAAAAGTCATCTTGATTGGCATTAATTATATTACCTTCCTTTAATTCTTTATTAATTGAGTCCTGTATCAACCACTCCATTAGCTTGCCTGGGATCAATGTCAGATTGACAGGCCTATAATTACCCAGGTCATCCTATTTACCCTTGTAAATGTTGGCATAACACTAGCATTCTTCCAGTCTTCTGGAACTTCCCAGTGTCCCAAGATTTATTGAAAATCAACAGTAACAGTCCAGTGAGCTCCTCAGTGAGCTTTTAAAATTCTTGTATGCAAGTTATCCAGACCTGCTGATTTAAAAATATTTAACTTTAGCAGCTGTTGTTTAACATCCTTCTGATATACTAGTGGAATGGAAAGAGTGATATCATAGGATATGACTACATTTTTTTTTTGCCAAATACAGAACACAAATATTTGAACCTCTGCCTTTTCTGCATTATTATTGACAATTCTGCCATTTCCCTCTAGTAAAGGACCAAAACCATTATAATTCTTTTGGTCCTTTATATACATTAAAAGCTTCCTCTTATTATCCTTAATTCAGCTGCCCATAGATGTTTCTTTGTGTCCCTTTGCTTCCTTTCTACAATTCCAAGCTTCTTATTCGTATTCATTACTATCAGCTTCCTTGTCTGCTATTTCTTTTAGATATTATGTTTATTTTATGGCCTCCAGTCTGAGAGTTCATCCAACTCCCATTTCCCAGCTCTGATCCTGCTTTCCAACTACTGATATCGCATCCCTTAATTCCTATTGCTCTGACTCCATCAGTCCCTCTCCTATCTCCATCCTGCCACTCCAGACCCACTTTCCATCCACTCCTCCACCTTCAGACTCCAGCTTCCCTCTACGTGCTTCCTACCAACCACCTGCCTCCTTCCAGTCAGCCAACCACCTTGTTTAATATCTAAATGGACTTTCAAGTGAGACTCCCATCTTAGGTAAATAAATTCTGAAAGGGAAGGGCTCACTAAGCAGTCATCTACAATTAGAGCTGAGGGGAATTGGATTTTCCATCCCAGGAAAATTTTTGAGATTTGAAATTATTTTTCTCATCTCAATTTGGGATGATGTCTAGATTCTTCAAAATGTTTGAAATTTAACAATCCCCCTTCCCCATGTACACACACAAAAACGCAAATTAGTTGAAATGTTTCATTTTGATAATTTTGAAACATTTCATTTTAATTTCAGCCTTCTCAAGTTTTAATTCTTTAAACTATAAATTACATTATATTTCTAAACAATACTACCTTTGACTGAAAAATCAAGCTTTTCATTTAGAACAGATTGGAAAAAAGTTTTGAAATTGCTAAAACATCCTTTTTCAAAGTTTTTAAACAGGAAATTTTCCATGAAAAAATTACAGTTCGATAAATCAACATTTTTCAGCAGAGAAACATTTAATTTTAAAGTTCCCAACCAGGTCTGTCTACAATACATACTGTAATATACATACACTGTGTATATATTGTACAATACTGTCAAAAGGTGGCCACCTGCAGTGCACCCCCTCATGGCATCAGGGTAACCCTCCAATCAGCTCCCTAACTCACTTTCCCTCTTCAAGGCACTCACAGTTCTCCTCCGTCTAGGGGCTAATCACCTGCCAACAATCTCCACCATATGTGATAGGGCCCTTCCACTAGGAATGCTCTCTGGTGCCAGGCCATAGCACAACTAGTGCACCAGCTTCAGTTTCCTTCTTCTGGAATCTCCAGGAACTCCTTGCAAACTCCGCAAAGATAAATAGTTTTTGTGGGTTTAATTTATTACAAAGGTCCCACAACTATAATCCAGATTTCCCAACACAGTCCAAATAGTACATTCACACTTTCAAGTTTCAACAATCCATCAACACACCAAGTACAGCTCCTGCATCTCTCACAGGACTCACCCACTAGGTGCAGCTCTGACATTGCTCCCCACAGCTCACTGCAGCTGGGGTTCTTCTCCACCCCGTTTCATTTTCAGACCTGGTTCCAGCTCTCACCCAGAGACATCAATGTGCTCATCCGTTGATCATTCCCAGCCTTTAGCCCTCTCTGACCTTCCAACTTCCACTCACCAGCTTAGAGAACTATCAGGCATCTCCCTCCGCTGAGCTCAGCCTTCTCCTGCCCTCTCTGGTCTGGGGAAGTTTGTAAGTCCCCCTTTCCTGTAACTGCCTTCTGCTGTCACTGCTTCTGCTCTGGCTCCATTGCTCACTAGGGAATTCTCACTGCTCCCTCCGTCAAGGGCATTTGCTCCCTGAAGTTCTCAGCCTAGCTCTGCTCATCTTCTGACTCTGGCTTTCTGGATGCCAGGTTGGTTGAGTGACAGATATGACAATGTCCTGCAATATCCTGGACAAACCTTAGTGAATTAAGTTTAACCTTGTTGAATTAAGTTTAAGAGTCTTACGCATTCAATGTATTAAGGCATATGTTTATCAGGCCAGCTCCAGGCACCAGCCCAGCAAGCAGCTGCTTGGGGCGGCCAACGGAGAGGTGTGGCGAAGGACCAGCCGCCAAATTTCCGCCAAAGACCGAAGCGGCAGCGGTAGAACTGATTGCGATCACGGCGTTATTTTTTTTCTCCTGCTTTGGGCAGCAAAAACCCTGGAGCCGGACCTGATGTTTATGTACTACTGTGGGATTGTGTGTGATGTCTTTTTGGGGGTTTGCAAATGCACTTACTCCCAGTATGCAAGAGCTCAGCCTTCTGAAGCTGTACCTTTCAGGGGGAAACCCACTGTCTGATAGATTACCTATTCATGGGCTCTTATAAGGAGGGACTCACTGACTCATGAATGTGCTCATTCTGAGCTGAAGCTGTGATGAACTTGTGACCACAGGAAAAGCCTCTGTATGAGGTTTGAAGGGCTAATCACAAACTGGAGCCCTTCTCAGAGTGAAGAGGTGATTTTATGGTTTTTAATATATTTTCTCTGAAATGTTTTTACCTTAACAATACAGGTCCTTGCTTAGAAAGAGCGGATGGTAATTTAATTGTGGCAATTACACTGTCTAATGTCTCTGGGGAGACAAGCAAAGCAGGCCTGCTTAGGCAGTCCAACTTCTCTGGGGAGATCATGGTATGGGCAAGGAGCTGTGCAGTCAGATGCAGATCTCTGCCCAAGAGAGGTGTCAGCCGAGAGTTGGGATCTTAGAGTGGCTGCTTTGGCTGGATTATAGAGGGGGAATATAGGTGCAGTTGCCATGAACTGTGACTGGATGATTGCATGGTTACTTACTTACTGGCTTCTGAACACTCTTGCCTTTGAGCTGTCTTCCAGGGACAGCCCCATTCTCTTCATTGCACCAAACTAGCATGCACCTAGACTAGAACAGGAGAGCAGGGCCCAGTTTCATTTAAAGAGCCAGCTACCCGTTACAAATACATGTTAATATGCATTCTCTGATGTACCATAACATACATCGTTTGTGCATATGTTGTACAATACATACTATAATGTATGTACATATATAAAATATGTACTATATATGTATGTTTTTCAACTCAGTGGCGCATATAACTTTTTTACTGGCATGAATCTCAGATGCTCAGATCTTCTCTTACTGTATATCAAGCTTAAGTAATATATGGAAGTGGCAGGTGGGGACTGATGATTAGATTTAATTCATTTAATTATTTCTATGGAGACAGAAGGGTGAGAGAACCTTTTGTATTATTTTTGATAGGGCTCTTTTGGTTCAGGTAGCCTCCTCCCGAAAAGTAATTCTAACATGTGCCATCTGTTGTCTTACTATAAAACAAGCGATCTGAAGCAGAGAAGGCCTTTACCTTACATGTTGGCTATGCCAGTTAGAATTGTCTCTTATTGATTTAACTTTTAGAGTCATACAACCAGAAGATCATTATTAAAGTCAGAGTTGTAAGATTCATGGATCCACCATCGCCCATGCCAGTCTGTAAAGCTGTACATTTTACAGTGGTTTTCATATTTCAGTTTTCTCTTCTCTACATTTTCCCATATAGAAAGTAGCTGTTTTGGCCTCCATTATGTGTGTCTTCAGTGCCCTTGTTTCAGAATGTGATGTAAACATTTGTTTTCACTCAGAATCTGCTGCAGGCAAAGTTGCTAGTCAGCAGCTTCCTTAAAATTGGTTGCAGATTTATCTTTATTTACCCTGTCTATGTGCTAAATAAAATAAAATTCATAGTATTGGCTCTAATAGTGTGTGAGGTTTACATCATTTTCATTATGAAAGAACAACACTACTCACTGCACTGCAGCACTTGCCACCTAACTACAGTATTACTTTCAGTTTTTTCATTTGGTTACAGCAAGAACTCCCCCTGCTGATGTAATCAATTACTACACCTCTAAGATCATCATAAATATGGGCCTGAGCTAAAAAAATTCAGATCTGGGCCCAGGCTTCAAGTGGGTAGGAAGCTCAGTTTCTGGCTCACGACTTATTTCATTATAATTAATTATTAACAATAAGCTGTCATATTGGTACACCAATCCCATACGCCGCTGGCTGCTTTTAAAGTTTGTTTAAAAACACACAGTAATGAACTGTATGTAACTGGCAGGCAGGCAGACAATCCCCAGATTAATCACCAACCACCAGGATGATATAGAAGATGTCAGAAGCACTGGACATGAGTTACCTCCACTCCCAACCCTCCAAAAGCCTATGGTCTTATAAATAGATGGGCCTGGCACTGTGCCTTGAAAGTCATTAAATGTGGAGCCTAGCACACTCTGGCGGGCCGGACCAGGCCAGGTCCTAGGAACAGCTGATGTGATGGCACCAGGCAGTGTACAATCTGAAACATGGAGATCTAGGTAGCTTTTCTGAGTCCAGCAGCTTCATTATTTGTATAACCTAGTTGCCCCAGCCATAGATCAGGGCCCCATTGTGCTAGCCACTGCACAAACACAGAACACAAAGACAGTCCAAGTCCTAATTGAAGTATGAGACAATTTAAATATAAGACAAGAAACAAAAGATGGATACACACAGATAGACAGGGGGAGTGTAAGGAAACAATGTGACAAAATTGGTCTGAATAAGTCAGTACACAGCAGCCTAACTGTAGTCAAGCTTTTCATAGGCATCATGTCAAAGGAGAGTTTAAAGGTTAATAAGGTAGCTTTGCAGATGTCTGTAGGGAGCTACTACCAAGTGTGAGGGGCAGCATGAGAGCAAGCACAAAGGCACAAATTAACAAGAGAGTGATGGAGGTTGGCATCATGGGCCGATCAGAGGTGGGAATCAACCTCTCTATAGTGAATGAGAGAGGTCATAAAGGGCCTTGGAAAGTGGAGACAAGTAGCTTATATCTGATGCAACAGAGAAAGGGGAGCCAGTGGAGAGATCCACTATGGCATTCCACATCCCTCCCACCAAAGCCATGGAACGGAAGATGGGTCCCAGGGCCCATTAAGCTGGAGGAGAGAATGGGCACAGGAACCCAGGTGTGACGGGTTGAATCACAGAAACCTCCTTGGGAACTGCCACCTGATGTGCCAAGATTACTTCTACCCTTGCTTTCCCTGCCAGCTCAGGACTCCAGCACCCTGTCTTGCTGAGCCAGACACGCCCGTCTGGTCCAACACAGACCCAGGTCTGAATTACTTGCCCCAAAGCTGCAGGTTTGCCTGAAAGCAGCTAACAGAAGTGTTCCTGTCTTTAACACCCAGATGCGCAACTCCCAATGGGGTCTAAACCCAAATAAATCTGTTTTACCCTGTATAAAGCTTATACAGGGTAAACTCATAAATTGTTCGCCCTCTATAACATTGATAGAGAGAGATGCACATACTCTGGGTCAATAAATAAGTAAAAAGTGATTTTATTAAATACAGAAAGTAGGATTTAAGTGGTTCCAAGCAGTAACAGATAGAACAAAGTAAGTCATCAAGCAAACTAAAATAAAATGCTCAAATCTATGTCTAATCAAACTGAATACAGATAAGATCCTTACCAGTTCCAGAATGCTCCCTTTTACAGACTAATCTCCTTTTAGCCTGGGTCCAGCAATCACTCACACACCTTGCAGTCACTGTCCTTTGTTCCAGTTTCTTTCAAGTATCCTGGGGGGTGGAGAGGCTCCCTCTTTGGCCAGCTGAACACCAAATGGAGGGTCTCCCAGGGGTATAAATAAACTTTCTCTTGTGGATGGAGACCGCCTCCTCACTTCTATGCAAAGTCCAGCTCCAAGAGAGAGTTCTGGAGTCACCTGGGCAAGTCACATGTCCATGCATGACTCACAATCTTTACAGGCACAAGCCATTGTCCACATGGTATCTTGTATGTCACCAGGAAGACTACTTATGTGCATTGGAGCATTCCAAGATGCATTGTTCCCCAAGAGCTTCCTGAGCGGGTCCTTAACCTTGTGAATTCCTTCCTAAAAAAGCTGACCAAACGCCTCACAAAGCTTACTTAGAAATGAAGCAAGTATACAGCCAATATTCTTAACCTCAAGTACAAAATGATATATATGTACAAATAGGATGATTAGATATAGTAGACCATAATCTTTACAAAGATATGTTACATGATACAGGCAGCACAAAACATATTCCGGTTATGTCATATTCCCATAAAGCATTATGGGGTACAGCATCACACCAGGTACTTGGGAACCCAATATTTTCCCTATTATTTATTTAATCTCCTAAAGACAAGTGGTTGTTTGGGCAAATCACAGCAATTTTTAAATTCAGATTCCATAGCCCTAGTAAATGTTACTGTATTTTAAATAGCTAATGTATTCAACCTTCACTTTCTTACAGCTAAATATTTCAAAACTTTCTCCAATTTTTATTGCAATTTAATTTCCTTTGTTTGGAGTAATCTTAAATGACTAGATTTCTGCTTCACTCTCTAGGTTCCTTCTTGCTTGTAGCTGGCTTCTTTCATATTTGATATATTGCACAAAGACAAAGTCTGCATCCTTAATTTGCAAGTTGCACACAAACTTTAAAGAGGCTAGTCACCCCATGGCACTACTGGATGTCTTAATTTGCCCTCTTCATATCTGCTTCCTCCTTCAACACCTTCCCCCTAGGCAGGGAAATCATGTAAGTAGCCTTCAGAGAAAAGAGCCCAAATCACAAACACTTCATGGGAGGAAGTCTGAACATCCTACACTGTTCTTTTCAAGTTTCATTAATGTCAATGTATACAATTCAGCACATGCCTCACTTCATCTCTTCTGTAGGCAAAAAAACAAAGGGCCAGATTTTTAGTGGGAGTAAGTCAGCATAACTTCTCTGGCTTGGATAGAACTCCACCAATTTATAGCTTCAGAGGAGCAGACCCATAAACATTATTTTTAAAATACAGCAAATGGTAAAGCGCAAAACACACTTCGTGGTGAATTTTGACTTAGTTGCTCTTAAGGAGCCCTATTTTCCCCTTAGATTATAAATAACTTCCATTGATGTTTACACAGTGTAAATACCGTATATAATGTATATAGGAAGCTATAGAATGAAGAAGTGTTGGAGTCACCCTGAATACCACAGAAGCCAATGGAAGTTTATTTACATCCTGCAAAGAGAGATAAGAGCCCAAATAAGCTGAGACAAGTTTGCCTTTGGACTAGATTGGCGTAGTGCAGTCCGCCCTGAGGAAAGGGCAGTGTATAGCAGTTCTACCCCCACAGCAGAAACTGAATTACATCTCTCAGACCCTTTTCCAAATGCTGTTAACTTCCAGGCTATCAACTGGCAGCACAGTTGTTCTGCAAACACTACTCTGGCATCAGAATGACAGCAATGTGTGCAGCCAGTCCCCTCGCCCTCCAGGAGTGCATTGGCAGGCTGCTCTGTACAGCAGTAGATCCATACACCCTACTCCTGTGCTACCAACTCCATGGTGCTATGATAAATGCCCCAGCTCCTGGAGTAGTAGAATTATGGGAGGAGCTCAGCTTTCATTTTTAAAATGTACCTTTCTAACCCTTATAACTGCAGAGAAAAGCTGGAAAATTTGAACCCTGCAGGCTTAAAAATGAGAAGGCAAATAAAGACCTCAAATGTATTATTTTTAACAATTTCATTATGTTTAAGCCAATCACTTGTGATATGGGGGTGGGGAGGAGCTGACTCGTGATTTTTTAAGTGTTAAAGCTGGGCACTGCTACTGCTTCTCCCACCCCACCTCCTGTCCTGATCTCATGATCTACTGCACGCAGCTGGGCATATAGACCATTTCCTGGCTTCCATACCTAGTTCTATTGTGTCTGTGACCCTTTGTGACTTTGGCTGTGAATAAAGTGGCAGAATTAGGAAAACTATATTGTGCAGGTTGCAAGAGATCTACAAGAATTGTATAGTCTGTGAAATGCTACAGAACCCTGACATTTACAGTTACAGGGAGGTGCTGAAATTATATAGCCATTTAAAATAAATTACCCCAAAGGAAATCTTTTTAGTTTCTCACTATAATAGCCAGACACCTCTGGGAATTCTTTTTTTGTCATCTCTATTCTGTTTAGGAGTAGCTATAGTTCTACCACAGGTTTCCATTCAACGCAGAGCATTCTAGTAGCAAGAAAAAATTTTTAGCAGATATTTAAACTATCAAAACCCAAGTCTCTTTTCTTCCAGAATAACACTCGCTCCTTTCAAGTGTGTATAATACATCTTGTGCTGCTCAGTGTTTTTGCTTTATTTTTCAGCCCTAATGGCAAAATTCAAATTGACTGATGCTTTAAACCTTTAACCAAGTAAAGAGATCAAGATTTCTCTACAAAGAAAAGGACAATAGCTCCAATGCCATATATTATTTCTTGGTGAACAGATCAATGGAAATAATTTCTGGATTAGGTTTACTGGATAGTTACAAAAGCACTTGGTGATCCCTGAAGATTGGGGTATAGGTTTAGCTGCAGTCAATGGGTCAGTAATTCAGTTTGCTTTCAGAGATAATAAAGTCAGTCACAGTAGAAATGGAGGAACTGAAAGATGCAGAAAGTACAGAGACAGCATTGCTGTTAAGTATGAAATGGTGATTAAGAGGGTTGTAAATGTCAGTACTATATCCCTAATGTATGCATCTATATATAGTAAGGTATGTTTTACTGGCTGCTTTAAAGGGGCTTTTTCAAGTGAACATCTGTTTTGAAAAGACAATAAAAGAGCAAAAAAGTTAATTACATGCCACAAACTGCCAGCAGAAATGTAGTGAGGGACACTTGATGGTAATAAAGGGCCAGCTCATGCCCTCTGATCCACAGTCCCACTGATGTCAAGGGGAGCTGACTGTACACATCCAAAGGCAGAATCTAGCTCCAAATTTTGGAGATGTATGAAATAATTCTTAGGTTGTCTAGAAGTCAGCAAGCTCTCACAGGTGCACAGAATTCAATGAATTTTGGGAGAGTGTTAGGTTCAGATGCCAAACCACTACACTTTGGGGGTTAGGAAACACTAGGAATATTGAGAATAAAATTATCAAAAGGCTAACAGGGAATTTATGCAGATTACTGCACCCAAAGTGCAGCAAAAATATACGTTCTAACATAATATAACTATATGTATCCATTATCCAACCCAGTTTCCATTAAAGTTAATGGAAAGACTCCTATTGAGCTCAGTGGGAATAGATCAGACAACTATTCAGTCTACTATCCAACTCAAAAATATCCCATAAAAGTTCTGGCGTGATCGCCAGTTCTGAAATCATGCGAGGCTATACCATTGTAACATCCCATACCGTTAACTAATGACTGTTTAAAGAATAGTATTTGGGACAGATTCTTTGTTGATGTAGAGACTGGCACAGCCCTATTGATTCCAATGGAACTGATTCAGTTCACAGCAACAGAGTATGTATGAAATGGAAAATGTACCTCTTTCTTCCAGGTTTTAGGGCCTGATCCAAAGCCCATTGAATTCAATAGAGATCCTTCCACTGACTTCAGAGTAGTTTAGATCAGGGCCTTAATGATAATATTACTTGTTTCTATTGCATTAGTAACAATCATTTGTGATTATGTACACTGTGCCACAAGCATGCCTGGTGTGACTACTGATTTTAATGAAGTAAAAGGCATAAATTTGGCCCATCTTGTCTTATTTTCAATTAAAAGAAACCCCATTATGCTGTAAAAAAAGGTTGACATTTTTCTCTAGAAGCAAAATAAAATTTCCCAGACGTCACTGTTTCTTGAATATATTATTTCCACCTCTTGCAGTAGTGGACATCAATTTTGGTAAAGAACAGATAAGGAAGATTAACAAGATACACATATGCTTCAAAGTAGCCTTGTGTGTGCAGATATGACAGCTTGGAATTGTAATGCAGCAGCCACAGAAAACGCTGCTGGAAAGCACGTGAATGCCTGTATATAGCAATTACAGAGGCTCAGGAGGAAGTGTTATAATTGTCATCTCACAGTTCTCATTTATTACATGTATATTGCTGCTGTTTCACCCAATTGCATATAAATATCAACAGGCTCACCTCTCAAGCGCCCTTTGTTAGGGACATAATCTTACATGGTGTTGAATGCCTCTTACAAAGCATTGAGCGTCCTCAGCTCCCACTAAGTGCATTGCTGGATCAGATGCTAAAAAAATATGCCTCACATAAAAGCACCTCTAATTTCTTATTCACTCGTAAAATTCTGGCATTTGCCATCCTGCCAGCTAAGTGTTTGCTTAGCATATATATTCAACAAAGAGTCAAATTCTCTTGTCTATAACTCCTAATAAAACCCCATGCACAAGGACCCAATGTTGATTGTCTTGACATGAAGAGCTAAGCAGCTTTTCAATAACTAGAGTAGTCTTACCGGCTGTATTGTACTAGTAGGACAAATACACAGACACATCTGTGATCAGTGAAGAAGACGGGAACTGCAGCGTAAGTCGGGTCTCACACCATTGATATTTTTCAGGAGCTGCATGGGAATGGTGAGAGAAAAGACTAAAATGCACTGCACCTCAAACATTTCAGACAAAATATTTAAAATAGCACAGTGTTGGCCTGTCGGAGCTAAATTGATCTGAAAATAAACTGTAAAGGCCTATTACTCCTTCAAGAGGCATTAAGCTTACAGTAGGTTAGTTTATATGTAGGGCCAAATTCTGACTTCTGTTACACTAGTGTAAATCCAGAGTAACACCAATGACTTCATGGGATTCCTTCAGATTTACATCAGTGGGAGATCAGAATCCAGTGCTACAGGGTGGATAAATGTAGGAGCTTGGTCCTGAAGTGCAGGAGGAACGGGCACACCTGCTGAGTTGTGCAGACATGGCCATGGAATGCACTGGTTACAAGAGGTAGTTCAAAGTGTACCATCCTCAGCATTCTGATTCAGCCATTTTGGCCACCACCCCTTTTACCAAGGTGCAGGGTACCCAAGATCTGTCATACTGGAAGGGACATCGATGGAATTGTCTCTCTTGGATTGGTGCTGAGCCTTCATCACAGCATGGAAAGGAGCTGTCAGCCATTTCCAACTGTCATTGGTATTCCTGCTAGAACAAGCACAAGCAAAAAAGGCAGCCCTTTGAGACTTACTCATGCAGGATCCTCACAGACCCATACAACTGCTGCAACTCATGGGCTAGCTCTCTCTCCACATACAGCAGTTAGATGGGGGAGGGGAAAAAACACCCATCATCTGATCAAATCTCTCTCACAAGCAACTGGCAGGAAGAAAGAAGGCTAATTCCTGACATTTTCTTTCCCTGGCAGCTTAGGGGTCTTGCAAATCATAAAGCCAGCCCTGAAATAACCGATAATTTATGTGGTGAATTGAAAACTGTAAAAACGACAAGCTGTCACTTTAATGTGTAAGGTGTTTCTTGGTCCTGTTTGCAGGCTAGGGGCTCTGTAGGGAAGCAAGCAAGCAGTCAATCAGTCTTCAGTGAGCCAGCATAGAGCAAGATGGGGTAAATTGTGCCTTTCTGTTTTAGGGAGCAGCCCGCTTTGTCTCTCTCTCTGTGGGGGCAGTGTGTGTTATTGTTATGAATACTGAGAAATAAAGTAGGGTTACATCGTAGTCTTTCAGCAAGAGTATTTTATGTTTTTAATCTAACTTCTCTGTGTGTATACTGTGAACATTATAGTTTGAAGCAATAGTGACAGTCTTACTTCCTATATTTTACTCTGACTCTTCCACTAAGCAAATTTTATTAGCAGAAATAGTGAAGTGACAAGCTTTGGTAATTATTCATTTTGAATGCTGGTCCTCTTTGCAATAGCCAGATTCTATAAGAAAATAACCTAGTGGATGTCAGATGAGGGGAATAAATACAGTTTTTTTAAAAATATATCCATGATAATATTTATATAATATTGTGTGAAAAAGTAATACCCCATAGACATAATACAGATTGAACTATCTCCACTATACTCTCCTTTATTTACAGTGGCAATGTTGTTGGAAGCAGTACAACAGCAGGAAGTAGACAGGTCCAAATTATATCCCTCTCCAGGCAGCTGAGAACACAACTGTCAGCTTCCAGAGTAAACTTCATTTTGGAATCATTTCATGCGAAGACTGCCACAAGAAACAGTCACAGCTATGCTGAGAAGAAAGCAAATACGTCTCTCCCGGTGTACATTGTGCTAGGATAGAGATAACAGACAAATTAAAGAATGCAACTACAATAGTTAACATCCAAATGTCATATTATGCTTTGCTTTCATTTTTTATCTGTTATGATAAAAGCCCCTCCAGGGGCAAAAATTTTTAACCATGCCTTTGACTGTATGCAGTTTCCAAGTTACCTGAAATAAATGTTCTGTCTCTAACAGGCTTTAATACTCCCACAGCAGGTCAGAAATCATCCTTGTATGGGTTGGAATTCCAAGAAGACACTGCCAGTGAAAAATATGAACAAGGAAACTACAGATGAAAGAAAGACAAGGCAGGGATGGCACAAGGAACTGGGAATGAGCAAACCAATTAACATACAAGATTAACTAAATGGAAACTTTTCCCCTACCTTAGCCCAGCGGTTCTCAAACTGTTGGTGGGAATCCCAAAGCAGGTCGTGACTCATTTTAATGAGGTCACCACGACTAGCATTAGACTTGCTGGAGCTCAGGGCCAAAGGTTGAGCCCATCTCCCTGGGCTGAAGCCGAAGCCTGGCCAAAGCCCAAGGGCTTCAGCCCTGAGCAGGGGGGTTCAGTCTTCAGCTTCAGCCCTGGGTGGTGGGGCTCAGGTTACAGGTCCCCCTGCCCGGCACTGAAGCTACTGGATTTTGACTTTGGCCCTCCATTGAGGGGGGGCGGGACTCAGGCTTCAGCTTTGCCCTCCCCACTGCCATGGGTGGCAGGGCTCGGGTGGGCTCAGGCTTCAGTCCCCCCTCCTGAGGTCATGTAATAATTTTTGTTGTCAGAAGGGGGTTGTGGTGAAATGAAGTCTGAGAACCCCTGACTTAGCCATAGCATTTCTGAGCTTCAGGAATGTTTTCTAAAATCCCTCCATGTTCTACTCCCTCTCCCCTCCTTCCACCGCACAACACTTACTTCTTGTGCAGGTCATCTTCAGGAGCAGCCAGGCAGCCTCCACACACAGAGGGGTTAGGGTGGCCCAACGCAAGCCTTGTGCTGCAATGTGGCCTTCAGGGGTTTCAGAAGCACGTGGTGGGGTGTGGGTACCACGGAAACCACAGAATCCAGTTCAGCTGTATGTCAGCAGTTGAAGTAGAATCCTCCACTGGACCACTGCCACTGTTGTTTACCACCACAGGAGCGGGGGGAGGGAGGGGAGAGTGTCTCACCCGACCTCCAACTTATCCCAAGCCTATTGAACAAGTTTAGTATCCATAGAAGTGATTCTCCATCGCATTCTCCTTTCTGTGGCCATGTTCCCTTCTTTGAGGGGAGAACTACTTTTATTTTTCCCTCTCTGTCTCCTCATTCTTACTCTGCCACTCTGGCAAAGAAGACTTGATTTACCACTTAGGATGGGAGTAGAATCCAGGCAGCATGGCCTGTATTCTTGTGCTTCCTGACAAAACATGGAGTGAAAAACTGGGTCTGATTTTCAAAAAGGGAGGGATCATTTCATGGCTACTAGCGGTTTGTGCAATACTCGGGCCAAATCTAGCCCTTCTTTCCAGAAAGCACCTTCTCAGACTTAATCTTAAAAAATGGTAGGGAAGTATCTAAAATAAACTCAGCTATTCTGATTCTAGGGGAAAGGAGAGAGAGAGAGATCGGGGTTTAATGATTAAAAGGGCTTTAGATATATAAAAACAATTATCTCTATCCTTTGAACATGTCCCTGCAGTGTTGGATATCCAAATGCAACAATGTGGCCAAGGTATGTGAACCAGCAAATGAAACTGACCAGAAATAGAAAACCAGATCCTCAGCTGGTGTACAACAGGGAAGCTCCTTTGACCATTACACAAGACATAGATCTGGCCCAGAAAGTGAAACCATTTCACTTAGTTTTAGTGTCCAAGCTGAAGAACAAGCAAAATAGAAAATCAGGAGCAAAAATGGAGCCAAGTCAATTAGATTTTGAAAAGAATTTCTGTTGTAGTCACCAGATTTTTTTCAACGTGTGATTTATATCTTGACAGTTTCCCTTTAAATATTATATTGTAGTATTGTTTTTTAAATGGCCTAGATTTCTATGTAATCACGTTTTTAAAAGTCAGTTATTTTGCTGCAGGTTTAATTTAATCAAACCCATTTTAACAAGGTTGAAAACAAGAACACCATTCCACTTTTGATCAGCTGTTTACAGTGAAATATCACAAGAAAAAGACAAGCCCAGTCTATAAATAGTTTTTGCATCTTGATTTTTTTTCAGTGTAGCATGCTTGTGTATTTCCCAATAGACAACTTAATGAAAATCCAAGCATGGTTAATTGTTTAATACCCTTTTTAAGTTGCAGAGCCACATTTTAATTAGAAGAAATATAGGAACAACACGCCACAGAAACCTACTTACAGGTAGATGACGAAAACAGTTCAAAGTTTTTACATTTTAGAACTATTTTTTGTTATTCTTGTTTACTGTTCTTCATCAAAAATTGCACTTGTTCTATAATTCCAAATAGCCTGAAGATGGTAAAAATGCTTGATCTGATGCTTAAAAAGTGGTGTAATGATTGGCAAACAGGATCAGGGATCTGATAGTATTTCAATATCTCACAGTAACTGTAAGTGTATTGAACCATTTATAACCAACAGTACTTACACTCTGTAAATTATACAGTCACATTCTATTTTTTTTAAACAGCACATGTGAAGAATTAATTGTTCATTAGCATTTTGCCAATCTTTTTAATCAACACATCTACTTTTATATCCAAGGCCGATAACATTCACTACCCCTTCCCATTCAATTAAAAAGAGTGAGAGCGCACACTACACATCCTTTGGGACATGCAGTAGCTGATGTATGCATTGCTTGTGAGACAAGGGTAGCAAATGAATGGCCGATTAGAGCTGGGTGACATTTTTCAGACTAATAGTTTCCGGTCAATTGAAACTATTTGAAAATTTGACACAAATTTGCCAAACAGTTTCAGCCAAAAAAATAATAATCCTTTCATGCTAAATTCACAAATCAGGGAGGTGGCAACAGGAGCAAGTGAGGGCTGATCTACACTACGTGGTGAGGGATCAATCTAAATTATGCAACTTCAGCTACGTGAATAATGTAGCTGAAGTAAATGTACTTAGATCTACGTACTGTGGTGTCTTCACTGCGGTGTGTCGATGGGAGATGATCTCCCGTCGATTCCCCTTGTGCTTCTCATTGACGTGGAGTACTGGAGTAGATGCTAGAGTGATCAGCGGTCAATTTATTGCGTCTATATTAGACATGATAAATCGACCCCTGCTGGATCGATCAGTGCCTGTCGATCCGTCCAGTAGTATAGACAAGTCTTGAGAATGACTTTCTGGTTAGGGGACTCACCTGGAAGGGGGAGACCCAAATTCAAATCTTCTTTTAAATATGCCTGGAAACAAAACACTGCCATTTCATTTGAGCTGAAATAAACTTTTTCAATTCACCAAAATAAAAAAAAAAATTAAGTTTTCAGACACAGTTTGACCTAAACCTATATTTGTATTATTATTATTCAGCACAGCCAGTGAATTGAAAAAGCAGCTATTCACCCAGCTCTGTTGTTGATTCAAGTGCAGTTTGGCTAGGTTTCTATTGGTTATATAAAGGTAAGTCAGTGCTCCTGCTCTTTCACAATATTAGCATGACTATGGAATGGTGGCAGACACTCCAGAGTTATTACAACAGTGTTTTGCTTGTAAGCCTGATTTTGCCTCCCACTCAAATCCACAAAAAGTCAAATATTTATCACTGGTAAAAACAATAAAATGCAATGGATTGGAGTATTCTACCTGAGATAGTGCATAAGGCCAAAGTTTAGTTGATTTAAAGTCTAATTTCAGAAGTTATCATGCTATGGTAGGCCAGCTCTGACCTACCAACTATCAACTTGTTGAAAGCACCACACATCAGGCAGAGGATTGGTGGTGACTAGGGATAGGATTACTCACTCCCTGAGTCTCCTGCATGATGTGAGGTGACCAAAATGGAAGGAATGTCCCCTGGATTCACTGTCTCCTCTCACCAAGACCTGGCTCCTGTTGACTTCCTGTAGACCTTAACATATCTGCAGTGAGGCAACTGATGGTCTTGGGAGCCTACAGTATCTGCTCTGTAGTAGCCTCTTAATTCCCTACACAAGCCTACTGGAGGTGTTTTAGGCTGTTAGATGTACGTAGTGGCAGCTCTCCTGAAAACTTCCCACTGGGTTTTCTACACCTCGCCCTGCTCACTCTGAACTGCATGGAATGGAATCCCATGGCATGCAGCACTTGGGACATCTCCCTTTGCAGCCTAATCTCAGCAGCTCTGCTCTAAGGAGGGCCCTCCATGTGATGGAGAAGTAGCATTTGGCTAATAGGGAAGCTGTTTTGGTACCTTATAAGTTAGGTAAGGAGGCAAAGCCATGCTCTTTAAGGAATATATTCTTTTGTTATTGTTTTAGCAAGCTCCCATATACTATATGATGGGGGAACTTCTAGTCTAGAAGTGAGCCGCTTGCCATCAGAACATAAAAATGAAACCATTAATAGATGTAAAAGTCATTCTAGAGGGGAGTGGGGAACAAAATTGTGTCATTATTAAACAAGGCTGAGTTTCAGTGCCTTCCTTTTAATAGTTCATTATGCTTGTTTTATTGCTCTCATTCTATAAGAAAGCATACAATACATTTTTCAATTGAGTCATTTGCCAAATGGTACGCTGCAGGAACCAATAAAGTCATTTGAGAGGCAGACACACAATTGTATTAGCTGAATCTCTGACTTGTTTCAAGTATATTAACAATATGAAAAGGCTGCTGCAAGGTTGGATGAACATGAACAATACAAATCAAAGCCCTTGATTTTTTTCTATTTGCTATTGGCACAGACCTCAAGCAACAAAAGAAAAACCAATTGTAAAATGTAACATGAAAAGTTACATTTGCTGAATGATCTCTAGAGCAAATGTGTCCTGGAAAGAAAGGATTAAGGCAAACAGGATGCTGTTTTCATAATGCAATCAGAGTAACACAAAAAATAAATCACATTGACATGATATTAATATAATAAACCAATACAAAATCTCTGTATTGTGGTGTGAATCTTGTGTCAATGGTTCTCAATTTTTTATATTATTATCCAAGAAAAGTTCCTAGCATCCCAATATAATACCTGCTATACAGCAACCTGACTGGTTACATGAAAAATCCTTATCAGTTTTCACTTAGTCATTGCTCAGGAAAGTTACTGTCTCATCAGCTAATTTATTGATTTTACAGAAAAGAAAGAAACACTTGACAGAGAAAGCTGCTTGTTAATAGACTTCACTTACTATGAGGCACAGGCATACAGAGGGGCTGAGCTTGAAGACTTAGGTTCAGGTGAAACTTTTTAGGGTGGTAAGCCCACCTGTTGTTTCAATTGTGTGTGCTTCACCATTATGCAGGAAGCAGCTGCACTGATCACCTTTCATTTCAATGGGAGTTTGCCTGAGTTAAGATTTAGGCCCAGCTCCACAAAGACATTTAGATGCCACCTCCCATTGAAGTCAATTGGACCAAGGTGCCTAAATACCTCTGAGGATCTGGCCCTTACGAGAAACTGATAATTACTTCAGATTTGGCCTGTAGATGTACTCATGAAAATGATCAGAGATGCAGTGGGAGTTCTGTTAGCGTATACACTGAAGAAGAACTCACACTACTTGTGATCTGCAGAGGACATCCAGACTGCCAGCACAGAGGAGAAGCCCACACAAGCGAAACAAACATTCCTAGAACATTTCTATTGTGCATGCAACAGTCTCCAAGCAGAGCTCCCTTGTACACCAGGACCCAAGGATGTTTTGATGCCAACTGGAGGAGTGCACAGAGATACTTAAGGGTTACAGAGAACCTCTGAGTCTGATATATCTACCTACTAATCCACCAAAGAATGTCATGTCAGTCATATTAACTGTGAGATGTATGCACAGAAAATATGAACTTTTGAAACTATATCAGGGTACAGATGACCCCCCTCCAGCTGTTATTTCAATCTCTGAGAACAAGCCATCTGCAGGCTTGATCTTGTGAGAAGAGATCTTAGCCAAACTGGTTGAAAACACTGGGGAAAGGACTTAGGTTATTCTACCTTGTAGAAGTTAGGGGAATGCCTTGTTAGTTAAGTTTAGGCTCTAGGAAGCATGTTATGATTCTGTTTTTATATGTAACCATTTATTTCCAGTTCCATTTTCTATCTCTTGACTCTCTGTCCTTTGAAAATAAACGTGTTCTAGTTTTCACTTTAAAATATATCGCAGTTCTGTATGTTAAGTTGAGTGGTGATCCTGAGTTGAATCTTACAAGCTGGTGTGTACTATTCCTTTGAGAACAGCAGAGCTAAGAGAGTTCTGTGAGTGTTCAGTGGAACAAGAGCTGAGCACTCCACAGGGATTTGTAATAGGATTGTTTAAAAATGTATATGCAATTTAAAACACATTTCTAGCATACAGTATTGTGATAGGCAGTATAGAGCCTTTGGGACCCCAAAGGATGGGGAGACCTTGCAATCATGGTATCCCTTTGTGCCAACTTCCCTAATGAAGAGGGGAAGCAACATGTGGGAAGTTAGGGTCCAGAGGAGTTCCCTCAAGAGATGGCTGCATCTAATTTTCAAAAATATATATAATGAAGGCAGCAGTTTAAGAAGGTTATTATGGCTTAGAGTAGATTATTCTCCATTTCTTGATGAGGTACTACAAATGCATCTACCTTCATTTATATGCTTTCTAGATAAACCTTTTTTGAATAAATACCCTCAAACAAAAAAGGGCCTTTACAAAGGGACTTTACTTTCTGTTAGGTTTCTGAAGCAAATAGCTAAGCATCTTTCCCATAAAAGGCTGTTTTTCTTCTGTACAAGGCAATTCTCTTGTTTATTGGAAGCTTACCAACAAGAATCTGCAACAACTCCCAGCTAGCTGATCTCTTTTAGAAGGACATTAAATTTAAGATATATTTTCAAATCGCTTAGTACTGTCTGTGTGCGACTTGATTAACTTGCTTTATGACTAAACAAAGATACAGAGTTCTGCCGTGCATATACAACTAAAAAATAAGAACCATGCTCAACGCTTGATTTTTGTATGAACCTCCCATAGAAGGAACCAGGAGTTGTGTGCAAAATACTAAGCGTATAAGGAACTCCAAGATGAAGTCTCCTTTTTTTTTATATTCTCCTCTGCACAAATTTAAAATTGATGGCTCTTGAGAAATGTCCAATGACCTGGTTATCTGAATGCTGAAAGCCCACTTGTGCTCTGAATCATGCTACATGACAAGCCACATAGCACTGTGACACTCAATAGTGATCTATGAAAATAACATCTGACTGCTGATCTAGCAATGTAAATGTGATCTAGCAATGTGGATCTGTGTTTGAAAAATTCTCATAGATGTTTTGTCATATCCTATCTTCCCCATAAAAAAGACTTTTTGAAAGTATATAAAGAAAGAATATACATGAATTCACTGTCATTGTCAGTGGATGGGAAGGAAGGCAGGGTTTGCCTTTCCTCTTTATAGAACAGAGTAAAGCTTGACCCCAAAGTCCAGGGATTCCAGGGGGCTGGTTAGAGGAATAGGGCTAACTGCATAGGCAAGGTCCTGTGCATCTGCAACCAGACCCTCTACTTCCTAGCAGCATACAGCCTGTGGGGTCAGACTGACAATGCTTCCGCTAGACAGTTCTCAAGCACCATGTCAAGATGGGCCCCCAGCAGTACCGGATTTACCATGGCGAGAGGCCCACGGTCCAAACCCTGACCCCTGAACCCCCCCCCCACACACACATCCAGCCCCGTCCTGACCCCTGGACTCCCCTCACACCTCCCCAGCCCCCTGACCCGACTCCTGCACTCCTACGCACACAGCCCCCTGCACCCCCTCACACACCCCAGGCCCCTGTCCTGATTCCTGAACCCCCTACATTCCCACCCCCATCCTGAGCACCAAACGTGAGCTCCTACACCCCCTCATTCCCACCTGCACCCCTCGCACCAAACAGGAGCTGCCCCAAGTAAGCACTCCACACCCCAACCTCCTGCCCCAACCCTGAGCCCCCTCCCTCATCCTAGCTCCTGGCCAGATCCCACACTCCAACTTTTTTTTACAATATTTAATGAAAAATCATTAAATGGTCTAACAAGACCCTCCACAATTTTCAAGTGGTCTGTGGAAAAATAAGTTAGACTACAAGAACAATCAAGGTACCTCACTTTATTTTCATTTACTTGCTATTACTTATAGGAGGTGGATGAAGAAAAAAAGAATGAAAAACAGGGGTCAGGGGAGATAAGAGAGAATGTTATTTTTCTTGGCTGGGTCCCAAGGAGGGGCCCCAAAAATGAAGCTGAGCACAGCGCCGGGGGGCCCCACTAACTCTAAATGCACCACTGGCTGTCACGTCACTTGGGCTGGGCTAGGCTACTGCGTTAGCTGATTCCCACATCTCCAACCTACCTGGACAGTGCAGCAGACATGGCCCTGCCTATTAGCTCCTCTTCACTCCCTAGCCCTTGCTTCCCACCACTTAAGGCTTAGTCTTCTCACTTTTAAAAATGATTGCTTACCTTTCCTCCCCCCAACCCCAGGTTTTTCTGGCAGCCCTGTTGCCAGGTATCCAGTTTTAGACTGGAAACTTCAGTAGAAAATGGAACCTGGGTGTCTGGTTAGCAGTGCTGACTGGAAAATAAAAGTCCTGTTATAGGAGTAACAACTTTACCCTCTGCTCCTCCCACTCCCAACACCCACCCCAGAGGGCTGGAAGAGAACTTGTCCTGCTGTTGCTGGATATCACGGAGTGGGGGAGTCAGGGTCCTGCACTCCCCACTTCCTGCAATTCACCATGACTCTGAACCAGCCAGTAAAACAGAAGGTTTATTAGACAACAGGAACACAGTCAAAGCAGAGCTTGCAGGTATGGAAAACAGGACCCCTCAGTCAGGTCTATCTTGTGAGGTAGGGAGCCCAGACACCGGTGCTGGGCCTCCCTCCATTTCTCCAGCAGCTCCAAACTACAACCCCCTCCAGCCCCTCCTCTGTCCTTTGTCTCTTTCCCCAGGCCAGGAGGCCACCTGATCTCTTTGTTCTCCAACTCCTTCAGTTGGCACTTTGCAGGGGAGGGGCCCAGGCCATCAGGTGCCAGAAGCAGTGTGTCAGGCATTCTCTGTGCAGACATCATCACACCTGCCCTCTAGGGCTCTGCAACAATCACAGCCTTATCCCACCACCTAGATACTTAAGAAATGCATAGGGGAAACTGAGGGACCCACACAGTGTTCAGAGAAAACATTAAGAACATTCCCACTTTGTCACACTGGAGGAGGCGCACCTCAGTGCAGAGAGAGATGAAGAGAATGGGCTAGAAACAGGGAGAAGGTAGGTACCCACTCTATGTGGGCAGGGGTGGGGAGAGATCCTGTTTACCCCCTCCCCAGCCGTGCTGCACTTGCAATTTACACTTGGCCCCTCCCTTGCTCCAGAGACCAACCCTAGCTCCCACCCCACTGTGCTTTTGCCCCAGACCCCTTTTACAATCATTCCCCAAGGGGCCCACAAATATTTTTGGAGCTGGGCCCACAAAAAGTTAATCCGGCTCTGGTCCCCGGCATTGAAGGGGCTCAGTGTAGCCACTAGCTGTGTTAACTTTTGGGCAGATTTACCATGATGTACATCCATACAAGCTCACCCTCCCCAACATGATCCCACACACAGACTCCTGGACCCACAGAAAATTGTCTTTAGGTCTGAGTCCAGAGGGCGAGACACTGCTGTAAAAGGGGCAATTCACCACTTCTTTTTGTGTGAGCTGGGGGAAAATCAGTATGTCAAGATGTGATGGGTTGTCACCCTGGTATGCAGTTGTGGAGCTGTGGGAACCATGGTGCTCCTCTAAGAAACACAACTGGGTTGGGGACACAGCCAGCCTCACCAAGACCCCATTATCACCCAACACAACAGCAGGTGGCACCACTCACCCAAACTGGGCTATCTGAGTGCAAACAGCAGACACCAGCCCAGCTCCCAGGTACGCACCCTCCTCTGGAGTATAAACCCAAAATTAAACTGTCTTGCACTGCACAGCGATCTCTACAGTGTAAGCTCATTAATATGTCTGCCCCTCCCTCAACGTGGAGAGAAATATGCACAATATACTTGTGTTAAACCAAGCTGAGATTTTCCCCAGACACTTCAGTCAAAGGCACAGTGGTTTAGCTTAAAACATAAAACAAGTTTATTAACTACATGTAACGGGATCATCAACAATCTCTCATGAATGCCCCTTCTCTCTGGCCAATATTCCTTCAATCACAGTCTTTTTGGGGGGTGGCACCACCTCTCACAGGCAGCCCCCTTTGGTTTGTTGCATGTGATCCTGCTTTTGGTTTTAGTTCTTGTATCAGGATGGCACCCACCTCTCGCGAGCATTCCCCGGACTGATGGTTCTCTTGGTGGGTCTTCAGCGACTCAGCTCTCCAGCCGAGCCACATACACTGCTCCCCCCTTATGGGATATACAGTCCAAGTTCTTATCATGGCCCTGGTGTGGGGCCATAGTGCTAAGGTTTCTCCCAGAGGTAACGCTTTCTTCAACCACCCAGTCGGGGCCCATCCCGGTACCTGTAGCTGGTGGTGTTTCAGCAGGTCTCCCTGGGCTTAGTCTTCAACCAGACCAGCAGGACCCATCTTGGTACCCTCACTGGCCTGGCCAGGTTCTTGGCTCAGTCCCCCTGGGCTTCAGCCTGCCTGCACTGACTTTCTGCTGGTCCTGCTGCACTTCCCACCAGTCAGGCTCGCAGTCTTCAGCAGCCTTCCCTGGGCTTCAGTCCTGTCTGCAGTAAGCACACCACAGTGAGCTGTCCATGGAACTGCTGGTCTTCCAGCCACCCAGTCCTCGACCTCCACACAACTGATTCTCGGCTCTGGCCCCGGATTGGCTGCTCCGTCAGCCCCTCTGATTGGCCACTCCTCTGCAGCCACTCTAGGCTTCATGGAGGACTTCTCTCTGCTCTATTCTGGGGCAGGGTGATGCAGGGCCATGAGCAGGGGGCCTCCAGACCTAGTCCACTCTGCCACACTACAAAAGATAGATTATAAGTGATAGTAAGCAGATTACCTAGTAAATAAACAAAACTGCAAACTAAGTCTAAGATACAAGAAAGATTGGATATGAGCAATTTCTCACCCTGACTGACGATACAGGCTTTCAGATTCTCAAGACACAAGCTGCACTTGCTTTTCAGCTTGGGCTCCCCATCCCTGTTCCAAGTCCTTTTCCTTAGGAGCTTCTGTTAGCTATTGAGTTGTGGGAGAGTGAAGAACAGATGATGTCACTCCCTGCCTTCTGTAGCTTTTCCATATGTGGGAATGCTTTGTCCCAAAAACAGTTCCCAGCCCAGTTTGTGGAAAAATACAGGTACCCAAAATGGAGTCCAGAGTCATGTGGTCTGGTCAGATGCCCTTGCAGAGTCATAACAGCTATTACTTACAAGCTGTCTGGAGCTTTCTCAGGAAGGCTCACCAGGTGTGGGAAGAGTTTCTCCTCAGGCCTATTGTTTTTCCTAATAGCCCATTATCCTAATAGCTCATTATCCCCACCAGCTGTCTAGGCTGGAAGCATTTTGTCTAGTGGGTGTCACCCAGGTATAACTACATCTGAAATACAGAAACACAGTCAATATTCATAACTTTAGATACAAAAATGATATATGATTATCCTAATTGTATGCATATTCAGCAAATCATAACTTTTCCAATGACACCTGACATGACTCATCTTGTACAAATTGCATCATAATTATATCATAATCATACAATTATTAAGAATATGGAGTGCAGTGTCACATAAGGGTCCACCCTATGCTCTCACATGCATCCTAATGGAATGCTATCCCCAAAGGTGTCATATAGGAATCACCTGATGAAACTCTGAGGAGGGCTGACCAGATGATCCTAATGACACCTCCTGGCCTTAAAAATCTATGTCTCTGTAAACTATTGTTGCTGGTTTTTGAATAGCAACACACATTACATCTGTGTATATTGCAGATTATGGTCAAGAATTCAAGCTAGGTAATTACTGAAGTAGTGGTAGAATGAATCTATCTCATGGAGCTCAGTGGTGGGATTTTCTCTCTCTAAGGGCCCAGTTGAAACCCTGGTGAAGTCAAAGCCTCTAATTTATTTTCTTTACATTGAATGTTGTGTGTGATTCACTTTTGGCCTGATCCAATGTCCTGTCCAATGTCAAGAAAAGGTTCCTGTTGACTTTAGTGGATATTGGATCAGGTCCTTTATTAGGAGTGCCCTGTCCCAACATGTCCTCAAAACAGAGACATGAATGTGTGCGCATATATATTCCATGGAGTTCCATGTCAAGAATATCACTAATCTGCTATTATTAATTAAAGGAGTATTTTTGTGTTTTAAAAAAAGCCTAACTTGAAGAACTAATTAAAGTATATCATTGAGTCAGAACCAAGGTGTTTTGGGACTAAATAGAAACAACATCTAGATAAACACATGTAAATAATTTCCCCCCCAAATACTGACTTTCTGTTGATGTAATTCCTAATTCAAATATGCTTACAATCAACAACAACAAAAGCAAAAAAGCAGCAGTAGCAGCTAGAGTTAGCTTGGGTAAGGGGAATGAGTGCTGGGATTTACTTATTTCTATATTTTAAACCTGTCATGCTTTAAAATTATATTTTAATCTTGATATTTAAAAATAATTATGTTGGGAGGGAGAATTTCCACACACTCTGCTGTCAGTGTCCACTGGTTGATGTGATTTGCCTTGGTGGGGAGTTATTCTTTTCATAACATAAGTCTGAAATTGCTAGTCACTTTGACAACTTGCGCCTGATTGCACTCCAGATCATGCAGAATGTGCAGAATGAAAATAAGGGCAGAGCTCTTCAATATATGTTGTTTAGCTCAAAGAGATGCAGTCAGACCCCCTCAATATTAGCTGATGTGTTCTAGACAATATTATGAGGAAATTAAAGTCTATAAGTACTGGCTGATGGAGGTGAATTATGATAAGTTTCAGGAGGTAGTTGTCTGAACCGGGAGATGCTGATTAATTACCTGGTAATAATTTTCTATTAAGACAGCTAGGTCCACACGTGCTCAGCAAAAGCAGGAGTATTAGACAATAAATTGTGTAAGTACAATTCAGACTACACAGTATTTGTGGCCATAGCCTTGGTAATAAATTGTATCGATTAAAAAAGATATTTTAAAAAGCAATGATCAAAGTAACTGAAGTGAGCAGGACATGCTAGATGCTGTATGAACATATGAGGACATAGTCCCTGTCCCAAAGAGTTTGCCATCTAATATTTCAAATATCTAGAGATCTTTCATATGGCATAGCTAAAGGCATATGAAATTGACAGTCCCTGAGTGCATACCTGGAACCAAATTTTGTTCTCATGTATATCCTGCATGTAGTGAAGTAGACTGGCCTCCGTCCTGCCCCACCTCCTCTGCAAGAAGTGCAGAGGCAGGACAGGAAGTAGAAAAGCAGTGCCCTGCAACTCAGTTGAAGCTGGACCAGGGAAGAAGGCAGATGTCTCTTTCAGGGAGCAGAGCTCTCAGCTAAGCCTGTGACTGGTATCAGGGAGAAAAGGCAAGCCACTATCCCACGAGCTGGAAGACTCTGAGGAGAGAGTAAAGGAAGGGCTATTGATTGTGAGACTGATTGCCAGGTCCCAGCAATGGTGGAACAGTGCCACCACAAGCTGATAGGAAGTAGCCCACAGGAACAAGACTTTGGTCATGGTCTGCTGCTGGGAGGTTACGCAGCAACAGCATGTTTTTCTGCTCACCCTGTGGGGTGATTGCCCATCATTTCTAGGGCCCTAGGCTGTGACCTAGAGAGCAGAGTGGGCCTGGGTTCCCTAACTCTGCACCTGGGGCTCAGTGTGTGCTATCCTTTAGGCCAGAAGGCTGGCAATATTGACTGTTTGTTTGCTTGGCCCCTGTCCAGGAGGCCTGAGCCATACACTGTTTGTGTTCACCTCAGCCAGGAGGCCTGGGCTACTGGCTGACTAGTTGCTTCTTAATCTTCCTCTGGAGGTTTGAACTGCTATTTGTGTGATTGCACAGCCGTTAAGCCAGGCCTCATGACAAAATGTCTGGTGGGCATACTGATTCTCCAGTGCCACCAGAGGGCTGCCCTGGCCATGAAAGGTAGGAAGCTTACACTGCACAACTCCACTGAAGTGAATGAGCTTTCATGGAACATAAGCGAGGACAGAATTTGGCCTTAGTATTAGCACCTTGAACATCAGACCTGACAATTAGTGACAGAACTTACTTCAAAGTGGACTTTAAGTTTCTCTATGTAGTTATGACCTTCACATTAAAATACTCTTCAGTCGTACAACAGGACAATTCGCATGCATACCTCCTCTTACCGACATGATCTTCTCTCGCTTTCTCCCACCTACACACTTAGTCTCCTAGTCAGCTGAGTAGTAACCATCCTGTTAGGGCTAGATCTTAAGTGGATAGGTCCCTGAAGGATTCATTAACAATTAGAGAAATGGAGTACAGCACTGCAAAATGTGAATTGTCACAAGTACTTTATAAGAGTTATTTAGCATGTTGCAGCTCCTTCAGGAAATAATAATTCTGTTTTTAAATTCCATTGCGGTTTTCTCCATCTAAACAGCTGGGGAGGAGGGTTAGTATTTTTTTAACAGAAGAGTTGCAATGTAAATCTTTTGTCTTAGAGAGGGTTTTCTTCATACTTTTTCTTTTACTGGTAACCCTGATAGTATATGTAGCAGAGTGGACCTCTGCTCCTGCCCTGGGAGAGAAGGGGTTAAAATAGCCCTGGCAAGGGGCCGTAGCTGGAGCCAGACTGGAGGGAGACACAGGCCTGGCTGCTTGGGGACTCACCCAGGGGACCTAAAGGAAGGCAGGGCTGGGGGAAAAGCCTTAAGAGTTGGGAAGCCCTAGGCCAGCAACTCCCCAGGCTGCACGGCCTAATTCTAGGTCTCCAAGGTACTGGGCTTGCAGAGGGGCAGCTGGAGGGTGGGTAAAGGCAGCTAAGCCAAAACCCCTTTGCCTATGATGAGTGGCTGATACTGCAGTCTGCCCCAGGGTGTAGTGGCTAGACAATGACTGGGCAGTAGCCAATACTGAGGCAAAGTGGTGATAGTGGGGTGGGGTTCCCCTGGGAGGGGGGAGTCCCAGTTAAAGAGGTACTGAGGTCCAGGGAAGGGCCCGGGGCCAGCAGAAGACAGGTGGATCACCGGCCTGCAGAGGGCGTTCTGTAGCTGGAATCGAGCTAATTCCCTGAAGTGACCAGCAGGAGGCGCCACGGGGGTGAGTCCACACGTTTACAGCATATTTAAAATCCAGAAACTTCATGATGACATGCTCCATACCCCCCCCCAAATAACAAGGATGGTAAAATGTTGGCTTTAAATCTCTGTTCCAAATGTTATCTAGGTTTTAAAGTCCAGATATGCTCTAGCACTTCATTAGGGATGATAGTCATGTGGTTAATGGACTGGCTGCCAAGGCAGAATAGCTGGGTTCAGTTGCTGGCTCAACTACAGACCTCCTATGTGACCTAGGTTAAATAATTTACCCCATCTATGTCTCCAAAGTTATTGCCTGTATCTTGTATTTTTCTCTTACCTTTAGTCTGTCTAGAATTTAAATTCTTCAGGGCAGGGACAGTCTCCCACCAGGTTTATACAGGGCTTTATAAAATGGGCCCTTGTGTCTGAGGCTTCTAAATGCAACTATCTGACCAAACAGCATGTCCTTTGTGGGTGGCACACCAACATACTTGAGTTGGCAAGTGTATATTTACACCTGTGGCTCTCAACCTTTCCAGACTATGTACCCCATGTCTTGCATACCCCAAGTTACACCTCTGTCATAAACAGATAGCTAAGGGTTAATGTTCCTTTACCTGGAAAGGAGTAACCTGAAACACCTGACCAGAGGACCAATCAGGAAACAAGACTTTCTCAAATCTGGGTGGAGGGAAGTTTGTGTGTGAGTTCTTTGTCTTGTGTTCTGCCTGTACACTCTCTCGGCTATGAGAGGATTTCTGTCTCCTGCTTTTCTAATCTTCTGTTTCCAAGTTGAAAGTACAAAGATAGGTTTTGGTTTTTTTTGTATTTACATGTGTGTAGTTGCTGGAGTGCTTTGAATTGTATTCTTTTTGAATAAGGCTGTTTATTCATATTTCTTAAGCAATTGTCCCTGTATTTGTCACCTTATACAGAGAGACCATTTTTATGTACTTTTTTCTTTCTTTTTATATAAAGCTTTCTTTTTAAGGCCTGTTGGAGTTTTTCTTTAGTGGGGGACTCCAGGGAATTGAAACTGTAGCTCACCAGGGAATTGGTGGGAGGAAGAAGTCAGGGGGAAAAGAAAATCTGTGTGTGTTAGATTTACTAGCCTGACTTTGCATGCCCTCTGGGTGAAGAGGGAAGTACTTCTGTTTAGAATCTGTTTAGATTCACGGAGCTTGCTTCTGTATCTCTCTCCAGGAACCCAGGGAGGGAACACCTGGAGGGGGGAAGGGAAATGGTTTATTCCCCTTTGTTGTGAGACTCAAGGGATTTGGGTCTTGGGGTCCTCAGGGAAGGTTTTTGGGGGGACCAGAGTGCCCCAAAACACTCTAATTTTTTGGGTGGTGGCAGCTTTACCAGGTCCAAGCTGGTAACTAAGCTTGGAGGTTTTCATGCTAACCTCCATATTTTGGACGCTAAGGTCCAAATCTGGGAATAGGTTATGACAACCTCACTTAAATTACCTGGTTACAAAATCAGGCATAAAAATACAAAAGTGTCACAGCACACTATTACTGAAAAATTGCTGACTTTCTCATTTTTTACCATATAATTATAAAATAAATCCATTGGAATATAAATATTGTACTTTCATTTCAGCGTATAGTATATAGAGCAGTATAAGTGAGTCATTGTCAGTATGAAATCTTAGTTTCTGCTGACTTCTCTAGTGCTTTTTATCTAGCTGTAATGGGTTGGCGGTCATCCCCTTCCCTCCAGCTCAGAGAGAGGCCATTCCACCTCAATGGGTTACTGTGGGGTCAGCCCATGTGCAGGGCTGGATAGTAAACAGTCTAGGGAACTAAGGCCCTCAGGCAGGGCCGAACAATAGGCCTTCTGGGTGGGGCAGAGCAACAAGCAGTCTATAGGGCTCTGGCCCCTCAAACAGGGCCGAGCAACAAGCATTCTTTCACCTGATATCCTGACTCAGGTAGATGTTAGACAATGCAAGCCTCTTGACCTAAGGTGGGTAGGCGGCAGGGCCGGCTCTAACTTTTTTGATGCCCCAAGCAAAAAAAAAAAAGAGCCTCACTTGGCCCTAGCACCCACCCCCGAGCACCGCGCCACCCTAGCACCCACCCCCAAGCGCCGCGTCATGCCGCTGAAACAAAAACAACAACAAAAAACCTCAAGAGCCGCCCTACCAAACCACCCCCCCTGCCCAAAACCCAAGCGCCCCCCACCACCCCAAGACTGGCCTCCCCTTACAAGACACCGCCCCAAGCACGTGCTTGGTCGGCTGGTGCCTGGAGCCACCCCTGGTAGGCGGCCACCCTGGGGCGGGGCGGGGGGTGACCATAGGGGGCCTACCCTATTCCACCAGGTCCCAGCCCAAAGCTCTGCCAGTAGCAGAGAGCTCCACAACTGGGACAGCTCCACCAAAACACACCAACCTGAGCACCAACAGCAAAACTGGACTAAAGTCTGGTTTCCCTGAGCTACTTCCTACCAAGGGAAGGTTCCAGCATCCAGGGGTTCTACATCTCCTTGGAGTATTCGGCTGCTGGCAAACTCAGGGGCTCCTCTCCAGACTCAGTTTCCTCTGGGGGCAGAGTGCTGCCCGGTTCGGTACAAGGCCGGAGGCCTGCAGCAAGCAGGAGTAATTTGTCTCCTCCCCTGGCTTCCCTTCAACTGCATTGGAGGCCCTGCCTCTTATACTTCCTGTCACACATCACACCTTCTAGCATGAGGGCCAGGCGTGGCCCGGCTCTGCCCACTCAGGCACAGAGAGTGATACCTACCTCTGGCCTCACTACAGTGTCTGGCCAGTTCTCTCTGGCTCTCCTGCTAGCTGGAGGTCTCCCTGGCTGTTGTTCCTGCTGTTCGGAGGGCTCTGCTGGCCTGCCCTCTGGAGTGGAGTGAAGAACCCTGCTCCTGCTACCATCCATGGGTCTCTCCTGGCTGGCTGGCCACAGCTGCTTGCTGCTGCTTCAGAGCCTGCTGCTGCTGCTGCCAAGGAAGATGAGGACTGCTACAGGTCACTATGGAGGAGGTTTTTAGCTGGACTAACTTTTACATCTTGCTCCTCTTGTGGTGCTATTGTGGGGAGCAGAGGGCTCCACATGCTCCCTCCATTAGTCCATCAACTCCTCCCATCACCACCGTGCCCCCCACAACCCTCACTTACCATCGGGATCTGCTCTTTGCCCCTCGACACGGCTGTTTGCTTCGCCTTTTTTCATCACTGGGACTGATTGCAGCAGCAAGCATAGATTGTGTCATGCCAGGGCACCTTCCCCAGCTAGGTTTGGCCAGGAGCTCCTCCATCCTCTGCTTCGCTCACCGACCTCCCAGCAGCAGTTTGTCCCCTTTCCCCTAGCTGTCTTCCCTGCACCCTCCTTGCTACCCATTTTGCTTTCCTCCCCTCCTTCCACCTTGGCCTTTATGGTGCAGGTAGTCCAGAATGGATCACATTGGCGCATGCCTTCCTCTGCCAGGCTCTGAGACGACCAGCAGCTCTTTTATCTTCATCTGAGAGGACTTCCGCAAGATGTCTCCGAGCTGCTGGTCTTCTACCAGGATCTCCTCCAGACCTGGAAGCTGCTATCAGTGACCAGATCCATAGTTGCACCCAAGGGAGCAGACCTCCTTGCAGAGCCCCTGCTGCACAACCCCCACCTTCGTGTGCAGGTGGCAGAGTCCCCCTCAGTGCACTGGAGGCTGGTGGTCCTGGCAAAAACCACCAGAATCGGAGGTCTCCTGGACTACAACCAGGGGGACTGGGTGGATCCCCGAGTACCTGGTCAGTTCCTGTGGTTCTCCAGCCTTCAGACTCCCCTGAATGTACTCTAGGAGGTGGGAGAAACCTTTCGGGTTTTCCTTGAGTGGTTCCTGTGAGAGGGTGCTCCCCACTTGCCCAAGACCTTCTGAAGTTTTTCATTGGGCTCCTGTCACATGAGCCCCCTGGCTCCCTCCCTTCCATAACCCGAGCCAGCTGTGTGTCCTGCAGCCAGTTTGCTTCCAAACCGCACCAAGGGAACAACTTTACATGCTCATGCACCACGTTTCACTTCCTCACCTCAATAGTTCAAACAGTTCATGCCAATATTCTCTGCAAGAAACAAATTTAAACAACTCAGTGAATGAAACGTTCCAGTCCTGCATTCCATGCTCAGGCCACACACCCACTTAACTCCAAGTCAATGGACATTTGGGCAGAGCATGTGCTGCAGAATCAGGCTCTAGATGGCTAAAACCATAAACTAGTTAAAAAGAACAAAGTCAAATCATACTGTAAAATAAAAGTAAAGCTTCCTCTGATCCAACAATATAAAAAGAGAATTCAGAGTTGTGATTAAAAATCCTTGTCCTTGATTTACCCTTTTGTGTCTTGCAGACACCACAGATTGGTATGCAGCATTACATACCCTATGGGCTAAACTATTTCTGTGGTCTTTCCTTCCCATTTTTCTTCTTTCACATTTTCATTTCTCTACAGGCTACTTACCAATTTTTTTTCTCTCTCCTTTTTTGTTTTCAATGAGGTGCCCAATGTCATATATTGATTAACATCTGGCAGTCAGCATATCATGAGTATACTGGTCAGCAGAAAACACTCAATGAATCTCTTCTTGGTCTGAATCCCAGATTTTCAAATGTGATAGTGTCTCACAGACCTAATGTATTAGAAGTTGGGGAATAGAGGAAAAGTAATCTCTTTCAAAAGATTAAAGGTAGAAAAAAAATCTTGGTTAGCAATTTCAGGTTGTTCTGTACATTCCTGTATCTTCTAATTCCGATTTTCTCCTCTTTTCTTTCTATAATCCCCTTGTGCATTTCTTTTCAGTTTCATTTCTCCCACCTTGTTTTCTTAAAAACCTGGCCCTCATATTTTTTGAAAACAAAAGCAAAACTCCTATCGACTACGGAGCAGGCCCTACTAAAGTTAAGATAGTAAAACATTTCCCCTCTCTGTCTCTTCAAGGTCCCTTAAAACTAAATCCCTGATCCTGCAAATACTCACACATGTAACTTTATGGACATGAATTCAGTGGGACTGCTGGTGTGTTTAAAATTAAGCATGTGCATAAGAGCTAGCAGGACTGCAGCAGTATGTACTGGGGGCAGGAGGGTCTGGACTTGGAGGCGGGTATAGCCTTACTTCCTTTTCTCTTCGATGCCTCCTAGTACGTTATTTCAATCATAGGACTTCTCACAATTTAATCTGATTGTTGTATTAGTTACTGTACTGAAAAATATAGTCCAAGCCTCAAAGAGCACACAAATGAATGAAACAAGACTGTACCAGGCAATATGAAAATGGGGGAAGGAGGACAAGAGTAGTATTAATAAAAAGTTACATGTGCTATCCACATGCATGGTCTTATGGTTCTGAATAATGTGACTGTTTGTTTTTTTTTTCTTCTAGAAATTAATAACATTTTCCTGACTTCCCTTCAACCTATCATTCAACCAACCTACTGCCCACCATTAGTTCAGAGTGATGTAGCCACAAAGCCAAAAGTAATTATGGAGAGGAGGTACTTACCATTGGAACTAGCTTCTATTATACAGCTCTATGTAGTTCCCTCTATCTTCTGGGAAATTTGTATGAAAATTGCCATGTTTACTCATGAAGACAAAGGGGCATGTTTCTGAAACCCCGAAGAAAATTAATTATACTTTTTTTGAGTTACAGGTGGTCATTTTAAAAAAATTACCTAAATTTGAAATTCCAACTTGTCTAATCATGTCTGTCTATGTATTATGTATAAATTTGTGTCTCTAGTTCAAAAACCACAACGTCAAAACCACATAGGTCCTTCAAACTTTCCATGGTGTTAAATCTCCTCAAAATCTCATGCACTGGCTCTCCTTTGAAGAAATTACAGTCAGGTTAAGCAAAGTTAATGATCTTTCATTCTGAATAGTTTGGGGGCCAATATGGAAGGCAGGATGATCTTGTGATTAAGAGAAGCCCAGGTAGAGTCAGGCTTTTTGTTAGTTATGAAGTATAAAGCTGTACAAAGCCCAAATTGGGCAGAGAATGTTCTGTATCTAATAACCCAACAGAGAAACTAAAAAAAAGTTGGGAAGAGAGGGCCCTAGCATGCCAGCAGTTGGGAGGGGGCACTCAGGTAAGCATGGTGACCTTATGACAGTTATTTATTTTTTTGTATTGTGGTTGTACTATCTGTGGCTTGTAAAACACTGCAAGGGGAAATTTTCATTAAAGAACACAACAACAAAAGCAAACAACCTTCTATTGCACTTACTGCTGAGGAGTCATATTTAAGTGGTAAGTAATACCTCTGGCACATAAGAATTCAAAATCAGGTTGAGCACATCACCCAAAAGCCTAAGAAAACGAATCAGCAATACAATAGGAAAACCACTGATTTAGCACCCACATGAAAGAGTAGGCACAGCGTTGCACACATCTATGGCCTTGTCTGCACTAAAGGGAAAAGTCAATCTAAACTATGCAATTTGAGTTATGTGAATAGCATAACTCAAATCAGGGTAGCTTAGATCTACTTACTGCAGGGTCTACATTACACGATGTCAATGGGAGATGCTCTACTCATCTCGATCAGGTGAAGTACAGGTAGAGCAATCAGAAGTTAATTTAGCATGACTGCTGTTGCACTGATGGCCACAGCGTCGATCCTCCAGTAAGTATAGACAAGCCCTATATTTCTGTCCCATACCCTTCCTATGGAAAGAAGGCTTTTGAGTCAAAATTACTGTTTGTGTAGTGCTGTGTCCACCTTACCACTTGATTCATTAAAAGCACATGAATTTCCATAGGGTAATCATCTATTTCCCCCAAACTTTTTTCCCTTTAAAAAAATTCTACTCTGTAGAGGTGGAAATAATGAGATTCAAATGTCATTTACTCCCCACATTGCATTATTCCTTTCTCTCCTTATAGGAAGAAGCAAGGTAAAGATGTCAGGTTGTTAATGATTTTTTTTCTCCCTCAAGCAGATCCTGCCCCTTGATAGATTCTGAGGCATTAAGTTAGTAATTTTGATGCTTCTGCCACTCTCCTGCCCCCACCTCCTCAGACTGTGACATACTTTAAGACTGCTTGATAAACAATCACAGTTACTTTGTCATGAGCATAGCTTCTCTTTGACTTTTTTCCTTGATTCTAAGAGACTGTGTGCATTTTTATCCATTTGTGATTAAGATCCTATGTGAACAGCTAGAAATCTTAAATGTACCAATAAAATATTGCCATTCCATATATTGTTTGCTTGTTAGTCTACCTGAGTCAGGGAAGTCAATGTGCTAACAAGCCAAGTATAGGAAAAGTTTATTGCTAGTATTGCTGACTCCTTTTCTTCCCACCTTGTGTTTCTAGGTGTGCGGCAAAGAGGTCAGCATTTCAGTAGCTTTTCCTTCAGTCCATTCTTTATCATCCCACTTCTCATCTCAAAGACCTTCAGGGAATCTAGGTTTAGAGTTATCTGACATTCATCAGTTGAAGATATAAAAAATTGCTTTCATTACTTTTCAAGCTGTTAGCTAAACCTCACCTGCTTATTCTACATTACAAAATCTACAGCAATAAAATGATAGACACCCATTTATTTCAGCTAATGTTTGCGTTTGTTTTTAAAAGGGTTGCACGTTCTCTCTTGCAGAAAGAGAGCTCCATGGAGAATTGGAAAAAGAAAAATGACTCCTCATTTATCTTCCTTGGACTCCAAAGGCCAACAAGAGATACAGCTCTAAACACGGGAACAGCAATACTAAAATGTAATGCTTGTCCCAGAGGTGGCTCTGACTGACTCTGCAGTAAAAAAGTTAACACCTGAAACAAGTTCTAGAATTGCTTAAATAGTACATACATGTATCCTCCAAACATTTGTGATGGGCAAAAGGATGTAGTCTAAAATCTTGCACCAGTGGCCAGGAACAAGCATTGACTATGGTTGAAAATGACTTTCCATTATAATTCCCCATCCTCGGATCTTTCCAAATCATTCAGTTTTGGGGCTAAAATTTTTCAAAATAGGTCTCTGTCTGCCGATGAATGTTTTGGGGAAATTTGGAGCAAAATCCCATTTGCTGCTTTTGAATTATGTAGAAAAATTGTTTTCACTCAATGTTACAATTGCTGCACATATTTTTAAAGGGATATTTCAAAGTTGCTGAAGCCTGAACCTAATAAAGTGGCAGAAGAGCCCAGGTTGCACTTTGAATAAATACATGTCTGCCTTGGCATTGTACAAAATTCCTCCTCCCTGCCCACTGCTGTGCTATATCTTGTACTGATATAAATAAAACAAAAGGAGGAAGATAATGTTCCACACTCACTTCATTTATATTGACAATAACGTATGCATCCTCACCAGTTTGATCTCCGGATAGAATAAATGAGTTTGCTATCTGAAAACAAGACAGGAGTGAATATGAACCAGGAACTGTCCACAGCATAATTAGTAGTATTGACTGACATTTAATTAAAACCAGAATTTGCATTCAATATTCTAGGGGCTTAAAAACAGACTTCCGTGAGGCCAAAAATTGGTGTACACAGCTGAGACACTTTTAAAAAAAAAAAAAAAAACATAGAAAAGGCAACTGCCCTCTGACAGCAGAACTATTTTCTGATGCTAACGTAGGCAAGTTACACTTTTTTAGGCATGCTTCGCTTAAGAAGTCCCACAAACTAGTTTAATTTACCACTTTTTAAAAAAAACTCTAGTGTCCAAGTTGACCTTAGTAGGAAGAAGCAGTAATGGGGAAATATACACTGTACATTGTGATCTGGCACAGATATGCTGAGTACAACATACAATAATTAAAATGGGAAATGGTGAAAAATGCCAGATGTGACAGCCTTCTTAAAGCCTGACTATATCTGAATCTTACCAGATTGAGTCCTGGAAGCCATTATCCTTCCTTGCAGAGAAAAAGAGAGCCACATACAAATGATAGCTGATGATGCTCTGATTTCTAGTGTTTCTAGCGATCACTGTAAACCAAGAGATTCCATGTGGTATTGTGACAATGAACGTGAATCATACTGACCCTCCTCTGTGTGCCATTTGATAACGTTCTATTTTTTTCTTGTTTCAGTTATTGTTTATTTCATATGAGAAATAAAGGAGATTTTTCAAAGACACAAATGGGAGTTAAGTGCCAAAATACCACTGATTTTTTTTCCCTTGGGATTTGGACACAACTCCTTAGGCTCCTTGGAAAATTCCACCTAAACATTTTACAAGAAACTGGGAGGCAAAGAATGAAAGAGAGATTATCGAGCTACACGCAAAAGCCCTGATCCTGCACTGGGATCTTCTAGTACAGATCCCTCACACTATGCAGGATCCAAGTTAATGTGACTTTACAGGAGTAAGGGCTAGTGGAGCCCAATGTCGGATCAGTGCCAAAACAGTTTTGAAAGATTAAACTCAACTGGATAATGGAAAGGGGTTATATCTTTGTTTGTGAGGGAACTGGGTGTAATAAGAGTTGGGATTCAGGGATGTTCTGTTGTCTGTAGTGTAATATACATATCTATGGCACTGTATAAATCATTTAAATAACTAACTGTCAGAATCTCTTCTGGACCTAATACATTTGCTTTTTTCACATTAAGTGAGAACACCTTTAGTTTTCAACATCAACAAATGAAAATGGTGCAAGGTTTGCCTAAGAAAAGATGTCAGGCTTTAGCCAAGCACCTGCAATCCTTTAGCTATTTCACTGTGTCTAGAGTATCCCTTTTAGCACATTCCCTGCTGAAGATGAGAGGCAGGATCATCCAGTGATTAAGACACTGTAACAGTCAGTACCTTTATGTTCACCACTTTTTACAAAATTATGATAAATCTTGTACAAAGTCTGCCTTGTGAGGTATCATTTGAATGTTCGTAATCTATTGAACATTGTTGTCTTGGTAAAATGTGTGTGGTGACATTATATGTAAAGTTATAAAATTCTATTGTAAGACTTTACTGAGACATGCTCTAAGTCTAGGGAAACAGCTTCAAACCAGTTCCCCAGAGACAAAAGGCTAGCCAGCACTCAGCCAGGTGTCGGCATAATCAAATGGATTATCACATGATTAAGCAACCCTTCTTTGGCAGGAAGAAGGGTGTGAGCAAAAAATTTACATCTTGGCAATGGAACACTGTGGGTTCCAATGTAAACAGACTGGCCATCACCTGAATCCCAGCTGGAGATGATTATCAACAAGGAAAAATATATATAAAAATAAGTAACAGAGGCCTCAATTCACCTCTCTCCCCTCATCTCTACTCACAGCATCAACAACATTTGAAAGACAAAGGAAGCATCATTGAACTGGGAGGGGGTCCTGGCTGAAGGTATCTAGCCAGACTGCTGTAAGCATGTGCTGAATTAAATTAGCTTGTTAAATTAACTATTAGTTTGTGTTTTACATTTTATTTCTTTGTAACCAGTTCTGACCTTTATGCCTCATTACTTGTATCAGAGGGGTAGCTGTGTTAGTCTGGATCTGTAAAAGCAGCAAAGAATCCTGTGGCACCTTATAGACTAACAGCATGAGCTTTAATCAGGGAGGATGAGGCCCTGTTCTAGCAGTTGAGGTGTGAAAACCAAGGGAGGAGAAACTGGTTCTGTAATTGGCAAGCCATTCACAGTCTTTGTTTAATCCTGAGCTCATGGTGTCAAATTTGCAGATGAACTGAAGCTCAGCAGTTTCTCTTTGAAGTCTGGTCCTGAAGTTCTTTTGCTGCAGGATGGCCATCTTAACGTCTGTTATAGTGTGGCCAGGGAGGTTGAAGTGTTCTCCTACAGGTTTTTGTATATTGCCATTCCTAATATCTGATTTGTGTCCATTCATCCTTTTCCGTAGAGACTGTTCAGTCTGGCCAATGTACATAGCAGAGGGGCATTGCTGGCATATGATGGCGTATATTACATTGGTGGACGTGCAGGTGAATGAACCGGTGATGGTGTGGCTGATCTGGTTAGGTCCTGTGATGGTGTTGCTGGTGTAGATATGTGGGCAGAGTTGACATCGAGGTTTGTTGCATGGATTGGTTCCTGAGCTAGAGTTACTATGGTGCGGTGTGCAGTTACTGGTGAGAATATGTTTCAGGTTGGCAGATTGTCTGTGGGCGAGGACTGGCCTGCCACCCGAGGCCTGTGAAAGTGTGGGTTTGTATCAGAGGGATGTCCAGGATGGGTTGTAGATCCCTGATGATGCGTTGGAGGGGTTTCAGCTGGGGACTGTATGTGATGGCCAGTGGAATCCTGTTGGTTTCTTTCTTGGGTTTGTCTTGCAGTAGGAGGCTTCTAGGTACATGTCTGGCTCTGTTGATCTGTTTCCTTATTTCCTTGTGCGGGTATTGTAGTTTTGAGAATGCTTGGTGGAGATTTTGTAGGTGTTGGTCTCTGTCTGAGGTGTTGGAGCAGATGCGGTTGTACCTCAGTGCTTGGCTGTAGACAATGGATCGTGTGATGTTCCCAGGATGGAAGCTGGAGGCATGAAGGTAGGCATAGCGGTCGGTAGGTTTTCGGTATAGGGTGGTGGTAATGTGACCATCACTTATTTGCACCGTGGTGTCTAAGAAGTGGACCTCCCGTGTAGATTGTTCCAGGCTGAGGTTGATGGTGGGGTGGAAGCTGTTGAAATCGCAGTGGAATTTTTCCAGAGTCTCCTTCCCATGGGTCCAGATGATGAAGATATCATCAATGTAGCGTAGGTAGAGAAGGGGCGTGAGTGGACGAGAGCTGAGGAAGCGTTGTTCCAGGTCGGCCCTAAAAATATTGGCATATTGTGGGGCCATGAGGGTGCCCATAGCGGTGCCACTGATCTGGAGATATATATTGTCATCAAATTTGAAATAGTTGTGTGTGAGGATAAAGGCGCAGAGCTCAGCAGCCAGTTGTGCTGTGGCATCATCAGGGATGATGCCTCCCTGGCCACACTATAGCAGACCTTAAGATGGCCATCCTGCAGCAAAAAAAACTTCAGGACCAGACTTCAAAGAGAAACTGCTGAGCTTCAGTTCATCTGCAAATTTGACACCATCAGCTCAGGATTAAACAAAGACTGTGAATGGTTTGCCAACTACAGAACCAGTTTCTCCTCCCTTGGTTTTCACACCTCAACTGCTAGAACAGGGCCTCATCCTCCCTGATTGAACTAACCTCATTATCTCTAGCTTGCTTGCATATATATATCTGCCCCTGAAAATTTCCACTGTATGCATCTGACGAAGTGGGTATTCACCCACGAAAGCTCATGCTCCAAAACGTCTGTTTGTCTATAAGATGCCACAGGATTCTTTGCTGCTCATTACTTGTAAACCCTTAAAATCTATCTTTTTATTAATAAACTTGTTTAGTTGTATCTGTTTGGACTGAAATGTTTGGGAGACTTCATTTGAGATAACAATGTTTGTGTAAATCATTTTCTATTAATAAAAGGTTGGACTTTCAATTAGCTTATATTGTCCAGGAGGATAGTGAGCAGTACAAGTTGCACATTTCTTGGGACAAGTCTGGGACTGGGAATTTTCTAGTGTCATTCTGAAATATAATTCATGAGTGGCTAGCTAGGAGCACTCATGTAACTCAGCTGGGAATAGTTTATATGCTAGAGGCTATATGTGAGCACTCTAGCAGCAGTTGCTCTCACAGCAAAGCAGAGTAAAAGGCACCTTAGGCTGGAGAACAGAGGGGACACAGCTGTCTAAGAGTCCAGATTGACTGGCACGCAAAACCTTAAATTAGAGTGAATACTCGTCACAGCACTTCTGAAAGGTTGCCAATCCCTGTATTATGCTATAGGGCTAACAATAGCAGTGCAGACATTCCTGCCTAGGCTCTGAGACCCTTCCCCCTGTGAGGTTTCACAGTCTGCTCTCCAGCCCAAGCAAGAATGTCTACACTACTATTTTTAGCCCCATAGCACGAGCCCTGCAAGACCAAGTCAGTTGCCCTGGACTCCGATACTTGCTGCTGCAGGAGGTTTTTTTAAGTGTAGATGTACCCACTGTCTCTCTGTGTTCACTGAAGGAATTATACTACTTTCACACCTCACAGGAACATTGTAAACATAAATCAATAAGTACTTGGGGGAAAAAGGAGGTGCTGTGGTGTTGGAGGTCACAGAAGTACACAAAGAAGCTTGTTCTATCTGATGGCTCTGATTGTTTTATCTTCTCCCACATCTCCAGTTGCATTTGAGGAGTATTTATGTTCTTCTGTCATGTCCAACATCATGATTTGGAACTCCAGATCAGGAAACCTTATTTATAAACAGGAGGAGGTTATCATTCAAGGAATATTGGGCCTCATTCTCATTTTCACTAAGGTCCATTTGTACTGCTCTGTACATGTAAAATGGTCTTATAGTGATTCCCATTTTAAGGCCCCAAATGGCATTACTGTAAATGAGAATCAGGCCCACTGTAACTCCCTCTTAATGGACAAACAACTGTGAAAGATGTTGAGAGGCTTAGAGGCTCTTATCCTTGCTTAACCGGATTGGAACATGCCATTCATGTTGCAAATCAATTCATCTAGTGAGAGGATTTTTACATGTCCTGGAATTACTTTGTGTAATCAACAACATCATCTCCACTTTCAGTATCCTATAGGAAATGAAAAAAAACCCAAAAACTGGGGGGCATTCTACTGAACGTGGCAGCCATTCTGCACTGCAAAAACAAAACAAGAGAAGATTGAGGAACAATATTCTGATGATTTGAGGAATCTCTGTACAATTTATGAATTGTTATTGATTTTATGAGATGGCTGAATCATGGAAGGCCTCAGTGTATGTGGAATCCCCTCTTTGCCAACCAGAGCTGTAGCACATACCTAATGTTTCAATAGCAAAGAGTAACGATGAATAGCAGTTGAACAAATAGAACTTAATTAAACCCTGTGCACTGCTCTGTCTATGTACCTGAGTTGTTTCTAGTTCAACTCTGGTCACAGTTCCTGGTGTTCCATCAATAACAGTGCTTTTATTTTAGTTCCACTGATTGTGATATATTAAATGTTTTTAAAATAGGGAAAGATGTAAGTATTAAAAACAAATTAATTGATGCCTAGACCTGTACCCAATGTCCCTTTGGCTGGAGGTTGCTAGAACATAGCTGAGTTAGAGTCTTGTTTTCATCACAGACTCAACTGCTTCATAATCATTGAAGTAGCTTGGTCTCCTCAACAGATGACCACACCATCAGTGACTAATTTCTGTGTGTCTGTCACCTGTCTCCAAGACTAGTAGACTCTCTGTGGACTCTCCTGGCTCCCTGTGGGACTGGCCTCCAGATGGTCTCTGTCTCTCCATTGTGTGATGTTCTTTATTTCTGTGCTCTCTCTGGGTGTTATCTGCTGGCTTGTAAGTGCCTCCTTGTTCCTCTTGTGTAGTCACTTCCGGGGGCGGCTCTAGCTATTTTGCAGCCTCAAGCACAGCAGGCAGGCTGTCTTTGGCGGCGCACCTGCGGGAGGTCCCCGGTCCTGTGGATTCGGCGGCATGCCTGCAGGAGGTCTGTCGAAGCCACGGGACCAGCAGACCCTCCGCAGGCATGCCGCTGAAGACAGCCTGCCTGCCGCCCTCACGACAACCAGCAGAGCGCCCCCCGTGGCTTGCCACCCCAGGCATGAGCTTGGCGTGCTGGTGCCTGGAGCCGCCCCGGTCACTTCTTATGATCTTGTTGCCACTGCACCCCTCACAACTCCATTTAGTCCACTCTTTCTGGTGTCTCCCTAATGGCTGGATCCTCACAGGAGTGCCTGTCTCCAGGGCTGACATGCCCTTGGCTGATCTTTCATACTCTAGTGCCTACTTTCTCTGATTGTTGCAATCAGAAGGATGGAGATATCACCAAGAGGATATGGAAACAATGTCTTCTCAGTGGTAGCAGAGATTTGGTCCCTCACCCCATCAGTGCCTGTGTGGACTGTTTTGGCACCCGTGTGATGGGGTATTCCTGTCAACCAAAAAATGCTAACAGGCAGTCTGAACCACAAGAAATGGCCTTGAGTAAGAGTTTTAGCTGTTTTCACAGCTGATTCCACCTTACTATTAATCTGGGGATATGCAGGGGACACGATATGGTGATCAAATTCCAATCTGCATGCAAATACTTTGAATTCTCCAGAGGCAAATTGGGGTCTGTTGTCAGTGAATAGTGTCTGGAATGCCATGTACTAGAAACTGGGCCTAATGTTTGCCAATCACTGACTTGCTTCTTGTATCAGGGCTTCTTGTATCAGGGCTTTGACTTCCCAAAAAACTGAATAATAGTCCACTGTCATCAAGCATTGCTTTTCACTGAAGGTAAACAAGTCTTTTCCAGGGATGTCAAGCGATTAAAAAAATTAATTGCGATTAATCACACTGTTAAACAATAATAGAATATGTATTTATATATTTTCAGATATCTTCTACATTTTCAAATATATTGATTTCAATTACAACACAGATACAAAGTGTACTGTGCTCACTTTATATTTTTAGTATAAGTATCTGCACTGCAAAAAACCCAGAAGAAATAGTATTTTTCAATTCATTTAATACAAGTACTGTAGTGCAATCTCTTTTCATTAAAGTTGAACTTACAAATGTAGAATTATGTACAAAAAAACTGCACTCAAAAACAAAACAATGTAAAATTTTAGAGCCTGCAAGTCCACTCAGTCCTGCTTCTTCTTCAGCCAATCACTCAAACAAACAAGTTTGGTTACATTTGCAGGAGATAATGCTGCCTGCTTCTTGTTTACAATGTCACCTGAAAGTGAGAACAGGCATTCGTAGGGCACTGTTGTAGCCAGCATCGCAAGATATTTACATGCCAGATGTGCTAAAGATTCATATGTTCCTTCATGCTTCAACCACCATTCCAGGAAACGTGTCCATGCTGATGACAGGTTCTGCTCGATAACAATCCAAAGCAGTGTAGACCAACGCATGTTCATTTTCATTGTCTGAGTCAGATGCCACCGGCAGAAGGTTGATTTTCTTCTTTGGTGGTTCAGGTCCTGTAGTTTCCGCATTGGAGTGTTGATCTTTTAAGATTTCTGAAAGCAAGCACCACAACTCAGCCTCTCAGATTTTGGAAGGCTCTTCAGAGTCTTAAACCTTGGGTTGAGTGCTGTAGCTATCTTTAGAAATCTCACACTGAGACCTTCTTTGCATTTTGTGAAATCTGCAATCACAGTGTTCTTAAAACGAACAACATGTGCTAGGTTATCATCAGAGACTTCTATAACATGAAACATATGGAAGAATGAGGGTAAAACAGAGCCGGGGACATGCAATTCTCCCCCAAGGAGTTCAGTCACAAATAACATTTTTTTTTAATGAGTATCATCAGCATGGAAGCATGTCATCTGAAAGGGTGGCCAAAGCATGAAGGGGCATAAGAATGTTTAGTATATCTGGCATATAAATATCTTGCAATGCCGGCTACAAAAGTGCCATGCAAAAGCCTGTTCTCACTTTCTGGTGACATTGTAAATAAGAAGAGAGCAGCATTATATCCTGTAAATGTAAACAAACTTGTTTGTCTTAGCGACTGGCTGAACAAGAAGTAGGACTGAGTGGGCTTGTAGGCTCTGAAGTTTTACATTGTTTTGTTTTAAGCGCAGTTATATAACAAAAAATATCTACATTTGTAAGTTGCCCTTTCATGACAAAGATTGCACTACAGTACTTGTATGAGGTGAATGGAAAAATATTAGTTCTTTTGTTTATTATTTTTACAGTGCAAATATTTGTAATAAAAATACACACAGATTTCAATTACAACACAGAATACAATATATATGGAAATGTAGAAAAACATTCAAAATATTTAATAAATTTCAATTGGTATTCTACTGTTTAACAGTGCGATTAAAACTGTGATTAATCATGATTAAGTTTTTAAATTGTGATTAATTTGAGTTAATCGCATAAGTTAACTGCGATTAATCGACAGCCCTAATCTTCTCCCATCTTTTCCCACGGTCAGGTGAGCAGCTCATGTGGTAACAGTCTCTTTCTGGTGGTTATCACATGACTGGCAGGTGTAACACCCTTCTATCAAGGAGCAGAGTTATGTATTCATTCCCAGACAGTAAAAATAATTCTGAGCCTGTCTAAGGCAGCTGTCAATGTCTAGGTGTGAGGCATGTATTTTTTTGCATGATATCCCTATGTAATGAAGCAGGAACAACAGCTCATTGTCCTTGAAATATGATTCCATCTTGCACACTTTAGCTCATACTTACTTTGAAAAGATAGCTCAGCTCCTACTGGTACTTGGCTTATGTCTTCTGGCCAACCTGCTAGCATCACTCCCTTGACTGCCTGCAGTTGGACTGAGGCAATGGGGAGCTTCAGAGTTCTGCAGATCTCTCTGCCTTGTTCCTCAGTAAAGTAGAAAAATGGTTTTATTTTCCACCTTTTGTCATACTCCTGGATGGCCAGGTCTGTGTACAGTCCGAACTCCTCTTTCCCCCGGGTCTGTCGCTTTGCTACGTTTGTATCTGCAAAGTCCAAGGCTTCTGGGGGCTTCCTATCAAGTTCCATGGTTCACTCTGCCAGCTGCTGCACTGCAGAGGACTCACAGCTCAGATACTGCCACCATGTTTCATTAGCATGATACACTCATCAGACCACAAACAATGGAGAGTTATTAACCTTAAAGACTGTGCTCTGATAAAACAATGGATATTCTGGTAAACCATATCAATCAAATTTCTCTACAGAAAAGGGGAACTGAAGAGTAGAAAATTTTTAGCAAGAGAACAAAGGATCCAGGTGTTAGTGGTGCAACATATCAATGTGAGGGACTGAGAAACACAGAAAGCTTTGGGCAGGAGAGAAAAAGAGACGGACATGCTTTTGTAGCAGAGGGTTCTGCAGGACTAACAACTGAGTTAAGAAGGAAGCTAGTTGACCTACAGAGAGTGCGAAACTCCATGATTTAGAGGAGAAGCCATGTACAAAAGAGGGAATCTGGACTCCTGCAGAGGGTCTGCCCTAGACCCAAAGAATTCCTCAAAGTGGTGAGGAAACTGAGGCTGAGAAATATGTACAGGTGTGTTTATTATTTTGTCTAAATCTGTGTATTCCTCATGCTCTCTAAAGAGTAAACTGTTTTAGAATATTGAGCAAAGTCTGTCTGTTTCACTAGCATATGCCTCTGGAGAGGTGAACTGGAATGACCACCTGTCTGGAGCTCTGGGAAAGGGTGTGCTTAAGCAACAGGAGAGTCTGAGGGTCAGTACTGGTCCCAGGGCCTCAGCAGCTGAAATGTGATGTCTTAGCTCTCAGGATGGGATGTGAGACAGACAGTCTGCACCCTGCCTATAGACTGCAGCCAGGGGCAATGCCTGGTCTCTGTTCAGGCTCAGGAGGCTTAAAGTACATACAGCCCATTGAAGAACGCTCAAAGCACAACAGCCTGGTGAATATCAAGCTAGAAAGTGTTCTACCCAGACTGTGTGTGTGACAAATATATTCAACTGAAGCTAGTACCGGGAAGTTTTTGGTACACAAAATGTAACTAGTCTTGGCTAACCTACAAATTCAGGTGATACATCAGGGCAAACACACCAAGTGTAGTAAAACATGCAATGGAGTCTTGAAAGACCACAAAGGGTCAGGACCATTTAAAACTCAGCTAATCAATGGTACAATCAGAAGCACTCTGCCGGGGCATTGGTTCAAACAGACTAATAAGGAGAAATGCCATCTACCGAGTCACAGACACCACTCCTTGCAGTGTTCTGGGTGTTATTTAATGATCTCCCATTGTCAGATCAGGCTTGACCCTGCTTAATTTGAGATCTGACAAGATCACAGCCCAAGGTGGGGGTCACATAATTAGAAAAGAATTAGAATAAATGCCTTTTCCCTGAGAGTAGCTTGCTTTAATTTATCACAGATGTGTAGACAAGTAGATTCAGTTTAGCTGGCAAAACTAAAAGGAGAGATGTAGAGGTTTTTTCACTGATTCTTCCAAATAAGAGCACCTTATATAGTGAACATGCTGTTCACCTGGGTGGAAAATCTAAAATATGGAATTATTTACAGCTTCCAATTTCAAATCAGAGACAAAGTCTAGAAATTTAATTTCTCCCTCATGCACACAGTCAATTTTCTGGAGGGGAAATTACAAACTATGTGGTATCAATGCAACAAGAAAATGAAAATGAGAAGCAAATTAAAATCAAATTAACCAAAAGCCAAATTATATACATCTATTTGACAATCCTGATGTAACTGAACTTTTCAGTCTTTGACCCTGCCTGTGCAAGATTAAGTTTGTGGGTTCTTATTATAATTGTCCAATGGTGTTTCTATGGATTAATCATCACATGTAAGTTTAGCCATTTAATTATGAAATCTGAAAATTATTAGACTATTAGGGTGGGAATTCAAAAAGTAGTTAGGTGTTCTAGCTCCCGACAGGCATTTTTCTACATTTGAAATATCTTCGTCCTGCACAGCATTTGTCAGTCCCAGGATGCAGTAATTATCACCTCCAATCTTTTTTAATTATTAGGCATATGGTGAGGTTTCCAAAGCTTTAGATGATAAAAACCATCATGGAATCTTGTCACATGCAAAGCAGGTGGTTTTAAGACAGCTTTCTATTTGCAGAAAAAAATCACTTCTAAATATGTGCCCAAAGAAAATAATCAACAGTCTTTCCATATTGAATATGTGGATAGTTTGTTTGCATATATAGAAAATCTCTTTAAAAATATAGCCTAAGAAAATAGAACAGGTTTCGGACTGGAGCAAATGCAAGGGGAATGTATGACCTACGTGCAAATGTATTTCACAAAGTTATAGCTGTTCATGTAGCAGTTTTAGATTAACTACCGGTTTGATGCACCAACAGGCCAGTGCACATAAATGAGTTCTCTCCCTCATGGTATTTAGTATGCTCCTTGGCAGTAAAACAGCTCCCCTATCTGTGAAATTCCCTTTAGATTCTCATAGCCTACATGGATTATGGCTCACCAGTGAAGTCTGCCATCTTGTGACAACTCTCTTCTATTATAATTCCAATAAAATCATTTTACAGCAGCCTCGATTAATTCTAGAATGTATGAAGTTTAAGGTCTATTGTCTATTCTTGATCCTATAAGCAAGACAATGTATTTCTTTTAAACTATCATTTCCAAGAGGGGAGATGCAGTCCATGCCTCCATCTCAACAATTTCTTTATTGGAAAAAAAATTATGCAGTGATAAATGGAATCTGAATTCAACAGAAGGGTAACTCACAGGAGTTCATTTCAATTTGCATGAGCACTCCCCTTCAAATTGCTTGGTTTTCAGCGCACAAGATCATAAAAGTAAAGATCTTTGCTATAAAAATACTATACAATTTGAAATCAATACATTGTTTCATTCTTCCTGATTTAAACATAATGTCGGCAAATTCCTGATGGAGGTAATATTATTCAATTCAGATACCAATCACCAACTATACTCTAATATTTGTGCGGTTTATGCAGGCCGCAAACATACCAAATGTTTTCAACACATTTCTTTTAGTGCCTTTCATAAAGCGGTACTGTGGTGCTTAATTTAAGAGCCAACCCTTGTTATTCCCTCAGTACAAAATTGTATAATTTGCCAGTAAATTGCAAAAGACACTGTACATTGAAGTCAATGGCAAAACTTCCAAATCATCATCTTTATTTCCAGGAATGGGTATAAATTAGATTTGGGCTGTGGCTTTCTGAACTGAAAGGAAAACAGTTCGATAAAGAAAAATCTGGTACATTTTGGGTTAAAATTTCCCAGCAAAAGATTGGAGAAATAGAGATTTTCAAAAGGGTTGTAAAACCAGCATAGCTCATTGACATTACCCAGCACACAATACATGAAACACAATCATAAGCAAAACTATGTATTAGCCTCAGGCCAGTAAGCAAAGACCAGGTGCACATTTGGGCTCACTGGGTAGCAAACAGAACTATCTAAGTATGTTCTTGTTAATGTGTTTTTGCATCTGTTAATCAAGCTGCAACCTTTGTGTGCAACTTCGGTGTTGACAATTTGTTCATCTTGGGGCAAGGTGCTTTTGCAATTTAGACATGCATCATAAAACTGATATTGAATATAATCAGAAAGTGAAGCATTCACATCTAATGCTTTAGATATGCTTTCCATTATTCAGAATAGCCACTTGCCCTACAGGGCCTGTGCCCAGGGGCCACGGTCAACTGGGGGACCTGGAGCCCCTGGCGGTTGGGGAAAGATCCCGTGCCCTGACCCCACTCCTAAGCAGCATCCGGCAGACGGGACAGTGCAGCAGCAGGGGAAGCACCCAAGTTCCAAACCCCATTCTTCAGCGGCTGCACTGGCGAACAGCAGCGGGGGAAACCACCGCGCCCCCAAACCCACTCCCAGGCATCTGCGCTGGGAGGGTGTGGTGGGCATAGCAGCAGGGGAAGTCCCCAACGCCTCCCTGACTCTGGCAGCAGCTGAGTGTGGCAGTAGGGGAAGCCCCCAGCACCCCCAACCCCGTCCCCAGCAGAAGCCAGGAGAAGCCTCAGCAGCACCGTGACGCCCACTGCGGCCCTGGGACTGGAGGAGCTCTCACTACCTGCTGCAGCCTTCAGGCTGGCGAAGCAGGAGGACAGGGCTTCTCTGGTCTTGCGGGCGGAATGGAAGGGACCCTAGGTGGAAGAGGGATGGGGTCCCAGGGAAGGGGCAGAAGGGGTGGGGCAGTGGGCAGGGTCACATGAGAATGGGTGGAACAGGGACAGTGCCACAGGTGGATAAGGCGGGGTGCCCCCCCGCCACTTGCTCTGGCCCACGAAACCCTAAATCACTTTTAGTGCCCTAAAACTGTGTGTATTGCTTTTTGCCACTAGATATTTAACAACTGAAGAATTTATCTCATCAGATTATAACACCCTCAAAATAACTGAAGTGTTGGTTCCAAAATAACCTTGAAAGTCCCTTTACAAGTGGATCTGGAGAGAAACTGAGCTATGGAGTAAATGGATTCGAGTCTATTAAATCAATAGCATTACACCCACTTGCATCAGGTTGGAGTTTGGCCCAGAGATCTGTTTATAACGTTTGTCATCAGCAAGACTTCAGCAATATAAAACTGAAGAAAATCTCACAAATAATGCCCACATATAACAAATACAGAGAACATTTTTCTCTGAATGTACATTTTAGTAGGTTTTTGTGGGAACACAAGAATTCCATTTAAAAAAAATCAAATTTGTTTTCACTCTGGTGCAGAATAAAAATGACACCTCTTGAAATTTTTGAGAAAAAGCATGAGAGATACCCACTTTTCCCAGAATAGCCAATAGCCCAGTGGTTAGGGCACCCAGTTAGCCAGGGATTCCAGTGCCTGGTACACTCTGGTCCCCCCTGAAAACCTTGCCCGGGGACCCCCAAGACCCAGTCCCTCTGGATCTTAACACAACAAAAGTAAACCCTTTCCCTCACCGTTGCCTCTCCCAGATTTCCTCTCCCTGGGTTACCCTGGAAGGTCACTGTGATTCAAACTCCTTGAATCTTAAAACAGAGAGGAAAATTCACCTTCCTCTCTCCCTCTCCCTGAGAGAGAAAATAATCCTAACACAGAGAGAAAATTAACCTCTCTCTCCCCCTTCCCTCCTTTCTCCACACCAATTCCCTGGTGGATCCAGGCCCAGTCCCCTGGGGCCTCACCAGAATAAAAAAAACAAACGATCAGGTTCTTAAACAAGAAAAGCTTTTAATTAAAGAAAGAAAAAACAGTAATAATTATCTTTGTAAATTTAAGATGGAATATGTTACAGGGGTCTTTCAGTTATAGACACTGGGAATACCCTCCCAGCCTAAGTATACAAGTACAAATTAAAATCCTTTAGCAAAATACAAATTTGAACTCCTTCCAGCCAAATACACATTTGCAAATAAAGAAAACAAACATAAGATTAACTCGCCTTATCTACCTAGGACTTACAATTCTGGACATATAAGAGACTGTATCAGAGAAATTGAAGAGAAACCTGGTTGCACATCTGGTCACTCTCAGAACCCAGAGAGAACAATAGCCAAACACTAACAGCACACACAAAAACTTCCCTCCCTCAAGATTTGAAAGTATCCTGTCCCCTGGTTGGTCCTCTGGTCAGGTGACAGCCAGGCTCACTGGACTTGTTAACCCTTTACAGTCAAAAGAGATATGAAGTACTACTGTTCTATTAACCCTTAACTATCTGTTTATCACAGGGTGTCTCTATCACTAACCAGAAATTCCATCTTGGACCTGAGAAAGTTTAATTGAAACCAACCCTCTTCCATAAAAAGTTTCAATAAATAGGCATTTTCTGATGAAAAAATGTTGTCAAAAAATTCCTGATCAGTTCTAGATTTTAGCGCATGTATTTAACTCCCTTAAGAAGGCAACAGAGAATACAGGGTTTTTATTTGTTAGCTTTTAGATGTTTCAGTGTGTAACCCTTCTGCCAGGTGAAGCCAGCAACAACCGGGACCGGGTTCATTATCTAGGGGTTCCTCTCCATTAACACAACACAGAACCAGCTCAAGCCTGCACCCAGTAACCTGGTAAAATTGCACACCACCCCGGGTTCCTCTAGAGGCAATACTTCCCCACTCGCAAGCACAGAGTCTGAGTATAGAAAAGAAACATTTTAATAAAAGGAGGGAAATAACTCAGCATTAATTTGCGAAAACATTGCAAACAGGGTTCATAAACATAAACCATGAGCAAAAGATCCCCCCCAAGTAAGTTGGGCACTGTACTTTCCCACTCACATTCTTAAGTTCAGCAACCCAGAAGTCCCTTTCACAAGCCTGACCTTTTTCTGCACCCCCACTCACAGTGCTGTCTTGGTAAGTACAAACCAAGAGTTCAGAGGTGCATCTGCAGAGTTCACCTCCCACCCTGGGTGGGGGGTAAAGAGGCATCTTACTCGCTGCTGGCCGCTCACCAGCTACCTGCTCACCGCTCTCCTTGTGCTCCTCCACCAGTCAACCAGCTGATCACATATCTCCACTGCTGCCCTGCTAGCCACTCATCATGCCTCTCTGTTGCTGCCCTGCTGGTCACTCATTTGTCAGCTGTCAGTCACTATCTATCTGCCTCTGTGCTGTGATCTCTGCACATCAGTTTCTCAGTGATTGTCAGCTCTTTTGCAGGCTGGCCAGAAACACTGCCTTATCTCAAGTGATTTCAACTCTTAAACAAGGCAGAAACTCAATCCTACCACAGCTGGTTTCAGCTCTGATTGAGCAATTAAAATAACAAAAGAGGCTCCCATAAAGCCTATTTAGCTTTATTCTTTGAACAGTGGGGAAGAATGGGTTAAGCCAGTCTGGAGAAAAGAGAAGCTAATCCTGCCCTTACTTTCACAAGGCTTTGGCAGTCGAATCCCTGGCTCAATTCCCTCCCTGCTAAGGGTGAACCCCCCTCCCGCCCCCGCATTTGGAAAAGGTTAAGCAAAGTCCTGCTTCCCTACATTCCCACAATAATTACATTGATAATGCTATTTCACTACCCCTGCATCTAGTACTAATTTGATTTGTGACCCAGCACCAACCAAGTTGATTACAATGAGCAAAACTCCACTCCAGCTGCTGAATATCTAAGCAAAGCAAGAGCGAACTGTATTTACAGAACCACAACTAGAGTCTCTCCCGCTCCCAGCTAGCTGTCAGGGAAGCATTCATTCAGACCCTGCTTACAAGTGTATGCAAATATTCCACTAGCAATAGAAATGGAAGTTTCTTCTAGTGATTAATTCTTTGTGTGTTCTATAAGTTTTAATATGAAAATAAAAATTAATGTGGGCTTTGAAAGTTTCTCAAAGTGTTGTTTTATTAGAAGATAACATTTTACAAGATAGTTTTCTTTTATTGGATGTTTTGTTTTATTGATGTATTTTGATTTAGCAAGGACATATCAAAGATTGATGGTTTGCTGAACTGACTCCATGAAATACCTTTGGTAATTGGAATAGGATATAGAGGCACTTTGGGGTTCCAAACAAGAATACAGCCAAAAGCAACCCACAATATTCCTTGAAAATAGATTGATAAATTAATTGATTTTAAGTTCAGATAGGACCATTATCCTATAATATGACACCCTACATAACACAAGTTGTAATACTTCACCTAGTAATTCCTGTAACAAGCCCATAACTTCTCGTTGAACTAGCATAGGTCTTTTTAGAAAGACATCCAATCTTGGAGAATCCATCACTTAATACACTTCACCCCTGTGGTTACTACATGGTTGTGTACATGACCAGTAGGCTTAAGAAGTTAGGTGAGCTTGATAGGTAGTCCTTGTTGGCCTACCAATTAATGCAGGATAAGGTATACAACCTTTTGACCTTGCCTGGGTAAGAAGGTGGGAAGTTAAAGCCAACAGGAAAGATTCTGTCCCAAATAGTTGTGGCGGAGAAGACTGACCTATACTTGAACTTGTTGGCATCTGTTGCTCACTATAGTTTGACTAGGAAAGAGTAACTGGCCTCAGACCCTAAATAAAAAGGTGCTTTGTTTTCTAGGAAAGATCTTATCCAGGAGCGGATGGGAAACTTTGCTGACTGGCAGAACTCTGAGGTTAGAATTTTCAAGGCATGTTATGTACTGAAATATGCAGGCAGATGCTTAAACAGGTAGGATACAACTGTTGCATGTGAGCCAATGACCTGTAAAGACATACCTCTTCCAGCAAAGAGAATGCAAGGTTGGATTAATTCCAGGAAGCTGCCTGAGTTTTCTGAACAGATTTTATTATTGCTATCTGTTTTGTAGTGGTGACAGCTTTTCTCTCCTGGGTTGTCATAGGTTTCACCCCCACTCTGAAGCTTAGAGTACAGATGTGGGGACCTGCATGTAAACCCCCTAAGCTTAATTACCAACTTAGATCAATAAGCTGCCACCATCCAAATATTTGAGTCATTTGGAAAACTCTGTCTTCCCCCTAAAAAACCTTCCCCTCCCAGGGTAGCCTTGAGAGACTCCTCCACCAATTCCCTGGTGAAGACTGATCCAAACTCCTTGGATCTTAACACAAGGAAGAATTACTCCTTCCCCTCCCCCCTTCTCCCCCCACCAATCCCTGGTGAGTCCAGATCCAATCCCCTTGGATCTAAAAACAAGGAAAAATCAATCACGTTCTTAAAAAAGAAGGCTTTTAATTAAAGAAAAGAAAGGGAAAAGAAAAGAAACTTCTGGGAGATAGTATACAAGCTGATCTCACAGACAACAGATTCAAAATACAGAGGATGTTCCCCTGCAAAAACCTTAGTACACACAAGAATACCCAAATTTAATTATTCCCCTAATGCCAAGACAAGTTACAAAAAGAAAATAATCATAAACCTATTTATTTCCTTCTAAAACTTACTACTCTGAAAAAAGGCTGGTTCCTTGATCTTTTCCACTCTGGATGAAACTGACTCTAAATAAAGGAAACTTCCCTCCTTCCTTTTGAAACATCTTGTTCCCCCATTGGTTCCTCTGGTCAGGTGTCAGCTAGGCTAGGTGAACTTCTTAACCCTTTACAGGTAAAAGAGGCATTAACTGTTAAGTATCTGGTTATGACATGGGTCATTCAGGTTATACACAGCTACTTTTTGAACTGTTTGTCATTTCTGTGAATTTCAAATCTGCTTACTTTCTGCACTTATACAGTTGGCTTTATCTGCATTTCTTATCCAACTATTGTTTTGTTTTGCTATTTCTGTACATAGTATATGGCATTTTTAATATTACATATTCACTGATGGGGACACCTACTGCAACTTTCTGAATTCATGTAGAGACTTAGCTCTATTTAATATCAAACTTTTTGGGGATCAAGCCATTTTTCCCTGTCTCCAGTATTCAAGTGATGGGGATCGTCTCAGTTTTTTTATATTTGGTTTGATATAGGGACAGGGTTTCCTAGTTGAAATATTGAGTTCAAGATACATTGTTAAATGCTTGTGATTGTATTGGGATTTCATTTAAGAGGATAAAAATTGAGACTGCAATCTGTAGGAAAGACATGAATGAATCATAGAGAAAAGAGTACTTTAAAATATGGAGTATTTACCTGACTGATGCTGAGGAGTGTTAAATAGAATCTAAACCACAAAAACCTTTTGCCAAACTTAATCAATAAAATACACTTTTCCTGAAATTGCTCCTACCTTATCTTTCAATCGTCAAACTATTTTTCCATTAGCTGATGTAGATAACTTTTTATCCTGTTCTTTGTGAGAAGGTGGTACGTTAACTTTAAAGTGTTGCATGATGTATTTAGCAATTAATCAACTCCAAATATCTTTTTAACCAGTACTTGCTTACTTTAAATGAACTGAAAAAGGTTTTATTACTTTTAAAGATAAACTTGCATCACTGTGCTGGCATGGGAAAAGGCTTCCAAACTAATTTGTGGGAAGCTGAAGGATTTGCTTCCTCTGATTAGATTCTTTAAACTGGATGTGGCGTTAGAAATTTGTACTACCCATTTGTTAAGTTCTTGGGATTCAGTGATCAAGTCGCAGATTGTGAACACTTGTAAATCAGTCAAAATAAAGGGAGGTCACTTGTCATGCAGTGAACTGATACACACATTACAGTGCAATTAATAAGGACCAATTCCTTTTATGGAGTCAGTCATGAATTCTTTGCACAATGAAAAGCCTTATTGCCTTAAGTGGGAGTTTTATGTATCCTAGGATTTCAGGATCAGGCCCTAAAAAAGAACTCTCTCAAATCTCGTGCTTCTTAGTGAGCTTGGTGAGCTATCACTACCAAAAGGGATTCAAGATCAGGATATGACTAGCTTAGAATCTGATCCGACACCCACTGAAATCAGTGGGTATCTTTCTGTTGGCTTCAATGGGTGCTGCATCAGGCCTTCAGTGCTTCCTTTATTAAGAGCCAATCCTGCTGCCACTGAAGTCAATGGCACCAGGATCAGGCCTCCATTTTGGCATATGTTGGGAAGAATTGATGTCATTAGGCCCAGTCCTGAAAGTAAACTAATATATTACTTCTACTGTGAAATCAGTGGAACAGAGAGATACAAAACACAACATAAAGGTGCCAGCGTAGTCTGTTAAGTGCTAAGTATCACACGGCACAAAATCCATTTATGGACAAATCCTGGCCCATACCACCTATCAGGGCAGTGGCACTGGGGTTTGGGGAAAGAGGAGAGGACTAGCATACCTGCAATGGAAACAGTTGGGGGATGGATCTATGTTCCCCCCACTTCAATAATCTCATGGAAGTGAGAGTGGGACCTGGCTATGTTCTGCCCACACGCAGGGGGATGGAGACATGAGCAGGACCTGAAGGAGAGGCTGGAGTGGCTACTGCAGTGTACAGTTCAGGCTGGCCACCGTGGAGCAGGTAGGACTCCCCAGCCCAGCCTGGTCCTGCTTTCTAGCCACTGTGGGTCCCAACAGACACCCTAGGAGCACATGTGCCAGCTGCTGGAGTGGGTTGGGGGAGCAGGACAGGACACAAGCACTTGGAGGGGCTGGAGAGTATTGGCACACAGGGAACCAGCTGTCTAGAGGGGGTTAGGGGAAAGCACAGGGAACCAACCACCAAGAACTGCCTTAGGAACAGCCATAGGAACTACCAGCACACCCCTTCCAAACCTTAAGATGGCAGCCCTTCCCCCCACATCTCCCACCTTGAGAATCAGTAGCTTCCCTCTACCCCCCCATTCACAGGGAGATTCCGTCCTCCCCGACCACACACACTGCTATGTGGCAGTGCCCTCTGACCTCCACAACACTGGGGGAGAAATGGAATGCTGAGGAGGGACCCAGTCTTTGTAGTAGCCAGGGATCTCCTACACAGCCACCCAACCCCACTCCGAACTGCCCGGTAGGGTACGTTAGTGCTGGAGAACATAGGCGGCGGATTATATACATTTGTGGTGCTCGGGCTCCAGGAATATTCAGGGCTGGGGGCCCTGCTCCAGCAATATTTAGAGCTGGGTTTCTCCCCCGGCCCTGCCTGGATTGGGCCCCAGCTGCCGCGAATCTCCCCCCACCGCCGCGTCCCTGCCTGGATCAGGTCCCAGCCCCAGCCTGCCACCCCACCCCCTGCGTGTGCCCCCCGCCGCACCGTGTCCCTGCCCGACAGAAAGCAGCACGCACCTCTCCCCTGCCTGCTCCTGCTGCGGGAGTAGAGCGATTCCCAGAAGAACTGCTGTCTGCTGCCCCAGGGGCCTAGCGCCTGCCCCCCACTAATGGCAAGGCAGGCTGCCCTTACCCTGCCCTAGCCCTGAGCCTCTCCAACGCCCCAAATCTTCATCCCCAGCCAGAGCCCTCATCCCCCTGCACCCTGATCCTCTGCCCCAGCCAGAGCCCTCATCCCCCCGCACCCTAATCCTCAGCCCCAGCCCTGAGCGCCCCTGCATCATGAATCCCTCATCCCCCTGCACCCTAATCCTCATCCTCAGCCAGAGCCCTCATCTCCCCACACCCTGATCCTCTGCCCCAGCCAGAGCCCTCATCCCCCTGCACCCTAATCCTCATCCCCAGACAGAGCTCTCATCCCCCCATACCCTAATCCTCATCCCCTGACAGAGCCCTCATCCCCCCCACACCCTAATCCTCAGACCCAGCCCTGAGCCCCCCTGCAGCATGAACCCCTCATCCTCAGCCCCACAGCCCTCACCTCACACCCCAACCCTCTACCCTAGCCCTGAGCCCCCTCCTGCATCATGAACCCCTCATTCCCCAGCCCCCGTCAGAACCCTCATCCCCTCGCACCCTAATCCTCTGCCCCAGCCCTGAGCCCCCCCACATCATGAACCCCTCATCCTCAGCCCCACAGTCCTCACCCCAACCCTCTGCCCTGAGCCCCCTCCTGCATCGTGAACCCCTCAACATCAGCCAGAGCCCTCATCCCCCCGCACCCTAATCCTCAGCCCCAGCCCTGAGCCCCCTCCTGCATCATGAATCCCTCATCCTCAGCCCCACAGCCCTGCACTCCCTCCTATCCCCAAACTCCCTCCCAGAGGGTGCACCCCCTCCCCCTTCCCACACACCCCTTCCTACCCCCAAACTCCCTCCCAGAGCCTGCACCTCTCACCCCTTCCTATGCCCCCACCCCCAGCCCAGAGCCTGCACCCAAACTCCGTCCCAAAGCCTGCACCCCTCACCCCTCCTACACACCCACCCCCTGCCCCAGCCCGGAGCCTGCACCCAGCACCCAAACTTCATCCCAAAGCCTGCACCCTGCATCCCTCCTGCACCCTAATCCCCAGCTCAGATCTGCACCCCCGACCTCCTCCTCCAAGCCCCCTCCCAGAGCCTTAGGCAGGTAGTTTGGGGGGGAGGGGTTCTGGGCACCACCAAAATTTCTACAAACTTGCCACCCATGCTGGACACTGATATGAGAGGAAGCAAAACCCCCTCTCAGTGTTCATGTGGTAGGGTGAAGCTTCCCCTTCTGAGTGGCACTGGCAGCAATGGGGACTATAAAGCTACCAGCCCAGAAAGAGCCCTGAATGAGAGTTCCAAAATGGCATTCTCACGCAGGAGAACAGATCCACTGGAGACTCAGGCCAACATTCACTCACCCAAGCAATCTGGATTGGAGGGGAGATGACACCACTCTCCCAAACCAGTCCTCAACTTGTACATTTGTCCACATATTCCCCTCCCCTTTGGCTGGGTCCACAAAGGTAACTGAAGCCCCAGCTAATGTGTAGCCTGCATAAAATTATTTCAGTGCAGAAAGTCAGGATTTGGTCCAAGGCCCACAAAGTACTGCATTAATCAGAATAAAAAATGAAGGGAAGACGAATCGAGTCACAAGTTTATATATACACCACTGTTTTTTCTAAAGCATGAAATGTATTTAACTTCATGCTCAGACAAGGTAACACTGTGGATTCATTATAAATATTCCATTACAGTTTCGTTTTTAAAGGAATCCATAATTTCAAAAGTCCCAAATAACCTTAGTTATGAGACAAGAAGATAGCTCACAGGAGTTATTACTTTAAGGTTTCAATCAAGTAGCTCATTGGTTATCATTATGTTACTGAACTATGACTAAGTTTTACTTTAAAGATTACTCTGTAACTGACTCCAAAGAACAGGCCTCAAGGGGTAATCATAAGTCATGTCATACGTAATTTTAACAACACACACACATATACACACAGGAGACGTATGTACAGAACATGCTCATGTTTAATTCTAATACATTAAAAATCACTTCTCCATGAATTTTTAACATGTTAGTCTAATGTAATTACCTGCCACATTTTCTTAGAGTCCCCACACAAAGCACACTACATTTTAACATGGGCCAACACTATGGGTATGTCTACACTACCCATCAGATCGGTGGGCAGCGATCGATCCAGCAAGAGTCTAGACACGATAAATCGATCCCCGAGTGCTCTCCCGTCAACTCCTGTACTCCACCGCCGCGAAAGGTGCAGGCGGAGTCAAGACCATGGTAAGTTGATCTAAGTACCTGGACTTCAGCTATGTTATTCACATAGCTGAAGTTGCATAACTTAGATTGATCCCTCCCTACCCCCAGTGTAGGCCAGGCCTATGTATCAATGGAAATATATCTATACATTTCTACTCACTTTGAGAACAAATTTGCAAGCTGTTGAATGCCCTCAATTCCTATTACCATCACTCAACATCTTAAAGTGTTACCATCACTCAGTTTACAGGATTTGGCCCTTAAGGCATTATATAGTGTCAGCCAATTATAAGATTTGCACCTTCAGCTTGATAAAGCGTGAATTAAGCTGTGTTCATTATCCCCATTTTCTTCCAAGCCATCTTATGCCACTTACAGAGTTTCCCCTTCATTCCCAAGCCAAGGAACATTATCTTGCTTGCTATGTTGTTTTAAATTCACTAGGCACATTTAAAACCACATTTTTGGAAGAAAAAAGTTTTGACATTTTTGAAACACTTAAGATTAAAAGTACAAAAAATAAAGTAGTAATATTGGGTGGTTTCTGTCTCTTACAATGTCTTAAACAAAACCCTGTTTTATAATCATAAGAAAACCTGGTATGCATGAACTGTGATTTATTACTTTACACCTACCAAATAAATGTGTTGACAACAATTAGCCAAATAACGCACTAAACCACAGCCTGCCACGTTTTATTCCTTAAATCAACACATTTTTTGTGCTGCTCCATGCCTCCAACTATCTAGAATTCTCTCCCCTGCTTCTCTCTGAGTCTCATTCGCTTTACATCTTGCTTAAATCCGGACCAAAGTCGGTGATGAATCCTGATAACATGCTACATGAGGCACATTGCGCATACGCTAAAAAGAAAAACTCTTTATGTAGAACACTATGCAGAAAGGTACATTGCTCCCCTTGGTGTCAGTGGTCAAACTCCAGTAGCCTCAGTCAGGCCCAAAAGGTGTATTGTAAAATCTTTTTAGCTAACTTGATAGTTTTGCTGCTATATCATCTTTGCTCATAGTCTCTCGTCTTTCTCTATCTCAATTTCACTTCTTAATTGATTAATATATTTCTCACTACCTTAATTATTCTACTGTGATTTCCTTCTTCAGAGCTAATTGACCCAGACACCACATGAAGAAAGAGATACCAGGAATATGGTTGAAGTAGGCCACAACTTGATTAAGTCACACATCTGGGAATTATAACTCATAATAACTCATCCCTTGCAGGTCATCCTTCCTTTTCTAATCTGTACCACCTGGAGGAGTGCTGCTGTCAACTCCCCATTACCCATCTTGGGGTATGCTGCTGCAAACCCCCAACCCCTCATGACACCTAGGGTAGGGCTGTTGTCAGCCTCCTACCCATCCACATCATCATACAAGACTTAAGTAGATAGGGAGTTTTCTCCTCACTGCACCCGTCATTAGGAGCCCCAATCCCATCCCTCGCCTTCTTTAGGGGATACTTCTCCTAATCCACTTTTTAAAGGAACCAGACTCCCTATTGAATGGGCATCTGCCGAATTTTGACTAAATTAATTTTACAGCATAACCTAACCACAGGATCCCCGGGGCAGCTGAGAGGAAGTGTGTGTGTCGGGGGGAATCTATGTTGCCCAGGACAGTCCATCAGTGAAGGAAAAATTCTTTCCCAGCTCCACAGTATGGACCAAAAAACCCTGTTTATACTAATCCCAAAGCGGGTTGGGGGGTAGAGCTTTTTCTCAGTGCTGCAGGTAGGGGGAAGAATTTATAAAAAGCTCATAGGCTTGATCCACATGCTTCTGTCTAGCCCTGGAGCCCAGGAATAGGCTCAGTGCCCACAAAGAAGGAAGAAAAAAGGCAGCACAGGCAGTAATCCAAAGGTGTTCTTTCCCCTGCTGGGTAAGAGGTTTTGGCTCTCGAGGAGAGCATTATATCAGGGTAGAGGCGTATTTGTTAAATGAGTCTTTTTGTAATTGTGCACCTGGTTATTCCCCATTCGTTGTTTTTATTTGCACTCACTGCTTTTGTTTCATTTCGCCCTTTACCTCTGTTTTGCAACTTCAATTTGACTTGCATATAGACTCACAAGAAAGCTGGGTCTAAACCAGAACAATGAATCTAAGCACTTTCAGGTTCGGGGTCTGGATTTGAACTTTGTGGATCAGATCCCATGCTACCATCTGTTAGGTCATCTGCACATTTGCAGAGGAGAGAATATGTAACTGACTCAAAAGACAGACCCTTCAATACTATTTATTCTGGGATTGTAAGCAAGACCTGCTAGAAAGAGGATATATTGGTTTGAGGGATATGTCAATATGGTATGTTAATTTCTTTAATGGACAGAAATAAAACTCAGACTGACAAATCCCTGCTATCCATTATTCTGTGTCCTAATCTATTCTCTCACTTGATTATCTGCAGGCTGATATACTGGTACAAAATCATAAATGTACAGTATCCTGCCAGGGGACTTCAGATCTATAGTAACTCATTACATGAGCCTCATGTTGAGTGTACCACTCAGATATTCTTTTCTTGGGCATGAGCAGCCAAAGCTTAAGGTCTCTCTCCTTCAGCAGTTCCAGAGTTCCAGAGTGATGCTGTCTAAACCAAGTGAAAAATAAGTGTAATAAGTGAAATATTGGTTTGCTGTAAAACAAAATGTGAAAAGGAATTGAGATAGTACAAGATGGGGGAAGAGGATTAAAACTCTCTTGCTTCACTAAAGAAACTACTATACATCTGCTCAAATCAGCATGTAAATTAGAGCATTTCTCTTTTACTTTTTATCTCTGTATTGGTTTCTTTGGATAGGATAAGTACACTATGTTTTTCTAATCTGCACACTATTTAGGTTGGTGTTCAAGGTGTCTAGCAAAGAAAAGTTGTATTTGTGTCCTTTTTAATTACTGTTATTCTTTATGATGTACAAAAAGACTGTTTTTTTAAGTTCCTTTTTTCTGTTTGTGTGTGGTGGGGGATGTAGTTTGTTTGTTTTTTGTTTTTAATAAATAAGAAAATCAAGACTTAACTACCCTGTTTTCTTGATAGATTCTGTGGAAGACTGAAGAACTGATAGGAGTATCACACTAGGGGTACCTTGAAAATAAACCTGATTAAAGGGAAAATAACTTGAATTCCATCTGAAAATTGTGTATAGCTACTGTTGTCACAAGTAACAACCCCCAAGTGAGAAAACTGAGATAGTTAAGGTCTCACAGCAAGTCAAAGGTAGAGCCAGAAACACAGCCAGTCTTCCAATACCAAGCCCAGTCCTTTCCATGGGACCATGCTACACATACTCCTTAGTATTATTTGCATTCCAAGGAACAAGATTTTGCCATTTGAGTTTGGCATAAACAGCACAACAAGTTTTTATATGTCTTGTGTTATACGTATGTTGGAGGAGAAGCAGCTTCTCTGGTCTGTTTTCCAGATCCTCAAGATTCCAGGCTAGTTATGAAGGGAGCATCAGTAGGCTATAATCCGTCAGCTAGGGGTAGAGTGTTTATGCTACTTGCTGATCATGCATATAGTCTGCTGCCTTTTAAAGGAAAAACAGCATAGATCTCATTCTCCTTACCACCTCCACTCCCAGTGGACCTGAGCCATCTTACCTTTCACCAGCAGCATGGGGCTGGAGATGAACTCATGGCCATCGCAGCTCTGATTATCCCCAATGCAGAGTCCTCAAGAGGATCTGAGAGATATAAAAAATTACTGTACTTTGTGTCCACTAAAGGGCTTCTGAGTACAACTTTCTAACAGAAAAGTTAATCCATATTGAACAAACAACAAAAAGTGTATCTACAACACGGGGGTTAGAAATTATTCAACAAAATAACAAGCCCCCATCCCTTGATATTACTTTTAGCTTCATTTCCTTTGATTTTACATATGGAACAATTCAGAACATCAAAATGGTGTGATACTTTAGAACTTTTTTCTTATAATACCAGCATTCATAATAGTTATAATTTGCTTTTCAAACAACCCTTGAAAAACCCATTAAAACAATCATAATAAAGCCACTGGAGAATTACTGTTGCATTGGAATATCAAAGAATTTAGCATGCATTGAGGATTTATTGTCATATGAAATATTCAGATATTAATTATACCAATCTACAATACGGTGTTCTTCTTTTGATTAGATGCTATACATCAATCTGACATCCTTAATACTTTTTGTTAGGCTGATAAATGAAATCAATTTTAAATTATATTATTCAGTATGCCTGCCATTTAATTTAGAAATAAAATTATTTCCTTATAAATCTTAAACAATAAACTATAGAAATGTAAACACACCACAACAAATACTGTTGCTATTCTGTTGTCTGTAATGTTTATTGTAAGTTGCATGCATTTCCACCCCCAGTGTCTCATTTGTATCTCTCTTTTTTAAACAGAGGAAACTGGCAAAATATTTTTTCAGTAGGTTTTTCTCACTGGACCCTTCTCTTCCCTCCTCAACTAATTTTTTTAGGCCCCGATTTAGCAAGGCCCCAATTCAGTAAGGTACTTAAACACACGTATAACTTTAAGCACAAGAATAGTCTCACTAACGTCAGTAGTATTACTCATGTACTTAAATACCTTACTGAACTGGGATCCAAAGCTTTTAGGCAAGTGCTTACGTCCATCTCTATTCAGAAAAGCAATTCCCAGATTCTTAAGTCCCATTGATTTATATGGGACTTAAGCACATGCCTAAAGTCAAGCATATACTTAAGTTCTTTGCTGCACTTGGCCCTGCACCTTGCTCTTGACTTCAGCAGGAGCTATGGGAGTTCAGCAACAGTCTGCAGTGCTCAGCACCTTGCAGGATTGAGCCTATATTTATGGTATTATAGGAGCAAGTGTTGTGTGTAGCTGAAATATTGCAGGAAGTTCATTGGATAACGTAATGATGATTACTGAACTTTTCAGTGTAGCAGGCAAAGTGCTTGAAAACTGTATTGCAGAGAACAGAAGGTTTAGAATGAAATCTTAAAGAGGAAAACAAAACAAAACCTTCCTTCCCAGCCATCTGGCTCTTGTCAGCTAACCTTTTAAAGTAGTACCAAATCATTTTTCTTAGATCTACACAGCCCATTAGTCGAGTTTGCTGTAATCAGGGCCGGCTCCAGGCACCAGCAGACCAAGCATGTGCTTGGTGCGGCGCCTTGTGAGGGGTGGCCAATCTTGGGGTGGCGGGTGGTGCTTGGGCTTGGGGGGGGGGTTGGTTCGGTGGGGCGACACTCAAAGTTTTTTGTTGTTTTTGTTTCAGCAGCGTGGCGTGGCGTGGCGTGGCATGGCGCGGCGCAGTGTGGGGAGATGTTTTGGCGGGGCGGCGCTAGGGGGGCTGTTATGGTGGCACGGCGCTCGGGGGGAGTGTTAGGGCAGTGCAGCGCTTGGGGGGCTGTTAGGGCGGCACGGTGCTCGGGGGGGTGTTACGGAGGGGTGGTGCTCGGCGGAGTGTTACAGCAGCGCGGCCTCGGGGGGGGTGTTAGGGCAGTGCAGCGCTTGGGGGGCTGTTAGGGCGGCACGGTGCTCGGGGGGGTGTTACGGAGGAGTGGTGCTCGGCGGAGTGTTACGGCAGCGCGGCCTCGGGGGGGTGTTAGAGCGGTGTAGCCTCGGGGGGGAGTGTTACGGAGGGGTGGCGCTAGGGGGTGGAGGTGTTACAGCCAGCTGGCACTCTTTTTTTTGGCTTGGGGCAGCAAAAAAGTTAGAGCCGGCCCTGGCTGTAATAGACCTCATAATCTGCCCCATTTAAATCCAGCTCAGAGATGCGACTTCTGCAACAAGTATTATGTCACGGAGTTTATGATAATTGTTGTTATCCCCCACGTTCTTTGTTTGATTTGTCATTTATTACTATGCTGATGGCCAGTTGAGCGTGGGAGTTTGATGCAGATAGAATTTCACAGTGTAAGAACACAATCCCTCTCCCAGAATTGATGGAAGCATAGCCAGTGACTTCACTGGGAGCAGGGTATGGCCAAAACAGTACGGCATGTTTTGTTTTAAATGTTTGATTAAAGATTTGTATAAGCATACAGAAAGTTACTGAGCAGACAAAGCAGAGTTAATTTTAGCTTTGATGTTGAAGTAGGACTTAAAAATAATAATAATAGAAATTTTCATCAAAAGATCTAAAAGGCTTTGAGGTAACCATGCATCATTATTCCCATTTTGTAAATGAGAAACCCAAGGCACAGTGAGATTAAATGCTTTGCCCCAGGTCACAGTGAGTCAGGGGCAGAGCTATGTTTCTCTCTTCTATTCAGGTTCTTATACCACATTCTTCCCCATAGCATCTGAGCTCTTGGGGTGAAATCCTGGTCCAACTGAAGTCTATGGCAAAACTCCCACTGACTTCAGCAAGCCCAAAATTGTACCCTGGGTCTTCTGATTGCCTCAACTGCCCTATCCACCGTAGCACACATGTAACAGGAAAAGCTTTTAGGTTAGCATCTATATTTTCAGTGTAGACTACCAGTGTCTCTACTATCTCAGAATATAAATGGAGGTTTTGATGAATTTTTCCATTGTTTCCATCTAGATAGACAGGCTTTAGTTATCAGTGCTCTGTGAGAGTTACTACTGGGTGTCTCCAAAATTAAAGTAATTAGGGATAAGTGTTCACTTCCAGTTAGGGTTGCCAACCCTCCAGTATTGGCCTGGAGTTTCCAGGAATTAAAGATTAATGTTAAATTAAAAATTATGTCATGTGATGAAACCTCCAGGAATACATCCAACCAAAATTGGCAAACCTACTTCCAAAGATGCCTCCCATCCTGCTTTTCAGCACTTTAGACTCCCACACATAGAGACCAAGCCTATCTACCTTCCAAGATTCACTGGGGACTGCCCTGGGTTTAAAATAAAGAAGGTAGTTTGTTTTTACTAAATTTTACATTGCAAGTCTTAAAATAAAAAGTAAAATGATTCCATAATAAATTTCCTGAAAAGTTTTATGCATCAGATGCCACAGTTTTATCCCTTCAAAATTGCGGAACATGACAATGTACCAACCTAGGAACAAAACATACTTAGAGATGGTAATGAAATATGATATTTTACTAGTCAGCTACTAGACATGCAGAACTTTTCAAGGCAAACCTTTCATTTATTTGAACTCCTTGGCATTTTTCAGCTCTTCCAAAAACACTTCTACCCCGATATAACGTGACCTGATGTAACACGAATTCGGCTATAATGCGGTAAAGTAGTGCTGGGGGCGGGGGGGTGCTACGCACTCCAGCAGATCAAATCCAGTTCGATATAACGCGGTTCCACCTATAACGTGGTAAGATTTTTTGGCTCCTGAGGACAGCATTATATTGGGGTAGAGGTGTATAAGCTTTAAACCAATATCGATCAGCAATTCAATATGCATTGCTTAGTTTACAGGAAAATAATTAAAGTGTTCTAATTGCATCCTCCAAAGGAGAGAGGCAGAAGAGCAGTCATAGAGACAGTAATAGGATAATGTAAGCAAAAGTGAAATGGGCATGTAAAAGTTCCCCTTGCTTTTAGTTATGTGGGATCTATTGCTTTCCTCCAATACATACAGATGAGCCACCAGATAGAATACTGTTCTGAAAAGCTGCTCGTAGACATTTACCCATTGCAATATGACATGAACTGGCCCGAGTATACATTTTGAAAAATAAATTATAAATAATCGTAGAAGACCACCACAATATTGATGCCAAAATGGTTAATAAAAGTGTTAATATTTAGTTTTATACTTTTAGATTATTGCATTCTTCACTTTGCCTTTACTGAATTTTAGGAAATACCTGTAATATTTTCATATGCGTTATGCTTAGAGACTAGGACAGCTCACATGCTTATGTTTTGGTTGCTTATATAAAGAAATATAAGGTTCTAGCTAATTCTGAGGAAAATCTCTGCTTTCCATCACCAGTAACAGGCATCAAGTGTCAAGGAAGATGATAACATTCATTAGCCATAAAACCATGTTTATTACCGCCAAATGTTATTACGCAGACTCTGGAATGTGGATTTATAACTTCTTTTTGGCTTTAATATTCTATATCATGTTCTTTTTTTACTATGTTTTGAAAGATGTATGTAGGTGTTAGTTATTGTCAAGGCTATTATTTAATCACAGGTATTTTTAGTAAAAGTCATGGACAGGTCACGGGCAAGAAACAAAAAAATCATGGCCCATGACCTGTCGGTGACTTATACTATAAATACCCCTGACTGAATCTTACAGGGGGGAACTTTGCTGGGGGGAGCCCGCAGCACCAGCTGCAGCGGGAGGGAGACCCAGGGAGCCAGTGGCTTCTCCGACTGCCGCCGGGGCAGGAGGAGCCCCAGGGTCAGATGCTGCTCCAGCCACCCTGAGACTGCTGCCGGGAGCCACTGAGCTGGAGCACCTTTGGCTGCCCTGGCACCACTGCTCAGGCGCTGCATCAGCCACTGTTCAGGCGGTCCCTGAGGCCAACTGCCCAGGGCTGCCAGAGTAGTGGCTGATACAGCTGGCCCCAGGACCAGGCTCCAGCAGTGGCTTGGGCAGCCTTGGGATCAGCCACACTGGCCACTGCAGATGTCATGAAGTTTGTAGGAAGTCACAGAATTTGTGACTTCCGCGACCTCTGTGACAAACACAGAGCCCTAGTTATTGTGATTCATGCTTTGTTGAGAACCAGTGGTTCTCAAACTAGGGCCACCGCTTGTTCAGGGAAAGCCCCTGGCAGGCCAGACCGGTTTGTTTACCTGCCGCGTCTGCAGGTTCGGCTGATCATGGCTCCCACTGGCTGCGGTTCGCTGCTCCAGGCCAATGGGGGCTGCAGGAAGGGTGGTCAGCTCGCCCCTCTGCATGTGCTGCTTCATGCAGCCCTCATTGGCTTGGAGCGGCAGACTGCAGCCAGTGGGAGCCATGATCGGCTGAACCTGTGGATGTTGCAGGTAAACAAACCAGCTCCGCCCGCCAGAGGCTTTCCCTGAACAAGCAGCAGCCCTAGCTAGAGAACCGCTGGTATAGGAGTCTGGTTGCAAATTGTAAGTGATTGCAAATTGTAGGTTGTAAATCTAGAAATCATTTGGCCAAAAGGAAAACAAACAACACTGTCTTACCTAAGAAAAGGACACATCCCTCGTGGATCAGATAATAATTGGTATAAATATTATCTTTATCTCAAGAAACAGAGAGAGAGACCTATTTGTGTAAAAATCTGAATATTGTTTTTGTGCAGGCCATACTAAACAGGGATGATACTTAGGATGTTTTACCAGAGCTACAAACACATATAAAAGAGTTCTTTTTTTACCCCTCCACTTTAGCAAAAGGAAAACCTTCGTTTCAAACCCACACAAAGAATTATAGAAATATCCATATTGAAACTGATTTCTTATATAAGCACTCTAAAGTCTTCATTCTTCAAATGTTAAGGAGAACATATTTGGTTGGGAAATGTTTTACAGAAGATAATCATTACTACAGATTTAAGTTTCCACATAAAGGTGAAAGCTTTTGCCTTCCTTCAAATGCTTGAGATGGTATAAATTTCTTTTGAGATGTATATTTGTCAATATTTTCTATCTTAATGCAAGCCTTCATCTAATAATAACTGCCTGATGCCACTGTTATGTGACTAGTAAGATGTTTTATGTGCAAACATAGCAAGGTCATTTGGTTACTAATGTAAAAAGCAATTTGGATCTAAAAATTATATTAATAGGGGGATTTAATTGGTGATCTTGCAATGCTTACACAAGTCTCAAACACAGGAAGACAAGAAAAAAGACAATATCTACTCTGATGACTGTTTAAGTTTAAAGAGTCTCTTTAAGAATTAATTATGTTTTTTTAAAAAAAGCTATATATGAGAGCTGAAATATTTTTATATAAAAAACAGGATTACCTGGACTTATTTGAAACAGAATTTCAACTCCTATCAAACCCTCATGAAACTAAAGGGATACATCAGAAAATGGACTAAAAAAGAGTTAAAACTCTAACTCTGAAGATGTTCTCAGACTTTCCTACAGCAAAGACAAAAGCAATTACAACCCTGTTGCATACGTATTAGCAGATTGCATATTCCTAAGGAATGCTACCATGACCATCCCACAAAGATGCAGAGCCAATAAAAGGTGACAGAAGCTGATATTTGAATTCAGTAAAACCCCTAAAACAAGGGTGCCTTCCATTGTCAATGAGATTACAAAAAGAGAGGATTATAAATCTCTCAACTGAAAGACCAACACAGCACACTCATTTTAGCACACTTAGCACAGCCTGTGCATTCCATCTCTGCAAGCAGACACCCACAGCAACAAAACAGCTAAGAAGAACAAAGAAGCCACAACACAGCATCATGAAGCAGCAATCTCCCAGCCCTGCATTGCTTCTGTTACATGATGAAATCCATTAGATAATAGCATCACTGATGAGATGGAGTTTGCAACAGTGCTGCCAAGGGGTTAGATTTAAATTGTTCTTGTAATAATTTTAATCAAATATTAAAATGCTCTTGTTATTTAAGATATTAACAGTTTCTCCTTGTAAATGCCAGACAGTTTAAGCTATGTAATTTTGAAGAGGACACATTAGCAAAAGAGAGAAATAGTGAGATTTTATTTGAATGTAAGATTCTTAATATTTGTTAATTTCCTGGTCTCAAATCCACTCCTTGAATGGCTTCCTTTAAGTAACTACGTTTTAAAAAACTTCAGTTTTATAGGACTTAGTTAAGCTCACTTTTGCCATTAATAAACTCTTTAAGTTATCTATGATACACTAATACAAGACTCACTCCAAATTTTGGGAATGATATACTTTGGTCTTAACTTACCTAGAGAAGAGTATTCCCACTCTTGGATATTGCAGGTGATTAAGGTGTAATTTCTGTTGAAAGAGCTCTACACAGAGGAATACAGAAGAGACTATAACTGAAATAACCACTATTTATTCATTGTATTCGGTTTCAGTTTTCTTCTCTTTCTTTTTCTCTTTTTAAAAATAAAAGATTGTGAATAATTGTGATTATTTGGCTTAATGTTAATCATGGTGTCCCCTAAGGTATAGAAAGAACCCATGTGACTAAAATAGTGCAGGGTCACATCTCTGAACTGGCATTGAAAGAGTGACTTATAAGATTTCATTTTCCATTTTTGTGTCTCTAGATGACAATTTTTTAGTCATTTTTGGTATAAAATTACTTGATGCTTGACAACTTAAATCACTCCTGTCTCCCTACATATTAATCCAAATGTACACTATCTATTCAGTCACCTGGAATGAACCCAACGGCAAATTTCCAAAATGTAAAATACACTATACAAACTTAACTACACATATACCCAGTAGAAAATGAGACATTCAACAGTACTGAGTAAATGCAAAAATACATGTTTTAACTATAAATATGTATATATGCAAATACTTCTCCAATAGACTGGATGGAATCTGAAGTTGCCACTCCATTTTGTAGGGTTAACAATACACACTTTAAAGGATATAAATTAACATATACTTCTAATGTGTGTAAAATTATATAAATACATATTTATCTCCTAGAGTTCCCCAGCACATTACATAATAATTACATATTTACATTCTTTAGAAAATCATATTTAATTGAAAGATTGTTATAACTTTGATGTGAGCCACAAAATGCTTGTTAGTAAAAAAACTCTGCCTAAACAAACCACTTTAATGATGGTTTAAAAATCAGGGGAAACTTTACTATTTAATAGTTAAATACCATATATGTGGGTAAATTTTCATGTATTCCATATGCACATTTAAGTGAGAAATCAACAGAATGTTTTGCTGCAATGTGAGAACAAAGTTTGCCCACATCGAGGTTCAGCAGTGGCAAAATTCTTCAACTGGCAGGCCTGCCAGGGGGTGGATGAGATTATTTTTGCATGCCTGTACTTCTGCTGTCATCCTTCTACTTGATTCTGAAAGCAGCTCTTGAGAAGAAGGGCTTGGTGACTAATCACATAACAACAGGAAGCCCTACATTTCCTTTCCTTTCTGGCCCTTTCTGAGCCCAACCAAGAACCATGGAGTAGTTAGCTATGTACTGTAACTTATGTCTTTGTTTGCTAGGTACTGTACCTTTTTATTTCTAAGGCTTTTGCTGCCTGAAGAGGTAGGGTGAGAAATTCTAGTACCATTGAAGTCAATGCAAGATTTGTCATTGGTTTCAATGGGGCCAGGGTTTCACGTAGGAAGTCATTCTGTGTTCAGTTAAGCACAACCTGTTACAGCGAATGCATTCCCTGCAAGTTCTCATGTTGACTTCACTTTTGTTGTTTCTTCTCATACTCTAAACTACAGGTCATTCTAACTCAAAAACATACAAATACATTTGTTGTTTCTAAAGAAATCCTCTACAGTGCCTCCCTCTCCTCTAACAAACCAGCTTTTAGCAAGAATAAGGGTCAATGCCTCCATCATTTTGGGAGAGCTACATCTTCATAGCTCACTTGTGAGGGTAACTCATGTTTTTATTGCCCATACTTCTCTTCTCTCTGCCTAATCCAAAACTCTTGAGGAGTTAAAAGATGTGGGCATAACTTCAGCTGGTATCAGCTGTCATAATTCCACTGAAATGGAGTAATGACAATTTACATCAGATGAGGATCAGCCCATAGGTATGTCTGTCTGACTAGGACTTCATCTCTAGACGGCTGTGATACACCTATGTTTTAGGTACACTGGTTCTTTTTGTTCTCCTAATGCCATGGTACAAGAAGGGTCAGAGTTGGGCTTTATTGTTTAATCATTAAACATTTTCATGATGTTAAACTAATATACGGGGCCTGTAATTGGCTTATGACATCTGATTATTAGGCTCCCATTCTGCTTTATAACCTTTCAGCAAGGTATTGGCAACCAGCAAATGACTCAGAAAAGCACATTTTAATTAAGAGCTTGGCAGTTTATTTTCCCACCAAGATGCATGTGAGTAATTCCCATTAGTATTAACAGGAGTTACATAAAAGCACTGAGGAATGGATATATATTTCCCTTTAATTTTGAAACATGTCAGTGTTTGTATGTGCATGAAATGGTGTTATTGTGTGAACTTGCAGAATGTTTATGGAGAGCAAAACGAGTGATGCTTTGCTTGGTATTACTCAACTATAATACCCTGTCAGCAATAATGTTCAGTAACGTGGTTCAAAAGTATATTAATGTAAAATATATTTTTGAGGCTACCGCTTTTATTAGCTACAACACATCCAATCACATACTAAATAAAATGCTAAAAGGGACCACAAAGTACTACTGTAATATGAAAGTATGTTGATATATTTCTGTTGGGAATGCTGTTCATGGCTTTTACAGCTCTTCGCAATGTTGCATGTATATTGCTAAGGTCAAACAAGCAGTTTTATCATGTTATCTATCTTTCTAAGTGTAAAAAAAGAGGCTACTTTCCACCCCTGTATATTTTTTCAAATGAAGCTGTTCCTTCCTAAATTTGTTTTACTGTTAAATCAAGAAAATGCTACAGCTGTAAGAATATTGGCCCTAATTCAGATCCAATTTACACCAGTGAAACTCCACTGGTTTCAGTGCAGATACTCCTGCATAACAACAGCATCAGATCAGAATTGGGTCCATTTTAAATTTTAATGATAAGGCCGGCCTGAGGTCATATGGGGCCTTCTGAACATTGAACACTATCTAGGAGAGGGGAAAACTTGACCCACTTCCAACCCTGCTTGAATTCAGGTTCCTCAGAGCATAATGGAACTCCGTGTGGTCACAGGGTTTGCGAATACTCAGGGCTAGCCCTGCTGAATGAACATTAAGAAATCCCAACTTCAATTGTCCCCATGTGTACATAAAATTGGGTAAGTGCTGAAGGAGAGGCAGTGATGCCTACTGAATAGAGCAATGAACTAGGACTCAAGACCTGTATTCTATTTCCAGTTCTGCCACTAGCCTGCTGGATGATCTCGAGCAAGTTATTTCACATCTCTGTGCATCAGTTTCCCTATCTCTAACATAAAGATAATGTCAATCACTTTGTAAATCACTTTGAAATCTGCTGATGAAAAGTGCAATACAAGCGCTAGGTATTATTATTATTGTTGTTGTTGTTAATGAAAACTAAAGTAAAAAAAAAAAGATATCTAATCATTCCAGTGTCTTTGTACTAAGTATTTTCTCAGAGGTAGACAGTCTATTCATATTACAATTCCTTAATTTTCCCCACTTCTGTTGCTTACATGCTGGAAGTGATTTTGAACTTAATACTCAGGGAGGAAAGACAAAACAAAAAATATGGCCCTGCTGGCGATATGGTGACAGAAAAGAAAATCCCAAAAAGAACAGAGTATTTTTAAAGTATGCTCAAATTGTCACGTGCGTCTGTTCAAGCTCATTTTCTTTTAATCATTACTGCGGTGCTTATTTAGTAAAATAAAGGAAGTAAACTAAATGCTGGAGCAGAGTAGAATTGTTATTATGCACTCTCCAGGACTTGTTCCATGTACAGTAGATGTTTACTGCCATCTTCTGGGGAGCCTGAAAACTGTTCTGTCTTACACATGTAGGTCTGGTCTACCCTGAAAAGTTAGATCAACCAAGTTACATAGCTCATGGCTGTGAAAAATCCACCCTTCTGTGCAACTAATCTTTGGTGTAAACAGCAGTAGGCTGATGGAAGAATTCTTCTGACAACCTAGCTGCCACTGCTATCATGGGAGAACCCCAGGCTGTGTCTAACCGAAGCACTATAGCTGTACCATTGATGTGTTTCAAGTGTAGACAAGCCCATAGCTTCTCATTTTACTATGACTTCAGTGAAGGGAGAAATAATCAAATGTAGTCCCCAAAGGCACCAAACAAAAGGCTCTAATGTTTTACCATGATATTTAGGGCTGGGTAATTAGTTCTGATTAGAAAACAAGAAAGAGCTGACCCAAACTTCAAGAAGTTTGAATGCAGTACTTTTTTCTCCCATTTTTGTTAATCTCTGTGCTCCCCAATTTGGGCCAATACCAGAAATACAGAGGCTGTTCTTGTGTTATTTACAACCTGACCAGAAAGAAGGAACACCAGAAATCTCATGAGCGAGAATGCAGACTTAACTACTTACCTGATCCTTTTATGTCTTGGGTTAGTTATCTAAACCAAACATGAACTCTGAGCCTTTTGAGATTGACATATCATTTTTAATAATAACTTTGAACTTCTATGGCACCTTGCCCATGGATCTCGAAGTTCTTCACAATGAATTGAGCCTCACAACACCATTGTCAGGCAGTGAAGTACTATTATTCCTATTTTACAATGACAAAACTAAGGGCTTGTCTACACTTACCAGGCGATTAACATGCAGTAATCGATGCATCAGCAGTTGATTTAGCGGGTCTAGTGAAGACCCACTAAATTGACCGCCAATTGGTCTCCAGTTGACTACTGTACTCCACCTGAACAAGAAGGACAAGAGGAGTCAACACAGGAGTGTCTCTAGTTGACATTGCATAATGTAGACCCTGTGGTAGGTAGATCTAAGCACGTTGACTTAAGCTACATTATTCATGTAGCTGAAGTTGCATAACTTAGATCTATCTCTCCCCGCAGTGTACTGTAGACAAGGACTTAGGCAGAGAGAAACTAAAGCTGACTTTACAGGTGTAATTTTGCATCCACAAATAATTATATCTCAATTTTTTCACTCATAACTAATTTGGGGGTGCAACTACAGTCAAGAGCAAGACTTTTGGTTTTTCTTTTCTTCTCTTCTTTTTTCCTCTTCCGTTCCACTATTCTTTTTCATTAACTTCTACAGTAACATTATCCATTCTCCCCAGCCCTTCCTCCAGTCGTCTGTCTCCTGCTCATGGCCTGCCCTTTGCCAGATGTGATTACCTACTGCTCTGTGGGGTCGGGAACAGTGCCTTGCAGGTGGCTGACAATCCATTTGTACATTGGATGGGTGATGAAAGGCATCTACTTATACCTTGTCTTCATTAGTAAAAGTGGTTGAGTTTAGTTGGGCATAGATAACATGAGCTAGCGAAGCCTAATCTAAACCCACCCACATTTCATAACGTAGATAGAGGGTTGATTTGTGCATGTCAGACTACAATGTATAATGAACTAAAATTGAACTGAAGATGTTACCCTGAATCTACATTAGGAAAAGTGACTGAGTTTAGGTCAGTATAACAGGGTATTTGGCCATTAAATGAAACTGGACTCAGTTCTCCTGTTCCAGTGAGTAAGCATCTGGGGTTACAAAAGTCAGTCAGGGATCAGAGCAGCCTGAGTATTCAGAAGTTAGATAGAAGGGCTGGGAATGAGAGAAGGAAGAGACAGATGGATAGTTTCTGGGAGAAGGTTGAAGGCAGAAAAGCAGCCAGAGGGGGTTGCTGGCTGGCATCCCTGAGATCCAGGGCTGAATGCAGTGATGGCAGCAGCAGCAGGGGACATTGATTGCTCACTCTAAGCTGGAGAGCTGGAGCCGATAGTTAGAGCTGAAGGAAGGGGGAGCAGTGGAAGGGCTTATGCACTGTTGTCTCATTGCTGGAGACCTGGACCTGAGAAGCAGTGAGAGGGCCAGAGAGTTCCCAATAGGAAGAGAAGAAAAGGCTGGGGTAACTGTCCTGGAAGAGAGATGGAAGAGAACAGAGAAGGTGCCTAGCTATGACAGAAGACAGTGGGATGTGAGGACTATATGCACTGGGGTAAGATAGAGTATGTTTTGGAACTTGTGTTATTGCACAAGTTGTTGGACTTAACTGGCACCCAAGAGGGATATTGTTTAAGAAAGAGCCTTAAGTGGAGCCCTTTGGGTTACCCAAAAAGGAAACTAAGGCAGGGGGCCACTTGCAGGGCTGCCCTGAGTTTACCAGGGAGTGTCTGGGAGGCAGCTAATTGTGTACTGTATTACTTGTTCGGTAAACCCAACCTAAACTCAACAACTTTTACTAGTCAAGAGTAGACAAAGCCATAAGAGACCTCTGCTGCTTGCCCTCTGTCACAGAATATAAGGAAAGAAATATTGTCCATTGCTTTGCACTTTGTGTACCCATTTATTACAGATGTGCAAACTGGATGTAAAATGCTACCAAATCTGATTGCACCAGTGATAGCATTTTGCATTCACTTTGCACATGAATCACTGAATATATAAGACGCAAGGCAGTGGAGAATCAGGACTATTGCTTGTAAGAAAGTATTACTCACACAGGACAGTAAACACAGAGAACAATCGGTGTGAAAAAATAGTTCACCATATCCCTTTAAGACAGTAGTTCCCAAACTTTAACAACCTGTGAACCCCTTTCACTAAAATGTCAACTCTTGCGAACCCCCTCCTAAAAATGAATATTTCCAGGGATTTTCTCCTTTACCTTAGTATAAATTATAAAAGCAGTGATCTTGGAAATATAAATTTGTTTTCATGACATACTTATCACACTATTTATTATTATTATTTATCATCACAGTATTTTTATTACATTCTGAAAACAGCAACACTCTTCCAAGATCTCACTTTCATAGTTTGTATCACTTTGAATAAGCCGATTATAAGACAAGGCTCCTATGTTTTATCAAGGAACAGCATGAAGGAAGGTATTTAAGAAACCAAATCAAAGAGTTCCTTCTACACAAGAATTCAAGTCTTGAGCAGTCCAGGCAAACAACACACATTACAACAAAGCTTAAACGTGTTCTTCGTAATAATTTAAAAAACGATACTAGCTGCCTATTTAATTTTAAAAACAGCAAAAAATATCCACCTCCCTTTCCATTTCTTATAAGGAGTCTTGAAATTTAAATCTCCTCAGTGTGATAGATATGCTTGCTTTGATCTGCTTAGCTGCTGGCCCCATGCTGCACGGGGTCCCTAGGGACAGCTCTGTCCACCATTAGTGAATTTTTTCCCCGAGAGCCCCCTGTAACATTTCGCGAACCTCCAGGGGTTCATGAACCCATCTGGGAACCACTGCTTTAAGAAAATCCAATAAAGAGTTGCAGATGACTGACTAAATGAAACAATTTAGATTATCTTTTCAAAATAATGCATTATTGTGGTTTTCTAATACACTAATAAACTCAAATACAGTAATCCCATTGGGCCTCAGTATGAAAAGAGCATGAATTATAAATTGCTATAGGCAATATGTATTGATGTCATACAAAGAAAATATAGCATGTGTTTAAATTTTTGTATATTCAAATTAGTGAATTGTTGCCAAAATTTGGATACTACTATTATATAGTTTCCAAATGGCATCAACCTTAACTGGAAACACAGGAGTGCTTTGATAGTATGAAAATTTTAAATGAACCTTTACTGTAGTAACCATAGTTTTTCAAGATGACTGCCTGCATGGATCCACACTTAGTGTATGAGCTTGAAACATTTAAATAGTAGTGTCCATTAGTGCTGTGTGTACACCTTGCCATGGCCCTGCCATCTCCCTCCCACTGTATAAGAAGTACAGATCCACTGCCACTAAGTTCCTGTCTATCTACACTGCAGTCATACCAGAGCCAGCTTGAAAAGCAATAGCAGTGAAGCCACAGCACCATGGGTTCTGGCCTCTCACATACATATCCAGGGTCCCAGGGTGGAGATATACAGACTGCTGCCTACCACTCGGGCTGCCACAGCTTCCAGCTAGAACAAAGCTAGTGCAGGTCTGGCTACATGTCCTGCAGTCGCACCTCCAATTGCAGTGTAAATATACCAGAGATTCTTGATTCAGAGAGTAAGACTCAGACGTAGTGGGGGGAAGAAGGGACTTTGGATCCTTGCAGACAATCATGCTGAAGAACCATATTTCCTATGATACAAAACTGTAACTCTTTGAGCATTTTTGCATGGATCCCCACTGCAGGAAACTGACAAGCAGACTCCAGGTCCAGAGGAGGTAGGTCTGAGAAGACAGGTCTGAGGAGATGTCCTTAACAAAAGATTCAGAGAGTGTAAGGCCAGAAGGGACCATCAGATCATCTAGTACAATCTCCTGTATCTGAAAGGCCACTAATTTCATCCAGTTACCTCTTTATTTAGCTCAATAACTTGTATTTGACTGCCCCTGGTATGCCTTTCTCCACTAAATTAAAGGGCTCTTTGATGCCCACTATTTTTTCCCTGCAAAGATACTTAAAGCTCCAAGTCACCTCCCTCAATCTTTTTTTGGTAAATTTAATAGATTGAGCTCTTTAAGTCGCTCTCTGGAAGGCATTTTTTCCAGCCCTTGAGTGATTTTTGTGTCTCTTCTCTGCCCTTTCTAGTGTTTCACTATCCTTTATAAATGTGGACATCACAACTGGATGCAGCATTCCAGAATCAGTCTCACCACTGCTGAATACATAGGTACAATCACCTCCCTACTCCTACTCACTATTCCCTGTTTGTACATTCAAGGATCACATTAGTCCTTTTTGTTACATGATTGCACTGGGATCTCATGTGCAATTGCTTGTCCACTATGACTCCTGAATCCTTTTCAGAATCACTGTTTTCCAGGATACAGAGCCCAATTCTGTAGGTAAATTCCCTGTTCTTAGATAATTGAATGGGCCCAGTTTCCCAAGCAATCACGGTGTATGATTGCCTTGTCCTCATCAATATTTACTTCTTTGCCAATCTTTGCGTCATTGACAAATTATAACAGTGATTTTATTGTTACTTCCAGATCATTGATGAAAATTTTGAATAGCATCAGGCTTACCTCTGATCCCTATGGAATCCCACTAGAAACCATTTGATGATGATTTCCCATTAACAACTACTTTTTGAGATCTGACAGTTAGCTAGTTCTTAATCCACTTAATGTGTGCTCTTTTGTATAGTCCCGCTGTTTTTCATGTGAATGCCATGCAGTAATAAGTCAAATGCTTTATGAAAGTCTAAGCATATTATTTCAAGCAAGCAGTTACTTTTATCAAACAAATTTGTAATTACACACCAAAGAATGAAATCGGGATTCCACTCCCAAACTGAATATATGTACGCAAGGGGAAGCTCAGAGTAAAGCTGCATGAAGTTATGGATGGTACTCATCATAACTCTATGACTGAGACATTTGTGAGACATACAGCAGAAGTGCCTTCAGACTTTGTAGAATATGCTAACGTCTTATGGTAGTAGAATCATTGCAAGCTCATAGCAAGAATGTATGTTTAAATAGATCAAATTCTGCAATATCTGGATGGAAAGTGAGTTACTCCTAATATTATCGATAGTATTATCTGTTTATAGACAGAACTTGCATATAAACAGTACAGACAATGTCACAAATTGTTAGTCCAATTCAGATAGTTGCTTGAAAGCCTTTTGTAGTCTTTTGGATACCACTCATCTAAGCCCATATCATCCAAGAGTGGCAAGTTTCACAGGGATAAGGTCCCCTCCTTGGGGAGGAACTCATGAATCAGAACGGAACCAAGATGCAGGTGCAACACTGCAGAAGATTAAGTGATTACAGCCCTGAGAGACAAGGATCCTGAACTGACTTCAGGTTCCCAAATGACAATGAGGCTGACTTAGAGAGCCAGCAGATCTGAGGATCGACCTTACCTAGATATAGTACAGGCAAGAAATTAAAAAAAGAGGTAGGTGGCCTTTCTCCTAAGAGGGGGCACAGAAAGATTCTGTAATCAGGAGACTGTCACTTGGAGTAAAAGAACAAGTGGTGCAGAAACAGATGACATAGACCTGACTTACTAGCATTGTGGAATCCAATAACAGCATATCCAACGAGATAGTGGGATTCACAGATGTGCCCATCACTTATGCATCTAACACCAAAGCAGCCAGTGTCAAGACATCAAATATTTGAGGCCATCCTCAAGGATGGACCACCTGACACAGAGAAGCCCTGCACAGGATCATCTATGCTGATGTCATGGGGTGCTCCATTCACCCCTGAGGTGGCAGCTCCTCCTGGTTGCTCTGTGGAATAACTCTTGAGGTAATTGCCCCCTTCTGAAGTTTGCATGCCATCATTCTGTCTCTCTCTCTCTGGTCTGCAGCTCCTCTCTCTCTCCAGGACCCTCAGCATCTCCTTCATGACTTAGCCCTCTGACTATGTCATTCAGCATTTCCCCATCCAGGGTACAGTCCATCAGCAGTCCTAGGTAGTCTTCCCATTCACTGCCTCAGGTCTATGCCTTGCCTTCAGTGGCTGGTAGAGGAACCCAGGCCCATCCTCTACTCCGGGTTCCAGTCCAGGGACCCTGACTCAGCAGTTCTGAGTTTCCACACTCTCTGCCCTCATACTCCTTCCCTGGACTGCTTCCTACTCTCTGGTTCCCTTTTTCTCTCTGTGTGTACCAGATCCAAGAACCCACCTCCCTGTCCCCAGAGAGTGACTGCTGCCTGCCTTCCTGCAGCCTTTACCAGCAGCCCCCAAACACTCATCCATCTTCCCAGGGAGTGACTGCCCTTTCTCAGCAGCCACCCAGTCTGCAGCCTGCTTCCCGGCTTTGTAGACCCCACTTGTCTCTGCAAGGTGAGCCTCTCTCCAACCAGCTTGCTCTGGCCTACAGATCTCCTATTTGCAACCTAATTAACTGATCGAGCCCACCCAGCTCTTGCAGGGCTCACTCTGTCATAGCCCAATACAAAGATGTTGGAGCACCCAATATTAAAGTAGTTGATGATGATGCTCCCAATGCCAAGGCATCAGAAATATAACATGCCTCAGAATGGTCATGGTGATGAGCAGAGTTGCAAGACTCAGTGCCCCAGAAAATATGTTCCTGCTCCTTCATGAGCTGATCCCAAATGAGAAAGTCCTATTGTATTTAGTAGGGATGAAAAATAAGGTTTATAGAAATGTAATGGGGCTCTAGAAAAATTATTCTAAGAACCTGTAGAATTTACTAGAGAATGATATCCTGCCTTTGAATTTTAAATATATCCTATAGAATTATAGCATGGATATATTTCTGCATAGAATTATGTAGAGTTTAAAGACTCTATAGAAAAGTCCTAGCTCTGAGCGAGCTAGGACAATAGATAGGAGACACAAAAAGCTTTTCAATGAGATGTTGAATTACTGGGTAAGGCAAAAGACGACAAGATTCTGAGAACAATCACATAACTCACCTGAAACTAAGAGATCCTAAACTACAGTTGTACAATCCCACTGACTGCATGTGTGCACCAGTATAATAGAGAATCTGTCTCTACAAACTGCAACAGAACTGAATTTGCAGTTTTATGCAGGATTTATTTTTGAGCATAGAAGAACAGTGACACTTTGTGGCAGTTGCTGTTCCTGGCAAGGAACCAGGACTGAAACATCCTCCTGAGGTTAAAATTGTTGTTCTTTACAACAAGTTTCTTAGACTGTAAAAGCAAAATAGCCAGTTGAAATTTGATTTTGATTCCTCTTGATTTACTGAGACACTCTCAGGAACTATGCTCTGGGGTTTTGGTCACTGACAATTGATTAAAATATATTTCAATTTACATCCTCCCTAAACAGAAGAGAAAGAGGATTATTTTTGAACCTGAGTCTTATCATTCATTTAGTCTATTTCTAAACAATTTTATTTATTTATATATAAACGAAGTGCAAAAGACCATATTCTTTCCTACATAGAAGCCTGATCCAAAGCCTGTTGATAGAAAAACTCCCATTGATTTCAGCAGGCTTTAGATCAGGTCCAGGATCTGCTCTTTGCTCCTTCCCTTTGCTTTTGTGTATGTAAACATGTCACTATGAATCAGCTCTTCCTTTCTTGAATGCATAAAACATACATTCAGTATGGAATAACACTGTTTATTTACTGCATTATTTTTAAAACCCTCAATGATCTGAGCCAAAGATACCTAAACACCTCACCATCTGGAAGCTTGACTGCTCTTGATATTTGTACTCCTCAGGACCAATTGTGGAACAGCTTATTACTAGATTCATCTATTACAGGTCCAGCCCTTTATACCCTTCATTGTGTGAGTGTCTTTACTCAATGAAGTTAGTGAGACTATTCCTCTGAGTAAGAATTGGCTCCCGCAATTTGGCCTGTGATAATGTAGTCCATCTCTCTACCAATTCAGGATTATTTCCTATTATATATTTTTCTAGTGATACATCCAATTTTGTTTAATATGCACCTAGTGCTCAGTTTTCCACTTCTTTTGAGACACTACTTCGCAGTCTAATAGATATCACTGTCAGAAAGCTTTTTCTATTATTCACCTAGATTTTCAGAAGCTTCATTTCATCATATTACTTCTAGTGATATGCTTTTACTGTCTTGAATGATTACTCTTTGTATTTGGAGTCAATGGTATAACTAAAATGAAGCTAATGGATCCTAGGTGATACATATCTGTATTTTCAGAAAGAGCCTACTACATGCTGGGCTTCCATAACTGCCATTATACCTTGAGGATGGCTATCACATCTACTTTTAGACATCACTTCGCCATGCTATTCATATTTTCTCTTTTAGTCGTTCCTTCCTGATCCCTCTTCATCTTCTCTGAATTTCCCCATATTTGTCTATTTTTTCTGGGATTGTAGTGCCTAGAAATGAATACAAAATTAATGTCAAAGCTCCTTGAGTATACAATTTTTATTTCTTTTAGTATAAAAGATTGTCTCTTGCTAAATAAAATTTAGTACTTGAAATCTGCTCTGATAACTGGAATATTTAAGGCCAAGTTCTCTTCTCATATCTACATTGCAAGGCATGTATTGTTGTTGTTATACTGCTCTAGATCCCCGGCAGAGGAATTCCATGTGCAGTTCAAGATCACAATGTGGTCTTCAGAAGCTTTTGTAAAAGTTACCCTATTAGTTAAGTAAATACATCTGTGCTTTTACAATCTGACACTATTTTGCCTTCACTTTGGTGTTCGCTAACCTCAATAGTTAGTGACTTTGGTTAAAAGAAACCAGGCATATTTAACAAATTGTTTAAGCTAATTACATTATTTGTATAATGGTAGCACCTAGAAACTAAACAGAATTCAAGGCTGTATTGCACTAGGCCCTGTACACAAAGTGCTGACAATTTATGCATATGAGGAGATGGGGAGAAAACAAATACATGAAGAGAGGACAAGGCAATAATATGATACTATATAAAATGAGGTTCTCTGTGGAGCCAGTTCAGGGCCTGAATCTGCAGTCTGCTGGCAAGTGATGCTCGTGAAAAGTAATGGTAGTCCTGCCTTTGTAAAGACTTCAGGATTGAGGCTTAGCAAGTCTAAATTACTGTTCTATCTTGTTTTCAAGCTTCACAGAAGTACTTGGGCTTTATACATATTTATCAGCTAAACAAGAGATCTAAATGCACATTCATCACTCAAGGACACCATATGAACATATGCCACTCTCTGGAGCAGCAGCTCTCACTCTTACCAGACTACTGTTCACTTTTCAGGTGTCTGATTTGTCTTGCATACCCCAAGTTTCACCTCACTTTAAAACTATTTGCTGACAAAATCAGACATAAAAATACATAAGTGGCACAGCACACTATTACTGAAAAATTGCTTACTGTCTCATTTTTACCATATAACTATAAAAGAAATTATTGGGAATATAAATACTGTACTCACATTTCAGCGTGTAGGGTGGTATAAACAAGTCATTGTCTGTATGAAATTTTAGTTTCTACTAACTTCGCTAGTGCTTTTTATGTAGCCTGTTGTAAAATTAGGCAAATATCTAGAGTTTACGTATCCCCTGGAAGACCTCTCCGTACCCACAGGAGTATGCATACCCCTGGTTGAGAACCACTGCGTTGGAGGACATTAATACTGAAATGAATGACTACATTAAACAAGTCTAGAAATTCAGGCTTTTAAAATATGACAAAATATTGATAATATTTCTCATTTTCAATAACTTTCAGATCACTGTGAGAAAACACAACAGAATGGAAACAACTGATGCTAACTGTCAGAAGAGGTTGAAGCATTTTGTGACATGGAATGAAGAGACTGACATGTTATGTCCTAGCTTGTAGCATGCTCGAATCTAATTGCCATGCTACAACTTAAAAGCCAGCATATTTTTATGGCTGGTTTTGGTGTGAGGTAGTTTCAGATTGTACTATCAAACCATCTCTTACCAGAAATGAATGCTTCCTGTCATTCATTATTTTATTTCACTTTGATCACTATATGTCACACTATTACAATTGAGCTGCAGGTGTGTAGCTATTTAAGTACAAACAATGTAATGGATTCAGTAATACTTCAGATTCAATTCAGTTGTACTGTATAAAGAAAATGCAAGAGACATTCAGTCAGATAAATTCTTAGTCTTCATTTTAAGTAAAACTCTGACTTTTTCTTCCATTCTAAAACCTGAGGATTTTTTTTTAACTATTATAAATTTTTAAGTTAAAATGTGAAGGGGAAAGTTTGAGAGGAATGTCTGTCAATGGAATAACCTCAGTTTTCATGATTATTTACTTAAAAATACTCAGTAACACATAAGGATTGACTTTCTAATACCTTTTTGGTATCTCAAAAAGCCATTACTTCTGCTTATCTAAGCTCTACCAGAGCATGATCTACTCGGTCTGAAACAAAAGTGACGTTTCTAAGGCCCAGGGCCTATTCAAGTCAATGAAAAAGCTTCCAGTGAAGTCAGTGAGGGATATGGGTGAGAAGGAAGTGTGGGAAGAGAGCATGTGGATAGAGTTGAGGGAATATTGAGGAGAAATGAGAGATTTGCAGGCAACAATGGGTGGCGGGAGAGAGGGATGAGAGGCTCTGGCATTCAGGGAAGGGTGCAGGTTCAGGGATGGGGGGCAAGAGGATGTGGGGCTTGAAGGTGCATGGGAAAGCAGGATGTGAGCAGCTGTTCAGGAGAGGATAGGGGCAAAAGTAGAAGCATGGGGCTCAGGGCAAGTGTTGGGAGCGGGTAGCAAGAAGCCATGGGACAGGGGATGATACAGGGCAGATAGCAGGAGGCTAAGAGCCTTGGATGAAGGTGAGGCTTCAGGGGTGTGAGGCAAGAGCCATGAAGCTCTGGAAAGGAGTGGGCAGTAGAAAACTGTGGGGTCCGAGGAAAGCTGGGACTTCAGGAGCAGGGCAAGGGATGGTTCTGAGTTTCAGAACGAGTGTGGTAACAACCTTCACTCTTTGTACATACGTCTTTTTAATATGGCTATAATTCCTAAAAGAAGCCTCACACAGAGCATGGATTTAAATTGTAGTGTATATTTATTAACATAGCTTTTCCTGAGAGAAGTGAAAAATCAGTATTTTTGGAAAACTGCCAACACGACATGGGGAAAAGATTAACATGTGGAAAATTCATCTCTGAAACCAGCATGGCAGCTGGTTTTCTTCCCAAGAGACGTATAGCTTAATTCAAAATCTTTTTTGTTTGGTTACAAGTTGTTTAGTAACCTGTTTTCTTTTACAACAAGCACCAGTTTGTTGTATAACTGGTGCCATGTCTGTTCAGTGATTCCATCCAGGGTTTGTTCCTACAGCGCTGAAAAGAAATTTAAAAAAAGTAGTTAATCAAAATAAACAGCAGACAGGTGTTGCCTGATGGACAAAGTATGAATTTGTTGGTTATATTATTGGAAAGGAAGTTAAGTTTTGCTTGGTTTACTAATGAATGTTTATAATAAGTAATTATTGTTAACTGGGTCACTTGTTAGAAGGGAGTATTTTTTAAATGTTTTGGAGAATCCTGATGAGGTTAGTAGTATTCCATGGAAGCATCTTTTTTTTTTTTTTAAAGCTTCTCTGGTTAGTTATTTAACACAAGTTACATCAAGAGGACTTGTTCTACTATCCTTAGACCATACTGGACAATGAGGAATATGCGTTTTTTAATCTGTATTACCATTCAGTCCTTGATTAAGTTCTTTGCTGGGTTTTGAAGGCAGAGATTACAGCTTTCTTTTTGGAGATTGTGTTTTTATTAGTGCAGACACATATTAGAAAATCATTGTATGTATGTAACGTAGTGTCCCAAAGTTATATAAGAACATGAGGGTGAATATAATGCAAAGATTATATATTAAATTATATATAGGTTAAAGCCCCAATTCAGCAATGCACTTATGCATTTGCTTAACTTTAAGCAAATAAACCTTACCAATTTCAGTGGGATTACTAATATTCTTAAGTGTTCTGACTCAGGAGTTAAGAAATTTTGATTAATCAATCAGTTTTACAAATAATATGTTCTCTATGAGTCTGTTGGACACTTAGGTTGCTAACTATGGTACTGTACATACTCAACAGCTCTAAGTTTAAATTTTATTAAGCAAAATAAATCTGAAACAGAAAATATATATAACTAAATAGTAGGAGATATTTTTCAATGGCATATTTGGCTTGCTTTGTGTAGTCTTGGTTTTTTCTCCTTAATATGGTCTCTCTTCCCCCCAGAGAAATCTCTGTATTGTGAATTAATTCTTCTCCCTCTAGGCAATGAGTAGATGAATGAGAGGATATATGAATGAGAGCTTCGAGGGGGCAGTTTATCTACTGTGGCTATCCAGAACCTCACAACTAGCAACTAAAGCTATAGGACTTGGAAACTAATGTCCTTATGGATAGCTGTGTCCATTCTTCTTCATCAAATAAATCCCATTGAAGGTGAAAGTAGAGAATGGAGACATCTGGAGGACAGGCAGCTTCTCTAGCATTGAGGGAAATGGTTCAGTAACTCCTCGCTTAACATCATAGTTGTTCCTGAAAAATGTGACTTTAAGCAACATGATGTTAAGCGAATCCTATTTCCCCATAAGAATTAACATAAATAGGGGGAGTTAGGTTCCAGGGAAATTTTTTTCACCAGACAAAAGTACATATATAGAAAGAGTGACAAATCTCCAAATCTGTATTGGTGTGGCCTCAGAAGCTCGCTAACGCCCTCAATATGACCTCTCTTTCTCAGCACAGCAGCAAAGATCACAGATTAAGCTACTTTCATCACAGGCCAGTATGGGAGGCGAGAAAGTAGAATATCCAGTCTCTGTTGCTCCTTAGAGCTCAGTGGGCACAGTTTGGCCTCCTGCCTGGACCAAAGTCTGCTACCCCTCTCAAGGGGATCTCTATAGAGTGAGGGGGAGGGTGAAGAGACGAGAACCAGGCCCGCCCTCTACTCCGGGTTCCAGCCCAGGGACCCTAATGATAGCAGCTGTTGGCAGCTTTCCCTGCACCACTGATGCTGCTCTGATTCCCTGGGCTACTTCCCCATTGTCCCCTTTTCCTAATTTCACCCTTGATTCAGGAATGCTTCCTCTCCTCCAGCTCCTTGCACCTGGGCTTCTCTTGAGAAGAAGTGGAAAGGAGAGCTTTTAAGCAATATGACTGGGACCTTAATTGGTTCCAGCTGTCTCCATTAGCCTAAAGGCCATATATATATATATATACACAAATATATACACACACACACACACACACAGTATAAGTTTTAAACAACCAGTTTAATACTGCAGAAGAGGATGGGATATTTCCTAGGGAATGCCTTACTGATAAATCATGAACTAGCACTCGGCTAAGCCTTCAAGAGTTAACATGTTGTTAATGTAGCCTCACACTCTACAAGGCAGCACAAATGGAGGCAGAGGAGACAGCATGGCAGACAGAGACACACACCCTGTGTGTGAGAGAGAGATGTGCATTGCCTTTTTAAGTAGATCAGCAAGTTGAGACAGCAGCTGCTGCCAGCAAGCTCCTTCCATCTTGAGCCCTGTCCTGTCTTCCCTTTTCCCCCGCACCATGGAGATGGGATAAGCAGGGGGGAGGGGACACCCTGACATTACCCCTCTCTTCATCCCCCTCTCCCCCCGCACAGCAAGCAGGAGGCTCCTGGGAGCAGCTCCAAGGCAGAGGGCAGGAGCATCACAAGGCAGTGCGGGGAGGTACAGGTGAACTGCTGGCAACTGATAGCCTGCTGGGCAGCTGCTGCACAGGGGAGCGGGAAGCTGATGGGGGGACTGCCAGTCCACCCTGCTTCCAAGCCCCCACCAGCTGGCTCCAACAGGCTGCTCTTTCTGCAAGCAATAGACAAAGCAGGCAGCTGCCAAACGTAACAATGTTAATCGGGACAATGTTAAGTGAGGAGTTACTGTAGCTGCCCACAGCAGCAGAAATCAGGATATCATAGACTCATAGACTCTAGGACTGGAAGGGACCTCGAGAGGTCATCGAGTCCAGTCCCCTGCCCTCATGGCAGGACCAAATACTGTCTAGACCATCCCCGATAGACATTTATCTAACCTACTCTTAAATATCTCCAGCGATGGAGATTCCACAACTTCCCTAGGCAATCTATTCCAGTGTTTGACTACCCTGACAGTTAGGAACTTTTTCCTAATGTCCAGCCTAAATCTCCCTTGCTGCAGTTTAAGCCCATTGCTTCTTGTTCTATCATTGGAGGCTAAGGTGAACAAGTTTTCTCCCTCCTCCTGGTGACACCCTTTTAGATACCTGAAAACTGCTATCAGGTCCCCTCTCAGTCTTCTCTTTTCCAAACTAAACAAACCCAATTCCTTCAGCCTTCCTTCATAGGTCATGTTCTCAAGACCTTTAATCATTCTTGTTGCTCTTCTCTGGACCCTCTCCAATTTCTCCACATCTTTCTTGAAATGCGGTGCCCAGAACTGGACACAATACTCCAGTTGAGGCCTAACCAGTGCAGAGTAAAGCGGAAGAATGACTTCTCGTGTCTTGTTTACAACACACCTGTTAATGCATCCCAGAATCATGTTTGCTTTTTTTGCAACAGTATCACACTGTTCACTCATATTAAGCTTGTGATCCACTATGACCCCTAGATCTCTTTCTGCCATACTCCTTCCTAGACAGTCTCTTCCCATTCTGTATGTGTGAAACTGATTGTTCCTTCCTAAGTAGAGCACTTTGCATTTATCTTTATTGAACTTCATCCTGTTTACCTCAGACCATTTCTCCAATTTGTCCAGATCGCTTTGAATTTTGACCCTGTCCTCCAGAGCAGTTGCAATCCCTCCCAGTTTGGTATCGTCCGCAAACTTAATAAGTGTACTTTCTATGCCAACATCTAAATCGTTGATGAAGATATTGAACAGAACCGGTCCCAAAACAGACCCCTGCGGAACCCCACTTGTTATACCTTTCCAGCAGGATTGGGAGCCATTAACAACTACTCTCTGAGTACGGTTATCCAGCCAGTTATGCACCCACCTTATATCAGTATCTTCCTCAGCTGCACTGTCAGGTCCAGTTTTAATGGCAGCCTTTCCTTTTGCCTTTCTTCCCTGCTATTTCCTGTGGGTACATGTTTAGGTCCTGATTCTTTCTCATCCACTTTTCCTGTTTGTTTTTTTCTTTTTGCATTCTCTCCAGGTGCAGCTTTTTCAGATCTCATGCTGCTTCTTCCCTTCTTGCCAGGGGCAAGAGTCTCTTTTTGAGGGCTCTGACATTTGTGGAGTTGGTTTTGCACACTGGCATCAGTCTTTCCCAGACATAAGTTGATTGCTGATGTATCTCTCTCTCTGTTCCAGTGCTTATGTACTATAGCCCATATTCTTCACCCATTTGGTGGACCAGCATCCTGATTGGAGAGTTTAAGGACCAAGGAAAACCCAGATACATCTTGCTGCTCTCTAGAAACAACACCATTATGGCTGTATCTATAAGCCATAATGGAATCACTGTCTCTTCTGCAGAAGCAACCCCCAGTCAGGGTATACTTTCTGGACTTCAGCAGAGGTATCCAGTAGTTTGCCTCAAGCATCTGAGCACATCTATCTATCTATCACTATTACATCAAAGTGATTTTCAGGAAGTAACATCAGTGGACTGTCAGAGAAAGCTCAAGGATTTATTGTGAGAACATTAGCTCAGGGGAGAGCAATATGAGAAGATATTTCTCCCACAGCCTACCTCCTGAAGGTTATTCCATGAGAGGGGATGCTCTAGATCTTTACATGTAAAAATGCAGATATTGATACTTAACACTTACATGAGTATTGTGAGAACACAGAGCATTGAAAGATGCCATATGGGCATGCAAATTGATCAAAACTCCAAATAACAAAATTACCATCATAACTGGCACTAACCAATGTGTTTGTTGGCAGTATTAGCAAAGAGTATCTAAAATACTTGAAACGATTGAAATACAATTGGACTAATACCACCTCACATAAACCAATGTAAAACAGAAATAACTACTCTAAAAATCAGTGGAGCTGTACTATTCTAAACCTATTGCAAGAAGACAATCAGATCCAGGGGTGGGGACTGGGGATAGCATGGATGGTTCTGGCTGGTGCTGTACCTATTCTGCATATAAATTTGAGGTCTTCCATTGTTATCAGTCAACACTTTCATGAGCACTAAATTAACTTTAATTTATTATATAAGGCAAGGATTCCTTGAGTAGTAAGTTTTTTACCTTGAGATAATCATCATCACTTTTACTCTCAACATAAACTGACTCATTTCCTATGGATTTTCCAACTTAAAAAAAAAATTTAAAATTTCATAGCAAAATGGAACTTCTGTATCCAAGCAATTACCACATTTGCATATGAATGACCTTGCTGCTCCTGTTTTGCTCATTTTGGAACCTTAATAGAAAAGTTTCATATTTTTGATTTCTCAGAGGTGTCATACCCAATAGATTTTGCTCACAGCACAACCAAGCTTTTTTAGTAATTTAAACAAGTGATTTCCATTATATAAAATCAGTATTGTCATATCACCTGTAAAATAAATGAGTCTTTGTCATAAACAGATGGTTACGGGTTAATGCCTCTTTTACCTGTAAAGGATTAAAAAGTTCACCTAGCCTAGCTAACACCTGACCAGAGGGACCAATGGGGGAACAAGATGTTTAAAAAGAAAGGAGGGAAATTTGTCCTTTGTTTAGAGTTTCAGTTTCAGCGGGAGTGAAAAAGATCAAGGAACCAGCCTCTTATCAGAGTAGTAAGTTTTATAAAGGAATAAATAGGTTTATGTTTATTTCTTTGTAACCTGTCTTATGCAATTAGAAATAGAATCAAATTGGATTTTTTTTGTGTAACTAAATTTGTGCCCAGGGGAACATCCTCTGTGTTTTGAATCTGTTGTCTGTGAGATTAGCCAGTATGCTAACCTCTCCCAGAGGGTTTTCTTTTACCTTTTTTTCTTTAATTAAAAGCCTTTTTTCTTAATACTTGATTGATTTTTCCTTGTTTTTAGATCCAAGGGGAATGGATCTGGACTCACCAGGGATTGGTGGGGGGAAAAAAGGGGGGATGGTTAATTTCTCCTTGTTTTAAGATCCAAGGGGTTTGGATCTGTGTTCACCAGGGAATTGGTGAAGTCCCTCAAGGCTACCCAGGGAGGGGAAGGTTTTGGAGGGGACAGGGAGTGATGCAGACACTGAAAAATCTGGATGGTGGCAGTGATACCAGATCTAAGCTAGTAATTAAGCTTAGAAGTGTTCATACAGGTCCTCACATCTGTACCCTAAAGTTCAGAGTTTTTGATTTCTCAAGGTGTCACACCCAATAGATTTGGCTCACAGCACAACCTAGCTTTTTTAGTAATTTAAACAAGTGATTTCCATTATATAAAATCAGTATTGTCATATCACCTGTAAAAGTAAATGGGTCTTAAATTGGTAACCTTTCCAATTATGCAGATAATGACAAATGAGTCTGGAAGCAAGTGTAAGTAATAAGACAAATCTCAAAAGATTTGAAATTTAGTTTGCTTTAGGTAAGCATACTCCAAAATGTGAATCTTTATCAGAACTATTAGAACCTCCTGCATTTGCAAATCTCTATACACTGGAACTCTTCTGAGACCAGGCTCCCAATTGCCATTACATTTTGCTTTTGGTCAGGCCCAACACACCATCAGGGTAGCCTCTTTAACTGATTTGGTATTTTAGAGCATGTACTTCTACTTTCTGATATAACCAGGAAATATAATTAATTATTAAGACTCATATTACGTATTATTATATCCATTGTACTCATGAGGGACAAAGCATAGTAAAATTAAGTGACTTTGGCAAGGTTACAGAGGAAGTCTGTATTAGAATTAGTAAAAAATGCAACCCTAATATTTGACTTTACGAGTTGAGGCTTTAAAAACACTAATTATGTGAGAATTGAGATAATATCACATATAGCTGCTTAACTGCATTTGTGCCTTTGAAATTCTCTCCCCCTTTGGCCCTGGTTGGTGTTTCTTTTTACTGATTCTCCCTTTCATGTTAAATATAACGGTAAACTAATGGAAGCAATTGTTAAAAGGACCAAAACAAGCTATAAATACAATCATTGTCACAGAAACAATTAAAGTGCAAGTAAATGGGCCGTATTCACCCCTTATGTAACTCCACTGAAGCTATTTCCACCACAAAACCTTCACCCAAATGAGTACTTGGTTAAGCACTGGAATAAATTGTCTAGAGAGGTTGTGGAATCTCTAACTGGCTCTTAAAAATCCTCCAATGATAGACAAAAATCTGTCAGAGATGGTCTCATAATACTTAGTCTTGCCATGAGTGCCGGTGACTGGACTAGATGAGCATTGGCCTGCTAAACCCAGAGTTGTGAGTTCAATCCTTGAGGGAGCCATTTGGGGATTGGTCCTGCTTTAAGCAGGGGGTTGGACTAGATGATCTCTTGAGGTCCCTTCCAACCCTAATAATCTATGACCTCTGGAGATCCAGTTTTATTATTCTACTTCCCACCTTGATTGCTGCACTTTTCTCTTTGGCCTCCCACAATTTTGCCCATACCCCTTGAAATGCTACAAAATACTGCCAGAAAAATAAAAAGCATCTGCTTCAATCTGATCTTGCACAGCCCCACTCCAAATCCCTGGCTGGGCTCCCATTCCCCGCTACATCAGATTTAAGCTTTTTGCCCACACTGAAAACACAGAACGGCTTATCATCACCCTTCATTCCCCAGCCTATCCAGGCCACGTGCCTCACTGTTCAGCCTTGTCTCCATCCCCCTACCGATGGGACCCTCTGTCCACCTCTCCTTATATGTGCTTCTTCCGAAAGTCATTGCGGCAGCTAGTCTGGCTTTGGGGAAAGGCATTAAGTACTTCACCTGGAAGCTGAATTTGCTGTAAAGGCACGTTACAGACTGAGGGGATTCGGGGACCGTATTTCATACATGGCCGGTATAGCGCTCTGGGTCGGAGTCCTGCCCCGTTACAGGTGCTGAGTCACACACCTGGCTCCCACGCCAGGTCTGTTTGGGCTGGCGGTAGCTACACCCCAGCGCCCTCGCCAGGCGCCAGTTCCCGCGGGCAGTCAGCACACAAGGCATGTCCCCCGCCCGGCCGAGGGGCGCCTGCGGAACCGGGAGTCTCTGCTGCACGGGCTGGGAACCTGCTGCTGCCGCCACTGCACCAGGACTGAGAGCGCGAGGCTCTCTCCCGCCCCCAACCGTTCCCTTGGCAGCGAACTAAGGAGCCGGCACTGGTAACCTCGCCTCACCCCCGTCTCGTGACTCCGTCCTTGCTAGAGGTTTTCGCTCGCGCGGGATTGTGGGAAATATTTTTGCACGCTCTACCCCACCTCAGATTGCGCGCGCAACCGCTTTCGTAGCGCGCCTCGGGGGAACGGTGGTTGACGGCCTGTCGTAAACTGAGTCTTTTCTTTGCTTTTTTTCATTGCTTGGCTGTGAGCTACGGCCCTTCGGTCCCCCGCGCGCTTTCCGGCCGCTGCGCTGAGAGGACCGGAACGAGCGCGGACAGGGGCCCGCCCCCTTCCCCGAGATGCCCCCCAAGAAACCGCCGCCTGCGGCGGGGCCCAATAAGAAGGCGGACCAGAAAAAGAAGGAGAAGATCATCGAGGTGAGGGGGGGCAGCGGCGGCGGGAGGAGCCGGGGTGGCCAGGCTCTCTGAGCTGCTTTGCAGTCGCGATGGGGCGTGGGGAGCGGAGCCGCAGCTCAGGGAGGCCATAACCATCTCTCTCACGTCACGTCTCTGGTGTGTCCCCGCGTCGCTTCCGTATTGTGTCCGGCCCCTTTCCAGCTGGTCCACCGCACCCGTCGTCCGTCCCTGCTCCTCGGCCCCGATCCAGCCCCCATCACCCTTCTGCTTCCCCCTCTGCCGCCTCGAGCTCCTGTCCTTCCCCTCGCCCTTCCCGGGATGAGGCGCCTCGGGCCCTTTCTTGATCCCACGTCCTTTGGGGGAGCCTTAAACCAACAACCTTAGATTGCCTTAGAAGCGCAGCTGATCTCCCCCTTTCCTCTCCTGCCCCCGGGGAAATGGCACCGGGCGGCCACTTCGGGTGAAACAACTTTATGAAAATGTTTTTAAATCAACAGGTTTAAAAACAAAAGTGTAGATGCCGCCACCAGGTATGGAGGCGCCTCTGAAGGGACTCCGTCGCCCTTCCTCTCCCAAGGCACTAGCCGCATCTGTTAACGCATTGCTTGCTTGTCCATGGCCCTTTAACTGCTCTTTTCATTGGATTCCGTAAATAGACATGGGTCGGTTATTTTCAGCCTGAAGATGGGTTGGTCAAAGTTTTTATTCTGACCCATTACAGTACAGGTGTTAGAAAGCTTGCAGGGCTCAGCTCTTTCAGATAATATGTCTGCAATGCCAGTCAAATCAAATCACTCTGTATGTGGATCTCAGTGCATAACATGGCCTATGGTCTCCTGTGTCAGGGCCTAATGTCAGCTGATGGCATACCAACTGGGTAAATACTTATTTAGCAAATCTAGGCTAAATAATTAAAGATTATCAGGTAGTAATATTTTGTGCTCTGTTGGTCCTTTAATAGTGTGTGTCATTCATAAAACTATTCTGGACTGTTATGAGATGTCAGTGTTTATAATATTATTTAATAAAACTTGTAACATTATACAGACTTATTTGTCATTGGGATTCCTTTTGAGTGAATATCTTCTGAAATGCTGAAAATATGACTTTTTTTGGGGGGGGAAGAAAGAGCATAAATAGAAAATTAAATATCTAAGCAAACCTGAGTGGAGATCAGTCAGGTACATTAGATTTGGGACTTAGATACCTTAACAATTTTCCTTTTAAATATAATGCTACAAACTACTCTCAAACAATTGTTCTTTTTTATTACACTCCTTAAACTGCTTTAGATTTGCTGAATTAGTAATGTTCTGGCTAAACTCAGTTATAGGAGAGGTCTAGTCCACGAAGACTCTTATTTTGTAGTTGAAAAAACAGATAAGTTATCTTTGACATTTCAAATGAGATCACAAATATGATAGTACATGTAAACTAATGGTGTATTTAAGGGACATTCATTATATAAAATGAGGCAATAATGCCACATGTGAATCAGTCTTCTTTTTTCATAACTTAGGGCATATTTCCACTACAAAATTAAATGTACGTAAGGTAAGTCAACATCCATACTATGTTCCTACTGTCAGCTGTGTGTGTCCTCACCAGGAGCACTTTCACCAACTTAATTCTCTGGGGCATTGAGGGGCACTGACAACTGGAGCCCCCCCACCGCAGGGCTGACAGCTGGAGCCCCACCACTGGGAAGCCCCAGCTGTCAGGCCCATGTGGGGCTGACAGCCAATAGACGATGTAAGTAACACAATGTCTACACTGCAAGAGTGCTTGGGTAGTCACATTATGCCAACGGGAGAGAACATAATAGCTACCACTGCTCATTGAGCTGGTTTTATGTTGGCGGGAGAGCATCTCCCGCTGACATAGCACTGTGCACAGAATGCTCAGGCTGTGTTTTGTTTTTTACACCCTGAGTGACAAAAGTTTTGCTCTATAAGGGCTAGTGTAGTCATGGCCTAAGTTGGTGTAGTGGGTGATTTACATCGATGGGAGTGACATTTTAGTGTAGACGCTTACAGAGTTAGGACAACATAAGCTGCTTTACGTCAACATAACTTTCTAGTGTAGACCAGGCCTTATATTTGTTGTATTTAAAAGCTATACATTCATTGCAAAGCAACAGATTATTAAAAATCTACACTGAAAACTCACTAATCCATTATAATTATTGATGGTTTAGTATGTAAAACTTCGTGAGCTTGACTACTGGAATTTTTTTTTGATGTTTTCAATAAAAAGTAACCAGATTCTAATTTATTTAATTTTTGGTTATTTTGCTAGGTGTTCTTCTCTATTAACATTTCCCAAATTGAGTTAACCAAGATGTTATCATTTGGGTAACTTTTTTTTTATTCAGTGACTAGCAATAAAATATTTTTCTGCTTCTAATAAATAGAATTAAATTCAAGGCAAAGATAGGCTTTAGAGGTTGCAGTCACAGAAAAATGCCGCAGATAGGAGTGTAAAGGGAGTTGTCAGGTTTTGTATAAAATTTGAACGGAACTGAGATAGAAAATCTGCCTTCCATAAACAAACTGGAAGTGTGGGGAGAATAATTGTTTCAGTGTGAGCAGACACTTTTTGCCATGGAATGGGGGATACTCAGCAACTTTTTGGATTGAACACAGAAAGCAGGTGCCTTTTCTTCAACAGATGCTGTTACAGTATGAAACACTATTTTAATAGTATCTTACATTGGTCACATAGGGAAGATGGATGGGGAGAGGAACTACAGCAATGGAAAAGAAAACTGTTAAAAGAATGCAGGACAAAAAAGAATTATATGGATATTTTGCTGTTCTACAAAATCTTGGGGCACAAATATTCAGATAAATTGAAGACATTATGACTTAATTTGGAGGACCCTTTGTTTCAGCACCTCTGAGAGAGGCAAGTGACGAACACACCTTGCCATAACAGAAAGCAGCAGCAAAGGGGAAATGCTTTTGTCTGGACACCCTAGGACAACAGTTGCGCTTACAAAAATGCCATTCCATGGCATTCACAAAAAAAAAAAAGCAGAACCTACAAGTTCGTTTTAAGGTCATATATGTAGTTTCTGTCTTTTCCATAGCTTAGTGCATTTAAATGAAAAGCCTTTTTTGCTGCCCAGAACTTGAAACTGGTGTTCCCAGAAAGTATTGTGTTTTAAGTACCGCTGTAGTCTATTTTCTGTTGTATCATTCTCAATAGAATAGATCAGTGTTCCTCAATCTTGTGAACACTGTGGGCCGTATATGCAGCTCTCTATATGTTATGTGGGCTGCCTCCACACTATATATATATAAAACACATGGATGGCCTTGAGGATGTCACATGGGCCGTGGCTATGTGCTGATTGGGCCGCAAGTGTTCCTTGGGTTGAGAACCACTGGAATAGACAACATCTTTCTTTATTTTGTGTTACACGTTGAACTTGGGAATAATATTGTCCCACAAGTCAAAGTTAAAGGTGTGTGTAATGCAGGGTAACCTCTTTTTTAAAATAAAAAACCCTATGGATTTTACAGATTTGTAAAGTTGATTCTAGTTACTACAGAAATCTCCAAAGGGAAAATAAAGGAATATGAGTTGTTTTGGAGCTGATTCTCAAAATGACTTGCAACTCACATGGTAAACTGAGCCTGACAGATGGAATGTAAGATTTTATTCAGTTAATTTTACTATTGCTACATCATGTTATTGGTTCAGTCATTCAGAACTGCCTGTTGGGATTGAGATACATTATCGAGATAGATTATTTAATTTACCAAATCCTGTTGAGGTATCTTTATTTTATCATTTTGGGTTTTTTTAATTCTTTTAATGCTGTCTCCATGCAGGCCTTCTATATTTAAATATCGACTTTTACCTCATTATTGATGTTATGACCAGATTACATAATTCAAAAACTAAATAACACTTATTGAACTGGAAGTTACAGCCATAGGGCTTTTTAATTTGTTTTAATTAAATTTTTTAATACTCTTCTTGCTCTTTCTTGACTAACAAAGAATTAACTGTGATTTCTGAGTGCTGTATGCTACCTTTGAGAATAACATGGCTTGTTTAAACTGGAAAAAAAATCTAATTTAAGAGCTAGTGTTTAATTTGATTTGAGACCTTCAATCTTTGCCCAATGCAAGACTAAATATTGCCCATTCTGTTCCTCAGATCAAAGTAGCTTTGGGGAATCAAGGGTGGGAATGGTATTGATAAGTTGAAAGGAACAGCAATTTTTTGTTTTAACTTTAGTTGAACTTTTCATAAAACTATCCAGTAGATGAAGCATCACATACAAATCTCTTCTAATTTAGGACAAAACATTTGGTTTAAAGAATAAGAAAGGAGCAAAACAGCAGAAGTTTATCAAGGCTGTGACTCATCAAGTTAAATTTGGTCAACAAAATCCAAGACAGGTAAGCACTTAATCTGTAATTATCTTTTATCAATCATAATGTCTCATATAGACTTGTAATGAGATGTTATTGAGGTAAGTTTTATTATTTACCTAATGTATTTTTGCTAGCACAATTTTAATTTATTCAGTTGGTTTAAATTTATTTTAAAAATTATAGCCATTTAATTGTCAGACACTAATTCTCTCTGTCATTATTGTTAAGTTAATGTTTATCTAGTTCAGGGGTCGGCAACCTGCAGCATACGAGCTGATTTTTTCCAGGCCCCCAGATGGCAACGGCTGAACCGCTCAGCCCACTTCCAGTTTGGGGTTCTGACTGCCAGCCCTTGCCAGCTGGGGTCCTGGCTCTGGTCCCGCTCAGCTCGCTGCCAGCCTGGGTGAACAGAACCCCTGGTCAGCAGCAGGCTGAGCGGGGCTGGTGGCCAGTACCCTGACTGGCAGGAGCCAGCAGACAGAACCTCAGACCGGCAGCGGGCTGAGCTGCTTAGCCCTCCTGCCAGCCTAGGGTACTGGTAGCCAGCCCAGGGGTCTGCTCCTGGCCTGGTCCCAGCACTCTGCAGCCCTAATAAAAAATTACACTACAATTAGCTTAAAAACTTGAAAATTTAAAAACTTTGTATATTACAGTAATCATTAAAACATGTATAATGTTAATAAATACATAAATTTGATGAAACAAAGTAATTGTACTTATGTGCCTGTGCTTAATTTGTGTTTTCGATCATTTACCTTCTAAAAAAATCTTGAATGTCTCTCACCCCCAGAAACGGCATCTCGCACCCCAAAGGGGTGCATGCGCATCCTAGGTTAAGAACCACTGCACTAAAATGATAAGATCTGCATTTTAATTTAATTTTAAATGAAGCGTCTTAAACATTTTAAAACCTTGTTTATTTTACATTCAACAAGGGTTTAGTTATATAATATAGACTTATAGAGAGAGACCTTCTAAAAACGTTAAAATGTATTACAGGCATGCAAAACCTTAAATTAGAGTTGATAAATGAAGACTTGGCACACCATTTCTGAAAGGTTGCCGACCCCAATCTAGTTAAAGGATAACATAGTTCCAAATCTAGAAAAAAAATTAATATACATTTTTTTTATAAAACCTTTCAACTAGTGAAGATGTTTCCATATTTAAAAAGCTTTCCAGTAGTAACAGGATTAGCAAACATTCCTATGGAATGCTTTCAATCCAAACATTGTATTATTGCGCTAGTGTGTGAAAACCTGAAGGTAAATAACTACCACCTAATTATAAACAAAAGTGAAACTAAGTGGCACTCTTTTCCCTCCATTCCATCCGAACAGCTGAAGCATCAGAGGTGGCTAGGCAGTGGAGGTTAAGTAGCAAATGTGTGGCAGTAATAGTGGATCACAAATTGAATATGAGGCAACAGTGTGGTACAATTATGAAGAAGGCTAATATCATTCTGGATGTAATAATAGGAGTGTTTTAAGTAAGGCACAGAATATAATTGTCCCACTCTACTTACTGCAGATGAGTGACTTCCCCACCTGAAGCTTTTGTGTCCAATTGGGAGAGTCACACTTTGAGAAATGTAGACAAACTGGAGAGATCAGAGGAGAGCAACAAAAATGATAAAAGGTTTTAAAAAACTGACCTATGAGGAAGAGGCTTTTTTTTTTTTGTTTTTTTTTTAAATACCTGGATATATTTAGTCTTGAGAAAAAAAGACCTGATAAGACTTCAGGTAAGTTAAGGATTGTTATAAAGAGGATACTGATCAACTATTCTCAGTGTCCACTGAAGGTAGGACAAGAAGTAGCGGGCTTAATCTCCAGCAGGGGAGATTTAGGTTAGCTATTAGCAAAAACTTTCTAACTCTAAGGATTGTTAAGCACTGGAATAGGCTTCCAAGGGAGGTATTTGGAGGTTTTTAAGAACAGGTTGGACAAACATCTGCTAGGTATGGTTCTGCCTCAGGAGAATGGTCCTGACCTCTCAAGGTCCCTTCCAGCCAGACATTTCTGTGGTTTTAGGCCACTGCTGGAGATGGGACACAACATGGGAAGGTACGCTACTATGTGATGGTACTGAGAATTCTTTTCTCAGGTGTCTGGGTGTGTCTTACTCACAGGATCAGGGTCTAGCTGATTGCCTTATGTGGAGTCAGACAGGAATTTTTCCCAGGTCAAACTGTCAGACACCTTGGGTCTTTTGTCTTCCTCTGCAGCGTGAGGCACAGGTCGCTAGCTAGGATAATCTGTAGAGCCCTGTGAAATTCTTTTTTGGTTCATGTCAGTTTCACAGCTGCCCAGGGCTGAACAGCAATTGTAAAACTGACCAGACTCCTGTTGATTTCATTCAGTTGCTGCTTTTTCACAAAGCTGTGCCCAATACAGAAGAATTCCTTCAACAAAAAATGGAAACTGGGTAAGGTATATCCTTGTATGTCTTACGGACTTGCGAGGTACATCATTGTATTAGGATTAGATGTTGAAACTTTTCTCCCCAAACAGCCAGGAAACTTAGAAGTCTGGAAAGGGAACTTTCAACATCTAATCCTAATACAGTGCTGTATCTCCTAAGGCCATACCTCTTTGAATAACCCTCAAGAGTCAAGGACAGGCATGTCTTGAGGTACAAATGGAAGTGCTGTCGAGCTAAGAAACAACTTCAGCTCTAATCCTAGAGGTGTAACAAAGGTACTCTAATAAGTGTGTAATTTCAAAGAGTAAATCATTTAACATATTGGTTTTTATTATAGTTGACAAGTGTGGAGGTGCCATTTCATCCATCAGATGCAAAGTAGGATTGAAGTAGGCTTTTCTACATTGAATGTCATTAGAAATCAAAATTGTAAAGATAATTTGGCATCTTTCTTAGGTTGACTGTTAGCCTAGGATCAATTCACCTTTATAACTGTTTTGAAAGTTAGCTATCTCATGCATCATTTAGGGAAGAGGGGAACCTGGTTTTAATTCTGCATTGCATCAAGTTATGCCTCTGCCTGGAAGTATTATTATAATGGTAGCATCCGGGCTGCGGAGCCTGAATGGCAATATACTGGAAAAAAAGAGAATGACTCTTTCAAATGGGTGTTTGCCATTGACTTCAGTTCTGACTGGACCATTATACACTATCATCATATAAATATTTATTACTGCTAATAATAATGGGAGCATAATTATATCCTTAAATAGTTAGGTATAAAGTCCTATTAACAACTTTGGGAGTAGAGTCAAAACTAATTAATTGTACATGCTATTTTCCCATGTCTTTGTTCTTCTGCACAGGTCCAGGTATTGGGGTATAAGTCTTTTTTCCTACCAGCTTAAGTAACAGTGACTTATGATGAGGGGACTTGATTTTTAAACTACTAGAAGGGAGAGACAGGTTCACAATGTCTCCCTTGTAGTCATAGACATAGTTTTCCCTTTCTTCTTTATTCATTATCTCTTCTTCACACACAATTCAAATGAAACTAAGCTTCCCCCTGCCATATACACCATCAGTTATTAACAGAACCTTGTAATGCTGAAGAACTGCACATAATAAAATAAAAAAATGGCTAGATGATGTAATGAATAAGACTTTCAAAGCCAAATTCTTTGGCTGGCTGCTGCTGATGCACATAAAAGGAAAGAATAAAACATATATTTTAGGGTTTTAATAGTATAGTCTCTACCTTTGTGGATCCTCGCCATGAGTAACTGGGCTGAGTGTTGGCACTGGGTCTTTAATTCAGTTATTCCTCTACTGTGATAGCTTGTATTTGCTAGTCTTGCTAGAAGATGGCTGTCCTGTGCCAGCAATGACACTTATTTCCTAATTTCCTATTCCATAAATATGGAACAAAAATAGAAAAGGGTCCTTCAATCATATTAGTATATCTTAGCCCAAGTAAAGTGTTAGCTATTACTTTCTTTCCTCTCTTCGGTTTGAAATGTATTTTAGCTCTTCCTAACATTTGCTAGATAGTGCACCCTGGCCAATAATACAAGGAAATATAAGGAAAGAATAATGCTGACACCTCCTAAATCAGTGACTGTTGTTCTATATGACATATAATTAATATTGCATGCTATGTTATCTTTGAAGCTGTAGGGTACAGATTGTGAGTAATGTCATGGTTCTAAATATCCTTTACTTCAAATTTGGGATTATTATAGGCTGCTCAAGCAGAAGGTGACAAGAAATTAAAGAAAGATGATAAGAAGAAAGAATTACAGGAACTAAATGAACTCTTCAAACCTGTAGTTGCTGCCCAGAAAATTAGTAAAGGTAAATTAAGAGTAATGTAACATTTTAGTTTGTAGATAATTATATTGGTATTTTATGTAGTTCACATTAAAAAAGTATTTAAAATGTCAGTTTTCCTATTTATAAGCAAGCAGTTCTAACTTTTTTATATTAATAACTCCATTCTGTGAACAAATAAAATGACCTTTTAATGCCAGCCATTGTGAGGTCATAATGTCATTCATCTGAGTACAGAAATCTGCACTGATTTCAATGGAGATTTCTTCATTAACATTGGCAGTCTGATTCCGTGCTGCATCCAGTTTTTACTAGGTACAGTAGAGTCAGGATAGAAGGCTTTTAGAGCCAGTTGTAATTCCTCAATTCTCTCTGCCCTGGAGATTGCTAGAGTGTAGTGCCCTCACTCTAGCACTGTCCTTCCCTAAAGCTGTCCCTGTGCCAGAGGCTGCAGTGAACTGGTTCTACAGGCTCCATGCCAGTTGTGAGCCTTGCATATAGTTTTCGTTCTCTGTGTGCTGCCCCTTAGTGTTCAGTGGTGTCTCTTTCTTTGTAAAAGTATAACAGTTTGATTATGTAGCTATCAGCAGAGCTTGTCTAGTGTAGACCAGCCCTTAGGTGTCAGATCAGATCATTGGCCAGATCAAACTGTTTTTGCCTGACACCTACCCTAACCATAAACATCACTGCCTCGTTAAGACTAAATCCTAGTAGTTTCATTGCTATAGTAATACGTCCCATAGCAGTGGTTCAGTGCCTGTGAAAATGATTGACATTTCCATTAACTGTGTTGCACTGGAGCTAGATGGTTGCCCTGAAAATATCATGCCTTATGAATCAATATAGGAATTAAGTACAAGAAACTTGATTAACCAAGTTGATAGTTTTTAAGTGAATTTGATTTTTGAATTAGTACCTATTGTAGTAAGCTAAGAGTAGGTCACGTGTTACTTCAGCCACGCATTGGTGTCAGATTTTCTTAAATATCAAAATGCCTTTAAATTTGGACATTTAAAACAAACCTAACAACAAAGTAGATATGAAGCATACAGTACATGAAAGCCAGCAGCTTGGTAGTGGTATTGAAGTAGACTGAGAGACGTCAGTGATGGTAATTGTACTGTGAATAACTTCCAGGTTTTTTTAATTAACTTTGAATTTCCATGCTCTACTGTTTGGTGTTTAAAAACTGAAATGTTGCATTAATGCTTTTTGAAAAAAATTAGTAAATAATTTTAAATGCGACTTGAAATGTTTTGCCTGGAAAGAGTACTAAGATCCTAAATTTCATATGACACAGGTGCAGATCCCAAATCAGTAGTTTGTGCTTTCTTCAAGCAAGGACAGTGCACCAAAGGAGATAAGTGCAAGTTTTCTCATGATTTGACTTTGGAGAGAAAGTGTGAAAAACGAAGTGTTTACATTGATGCAAGAGATGAAGATCTTGAAAAAGGTATTTTTCTGGTGCCAAAGTTGCCAAACATATTTTTCTGGTGCCAAAGTTGTAATGATAAGTTCATAAGCACTTTGGGGCAGGAATAGTCTTCTTGTTCTGTTTGTACAATGCCTAGCACAATCAGGTTGTGGCCTATGGCTGGGACTTCTAGGTGGTTGGTAATACAAATAATATTGAACTGATTTAAAAAAGAAAAATCACTCAACTTCATATCTGCAAGAGAATTTTTTCTAGTCCATATTTTGATGGATTAGTGTAATAAAGACAGTGTGCTCCAGGGCAGCAGTCCTTAAACTCTGGTGATTGTGGGGTATTTACAATATAGAGGTGGCAAGTCGTATAGAATTGGCTCCTTTTAGTTCCAATTGCTTCTAAAGATAGCCAGGCTTTAGAAAAAGCAAATGAACTGCAACTTATTATGGTTTTTGCACATATGCTATTAGCCATAGCATAATGTGTATGAACAGTATTTTAAATTCAGGTTGCTTGGGAAGCTTCTGTCTGTGGCTTCATTTCCCATCAGCACTGATCAGTTGAGAATAGAATGCTGTTTGGCTTTGCACTTTTGCTCAACATGCGTTAGAGAGCTACACTAAGACGGGTCAATTTTCTTTTCTGATTGTCATGCACTAACACAATGTTGTATGCCATTCCTGCTTGGTAATGTTTTAACCTTTTGACACACTGAAGTGGTGCACCAGGACCACACGTATGATTTCATTGTTCTTATTAGTGTTCCAACCCTTCACAGCTTCTTTTCTTTAATGGCTGCTTTTTGTGTATCACCGAAGATGATAAAGAACTTCCTGCCTTGACTTATAAGTGTCAACCAGTCTTCTCCTGCTCATGTGTTTGTTAGAACTACTTTTCCCCCACCTCCTTCCTGGGCACCATCCCACCCACTGTTCCATGTTTCCTTCCCTTTTCCTCCCAATCCACTCATCTCAGATTCAATCTTTTTTTTTTTTTTTTTTTTTTTTGGGGGGGGGGGTAATGACAGGGGGACATGACTTTATGTGGCAGAAGAGGTGTAAATTCTTTAAAATGCTCTCAAAGAATTTTTGATTTAAATAAAAGCATGTAAGGCTTTGAAAATCCTCTTTATTAAATCATAATTAAGAACCTTAACTTGACAGTATTGCTTTTCCTTTACTGCAGTTAAACTGCAGAATCCAAAGCAGTTTGATTGTGAGGTTTGGCATTTTAGTTATAATTTGAGATGTAAGTGAAACCAACTTTTTTACTATTTATATCTAGATACAATGGATACTTGGGATGAGAAAAAGCTGGAAGAGGTGGTGAACAAGAAGCATGGTGAGGCGGAAAAGAAAAAACCCAAAACTCAAATAGTATGTCCTTTTCTTTAATTGAGTAACAGTAGTTATTAGCTATCATTAGAGAGAATTAAATTTGGAAAGGTATTGGATTTTTCTGCTAGAATATCTTGAAATCTTTATTTGACTATTATAAAGACTTTTTGAGGATAAAGGGTGACTTGCATTATTCTATCATCTTGCCATATTTCTGAAATAAGCAAGGCTCTTTTATAATTATAAATATATAGTTATGTGTGCATCTTTGGGTATGAGAAGCATCTTTTTCTAAGATAAAAATGATTTCATAAACAGTATGAAGAGTAATCCTGGTACGTTATTGGATGTAATTTGATTACCCATTTTCAAGATGCAAGTGTTCATAGTTACATATGCCAATAGGATTACTTATGTGATTGATTCTCTTGCACATCTTACCTTTTTTGATTGTGAACCTAAGATGCTAATAGATTTATAGATGGGAACGAAGAAATATTCTAACCATGAGTGCCCTATCAGTGCATACAGTTTAATCTTTTCTGTAATGCTAAATCTAAAAAAAATCACTAATTAGAAGGGATTTTCTAGTCCTTAGGGCTCCAAAACTATGGGATATTTTAAATTGAGACCTTAATTTGTATTTAACTAGCATCAGTTTAAATCTTTAATATTTTATACCTTTTATGTTTTTCACTCTTTTCATTCCAAATTTTTATCCATACAAACTAAAAATACTAAGAAAACGGTGGTTGTATTCATGCTATGTTATTTCACAATAACTAAATATTACTCATGACACAGTTGGAAGTGAAATGTGAAAGAACCGCTTGGGATCTATAGTAAAATTAAAAATTGCTTGTTAAAGTTGCCACATTCACAGCTCTGGCAACTGAAGTACTCTATGTACAGATGGGTGTAGACTGCAGCAAGAATGCATGTTGTCCCTTCAGTGTGCTTCAAAACTTGACCTGGAAAGGAGAACTTCCAAGGTTAAAGGGTAGTGGAGTACAGTCTCCATTCTTATTACAATCTTGATGTATCCATTTGAGACTGTCAAAAACATACAAAACCATAACCTTTTTTTAAATTTGGATACCTCTCAGTGAAGAACAGGACATAGACTTGACCAACTTGCATTACACAGAGACACTGGATTTATACCACTAGACAATCAATCACCATTCCTTTGAGCCATCTGTTTCCCCAAATTTGGAAAACCTTAGCAGAAAAAGCTGACGAAAACTTTAAATGTAGTTTTTTATTTAAATAAGTTAATCAGTTGTACTCTTTTGTCCATTGTTCTTTACTCAAAATACATTCAAAAGTATTTCTTCTTGGGACTTCTGTTTGAATGGTAGCTCAGAAATGTAATATGACAAGCGGTGAATTACTGACCATTGCTGTAATACTGTTCCTGAGTTAATGTGACAAACTCACTTTACCAGTGTATGTAGCTGGGGTGGAGAAGGTAGGATTCAGGGGTAATAACCACTGTTTTTTAATACAGGTCTGCAAGTATTTTCTTGATGCTATTGAAAACAACAAATATGGCTGGTTTTGGGTTTGTCCTGGAGGAGGAGACAACTGTATGTACCGCCATGCTCTCCCTCCTGGCTTTATACTGAAAAAAGAGAAAAAGAAGGAGGAAAAGGAAGATGAAGTTTCTTTAGAAGATCTAATAGAAAGAGAGGTAAGGTAATAGCTAACTCAGTCATTCAAGCCTGAATATTACATGGTTTAATTATTTTTTAACAAAGTACTCTGAAAAGAGGTACATGTTCAAAATACTCTTCTAGCAACAGAGTAAATTGGTACTCACTGATGTTTGTATCCATTTGGGTGTTAAAGTGAAATATACTTAGACTTGATTATTTTCAAAGAATCATGTTCTTCTGAAACTATTAATTTCTCCAGGTTATTCACCAGATAAGAATGCAAAATAAAGTTTAGCTGAATATTTACCTCTAGAGGGCAGCAATGTTTTAGGTCAGAATTTTGACTTGTAGTACTGAAATGCAGCTTCTCCGAATAGTAGGCACTATTGAAGACTAGGTTTCTGTGTGTGTGTTTTTTTTGTCTTAATGTGGCATACAAAATCAGGGAGTTGAAAAGATTGAAACCAGAAGAAAAATCAAATGGCGTTTGTGGTTATTGTTTAAAAGGAACCTGGGAATTTTATTAATAACATCTTTTCAAAAGCCAAGACAAGTGTTGCCATTGAAATTGACACCCTTAGTTCATACCATTTATATTTTAAGGATGCATATAACCATCATTTCTTAAAATTGCCAGGTTACATATAGTAGTAGAATAGATTTGGATGTAGCCTATTTAGACTTTTCTTTGAAGAGTCAAACAATGTCAAATTTGAATGCATGAATGCATGTTTATTAATAGTAAGTAAATCAAAAGAAAAATCTCATTAAGTATCTCTAATGTACAGAAAAATCTTGAGGGACTGATTTTAAGAGACAGTTTCTTAATTTGTGAAGAAAAACTTGCCCTAGTGTATTGTAGATAATTGTGTTCACAAAGATTGATTAAAGCTTATATCTTTATTGTACAGCGTGCTGCCTTAGGACCAAACATTACCAAAATCACCCTAGAGTCTTTTCTTGCATGGAAGAAAAGAAAAAGACAAGAAAAGATTGACAAGGCTGAACAAGATATGGAACGGAGGAAAGCCGATTTTAAAGCTGGCAAAGCACTGGTGGTATGTTCTTCACTCAGATACACTGCTATCTCGATATAATGCCACCCGATATAACACGGTAAAGCAGTGCTCGGGTGCGGGGCTGCGCACTCCGGTGGATCAAAGCAAGTTCAGTATAACAACAGTTTCACCTATAACACGGTATGATTTTTGGGCTCCCAAGGACAGCGTTATATTGTAAGAGGAAAGAGTGAAATACACTCTATAATGAGGGAGCTGGCCTGAAATTAAGCTGTGTGTATTTTCTTTTATTCTCTTAATTGCAGTACAGATAATATTTATGTTGTTAGAACATGTCTTACTTGCTTCCCCATGGATAGATCAGTGGACGTGAAGTATTTGAGTTCCGGCCCGAGTTGGTTGATGCCGATGATGAAGAAGCAGATGACACTAATTATATTCAAGGATCAAGTGAAGATGAGGTAAAGAAGCAAGTATTAACTCTTTTTAACTGCCTCATATTGCTGGCTACTGTTTACAATTTAGAGACTAACTTTTTGGGTTTGAAAGGCTTCCATAAAAAAAAGTAATTATGATTAAATTTGAGAAGCTTGGCTGCTACTTAAATAGTAGATGCCCCTTTTAGTTTGCTGTTACTTATATCGAACAAAATAAAACCTGCAGTAAGAAAAGTTGATGTCAAATGTAAAATTAACAAATCAGTTGCAGGAAAACAATGATTAATGCAAAAAAAACCACCTTTGTTTTTCAGGTTGAAGATCTTGTGAGGATAAATGATATAGACTTGAACCTGTATATCCCAAAGGATGTAGATGAGACTGGTATTACCGTGGCTAGTCTTGAGCGATTCAGCGCATACACTTCAGTGGAAAAAGATGGTAAGTTCACTGTTTAGGCATAACTAAGTTAACAGATACAATACATTGAAATAATGTTAAAGGTCTTTCCAGTACCCAAATAGAGAGAGGCTCTGAAGAAACGTTTGATAGATTTGTATATGCTTATTGCCGTAGTATCTTAATGCTGCTTCACATATAGTTATTCTGTATTTTCAGAACATAATATTTTCTAGTATAGGGGAAAGGAATTGCTGTAGGCAGATTTATTTTTTTAATGAAATAAATGCCCTGTGCTTTGTGACCTCTAGTTAATATTTACAGTCATTTCTACTACAGTATTTGTTTAACTTTTAAATCACTTCAAAATTACATCTTGAAAATGGGAAAGGAAACACCTTTCTTTACACTTTCCTGTTTTAGAAAATAAGTGAATGAATGACGACTCCAAAATCTGTACATTTACCTTAAACTTGTTAGCTAACTTTTTAAGGCAAGTACTTTTTCTTACTATATATTTGTACAGCAGCTACCATATAAAAGCCTGATCCTGATTGGATATTTCTGGACTTATAATACAGCATTGAATAATAGTAATAACTAGGGCTGTCAAGCAATTAAAATTAATCGTGATTAATCGCGCTGTTAAACAATAATAGAATACCATTTATTTTTTGCAAGGTATTTACTTGCAAAGATATGCTAAACATTCATATGCCCCTTCATGCTTCAGCCACCATTCCAGAGGACATGCTTCCATGCTGATGACACTCATTTTAAAAAAAAATGCATTAATTAAATTTGTGACCGAACTCCTGGGGGGACAACTGTATGTATCCTGCTCTGTTTTACCTGCATTCTGCCATATATTTCATGATATAGCAGTCTCAGATGATGTCCCAGCACATATTGTTCATTTTTAAAAACATTGTCACTGCAGATTTGACAAAACACAGAGAAGGTACCAATGTGAGATTTCTAAAGATAGCTACAGCACTCGTCCCAAGGTTTAAGAATCTGAAGTGCCTTCCAAAATCTGAGAGGGACGAGGTGTGGAGCATGTTTTCAGAATTCTTAAAAGAGCAGCACTCCAATGTGGAAACTACAGAACCCGAACCACGAAAAACAAATTTCTGCTGGTGGCATCTGACTCAGATAATGAAAATCAACATGCATCAGTCCACATAGCTTTGGATTGTTATTGAGCAGAACCAGTCATCAGCATGGACGCATGTCCCCTGGAATGGTGGTTGACGCATGAAGGGATACATGAAACTTTAGTACATCTGACTTGTAAATATCTTGCAGCGCTGGCTACAACAGTGCCATGAGAACACCTGTTCTTGCTTTCAGGTGACATTGTAAACAGGGCTTTGGAGCTGTGCTCTGGCTCCACTCCAGCTCCAGGCACAAACCTGCAGGCTCACTGCTCTGCGCTCCAGCTCCGGGCTCCACTCCAAAGCCCTGATTGTAAACAAGAAGTGGGCAGCATTATCTCCTGGAAATGTAAACAAACTTGTTTATCTGAGCGATTGGCTGAACAAGAAGTAGGACTGAGTGGACTTGCAGGCTCTGAAATTTTACATTTTTATTTTTGAGTACAGGTTTTTTTGTACATAATTCTACATTAGTAAGTTGAACTTTCATGATAAAGAGATTGCACTACAGTACTTGTATTAGGTGAATTGAAAAATACTATTTACTTTTATCACTTTTTACAATGCAAATATTTGTAATAAAAATATGCTTTGATTTCAATTACAACACAGAATACACTATTTATGAAAATGTAGAAAAACGTCCAAAATAGTTAATAAATTTCAATTGGTATTCTGTTGTTTAACAGTGCAATTTAAAACTGCAAATTAATCGTGTGAGTTAACTGCGATTAATCAGCAACCCTAGTAATAACTTAATAGTATGAACCAGTTGGTGAGGACAGGAGTTGCAATAATCTTTTGCATTTATGCACATCTGTGTTCACTTTTAACTGTTAAAAATGCGGTCCTGCAAGCACACACGTAGTCCTATTGAGTTCAGTGGGATGAATTGTATTAGTAGGTGCTGCATATGTAAGTCTTAGTTGAATATGGCCATATGGCAGTATTTTTGCATCAAAACACAGGTGTGTATATTCTTCAAGCATGGGGCGGTGGTGGTGGTGTGTGTATGAGAGAAAGAGAGAGACTGTAAGAATTGGTAACATTAGTAGACATTGTAAGAATTGTTTTTATTTTCAGATAACAAATTAAGTGAAGCTTCAGGAGGAGGGATAGAGAATGGGGAGCAAAGTGATTTAGAAGAAAATGAGGCAGAAGGAGAGCAGGAAAATGGAGTAATAGATGCAGTTCCTGTTGATGAAAATCTTTTTACTGGAGAGGACTTGGATGAACTAGAAGAAGAATTAAACACTCTTGATTTAGAAGAATGAACAAACAAATGAAATAAGAAAATTGAAGTCTACCTTACAAAGTGAAAACTGACTACATCATTTTTTCATCTAGAATTCTTAAACAGGATGTTTATGATTTCCCCAACTGATTCTGGAGGGCACATCAAAAACCAGAAGTACTTTCCTTCAGTTTCCTTTACTCTACTCTTGACTACACCTCATAGTAAGATATTCAGAGTAGTTAATAATTGAATTGAGAGCTGTCATTGCAGAAAATGAGGTGTAATTTTCAACTAAAAGTAGGAAGCATAACTGAGTTAAGTGGATTTATTACGACCAGGTGTAGTATACAGTCAACAGTGAACAGCCTTTTCACCAGAACTGCATTTTTTAATAAGTAATTTTGAGTTGATTTAGAAACTGCCTAAAATATTTGAGCAATGTACTTTAACTGGAGCTGATACAGATTCAGATGTTCGTGCTCCAGTAGGTATTGATATGCTTTACTTCTTCAGCTGGATGCTAAAGATGCGGATTCATGAATTGATACAGCGTCAGCTATGGTGCCCTCTGTTTAAAATGTTTTAAACTTTCCCTCCACCTTTTGCCAACAAGGTTGTAAATAAAGACTGTCAACTTTAAAATCATTATGTTGACTTTTCTTTACATCAGTGTGTGACAAATTGTAAATAAAATATATTTTGTATGATATAGTGAGTAAATGTGTTCCCTCTAGTCGTGATCCAGAAGTAAACTCATGGGTTTCAGCTAAAGGAGTGGCTAGTTACAGTTAGCCTTCAAGCCCTAGACCTCCATGCAGTAGAATTCTAAATGGCATATTATCTTTCATCTTTCCCTGCAATAAAACCGTAATAGAATTAATATGACAGGTTATACAGTTCACTCACCTGTCGTCGCATCTTATTCTTCCCTTGGCCATATTTGTACATTGTCTAGGTTAGCAGCTTTTCACAGTGGGGATCTTGTCTTCATATGTCTATAAAGCACTTAGCATACGTTTGGCACTATGCAAATTATAAACCAGAATACATAATTAGTACTGTCTTCATCTCTGAAGGAAAACTTGGGGATGGGCATTGTCTTTGACCTCTAGAAGGCAGCATTTTCAGGCCTAGGTATAAGTCAATATGATGCTTTAAATGTAAAGCTTAGATAAAGTTTACATGACCTGTGAATAAGGAAATTGCCTCCATACCATTATTCCTAATTTATAGTCTCCTGGAAAACCAATATTTATCCCCACCTCCTTACCTTACAAAAAACCCTTGCTTCAGAACTAAAAATCAAGTAACAATACTGTTGCATTAATTATGAAATGTGTACCAATTACTCATCAAATGACTTCAGAATTATTTTCCAAGGAACATTAAGATCCGTGGTACTGTGGGTGAGTTTGCACAAATGTCTTCCAAGTGGTAACATCAGCTTTAATGGGTTACTTCTGGTGCTGCTAAAATGAACTCTTGCATCTGGAATGCCATTGCTAAATTAGCTGCCATGGACATTTTTTGCATTTTTTGGGATCTGTCTTTGGAGGGGGGGGAAGGGGACATTGTTTTCCCCTTAGCAACAGAAAATAGCATCTGAGAGAGAGGCCCAGTGAAACTGATTTCTAAAGGTAAGTATTTAAAGGAAAACACTGATCAGTGAAAGCTAAACTTTCTTACTAAATATTTAATTGTCAGAAGCTTCCTTCACCCCCCACCGACATGACGACACATAAGCAGCACTGCCAGCAGTCTGATGTAGTTCAGGACACCGAGAATGCAGCTTCCATTTTGAATGAATGACAATACATAACTTTCAAAATAATCGTTTTAAGTTGGGTTAAAAAAGTGGCTTAATCATTAATCAGTCTGTTGAAAGATCTTCCTATTTCCATTCATATTTAATATATATAAATGACTTTTAGGCCTGTAATTTTTCCTACTTAAATGTGGCGGTTAAAATATTTGTTAGTGTGACTCCCTCCCCTTCACAATGAACATTAGCATGGTTGTTAGCTTTTGTATCATTCCTTGATATGAGGCTATAGGTGAGAGGGAGAGAAATCAGTACTGGATTTGGAATCTAGCCAAAGTATCTCTCTTATTTACCATTTTTTATTTCTCAGTTCCTTGGTGCCAGCAATTTCAGTGCATTTCCTGGCCCGTGCAGTAACACTATTGGCAAGATTAAGTTTGTCGATAACAGTAACATAGTCTAGTCATTCTCAAACACTTGATGTTATGGATGACATCTCTTAGCAGTGTAGTTATTGAGCTGTGTTGTGGGCTTCTATGTGGTGTGGTAGCCTCTTTGCTCATACAACCTCTTTAATATGCAGATGAATAAATGAAGATGAGGCTTGTAGCATCTGATATGTCTATGTATGCTGTGGAGGAAAGGAGATTTAAAATCCCAACTGAAGTATTAAAAAAAGGAATACTGGGTGGGGTATGAGGAAGAGGGAAATGGGAAGAAACTTAAATATTCCTTACAAAATTTTACCTACTCTTAGCACTGGGTAATTTCAAAGAACATCTAACTGAAATTTTTGGGGGTTTTTTGTTTGCTTGTTTTCAACTTTTCTTGTCAAATATCTACGGCACTTTGTGTAGCCAGTGTCCTCACTTCCCTTTGTAGTTAGGTATATGACTATATATTGTGAAACCAGTATTGCTACAAAGAAAGGGGCAAGTGTGCTTCTTTATGCTGGATTAAAATTTGTATATCTGGATAAAAATATTATGTTAATCTGTTACTTGATAGTTCATCTGATTTTAACAGATACATACTCATTGCTGTGCAAAGTGCTTTTCCTCAGAAAATCTGAAATTCTAAAGAGATCTTAAACCCATAGCTAGCTTGGTCATTACAAGTTGGTGCTGAAGCTGAAGTAGTTAGGGTGTAGCCACCACTCAGTGACTTGTGCCCTACAATAACATAATATTGGTAATCACTTGCCCAAGACACTTTTTGGCAATTGAAAGATAATTCTTGTGCCTTTTTGCCAGCAGGCATCTGTTTCACATACAGTATTGACTCCTATAACTGCAGTGGTTTTAAAAGGGTTAAATTGTGTCATTGAAATTGTACCAAAAATCTTTTGCTTTTTTTCCCTCCCCCAATCAGAACATCCACCAAGTTTGATTGGGGTGTTAAATGTAGTGTTCCAAAGATTCATGAACTATGGGGTAAGTAACAATTCTGTGGTCCACAGAGTCTGGCCCAAGGGATGAGAAATGCCTAAATAAATGCTAGTAGCCACACCAGCATCATTTCAAAAGTCGGGGAAGAGGAGAGTAAAGTGTTCAATGAAAAGATGTTATAGTACAATTAAAATACTCTCTAGTTCTGTACATTTTAAGCAGTATGTGTTTCATTTAAACACAGCACTTTGGGGCCTGACTTTCAACAGTGTGGCATACTCAGAACTTCAATTCAAGACAATAATAGCCACATGTGCTCAGCATCTCAAATAAATTAATTCCCCAGAGCCAGAAAATATTGTCATTCACTGTCCTCATCTGTGTCCTTTCTTCTTTGCCAATTCTATAGTGTCCTCTCTTGCTCAGCTCTTTTGCCCTGTCTTGGTTTCTAACTGTAGCAAGCAGGATGACAGCCTTTAGCTTTAGAAAAATCCTTAAACTTGGGTGGTGGTTCAGCATACTTTCAGCTTTGAAGAAAAATTTAAGAAATGAACGCAGAAATGAGCTACTTTTAAATTCCGGGCATTTAAGTACTTCTGTTATTTGAAGATTGGCTTAAACATAATCTATTTTTAAAATATTTTCCAGTCCCGTGTCTTGTACAAAGCTCAAATTCCAGGAAATCAAGCAGTATGACAAGTACTTATTCCAGTCTGTGTGCTAAATTAAAAATGAGTGCATTCTTCATTTGAATGAGTTCTGGAAACTATATCTGTGCTTTTGCAAATGAACATTGATGTAATACAAGTGGGTACAGCTGAATCTGATTTCGTGCACAGATAGTAAGAAAAATATCGCCAAGTTGAGGCTTTTGTTCTTGTTTCTGTGGTGTTAATTTTTCTGTGATGAGTTGAATAACCTCACATTAAAGTCAGTTACAGTAAAGTGAGGGACAAGGTCCTGCTTGAATGAAATGAGTTACTTGAAACATTGCCTTTATGCAATTCACTGAACTCAGATACACATTATATATATTCATTGTACCTAATGAGATTAAATGTAGTTTAATCTGCCATAGATAGTGTATGAATTCAGTGAAAGGGGCTCTTCATTTTTTCTAGTTCAGGAAACATACTTTTCTGGCAAAAAAAAAAAAAAAAGGCTCACTGATTAGCTTATAGATTCTTTTCCTCTTCTCACCTTTCCTCCAGGCCCTTCAGCTATTCATTGATAGCCACTGTATTTTGTTTGTTTTTAAAATCCTTATACACACTAACATACAGTGAAGACACAGCTTTTTTCACATTCCATGTAATAAAACTAGTTTAGATAATAAACATTCAGTTGTTTCTTGGCTCCTGTGTTGTGTAAATGCTTCTCAACTGCAGTCACTTCCCAAAAGTTGCTGAACAGAACATTATAGTATCCAAGTCAACAGTAGGAACTATAACTTGCTTGAATATGCAGATATTCAGTTAAAGTAGCGAGAAAACAAAACCAAAGGTCAAGAGGAGCAAGAATGACTGTTTCTTTCTACTACAGTAGCTCTATTCTTTTTGTTCCAATTTCTTAAAAGTAGCTAAACCCATGCAGTGTATTCAAGTTTTTGGTTACAAGGTAATAATTAAGCTTAGAAACAATGTGTTTGGAAACACACTCTTAGCCATGTGTTCTGCACTTCTATGCAGACAGCTGCTATGCCTATCTTGAGCTATTAGTGAACTTTTAGAAGTGATAATTTTATGTGCACAGACCAGGAAATTCACAAGTTCAGATCCTTGCCTTCCCCAATGCACCAAAATCACTATAGCTTTAAACTTGGGAAGATCCATCTCCACATGCGTGTCCCTTTCTTAAACGCTTCAGCTTACACAGTAATGACAAATCTCATTTGTTTTTCTGTTGGATGTTTCTTTATTCACAGTTGCCAGTGTTAGGAGAGAAGAGAAAAAGGAAGCTGGGGGGAAGAATGATAGGTCTAAGAATGACCAAAGGAGTTAGAAAGAAAAATGGTGTTTAGTGAAAAACAGAAGGCTAGCAAGTGCCTGGGAGGGAGGCAGTGCCAGAGAATTTCATTTATTCTTTATTTTTTCTAATTTAATACGAACTAGATAAAACTATCCATGTATCTTGATCTTGTCAGGACCCTACTCCTTCAAGCATGTTTGTAGCTTTGTCAGTTATTAGCAATCTTTGTTATGGAAGTGCCTAGGGCCCCCTCAAGAATGGGGCCCAGTACACTAAGCGCTGTACAAAAGTGTAAATATCCCTTGCCTATAGTTCTGTACAGTGTGTTTTACAAGGCACAAAAGTGATTTAGAGAGACCTTTCAGTGGTTGTACATGCAAATTGCCTGCCCCTTCCCTTCAGCTCCCATATACACCTGCAAGACAGTGACCTTAGCTTTGTCTTGTCTCTCTTCAACTGTCTTTCATTTACTTCAATAGATGGTCTGTTGTCCTTTAGAGAGCAGCCTTTGCTGCTTTACTCATTTAGGATATTATGTTCCTGATATGCTCATACTAAAGGAACTATTGACTATTATTCCTAGTGATGAGAAAAATTATTCTATTCAGTGAATCATCAGTAGCACCATTTTATTTGTGTTTAGTCCAGCAGAGCACAGAGGCAAGGTATAAAATTAGTAGCTATATTATAAATGCAAATTCTTATAAAATACAGCATTGCAAGTGTGTACACTGGGACATAGTTAATTAAAGCCACTTAAGGAGAAAGAGATGCCAAAATTCTTCTAACCAGAGTCATGCAGAAATGATGACGAGATTGTTGCTTTGTGCTTCAGTGGGGCATGTTGCAACTGAATATCCGTTCAGTGAGGATCAGTGAAATTTTGTCAAGCGTTTTCAGACTGCCTTTGTTTAAAGATGCACCTTGCTATTATCACAAGCTATAACAAGTCAAGAACAAATAGCCTCAGAGTTATTTTCACACACCCCCATGTATCACGTGTCTAATATTTTGATGAGGACAATGGACCAGAACCTCATCGGGTATAAATCAGGGTAACTCCATGGAAATCATTAGAAAAGAAATGAGGAAAGCATGAAAAACAAGAGAGAGAAGGAAATGTCTGCTCATTCTGCCACACTTTCATTTCACTCTTCTATAGCAAGGAGGAAAAAAGAACCAGAGGCATTCTAAAAGGGAAGAGAGAAAGAACAAACTAAAGCAGAATAAGTGTGTGAGAGAGCAAAGCAAGACCCAGTGAGAAAATCTGATTCCCCTGTACATCAGATGGTTCAGGTATATGTGTTCTAAAAATAACAGATTATGCAGAGGCTCCATGGATCCATAGACATTTTAATGCCCCCTTCCATCAGTTGCAGTGCATATCAAGGTAGTGAGGCCAAGTGGCTAGATAACGGGACTGAGACGTGGAAGACAAAAATTCTCTTTCCAGCCCTGCCACTGTCCTTCTGCATGCCCTTGCACAAGTCATGTCCTTCCTCTGTGTCTGTTTCCCCATCTGTAAAATGGGGATAATGATACTGAACTTTTTAAGCGCTTTGAAATCTACCAATACAAAGCACTATATAAAACTTACCTACTGTGGTTTTCTCTTGTGGTTATTTTGGAATCTCAGCCAAACCATTCCTGTCATTCCCTGACCACTAGAAATCGTGAAACTGCATTTACTACACCAGTCCTTTTATAACAGAGTGAATCGACTCCTTAGAGACAGCTCAGAAGGTTGAAGTCATTTTTGTACCCTCTGAACAGGAGTGCTGCAGGCAGGTGCAGTGCAATCTTTCCCTCTCACTGCTCCAGTCATCTGCCTCAACTTTTCCCTGGAGGAACAAGCCATGTGGGAATGGCAATTTTGTTTCCTCTCCATGCCTGTTTAATCCTTGGCTTTTCTTCTGCCACTGAGGGGGTACATTTTGTGGGTTTCTTTATGATCTGGCCACTTGTCCATAAAGAGTGGATTGAAGGCCATCAAGCAGCCATGTGTAACACTTTGTAGCTACATGAAAGACTCTGAATCACATTACCAATCCTTCCATGCTTTCCATCAGCCTCAGATGTCTCATGGCCAGGACACAGATGTGTACCGAAACAAGAGCAGTTCTCCTTTGAAACTCCAAGATTCCAGTCCAAACAAATGAATGCCAATGCAGCTTTGAGTGTCTAATCAGGAATGTCTGTAATTTTCAGAACTGTCACTCTTATGCAGCATTCTCATAGAAAACTAGTATTTTTTTTTCAGACAACTCTCTAATTTACATTGACTAGTTTGAATAACTGCTGCATTTAGAAGTCAGCTAGTTGTACTTGCCCTTTTGGCTATATCTATACATGCTAAGCAATATGCAATCATTACACAATGGATAACCATATCGACGTGTATTAAACTTTTATTACTCTTTCTGGTGTATAATTAAGAGATCACACTTTGAAGGATCAGATGCCTCAAGTCAGAAGGATGCGGCAGAGGTGTGTTGTATGCAGTCAGAAAACACACAGGGAAAGGTGTGATATTATATATCTATATATATAGACATATATATAATTGAAAAGAATAATGGTGATATCCGTGTAGTGGAAAACAGTTGTGATGCCAGTAGTGGATATACTTTTATGCACCAAAAGAAATAAGAAAGGGCATAATCCAAAAAGCCTCCAGCCCCTCCCCCCCCCACACACTTACTTCAGTAGATTTCCATGTATGGAGAACTTCCAGCATTAAGCCCTTTCTTATTTCATATGCATATACACTTTGGCTGCATGGAAGGGGAATCTTATTTCTTTTTGGCTGATAATAGATTATGCGGTAATTAATATTACTGCTTCCAAAGTTTCCTACTGACACTGAATTACGTATGTTTCAGCTTATTTCCCCTGAGGTAGTATCTTACATTTTCTAAATTTCATCTCATGTTGTGTATTATCCCAAGATGCTAATCTCTCTAGGCTTCTTTGTATTATTACTGGCCCTGACAGAGGGTCAGAATGTAGGGCTGTATGAAGATGGACAACAAAGAAACAGCAGTCATCAGGGGAGATACTGAGGGAACAGTGGGGGATGTTCTAGGTGACAAGATGAGCTAGGATATGTGTGTGACCCAGAGGGAATAGAGGTAAGGGTTACAGGAATCCCCTGGATCTGACATCTATATAGAATTCTGCCAAAGAATGCCATGTAAGTCTCTGATGAAAGCTTATGTCACACTGATTATCATAAATAAGGCTCCTTGTTTGTCACGGAGCTCATGGAAGTCATGGATTCTGTGACTCTCCATGACTTCTGCAGCAGCTGATGTGCCTGGCCCTGGGGCCATCTGAGCCCCCACACCCCCAGCAGCAGGAGTTTGGGTGTGGGAGGGCTCAGGGCTAGGGACTGGGGTGTGAGGCAGTGCTTACCTGGGTGGGAGGCTCTCCTCCCTCAGCTCCTAGCTTCTTGTGCTGCCTCTTCCGGCTGGCACTGCCCCCCCAGCTCCCATTGGCCACAGTTCCCAGTCAATTGGAGCTGCAGAACCAGAGCCTGGGGTGGGGTGGAGTGGAGGCAGCGTGTGGAACTCAGTAGCTAGGTAGGGAGCCTGCCCTAGGCCCATCAACCTTCCCCACTGTTTCTCTAATGGAGAAAAAAATCTTTATTAATTCTTAAAAAAAATAAGAGCAATTAATGCCTACGTGGATTATATTCATTTTTCAAGTTTGTAGGACTGCTATTCAGAATGAATGTTTAGTAAAAGGCATGAGTTATGAGGACTTAATTCTGGCCAAACCAAGGAAATATGAGTCGATTTTTAAAGGCAGTGGAATTGTTTCTTATTCTGACTGTGTGAGGTCCTGGAAATAAAACTCGGATGAGTAACTTATCCTCTACAGAACGCAAAGAATCATGGGAGGAAAATGTCATTGTCTTATACTGAAGTAATGTTACTAACAATACTCAAGGAATTAAATCCAAACACAGACATGTTTTGGAACTCACTTCCTTTTTCTTCCTCAAGACTCTTTCAGGTTGTTTCTGGCCTAACCTACTTAGCCAGCCATATCTTAGGCGTGATCTTTGGGCTAAATTTTGACTCAAAGTACATCTTCATCCAGCCATTGTCCTGATTGGACTATTGCATTATTCAGGCAGGGGTCTTGGCACCTTCTATACTGCATGAAAGTCATATAATCATGGTTCAATCCCTAAGGCTTTTGGGTCCCACTAATTTGTAAAACATCCTTGAGGGCATCGTCAGTCCAACAACTGAATGAAGCTCTGCAGATCTGGTAAGACTCATCACATGCTAACCAGAAGCATAGACAGAGTGTCCCAGAGTCTCTTTTCCCCTGCCCTGCACCCCATTGCTCTCAGATTCCTATGGTTCACAGACGTCCTGCACCAGCAAATGAGATGGGCAGAAGTTCAAGTGACAATGGTGGAAATCAAAAGCAAAACCACACCAAAAGAAAAGCCTGTTTCCAGGCCTATCAAAAGCTTGTATTTCAGGACAAGAGTTCACTGCGGCTCACCTCCATTAATGCACCAAACCATGCCCAGTAGAAATATTCAGAGTGGTGAGTGATTTCACTAACCCCACATGCTTACAGTCCCCAACACAACCTACCCATTGCTCATGCTGATATCTTTCTTCATTGAGGACACAGTCCATGTCTGTAAGGGCTTCTCAGGCAGCATGGTACTGAAACCCATGAGCAAATCCATGCTCAGCCCTCCTTCACTCTATGAATTCATCCCACTCAAAACATGTGGGACACTCTAACAGAGTCATGACCCAACACTTATGAATCAGACCCCTGGCCTTCTTGATTAGTAAAGAAGAGTAATGAACAACCGGGATATCTTCCAACTGAGATTGCTAATGCTTCTTTTGTACATCCTTCTTCCTGCTTTAAAGACTACAATGGCAGATCAACCCTGAAGAAACCATCCCTCGATGCCACTGATTAAGCTATTACCCACTATCTAATCTTCCTTTCTTTGGCAAGTTTAGAAAAGCTTGTAAATGTATTTGTCCACACCCAGCACTGGGGATGCATGCCTACAGATTATCAAGATAGTTTGAAATTCATCTGGCATGAAGCTAGGCCTGCAAATATCAGTGTGCTCGAGAAACATTTCCCACCATATCCAACTAGCTAGAAGTCTGTGTCCTCCCATTTTGCTACTGTTGACCTGGTCACAATAAAGCACATCTTTATTTCCTTTCAGCATTGCAGCAATGCACGGTGAAAGAAAATAACTAGACAAGACAGATACAGAATGGAAGAATGTAAAATGGAGATAATATTTTGTGATGGGAGATTGAGGCACAGAAAGAGGGAAGTGACTTGTCCAAGAGCACATGGGAAGTTCATGTTAGATCCAAGACTGGAACCCAGATCTCTCTTAGGGTCTGATCCTGCAAAGTTTTATTCATGTGAGTAGTCCTGTTGACTCCCCTGGCAGTCCTCCTGTAATAACTATTCACACAAATAGAGGCTTGCAAGACTAGATCCAGAGTTAGAAGATCCCAATATGGGGCAGAGTTTATCCCTAGACTATAAAACCCTAAAAGAGGCTAGATTAATTTTAAATTAATCCTGCCTTTCTCCACAACCCCATCCCTAGCATTTCTAAGAAATGGAGCAAGTCCTCCCATCCAATCTTTAATTGTTAGCTTTTATCACCAAGCATCCTAGTCAGTAACTGCAAATCTAACAGTGGAGATAAGAGGAGAGTAAACACATAAGCACATACTTTCCTGTTCACTGTCTGAAACATGATTTTACAGATTTCAGTTTATAGTTATGCTGGAACACTGAGAAAGCAGGAAATCCTGCCCCCCTGCCCATCTCCATGCCTGGAGAGACGGTGTTTTTGCTTGTAAATATTAACAAACCCATTCTTGTGTATTCAGACAGCAGTCCATCTTATTGCTCTGTCAGACCTAATTACTCAGTGCAAGCAAAAAAACAGATTAGTTAAGCTTTTGTACAACACAAAATACTCTTCTTCCTCATTAATGCAGAGCAAGCTGGCTTTGATCAAGACACACAGTGGTGCAACAGTTAAAGAGACATCAACAGAGAACCAAATATGACCCAAATCTCCTTCACTTTCCAGCTCTACCTGGGCTGGAGGTGGGGGTAATAATGCCATATTAGGAGATGTGGCTACACCCTGAAACTGTCTAGACTTACTGACTCTGATTGTGCTATGAATTAAGCCAGACAGTAATGACTCCATGACTTCCGCTTAGCTGGATCGGTGACTAAACTTGGTGGGAGAAGAGTGGGAGGCTGTCTGCTGAGTCAGGAAAATGACAGGCTTTATTACCTTACTCCCTTTGGTACAGCTCAAGATAAAATGAGAAGAGATATATATGTATGTGAAACAGTAGTGAAGGAAAGAGCAGAGGGGAAATTGTTTGAAATTAGATAAATAATCCCAGAGATGAGCCCAGCGTGTGATATTTTCACATACCTTTTCTCTTAATGAATTCTCTTAACTGACAATGGAAGATAACATTGGACCGCTAAGCAGGAAGAGTCACCACTAAAACTTATAATTGACAGAGCAGCTTTGAAACTTTGAAAATAAAGCATTTTTCAGTGATTTGGATATAGTTTTAAAGGAACACTGTCAATTAAAAAAAAACCCACTCTTCTCTTTCTGTTTACCTACTCATGCTGAAAGTAACACCTGTCTATAATCAAAAGAGATTAAAGCATTCTTCTGTTTCTGAGCTTGTTTATGTTGCACATTTGCCACCTCTTTGTGTCAATTCACTGTTTATCCTTTACAGTCAGTCACTTAGCTGACCTCATCTTGTTTGTTTTTCACACATGCACAGTAGGAAAGAGAATATATTTTTTTAAAAGCAGGAAAATTGCCAGAAGGGTTTAGGGACAGGTGTAGTAACTGAAATTATTAAAGCTATGTCTACACTACAGCTTATGTCAACATAATTTATGTTGCTCAGGTGTGTGAAAAAAACACTTAAAAAAATCCCTCACAAAATATTGAAAGATTTTTAAGGAAGTAGACACTTTCTGCAAAACAAAAAAATTATGTAAGTGAAAACCCAGTTTTCTGTCAAAAAAGTTTTGATAGAAAAATGTTCAGCTAGCTGTAATAATAAAGCATTTTCAGATTATCAGATGAAAACTTCTGGATAAGTATAAAGTATTTATGAATATAATGTACAGTATTTCTTATTGGATTTAGGGACCTTATCTTTTCAGTTTAACTACATAATTCCGTTTTGTGGATATATCACATACTCTAGTTATTAAAGGCAGTATTTTCTTGGCTGGGAGTCTGGCTTTGTTATTTAACTAAAACAATATTGCTTATCATTTATAAGGATTATGATTTAAAATTATATTTAACACAATAGGTATGCATGGCATTTTAGATATATTACTGCCTACATGGAATATACAATTCCTGCTTTGAGAGTTTTACAGTGTGAGATATATATAAAATGACATGATGCAAGGGGAATATCAGCAAAATGATTATTTTAAAATAAAGTTAAGGCAAAATCTCTTCAATTGTTTTTGACCGAGGTGAATGGAAGAGGCAGTCTATACTTCTCCCATTGTCATAAGATATTTTCTGCAGAAAAAACTCATCGGGATATACTCTTGGCCCTTGTTTGGTTTTGTTTGTGTGAGGACTCAGCAGTGTGTCAGTGTCCATCTTTCCTCTCTGCTAGGAGGACTAGAAACAAAATGAAATTTAGTTTCTGCAGACACTGATAACTCCACCAGAGAGGTCCTTTGGGGCCATCTGCCTGTCCCAAGTCAGGATAAAGGAGGAGGGTTGGGCGTGGGGCTAGCAACTCCACCTCGTAAAAAATCAACCTGCTACAGAAACGCCAACAATAGAGACAACAGAGACTTTTACCCTGGAAAAAGAAGGGTCTTCAACTCGAAGATGCATGACGCTAGGTGGTAAAAGCCGTGAGGAAGCCACTAAGCCGATTACCCTTCTTGCAACCAGGAGGATTATCATAGGCACATGGAACGTGAGGACCATGTACGAGTCAGGAAAGACGGCGCAGGCTGCAGCAGAGATGAGGAGCAACAACCTGACCCTATTAGGCATTAGCGAGACAAGATGGACGCAAGCGGGACAGAGATGACTGTTGACAGGAGAGCTGTTGCTGTATTCAGGACATGAAGAGAGTGACGCACCTCACACACAGGGAGTAGGTTTCATGTTGTCCAAGCAGGCACAGAGAGCACTGACTGGATGGGAGGCACATGGTCCCAGGATCATCACAGCATCCTTCAGAACAAAAATGAAGAGGATTAAGATGAATGTTGTTCAGTGCTACGCTCCAACTAATGACAGCGAAGAGGAGGACAAAGATTATTTTTACAACAGACTTCAGAAAATATTAGAGATTCTCCCAGACAAAGACATCATCATCCTTATGGGAGACTTTAATGCCAAAATTGGACCTGACAACACAGGATACGAACAAGTCATGGGGACCTACGCTCTGGGAGAGATGAGTGAGAATGGAGAGAGATTTGTGGATCTGTGTGCACTTAACAACCTGGTCATGGGAGGTAGCATCTTTCCTCACAAGCGGATCCACAAGAGTACCTGGGTATCACCAGCAGGCATGACAGAAAATCAGATCGATCATGTCTGCATTAGCAAGAAGCTCAGAAGATCCTTGCAGGATGTTAGAGTTAGAAGAGGAGCAGACGCGGCGTCCGACCATCACTTAGTGGTGGCCAGATTGAAGCTGAAGCTGAAAAAGAACTGGATAGACACGTCAGACAGAAGAGTGAAGTACAACGTCAGCCTTCTGAAGGACCATAAGACTCAAGGAAGATTTTGGACTGATGCTGAAGAATAAGTTTTCAGTATTACAGGATCGGTCTGAGGAAGAGGAAGACAGTGTACTAAACAGATGGCAGAAAGTGAGAGAGACACTTAGGTCAGTATGCCAGGAAGTGCTTGGAATTAAGAAACACCAGCAGAAAGAGTGGATCACAGCAGAGACCTTGATCAAGATAGAAGACAGAAAGAAGAAGAAGGCAGCAGTCAATAACAGCAGGACTAGAGCAGCAAAGGCCAAAGCTCAAAAAGAGTATGCTGAAGCCCATAGAGCAGTGAAGAGGGATATCAGGAAGGACAAGAGAGTATGTGGATGAACTGGCAGCAGAAGCGGAGCAGGCAGCATACAGTGGTAATATGAAACAGCTGTATGATACTACCAAGCGACTGTCTGGAAAGATCAGCAAGCTAGAACGTCCCGTTAAAGACAAGCAGGGAAAGTCTATAACAGGAATAGATCAACAGATGAACAGATGGGCGGAGCACTTTGAGGAACTCCTGAACAGACCAGCACCACCAAATCCACCAGATATCAACCAGCCAACAAGGACCTCCCAGTTAATTGCGATCAACCAACCAGAGATGAGATCAGAAAAGCCATCACCATGATGAAGAATAGGAAGGCGGCTGGACCTGATGACATCCCAGCAGAGGCCCTGAAAGCAGACCTGGATGCTTCAGTGGAAATGCTGTACCCTCTCTTTGAGAAGATATGGGAAGAAGAAGTGATTCCAGTAGACTGGAAAGAGGGATATCTCATCAAAATCCCCAAGAAAGGAGATTTTAGCAACTGTGCCAATTATAGAGGAATCACACTTCCTGTCGGTGCCAGGGAAGGTCTTCAACCGAGTCCTCTTAGAGAGAATGAAGGATGCCGTTGATCCACAGCTATGAGATGAACAGGCAGGTTTCCGGCAGAATAGATCATGCACGGACCAGATAGCAACGCTTCGCATCATAGTTGAGCAGTCTGTGGAGTGGAACTCCTCGTTGTACATCAACTTTGTTGATTATGAGAAAGCGTTCGATAGCGTGGATCGAGAGACCCTCTGGAAGCTCCTTCGGCACTAAGGCATCCCAGCAAAGGTGGTCAACCTGATCAAGAACTCATACGACAGTATACACTGTAGAGTGATCCATGGAGGGCAGCTTACTAACAGCTTCCAGGTGCAAACTGGAGTCAGGCAAGAATGCTTGTTGTCACCACTTTTCTTTCTCCTCGTCATCGATTGGATTATGAAGACATCCACTCACGAGCATAGGAACGGAATCCAGTGGACGTTGTGGACCCAGCTTGATGACCTGGACTTTGCTGACGACTTTGCACTCCTTTAGCACAGTAAACAGCAGATGCAAGAGAAGACCAACGTAGTTGCAGCAACGTCATCACAGGCTGGCCTCAACATTCACAAGGACAAGGCCAAGATCCTTAGGATTAACTCCATCAGCAATGACCCAGTCACACTGAATGGAAGCCCCCTGAAAGAAGTGCAGTCCTTCACTTACCTAGGTAGCATCATCGACCAGCAGGGTGGCACAGACGCAGACATCAAAGTAAGGATTGGTAAGGCAAGAGCAGCCTTCTTACAGCTCAAGAACATCTGGAGCTCCAGAGAGCTGTCTTTGGCAATAAAAATTCAACTGTTCAACTCCAATGTGAAATCAGTCCTACTGTATGGAGCTGAAACCTGGAGGACAACCAAAACAACCATCAGGAAGATCCAGACCTTCATTAATAGCTGCCTCAGAAGAATTCTCCAGATCTGCTGGCCAGACACCATCAGTAACATCCACCTCTTGGAGAGGACCTGTCAACTCCCAGCAGAGGAAGAAATCAGAAGGAGACGGTGGGGTTGGATAGGACATTCACTACGTAAGCAGCCAACTAACACCACCAGACAGGCACCACGGTGGAACCCCCAAGGCAAGCGGAAAAGAGGCCGTCCAAGAAACACATGGTGACATGACCTTCAGGCTGATAGCAAAAAAATGGGCTATACCTGGAACCAGCTAGAGCGAATGGCCCAGGATAGAGGACTCTGGAGATCTGTGGTTGGCGGCCCATACCCCGATTGGGGTGACGGGCATGAGTGAGTGAGCGAGTGTGCAGACACTGATGGGTCCAGCAGAGAAAGTAGGTACAGCATAGTACCCTGCAGGCAGCTTAATCCCCAATTTTTGACCTTTCCTCTAACCCTCATCTTCATCCTTTCCCTATAGTGCATTTCAAATCAATTCCAAGTTTCCCAGGTATAGTGAATGGAAAGAATAAATTAGGCAAGGCATAGGAGCATTTCTCAAACTAACATAACCATATTAGTATGTTTAAATGAATAAATGGCCCACTGGACAGATTATCAGTCAATTTCTATGTATGTAAAAAGCAGCCTAGTATTTCTGTTTTGGAAAAAACAATTCAGGAGTAAGAAAGGTTTATGCTGAAACTCTTCTTCTTTTTCTTTTCCCCCTCTTTTGCTGCTCATATTACATAAGATCAGTGTATGTGAGAAACAGCACTGACTTGTGTTTTCATAATTTAGGAGCTTTTTTATTGACAAATTTTCAAAATTTACTCAAAACTACGCCTCAAATTCTGCTCTGTTACACTGTGTAAGCAAGGGCAGAACCCGCTTGCGACTTTAAATATGCAGAATTACTATGCTTTTAATAGATTCTGAAACTTTCCTAAAGGTTACCATTATCTTGATCTTCCCTTTTTAGTCTACCTTAATCTGGGCAATCTTTAGTTGACTTCAGACTGACTTAATTTATATTGTATATAACCAATAATAATGTAATTATATTATATCCAGAGATAAATATTATGTTATGCCTTTTAAAGTTTAGGTGACTTTCTCTGTTAGATTTTAATCTAGTGTTAGATGAGGTCTCCATCTCCAATACTGATAATCAATGGAACCCTTATATAGTTTGTTCTTATTAGCTTGTGCCCTAAAGACTACAGAGATCAATGAATCTGAGTTGTTGAGAACTAGCTGGGACAGAAAAGAGAAGACTGTGATATCATATTGGATAGAAAACAGGAAACTCTGATTCTAATCCTAAAATGTGATTCATTACTGTGGTTGTGGATAAAAGATCATATTCCATGTTTGTGAAAGGGTCTTAAGAGGATTAGGATCTTACAGGAAAAGTAAGACAAATCTTGTTAGAATAGAGGACTCTATTAAATATTAATAAATTAATTTGATTAGATATGAATTAAGCCTTTTTATCAAAAGATAAATCATTAAAATGCCTCCTTTGGAAAGGGATTTTGTTCAGGAACAATGGTGGATAGATTAATCGTAGATCTTTTAAACAGCACTTTAAAAATTTAGCACTTTTAAGAATGATTTCCTATTGGATGTGTTTTCCACTTGAAAAAAAAGAGTCTAATACTTATAGATGCTGATTGCCCTCCCAGAATCACAGAATACATGTTTAAAAGCAATTTCTAATTTTGGGTGCCTCCCTTTTTTGAATCCCAACTTCAGGCATCTTGCACTTGGTTTTCAGAGGTGATGAGCACCTACAATTCCAGATTTTAAAGCTGAAAGGGAACACTGTGATCACTCAGTCTGATCTTTTATAAAACATAAGCCACAGAATTTCACCAAGTGATTCCTTTATCAAGCTCAAGAACATCTTTTACAAATACATCTAATCTTGATTTAAATACTTAGGGCTTTTCTACACTACTCACTGGATCTGCGGGCAGTGATCATTCAGTGGGGGTTGATTTATCGCATTTAGTATAGACACGATAAATCAACTGCTGAGAGCTCTCCTGTCGACTCCAGTACTCCACCAGAACGAGGAGTGCAAACAGAGTTGATGGGAGAGCGTCAGCTGTCGACTTACAGCACTGAAATTGCGTATCTTAGATCGACCTCGGGCGGTAGTGTAGACAAGCCCTTAGTGATGGAGAATTCATCACATCACTTGGCAGGTTGTTCCAACGGTTACTCACTCTCATGGTTAAAAATAAGTGCATTATTTCTAGCTTCAGCTTCCAGGCATTGGATCTTATGTTTTTGCCAGATTTAAGAGCTGTCTACTAATACAAATTTCCCCATCTTCAGGTGTATTTCATACACTTATTTCCTTGCTGATTCCCTCTTTTTAGAAGGGATTCCCAGAACTCTTTATCTGACCTTAAATCAGAAATGTATCTATTAAGATATCTTAATATCTACCTACCTGGTAACTCTAATATATTGTGCGCAGCCTTTATTATTTGCTGTCATTGGCTTTGCTTTTACTTGGCTCAGACCCAAGGTCCATCTAGTTCATCTAGGTCCATCTAGTTCAGTATCTGTGTGCATCACCCACACCATCCCTGCCCCCCCATATCTGCCAGACGCTTTAAAGGAAGGTACCCGAAACTCTGACAATTCTGAAATAACATGTTCATAGAGGAAGTTTCTTCTGAACCCTGATTCAGATACTGTTTATTCAAACCCCTCTAAATTTGGAATTGATCCTGACCAATGGGAAATCTTGGCAAGTGATCGTAACAAGTGGCACCATCACCTCCATCAGGGTATCAAAATGCATGACAGGAGCTGACTCCTACAGTCTGAAGAGAAAAGAGCCCACAGAAAGCAAGCAGCTCCCAACCAAGATACATACATTTGCAATAACTGCCAAAGATCAAGCAAATTTCAGATTGGCCTATTCAGTCACATGAGACATTGCAAACCATCTAGATCACAGGCTGCAATTTCCACCATCTCTTGCAGATGAAAGGATGCCAGCTTGTTAACTAATGTAACTGTATTCCTATTTGGAGTCTGCAAAACTGTTGGCCTTGTGACAGTGAGTTCCACAGGTTAATTATACATTGATTTTTTTAAATCAATTTTCAATTTTGTTGCCTTGCTGTTTAATTCAATGTCTCCTTTGTTCAGCATCATGAGAAAAGCCAGACTTGACACTCATTTTACCGTGTCTATACCAGTCATTATCTTATGTACCTTTATCATTCCCTCACTTATTTACCTCCTCTCTGAACTAAACAGCCCCAGCCCTTTCTATCTCTCCTCCATTTGAAAGTCTCTCTCTGCCTCTAGGTATCTCCCTACCACATTCATCTGTCTCTGAACTTCTTTTATTGCCAGTATTTTCTTTTTCAGCAAGTAACTAGCAACGAAGACAGTATTGCAGGTGAAGGTGTATAACTGATTGCTATGATAGCATAACATTTTCAGTACTTTATCCCATTTTGTATGCAACCAACATTTTATTTAAGAGTTTTGAACATTATTCTACATTGAGCAGAGGTTTCCATTGAGTGTCCATAATGGGACCTAGGCCTTTTTTCCCTGAGGGATTAAAGTTAATTTTGAACGAATCACAGTGTACGGATAGTTGCAAATGATGTCTTCCAATGTTTATTACTTTGCTTGAATTTCATCTGCCATCATGTTGACCATTCTCCTAGTGTTCTGAAGCTCCTCAGACTCTTCTCTTGTCTGGACTAATCTAAATTTTGTGCAGTCTCCAAACTGTGGACCTCACCACTTAAACCTTCTCCTGAGATCACTGACAACTATATTAATAGATTCTATGGCCACAAGGGACCAATCACCTAATCTCACTTCTTGCATAACACAGACCATACGACTTCCCCCTAAATAATATCGAACAACATGATCCCACTATTGAACTCTAGGGCACTCTACTCTGAACCTTTTGCCATGCTGAAAACTGACCACTTATTCTCACTCTGCTTCTGTCCCTGTAGCAAGATTGTAATACATGAAAGCACTTTCCCTCTTCTCCCCTACTTTCTTTCCTTAATAGCTTCTTGTGAGGGAATTCATCACAGGTTTTTTGAAACATATAATGTGAAACAGTTCTCCCTTATCTGTAGTCTCAGATGTTTCTAAATAATGTTGAGGCACTTGACCTCATTAAAGATTTAAGTGTATGACAAATTAAAACTTTAAAACTAAGAAATCTAAGTTCTTAATCTGTGCCAAATACATTTTCTTTCCACTCTGAAATTACTCAAAATTAGCCATATAACCTTAGCAAATTACCCAAAACATTCCGCCGTTTGGGTTAGAATAAATGTGTTAGAAAAAACCCTTAATTATGATGATTTTGCATTTGTCCACAGAAAAACAAGATGAAATCCTGGCCTCTCTGAAGTTAACTGGCATTTTACCACTGACTTCAACAAAGCCATGATTTCACCCTGGGTGAATGAAGATAGTCCCTGTTCCAAGAAGCTTTTAAGGTACACTCTTTGTTTTTGCAGAAAAATCTCTCTTCTTCCCTCAGTTCTGTTTTCAGGGATTTTGTGCTGTCATTTCCCTGACTGTCCAGTTGCAATTAACTAAGTAGAGGTGCCACCTGCCCACGTTTGCCCAGAAGCCTCCGTTTTTCAGAGGCAGCAGCTGCCCTGGGAAATCGGCAAGGGTGCTCAGCACATTCTGCCGCTGTGTAGATTTCTGGGCTCAGCAGCATCCTCGAAGTCCCGGTTTTTTCCAGCTTAGAGTAGAGGCAAACCTTAAGCCCAAGTGTCCCCAGGCGGACAAACATCCCGTCTCCGGGGCGGGAAGTGGCACTGACCGGCCCCTGCTGCTAAGCGGTTCTCCGGAGCCCGCAGACCCCTGCACTCGGGCGCTGCCGCTGCTCTGCTCCTCCTGTCCCGGGGCTGTGCCGCTGGGTGCTGCTCGGGCCTCCTGGCGCCCAGGGCCCGGCACTCCGCGCTGGGGCGCCCCGGCGCAAGGGCAGCGCGGCAGGTGCCCCCGGCTGGCGGGGGCAGGCGTGGAGGGAAGCGAGCACCCGCCCCAAGGCCAGCACCGACCCTGTCCCGCCCCCGGAACGGCCGCTCCGCCCCAGCGCCCCAGGACGCGGCTTCCCCCGCCCTGGCGCGTCACCCGCCGGGAGAGGCGGAGGCAGCGGCGGTTTCTCGCCAGCTCCCGTCGCAGGGAAGAGCCGCTCCGGGAACACAACCAGAAAGGAAGCGACCCGCCCGGCCGGGAAGCCCTGCGCCGCCCCGCGCCTCGCCTCGCCCCGGACACTGGTCCCTGCCGGCAGCGGGCACTGCCAGGCGTCCCTCCGCCCGCGGGCTGCTGGGGCCAGCGGGCGCTCGGGCAGCCGCTGGGCATTGCCAGGCGCCTAGGCACCGGCCATGGCTCGCCTCCGCCTGCTGCTGCTGCTCCTGGGCCGCTGGCTGGCGCTCGGCGGCGCCTTCAATCTGGACGCGGACGGCCCGGCTGTTTACTCCGGCTCGGAGGGGAGTTACTTCGGCTTCGCTGTGGATTTCTTCGCGCCAGACTCCTCCTCGTACGTATCTGTCAGCCCGGCGGGCGGGGGTCCGCACTCTGCTGGGGGGGGGGTGTTGTAACCTGGGTCCCCTTTGGCGGCTCCAGGGCCGGGTGAGTCCCCAGAGGGGCTGTGGCCCCTGGTGGCAGGGTGAGAGCAAATGTGAAAAATCAGGACGGGGGTAGGGAGTTAATAGGCGCCTATATAAGACAAAGCCCCGACATCGAGACTGTGACTATCAAATCAGGCCATGATCTGGTCACCTTTGGTGGAGCCTTGAAGGGCCGGGAGAATTGTGAAATGAACAAAGCCTCCCATCCCTTCCTCTTCCCCAGTCCCCCGAAGCGGGCGAACATCCTGTTCTACTGTAGCTCGGGTCTCTAGACACTTGATTTCTCTTCTGGCACTCTCCGCTCTCCCACCCACCCCCTCCTTGCGCTGTGGTTTGGAGATTGACCAGATGCATCCCAAGCGTACAATGTTGAGGGTCGCTTTCTGTGAAAGAGTGAGGGCGTTGTGTGAGTGGCTGTGGAAGTCACACAACTGGGTGGATGAAAGAAACTCTTCTTTTGAAACTCTGATCCATTATCACCTGTGGCAAATTGTGTCGAAGAACGTTGTCAGCCAGAAAAGTAATTCAGAAGTGCACAGAATAAAATAGTAAAGACCAAGCTAAAAGGAGGCTACCTAGGCATTTAAATGGCTACTGTAGCTTATTTTTTATTTGGGAGAAAATCAACCAAGTTCTTTGTATTAAGCCTTTCAGAAGATAACCGGTGGCAGGCATTAGTGCAGGCCTGTTTACTTTGAGGGGAGTGGCTAAATGGCCTAACATTAAGGATTTAAATATCTAGAGGCCCTGAAACAATAGGTTTAAATCTCAGGTGGAGGGGATCATCCCTTCATTCTTCCAGAGTATACTGATCTAGAGCCCACTTTAAATCAGTAGAAATCATTTTGTTTTCTTAAGCCCAGACTGAATCTTGTGCAGTTCAATTTATAGACTTGGCTTTTGAATGAGACCTTAAAAATTGTACTGCCTGGGCACTAAGGGCCATTTTTTAAACCAGATCCTTTTATGTGTGTCAGCATAGGCGTACACAATTACCATGATTGTGTGCACAACCTGGATATACAAAATTCTACTCCCTGCAAACATAGGATAGGTCACTTTTGTTTTAAAACTAGTGTGCAGAATATAATTTTTCTTACTCATCATAGTTAAAGGCAGGGGCATAGACTTTGTGCTTGGAGTGGAAAATTTTCTTAACAGTATTGCAAGACTGTCATCATGATAAATATTATGTATGCAAATCTAGGCATGGGTTTGTATTTGCATTGTTGCATACAAAACACTGAGTATCCTGTTTTAAAAATCTGCCCAAGTAGCTCCCCTGGCAGTTAACAGAAATATAGGATTTTTTTCTAATGACTTTATCAACTGAATCAGCATATCTGTTTCCCACTCCAGTGTTGTGTATGAAGTTGTTTGACTTCATTGCTATAGTTCTTTTCAAACTTGGAGGTATTTCAGTGGTATATCTCTGAATTTTGTGAAGTATCTGAGGGTTCTAAAGGATCAAAAGTGCTCTAGAGATTGTTATTGATCATGTGCTCTTCTTCAAATCTCACACTTTCAAGAAGTTGCAGTCTGATTTTAATTGGCACCTTAAAATAAGGATTCAGAATGACGTAGTTTGTGATTCACAAAAGTGTTCCATAGTTCTTCTATCAACTCTTAGATTAATTATAATACTACAATTGATCTTTCTTAGGTGGGATACACATTGTAGTTCTCTCTTTTTGTGCCCTCCCCACCCCTCCAAAAATCAACTTTAGAGGTAGAAGATTAGCATATATCTAACATACAGGGTGATTTTTCCTACTCATCTCTTGATTTTAGCAGCTAGAATTTGTTTATAAACGTATAAATATTGAGTAACACTTTTTGTAAAGTATCAGCCTTGTTTGCATTCTTTGTTGCTCCTGTTAAGTAGAAGTCACCCTGCCTTAATTTGTAAATGTTGCAACACTCTTTTGTGCTGTCTTCATTCTGCAAGTTTTATACTATTATCTTTAGTTGTATATCTTGAGTAAGAATAGTAAATATGTAAACACATTAGACTTTCCTATTGTATTCTGATCCAACTCCCATTGAAGTCAATTATGGGGGATTTTCTCATTGATTTTAATGGGAGTGACCTTTTAATGCTTTATTGGAAAAGATCCTGGTTTACTATAGTGTTTGTTTGCCAGTACTCTAAGGGTGAAAGCATTTTCCAGATGACCAGCCAAATGAGAGACACATGACTATCCTGTATGGGAATTCTTTTCCTTGGTGGTTTTTATATTGTTATGCAGTCAAAATATGTATATTGTGTGCTTACCCTACAAAATTAAGCCTCAGTACTGCAGATTTACTAACATTTAACTTTAAGCATGTCCCGTTCAATGAAATTATTCACTATTAATGCTCTTAAAGTTAAGAACATGTATAACTCTGCAGGATCAAGGTTTTATGTGCTACCCTACATTTTATACAATGGACCTGTTCAAGTGTTTGCAGAATCATTAGCTGTATTGCATGTTTCATAAACATATCTATTTGCTGTGAAAGAGACACACGTTCTGAAATATCAACTTCATGATAGTTGCACCAGATTGCATACATACAAAGCAGTGATCATAATTAAGGCTATATTTTGTGTCAAGTATTTTTAGTAAAAGTCACGGATGGGTCATGAGCAGTAAACAAAAATTCACAGCCTGTAACCTGTCCATGACTTTTACTAAAAATACCAGTCAATAAAACTTGGTGGGGGGCTGCCTGGGGCCCCTGTGGGTGCTGAGAGAGGGCAGCTTGGCTGCTTAGCGGGGGACGGCCCGGGACACTCACTAGTGCTGGAGGGTTTGGGGGTGGCCGGGGACCCCCACTGGTGCTGGGGGAGCGCAGGTAGTGGCGCACGGCCCAGGACCCCTGCTGGTGCTGGTGGGCGGCCGTGCATGGCCCGGTACCCTTGCTGGTGCTTGGGGCACGTGGGTGGTGGCATGTGGCCCGGGACCCCCACTGGTGTTGGGGGCGACAGGTTGGTGGGGCTGGCAGGCTCCCTGCCTCCTCCTCCCAGTAGCAGCAGAGTTTGGGTGTGGGAGAAGGCAGAGGTTTGGGGCACAGGACGGAGTGAGGCGGGCTCTGGGCAGCGCTTATCTGGGGGGCTCTCCTGGAAGCGGTAACACCACTTCGCTCAGCTGCTAGGCAGAAGACTGGCCAGGAAACTCTGCGCATTACCTCAGCCCAGAGCACTGGTCCTGACCAATGGGAGCTGCGAAGTTTAACATCCAGAAAATTTAACGTCAAGAATGGAATGAAGCACAAGTTATAAACCTTAGTCCCCTCCAAAAAACTGATTACAAATCTTGAAGCTTGTCCCTTGTGTACTAAATTTTTCTGTGTCACGCACTGCATAATTAGCCTTCACTTTATCCCCTCTGCATGCTTGTGGCTAAATAGCAAAGCTTTCATTAATTTCAGTGGTTCAGGATCAGATCCATGATTCTTCCTTTGTGTTATGCAGAAGCTTGACAGTGTATGTAAAAACATAGCTTGCCCATTTGGTCCAACCACTGTGCAAGAGAGAGAATAGGCAGTGAAGAACAAACTACATGATATCTTCAGTGGACCATTGTGCAGAAATTCAAGAAAACTGTTTTTCATTATGATTAGGAAAACGCATTTAGTGAAATCAGTATTGGATCATGTTACAGTAAAAGCTTTGTTATCTGGCATGTTGGGGGAATGGGGAGTGCCGCTAAGTCAAAAATTCCAGTTGACTGAGAAGGAGGGAGTTTGGGCTCAGGGCTGGGGTTGGGGCATAGGAAGGGGTGTGGGGCGTGGGCTCTGGAAGAGAGTTTGGGTGCGGGATGGGACAGGAGGTTGGGGGCACGAGAGGGTGTGCGGTGTGCCGGATCCTGGCAGCACTCATTTCAGGTGGCTCCTCGCAAGTGGCAACATGTCCCTGGCTGCTCCTAGGCAGAGGCATGGCTGGGCGGCTCTACGTGCGGTCTCTGCCCATGGGAGTGCAGAGCCAACACTTGCGGCAGAGTGGGGAGCAGCAGCACAGAGCCCCTGTGGCTGTCCCTCCACCTAGGAATAGCAGGAACATGTCACCACTTCTGGGGAGCCACACTGAGCCAGGTAGGGAACCTGCCAGCCCTGCGCCAACCAGACTATAAACCAGACTTTCAGTGAAGATCAGAAATGCCGGTTTATAGAGCTTCCCAGTTGGTAAAGTGCCAGATAATGCAGCTTTTACTGTGTATGATTTCTGCCAAGCTTGTGACATGGATCATTGACTCCTGAGCCTTTTTTGTTGCTTCTGTGTAGAATGTTTTTTTGAGTTGTTGTTTTTTTGTCACCTACTCTTCACTTGATATAGCTTCTTTAAGCTCTGCTTCATAAATGTATTAAGGCTTTAATGTGTTTATTTTTAACTTGCACATAATTTTTGCAGCATTTTTTGTTACTCAATAAAACTTTATTGTTTGGAAAATAATTCATCTTCATTAATTCTGAACATATGCTGCAGAGTGCCTGGCAGCAATGAGAGCACCCACTTAGTTTTTATTGTAAACTCTGACACAACTCATAGGATCATTGTGACCTTGTGTTTGTCAATCATAAATGTACAGCAAGCCCCACAAAATTTGTAGCTACACTGCCTGTTTTATGATCGTAGATGTGCATCAAACATCACACAGTTCCTAACAGGTCCCCAAACTGCAGAGCCATTTGGAACACACAATGCCACAGTGTCTTACTGTGACTCGCTGTTAAAGTGCTCTTCCAAAGCTTCCTGATATAGCTCCTATATCTCCATGCTAACCTCTTCTGATAGCCCCTGTGTCTGGCTGTTCAAACTCAGCAGACAGCTGCTCTATCTCTGCCCTACATCCTGGCAGCAACTCTTCCCCCTTTGCTTCACAGATACTATGCTGGTAGTCGAATCTGTCAAGGTGGTCGGTGTAAGGCTGGGGAAGGCTGGGTCACTGTTGGCATTGCAACATTGCCAATAGCAATCTGCGTGTTGGGAAAGAAAGTCCTTGCTTGTAGCTTTCAGAAGAGCCCTCTGTTCTTAGAGATGTGACCATCATGCACCTTGCCTGACCAGACCACACTGATGTCAATGAAGCATTCCAGTGATCTACCAGTTCTTGCATAAAAGTAGCCCTTTTTGTTGATGTACTTTGTAGCAAGGCAGTCTGGTGCCAGAGTAGGGATGTGTATGCCCTCTGTTGCCCCCACAGTTTGGGAACCCCATTGCTGCAAATCCATCTATTGGACTCGGCATGCTGCCAAGAGTCAGAGCCCTGTGTACTGGGAGATGATTAATGGCCCTGTACGCTTGTATGACAGCGGCTTTCCACAGTGGATTTTCCCATTCCAAAATGATTTCTCATTGACCAGTAGCAACCTGGCAATGCAAGTATCCACAGTGTGAATGCCACTTGATTTTTCCACTGTCAGTGCAGCTCTCATTCTGGTGTCCCTGCACTGGAGAGCTGGGGGCGATCAGCATACAGATCCAGGAATGTGGCCTTGTACATCCAGAAGTTCTGCAGCCGCTCCTCATCTTCCCAAGCTTACGTAACAATGCCATCCCACCAGTCAGTGCTTTTTTCTCAGGCTTAGAACTGGCACTCCGCCATTTTGCAGCTGCTCTGTGCACACCACCACCAATCTTGAATTGGTTCTCGCTATGTCCCTCTGCAGGCTTTTCTCCAGAAAATCATCACGTTCTCCATGGCTCTTCTTGAGGCTCTGCAAATACAAGAGTATCATGTGTCCTGTGATTGTAATGCTCATGACAATAATTCAGAGCTGAGCATGTTCCATGTTTCTGTCAGCGATGACAGACAGTGACAAGTCCCATGCAGGTTCATGGGATTTTCAAAATAGGAACAAAAGTTATGGAATAGAGATGACATCTTGGATTGGAGACAGTTGCATGATGGGGTCTTGACCCTGGAGTCACGACTCATTTTGACTCCACCATGCATTTCCAAAACTTTCCAAAAGACAGTGCACTGCTGGATAGTAGTTAGTTGCACACTGGGATACCTACCCACGGTGCACCGCACGTTGCATTGAAACAAGCACTCCTTTGTCTTGAGTACATAAAATACCTTTTTGTTTCTGACTGCCACCACCAATGGTACCATCCCTGCATGAAAACGAGTAATGTTAAAAACAGAATCTCATTGACTTCACTGGGTTTTGGATCAGGTCTTAAGTTTGTGGGATCCACTTAGATTATTCCTGACCAGCTAGTCATATTACATCTGATTTCAAAACAGTGGGCCAGATCCTCAGCTAGTATAAATTATGTAGTTCCCTTGACTATACTGATTTACCCCAGCTGAAAATCTGGTGTACCCTTGCTTCACTTTGGTAAGTGCACTAAGAATTGCTTAAGTGAAAGTTTAGAAAGCAGCAATTGATATGTAGAGAAGATTAAGAAACCTGGGTGTTTCCACATGGGGGATATTTTCTAACCAGTGCTGAAGTTGGTTCAGCTAACTAATTTGCGAGCCTTACATGGTTATCTGAATCAGTTTCAGGACCGACTCTGTTTAAACAAGCCATGCTATCTAAAGCTGTCTAAAATCAGGTCTCTGCTATGACTCTAACTGGTTTTAAAATCTATCTGAAAATATTCCTAGCATAGACAAGGGGATCCTATAACATAGTATGTTCTTATGAGTTTCTATAGGGGAGATACACTGGGAGTGCTGTCCTTTCTCTTCCTTTTGCTGGAAGCATTCTTTTTCTCTTTAACACGTTGGTTTTGGTTGTATGTAAGGGCCAACCAACAAGGCGTCTCATTGTGCTAGGCTCTGTACAAACACAGTGCAGTAGACAGTCAATCTCTGTCTTGAAGAGCTTACAGTCTAAATAGATCAGACAGACACAGGGTGAGGAAAGGGGTAGAACACATAAGCGGAGCAAACAATATGATGATAGCAAAGAGCATGTTGGTTCCACAATTATTATTTTTTTTGCTTTAGTTAGGAGGGGATGAGGTAGACGGAAAGGGAGGAGAAGAGAGATGAAGGGTACGGAGCAGGGACCTGCAAGGATGAAGGGCTCTATCCCAAGCCCAAATATCTACACAGTGATTTTAGCCCTTCAGCCTGAGCCCCACAAGCCCACGTCAGCTGACCTAGGCTAGCCATGGCTATACCATAGGTCTTTTATCCATGTGTAGATATACTGTGTGAGGGCACGAGAGGGCTGGAGAAAACAGCCAATCAGCATAGGGCAGAAAAAGTCCACTCAGAACTATGGAAGGTTCTCTGAATATGGAGCTCACATGAGCAGATAAGGAGGGAGGTGATATTTCCTTGGTCCTAGGGTCCTCGTTGTGTTTGGGTAGTCTCCCCTGCACAGTTATGTGTCCAGGGGGCGTGGAAGGAGGGGTTGTCCCAGTTTGCCCCATTTTACCTCCTCCCACCAGTGCAGCAGACCCTGCTTTGGCTGCTTCTGTCCCTACTGGCTGGAGTCTCTGGCTTTGACAAATAAATACAAATTTGACATAAATGATAGGAAGGCAGAGCTGCCCAATGCCTACTTTCCTTCACTAGTCATCCAGTCACATATTATTTTTGTTAGAAGACTGAAGTTACCAGGGACAGTAGAGGGGAAGGAATGCAGATCAGGATAAATGAAGAACACATCGGATACATTGTCTAATTTGAATGAATTCAAGTCAGCGGGGCCTGGTGATATTCACCCTTGGGTGCTGAAGGCATTAGGTGAAGAAATCTCAGCGTCGCTGGCAATAATATTTGCAAACTCATAGATGACAGAAGAGATTCTGGAAGACTGGAGAAGGGCTAGCCTAGTGTGTGTCTTTAAGAAGGAGAAGCCAGGGAAGTATAGACCAGTCAGCATGACCTTGATACCTGGTAAGCTACTAGAGCAGAGAATAAAACATACAATTTGGGAAGACCTGGAGGATGGAAGGGGTGATCGCTAGCAGCCAGCTGGGGTTCACTAAGAGCAGATCATGCCAAACCAACTTGATTTCCTTCCTTTACAGAGTAAATGGTTTGGTGGGTAGGGAGAATGCTGTGAATACTTGGACTTTAGCAAGGCTTTTCACACAGTCCCACGTGAGTAACTATCAATGGAATGATGTCAGATTGGAGGGAGGTCTCAGGTGGGGTTCCACAGGGATCTGTTCTAGGTCTGGTGTTATTTAACATCTTTATTAATGACCTGAGTATAGGACTAGAGAGTATACTGATCAAATTTGTAAATGACACAAAGCTCGGGAGGTTGCAAACACTTTAGAAGATAGAGCTAAAATTCAAAAGGGTTTTGTTAAATTGGAGAATTGGGCTATAGATAACAAAATGAAATTCAACAAAGGCGAATGTAAGGTGCTACACTTAGGGACGGACACCAGAGGACAGCTGTACATCCAGTGTTGATCACAGTGAGCTCAAATTTGAAGTCAAAACAGGAGTACGTCATGGGTGTGTTGTGTCTGCAATCCTCTTCAACATTGTCATTGACTGGGTAATGTGGTGTGCAACAGAAGAGGCTTGAAATGGACACTCTTCTCATCCTTTGAAGATCTGGACTTCACAGATGACGTCACTCTAATTCATACCTAACACCATATACAAGAAAAAACAACTTCACTCATCACATTCAGCCAGCAAATTGGACTGAAAATCAACTGCAATAAGACAGATATGATGACCTTTAATATTGCCTCACCATCACCAGTACGGATAGAGGATTATTTACATACGGATAGAAACATTCACATGCTTGGGCAACACCATCAGCCAGGATGGTGGAACAAGTCAGGACATCTGGAACCAAATCAATAAAGCCAGAAGCAGCAAAGAGATGCATGCATCCGACAAAGTGGGTATTCACTCACGAAAGCTCATGCTCCAATACGTCTGTTAGTCTATAAGGTGCCACAGGACTCTTTGCTACTTTTACAGATCCAGACTAACACGGCTACCCCTCTGATGATAAAGCCAGAAACACTCTTAAATACACTCTGGAAATCATCAAAATACGACACCAAAACCAAACTCAAGGTTTATCAGAGTGGAGTACTTTCAGCACTACTTTATAGTGCAGAATGCTGGGGAATGAGAAAGTATGACATGTCCAAACTGTCTTCATTCCATACAACTGCCTCAGAAAAATCCTTCATATCTTTTGGCCCAGAACAATCTCAAACCAAAATCTATTGACACAATGAAGCCAAGAGGATCTGAGCACCATCACTGCCAGGAGACGCTGGAGATGGATTGTCCATGTGCTTCAGATGGAAACTGATTCCATCACCAGAACAGCATAAGATGGAAACCTGAAGGCAAGTGAAAATGAGGCTGCTCAAAAACAACATCACTGTGCTAAACATCAGAGGTGTAATAGGAACATGATGATGATGATACTTAGAGAAGAAAAAACAAATGAACAAATAGAGAATGGGAGTTAGCTGGCTGGGCAGCAGCACTGCTGAAAAGGATCTGGGAGTTGTGGTGGATCACAACCTCAATATGAGTCAGCAGTGCGATGCAGTTGCAAAAAAAAAAAAAGCAAAGTGCAATTTTAGATTGCATTAACAGAGACATGGCATGCAAGTCATTCTACTTAGCGCTGGTTAGGTCTCAGTTGGAGTTCTGTGTCCAATTTTGGTCACCGGTATTTAGAAAGGATGTAGAGAAACTGGAAAGGATCCAGAGATGAGCGACACAGATGATCAAAGGAATGAAATGCAAGCCATATGAGCAAAGGCTGAAGTAACTGGGTATGTTTAGTTTTGAAACGAGGCAATTAAGGGGGACGTAATAGTAGTCTTCAAACATTTGAAAGGCTACAATAAAAAAATGGAGAAAAGTTGTTCTCTCTTGCCACAGATGGCAGCACAAGAGACAATGGTTTCAGACTACAGTATAGCAGATTTAGATTAAATCTCAGGGGGGAAAAACTTCCTAACTGTAAGGACAGTCGGACAATGGAACAGACTGCATAGAGAGATGATGGAAGCTCCTTCACTGGAGGTTTTCAGAAGGAGGCTAGATAGCCATCTGTCTTGCAGGATTTGTTGTGTCTAAACCATCCATCCTGGCAGGGGGTTAGACTAGATGTCCCTTGAGGTCTTTTCTAACCCCATGGTTCTGTGATTCTATGACAAACTATTTATTAAGCATTCCTCTCTGCATTGGTAGTAACACTTTTACCCACTGTCTGCATTTGAAAATGTATGTGAGGAAAATAGCCATCTGTGGTGTCAAGGTTTTTTCCCCCACTTTGAACTTTAGAGTAAAAATGTGGGGGACCTGCATGGACCTTTCTAAGCTTAATTCCTAGCTTAGATCTGGTAATGCTGCCACCAGCCAAAAATATAGTGTTTGGCACACTTCCCGTTTTCCCCCAAAACCTTCCCTGGGGGAACACAAATCCAAACCCCTTGGATCTGAACACAAGGAGAAATTAACTATCCCCCCTACTTTCCTCCCAGACCTTCCCCTCCCTGGGTTGTCTTGAGAGACTTCACACAGGTCCAAACTCCTTGGATCTTAAAACAAAGAGGGATTAACCTTCCCCCTCCTTTTCCCCCCACCAATCCCTGGTGAGTTCAGACCCAATCCCCTTGGGTCTTAAACAAGGAAAAAAATCAATCAGGTTCTTAAAAAAGAAAGCTTTTAATTAAAGAAAGAAAAAGTAAAAATTCTCTGTAAAACCAGGATGGAAAATGCATTATAGGGTATTCAGATTCATATAGACTAGAGGGACCTCCCCCTCCCCCCCCAAGCCTTAGATTCAAAGTTACAGCAAACAGAGGTAAAAATCCTTCCAGCAAAATGAAAAACATTCACAAGTTGAAAGAAAACAAACATAAGACTAATCCGCCTTTCCTGGCTATACTTACAATTTTGAAACATGAAAAACTGATTCAGAAAGATTGGGAAAGTCTAGGTGTACGTCTGGTCCCTCTTAGCCCCTAGAGCAAACAACAAACAAAACAAACAACACAAACAAAGACTTCCCTCCACCAAGATTTGAAAGTATCTTGTCTCCCCATTGGTCCTCTGGTCAGGTGTCAGCCAGGTTCACTGAGCTGCTTAACCCTTTACAGGTAAAAGAGACATTAACCCTTAACCATCAGTTTATGACACATGGCTTTAAAGGGAGGAACAGTGTCATAGTATTCAGTATAAAATGGAAATAATACAATGGACTGCTTAGTAATTGCTGCCTCTTATTTTATATCTACACTGTTTTTCAAATTCAGACCTTAAAGAAAGTGCTGATTAGTCAAGCGTGGTTCGTAGAATTGTCGGAGTTTCTGAAAGATGTAATAATCTTGAGTTGAATGGGAGTGAGAAAAAGAAAGAGAACCCAAATCCGAATATACAGAAGTAGATTTTTGCAATCTGCAAGTTCCCACAGCCTTATGTCACAACAGCCACTGGGCAGAGTGCAAATCTAAATATACATGAAGATTTTAAAAATTAGAATAGGTGTGAGAGGAAAAAAGGGTTCGTTTTTGATGGGTTCCAATAAAGACTCAGTCATATGCCAAACGTGCAAATGTGTGGTTGACCACAGCTGGAGTTCTTGGAGGGACTAATTAAAAAAAAATTGCTACTGCTAAGCTGATTTACTAGTCAGAATATTTTAAAAATGAAAACTCCTAGATTTTTATCAAGGTTGGCCTTTGACTATCTGCCGTGAATTGGTTTTGGTATGAAATGAACTAGAAGTGATGCCAGACTATTTTTTGTTGTTTTTTTTTAATCAGGGCACACTACATCCTCTTCTGTCACACACACACACACAAGATTGAATAATGAAAGGAGGGAAGGAAAGGCTGTCCAGCTAAATGTTTGTTTTGAAATCTGAATCAGTCAGGAAATGTTTTAAACATGAATCTCTATTTACACTTTCACAGCTGTCTGGTTTTTAGTCAAAATTTTGTTTTAACCTGCATTAACACAGGATCCAAAACAAACCCCCTAATCCGAACATCTCTGAATCCAAATTCTAAGTTTGTGTCTTAGAACCATGGTTACATAACCGTTTGAAGCACTACATAAGAGCTAAGCATTATTATTATTAATTAGCGACTGTCCTCTTGAACCTTCTATTTGTGTTTTCTTTTTTACTTCAGGATATTTCTTCTGGTGGGCGCTCCAAAAGCGAACACTACACAACCTGACATTGTAGAAGGAGGCCAGGTGCTCAAGTGTAACTGGAATTCCAACAAAAACTGCCAGCCTGTTATATTTGATTCCACAGGTAAAGTGTGATATACTTGCTGTAAGTAGATGGAGCTTGTAATGTTTCCCATGTCCTAAGCCAAGGGGCTTTCACAACAAAGTTTTTGGTAGCCTCAGAGTGACTTACATTGACACTTTTTCCTAAAATACATATTTATTTCTTTTTCCTAAAGTTAATTATGGACATATACACATCCAAATCATTGTAATTTATTTAAGTATGCGGATTCAATAATAAAAATAATGTTGTGAAAAGTAATATTTGTATGTTCTTTATCACTTTCCACGGCACACTTAGTAGCTAGCTGGAAGGCTGTGATAATTGATACTAGAAGTATCAGACTCTACTTGTATCACTTATCACAGCCTTCCAGCTAGCTATTAAGTGTGCTGTGAAAAGTGGTATTAAAGAACATACAAATATTACTTTTCACAACAAGTATTATTTATCACATCTTCCCAGGTGAAATATGATACTTGCATGTTTGTTCATCACTTTTCTCAGCAAGCACCAGGACAAATTAAGCCCTAGAGGGGGAGGCAACGGAGGCCAGGGGTGATGTAGGGATGGTTGTGGGGCTAGAAGAGGCAGTGGAGGGCCAGTGTGATTGGGGGGTTGGGGTCTGCATGGCCAGAGCCAGGGGTCAGTGTCTGCTGCTGCATGGTCAGAGCTGGGGGCTGTGCAGCTGAAGCCAGAGGCTGGAAGTCGCTGCCATGTGGCCAGGACCAGGGGTCAACACTCAGGGTTGGCTTCCGCCATATGTCAGTGGGAGCCTGGGACCAGAGCCAGAGGCTAGTGGCCAAAGCCAGGGGCTAGAGGGCACCCCAAGTCCTGCAGCCTGGCTCCTGAAGTCCTGCTGCTGAAGCTGCTGCTTAACCACCCCAGGGCTGAAGCCCATCCTCTCCCCAAGGTTGGTCAAGAACTCACCTTGCTTCTGCAGTGTTGTGCCCCACCTGTCTCTGGAGGCAGTGCAGGACAGTGCATCCAGGAGCAACAGGGAGAGAGACGGAAAGGCCAATACTTGCCCAGGAGGCTGTCATGGCCACACGAAAGGCCCCTGGTGGCCGCATTAGAGAAATTCTGCACCTAAGCAATGTCTGACAGTGTGAGCATGTTCAGATTCAGATGAGGGGATGTGATTCCAGTTAGTTTAAATGCAAGTTCTCTTGGTTTGGCTCACTAGTCAGTGCTTACTCTTCTTTCTCATTGAGAATTTCAGCGAGTTTGTGTGTGCTGGAAACTTATGTGATCACAAGTATTTCTTCATTATTTTTTTTCGTTTAACCTGACTACGGCCCTGGTTATTCATTCATACTTTCTCTTGTGTATTCTGAAATATATCTAAGACATTACATGGTAAATACAGCCCTGACTCCCACTCAAAAACATCAAACTGAAACCTGTGGGTGTAAACTGAAACAAAAGCAAAGGTTTTCATGAACAGAAATCAGTGGGGTTTTTACAACTCAAGTCATTTCACAATACTTAATTCACATCTTTGTCAGGATTTCTCAATAGGTATGTGATGAGAAATTAACCTATGTCAGGACTGTACTAAAATGGAAAACAATATTACACTGTGCAATGTTATCATTCCATTCAGTCTTTACGCTCTGTTACACTTAGTGACTTCCACCAGCTGTAGTAGGCTATGCGATAATCCACTGCACGTGTTCCTACACTTGAGCCCATGGATATTGAATCCTGTTTTCCACAGCTTGTTTTAGGCTAGCATGTGGAAAAACCATTGCATGTCATGAGTGTGGATTAGCAAGACCTATATTAATGTGGCCTGAGGAAGCACTGGTGATTTAGAGCATTACAGGTCACCATCCATCTGTGTGTCTGTCAGTACTGTCTATGTACATGTATGCACACGTGAGTTTTGGCTTGATAGGTTGTCATGCTTATTCAGAATTTGTAAATTATACTACAGTACAATCAAGATGCTGCTCCTCTGTTGCATTAATTTGTCAAGGTATCTCACCAAAGTCTCTGAAATCTGCACATGATACTGGAAATTGTTCCGTTTATTAGTTTCTAAACAGTTGAAAGCTGTACTCAGCATAGTGTGTATAAAACTCATATCAAGATTTGGCTCTTTCTTCATTGGGAACAAACCATGGTTTTAAAGTTGTTTTGGCTGTAAAATCTCAGTCCACAGCTACCAGTTTGTCAGACTGCTTAGGACATAAAAACTGTGTACAATTATTATTTTCAAGTTATTAGGGTTTTTCCCCCCCTTCTGAACAGGGTAGGGTAAGAGTCATGAAATTGGGGGGTTGGATTTGACTGGAGAGTAGTGTTGGCACTAGCTTTAGATGTCATAATGGTGTATCACATATTTGTTCTTCAAAATATTTCTTAACATATATCTAGAAGTAAGACTGACTCTTTTTTTTAACATTTATTTCACAGTACCCTAAAGCATGCTAAGTACTTTACAGCACAAATACAACAAGAGTGAAATCCTGACACCATCAGAGTCAATGACAAAGCTCCCATTGACATCAGTGAAGCCAGGATTTCACCCCAGGTCCTTGCCTCAAAGAAACCTTTTCTCGTTTCCCTCATGTCCAAAGTTAGGTGGTAAAAGAGTATAGGTTGTGGGAGGGTAAAACTTAAATATGATCATGTGGTTGCCTAGTTTAGTCCTGCAAGATTAATTTAAAACCTATTTTAAGCAAATAAATCCTTCAAATGTACTCCTGATGTCGAAAATATTCTCTGACTGTCCCATAAGCGATGGGCTAGTACTCAAAGCCATATTCAGGCAACAAGACTTAAGAGCAGAACATCGAGGAATCTGAGGGTATGGCTACATTTGGAATTTCAAAGCACTGCCGCGGCAGCGCTTTGAAGTGTGAGTGTAGGCAGCGCTGGGAGAGAGCTCTCCCAGCGCTGCATGTAAACCACATCCCTTATGGGTGTAGCGTGCAGCGCTGGGAGCGCTCCCAGCGCTGCTGCCCTGATTACACTGACGCTTTACAGCGCTGTATCTTGCAGCGCTCAGGGGGGTGTTTTTTCACACCCCAGTTGCAGCACTGTAAAGTGTGAGTGTAGCCAAGGCCTGAATGTTTAACACAGCTGACACTTCTGATGTAACATGAGCTTTAGAAACTCAGATTCTCAGCTGTCCTGTGTTTTATATTCACTCTAAATCATTGATTATAACCCTTTTGCAAACCACCCTCTTGAGTTCTGAACAGTCCTTTTGATAGGGTAGGATTGGTTTTAGTATAGTTGAGGCTTGTCAATCAGGTCAATGACTGCTGTACAAATATCTTTGACCAGAATACTGCATATATACATCTCCTCCTTTCAGTAATCTCTTTTGAAAATTTGGTATTCTGGATTAAGTCAGTAGTACAAATGGCCTTGAATAACCAAATTGCAGATGTTTAGCAGTTCACGATTAAGATACTTTTTGTTAGGGGATCTCTTTTTTTTTTTTTCCCCTTTAAATATCATCATTATTAGATGCTTTATAAATACCAAGAAATATAGGGGATATTCTGGTCATTAAACTTCTTTTTGACATTAAGCACTGTAGATGAATGTTATTGACATGTATTGCAATACAATTTTATAGCATTTTTACAACCAAACTAATAAGTGTGCCACTAGTACAGAAATCAGTGTAGGCTCCAATAAATGGTAGAGTAAAATTTCATATATAGGAAGAAGGTTTTGAAAAGTCTACTGTTGAAAAGTGCTATATAAGAGAGAGAGATTACTAGGGCCTGGTCTACACTGGGGGCGGGGGGTGAGGGGTGCAGATGTAAGATACGCATCTTCAGCTACGGGAATAGTGTAGCTGAAGTCGATGTATCTTATTTTGACTTACCTCCCGTCCTCATGGCACGGGATCGACCGCCGCAGCTCCCCCTGTTGACTCCGCTACCGCTGCTCGCCTTGGTGGAGTTCTGGAGTCGATAGGAGCACGTTCGGGGATCGATATATCGTGTCTAGACAAGGAGTGAAATTTCAGTCCCCGATAAATCAATCAGGTGAGTAGTCTGGACATACCCTAGCTAGTCAAGGAAAGCAGGATGCCAGCCCCATTTGTGCAGGCTGTATTTTTAAAAGGTCAGTTGGTAGTTCTTTGAAATCTTGTAGTTCATTTTCATCCACTGGATGTTAGCATTTGGTCAACAGATTAAGGAGAAATATGTTCGTAGTCTAAATCGGGGTGCTCAAACACCTGTATACGTTTGAAAATAGCGCTCTTTAAAGGACATTACGCAGTTAGGGCCCCAAGTTTAAATTTACTTTTTTTCAAAACCTGTTATAAAAATATATTGCAAACTTTTCTTTTATTTAAACATTCCCTTGCAGTATAGTAGCTATATTTGCCTTGGGTTAGTGTGCAAGATCAAAAAAGCGAAACTGATTGTAAACTGCTAGCAGAGGTAAAAGCTGTATTTAAGTTGGAGGTGTAAACAGAAAGATATGCTTTAGCCAAACACAAGTTATTGGGCTCAGTGCAAAGGAAATGGATGAAATTTGATGTCATCTGATTCAGGATACAGATGATCCTTTCTGGCCTTAAATGAACCTGTGAATTGAGGGAGTACAGTTTCAATGTCCGAGCTGAACATAATTAAAAAACATAAACTTCAAATGCTCTAACGTATTTTAGCTAGGAAAATAATTTCAATATGAATAATCATAGGCCCTGATCCTGCAATCCATTCCACACAGGACCTCTGTGCAGATTCTCAATTACTTCAGTGGGAACCTGTCATGCCGCTCAAATTGCAGGATTGGGGCTTAAACTGGTCTAATTAAAACAGATAAGAATTTTGTTTTGAATATCAGAGGGGTAGCCATGTTAGTCTGGATCTGTAAAAGCAGCAAAGAATCCTGTGGCATCTTTTAGACTAACAGACCTATTGGAGCATGAGCTTTCGTGGGTGAAAGCTCGTGCTCCAATACGTCTGTTAATCTATAAGGTGCCACAGTACACTTTGCTGTTTTAGATATGGTTTCAGAAGTTGATAGTGGAACAAAATCAGGTCTTGTTTACAACAGTGTAGGAGAGCAGAATTTGTCTATATTTCTGTGTCTTTGATAAGCTTTATGTTTTCTGGATTATGCTGAAGTACAGTCTTGGACACTGCTAGCAATCTTTATAAGAGTTCTGTAATTAATAGATCTTTCTATGCTAGCTGAAAGACTTCTGCTAGATACAGAACCCCCAGGGGCAAGTGGCAAAAGATGATGTGCCTCTTCTGTGGTGATCACAATTAATGAATCAGTTTAGGCTCTGAATATTTACAATAGGTTTTCCCATATGCCAGGCAAAGTAGGTAGAGGAAAAGGCCTCACTACTATAATGCATGTCTCTACTTATCAAGGTATGTACTACTGGGCAAACAAGCAGTGTTTTATTTGTATTTTTGCCTTAGGTAATGGGCACATTAGGTTCCTGGCATAGGCGGCGGGTTATATGGGCTCGAGGTGCCCGGGCTTCAGGAATATTCAGGGCTGGGTGCCCTGCTCCAGCAATATTTGGAGCTGAGTCTCTCCCCCAGCCCTGCCTGGATCGGGTCCCGTCCCCGGCGGGTCTCCCCCCACTGCCCCGCCCTGCCGCGTCCCTGCCTGGAGCGGGTCCCGGCCCCCGTGAGTCTCTCCCCACTGCCCCGCCCTGCTGCGTCCCTGCCTGGAGCGGGTCTCGGCCTTTGCCTTCCACCCCTCCCCCTGTGTCCCCCCTCCGCCGCGTCCCTGCCTGCTCCTGCTGCTCGAGTAGAGTGGCTCCTGGCAGAACTGCTGTCTGCTGCCCCAGGGTCCTAGCGCCTGCCATCCGCTAATGGCAAGGCAGGCTTCACTTACCCTGCTCTTCTGCCCTAGCCCTGAGCCTCTCCTACGCCCCAAACCCCTCTTTCCCAGCCAGAGCCTTCATCCCTCTGCACCCTGATCCTCTTTCCCAGCCAGAGCCCTCATTCCCCTGCACCCTAATCCTCTGCCCCAGCCCTGAGCCCCCTCGCAGCACAAACCCATCATCCTCAGCCCCAACCCTCGTTCCCCTGCACCCTGAGCCTCTGCCCCAGCGTGCACCACCTCCCCCTTCCCACACTCCCACCTCCAGCCGAGCCTGCACCCAAACTCCCTCCCAGAGCCTGCACCCCTCACCCCTTCCTACACCTCCATCACCAGCCCAGAGCCTGCACCCAAACTCCGTCCCAAAGCCTGCAGCCCTCACCCCCACCTGCACACCCACCCCCTACCCCAGCCCGGAGCCTGCACCCAGTACCCAAACTCCTTCCCAAAGCCTGCACCCCTCCTGCACCCTAATCCCCAGCCCAGGACCTGCACCTCAGACCTCCTCCCTGAAACCCCGCCCAGAGCCTTAGGCAGGTGGAGGCGGAGTTGGGGGGCGGGTTCTGGGCACCACCAAAATTTCTACAAACTTGCCTCCCATGGTTTCTGGAACTTAAAGATAAGAATTTCATAGTTGAGAATCATGGTGGCTCAGGAGAATTTTTATTCAGATACATTTTCAGTTGTTAAAATTTCATTTGAGTGTTTATGGAAGTGCTGTATTTATCACATTGTGTCTGGGAGATTGAAGTGTGTTTATACTCCAGAAAAACAGGGCAGTCAATGCATTGTAACAATGCAATCTATTTTAATGTGTGTAGCTGGTTCCTTGCCATTATCAGGCCAGTAGTTCAGATTGCCAAAGCAGAATCATATTTTCTTTTTTTAAAAAGTGCATGGCAAGAAGAAGGATGGTATTTTGATCTCTTTAGAGCAGAAATCTATTCAGATACTTTGTAAAGTACATGTGAAGTTTGGTTGCTAATGGAGGTAAGTCTGTTACACAACCTTTTGTGAGAAAGTCTGTGAGAAAGTTAAACTAAGCCTCTTGCCCATAATAGTTACTTTTGTATTGGAGGTTTTCATTCTCTTTCATCCTGTGTCCCTTTATTCAGCTACTTGCAAACAGATATTCTTCAGAATTCTCTGTTCCTGTATTTCTCTTCCTATGACCTTTTAAGCAGTCTTTTAAGGGCCTATAAGAATCCTCAAAATAGTTTATGGCAGTGGTTCTCAAACTTTTTTGTACTGGTGACCCCTTTCACATAGCAAGCCTCTGAGTGCGACCCCCACTTATAAATTAATTTTTTATATATATATTTAACACCATTATAAATGCTGGCGGCAAAAGCAGGACTTAGGGTGGAGGCTGACAGCTTGTGACCCCCCGTGTAATAACCTCATGACCCCCTGAGAGGTCTCGACCCCCAGTTTGAGAACGCTTGGTTTATGGGGAGGCCCTAGAGTCTAACATAAGAACCAGGGGGCTCTCAATAAAATTAATAGGCAGCAGATTTAAAACAAACATAAGGAAGAACTTCTTCACACAACACACAGTTAGGGTTGCCAACTTTCAAACTGCACAAAACTGAGCACCTCAGCCCCGCCCCTTCCCGGAGGTTATGTCTCCTGCTCATTACAGTCCCCCTTCCTTGGTGGTTCGCTCTTCCCCACCCTCACTCACTTTCAGTGGACTGGGGCAGGGTTTGGGGTGCAAAAGTGGGTGAGGACTCTGGCTGAGGGTGCAGCTCTGGGATGGGGTCAGGGATGAATGGGTTTGGGGTGCAGGAGGGGGCTTCAGGTTGGGGGGGTGGGGCAGAGGGGTTCTGGTGGGGAACCACGGCCAGTGGGAGTGCAGAGCTGGTGCTTGGGGCAGGGGCAGCATGTGGTGCCCCTGTCTAGGAGCCAGATCTGTTGGCCATTTCTGGGGTGCAGCGCAGAGACAGGGCATGTAGGGAGTAGTCTACCTTAGCCCCACAGCACAGCCAAGTGGACTTTTAACTGCCTGGTCAGCAGTGCTGACCGGGGCTGCCAAGGTCCCTTTTCGACCGGGCATTTTGATCGAAAACCAGACACCTGGTCACCCTACACACAGTCAATCCATGGAATTTGTTGCTAGGAGATGCTGTGAAGGCCAAAAGTAGAACTGGGTTCAAAAAAGGAATTGGGTATGTTCATGGAGGATAGGTCCGTCAATGGCTATTAACCAGGACGGGCAGGAAGGCAACCTCGTTGTCTGAGAACCAGACGCTGGGACTGGATGACAAAGGACGGATCACTCTACAGTTGCCCTGTTCTGTGCGTTCCCTTTGAAGCATCTGGCATTGGCAACTGTTGGAAGACAGAATACTGGGCTTGATGAACCATTGGTCTGGCCCAGTATGGCTGTTCTTATGTTCCTAAGGAAAATCAATTGTCATTTACTGAGTGAATCTTCAATAGAAGACAGTATGCAGGGAACTGGAAAATGCATGTAATTCCTCCATAACATGTGGTGGAGGCTAAGGAAGGAATGATTTGAGTCTCGCATCATATACATATTTCTCCCTGTGTATTTTGAGTGGTTAACTGTGTGGAACCTCTGCAGCTTTGCAGGGTCATCTATCACTTCTTTATTTCTCATATGTTGCACAAATGCTAATTCCTGAGTGTTGTTGAGAAATGGCAACGTAAAACAGATTACTCCCAAGAGTATTTGGCTGTTTTTTAATGGAAAATGTAGTATTCTCTTTGTGCATGGACTAACATTTAATTAAATGGGTTTCTTCAAAATTATTTAATTGTTCATATCTAGTGATAATTCTATTTTATGAAGGTAATATGAAACTTAACGAATGGCTTTCCTGCTTATGGTATATAACACAGGCAAACTTGAGTCTTAAGTGGTTCTGGGGTCAAAGACAGGAGTGCACGCTCTCTCTTTCTCTCTCGCTCTTTCTCTCTCTCATTTTTTAAACTCCCTAGGGCTGGAGTCTGTAGAAGCCTTGCCTACACTAGAGTTTTTAGCCACTGATGTAGCTAGACAAGTTTGAAACTCCTTTCTGTAGGAACTGCCTCCTGGTGGTTGTACTAGGGTTGTACAAAGCTGGTCCCAGAGGAAAACACACACTATACCCTCCTCAGGGTTGACACAATGGGTGTGCTTCCTCATGAGTTGAAGATATCTAGATGCTATTGTGCCACCTGGGGCTTATTTAAGAAAAAAAAATTCCACTCAAACTGCTTTGAGAGACTGAAAGGCACTTGTTTTAAAGTAATCACTGATCCTCCTAAAAGCCATTCCATGCCTGAGAATGTCTATATGTTGATGTAAATCAGTGGGGCAGTTATCTCTTCTTTATGTCCTGCAGAATAAGTACTGCAGTTTTTTTGTACTTATAAGCAAGCAGAGAAAGGTCAAAATGAAAATATGGTCCATATTACCTTCATCAATAGTTTCCAGAATTCTGCATTGATGGTTCCCTCTGAAAAGGCTTTGCCTCTTGGAATTGGTGGTAAGCGCTCAGTAACCTGCCTGGGAATGGCCTACTTTTGAAATGCAAGAAAACCAGCAATCCACTCCCCGAGGCAAGCCCACTGCAACCCCAACTACAAGACAACTCTGCAACCCACCCTCCCTTCAACAGCTACTTACAGTATGTAGAGAGAGAACACATATAGATAAGATTGATAACATCGCATGTCTCCTCACTCTCATGTGACTCAAACCATCTCTTGCACACGTGTGGTGCACTTGTGTGTTGGTGGGCAGACAGCTGCTGTATTTTCAACAGTTTTGATATGTTGTTGCTTAAGCCAGGGGAGGGCAAACTACAGCCTGTGGGCCGAATCTGGCCCGTCAGGGATTTCAGTCTGGCCCATGGGATTGCTGGCCCTGTGACACAGCAAGGCTAAGGCAGGCTCCCCGCCTGCCTGGCCCTGCACCGCTCCCGGAAGCGGCCAGCACCACATCCCTGCTTCCCCTGGGGGAGGGGGAGGCAGAGGGGTCCATGCGCTGCCCTCCCCTGCAGGCACCGCCCACCGCAGCTCCCATTGGCTGGGAACAGGGAACCACGGCCAATGGAAGCTTTGGGGGTGGTACCCACAGGTGAGGGCAGCAAGCAGCAGGCCGCCTGCTCCACCCCACCTCTGGGAGCTACTGCCAGACACGCTGGCCACTTTTGAGAGCGGCATAGGGCCAGGGAAGCCGGGGAGCCTGCCTTAGCCCCGCTGCGCACCACTGCAGAGCCGCTCAAAGTAAGTGGTGCCAGGCCACAGCCTGCACCTTGAACCTCCCCTGCACCCCAACCCCCTGCCTTGGGCCCCCTAACTCCCTTTCTTGAGCCACTTGCTGCACCCTCCTGCACCCCAACCCCCTGAGCTCCCTTCCACACTCCGCACCCCCTCCTACACCCCAGTCCCCTGCCCTGAGCTCCCTGCCATACCCCAATCCCCTGCCCTGAGCCGTCTCTTGCACCCTGGCCCCGATCCCTGACCCCCTTAGTGCACATCCTGCACTCCCTCTTGCACCCCAACCCTCTGCCCCAGCCCTACATTCATGGCCCTGCATGCAATTTCCCCACCCAAATGTGGCCTTTGGTCCAAAAAGTTTGTCCACCCCTGACTTAAACTGTAGAAGTGGGAACTATGCAGCATTGTCAGCTGGACACAGAAACTTTTAATATGAGGTATTCCAGTGTATTGTGATGACAATGCAAATCTTTAGACCCACATACAGAAAGAACCTGGCAGATTAAATTATTTTTCTGGCAACTGGCAAGTCCATAAAAATACTAGCCAGTCCAGTCAAATACCAGCCAGGTGGTAACCCTAGCCCGGTCCAGTTGCATCTCTCTCTCCTTTTTTCTGCCCATTTTTTTTCTCATTGTCTGCTCCATACTTTTTTCTGTTTTTTCATTGTTTCCCTCCTGTTGTTTGGCTTTTGTTTTTATAACACTTCTTCCCCCACGTGCGTCACATTCCCCCTCTGGCTCATAAGAGGGCTACTTAATGCTCAAGAGCAATGGCTGCATGGAGCTGGGCTATGTTTGCTTCCACTGGTTGATCTGGTAAGAGAATCTGCAACCCTGTACAGCAGGGGTCGGCAGCCTTTCAGAAGTGGTGTGACGAGTCTTCATTTATTCACTCTAATTTTAAGGTTTCACATGCCAGTCGTACATTTTAACATTTTTAGAAGGTCTCTTTCTATAAGTCTATATTATATAACTTGTTGTATGTAAAGTAAATAAGGTTTTAAAAATGTTTAAGAAGCTTCATTTAAAATTAAACTAAAATGCATAGCCCCCCGGACTGGTGGCCAGGACTCAGGCAGTGTGAGTGCCACTGAAAATCAGCTCGTGTGCCGGCTTTGGCACCCGTGCCATAGGTTGCCTACCCCTGGTCTAGCAGATAAAGACTTTCTGAATGATACCTCACAAGACTGACTTTGTACAAAACATAACCTAATTACATGACAGTGGTGAATATTGGGGTGTCACAGCATCACCAGACAAATGCTTCAAAATTCGTTTCATTTTAAAAAATACATTGGACTTTCAGTGGAAAAAATACTTGTTTTATGGTACGTGTAAAATATTTTGTGCTAACACAGTGTTAAGGTTTCAAAATTGAAGTGTCAGGCAGTGCACGTTGTTTTTGTAACTTTAACTTGACTGTGTTGCAGATCTACTGATGAGTGTACAGTATAAGTGCTAAGTGATTTTTTTCCATTCCTGTTTATCTTATTCACTGAGTAGCTTAATACATCATTGTCACAAAGTGTGTTAACACTGGAAATTTTATTTTTTTTAGTTTCCTGACTTCTCATTACTTTAACAATGTAAACATAACATAGCGCTAGCAGTTTCTTTGAACTGAATTACTTCTTAAAACTCCCTGGAGTTTTCTTTCTGTGTTCAAATACAATTTCAGCATTTGTTAAGAAGCTGTGGATGTTTAGTGATTCTTCAATACAAACGCTGTGGTGAAATCTACTTCCAGAACAATATACACTGTATAATTGCAAAGAGATCATTTAGTAATAATTTGTCTTCCTTTGAAGATACAGAGTTACTGGTTTCCCAACTAGATTGCTATAAACAAAACTTGTAGAGCATGTTGGGAAAACCTTGTTTACCTTCAACCTCATGACCTATCTGTGAAAATATAACTTGTGTTTTAAACTCTGGCTTTAAAAATTAGATTTTCGGGATTTAGATGGGAAAACTATGATCCTTATAACAAATAGTTTCTTTTCTCAGTTCTCTCCTCTCTTTCCCTTCCCCACCAAATTTTGTGTAGAGGTCCTTTACTGTACAGGGCAGATGCTTTAGCACATACTCTGGCCTTTGCATCTGATTTCCTGCCCTTGCTGGGTGGCAGCCAGATCTGGTAATTTGTTCATAGTGAAAATCTGCAGAGGCGTTGAACTGTAGCTAAATTTTACTACACCACCCTCTCTCTTTTCCTTCTGAAAGCAAATTATATAAAACTTGCTAAAAGGTGTGATGACACTATGAGCGGCACATAGGGGTTGCCAACTTTCTACTCACAAAACCGAACACCATTGCCTTGTCCTGACCCTGCCCCGTCTTGCTCTGAGGCCCTACCCTTGCCCCACCCCTTTTTTGAGGCCCTGTCCATTCCATCCCCCTTCCCTTTGTTGCTCTCTTTCCTCACTCTGACTCACTTGCTCATTTTCACTGGGCTGGCTCGGGGTTGAGTTGCAGGAGGTAGGGAGGGCTCTGGGGTAGGGATGGGGATGAGGGGTGCTTTGAGGTTTTGAGTGTGGGAGGGGGTTAGGGTGTGTGAGGGCTCCAGCTGGGGGTGCAGACTCTGGAATGGGGCAGGGAATGAGGGGTTTGGAAGGTGGGAAGGGGTCGGGGTGCAGGCTCTGGGTAGCACTTATCTCAAGCAGCTCCCAGAAGCAGGGGCATGTCCCCCTACTGGGTCCTATGTGGTGGCGTGGCCTGGCGGCTCTGCACACTGCCCCACCTGCAGGTGCTGACCCTGCAGCTTCCATTGGGAACCGCGGAACCGGCACTTGGGGAGGGGACAGTGTGCAGAGCCCCCTGGCTGCCCCTACACATAGTAGCCGAAGGAGGGACATACTACTGCTTCTGGACTTTTATCAGCCCAATCAGTGGTACCGACCGGAGCTGCTGGTGTTATGGTTAAAATCCGGATACCTGGCAACCCTAACTGCACACCTCCAGCTTTTTCTGAAAATCTGTTTCCTAGTCTACGTCTACACTACACACCACTAGAAGTATGTATAGCTACACGCAACAGTGAAGGGCTCTGGCAGTGTGGAGGCAGCAGTGAAAGGCTCCAGTAAGGGGGAGCTGGTGGAGCCTTTCCTTGCTGCTTTCCTGCTGCCGGCACCGTTCCCCACTTTCCCTGGGTAGGAAAAGGCTCCAGTAGCAGAGAGGCAGCAGGACACTACACTGCTGAAAGTAGTGGCATAGACCAGGTGGCATGCCTTGAGCAGCTGGAGAGCTGTATAGGGTATGCACTCAAATACACCTTTGAAGGCTGTGGATATGTACTCATTCTACTTGCCTAAACCATGCCTGACTGTGTATACTGCTATTACTACCCATGCTTGGGGAGCTACTCATGCATATGCACTACACCTCTGAAAGAAGGTGCATCCTTACTGCTGCACCCACTAGTTTTAACTGTTTTGGGCCAGTCTCTCATTGCTTTGTGGTATGCAACTTATCTTCCATGCTCCTCACAGTCTTGTAACTCAGTAGGGCTGGTCTTACACACACACACACACACACACACACACACACACACACACACACACACACACACACACACACACACACACACACACACACACACACACACACACACACACACACACACACACACACACACACACACACACACACACACACACAGATCCATCTACTGCTGAAAGTGTTTCCAAATCTTGCCTAGCTGATGGTTTCTTGAGATGCTGAAAGGTAGTTCACATTAGTTGTACAGACCGGGGATGTCCTTCTCCATAGAGAAGATTAAACTTATTCTTATTTTGTCAAAAGATTGTCAGACACTAATTGTAACAGGTAACAAAAATCAGTGAGCAGGTAGGTGTTCTGCAGTCATTGTACATGAACATCAGCAAAAGTAAGTTTTGATCACATGTGACATACCAGGGTACAATCCAGACTAATGAGTAGCTGTGTCACCCCTGCCCTGCAACCTAGGGATGCCGGACAATGATCTTGCTGAAGTAGCTCACACCTGTGCTGCTCACAAACAGCCTTCCAGCATACAAGGCACATTAAGATTTTTTTGTTACTGGTAATATAGTGAATGTCAGGGGGCGTAATCTTTACTGGCTTTATGCAGTCTGGATAAAATGCCTCCATCCTTTTGACATAGGATTTTGGGGGAGTGGGATCACTAAAAGCTATGAAATTTTATTCTGGACATGCGCGCGCACACACTTTTCAGGGACCTACATGACCAGTTGAAGTCTATCAGATTGTACACATGTGGGCAATATGTAGAATGTGAACCAAAGGATTCTGTTACATGCTTGTTTCCAAAAAGGAAATTGTATTCTTCCTTTCAAATCTCTTGCAGTTCTCTTGAGTATCACGCCTGCAAGATTGAAATGAACTCTTCCTTTTTCAGGAATGTTTAGGGCATTGTTTGGAATACAGTAACCTTTTCAAAAGAATAGTAAAAAGTTTTACATTTTCAATGACAAACTTTCCTGTTAATGCTTAAACGCAGTGTACTTGTGAGCTCTTGAATTGCATATTAGATTGGGAAAATGTGACTGTTCCATTTCAGAATGCCTCTGTGTACAGCCCTGTGCCGTCAGCTTCATAACTTTTTTGAGTCCTTGCTTCAAGAGCTTCCTTGCTAATTCAAATACTTAGTTATCTGACAAAATAAAGAAAGTTCCATTAAACTATTGTAAACTAAAATATGCTCTTAAATCAGCTTGGAATTTCCATGCTAATGAGTTGCAGATTTCTCTGGCAAATTCCATTTTAGCACAAAGTGCTGGCTCCGCAGTGATACTGTCTCCCCACCTCTTTAAAATTGTATATGTAATATATATCTCCACAGATTGGCTCACTGTTAGTCTTAATCTTTTTCCTGGCAATGAGGATGTCTCCAGAACTCTCTGTCTTTTCTGTATCACTTCCTGAAATCAGGAATTGGGGAAAAGCATCTACAGAAAATTACCAAGCTTCAAGTCTGGGGTTTTCGTGTACTGGTTGAAATGTTTGAGACAATTCCAGCTTTTTTCTGATTTGCTCCAGGAAAAAAAAGTTACATAGGCTAAGTCTGACTGGGTACTGTTTGGCACTTTTCCAATTAGCTGTATTCTTCCACTGCCCACGTTTAGTATACCACAGCCTTTATGAAGGAATTGTCCTGTATTCATTTTGGCTGAAATTAGTTTGAGATCGATTGTGTTGATCCACACTAAAAGAGAAATAAGCTTTTCAAAAGGGAAATAATAAAGTCCAGCCCCCCACTCCCTCCTACATTTCTCAGCTTCCTTCCCTACTGAAGTGGGTGATCCTAGACAATAAAAGGCTTTGTTTGGAAGCCTACTCCACCAGTCTGGCCTGGCTCTGTCTGTGACCTATTTAGTTTTAGGAAGGTATGTTAGCTGTTTTGTGCAGCTTCATCCTTTCACAGTTTAGGAGCTGCTGATAAGAGTTCAGGGCAGAACTAGCATGTTGTAAACTTGAACAAAACTCTTGAAGACAAATGTATACGTATATTGAGGAGAAAATAGTGGGGAACTCCTGCTTTCCCCTAGAGTAGGATAAGGAAGGGAAGTTGGGATGATAATATAACTGTTGTATAGCACTTTTCATCAATGGATCTCAGGACTAGGAAAGTTGGTATCTTTGGGAAATTATCCACTTTTAGCAAATACTGGTTTTTAAATGAGTATGATTGTTTTACTAGGCTAGCCTACGTTAGAAGTGCTACATTGTAACACATTTGGTGAAAATGCTGTGTGCCAACGGGAGAGAACTTGGGGAGGTGGCTTATTCACACCCTTGAGCAATGTAAATTATACCAAAGTAAGGAGGAGTATAGATTTGACCACTGACATGGACAGAGATTTAAACCTGCTAATCTCAAAGGGAGCTGTTTGGTTCAAAAACAAACCACTCACCTGTGTGAAGGCTGTTTTTTCATTTGTAATTAGAGGGATTGATTCTAATCTTGCTAACTCCTCCTTCACACTCCTATGGTTCTCTTGAAACCTAACTGTCATCTGTGTAATTTACCCTGGGGTAAGTGACATCTGAATCAGGCTCAGAGTAACTCCAGTGACTACAGAGTGGGGAGAGGTGTTACATGTGTAAAACCTCACCAATGTGCTGTCAGTTCCCGGCGCTGGAGAAATCACTCTTGTGTGTTTGTGATTAGGTAGATTTCTGCCAGGATACTGTTTCACTGGATGTAGTTGGATTGTGATTTAAGGACTAGCTGGAACACATGGCTTCTTGCTTACATCAGTTGAGGTGGGGGAGGGGAGGAGAGGGGGGAATTCTGTTGTTCCAACAGAGCCTTGAGGAAGTAACAGGATTTTTTCCCCCAATCAGAGGTAAGCAGGAGCTTTGTGTTCCCGTTTATCACTGGGTCATGAGCCAAACAGGCTTGCTAAACAGGTGATCTTCATGCAAGAGTCAGTCCCTTCACAGCATGGGACTTTTAAATGGTGATTAACATTCGCTCTCTTGGCTCACGATCCCCCATATTGAAACCTTTTATTCAGATTTTAGGTGGAAGATGTCCAGCTTCAAACCATCTACAATCCTGCTTTCTGAGAAGAGCACTTCTGTATATTTTGTGAGGTTGCCTCTTTTTGGCCAGCTGCATTAAGTTTCCATTTATTAAAACTCATATTAACTGCACCAGTCCTTATTTTACTGAGGAGTCTTTAATCTATTCTGTAAATTAGGTCAGTCTTTAAATTTTACATCTTTTTAAGTATTCATAGTCTGGGCCAAACTTCACCATTCAGTGCCTCTTGTCTTGACTCATACCGTTACTTCAGTTCAGACTCTTACTTCCAGAAGGGGACAATCTTTACAGTCCAATCTTCTCATTACTATGGAGTTTCCATGAGTTTCTGCTTCCAAGCATGTTAAGGGTTGCATAGCACAACTTCCAGATCACTTAACAGTAACTTCACCTTGTTTATATAGCATTTATATTGAATGAAGAAGGCATAGACTGTAGCAGACTGGACTAAAATAAGTTAGAAATAAACCTCCCCCCTCCTTGAATCTCTCTGCCTTCTTTGAAAGTGTGTGGTTAATAATCTCCTCCTCTTCCTGCCATTTCTCCCCATCCCAACTTCCAGATGTAAATTTAAGTCCTAGTTAATATAACAATGACAATGTCCCATTTCTCCAACAGCAAAAACACACCCATAAAACTGATCATTAAAGGATACCAAGTTTGTTCTTGAGCAGGAGGCTTGAATATAATAGAACTGGAATGTATCAAGGCATAATTGTGTTAGGACCAGTTAGGTGAAGGCCCTTTTTGTTTGGAGTACTTGCCTGCTCTTACTAGAAAGAGGAAAAAGTCCTAGGGGTGAGATTTCAAGGGGCTGAGCACTATTGAGCTGGCATATCAGGTCCTTTTCCCTAATGAAAAGGTACATAAGATGATAGGTAGGATGGTGGAACAGATGCACAAAGGAAAAGCCCCAGCACAGATCTGGCATTTATACATTCATTTTTATTTTTGTGACATTTACCCCATGATTCAGGCCCTTCATTTTCAGTTTTTATTTTATTTAATGTTTCTGGGGAGTTTATCACTGCAGCAACAAAAACAGATAAAAATGTGCAAGATTATTAATTTTTTTTTTCTGGGTAAATATCAGAGTTTATTTTGGTGGACAGAAGGACAGGAACTAAGTATTCAGTAGGTTAATGCTTTGATGAAAGGAATTCAGTGTGGTTTGCTACAGAACTAAAATTGAACTCAAAACACAATACCACCTCTGAGTTTAAGAAAACAATATATTTCTAATCCCCAAATAAAACTTTTTATTTGGATAAACAGTTTATTGTTGTAGATTTAGAGCTATTAGCCTATAAATATTTACATTTAAGAATGGGCCACACCATTTGCACTGCATACACTCAACTTTCATCCTTTTCTCCTGATTTTTTTTAAACTTTTGAATACTTCCTTGTGTTTTGAAACACATTCTGATATAGATTTTTGTTTTCTTCCCATTTTACCTTATCAAATCTTTAAACCATTATCTGCTAACAGCTTGAAATGTATATATGATAGATTTGAGATTCATCAGTACATTCAGATGGGTACGCATTTAGAGCATGAGTGCAGGCCTGTTTGTTTGTGTGTATCTTCTAGACTAATACATAGCCTTACTTCAAGAGGCTACACTGCTGACGTAGGCTGAGACATGCTGCCTGGAGAGTCTTTGTTGGCAATGTAGACGTACCCTCAAAGGCACTTCACTCCTTGTTGGTACCATTGCAGTTGACCTAATGAGCTTGTCTTCAATGCTTTTTTTTTTTTTTTTTCCCCCCCCGGAAAGAGCAGCTGCATTTTTCACTGAGGGGTAACTAATGGACATGAGCTGTCGCGTGGTAAAGACACAGTGAAGATGAGTCCTCCCCTGGCACTTTTTTTTTTTAACTGTGACGTAAATTTGCTGCTGTCAGTCTGCGGGGGAGCAGGCAGTAGGGCTGACCTCAGTGTGTTTACTTCAAGGTCAATCTAAGTGGTCTCAAGTCTGCACTAGATTTTCATTTTGTAGTTGTTTTATTTGTACTGCAGAGAAACCAAAGTGTCCATTGTGCTAGGTGCTGTTCAGATTCATAGTAGGAGAGAGAGTCTGTCCCAAAGAGCTTACAATTTAAGTTTAAAACAAGACAAGATGAAGCATCAAACAAAATGGAGAGAATGGGCAGGAGTTAACAGTGGAAGTGTTGTCACCTCTCTTCTTTAGTCAGAAATCTCATGGTATTTTGGTATTAAAGCCCCAGGTACTACAGTCAGTTGATGGTTATGTGAAAATCTCAGCTTTCATTTTAAAAACAAGCAAAAGTTTCTAGCCTGTGGACAAAAGCATAACAAAATCGAACTCTGAGGCCCCCAAACCAGAAAACAAATAAAAAGAAGCCCCAATTAATTATTTTTAAAATCTCATGATTTTTAAGACCATATCATGATTTTTGAGGACATGAACAATTTTATGTATTTATGTATTTATTTATTTGCTTGGGGTCGGCAACATTATGGTTAGAGAGACATGCTCACTGAGATGGATTTACAGTAATTTTCTCATCACTGGTTTAACAAAATTCAGAAATAAATAGTACAAAATATTGTCCAACAAAATGTCTTACATTGGTTTGAGCATGTGAATTCTTGTACCCAAAGTTTCATAAGTTTAGTAAACACTTATTGATTTTCAGTTTTGCACACTTAAGACTCTAGGCCTAATTTACTTTCTGTGAATACTCTCATGAAACATTAACTTTTGGCACAATTTAAAAAAAAGCTGCTAAGGAGAAGCTATTGCAGTGCATATATTTCTCACTTGTTGATACATGTAGGTGAAATGTTTTTGCCTTGCTCGAGGAGGAGACAGTTCTTTTTTTCTCTTTGTCTAAACCCTGCTTATGAAATATGATGATTTTGTTTAGTAATTGAGCTTCTTTGTAAGGCTTAGTTAACAAAAATTTAATCTCTCATGTCAAACATTTGTGCTTTAATACTGTATGTTGAACACTTCTGAGCATGTTCAGAAGAACAAAAGGTATCATTTTCTGTGTTTGTGGAATATACCCAAACTACTATGCTTAAATCTCTCCTCCCACTCCAATAGCGAGTTGCCAGATTCCCTAGGCTTTGTCTACACTACACAGTTTTTAGTGACATGGCTGTGTCACTACAGCTGTGCCACTAAAAGTTGTGCAGTGTAGCCACTGTTTGTTGTCTCTCCTGCCGACAAAAAGAGCAGTGTTTGCATTTGCATTGTCAGCAAGAGAGTGCTGACAACTTGCTGTTCACACTGGGACTTGTGGCAAAACTTTTGTCTTTCAGGGTTTTGCTGTTATAACACCTCTGAAAGACAAAAGTTTTGTCATTCAATTGCCAGTGTAGACATAACCCTGTACAAGGTGGATACCTTTCTAGAAGCTTAGGGTGGAATTTTTCAAAAGCACTGAGTGCTTGATTTCAGTGGGAGCACAGTCATGCAGGGGGCTTTGGAAAATTCAGCTGTTAACCTATAACTCAGTTCAGTCAAGTCCTAGATCAGGGGTCGGCAATCTAGGCAACACTTGTGCTCTTACAGTAATTCAGCATTCTGCCTATGCTTCTTACATGTTTGGTAAATAGTCACATATCCCATAGATATATAAGCACATAAAAAAAATTACTTCTATCAAAGCTATTTCTGCCCTCAGATATTGTTGGTTTCAGCTTGCTTTTTATCTCTGTTTGTATTAGTATTTTCTCTAAAGATCACTCGGTGCTCATGAAATAATGCTGTGTTTTTAATTTTCTTTGCAGGCGACAGAAATTTTGCACCTAATGATCCACTGGAGTTTAAGTCTCACCAGTGGTTTGGAGCATCTGTGAGGTCTAAAAATGATAAAATTCTGGTAAGTCTTGCCTGTAATGTTTTTCTGCAGGAAAATACTGCAATAGAAGGATTGTGACAATTCAGAATTAAACTTAGCTTTGCCATCCAATTTGAGTTTCTCATTAGGAGTTTATTGGCTGGCTTTTCTGCTATGGAAAGTCCTAGTATAATTCATGAATTAGTGGATGTTGAAGTTATTTCTGAAAAATTCCTCTAAAGCCCTTCCCTCTTTTATGAGAGTTGTACACAGCCTTCTATCAACGAATGCACATTTCTAAAAATACAAGTGGACTTTTCTTTCTCTAAGGTTGTTACAACTGCCCATTGTGTAGGTAGTGTGATGTACTTCTACTAAAAGCAGTGCTTTTGGATCATTTTTCCTTGGGCATGCAGTAGAACAGTGGTGCAAAGATCCATCCGACCTGTTCAGGCATTCTGAAGAGAGACCTGTTTTATAGACTGTCATGTCTTTTCCTCAGGCCTGTGCCCCCTTGTATCACTGGAGAACTGAAGTGAAACAGGAGAGAGAGCCTGTAGGAACTTGTTACCTTCATGATGGATCTAAGGCTGTTGAATACGCTCCCTGCAGATCGAGTATGTATAGAAGGTTTTGTTGTTTAATTTAGTAATTTCAATTTCTCTTCTGTTACACCAATTTTATGTATATTTGTGTGGAGTAAGAAGAGAATCTGTTTTGTGCCTTCCCTCTTTTTCCATGGTCAGGTTGGCATTTATTCTTGTGGCAGTTGGGGAAGAGCCTGACTCAAAGCCCCAGGTCTGGGCACGCCTGAACTTTTGAGGTGTTCAGGATTTTCATTCAGATTTCACAGATGTTGGTATCTCTCTCTCACCACCATCCCCACCTCCACCCGCACCCCACCCTTTTCCATACAGTGGATCAAACTAAGACCATGGATCCAAATATCCCTGAATTTTGGAAAATCCAGATATGAATTTAAGAGCTCATTGGTAATTGTTGTGGCATCCAAAATGAGCCTACTTTTCTTCGGAGATGTGGATGTTTTTCTGTTGCAACCCCCAATGCATGAATTTCTGAATCTGGAATTATTGTCATCATATTAATGCTCCAGTTGATGCTCCTTTTAACTGTTTGAAATGTGCCAGAGCAGATTAAAGTTTCTGCCAGTGAACTACTGAAGACGAGAATACCTAGGGTACTGCAACATATTATGAGTACAAAGTGCCCTGCACAGAACAGTCCCACTTCTGTGCAGCTTAGCTGTGTCAAATAACAGCAACTAGGATAAATTTAGGGTAAAATTTTCAAAAGCAGACTCTGATTTTTGGTGCCTTCATGTTGTTTGTACTCAATTTCAGATATCCTGGGCCTATTTGTTTGAAAGTGCTCAGCACCCACAAGCCCTGGTCATAGCAGTGGGGGCTGCAGCGGCTCACACCTCTGAAATCAGACCCAAGATGTCTCAACTTGAGCACCCAGAATAAGAGATTACTGTTTAAATTTGTTACCCTATTTCTTTAACCTCCTTTTGAATCACGACACTGACTGAGAAATTCTGCAGAACAGCAGGAAGTGCATTCCATAGTCATCCAACATAAAAGGAGCATAAATGTCTATGTCTTAAACTTAACAAATATTCAACTACTCACACAGTTATAAATAAGGGCCTGTCACATTACTGCCCTAGAGCTGTATATACAGGGGATTAACTCAGTCATAAAATCTCTCTCTGGGCTGAATCCTAGCATGGGAAGTCTCTGCCTGGAATGCTTTTCTCTTGTTCTTCAGACAACCCTTGAAATACATTATAGTTATAGATTTCTGGGGTTTTTTGCATAGAAAGAGAAAAATATGTTCCTTTTTCCAGATACTTTACATCTGTTTTTCCCCAATACCTTTGGAATTTAACTCAGCAGGAATATGGCGTTACCATTTACTTCTATTCGGATAGGCCTGGAACTAATCCTAAAGTTATTTGATCCTGTGTTGAAGAACAGGAAGAAATATCTGCCTTGCCATATTAGAACAAACTATTGAAGCACCTAGCTTGGTATCTGACCTCTGGCTTTGACCTCTGCTTCAGAGAAAGGGACAAAAATCTCCCTCACACAAAACCAAAATCACCTGACGTTCAAGTTCACCCAATCCAGGCTTTGGCCATCCACGGATGTTTGAGCAGAATGGGTCAATGTAATTATAACCATTTTACCATTCCCTGTCACAGTTTAATTTATCACTCTCTCCCCATCTCTTTTCTGTAGCAATTATTGATGCTGATGGACAGGGATTTTGTCAAGGAGGCTTTAGCATTGATTTTACAAAGGTATGTGATGCTCATTGGATGTAGCTTGTTTTCATAAGTCAGCAGACAAATTACAGCAGTTCCAACCAGTACCTGATGTAGGCATGTATCTATTTTTTAAAATAAAGATCCATCATTCCTGAAAGTAAAACTTTATTAAACTAATCTAAATGTTTGGAACAAGCCATTATTATGAGCCCTGATCCTGCAAGGTGCTTAGCACCTGAGCTCTGAAAGATCATGCTCTACATAAGTACCCTGCATTTCCAGCTTCTGTCAATGGTACCTGAGTATTTGTTTTATCTTTGCTGTCACTGGTCCTTAGGTCAAATGAAACTAATAAAATTACAAGATTACTGTAGACATTTAACCATATACTGGTCTCTTCAAGTCACTAAGTCGGTTCTCTTCCAGGAATGACTTGCTCTGAAAGTGACAGTGTAACCCCCACCCTTAATAACTCCATTAGTAGACTCTGCTTTTAGACCCAAATCACTGCTTCTTCTTGAGCCTTGGCTCCAAATTTTCTGTATCTTCTTGCTCTTGTTCTCTTACTTATGTTTTCTTTCTTTATGTATGTAGGTTGCTGTATGAAAATGTGTTTTTCATACAGTCTCTTAATTTTCTTTTTTTGTTTTGATTTCTTTTAAAATCCAAACATAGGAAAAAAATGTTTACAAAGCGCAGCATCACATAAAAAAAGGACTTGATTCATCAACACGTGTAAGCACACAAATAGTCCCAATGACTTAAATGGGACTGCTTGTGCTTAAAGTTACAAACATGTTTTGCTGGATCATAGCATACCAAGTACAGGAAAAGCTGTGTTATCTGGCACTTTGCAAACCAGAAAGCTCTATAATCTTTACCTTTTGGGAGGGGTTGTGGGGCGTGGGCTCTAGGAGGGGGTGCGGGAGAGGGCTCAGGGCAGTGGGTGGAGGTGTGGAAGAGGTTTCAGGGTGCTGGATCTGGGCAGCACTCACCTTGGGCAGCTCTCTACAAGTGCTGACATGTCCGAAGAGACGCAGCGAGTGGCTCTGTGCACTGCCTTCGCCCGTAGGTGCAGCCCCCACAGCTCCCATTGGCCGAGGTTAATGCTCCTAGGTGGAGGAATGGCCACAGGGGCTCTGTGCACTGCCCCCACCCTGCCCTGAATGCTGACTCTGCGGCTCCCATTGGCCAGGGACTGCAGCCAATGGGAGCTGTGGGAGCGGTGCCTGGAGGCGGAGGCAACATGCAGAGCTGCTTGGCCGCACCTCTCTGGACATGTCACCAATTTTGTGGAGCTGCCCGAGGTGAGAGCCATCCAGATCTGGCACCCTGAAACCCCGCCCATGCCCAGCCCTGAGCCCCCTCCTGTACCCAAACTCCCTTTCTCTTAGTTAACCGGAATTTTTGACTTAACCGTCAACCCCCATTCCACAACATGCTGGATAACAAAGCTTTTGCTGTAATATACACAAAGATCGAAACCAAGACTACTTTGTGTACAATATTTCTGTAGTTGATTAAGAAAAAGTCTGTATGCCTCCACAGAAACCAGTCATATGACAGACTCCTAGCAAAATGTCATACAGTTTTGTTCTGACTATATTCTATTGTCTTAAAATTATGTCTGTAGGAGTCTCAGCTAAAATGACATGAATCATTCAGTTCAGAGTTTAAAAAGAAGAGGCAGGGTGGGGGAAGGAGCATAGAGGTGGGAAAATAAATTGATCAAAAGCAAATGCTGATTTGCTTCAGTAGTGTTAAACCTAATAAAATTTTAGAAGATCACCACCTTTTTAATTTTCCTTTTTGTTTTTTGATTCTCTTTTAGTAGGTCTGTGTAATCTCAAATCATAATTAAAAAAATCTATTTAAAAAGTATAACGCATGGCTGGGTTGCTACAGCAACTTTACAGTACAAGAAAACTGTCTGCCCCTAGAATTACCATATATTTTATTATTGTTTATTATTTTTCAGATGTATGGTAATGAGGGATCTTATTTTTTTATTTAATTCTTTCTAGGGAGACCGGGTACTTCTTGGAGGACCTGGAAGCTTCTACTGGCAAGGTGAGACAAATCACTTATGTGACACAAAATGCTGATATCTTTGATTTTTCACCCCCACTCCACCTATCTTGACTCCTCCATAAATGCCAATATCTCAGTGAATGAGACACTAGAAATATATTTTTTTAATCCCCTTAAAACATTTACTGAATATTTGAGGCAGCTTTAAAAGACTTCTTTGCACTGATTATTAACTAAATAGCCATACAAATGTTCTCTTAAATATATAAAGTGTGTGTGTTTGTTCCTAAAGGCAAATACTTTGTTCAAGCCCAATGAGGTTACCTCGGGGAATATTTTGCCCGTTCACCCAAAATCTTAAAAGCAAGGAAACGTAAAGTTAAGCCAGAGGTCTTTCCTGTATCTTATAACGCAGACATCAAATTATTCACCGTCAATGAGACACGCTACAGGCCCCACAAAGAGAAGTACATTCCATTTCCTTTGGATACAGAGATACGTTACATTCTCCACATGCATCTGCCTTGCGCTGTAACACAAACCTTACCTCTGACTTCACAGTTTCCACAAGAACTTTTCATTTATCTTCTCCTAGAGGGAAGGCCTTCAACTGACCATTGCACATCCACGGTCTGTGGGTGTGTCTACACTGCAGTCGTGGAAGAGCCCTCTCGGCCTGGCAGACAGATGCTCACTAGCTATGCTCAAACGAATGTGCTAAAAATAGCAGTGTGGACACCATGGCATGGGCTAGCCACCTGAGTACAGACTCAAGGGGTCAGTTGGGCTTGTACTTGGGCAGCTAGTCTGTGCAGCAACGTCCACACTGCTATTTTTAGCACGATAGCTCAAGCAGCATAGACAGCCTGTGAATACAAAAGCCGATTGACTTGCTGCCACCACCCCAGTGAGCAACTGCCAAATGTAGTTGCCCACGTTGCACGTACATAACATAGTTTCTGTATTAGTGCAGACCCTGAATAAAGAAGCGTGATTAAAAATGTGTTACAGATGCAACTGATGCTCATCAAATTGAGTTTGTAATGTATATTTGTTTTGTTAGCTTCTTGAAAAATTGTTATCTCTTACATAAAACTTGAAAGGAAAAAAAATTCTAAATGTAACAGTAATTTAAAAATAAAATAATGCACCTTAACTTGCAGTTTCATAATTTCCTACAATTCTTTTAAGCTAAATTCTGAAATGCCACTAAAAGACGCACAGTATAGCCGCTGTTTGTCGGCAGGAGGGTGCTCTCTCACCGACAAAAAACACCTGACAAAACGCTGTTCAGACCGGTCCTTTTAATCGGTAAAATTTTTGTCATTTGGGAGGTGTTTTTTTTCACTCCCCTAAGCGGCAAAAGTTTTAACAACAAAGTCCACTGTAGACAAAGCCTAAGTCTTTGCTGTATCGTCGTCTACATTTTTATTTTCATACCTCCCGATGGCTACTGTTGTTATTGGATAATGGAGGTTTAGAATCCAAACATTCTCTGATTAAGTCCCATTCTTCACAGTTAAAGTCACCAGAGCAATTATCTATTTTAATGGGTTTTTTTTCCGCAGGTCAACTCATTTCTGATCGAGTGGCAGAAATTGTGTCTAAATACAATTCCAAAGTCTACAGTATAAAGTATGATGACCAGTTAGCAACACGGTCTGCTAGTGCTGCTTTTGATGACAGCTACTTGGGTAGGTCGTTTTGAGGGGGGAAAAAAGGGATATTTGTATCAATATTGCAGCAAGACTCATTGAATTTGATCCTGCACCCACTGCAAAAGACCCAATAACTTTTATTGACTTCATTGATTTCAACAGGAGCAGGTTTGAACCCTTACTGAATGTTAATGTTGATAAAGATAGCAGTTGATAAGAGTGTTTCTACCTGCTAAATGCCTATCCATTTAGGATTGTGTGCATCCATCCTGTCTCTCTCATATGGAGAGTGACTCATGGTCAGTCTGGAGCTCTTGGACATGTTATCTAATCCATGTATATTTGCTTTGCATTTGCTTTTTATATGGTGTCAGAGATTTGTCACTTTCTCAGTGACTCTGTATGACCCTTGGGGGGGAAAAATGTGTGACCAGAAATCTATGTCAGTGAGATTACTTACTATTCTGTAATCTCTGCCCTTCAAAAAAGAAGTGTTTTAAGTCAGCAGCTGATGTAACATGGCACAGAAAATCCCCTAGTTCTTAAGTCCTTTATTACTTTAAAATTGTGAAAGTAAAGGAACAAGCCCTGTTTTGCCTTTACAGGGCAGTCTAATGTACACCAGTCTGGCATGGAATCAGACTTGCCTGTTCAAATCACACCAGTTTCCAAGGTAATTCAAAATTCAACTTTCCCTGAGAGGTCTTAAAGGAGAATAAAAGATCAAAAAAAAGTGTAGAAGTGGACCCTGCTAATATGGGAACAGGGGTCAATCTCAGTGACCTATTTCCCCACCCTTACATAAACCTAGATAAGAAAATGCTGGAGATTACTTTAAAATGCTGAAACATTTGAAACCTACTTACTAGTTTAAATTCATGCTTAGAGCAGTCCTCTTTCTAGATAAAAAAAATATTTTGGTCAGGAACAAGTGAAAGTCTGCTTTCCAGTATTGCACCAATTCATCAATATGTCACAGTCACTTGAGACCTCATTTCATTTTTGTCAACACAATGGGTGCCGTTAACTTTTCTTGGCCCTGAGCCAAAGCCCAGAGAAGCCAGTGGGAGTCTTTCCATTGACTTTACTAGGCTTTCAATCAGGCCTTACATCACTATATGTAATTCTATATGGAGATTTACATCCACACCCATCCCCTCACACATCTTGTATTTACTTTAGAAATACAGCAGTTGGAAGTAGCCTTTGGATTCTGTGAACCAAAATGAAAATGTTTGTTGATGGAATAACAAATAAGTGTTCTCCAGGAGAGGTTAAGGAAGTAATCATTTAACTTTATCTTGGTCTTGCTTAGACAAAAGAAAGGAAAGGAAAAATGTTCCTAGGGAACATGGAGTAAAATTCCTGAGAGAGAATAGTTTTAGGGTGTTCCTTGGGTGAGTGTGTGGAATTCTTATGGATACCAATGTGAGGTCTGTATTCCAAGAAATAGTGGGTGTATATCCATCTTATCGCATGTGCAAAATGGAGGACCAGGAAACTCTTTAAGAGAAGGCTGTTTGGGAAACATTTTAATTTTGTTCACGTGTACATTATTTAAAAGAATTGTCCCTTCTAAAAATATTCCCCTGTCTGGACCTGAATATGTTCATAATTTAATACTGTAACGAATTAATATCGATGCTCTTGCTACAGTTCCTGGAAGTTCTCAAAAAATACTGTGCCTTAAACTTCCAAGTAAAACCCTTATCTGAAGGAAGAAACTGTTCTTCCTCACTAAAATAAATTGAACCAAAGCATGTTGGAGTCTGTCAGATCTGACAGTTTAAGTAGGGTCTGTACTTGTGTGGATGTGTGACCTTCAAAAAAAACAAAAAACGGTATTGTGTTGCAAAAAGTGACTTTGTAATACTATTTCCTCTGAAGCTGTACTGGACTAATGGCCCAGTGTAATGGTTGGGAGAATGGGGAATATGTACTCCTGAATGATGAGATTAATATAGAGGTCCTGAATTTTTGTGGTCATTTAAGAATCCCAGGTGTCTTTTCACAAAAGCAGAAGTGCCAGTAATGATGTCTTAGTAAAATTCCTGTTTTCTTTCCTGAAGGTCTTGTGAGTAGACATGAGGCCCAGGAGCCAAGCACTTTTGTCTAACTGTGTGCACTTCATTATGCATCTGTTCGTTTTTTCCTATCGTAAAATTGGTATTGTGATTGGGCTTTTTTGTATTAAGTAGTTAGCAAAGAGCTTTAAGATTATTTTACCATCACCGTCTGAAATTACACAGAACAAGTCATTGTCTGCTCTCTCAGTTGAATTATGATGTGACCTCCCCTCATCCACCAGAAAAAATCAGGCTAAATATTATCTCAAGTAGAAGCTCTCTCTATATTAGACATTATTCAAAATTCTTTTACAAAACCTGAGTCAAGATTCAGCTGCTGAGTCCAGAACTAGGATCGGTCTGTTACTGTTCCTGATATGCCCTTTTTCAACATAACAGGTAAATCCTCATTTGCTTTTGATCACCACCAAATTTCATTGCCATAAATTCATCAAAGGATTCCATTACAGAGAAACTTGGATTGCAGCATATAAATCCTTTCAGATGCAGACCCAAACATGTCAGTTCTGGACCATCTCTAGGTTCTATATGTTTGTTTGAACCTAGCCATTCCAGTTTCAAACTGGTGGATCCCCATTTGGCAAAACAAACCTGACCATTTGGGCATGGTTCCTACTGAAATTGAGGCGTCTCATAGCAGACTGTAACTATTTTTAGGTGGGTAGTATAGTTATCCAATGTATATGCTGTTTGGAATAGCTATTTATCTTACTGTCTTTTGAGATCATTCAGTAGGATGTGCAAGCAAAGTGGATCATATAGGAAATGTTGAGAAATTACATGTAAAGCAAAAATGAATAAGCTTCATATAGTGACTTATCACTTTTTTGTTATTGTTGTTCAGGTTATTCGGTGGCTGTTGGAGAGTTCAGTGGTGATGGCATAGAAGGTACAGCCTTGTTCTTGTTTTGTTGGTATTTAAAAATGTGTTCAGCAGGAAGCAGACTTGAAGTAATATTCAAACAGACACAAACCCACATGTACATGGATGCATACACAGTATAGTACATCACATTCTAGGAACGAGCAAAAGGTTCAGGCAAATTAAGATCTATCTTGAGCCATTGTTCTTTGCTCAACTGGAATCTGAACATTACCAAGTTGTCTTCTCTTATGTTTCAGACTTTGTATCTGGGGTTCCAAGAGCAGCAAGAACGCTGGGCATGGTAGGAAACTTGAAATGTTAAATTTGAAAAACTAATGTTAAATGTTATTGTAGTGTATAGTGACGTTACTAGCTCATTTCTTTTTCCTATGCAGGTGTCTATTTACAATGGGAAAAATATGTCATCCTTGTACAATTTTACTGGAGAACAGGTATATAGTTTTGCTTTATACCAATGAGGTGGAGGTAGGGGTGCAGGATAGAAAAATTCTTCAGAATGACAGAACATAGGCATGAAGTCCATGCTCTAGGAGATGTATTTTGTTAGCTCATATGTCTCCATATCTTTAGTAATCTGTGGATGTGTTCCATGAATTCCCTTTCTTGTGCTGATGTTACTTAAAAACAGTCTTAGCGCAGAAACCCCTTTAGAAACCTGTGAGAGTCATTGGAGTGGAGTTGTGTTAGGGCTGCTTGGTGTTGTAATTCAATTTAGTCTGTTAAGAATTAAAAAAGAGGATAGACCACTGGATTCTACTAGTTGTGGGGAAGGAGTCATCAATTCTCTTTATCCAGTTGTAGAAACAGACCAGTTTACTGAGGGAGTAGGGGAAAGGAATGAAAAAACTATTGGTAGCCCCTAATGAAATTCATGTACCAAATATTTTGGAGAAGGGCAAAAATGACACTCATTGAAGTATTTGGATCAAATGTAAAACTGCTGCTGTTTTCCAGATGGCTGCCTATTTTGGATATTCTGTAGCTGCCACTGATATTAATGGGGATAAGTAAGTGCCTTTTTTTTCTTAGTAGTTTGTGGAACCAGTTGTGTGTGTCTCAAAATTAATTTCCTAGAACAAAATTAGCAATATTTCCTATTACATTTATTTCTCGCTCCTTTATGGCTTTTTTACTTCATTTTATTATGGTTTCCCTGCACAACACACTTTATTTTGAGCATTCAACATGCTTTTTTTTTTTTTTTTTTAAAGTTGCCATACGTCATTTACACTGTCTAAATAGGAAATGCATGCTTTAGATGCTGGTAGATGTATGCTTTCTTCATCACTACATTTCTTTAAATTACAAGTGAAACATAAAGATAGATATGAAACATTCATCTTAACCATAACTGTACAATTCTGGGTGACAATGGGTAATGGGAACACGTGAAGCTGGAGTTTCTTGCGGTGGTTGAAAGACTGTGTATTTTTTTATACAGTTACACAGATTTGTTTATTGGAGCTCCTCTCTTTATGGAGCGTGGTTCTGATGGCAAACTTCAAGAGGTGGGTCAGGTCTCCATATGCCTACAACAAGCTTCTGGAGGCTTTCAGATCATAAAGCTGAATGGGTTTGAGATCTTTGCGAGATTCAGCAGTTCTATTGCACCTCTGGGGGACCTGGACCAGGATGGCTTCAATGGTAGGACCTCATATTTTATGAATTATTAAATTCATAATGTAATCTGAATTCTGAAAACAAACAGATTAGGTTGTTGGAGACCAAGGTCTAGTCTCCCTTCGATGCATATATGCTACTCTCAAGAATGCTAACAGGAGTTACGTGTGTGCATCACACAGAGACTATACCAATTAAACTACAGCAATGACTATTTTAAGCTGTTAGATCAGTCAGTGAACTTCTTTGTGAATGATAAGTACTTTGATCAAATACGTCATTCCAATCATGAGTTGGAAAGGCATCTCTGGTGAAATTTTGAGGTTTCCCTTTTATAAAAGCCAATCCTTCCCCCAAAGTGTTATGATAGCAAATACAACCTCAACAAAGGATATTTCATGAAGGATTAATACATTAGGGATTGTAGCTGATCTTCTAGCCTTTCATTTGGTCCATAGGAAATGTCATAGTTCCAAAATAGTCATGCTACAAAACAGAACAAGAAATGCAAACTAGATCTAAAGAACAATATTAAAGGTGATATCTGTCAAGGAGATTATTCTCATGCATGAGAGGCAAAAATTTGATTTCAGGCCCAGTATTAGTCTGTATATGTTACAACTTCTTTTCATAGGAGAAAACAGTTTTAATGTTCAGCTTTTAAAGAAATGTGTTTTACTGCTCAAAATAGTCTATGCCAGTGGTTTCAACAAAAGTGAATATTTGGACTTTTAGTTGTTAGTAGCATGGAATCCTTGTGCAGAGGCAACATCTCAGCAGCCATTCAAGTACAAGTTTAATAACACATTAGTAAGATCAAGGCTAATAATAGTCTTGCAAAATGCTGATCATCAGACTAGATAACACAAGTGGTCTTTGCTACTCTGTTATGCTTTTCTGCTCAGGTTATTTTAATCAGACTTAATTCATTTGTTGGAAAGGTAACTGAACAAAATCTTCACCTCTTTAAAGTGAATTCATTTTCTAGTATTTAATCATTACTATGTCTTTTCCCTAAGCTCTACTATTCCACTCTGTAACAGGGTCATTTGGTTAACATGCTTTCCATCCCAGGATGGTACAGTACCATTGTCTCTGCTCCTTTCATCAGCTCAATGCAGATGAGTCCTAATGCCCATAAGACAACAGTACTATATTTGAGAGTTTCTTCTCATTATGCGGCTTTATATAAATGTACAGGGGGTAATGTTATAACATCTGCTACGTGTTTCAGATTTTAATACTTTGATTAGAATCATACAGTATCAGGGTTGGAAGGGACCTCAGGAGGTCATCTAGTCCAAGCCCCTGCTCAAAGCAGGACCAGTCCCCAGAAAGATTTTTACCCCTGTTCCCTAAATGGCCCCCTCAAGGATTGAACTCACAACCCTGGGTTTAGCAGGCCAATGCTCAAACCACTGAGCTATCCCTCCCCATGGTATTCTTAAATCAGCATGTGCACTGCATACCAATGGTAGTCTTGAATCAGCATGCACACTTGTTTTTTAGTTCTGTTTCCTGTAAGGAATCAGATTAACATTTTGTTTAGGGCCATTTGTCATTCACTGCTAATATAACTGTTCTCAGACTTACTGAGATGTGGCATAATTGCATTAATTTAAAATTCTACCTGTGGTATATTGCGAAGCACTCCTCAACATAGCGCTTTGGTTCTAATAACTGTGTTTTACTAGGCTGGTTTAGGTCTATAGGAACTATTAAAAATCTTGAACCCTCTGGGTGAATGTGATTATATTAATGAAACCTAGTTTGATGAGTTGTCTCCAGAAGTGACCAATCCTGGGTGGTTTAGGGGAAAGTGTTAAATACCTAGACTCCAGATAGGTTCAAAAGTGTGTTTGTGGTACTGGGTCCTTCTATGTTGTAGATAAGGAGCATGTGTCCTGTAGACTTAAACATTAGTTTTGGTGTCATTCTGGAAAATCTCAGGATCCTACAAGTTATATAAAAGAGAGATGAGGGTGTAGATAAGTAAACCTTTCAGAGAGTAGTAACATTATCAACTTGCTGCCATGTTCTGAAACTCTGCTGTAACTGTATTTTGCCCATATGCATTGTTCAGTGTCAGCACACAGAAGTTCTTTGTTTATATTTGGAGACATTAAGGCTATTCTTCTGGTTCACAGATATTGCAGTTGCTGCACCCTATGGTGGAGAGGACAAAAGAGGGGTTGTTTACATCTACAATGGAAGAGCGACAGGTTTGAATGCAGTGCCATCTCAGATTCTTGAAGGACAGTGGGCTGCCCGTACCATGCCACCAAGTTTTGGGTACTCACTGAAAGGAGCCACTGATGTGGACAAAAATGGATATCCAGGTGCCTTTTTCTTGACATAGCTTTAGAACGGTTGCAGTAATGTGACCACATCACTTTTATATGTCTGACCAACTAATGTCCCTTTTTAAAAAAGAGGATCAACTCTCAAATTTAGCATTTCTTTCTCCTTTCCAGATTTGATTGTTGGAGCCTTTGGTGTTGACACAGCTGTTTTGTACAGGTAGGCACATAGTGCACGTTCTCATGTAAGTGCAGTTAGGAGGAAAGCTCAGTGCAAATTGTAAATTCCAGAGTGGAACAGAAACGAGAGAGTCTGAAGTTCTGTCTTGCTGCATTGCAGAATGACATGGATAAAAGTAGGTACCTCATTCTTTCCACTGTGTTAATATATGGTCCATAATCTATTATTTGCTTCTGGTGAATGTGTCCACAGCTGAGAGAAAACATTGCATGAGATCTTCCTCCATGGCCTCCCCTGAGTGACAATTCTCCAGAGGCCTGCAGGTGTAAAATGCTGCTGCCTAGTCAGATGTGCAAACCTGCTCTCATCCTTGAAGGTTCTGCGAGCTCCTGACTCATTATAGGCAACTCCTCCTGTGAGAGAGGGGCAGAGTAGGGCATGGAATGGAAGGAGCTTGCTCTCCCCCGCCCCTAATTCTCACAGGCCAGAGTATTAAGTTGAGCACAAAAAAGTTTATGGCTGCTTCACAGAAAAGGAAAGTAACTTACTCTCCTCGGAGAAAGGGAATTGTGGGAGAGTTCCAACTCCTCTTCTGATCTGCTTCTGGGGCCACGTAACTATTCCCTTCCCCTTACCCAGGGTAGGGTGTAAAGTTACAATATAGCCGTTAGGGATCTAGTTTAAAAGTGTCATTAAGGTTCTTCAGTTCTGCACGTATTCACTCCAGTCTCCTCCAAAGAACTTATCTCATTCCACTCCCTTCCCTGTTCCCTCTACTTATCTAGTATCTGCCTCTTCTTGATTCATTCTGACGTTTGGGTAGAATTGATGTGAGAGTCCACAGCTCCTGGTATCTGGGGCAGCTTTTCTTTAATTCTCTGCCCCATCTACTCTCCATCTCTTTGAATTCAATGAAAAACTTTTCTTGTGTCTTTTTTTCCATCTGCTGCTCTATCATTACATTCTGTATCTATTATTTTTAGCATTACTTAATGTATAACATTTTTCATGGTATGAAGAATTTTGTGATGTTGTTCACACGAATTTATTTACTTTTGTCTACAGGGCTAGACCAGTTATCAGTGTAAACGCTGGCTTAGAAGTTAACCCGACCATTCTAAATCCTGAGGAAAAAATCTGTGAACTGCCAGATACTCGTGTGAAGGTTTCCTGGTACAGTGGTTTGTTTTTACTTAAACTCTCAAGGCCAAGAGAGTAGAACTAATAAACAGATTTTAAAAAATGAAACTGGATTTTCTGACTGGCTAGGCAAAGCAGAGCAAGCACACTTAGAGCATGAGCCAAATCAAATGAAAATCAATAGAAAGACTCCCAGTACTTCAGTGGACTTTGGATTTGATCCTCACTTTTCACCTTTCATTCACGGACGGCAAAATGTTTCCACTGAATAGAGTAAAATCTCCCCAGTTAAATCAGCTCATATCTGAACAGCTGCATATCAGTGCAAATAAGGAAGTCCTCAGTTTCCTTTTGGAAATTTCTACATGTTCCAGGTTCCTAATGCATGTCAGCACCAATGTTCAGCATCTTGCAGATGAATGCTTGTATAATCGCTAGCGAAGTTATTGCATAAACATTTGCTGCTGCTGCTGCTGCTGCTGCTGCTGCTGCTACTACTACTACTACTACTGATTAGAATGAATTCACTGTTCAGTAAAGTAAAAGACCACTAGGGTTGGTCTGGGCCAGGTTTGTTGGGATCAGATGTCTTGCAAACTCCCTCTAGCAGTTCTGTTTTAACAATTCAGTTCTGGACTGCAATAGCCCTGCCTTTTTAGGCCTGGACTCCTCAAAACCCTGGCTGCCCGTTGTTCCCCACTATGGAGTGCTTTAGATCAAGAACCCCAGCTCACTTTCATTTCTGGCCTACAGCACAATTTGAACTCTGATCTTCACAGGTGAACGTTATTAGGCTAATCAAGCTCTAAAGGCTCTGCATTTCTACTGTCACTGTCCATCTTGACATTTTAAATTTTTACAATGGCAAGACCTATACCCTAGTCAACAATGACCCTTCAGTGTAGAAGTGCCATGAGCCGTATAAACTGTTATATGCGTTCTCCATGGTCGTGTTTAAGGTTGATGGCTCTCTGGTACTTCAGTCCCCAGAGCTATAATACTGCAAGGTTTACTTCCTAACCCTAAAGAGTGGCTGCCCAACATGCTTCAGGTATTTTTGTATTTTTGTATTTTTGTATCCCCTGCCCTTGAAAGCCTCCCCAACATTAAACTTCTCCATATGGAAATAACATAATCTATATCTACTGAAATTTCCAGTTTTCTCCCAGGTTGGGAGTGCAGATTGAGAGCAATGCAGTGAGTTTTCAGCTGGGGTGAAAAAACACATGACCTGTTTTTGTATATTCATTTGTCCTTGTAAATGGGGAAAGAGCAGGTCAGGTTTTGAACAGTGCCCTATGACCCCACTGGAACTAGATGGGACAAAAGAAACTCATGAATCTGTTCTGGTTTCTTTGGCTATGAGGATTGAACTTTGGGAGTGGACTGGGTTTGGAGTCTCTAAAGAAGAGAACTTTGAACTGGGAAAATTATGGGAGAGTGCTTTTAAACTACGTTCTGCTGAAAAATATTTAATCAAATATGCTTTCTGAAATATTTTTTTGAACAGCTTTAATGTAAAGTTCTGCTTAACAGCTGATGGCAAAGGAAAGCTCCCCAATACACTCAGTAAGTTCTGCTGTTTTAAAAAATGTAAAACTTTTCAAATTGTCTGTAATCATGAATCTTGGTTATAACTGTTTCTTAATCACTGAAGTAGTTGCCTTTTCAGTATAGAGCTTGATCCTTCCCAGTGCTGAGCCCCTTTAGACACCATTCAAGTTATTCAGAAGTGAAGTCCCAGTTCAGCAGTGAATTTAAGCATGCATTATACTTTAAGCATGTTAGGTCCCACAAAATTGAATGGGCTTTAAGCACGTGCTTAAGTGGCTTTGCTGAACTGGGGCCTGACAGCACTTGTCATCTGGCAGGATCAAGCTCTTTAGCTGTTCCTTCAAAAGGGAATTTTAGATAAACCGTTCCTGTGGGTACATTAATGGAACTAATAGTGGAGATGGTAATTGAGATGCCAAGGGCCTAATCCAACTCCCATTCAAGTCAATGGAAAGACTCTCATTGGCATGGATGGGAATCGGATCAGGAACTGGACCAGTTTCAATAAAAGATTGATTCTAAGAGGTTTATAGGGTGGCTGTATGTAGGTTTTTGCAGTGCAACGGACTGATATTTTCTGAATGATTATACTGTCACATACAGAAAACTTTCAGTGTTTTCTACATAATGTGTGTATAATAGATATGATCTGGCAAAGTTTATGTAGAAGGAAATTTATTATATTTTTAAGTTGTGGGATCCATATCAAATACATTAAGCAATGATTAGATTAGTAATAATAAAAGTGAAGGATATATATTGTGGTTATAAGGATTTTTTCCAGAGACCACAACAATCTAACTTCTGCTTTCATAAAGAAATCCCAATATAGAGGCAAACCTATTACTTGAAGATTTGTCTTCAAAAATAATAATATGCTTACAGTGTTGAGCAGAAGATTTGAGTCTCATTTTAGTACAATATCAACCTCTGCTACAATATTGTGATGACAGATTTAGTACTTGAAAGAAATAAACATTTTTAAGAGGGCACAGCTGTTAGATTGCCATTACAGCTGAAGTCAGCTTGTGACTTATTAGCTTAGAGGAACCTGCTATGCATACGAATGGTCAAGAAATTCCTAACTCAAATGCTTTGAATTTGATAGCCTTCCAAGTGGAGCTGCTGTTGGATAAGCTTAAGCAAAAAGGAGCCTTAAGGAGAGCTCTGTTTCTCCATAACAAACAGCCTGGTCACTCTAAGAATATGACTGTTGTCAAAGGGGGCACAATGCGTTGTGAAGAACTTCAGGCTTTTTTGAGGGTAAGAGGTCACGTCAGTTAAACTTTTAGGGCAAATGTCTTTTGCCTTATTGCACACATTGAATAAAGAGCTGTAATTACCAGAGTTGTCATTGTTTGCCCTGAATTATTATTGCTATAGAAGAAGGATGGTTTTGTGATTAAAACACTGGGCTGGGTTTGGAGAGCCAGTTCTCATCCCTGCCACAGACTTCCTGTGCACTCTTGGGGAAATCATTTAAATCTCTCTGCGTCCCTCAATTTCCCATCTGTAAAGTAGACATACTAACACTAACATTGTCTGGCTTGTATATTTAGATCGTAAGTTCTTTAGAGCCGGGACTTTCCTTTTGTTTCTACAACAGCTAGCATAAGGGGAGCTAATGGCTTAGGACTCAGGGTGCATAATATAATCAATAAATAATAGTATTACTCAATACTGGTAGGCTTTTGATTTGAATCCAGTGCTCCTCTGGGGTCTTTTTTATATGATTTAAGAATGACTGGAATCATTTCTCCCCTCAGGATGAATCTGAGTTTAGAGACAAACTTACTCCGATCACCGTTTTCATGGAATATCGGTTGGATTACAAAACAGCCAAAGACTCAGCTGGATTACAGCCCATTCTCAACCAGTTCACTCCTGCTAACATTAGCAGACAGGTATATTCCTGACAGTTTTTGGTTAAACAGAATAGACAGTGTTTTCAGCCTTTGGTGCCTGAATCCACATAATGGTAAACTAGTGGCCTTATTTTCAGAAACACCTCTGAAATATCAGACAACCTAAATATGGAAATGGGGGTCTAGCTTTAGGTACTGAATTTTGAAAATGTTTTCCAAATACATGCACATAGTATTTTCTCTTTTATAAGTTACTTTTTTGCATTAGACGTACCCTGTGCTCAAGGTTTAACTGATTGCCATATTTGGGGTCGGGAAGGAATTTTCCTCCAAGGCAGATTGGCAGAGGCCCTGGAGGTTTTTTGCCTTCCTCTGCAGCATGGGGCACAGGTCACTTGCTGGAGGATTCTCTGCAGCTTGAGGTCTTCAAACCGCAATTTGGGGACTTCAATAACTCATAGGTTAGGGGTTTGTTACAGAAGTGGATGGGTGAGATTCTGTGGCCTGCATTGTGCAGGAGGTCAGACTAGGTGATCATAATGGTCCCTTCTGACCTTAAAGTCTATGAGTCTAGTCTTCAGAGCTGAGCCTCTTTTTCACCTATCATACTTAGCTGTATTACAGAAAAAAAAGGTTAGGTCAGCATCAGGTATGCTGGTCCAGAAGGGTGAGAGGCTTTAATCTATTTTCTCATTTTGAGCTGCTGTATGTGCCATACCTATGTGAAGTTTCCAGGGAGAGGAAAGAGTAAATTACTCACTGAAGAATGCAGTTCACTCCTGCACCTTATTGGTGTCCCTAGATCAGTGGGTGCTGCTCCTCCCTTTTAACCCAATACTGCAAAAGATGCAGTCACCTCTGAAATTTTTTTTTTTTTTGCTGTTTGCCATTCTGGAGCACAGGGTTCCTAGAAATTGGTCCTGATCTTATGCTTTTATAAGTTTCAGAGATGCTCTGTAGATTAGTAATTTATCCTTGCAGTTCTCTCAAACAACTTAATTTCTACCTTTTTATTCCAAGCTTTGTAATAGTCATTTGCACAGAGAGAATAGTGGAGATCAGGGGCGGCTCCAGGCACCAGTGCGCCAAACGCATGCCTGGGGCGGCAAGCAACAGAGGGCGGCCTGATGGTCACCGTGAGAGCGGCAGTCAGGCTGCCTTTCATGGCATGCCTGCAGGAGGTCCGCCGGTCCTGAGGCTTCTGCGGCAATTTGGTGGCGGAGACCGGCGGGCTTCCCGCAGGCATGCCGCCGAATCTGCGTTACTAGCGGACCTCCCGCAGACACACCACTGAAAGCCGCATGCCTGCCATGCTTGGAGCGGCAAAATACAGAGAGCCGCCCTGGTGAAGATACAACAGTAAGGAAACAGATAGGATTTATGTTAGGTGATCTGCAAATACAATTGATAAATGTAGACATTGGCTTTAGATTTATATAGTGAGCAAGTGTAAAAGGGGCATGCAGCATGCATAAAAACTGTTTTTTTTTTCTTTTTTCATAGTTCATGTATGTAAAGACAAGTAAACAGTTCCCCTAATTGGAATTGTTCCAAAAAACCTTTAAAAAAAGCAGTGATGAGGGAACTGTGCTAATGAAGATACATATTTGAATTAATGGGCTGAACGTATTAAAGCCATATGTATTTGATTTTTGCACAGACACACATTCTGCTGGACTGTGGTGAAGATAATATCTGCAAACCAAAATTGCAGGTTGCAGTACACAGGTAAATTTCAGTGTTGGAAAAATGAACAATAAATACTATGGAAAAATACTATTGGGAAAGGTAACTTCCTGTGTAAGACTCCAACCTTACATTGATCTTGTGAACTGTGAGTAGTCCCGTTGAAAAGAATGGAATGAAACCATTGGGAGTACTCAGAGTGTAAAATTTAAGCATGTGCATAAGTTGTTTTTGCTGGATCATGGCCTAAAAGGGAACCTGTTTTCTCATTGTGTCTGAGTGCTGTTAACATAAACGAGTTGTGAGGAGAGACTAAACTCCTGTGAAGACACCGTGGCTGCATGTATATAGTCATCATTGTCTCAGCTAAAGTGAAAACGTGACAAAGAAAGCAGAGCTTGTAGAATCTTCGGCTACAAACCAAAGGGCTGTCTCACAGTTTCATTAGCTGCTACTAGACGCAGTTACAAACACATGAGAAGGTGTGATTTTTATCCAGCAGAGGGCAATCGTACATGCATGCATGAGTATGTGTACACATACACACTCCATGAGGTGGCAAAGTTTGCAGATGATACAAAATTACTCAAGATTAAGTCCAAAGCTGACTGCAAAAAGTTACAAAGGGATCTCATTAAACTGTATGATTGGGGAACAAAGTGGCTGATGAAATTCAATGTTGAGAAGAGCAAAGTAATTCATATAAGAAAACATAATCCTATCTCTGCATACAAAATGATGTGATTTTAATTAGCTGTTACCACTTAAGAGTGAGTTCTTGTAGTCACTGTAGATAGTTCTCTGAAAACGTGCTCAGCGTGCAGCGTCAGTCAAGAAAGCTAACTCTGTTAGGAACTATTAGGAAAGGATATAATACTGAAAATATTATAATGTCACTACAGTAAAACCTCAGAGTTACGAACACCAGAGTTCTGAACTGACTGGTCAACCACATGCCTCATTTGGAACTGGAAGTATGCAGTCAGGCCGCAGACACACACACACAATTGTACCTACAGTACTGTGTTAAATGTAAACTACTAAAAAAATGAATTGACAAGGGAACTGTTTGTGTGCTTTTTTCATTTCATAGAATCATAGAATATCAGGGTTGGAAGGGACCATTAAAAGCAGCATTTTTCTTCTGTGTAGTAAAGTTTTAAAGCTGTATTAAGTCAATGTTTAGTTGTAAAGTTCTGAAAGAACAACCCTGAAGTTTTGTTCAGAGTTATGAACATTTCAGAGTTACGAACTCTGGCTGTTCCTAACTTTGAGGTTCTACTGTATACAAATGCATGGAATGCTCACATCTTGAATACTTCATACAATTCTGGTCTCCCCATCTCAAAAAAGATAGATTAGAATTGGAAAAGATACAGAGAAGGGCAACAAAGAATGATTAGGTATATGGAACAGCTTCCACATGAGTAGAGATTTAAGCAACTAGGTCTGTTCAATTTAGAAAAGAGATGATTAAGGAGGAAAATGATAGAAGTCTATAAAATCATAAATGATGTGGAGAAAGTGAATGAAGACATTTTATTTGCCCCATCACAGTACACAAGAACCATGGGTCACCCACTGAAAGTAATAGGCAGTAGGTTTAAAACAAACATAAGGAAGTACTTCTTCACACAACACACAGTCAACCTGTGGAACTCATTGCCAGGAATGTTGTAATGGCCAAAAGTATAACTGGTTTAAAAAAAGAGAGAGAGATAAGGTCATGGACGATAGGTCCATTAGTGGCTGTTAGCCAAGATGGTCAGGAACAAAAACCTGTGCTCTGGGTATCTCTAAACCTCTGTTTGCCAGAAGCTGGGATAGGACAACAGGGAATGAATAATTGTCTTGTTCTGTTCATTCCCTCTGAAGTACCTCGCACTGGCAACTGTTGGAAGACAGAGCGCTGGGCTAGATGGAATATTGGTTTGACCCAGTATGGCCATTCTTATACTCTTACACTTGAGAAATTTTATACCAATTCAGAGAAATTTTGGGTCCCTTGTAGTTTATATGCAACATTTTCAAAGATTATATAGGGAAAATCTTTTACATTTATCTGGAATTATTAGAAAGCGATATAAATGTGTGTGTTTTGGAGATGCTGCTTGCGGCTCTGTAGTTAACTTTAAGTTGAGTTTGGCTCTGTGTGTCTGTGTATGTGTACACATTTATATCTAAACTGTATATTTGTGGTTATTAAAATAGGAAGGACATACTGGAGATCTGGCCCATAGCATTTATCTACTGTTCTGCTGTTAGGAAGTGTGTGTTGTGTTGTGGTTTGTTTAGTTTTCTTAATTGACAAAATGCTTTGTCAGGGACAGTTTCTCTTAACGATATTTCATATTTGCTCCATTATTGCCAGTGACATTGTATCTTTTTTCCTTTAAAATCCATTGCAAGTTTTTTTATTTTTTTGAGCTATGAAACATTTATTGCAAGTTAACTGTGGTGACCCCTAATGCTCTAGTACAAAGTCAAAACGCTTCGTTTCTGTAAATCCTAGCTGTTAAACATAACTACTTTAACCATGTGAACACAGTATTCACTTTTGCACTTGCTGTGCTTGCTCAGTGATCAGAAGCAGATCTATATTGGTGATGACAATCCTTTGACCCTGATTGTCGATGCCCAGAACCAAGGGGAAGGAGCCTATGAAGCCGAACTCTTTGTTATCATTCCACCTCAAGCAGACTTCATTGGTGTTGTTCGTAACAATGAGGTAAGTTTCTAATTCGCTTTCTTCCTGTCACTAGTCTTGCTGAATTTACTCATGTGGAGGTTTGCAGGATCGAGCTCTTAGTGTTGCGCAAGCTTCAGTCTTTAACTAAGCCTAAAAATTCAAATGTTTACCCAAAGCTCTTGGCTGTGTAAAACTGGCCTGGAGCTTTCATTAGAACAGATGTAATTGCAGGAATTCCATGGTACTTGCTTTGTTTCTGGTTAATCTGAAAGTGCTGTAAGTTAAGCATGTCTTCATCTGCAATGACACGTGTGTTTCTGGTACTAGATGAAACCAAAAGGTCAAAGCAGTGTGTGGGAAATATTAAAACCACAACTTGCTACTGAATTGTTCTGGCCTCACAGCATACACTCCTGCCTTGTGTAGTTTTGTGCATCCCAACACACTATTGTACCTTTTAGGAAAGAGTTCCCAAAAGTGAGCTATTGTAAGAGGGGCTCTAGATCACCAGTTATTAGACTAGTATCAGAGGGGTAGCTGTGTTAGTCTGGATCTGTAAAAGCAGCAAAGAGTCCTGTGGCCCCTTATAGACTAGCAGACGTTTTGGAGCATGAGCTTTCATCAGTGAATACCCACTTCGTCAGATGCATGTAATGGAAATGTCCAAGGGCAGGTATATATATGCGGGCAAGCTAGAGATAATGAGGTTAGTTCAATCAGGGAGGATGAGGCCCTGTTCTAGCAGTTGAGGTGTGAAAACCGAGGGAGGAGAAACTGGTTTTGTAGTTTCAAAACTACAAAACCAAAACTACAAAACTACAAAACCAGTTTCTCCTCCCTTAGTTTTCACACCTCAGCTGCTAGAACAGGGCCTCATCCTCCCTGATTGAACTAACCTCATTATCTCTAGCTTGCCCGCATATATATACCTGCCCTTGGACATTTCCATTACATGCATCTGACGAAGTGGGTATTCACCCACGAAAGCTCATGCTCCAAAACGTCTGTTTAGTCTATAAGGTACCACAGGATTATTTGCAGTTATTAGACTGGGTCACTAATATTCTCCTGCTCTAAACCCTCACTAGCTCGGTCCCGGAAATTCTGGGTATTCTGTGTTAGCCTTCCAGTTAGTCAGGTGATCACAATAACTTGGAAATTGCCTGAGCAGATGCCCAGCTGGAACTTCAAAGCTGAATTATTCTGATTCAATAGAGAGGTGTTAAGCAACGATGAATAGACTGCACACAGCCACAGTAAATACACACAGATTATTTCTGGCACGGTTCTTTTGAACAACACCTTTGCTAATTAATTTATATTCAGACTTAGCATTTCATATCTTGGGTAAAGAGCTGAGCAAATCTAAGAGAGACAGAATAATATCTGGATTCTACTGCTCCCTCCCTGCCACACAAGTGAAGAACAAAGAGAAAAATCAAAGAGTGGATTCTACTGGAAATTTTGTAACTGCAGAATCCTCATAAATTACGGGGCTTCAGTTCTCTTGGTCACATGGAGTATTTGGGATTGACTTTTAACTGCTGCCCCTGTAGCCTTCTGAGATGTTTGTATTTCTTGGAAGGGACAAAGATTCTCTAAATGGTTTTCTTTGGCATCACAGGTGCACAGGCACAATCAACCAATCTCTAAGCGCCAGTGCTGATTCTTGAAGCTTCTGTGAAGTTTCCCAGCAGTGCTCTGCCTCAGAGTGTGCTTAGATCCCACTATGCTTCCAGAACTTCCCCCATCCTAGTTTTCTCTCAACACAGTTAGGCCTTTGACCTATAGGATTGTTTAAAATGGCCCCAAAGTTGGAGAATGCTGAGATAAATCAGTAAATGCTGTTTTTGCCATGAGTTCTTGCAACTTAGACTGACTGGATTGTGCTGCTTCTAATGTCTTATACGTGGTTACCTTTGAGGGCTGGTCTACACTAGGGGAGGGGATCGATCTAAGATACGCAACTTCAGCTACGTGAATAACATAGCTGAAGTCGAAGTATCTTAGATTGAATTACTTACTGTCCTCACGGCGCGGGATTGACGTCCGTGGCTCCCGCTGTCGACTCTGCTACCACCGTTCGCGTTGGTGGAGTTCCGGAGTCGACAGGAACGCATTTGGGGATTGATATATCGCGTCTAGATGAGACACGATATATCGATCCCCAAGAAATCAATTGCTACCCGCTGATACGGCGGGTAGTGAAGATGTAGCCTGAGGTGTCAGCACACACGCACTGTTCCCCTTTCCTCAACTAGTCAGACCAGGGAGGAGGAGAAACAGCCCTCAACAGCTGAATAACCCTAGGTTTGGTTGGAATGCCAGGATGCTAAGACAAACCTTACCTTCGATGCAATTTATCCCACTTCTTTGATAGCCAAGGTCTGTAGGAAGCACAAAATGAAGTTAGATAATCCCTCTTTCATACTTGAAAGTTTAAGAGAGCACCTGCTCTTAAGAAAGAGGGGGGAAAATCCTTTTGTTTAAACCTCCTCAACTCTGTTGTTATTCACTGTCATAGTGGACACCACTCCTTTAGTCCCATATGATAGTGTGCCCTTGAGTGTCCTGGTCATACTTCAAATGGCATGTTCAGAGAGGTTTGCCTTCTGCTACCCTAGGTCTCTCTACTGTTACTGTGGTTTTATCCAGAACCTGATGTCTCTGATAAGAACTGCTTCTGAGGAGCTACTGACTTCTCATCGCATTTTGCCTTCAAAGACTTATCTCTTAAAGTGAAGTATTAATCAAGCTCTGAAACTAACTCCCCTGCAGAAAAGTCATAGGTACTTCACATAGGTGTGGAGAACTCAACCAAAGAAATACTTGAGGCCTCAAAAATCATCATTGCCACCCAATATGAGTAAGAGTATTAGACTTTCATACTGTATATTTGAGAAAACAGACCACCTACCTTGTGAGGTTTTCACCTCTAGGTTTTTTCCAGAGCTATTTGCTACTAGATTATATTAAGATTGGCCAGTAGTATTTAAATAAATGCAACTTGCTTGCAGTTTGTTCCTGTCTTTCATACTGATGCCAGAAAATGTTGCACTGCTCTTCTTTAAGATATGCCTGTTTTTATTGCAGGCTTTAGCACGTCTATCATGTGCATTTAAAACTGAGAATCAAACTCGCCTGGTGGTCTGTGACCTTGGAAACCCCATGAAGGCTGGGACTAAAGTAAGTCAAATACATGGCTGGGGTTTAAAAGAGGCAGGAAGATGACTTTTCATATTCTTTGAGATAGATGCACACTCATACTGCTAGAAGATGTAATCTCATTGACATTTAGATCTCAAAATATATTTTAAGCCACCCACATGTTAGAATAGTTCAAAGAAAACATTCTGTTAATTGGCTGCAAGTTTGCCGGTAAACTAATGTCTGAAAAGAATGTGCATGGTTTTTATGATGCAACTTTACCTAGAATTATTCTGTAATAATTCTGAGCACTGTTGTATAGCACTTTTCTCTCATAAATCTTGAGGCAATTTACATAAGGGAATACTTATCACTTCCAAGTATTTTAAAGATGGGGACGCTGAGGTGCAGAGAGAGTGAGTGATTCACTGCATGACCATGGGTGAATTAGTACAAAACTCGGAATTGAATCTAATTTTCTTGACTCCCAGACATTTGTCCAGTTTACTAGACCATGCTGCCTCCTGGTGCAGAACATGGGGTCTGGGAATATGTAAAAACAAACTAGAGAAATTTGAAGCAAATTTTACTTTTTCTCTGAGGCAGCATTATGACAGCTCAACCTCAACCAAGTGAGAGAGGCACCACTTGTTCAGTTGGATGTCCTTATTACTAGTTCAGTCTGCCTTCTCCTCCCCTGTGACCTTGGGCCTTGTGCAATTTCAGTGACAAATAGTAGTGCTGAGCACTTTTTGTTTTGAACTTGATTCTGTTCCACTAAACTTTGGTCACTTGGTTTTGTTTCTAAGCTATTAGCTGGTCTGCGTTTCAGTGTGAATCAGCAATCGGAGATGGACACCTCCGTGAAGTTTGACTTGCAGATCAGAAGGTATGGAACTAGATGCTAACGCCACTCCTCCAAAGCTACTTTATGCTGTAGCTAGCAATGAATAAATACCTTGGTAAATGACAAAGCTATGAACGGATCATTTACAATTTAGTTCTAAGCTAGTTTCTTCCTTTCTATTTGGTAAATGTTCTATCATGGATTTAACTTGCTTTAAAACACTTCTCTGTTGTTTGTAATATAAGAAAAAAGTCAGTTCTATTTGTATGCAGTTGATTTTTCCATCCACATGGTGTGGCACAAATGAAATGGTGCTATTTAGTGACAATGGGTACAAAACCAGATGAGGTATTTGAAGTGGAGCTTAATATCTTGCCTTCTTGGTTCAGTTTGGATCTCCTCTTCACACATGCAGTGCCATAATGTGAAATAATGTGTGCATTTGAAGGATTAGCAGCATGCTCTTTTAAAAATGAAGTTTGCTTGGACACTCCAGTCCTTCTAGGGGTATGTCTGCACTGCAGTGTGAGATGTGATTGCAGCTGGGTTAGGCACACCTGCGCTAGCTGTAATCTAGTTACCGTGGTACAAATAGCAGCGAAGGCGTGGGCTTCATCTCAGGCTGTATGAGCCCACCTGGAACGCTGAGTATGTACTTGTGTTGCTAGCCTGAGCTGGCATCCGTGCTACTGTATCTTCACAGCTATTTTTAGCTGTGCTGGCTAGATTAAAGCTAGTGCAGTTACACTGACCTGAGACTCAGTAGTACCTCCCATTGCTATGCAGGCATGCGCTTAAGAGCACGTTAGGCCAGGCTTCTACGTCTAATGAACTTGTGACCATGGGAGGTGCTACTCCGTACCAAGGCTATTCATCTATGCTGTTCAGAGCAGAGACCATTTCTTGGTGTTTGGTTTGGTTTGTTTGTACAGGCCCTGGCACAACCAAGCCTAGAACCTGAATGGTGACTTCTGGGCAATAGTATATCAGGAGCATACGAATGGAGTAGATTTATGTGCTTGCTGGAGAAAACACACAGGCTTCCTGTGATGCATAGTCGATAGGAATTTGTCTCTCTGGTTACTATTTATACATCTCTTAAGTTAACTCTGAGCTTCAAATATAGCACTTTGTCCTTGAGGCATCATGTGAATTTGTCACACTTCCTGGGGACTTTGTCCCCAGAACCCAATGAATGGATTACACTCACCCATTATGCATTTTACCTCTCCAAAACTGATAATATGAATAATAATTTTAGCCCCTTCCTTCAATTTTAGTGGCACAGCTGTTTGCCTTGGTGATCAAAGGCTTCGCAGCACTTCAAACCCTTTGATCTCACATAGCTATCTGCTTCAGTTTTATTCCCATCCTTTCTACCAGCCAATGTACTGTTGCTTCTGGCCAGTGGCATATAACTCTAGCTCACCTCCCGTGGAAAAGGTGGGCACCACTGGGCCTCCTAGCTTCTCCCTCCCTCAAAGGTGAGAGCAATCACCAAGGCACCTGGTTCCCTCCATCAGAGGAATAACAGTCCCTGCAGATCCTCTTTTCCACAGCTTCCTCCACACAAGTGTGGGGGGTGGGGAAGAGGAAGGAGCAATACTACTGATGGAGAAAGGGGGAGCTGCTACAGCACCTTCCAGGTCCCACCTCAAGAAACTCACCTGCCTGGCTTCCGATTGCCACCTCCCTCAAAAACCATCCCCCACCATCTACCTCTGATAGCTCCTCGACCCTTTTCACTCCCTGATCTCTCATGAGGGCAATCAGTTGAGGAAATGAACTGAGTCAGCAACTCAAGCATAAAATACTACAAGTTAATATAAGGGAGAAATGCACATTTTATGTAACTGTTTCAGAGGGCAAACACAACAGGGTAGAAATTGCTTCTGCAGAAATGTGAGAGGGGGAACTGCAGCATTTAGTGACATGTGACAGGTCCGAGTAATATGACAGACATGTCCCACTTCTCTATTCTGTGCCTTTTGCTGCACTCAGAGGTGTGCACTGCAACTTTCCCAACAGTGACAAAAGAGGGGGTGCCCTGGTTTTTAACAAGCCCCAAACTGGTTGTGAGGTCTAAACTTAGATTTCATCAACAAACTGTACCAAGGGCAAACTCCTCAGCACTTTAACAGCCTTAACACAGAGTCACAGACAGTCCCCTTGGATACTCTTCTGTATTGCCAGCCAGGTGAGCATATCTCTGTGATAAATATCTCCTTATACCAAGGATCACAGCAATATTCAGGTTACTCCTGCTCCCAAAGGACCAGTCACTTACCACAGGTCAATTGCACTTAAGGGCTCACATCCGTGACAGTACTTGTAGACAGTCCTATAGTAAAATATGAAGATTTATTAAATAGGAAAAGGAAACAGAGTTATTTACCACGTTAAAGCAAGCAGACACAGACACACGAATGAGTTACAGTTTTAGGTTTCATACAGTAACATAGGCTTCTATAGTGAGCAAGCTCTACTTGACCTTTAGAGCTAACCTGTGCTTCCGCTGGGGATCTCTTGTTGATGCCTAGAAGCACCTCTCCCTCCCTGATTCCAAGCAGCATGGAGAAACCTATTTGCTTGGTATGGGGTTTTTATCCCCCTCCTGCCATGTGCTCTGAGCTGCAAACTCAGCGGATGGGCAGAATCCACTTGCATGACTCATATTCTCAGCGAGGAGAACAGAACAACAACAGTCTTCAGTCCTTTTGTTGAGGGTTTCTCAGCCCAGACATAGGGAGTTTTCAGTTGCAAGATCCAACCAAAGCCCCTCTGATCTGTTGGGTCTTCTGTAGAAGAGCAGTTCCTCACATTAATTAACATTCCTCTCCTGTATGGCGAGAATCGCAGAGGTTCACAACAGAACTGCTCACAAATTACAGTATGAAACATAGATACTGCAAGTAAGAGGAATGCGTGCAGCAACTCTCATCTAAGCACTTTCTTAAAACTCTGATAATTGATCAATACTGACCCACAAGTGAGCCATACAGATTCCAGCTACATATCTGTTAGTGTCCAGTTGAGACACGAGCTAGCACCTGGCCCACCAATGTCACAGGTACAACAAAAGGATGATTGCTGCCTAGGAGGAAAATATTGCTCTGCTACATGTAATTTATAATTACAACAGCTGTGAAGAAAATAGAGAACATTTAGGAAATCCTTACAGAGGAGGCAATGGGTTCTAGTGGAGAGAGCACTGGTCTAGGATTCAGGAGACCTGGATTTTATTCCCCGTTCTGCCACTGACCTGCTGAATGACCTGGGGCATCCTCTCTGCCTCAGTTTCCCCTTCTGTAAAATAAGGATAAAGAATTGATGAAAAGCTTTTATATAGGAGCTAGGAAAGTGCTAGATTGTATTGGTATGAGTAATCCTAGCATTTATAAGTGACAACTGCCCTGTGATCTAGTACACCCTTCTGTAGGTTTAAATGTAGGGTTCAGTGCCCAGCTGCTGATTAGTGTAGCTGTGGCAGGGGATGAGGTATGCAGAAATGACTTTAAGGCACTTCCTTGCATCCCCAACAGTGGGGCTAGGTGAAGGCCACGCCAGCCCATGGGGCAAGTTAGAGCGGCCTGCGGGCTAGATAGGGGCCATTATGTAGCAATGATCACCTGCCTCCTCTGGCCCCTCATGCCAAGGAGAGTTAAAGTTGAAGGGCTGGCATTGTCAGCTACACAGCTTTATGCCAATTGATTTTGCCATGCCAGTAGAATATTTAGGGCAGGTTTAAGGCCCATTTATTCCATACAGTATGGCAAAGCAGACCTCCGTGGAGCAGAGTATCTGGCCCTTCGTTTTTAGTACCTCTCCTTTTGACCCAGTGACACAAGTCACATAATAATGTTACATAACATGTCCTTAATGCTTGAAAAAAGAGCCTTGTTCATTCCATTTAACAAATGGACTTATCTTCTTTTTCAGCTCCAATCTATTTGACAATTTAAGCCCAACAACATCTTATCAGGCTGACCTTGCCATCTTAGCATCTGTTGAAATTAGAGGGTGAGTGTTGATACTAGTTTAGCAAGTGTCTCTTTCTTAGATGAGTGTTTTTTGTTTTTGTTTGTTTTTTTGGTAAATTTCCTTGCGGATCTTGTCTCTCATTGAGCCTTGGAGGTTTTGTAACAGAAAAATAAACACGGATTCATATCGTCATCTTTGGGGCTTTAAGTGAAACCTAAGTAATTTGGGATCCCAAGTCAATTTTGAAAATGGGACTTGGGTTCCTAAGTCATTTAAGTGCCTTTGAAAAAGCTACTCTTCATCTTTATAATTTGTTCAAAGAACAGTATGTAAAAATTACTCCCAAAAAATCACCTTCTGAACAGACTAAGAAAATACACTTTGAGTCCAAAACTGCCAAAACCCTTTTTTTAGAATGTCAAAATACTCTCCAAATATAGGTCTAAAGTAGCTTGTCCTTTTCAGCCTAAGGTATAGTATCTGTGAGGCTGTGATGGGACTCTTCTACTGCAGTTTATTGAAAGCCACACTTCACCTTACTGTTAAATGGTCCTTCTGATCAGCCAGACAACTCAGGATGCCTCTCACTACATATTTTAATGTTCCTGAATAGCTTTTATTTATATATTTATTTTACAAAGAGCACTTTTCTGTGCAGCTTTTAAACCTCTAAAGAATCCTGACTGTTCAGTGAAGATGTTAATTTTTCTCCTGCTGGAACACGAATATTGCTCACAATCATTGAGGCCTTGCATATTTTTTAGGGGAAAAGTGAAAATCGCCTGTGAGGCACCATTTTCTTTAATTTTTCCTTTGCACCAGAAATCTTCTGCATTAATAAGTTTCTTGAGATCCTGGTACTGTTAAACCTTCATGTTTAAAAAGGAGGAAAAATTAGTCAAACCACCATTACCAACCAGGTGCTGGCTGAGTTCCATGTATGACTCTACCAATCAGATGCCCCTATCATCAACCCGGCTCACAGTTGACTTCCTCACCACAGAAGATTGTCGAGACAGCATGTATTAATTTTATACTATGCCCCAAACTAGAAGAATATGAAGAAACATCCCTCTGAGAGAGAATTGTTCTTAACAGTATATTGAGCAGAAGATCAAGCATTTTATACCAAAAAAATCCCACTTCTGCTCATTCCAGCATCCAGTATTTAGGGTGGAAAGGTCATTGTCAGTCAGTGTTGTTTTGTAGATATTTGTAAATTTAGTTTTCTCCAGTCTGCATTATGAAAGCCTTAGGGTCACTTTTTAGAAATTAGTAGTTCATTAAGCTAAATATTTGATAGCTTTGTTTATTCCCTTCACTATGTAGTGTCTCTTCTCCTGATCACATCTTCCTCCCCATTGCAAACTGGCAACCCCAGGAGAATCCAGAGACAGAAGAAGACATAGGACCTCTAGTTCAGCACATATATGAGGTATGTAATGGTTGCTGATTTGAGGCCCAGGATTCTAGCTAATAAATTACAGGGGAAGGAGGAAATATTTTAGTTAAGATTTCCTTTATGGTAAATGTGCTTTCCTCCATGTGGTTGTTCAATAGGAACTTAAAATTTACTGCATTGAGTCAATTTAGTCCACTAGTTCAAGCCTCTGAGGAAGGCAAAGATAATAACATTTAATATAGCCAGCTGTGCAGTGCTGTACATTGCAGTTAGTAGAACTTGAGAAGAAATTCCTCTCTGATCCTTACAGCAGTCAGCTTATACCTGAATCATAAGCTCCTATGCTATTTTACATAACTGTGCATGGTATTGGCCATAAAATCATCCAGTACTTTAGAAAACTTTACAAATTATCTGATCACCTGAATCTTGCAACAGTGAAACCAGTAAAATGACTACTCTGTGTGTTAATTATTCTGGACACTCAGCTGTACTGTAATTATGCAGTCATTATTACAAAAGCCTTTTGCCTTGAAAATTAGTCTTTTGAGAGTTCCTTTTTTTAAGCAACTGTCACAGATTTCATCTGTGTTCAATTAATTTTTTTAAATAATTTTTTTTAGAAAGACTGACTATAATTCAAGTTATTATGCAACCAATAAGGTACTGATTTATCTAAAAAAAATTATTCTTATATATCTGACGTGTCCACAACGTACATACAACTTTGGATAAGACATGTACAGTATCTCTCACTTTGGGCAATGTAGTACATTTAACAAATGGAATTTCTTGAAGGTAGAAAAAATCTTTCCTTTTAAGTTTTTTCAGAAGAATCTCCCCTTTCCAGCAAATTATTTCAAGTAATTATAAGTTAGCTTCTTGGGAGATGAAATTTCATTCCATAGTAACACTGGTGATACTCTGATTGTACTGACAGTCAGGGGAAATCTTGTAGATGCTCCTTCATATAATTTTAAATATATACTAGTGCCTATTGGGCCATTAATAAAGGAAAGAGGATAGTCTTACACAGTCATTAATTTTCTTCTTGTCACTAGCTGAGAAACAATGGTCCAAGTGCCTTTAGCAAGGTGATGCTAAATCTTCAATGGCCTTACAAATACAACAATAACACCCTGTTGTATATTATGCAATATGAAATTGATGGACCCATGAACTGCACTTCAGATATGGAGATCAATCCATTGAACATTAAGGTAAGCAGAGACTTTGGTAATGCCATGTTTGGGTATACTATAAAATGTGAAATATAAGATTATTTATATAGACCAGACCCTTTGCTGATCTAAATAAGCATAGATGCTAGTTTTGTTAGTTTTACTCCTATTGAGAATCTGCCTATTTTCTCTATGCTTTTTTATGTATTCCCTTTTATTTTTTGTTATATCCTGGTTCCTTGCAATAAGAGACACCAGCTGGAAGGATAGGTAGACACCAGTTTTTCAGCCAAAAGTTCAGATCTAGTATCTCACATTTTTAAAAAAAAAACTCATGTTGGCATAGTTTTCACTCCACAGCAATGTGTAGCCTTTTATTTTATTTAAAGTGAATTTTGTAATGTGGACAACACAATAACACCACCGTGGGTTCAGCTGTGGCAGCTACAGTTTCAAGCTTAATAGAGTAAAAGTCACCTTTGCTACTTGCTTCAGAGTTAGTCTCTAGGAACAGATAAAGACCAAAGGTAGTAACTACACATACATTCACAAGTACAAGGTCTAGACTGTTTTAAAATTTTTATTAAAGTTACAATTAAAGTTAAGATTACCCAAGCATATAGAAAGTCTATACATATCTATGACAAGGATGTGAATATAACTATATTTGTAACTTAACAACAGTGTTAGGGTCTGATGGGTCTCTCCTGGCTTGATCATCAGTAGAGGGATGGTTCCTGATGGAGTCCCCCATACTAGGGAGTTCAATTTTCCCATTCTGGGCATCCTCTTTTTATAATGTAATTCTGTCTTTACCTGCATTCTGCACACGTCCATAAAAGTGTCAACCTCTTTCTCTTATTGGTTTGTGTCCCCTGAAAACTTAAGGGACCCCAATTTTCTATAGGCTGTGTAAGTTCCCTTTATTCTCATTAGCATTGATGCATAACCTGTATCCCGCGGTTGAGACATGTCGGATATAGATGTGCCTTTACAGTATTTTTATGATTCAATATTTATTTTCTGGGTAATTTTACACAATATTACCACTTGGTACCTCTTTTCCCATAATCTGAGGGCATCGAGTTATTTTCTGGTCACTCATGTCATCATTTCTTGTCTCCAAGACCTAAAATAGCTAAGCTAAAATCTTGCAGGCCTCAGCCTACATGTTCTTGCATTTCAGCTTGTCATGTCTGATACTTGGTTCTTCTGAATACTGATCAATCTTATACTTCTATAATCTTACAAATTAACTCTAATTAACATAAAATGAATATATATGATATAACATTAATGAATAATTAAAAACATTGGCTACAAATGGAATGTTACTTAATCTAGATTTAAACAGCAACATTCCAAAAGTTGTTTTGTTATTTATGTAATATTTTTATTTTTCAATTTAGTAGGAGACATTTCATTATTGTTTTTATTACTACTTATTTATCTAAGGCCTGATCTAAAGCACAGTGAGGTCAACGGACGTCTTTTAATTGATTTCAGTAGCCTTTGGATGAGGCCCAGCATGCCACAAAATTATTTTATATATAATACACAATGGTATATATTTCTTTCATGTAATTTCAATATACTGTATAAATATAGTGTGTACATATACACCTCTATCTCGATATAATGCTGTCCTTGGGAGCCAAAAAATCTTACCACGTTATAAGTGGAACCACCTTATATTGAACTTGCTTTGATACACCGGAGTGTGCAGCCCTGCCCCCCCCCTCGGAGCACTGCTTTACCGCATTATATCCGAATTCATGTTATATCAGGCTGCGTTATTTCGAGGTAGAGGTGTATATGCGATTTCAAATCCCTCACAAGGATAAATGGGTATTTCGTATGTGGAACCCAGAATCGTATAGTGTCCCTTAGGTCTCAAATGTGAAATCTGGAAAAAGAATTCCAAAATTGGAGGAATTGCTGAGGCCCACAATATGATACAAATGTGTGTATGTAAGTGTAGCATACAGTGCTTGTACCGGTTTCTTAGACTCAAATACATTAGAAGTTTTGGGGAGAGACCCTTGAATATGAGATTGCTAAATTGAAAGCGCACTATTGACAGCTTTAAGAATAGATAGATTCTTTGCTCATTCTAAGCATGAAACTTCTATTGACATCAGCTAACATTCTACTAATTGAACTGGCTGAACTGTGTTTTAAAAAAAAAAAAAGCACTAATAATTGTCAAAGTATTGAGTTCGGTGAGGCAAGAATTGGACACTACAGGGCTCTGAATTAGGTCGTATTAACCATCTATATTAATGATCTAGGAAAGGGAGTGATTAATTAAAATAGTAATTAAATTTGAAGATGATGCTAAATTTTGGAGATTTGCAAATCTCAGCTAGGACAGAGACAAAGGGGCCAATGGGGATTAAAAATAAGGACACACACATCTTTTGAATAGGTTCCATTCTGCTGCACCTACCAGAAAGTTCCAGACTAGGGCTGTGTGCAATTCATAGATTTTGATTTGTCCAAGTTTTGTGAAATCTTTCAGGTGAGGTCAGTTTGAATTTTTTCTTGACATAGTTTTACTTTACTTGAAGTTTACAGGCACCCAGAAAGTCAATGCAAAACACTAATAAACTTGAGTTCCTTCAATGGTTTTGCTATGCAATTGGTATGTTCATGTCTGTGTTGCAATGACATAGCAACAAAATTATCCCTGGTTTCAAGGAATCAGTTTGCAAAATCACTTCTTTTTCTCTGGAACACAGAAACAGCATTAACAATTAAGCAAAAAACGTGAATGACCTAGTCGAAGAATTTTGGCTAGCTGTTGGCTTGTAACCCAATTTCTGCACACTCTTAAGTCTAATCATTAGTAGTAGTTCTTAAAGGTCTCAGATCACATTTGCCAAGAGTAGGGGTATTAGCCTGGTGTCCTAGACATGTTCTTTTTAGGTAATTACTTTTGTCTACTTAAAATTCCACGGCATTCCCCATAGTATGTGCAGGGGCGGCTCTAGGCATTTTGCCACCCCAAGCACGGCAGGCAGGCTGCCTTTGGCGGCTTGCCTGCAGGAGATCCCCGGTCCTGCGAATTCAGTGGCAGCCTGCGGGAGGTCCGCTGAAGCCACGGGACCAGCGGACCCTCCACAGGCATGCTGCTGAAGGCAACCTGCCTGCCGCCCTCACGGCGACCGGCAGAGTGCCCCCCGTGGCTTGCCGCCCCAAGCACATGCTTGGCGTGCTAGTGCCTGGAGCCGCCCCTGAGTATGTGGCAGTATTCTCGCATTCCTCTACTAAACTGTGGTGAAGTGTTGCTCTCTGCAGTTAAAACGTTACTATGTTCCATCCCAGAGGTGATTGCTTCTGTTAAGTTATTCCTGTATATGTATTTGGTAGTTTGTAAAGCATTCTAAGATCCTTTAGGATAGAAGATGCTATATAAAATATTGTTTATTATTTGTGTCTTTCTTGATGTAACCCTAGATTTCAGTTCCTAAAGCAGATGAGAAGAATGAAACAATTAGGGATGAAGATAATCGTGATCACCATATAAATCGAAGAGATATAACTGCCATTGAAGGCGATGTACATACTTTGGTAAGTGCTTCACTGATATATTTCAGCTGTCATCTTTTGCTCTTTTAATGGAGAGATGAAAACTTTGGAAATAGTTTTATAAGGGAAAGAATGCATTTGATAATCTAGGGCCTTGATTTTTCCATGTGTTTCCATTTTTAGTGGAACATATCTAATTGTGCAATCAACTAATTAGATGTCTGAATGCATTTGTGCCCACAGTTATTTGCAGGTATGGAAATTGAGTTGAGGCCTTTTTCAACGTCAGGGTGTCCATATACTATGCTTTTCTGTAGAGTTGGGAGATTGACAGTTGGATGGGGGAGGTGTGAGAAACTGAGGAGATGTATAATGACTGGGTGATCCCTGGGGGCATCTTCACAGCCCTGGATTGCAGTGACATCAGAGCATACTCTATCTAACTGACCAATGGACTTTCTGCCCTCCTGTTCCTGATGTTTGCAGGGACCTATCCCTGTTTTCTGGATAACAGCAGGGAGTGGGAAAAGGTCTGAGCTCTTGTGGCCTCTCGGCTCCCAAGGGGACCCAATATCCACAGGAAGTGTGGGGATCATCTGTGTTTCTCTTTGAAAGGAGACAGTAGTGCTAGGTAGAGGGATTTGGGGGATCGACTCTGCAGGAGGAAAAAGTAATAATATAGTAATAATAATGTAGTGAGTCCATTTTATCTAGTAGGTGAGGGAGCAAATGTAGAGGGAATCCAGGGTGGGCGGGGAGGAGGTTATGTTTAAATGGGGACTCTTTAGAAAGGATAATTCTAAAGAAATGTTTAAATGGTTTGGAACCATCAAGCTGTGTATCCATCTGTTGTTGCTGTCACCCATGAATTCTTTCCATTGCTTCACCTTTTTTCTTTCTCTTGTTTGTTATGCTCGGTTCTTGTGCCTTGTCTTTAATTGGCTGGGGCAGGGACCGTGTCCACCTAGTGTTTGTACAGCCCCTAACAAAGTCAGACCCTAGTTCTGATTTGGGCCCTTTGGCATTACTGTCATATAAATAAAGTTACTCAGTCTATTCTGTAACTCTGAGACTGCAGAAATGGACTGTGAATTTCTCCCCATTTCTGTGGAATGAACTGTCAGACCTTTGGGAAGGGCAGTCTGATGGATCTGCCTGGGAGAAGTGGTGGGAGTACTTCTGGGATTGGTGTTCTGCTCAAGAGGCTGGCATCAAGGCAGAGCCGTAGGCGTAGACTCTGTGGGTGCTCCGGGGCTGGAGAACCCATGGGAAAAAATTGGTGGGTGCTTTGCACCCACTGGCAGCACCTCGCCCCAGCTCATCTCTGCCTCCACTCCACCTCCTCTCCTGAGCGTGCCGCATCCTGCTTCTCCCCCCTCCTCCCAGCGCTCATGCCGTGAAACAGCTCTGATCTGATAGTCTGAGTCTTCTCCACATAAGAGCTCCAAACTCCTATACCTCCAGTTGCCAAACATTCCTTTCTTAAGGGTTACTGCCTTTGCCCAGCCTTCCCAATGGCTTGGTTGGACTCTCTAATCACCAAAAATTATAGCCTGTATCTGGAGTCTGTATTTTAGCATTTTCAGGAAGACTGATTACAGGTAGGTTCCATTTAAAATATAACCTGCACTGTCTGCAATAACCCCAGTAGCTTCCCCTAATTAGAAGAGGAGATACTGCAGAATAGCAAACAGTGGATTTTAACAGCACCTATTATAGATGATACAATACAGTAGGTTTCTTCAGTCTCTTAACATCTATGATTTATTATAGGTGAGATACTTCAATTGATTCACTAGCTTGATAAATAACTCAGTGTTTCAAACAACTCTGAGACGGGTGACATCAAGGACACAGTTTCTGAGTAACAAGAATATGCTGCCAGTTTACGTTTTTATCTTGTACTCTTTCCCTCCAAGGCAGGGTGATGGTTCTGAATGTCACGTCAAAAAAGGAAGGGGAAAAGAGGCAACCTTGTTTTGTTCCTCTTTCAGTCTGAACTGTTGATGATCTAATCCCATTAGTTAATGATGATGCTAGTGGAAAATAGAAATGTTTAATCCAGGTTAGAAAAGCTAGCCGAACTCTGAATTTCCTTGGCAATGCTTACAGGTAAGGGACTGTGATGCGGTCCCTGGGGTTCATCCTTGGACTGTGGGACTACTGTGCCCCCTTAACTCTCCACCCTGGGCTGTTTCTCACAATGCTTTGTTAGTGACAAGCAGCAAACCCCTCCAGGTGCTGTTATCGCTCAGCACAGCAGCATGTGAAGCTAGATTGCATGAATGCTTCCAGAGCCACTCATGAATCACACAGGGAAAGGCACCAGCCAAATCTTCCCAGCTCCCAGCCTCAGGAATATACCATCTTGCACTGCTCAAGACCCTTTATTGAGCAATGCAAGTTTATTAATTGGTTCACCACTTCATCAGTGGAAAGTGGACATACACCAGCCTTTGTAAACCTGAGCAGATTTACTAAACACTTCAAGGAAACTCACTGGTAAAGATAAATAATAAAACAAGTTTATTGACTACAGAAGATAGATTTTAAGTGATCATAAGTGACAGGCACAAAGCCAGGTTACCAAAATAAAATAAATATAAATATGCAGTCTAAACTCTCAATCCTGTTAGACTGGGCAACATGTAGATTAAGCAGTTTTTCTCATCCCACTGGATATTGCAATTCATAGTATGCAGGTTTCACCCTTGAAACCTGGACCAGTCTTCTCTTTTGGAGTCTTCAGTCTTCTGAGTGTCCTTGTTGCTTGCAGCATAGGGAGAGGAGAAAAGGCGAAGCATGGGGCCCTTGTGTTCTGTTTTATACCCTTAATCTGTGTGCTTGGAGAGGCATGTCTGGTGGGCATTGCTGAGTCACAAAGTGACACAATACCCCTGGTGTGTCTCCTGTGAGTGAGTCATTGAATTGTAACTCCTCTGCTGGACAAAGGCTGGTGATGTCTGTTCTGCACCCACCCAAGCGTTGGTTACCTCCCTTGTTGTTGTCGCTGGAGAGCTAGTATCTGGGCGCGTCCCAAACCCACAGCATATTTTAGTGAAAACCATACAACACAATTCTTATAATTTTATATGCATTAATGATGCACATATTTAGATGGGACAGTGGGTTTCAGCAGATCGCCTGATACCTCACATGGCATGCTTTATTTGCAATATCACAATTATATATATAGATGAGGAACATGGGGGTTACAGGGTGCTCCCCCAAGCTATAGAGTGTCACAGGGTCACTCTCCCTTACTGAAGGCCTTTTGTCCAATTTATCAACAATGCAGCAGCAGAATGTTTCAGAGGTGTCTGATACAGCAGGTGGAATCTTTGGCATAAATCTTTTTCTAAAACCTCTGTGACCTTTGTATGAAGGCAACAACAATGAAGCACTTAGGTTGGGTCTGTGCAGTTATTTGGCACACGGTACACAATAAAATGAGAAGCCAAAGCTTTCACAGTTTCTAGAACAAAGAGAGAAAGTAAAGCAGTCTAGTCAGTTATCATATTAACGGGAACAATTACTATTTGAAATAATTTTTTAGCTATGTTCTCTAGGAGTGGAGGATACTACAGTCTGAAAGGATTTGTGCTGCTCCTCGTTTAAGGGTATTTATCTTAAATGATGGAATTTGGCTTTTACATGTTGTAACAACAATATATTGCATCATGAGTTTGTGATATCCAGTTGTGAAATACAATGCTATGGAAATCTATAACTGAGAATACATTGGGTACAATGTACCATATTTTGTAGAAATATGTAACCTTTCTAATTCACACACTGAACAATTACAAACTCCAGCATTCAGTGAGAGTTCAGATGGGCACACATCTTACTAAAGTATATATCTATAATGCATATCCTGGAATCGCCATCAGATGTTTCTAATCATGGTACAAAGGGGCCTTAAAATTGGGTTAAATCAATAGAGTTCGTTAATTGCAAAATTATGGAATTTTGCTATGGATTTCCCAGTCACTTGAGTGATTTATGGTGTTTCTATTGCACATTTGAATATATAAATTATCTAATGTTTAGCAATTGATGTAATGTCATTTGTGCCTTTAAGACTGAATGTAGACATAGTAATGAATTTTCATCAGTGAGGTAATCATTCCTCTTGTTACACATAGGGCTGTGGAACTGCTGAATGTTTAAAAATAGTCTGCCAAGTTGGCCGCTTGGAGAGGGGAAAGAGTGCAATATTGTATGTAAAATCTCGCCTTTGGACCCAGACCTTTATGAACGTAAGTGCCTATTAATAATTCACAATCTCTCTCAGCTTCTGAAACATGAAAAGTCTTTTTACATGCAGCATGTAATATCAATTTTGGTTTTTTGCACAGAAAGAAAACCAGAATCATTCATACTCGCTCAAGTCATCAGCCTCATTCAATGTTATAGAGTTCCCTTACAAGAACCTTTCATTTGAAGATATCCACAATTCTACAGTAGTAAGTCATTTATGTCTGAACATGGTTTGACATAATGCACATTCAGTTGAAATTAATACGATCAAAATGAAGCACATAAATCCACCTTCATAATGCTACTAAATTTTAACTAACCCTTAGTTTTATATTTAAAAATTATTTATACATATAAAATTAAGAATAAAACCAAACATTTTCAATCTGAAAACAAGGATTCTAGCATTTGGCACGTAGGCTGTCATATATCTATATTGACAATACTGTGTGCAAATAGACCTAGTTATTAGATACAAATCAGTCTACATACTGACAATCCTGAATCACTTGTTCTGATGTTCAGGATTATATTTAGTCCTTTATTGGGAAATACAGTTTACTGATGTCACAGTGGTGGTACTACCAAACCTCTTAGGGCCCAATTCGGCAGACGTATGCAATATATGCTATTTATCATTCATCTTTGACCGCTTCACCTGCCTTTTGCCTACTAATCTATGTCTGCTGGGACTGCTTTTAATATTCCAAAGCTTAGAGAAGCTTTCCCGCACCTACCATCTCGTGGGTCCCCCTCCCCTTAACTCTTCCAGAGACATATTCCCTTCTCCCCATCCCCACCCATGCACATTACACTTGCCAGACCCCAGAATGGACAGTGGTTAGTCCTGCACAACTGACAGATGTGAAGACCAATACCTTGTGACCAAACTGGTACAATAAGAAATCCAGGAATGGTAGAAATTTTTAGTTTTCTAGTCTTTGTAGAGTGGAAGGGTTTGAACTTAAAAATTATGACATTCTTATTTATTAAAATTAATATTAATAATAATTAATAATCTGGTACTGCAGTAGTGCCCAACAGCCCCAGTGAAGAACCAGAACTATATTGCACTAGGCAGTGTACAAATGCAGAACAAAAAGATGAACTCTGCTCCAAACAGCTTAACAAAGTATTAAGGCAGTAGACAACAGGGTGATACAAAGACAAGGAGAAACAATGAGGCAGCAGTGGTCATCATGACAAACAGCGAGCTCTGCTCACCAGCTCTCTAACCAGGTCAAGACTTTTGTAGGCATTACGGCAAAAGAGAGTTTTTACAGAGGGATTTGGAAGAGGACATTCTTATACAGTGTCTGGTTTCTAAAATATATTAGTTACAATTTACAAGTTCCAAGTCCTGTAAGGTTTGATTCTTAGCATTACCAGGGGGCCTCCCTTTAAAATAAAATAAAATATGTCAAAAATATTTTTAAAAACTCTGACACATTTGTGAGATGCCACAGTTCTTCTTTAAAATGTCAAGCGTATATAGAATCTGTATTTAGTGTGGTTCAAAGGCTTTCATAGCCTTGGATAATGTGGCTGCTTCCAGCTGGGGCTGATGAAGCCTTTTTGAATTGATATATTCTCCATCAATTTACAGAAGTGCCATCTCATCCAAAAGAAATGTTGTTTCATGCGTTCCATTAGGATGTGTTTTAAATATGACAGGTTCAAAATATGTATGTCACAAACTGTATGGACAAACTCATTCATGCCACTGCCTAATAAAATGTGATCCGTTGTGTTTTCCATTAGGTTACCACAAATATCACCTGGGGCATTCAACCACAGCCCATGCCAGTGCCAGTCTGGGTTATAATTTTGGCTGTCCTAGCAGGATTATTGCTCCTGGCTGTTCTAGTCTTTGTAATGTACAGGGTAAGCATCATACTTTGGGGGCAGGGAGGGGGGGTTCCATTACTGATGTATTACTGCAAATGAGACTAGTAATTTTCTCCTAAACAGTCTGAATATGTTGATCTATTGGGTAAACTGCAGAGTCCATCCATTCATTCTAGGTTGTTGAGCAGGGGAGGAGTTGCAATAAAGATTGGTGTTTGTGGGAGGACTGGGCTGTTGTTTGGCTGTTTCCTTTTTCAGTTAGTATTTCCTGGTTTTAGAGGATGAGCTGAAACTAGGGAGTAGGGAGGAAAACCCAAGTGACTGAATAGTTACTTGGTTTAAGCTCACACAATGAAAAATGTCTTGTAGATGGGATGACTGTCACTTTCCAAATATGTGTGATTTCTCCAAATTACAGATGGGGTTCTTCAAACGTGTGCGACCTCCTCAGGAAGAACAAGAAAGAGAACAGCTGCAACCCCATGAAAATGGCGAAGGGACGTCAGAAGCTTAAAAAGAGTTTTATCTGTGTAACATACTGAAACTGTAAAAATGCCAGCATCTTGGTTACAAATTTTGATTTCCCTCTTAAGGAACAGACACTCCACAACTGCACTACTGCTGATGTCTTTTGGCATTGGGAATAGCCTTAACTACAGATTAAAAGCAATATATTTAATTCATCCCTTGTATTAATCATGTTAATAGATGTGACTAATGCATATGCACTGATTTGGATGTCAAAAACATACATGATATTTAGTTCCATGATTTTGCTAATCTAATTTCAGAGGCAGTCTTCTGATGCACAGACTAGTGTTGTACGAACTGCTACATAGATTTTACTTACGCTCCGTAAACCAGAAGTTCCCATAGTTAATTGCTAGATTTAGTATGTTCTCTGCTGATGGACATTTACATTCAGACACTAATTTTCAAGCTCTCAGTGGCTAGATGCACAAAATGAGTATAGCTTGTTTTACAAGTCTGCCTTGATTGCAAAGCTTTTCTGTCCTTAGACTGTATGTAGGCTGATGATTTCCCCAAAAAGAGTATACATGGGAACATTCAGCAGGATCGTTCCCATTTGCCTTCTCTTCTGCATGTTGGTAGCCCTTTCTGTAGGGAGTTGCGGGTCAGCTGCTTCCATGGGACCATTTCTCCTCCCCTCTCCCACTCCTCTTGATTTCATAGATGGTGCTTCACAGGTCTTAGTCTGCATTTTTAATCAAATATAATTACACTGATATCAACCCTAGTGTGGATGATGTTATATCAGTATAAAGATTCTTTCTGCTAGGATAGCTTAGTACCCTCCCAAACATATATAAACTATACCAGTTTAAATTCCTTCATGCCAATGTAACTGTGTCCACACTAATGGTACGTCCAGACTACCCGCCGTATCGGCGGGTAGCGATCGATTTTTCGGGGATCGATATATCGCGTCTCATCTAGACGTGATATATCGATCCCTGAACGCACTCCCGTCGACTCCGGAACTCCACCGGAGCGAACGACGGTAGCAAAGTCAACACAGGGAGCTGCGGACATCGATTCCGCGCCGAGGACCCAAGATAAATAGATCTAAGATACTTCGACTTCAGCCACGCTATTCACGTAGCTAAAGTTGCGTATCTTAGATCGATACCCCCCCTAGTGTAGACCAGCCCTAATGGTATCATGCTACTTAAATATACTAGGATAGTTGAACTGATGCAACTTTTGTATTTGACAAGCTCTAAGAGTAACAGCAAAGACAGAATGCTTTGGCATGTATTCCAGGTTGCTTGGGGCAGCATCTCCACTATGAATACCCCAGTGACCAGAGAACCTTTTTGCTGCAAGTTGTCTGAAATTAATAGCTTGTTTAAACTTTCATTTCTGCCTCATGTCTGGTTTTTTGAAAACCAGGACTGATTTTCACTCTTCATTGCATTCTTCTTAGCTGAGCCATTATTTTTCTGAGTTATTACTGAGAAAGTCCAAAGTTAGTAAGGAGTTAATATGTATATTGGGCACCTTGCTTTTTTATCCATTTACATATTGTTTTAGACAGCTGTTTAAGTGAAATTAGTTTATAATGGAAATCCTGGCCTCACTGCAGTAATGGATTTTACCCACTGCCTTTAATTTTATAGTATTGTTATTGTAATCATAGAGGGAGGAATCAGGACCCAAGCCATTAGGGACATGTCTACAAGGCATCTTGGGGGCAAGCCTCTCACCCTGGATCCACAGAGTTGCTCTAGTGTGGCTTATGCTGGCACTCAAAAAATAGATGTTTTGATGTTGCATCATGGTCCAGAACTCAGGCCCTCAAGCCCATCTCATCCCACCCTGGCTTAAGAATCCAACCTCTAACCTGACCCGTCTACACAGCTGTTTTCAGAGTGCTTGTGCAAACCCTGCGAATCTGACCCAGGTTTGGACCCAGGCTGGGAGGCTGGGTCCCAGATGCAGAGTAGACATACCCTAGATGGCCTTGTTGTATGAGTTTTAAGATGAGACAGGAGTGATTTTTTTATTAAATTCAGCTTCAACTGAGGCTTGATCCTGCAGTTATACTGCACACCTGATTCCCATTGACGTTAGTGGGAAATCTGCACACAAGGACCATTGGATTCTTTGGGTCTAGTCTGAAACTTAGGCTATGCCTAGAAGTTGAAGAGACTGTCAGCAGAGAGAACATGGCTCTGATTCTGCAAACATGTATGTGCTTAAAGCACGTGAGTAGCCACAGTGATTTGGAATCAGCAGGAGAATTCACGTATCTAAGGATGAGCACAGGACTGAGGCCATCACAGGGAGACAGAAAAGCACGAGAAAGCTCAGCTCATCTGGGAGAGGTGTTAATGTTAGCATTAACTACCTCCTGATCAGGTCAGGAAAAGCTTGTTATTTCTTGGCATTTAGGGTACAAAGGTATAATTTCAGCACCACTGCTTTAACTATTGAAACATCCATTTGTACTAAGTTGCATAAAGTAAGATTTCTTGAAATTATTTGTATTTCTTATATTCTACTAAAGAATAACAGCAAATAATTGCCTCCCCTCTTTGATTAAAATTCCTGTACATCCACTAATCTCCAGTTTCATTGTTAGAAAACAGTAACATAGCTGCAGTGTTCAGGTTACATCATAACTGCAACTGGATACGCAGCCCCCAGTTCAGGACAGCACATATGCACAGGCTTAAAGTTAAGCATGTGCTTAACGGATATTTTGAACAGGTATGCTTTCCTGAATTGAGGTCTTTGTTTTTACAATCTAGATTTGGCAATAAGATGATTATAGAATTTATATTTTCTACTGTCATAATAGTTTTCATAGTGGCCTGCAAGTGCTACTTGTATTCTTATAACAAGTGTTTGATAATGTTCACTTTTTTATAAAGAAAATGTGATATTTTTGTATGCAATGAATGCCCCTGAATCAAGTGCTGTGCATAAAATACGAATAGCAGATAACTTATTTAGTCCTCTTTTCAGACAAACTCATTTCATAAATCCAGATTCATGTATATGCACTAACAACTTGTGAAATTATTTAGCCTAAGAGGGCAATTAAAAAAATCTAGATCTTTTATGAATTTATATATCTACTCCAACTTGCATTATTGCAGCATTTCATGATGTATCTTAAAAAGTTAAGATTTATATTGAGAACTGTATATTGTCTGGTACCATACTTTGACAAGATTCATGAGGTGTAAGGGTGTAGTCTTTCAAGAAACACTACTAAAGTTCAGTAGTAGATATATTATTGTTAAGCACAAGTGGGAAGCCAAACTTTAGATATTTATATCAAAAGTCAAAATCTTTTAGAAATGTTCACAAATGTCTATATTAGGCTTGTAGTTCTATCCTTTAAATTTATGATTGACGAAACGATTTTGGTACTTTTTATACTTTTAAAGAAAATCTGCTACTGTATTTCCTTCCTTTACTAAACATTTTTTATCTCTTTATGTATAGATAAGATTTAAATCCAAACCGTGATTTTTAGTATTATTCCTAAAATTGTGTCCAGCCTTGAATACTCATAACCTTGTTAAAATGGACTTTCGTAGATATCTTTTGAAAGTATTTCAGCTGGAAGTAGGGGATTCTTGGTGCTTTTGAAATGTTCACTTTATTAATACATCGCTATGAAAGTGTAGAGCTTTACACAGCAAAAAATGCATTAAAGAAGCTTTCTTAGGAGTGTCCGCTGCTATTTCAGAGGGGTTAAAAGAGATTTTGACCATTTTGGGGGGAAGGGAGAGGGGAGGAGAGGAGAGGAGAGATCTTGTTTTAGAACCAGTGCTCATGACAGAGGGAGCTATGGGGTATCGCTACTGAGCACTACCAAATCGCATCAGAGAGCAGCATTAGCGTGGATAAAATCTAGTCAACTCTGTTTTACTGCAGAGTGGGGCCTGTTCCAAAATCCTGTGAAGTCAGCTTTTAGTTGGGCTGCTCATGTACAATGCAGCTGTCTGTGAATGGCAAAGAATTGAAGTTATGTAATAGGAAAATGGCAGCCCAGAATGAATGGGTAGGTAGAATGTGCACTGACCTTGTCACTTTCTTGGGGTGATAAGGGCTTCTTTCACTTGTTGACACAAGAGCTGAGAAAAAAAAAAAAGTTTGTGCATTGTGTACTCCTACCACAAAGAAATATAACCTTTTGTTCCTTTTAGGATCTAATCCTGGGAGATGCTGAGTTCTTGCAATTTCTTGGGATCTGAACTTTTTGGTACTCAGTCCCTAGTTTTTAGTTCTCAAGTGCAATATAACATTATAATCAGACTTAATTCACTGCCAAGTCATTTTTAAGTTTAATAGGCCTAACCTAAAACGTCATGTAGCATTTGTTGACTTACAGGAGTCAATACTTTTAAAAACCTTTTACAAAACAAATGTATTAAATGGAGTTGATACATGAATGCTGTAGAAAATGTTTTGATCACCCACATTGGGTCAGACATAATGAGTATATATTCTAAAGTTTATCAGTTGCTAACTCATTGGTTTGGGTTAATGAGATTTGGTACAATGTTTTTCTTTAAATCCACTGTGGAAAATTTGACTAGTGACTGTACAATAATATATTTGAGTCTGTAGTGCTACTACTGTTTCATATATTTGTGCCTCTTATTTCAGTGTCATTTTTTTCCAAAAGATATTGGAAACTTTTTAATAATAGCAAAGGAAATCTAAGTTTAAATGCATTGTCCTTGTAAAAATATTTTACATTAAGGTTGAATACCTTGACCCTTGACTTTTGCAAAATAAAGATTTAACGTAACATTAGAAACTGCAGTGAAAATATTAGTTGAGTGGCCCTTTCTGATCCATAAAGGAAACTTACTTGTTATGACAATTCTGTTTTGAAAATGTAAAATTTAATTTTTCATTTTATAAGACCATTTTTGCATGCATTTTGCTATTGCATTAAATTAATACAATGTTGTCTGCACAAGCAGAAAATTAACTTACTAACAAGACTGCCACAAATTTGGGCAACTAGTGTTCCTAGCTATTTGATAAATATATTCATGAATCAAGTGGAAGTATTTTCAAAAGTTACAAAATTGTTTAAAGGGGCCTTATGGAACATTTAAAGAGAGTAATATTTATTTTCAGCCACCTTATATTTTTTTTTTAAATATAAATCGCACAAATTGTGTATTGCAGCAGGAAGAACTGCATTAGCATCAGATATGGCTAGCAAACCTTTCTTATTTTCCTTTAAAGTCAATTTTTAATCCCAGAAATCCACTGACACCTTACAATTTAAAATTATTTCATTGGGTTATATTTGTATAGCTCTGTATTTGATTTTAGATATAATTTAAAATATTCATGATTGGATAAACAGATTTTCAAAATCTGATTGTAAATGTTAGATTGATTTTTATTAGAATTTTGGAATAAAATACCTCAATAAAAAACTCTTCTCTGAATTATTTCAAAGGAATATGCACTTTAAAAAAATTCTATAAAATAGTCAGTAGAAAAGTTCCAGAGTAGCTGCTTGCAGCCCACAAGGATTCATTGAGTGTTAAAAGGTGCACATAACACAGATGTCACTTTCTCAGCTGAAGTTGCACTCGCAACAAGGGGATTTGTTACTACAGTAAGGGAAAAGAGAAGCTGTTTGCAATCTATTTTCTCTCATTACTGGATGACAAACATCTTGCAACATATCTCAATATCAAAGTTATATCTGCAAGGGTTCCATGGTCGTCATTTTATTGACGGAAAACAGTCACTTTTTATCCTTTTCTTAAATGTGTAAAGTTACCAAGGGAAATTGCTGGGAACGAGTGTTTAATTTTCTAGTTGCACATATTAGGACAATTTATTGGATTGTTTTCAGATTAACAACTGTATTCATCTTTATATTCTGGGTGATTGTAAATATTTTGCTGGACCAAATAATAAAGGGGTGCATATTATTTTCTTTTGACTGAATATATGTTTACTTAGGAAGTAGAGCTAGCTGAAATTTTTCAAAAGTGTGCGTGTGCGTGCTGGTTTTTCAATGAATGATAGAAATTCAGTGGAAACTGTTTTGGCATTTTTCAATCGGCTCTATAAGATACAGTATCTGCACACAGGTTGTGTGTCTATAAAAAACACTGTGCATACAGCTCAGATGGTCAGGTTGCACCTTTACACCTAATTCTGCATATATTTATGCATGTGCTTCCCTTTACACACTGAGTGTAGCACTATTGTCAGGGCTTTAATGTTCCCTCAGTTCTGCTGCTTTTGAAGACCATGACATAATACAGAGGTCAGCAGCCTTTCAGAAGTGCTGTGCCGAGTCTTCATTTATTCACTCTAAGGTTTTGTGTGCCAGTAATACGTTAATGTTTTTAGACAAGTTACTTTCTATAACTCTATAATATATAACTAAACTATTGTTGTATGAAAAGTAAATAAGGTTTTTAAAATGTTTAAGAAGCTTCATTTAAAATTAAATTAAAATGCAGAGCCCCCCAGACCGGTGGCCAGGACCTGGGCAGTGTAAGTGCCACTGAAAATCAGCTTGCATTCTGCCTTTGGCACGTGTGCCGTAGGTTGCCTACCCCTGACATAATACATGTTGACTGCAGTGAAATAAGAGTGAGTGCTGCCTGATTAATATCAAATTACCAAAACAAATAGTGGGTTGGATACTAACTGGAGAAAAACATAAAAGGAGACTAAGAAAGATGTGCAAAATTTGTTTACAATATTGAAGTCAATCTGTAGCTACCTAAGGTGTCATGGTTGTCAATATGCTCCATATGACACCTCCTGGCAACAGCAGGAACATAAATGAGGTCTTTGGCTCCACAAGCATAGCTATTGCATATATTTTGAGCTAAAGAAAAACTGCTTTTAGTTAGTGGAGACAGGACACTGGACAATATGGACCATGGTCTGACCCAACATATGGCAGCTGATATGTAGCCACCATTTTTATCCTGTGAGTCAAAGATCAAAATGAGGGGGCACCATTAAAACAGCATAGAAAACCTCTCTCTACATCTTCACATCCAGGCAGTGTTTGAGGGTATGTCTACACTACCAAATTAGGTCGCTCTTATAGAAGTTGATTTTTTATAAATCGATTTTATACAGTTGATTGTATGTGTCCCCACTAAGCGCATTAAGTCGGCGGAGTGCATCCACAGTACCGAGACTAGTGTCGACTTATGGAGCATTACACTGTGGTAGCTATTCCACAGTTCCTGCAGTCTCCGCTGCCCACTGGAATTCTGAGCTGATCTCCCAATGCCTGATGGGGCAAAAACATAGTTGCGGGTTGTTTTGGGTACGTCGCCAGGCCTGCCTCCCTTCCTCCATGAAAGTAACAACAATCGTTTCTCGCCTTTTTTCCATGCAGACGCCATACCACGGCAAGCGTGCAGCCCGCTCAGCTCAGCCGCCACTGTTGTGTCCTGGGTGCTGCAGGCAGCAAACGGTGCAGTAGAACTGCAAACTATCATAATCGAACGACCGCTTCCGCTGCCACTCTGCTCTCCTGCAGATGCCATACCACAGCAAGCATGGAGCCTGTTCAGATCACCGCGGCAGTTATGCGTACTGTAAATACCACACGCATTATCCTGCAGTATATACAGCAACAGAAACTTCAAAAGCCGGTGAGGAGGTGACAGCAGTGCGGTGATGAGGACATGGACACAGACTCCTCTCAAAGCACGGGCCCTAGCAATTTGGACATCATGATGGTAATGGAGCAGGTTCATGCCGTGGAATGCCAATCCTGGGCCTGGGAAACAAGCACAGACTGGTGGGACTGCATAGTTTTGCGGGTCTGGGATGATTCCCAGTGGCTGCAAAACTTTTGCATGTATAAGGGCACAAATCAAAGTTTCATGGAACTTTGATTTGCTTTCCCCTGCCCTGAAGTGCAAGAATATTAAGATGAGAGCAGCCCTCACAGTTCACAAGCTAGTGGCAATAGCCCTCTGGAAGTTCACAATGCCAGACAGTTACCGGGCAGTCGGGAATCAATTTGGAGTGGGTAAATCTACTGTGGGGGCTGCTGTGATCCAAGTAGCCAATGTGATCACTCAGCTGTAGCTATCAAGGGTAGTGACTCTGGGAAATGTGCAGGTCATAGTGGATGGCTTTTCTGCAATGGGATTCCCTAACTGCAGGGGAGCAATAGGGATATGGGTTCCGTCTATCTTGGGACCGGAGCACCAAGGCAGCCAGTACATAAACTACAAGGGGTACTTTTCAATGGTGCTGCAAGCACTAGTGGATCACAAGGGACATTTCACCAACATCAACGTGGGATGGCTGGAAAAGGTACATGACACTCACATCTTCAACTCTGTTCTCTTTCAAAAGCTGCAGCAAGGGACTTACTTTCCAGACCAGAAACTAACCATTAGGGATGTTGAAATGCCTATAGTTATCCTTGGGGACTCAGCCTACCCCTTAATGCCATGGCTCATGAAGCCATACACAGGCACCCTGGACAGTAGTCAGGAGCTGCTCAACTATAGGCTGAGCATGTGCAGAATGGTGGTAGAATGGGCATTTGGACGTTTAAAAGTGTTTTGGTGCAGTTTACTAACTTGGTTAGACCGCAGCGAAACCAATATTCCCATCATTATTACTGCTTGCTGTGTGCTCAACAATACATTTCCTGGCCCCTGATTAGGTGCAGCCAGACATCAGGGCGGTTAGAAGAGCACAGCATGGTGCGCTGCGCATCAGAGAAGCTCTGAAAACCAGTTTCATGACTGGCTAGGCTGTGGTGTGAAAGTTCTGTTTGTTTCTCCTTGATGAAAACCTGCCCTCTTGGTTCATGCTACTTCCCTCTAAGCCAACCACCCTTCCCTCCCCCCTTTGATCACCACTTTGAGAGGCAATGAAGTCATTAAAAGCAGCAGAGAGTCCTGAGGCACCTTATAGACTAACAGGCATATTGGAGCATGAGCTTTCATGGGTGAATACCCACTTCATCAGTTGCATCTAACAAAGTGGGTATTCACCCACGAAAGCTCATGCTGCAATAGGTCTGTTAGTCTATAAGGTGCCTCAGGACTCTTTGCTGCTTTTACAGATCCAGACTACCACAGCTACCCCTCTCATAATAAATTCATTGTTTCAAGTTCATGCATTCTTTATTAATTCTTCATACAAATGGGGGGATAACCGCCAAGATAGCCCAGGAAAGGTGGGGGGAGGAGGGAAGCACTAGGTGGAGTGGTGGAGAAGGGGAGGACAAGGCGCACTGCACTTCAAAACTTATTGTAAATGCCAGTTTTCTGTTGCTTGGGCAATCCTCTGGGGTGGAGTGGTTGGGTGTCTGGAGGCCCCCCTACCGTGTTCTTGGGTGTCTGGGTGAGGAGGCTATGGAACTTGGGGAGGAGGGCAGTTGGTTACAAAGGGGCTGAAGCAGCGGTCTGTGCTCCTGCTGCCTTTCCTGCACCTCAGCCATACGGCGGAGCACATCAGTTTGATCCTCCAGTAGCCTCAGCATTGCTTTCTGCCTCCTCTCATCATGCTGACACCACGTATCATCTTGATTCCGCCACTTCTCCTCTTGCTCCCGCTACCTGTCCTCAGTTCATTTTGTGCTTTCCTGCACTCTGACAGTGTCTGCCTCCATGCATTCTGCTGGGCTCTTTCAGTGTGGGAGGACTGCATGAGGTCAGAGAACATTTCAGCGTGAATGTGGTTTTTTCGCCTTCTAATCTTCGCCAGCCTCTGAGATGGAGATAATAGGGGGAGCGTTGAAACATTTGTAGCTACAGGAGGAAAAAAAGGGAGAGTAGTATTTAAAAAGACACATTTTAGAGAACAATGGGTAGAGTCTTTAACAGTGGACATTAAATAGCTTCTTATATTGAGGGCCTGCTGGTTTGGTGTGAGAGATCACACATGCAGGGCCGGCGGGCAACAGAATTCAGCTTGCAGGCAGACATGGTAAGCCAGTCTTTTGGCTTCTTTAACCTCCATAACATGTGGGAATGGTTTCAAACAGCAGCGCCCTCATTTCTCATACCAAACACCCGGTGGGTTGGCCATTTAAAAGGAGGGGTTGCAGTTTTCGGGTTAACATGCAGCACAAACCCAACTAAGTCCCTTCCTCACACCCAATTCTCTGGGATGAACGCTTCACCTCTCCCCCAACCGTGTAGCTAACAGCAGGGATGATTTCTGTTCAGCCATAGGCAAACAGACCAGCAGGAACAGCCACCTCTGAATGTCCACTTAATAAAATTGCCCTGTTTCAACCAGGTGACCATGAACAATATCACTCTCCTCATCATCATCTTCCTCATCCTCAAAATCCACATCCCTGTTGTGTGAGAATCCATTGACTGAGTCCACGCACAGGGGTGGGGTAGTGGTAGGGGCATCCCCTAGAATGGCATGCAGCACATCATAGAAGTGACTCTGACCCAGAGCAGCCATTTGCCTCTCTGGTTCTTTGGTAGGCTTGCCTCCGTGCCTTAAGTTTCATGTGGCACTGCTGCGGGTCCCTGTTATAACCTCTGTCCTTCATGCCCTTAGAGATTTTTTCAAATATTTAAGCATATCCTCTTTTGGAATGGAGTTCTGATAGCATGGATTCCTCTCCCCATACAGCAGTCAGATCCATTTCAGCAATCAGATTCCGTTCAGTCCATGCTGGAGCTCTTTTACGATTCTGGGACTCCATCGTCACCTCTGCTGATGAGATCTGCACAGTCACCTCTGAGCTCACCACACAGGCCAAACAGGAAATGAAATTCAAAAGTTCGTGGGGTTTTTCCTGTCTACCTGGCCAGTTCATCTGAGTTGAGAGTGCTGTCTAGAGTGGTCACAATGGAGCACTCTGGGATAGCTCCCGGAAGCCAATACCATCAAACTGTGCCCACACTTCCCCAAATTTGACCCAGCAAAGTCAATTTCAGCGCTAATCCCCTCATCAGGGAGGAGTACAGAAATCGATTTTAAGAGCCCTTTAAGTTGACAAAAATGGCTTTGTTGTATGGATGGGTGCAGGGTTAAATTGATCTAACACTGCTAAATTTGACCTAAACTCGTAGTGTAGACCAGGGCTAAATCTTGCCACATCTTCTTCCTTCAGAATATCTGTAAGATCTTCGCCTTCCCCCTAGTATAGACACAGCTACATTTTTACCCAGGCCCTAAAGTTGTGTTTCATCTACTGCAACCTCTTGTAGACTGATGAATTACTATCATGTCTGAAATTTAAGTAGTAGATGGAGCGCTCTGAAGACTGCAGGAGCTACTCCCTAAAAGGGACTGCCAGACATAATACCTCAGAGAAAAGAAGTATTCAGGTAAGCGAAACAAATTTTTTATTATTGCTTTCATATCCTTACAAGGTTGGTTTAAAAAAAGATAAGTCTGATACAATTTTTTTGTAAATGAACAATTGTAGATATGCCAGAGGTAGTCCTACCTCAATGATTTGCCTTAATACAATATTATTCCCCTTTGGAAGTCATAATCTCCAACAACCATTTTTGTCTTTTAGCATTCATTTCATATTTTTGTACATAACTAATAATTGCATATTAGTAAACCAAAACCTTAGTTTAAAAAGTTTAAGGTGGAGAGTGGGTCCAACCAATACCCACAATAACTTATTTAAAAAAAAAAATCAATACTTTTTAAAGACCAAATATTAGAGCTACTTAAAAATCCAAATATTAGAACATTTGGAAATGAACACTTAAGGGATCCAACCATTTCCCCAGGACCATATAATCTTTCATCATTCATCAGCTCAAAGGGGGAAGCAGGTAGCAGATAGAGCTAGAAAGTCTTTTATAGACTCATGTTGCTCATTTTTACATCACTATATGCAGGGATGCCATATTTAATCCAACCATTCATGAGGAAAGGTGAAAAATCATGAGATCCTAAGGGAGAAGACTAAGGTGCAGAGAGATGCACATTTTTTCCCATGCCTGCTCAGCTGGATTCAGCAAGTAGTTATTAGTGGGGGCTTCATTATATTAGACTAGAGCATGAGATCTGGAGAGTCTATTTTCCACGTCCAAAAGGAGTGGCATTAAACCATCAGCGTCCCTGGTTAAAATTAAATTAGATTTTTGTTCCTTCAAACCTTCATCTCTATGAAATCATTACTGATGACAATGAATTAATTACACTGTTCTGTAGAGAATGACATTAAAGTAATTAAATAAGGAAAAGTAAATTAGATTTTGAAAATTCCTTTAGTTTTGATAAAATAAAGATTTTTAACCTGATCATTCCCTTTTAGGTTTGGAAAATCTTTCACTGTTGTACAATTGTGCAAATATTTCTCTCTTCCTCTTAGTCTCCAACTATGGACGTTTCTGAGATAAGGACACGTCCATATCTCCCTACAACCTACTATATTTAGCTAATCTGTTTATTGAAGGCGAAATAATAATTGTAAAATTATAGTATGGCCTTTAAAAAAAACAAACTGCACTCACAGTTCAGAATTACTTTTTTGGTGAAATTTTAAGATAAAATGTAATGTATAAACTTTGGAAAGCACTGATCTTGCCCATACAATGGGTAAAATTCTAGCATCACTGAAGTTAATGGCAAAACTCCCATTCATCTCAATAGGGCCGGGACTTCACCCCATTCCTTTTTCTAATGTGGACTGCAGGCAAATGGACTGTTGTGCCCCACACATTTCCAGCAGCTCACCTACCTGCAGTGAACTGCAGGATTGGGAACCATAATTTATTAATTTCAACACAAACTCCAATTTGCACTTGTATACATTTCCACTAGAATCCTGCAAACATGAACACATCTTAACTTTAAGCATGTGACTAGCTCACTTGAAACCGATGGGACTATTCACATGCTTAAAGTTAAGAGCTGTGTTTGCAGTATCAAGGCCTTTGGGGTTTCAAGTGGTGTAGCTACCTTGCTTGCTGGCCACCAATGGCTGAGCGTAAGCTATTCCAGAGTTTAGATGAGGCCTAGTACAACTGTAAATTTCTGCATTCCATAAAATATGTGCACTAGCAATGGGTTAGTTGATAGACTCTGTTTTTTAGATAATACTTTTAGGTAGCTAATACTTAGTCCTACCTTCAGTGCAGGGTACTGTACACCAAGGTCCCTGGAGGTCCCTTCCAGTCCTACAATTCAATGATTACTAAGACTAAAATGTAAGTGCTTAGCATTAAGTGCCAAAAAAATCTCTTAATCGTACCAGATGCTGTATAACGCATATGATCTAGAAATCAGGAGGGAGGAAATAACTGGGATAGATGTAACTTTATTAGTAAAGACTTTCCCTGTTCCCAACCTGAAGTTTTCAAAAATCATGAGCCTGGTCTGAAAATCATGAGATGTGTTTTTAAAACAGTAATACAGTTTTTTTGTTTTTATTTGCCTTCTATTTTCTGTATGTTTAGGATACACTCCCGACCCGCCCCTCACCCCCCCCCCCCCACATACACGCGCTCATAAGGGCTAGAAAAAAAAGGAAATTGGAGTTGAGATTTTCACTTAATCTCTTGATTCCAGGCGCCCAGACTTTAAGACCACCACGCAGCTCCCCCAAGCTTGCTTAAAAGCAAAAAACTTAGCACAGTGGGGGCTGAGTGTGCCAGGGTTAGAGCTCAGCAGGTCCCAGTGAGGAGGAGTAACGGGGGGTGTGTGCAGGTGGAAGACTGAGGGTCTCCGTAAGCGTTAAGCTGAGTGGAGATGAGCTCAGAGGCCGAGGCCAGGCCCAGGGTTGCGCCCCCCTCCCATTTGGGGTTTAACAGAGGCGGGGCCGCTATTAACTAACGCTTGTGGTTTAGCAGCGTGAGGGAATTCACAGCTTCACTACATTGCAAGGGGCCAGCGCAGTCACCCCCTTGCGCCCCAGCTACCCCCTGGAGCGGCTGTTTCAGCACCTCCCCCGCTTGCTTTGACGCGCCAGGGCTGGAGCAGGACCCTGGCACCTACTCCCCGCTTCCCGGCAGACTTTGCCCAGCTTCCGCCGCCCGGCGAGCACCTGCGGGGGCTGGGGCGCGCGGGGCTCCCCGCCTTCCCCTCCGTCACGTGTGTCTGTGCAGGGGGCGCGGGCCGCCTCCCGCCCCGCCATCCTCCTCCGGCAGCCGCCGCAGCCGGGCGGGCAGCAGGGAGCTCCCGGCCCCCGCCTCCGCCGCCTCGCCCGCAATATGCCTCCGCTGCCCGCTGGCCATGCCGGGGCTGTGCGGGCGCTTCCCCTCGCTGCTGCTGCGGCTGGCGGCCGCGCTGCTGCTCCAGGGGCGGCCGGTCCCCGCCGCCGCCACCAGCCCCGCCGAGCTGAGCCGCAGCCGCCCCGGGGCACCCTCCGCGGCTACTGCAGGTACCGTCCCCGCTACCCCGCCGCGGCTTGGCGCCCCGGGCACGTGTCCCCGCTGCCTGCCCCGGGGCGATGGCACCGGCGCTCTCCCATCCCCGGGAGCTCGCCCCAGCCCTCCCTGCGCTGGACCCCCGCCCGGGGCCCCTGGACATTGCGCCGCCGCCCTGCCCCCGGGGCTGCCCGGACGCGCCTGTGCGCGTCCCTGGGGCAGGGTCGTGGCCGCTGTGTTCAGGCGAGCCTGCTCCAGGGCTCCCGGGCACGTGAATTAGCCTTGGAGTAGCTGCTCTTCCTCTCCCCTCCCAGCCCCCTCGCTGGCCTGGCAGTTCAGAGCAGCAGCTGCCGCACTCGGGGCTCGTCTGGAGGCAGAGCCCTTGGGATCCTTTGAAGGGACCTTTCCCCACAGCTGGCCCAGCATCCGGAGCGGAAAAGGCCATTACCTAGATTTTTCTGGTCTGAAAAACAAAATCCTTCCCAAGGGAAGGGTGACACAGTATTTTTGTGGGAGTGGAAAAGAAGGCGTCATGATAATTCTCCATCAAATCCATCTAGGTTTCTGCGTGGCTTGGGAGAAAGTACGTATCCCGGTGCTGGTCTTTATTCCCCTCCACCCCCGCCTGTGTTTTCATTCTGCGTGTTGCTAAAAACGGGATTGGGATTGAGGCACATTCAGCATCCCTTGAAACTGCTTGTGTTAGCACTCTTGACGAACACACGCTGCTGGCAGCAATGTACACGGCAGTGATGACTGAATTTGTGAAAATACAACTTCAGGTTGCTTGTGTAAAGAATGGAAAAAAAAATTTTCAGAAGCCCAAAAGAGTGTTTTTAGGGAAGTAGATAGTAGCTCTATATTAGTTCCTAACAACTAAGCAGAATCCATCTTTGCTATCACTGGATCTCTTTACTGTGCAGATACTATAATGTTGTGGGGTGGGAGGGAGGAACGTATCCCTTTAGCTATATGGTTGCTTTGGCCTATTGATAGCAGATGGTCCCTTAAGTGACTGGATAATGCTGTTTAGGGAAGTGTGCCTTGGTGAATTCCTATATGCAGGCAGTAATCACTAGATTAATGTAATGGATGACGCATGTGTAGGTTTCTTAAATCTCTCAAATGAGTGGCAAAATCTGTGAGCTCGTTTGTTTTCACATGCACTCCGTAGAACAAGAAAATCTGTTAATTTTCGCAACAACTGTATATAGAACAATGTAGTTATTTCACAAATGAAGGCCTCAATCCTGCAATTGAATCCATGTAGATCAGGGGTAGGAAACCTATGGCAGGCGAGCACACCCGAGTCCTGGCCACCAGTCCAGGGGACTCTGCATTTTAATTTAATTTTAAATGAAGCTTCTTAAACATTTAAAAACTTTATTTACTGCACATACAACAATAGCTTAGTTATGTATTATAGGCTTATAGAAAGAGACCTTCTAAAAACAGCTAAAATGTATCACTGGCACGTGAAACCTTAAATTTATAAAATAAATGAAGACTGGGCACAGCACTTCTGAAAGGTTGCTGACCCCTGATATAGATAGACCCAGGTGCAGAATTGGGGAACCAGTCAATACGGTTTTTAGAAAATATTTCTGATTAAAAGACATTTTTCTACACATATATCTTCTGAAGTCAGCCTAAAAAAATATTGTACTTGTAATACTGGCTTTCATCTAAGGATTTCAAAATGTTTCCAAACATTAGTTAAGTCTTTATATTATCATGGCCTCATTTTGTCAAATCACTTAAGCACAGATTTAGCTTCAGTTCAGTCAGGCACTGAATACTGCCTATGAGACTTAAGTATATGTTTAAATTTAAGTGTGTGCTTAAGTGCTTTGCTGAAGTGAAGCCCATGTGAAGTATGTCAGTGTTGGACCGATTGTACAGATAAGTCTGTTTCCAGCTCTACAACTGACCTATTTTATAACCACTAGAACATGCATACAGAAAGGAAAGTTTTTGTTGAACATGAATACAATTCATGGTTATTGTTGTAGATCGGGGGTTTATTCCTTTTCCCTCTACAATCGCAAATAAAATAATTAAACAAATACCAGGAAAGTTTTGGAGAAAAAGGATTGAAATTTTTTTTTGATGCTGCACGTTTGTTTTTCTACGAACAACCAAAACGTTGTTTTTCAGAAACCTTTTAATGTAGGCAAAGGGGAAAAAAGGCTTAGATGTGGGAACTGAAAACTGCATTGTTGTCATTCACCTTTAGAAGAAAAACAAAAATTCCTGTATTTCCCCTCTCTCCCCCCCCCGCCCCCTAATTTTTATGGAAAATATTTACCATTTACCCTAATCCAAGTTAAAATATTGTGTCAACATTACTGGTTTGTGTGGTAAACTTTTTATTTATAAGACATTTATTTTTCGGTGAAGTCATTCAAACAATAGTTTAATGGCACCACATTCTTAGCTGATTCTATTTGGTTTTATTTTAAATAAAAATTCTTGATGGCTGGGCTTTAAAAAAAGGCCTAAGGCAGTTTGGTACACATTTCCTGTTGACAGTCCAAGCCAACTAACACTCATCAAAATGATTGAATGCACTGACTAGGTACTGTTTAAATATATTCACAGCTCTGTTAGTGTGCATCTCAGTCCTCAACTACTGTTCCAGTTGTCTGTTTTAGAAATGATCTTGGTCAAACTTATATTACCATATATTGCGTTTAAATAGCTGTGACTAAACATAATCATTCTCATCATTACATGAGAATTAGGCAGTTTGTTTTTATTATGGGGACTTTGGTAGCCAGCTTTATATTTAGGTTGTCTGTCGTAAGATTTAAGTTTCATCATAAGATTTGTGACAGTTTCGAGATTCTCTAACACCTTAATTGTTCACATTGAAATTCAACAAGAAGAAAGCCTTGAGGCCAGAAATAAATCTTTTCTTTGTCCTGTGAAATTCTGTTCAGATTTAGCTGAATTACCAACTGCTGAAAATGGTGATTTTCCTTGTCACTTCCATTACCAGCAATGTCCAGGCAGCAGAATAACTGAACATGAACATTCTAAAGCACTGGCCCCACACTGCTGCAGCGGGGGCACACACTGCACTGGGAACCCCAGGAGCACACAGTTTTTCCAGGAGGTAAAGAGAACTGTGCTGGACTTGGCTCTGTTCTCCAACCCATCATGTTGCCCACCCCTGCTTCCATCAAAGGAGGAAGGAGCTTCCCCAGACTCCTGAATGAGAGAGGGAGAGAGTTGGGTTGCATTCTACTCTTCTCCCTGCACTGCATTTTATGCATGTGGCTTCAGAGGCACATTGTCTTCTGGGACAACAGCCTTTAATTGAAATATTTAATCTGGTAGCTCAAGTGGTCAAAGCCTGAGTTGTAGTGCTCCAATTTCAGGGTTCAGATCCTATTGATGAAACATAAAGGAGACAGTGGGAATCATAGAAGATTAGGATTGGAAGAGACCTCAGGAGGTCATCTAGTCCATCCTCCTGCTGAAAGCAGGACCAACCCCAACTAAATGATCCCAGCCTGGGCTTTTGTCAAGCCAAGCCTTACAGGTTTTTAAGGATTGAGATGCCACCACTTCCCTAGGTAACCCATTCCAGTGCTTCACCACCCTCTTAGTGAAATAGTTTTTTCCTAATATCCAACCTAGACCTCCCCCACAGCAACTTGAGACCATCGCTTCTTGTTCTGTCATCTGCCACAGCTGAGAATAGCTGAGCTCCATCCTCTTTGGGACCCCCCTTTAGGTAGTTGAAGGCTGTTATCAAATCCTCCCTCTTCTCTTCTACAGACTAAATAAGTCAAGTTCCCTCAGCCTCTCCTCATAAGTCATGTGCCCCAGCCCCCTAATAATTTCTGTTGCCCTCTGTTGGACTCTCTCTAGTTTGTCCACTTCCTTTCTATAGTGGGGGGGGCCCAAAGTTGGACTCAATACTCCAGATGTGGCCTCACCAGGGCCAAATAAAGGGGAATAATCACTTCCCTCGATCTGCTGGCAGTGCTCCTACTAATGCAGCCCAATATGCCATTAGCCTTCTTGGCAACAAGGGCACACTGTTGACTCATATCCAGCTTCTTGTCCACTGTAATCCCCAGGATCTTTTCTTCAGAACTTCTGCTTAGGCAGTTGGTCTTCAGCTTGTAGTGGTGCGTGGGATTCTTCCATCCTAAGTGCAAGACTCTGAACCTCATCAGATTTCTTTTGGCCCAATCCTCCAATTTGTCTAGGTCACTCTGGACCCTATCCCTACCCTCCAGCGTATCTACCTGTCCTTGCAGCTTAGTGTCATCTGTGAACTTGCTGAGGGTGCAGTCCATCACATCATCCAGATTATTAAAGAAGATGTTAAACAAACCGGCCACAGGACTGACCCTGGAGCACTCCGCTGGATACCGGCTGCCAACTAGACATCGAGCTGTTGATCACTACCCATTAAGCCCAACAATCTAGCCAGGTTTCTGTCCATCTTATAGTCCATTCATTCAATCCATACTTCTTTATCTTGCTGGCAAGAATGCTATGGGAGACCATATCAAAAGCTTTCCCCATATCCACAAAGCCAGTTACCTCATCATAGAAGGCAATCAGGTTGGTCGGGCATGACTTGTCCTTGGTGAATGCATGTTGACTTTTCCTGATCACCTTCCAAGTGCTTCAAAATGGATTTCTTGAGGACCTGCTCCGTGATATTTCCAGGGACTGAGTTCCCCAGATTCTCCTTCCCTTTTTTAAAGATAGGTGCTATATTTGCCTTTTTCTAATTGTCCTGGACATCCCCTAATCGCCACGAGTTTTCAAAGATAATGGCCAATGGCTCTGCAATCACATTGGCCAACTTCTTCAGCACCCTCAGATACATTGCATCCAGCCCCATTGACTTGTGCATGTCCAGCTTTTCTAAATAGTCCTTAACCTGTTCTTTCACCACTGAGGGCTGCTCACCTCTTCCCCTTACTGTGCTGCCCAGTGAAGCAGTCTGGCAGCTGACCTTGTCTGTGAAGAAGGAAGCAAAAAAAGCATTGAGTACTTCAGCTTTTTCCACATCATCTGTCACTAGGTTGTCTCCCCCATTCAGTAAGGATCTCACACTTTCCTTGACCACCACCTTGTTGCTAACATACCTGTAGAAACCTTTCTTGTTACGTTTCATGTCCCTTGCTAGCTGCAACTAAAATTGTGCTTTGGCCTTCCTGATTACATCCCTGCATGCTCAAGCAATATTTTTATACTTCTCCCTAGTCGTCTGTCCAAGTTTCCACTTCTTGTAAGGTTCCTTTTTGTGTTTAAGCTCATTATACGAATGTACAGTTGCATATAATAGAATTTGTATTTTACTTGTTTTCTGTTTAAAAAGCCTAGAGAATTGCATTAAAGAACTATGGTAAATATATGTTCATAGAGCTGCAGTGTGCACAGGATGGGTAGTGTTCAGGGAATCAATCAGAGTGATGTAGTGAATGATGGGGGTTGTTTGTAGGGTTCCTCCCTACATCTTCTAACTTATTTTCTCTATAAGTTAGAAGATGTGTAGAGAACAAGTCACGGGCCTAACAGGAAGAGAGAGGGATGGGGCTTATGGTTAAGGCAGGTGACTGTCACACAAGAGAACTCAATTCTCTCTCTCCCTCTGTCACAGATTTCCTATGTGATGCTGAGAGAGCCACTGAAAGCATTATTTTGGCAGATGGCCACTCATCATATTATTTATTTGAATTGCAGTAACACCTAGAAGCCCCAGTAATAGACCAGGACTCCATGATGCTTGGTGCTGTACAACTGCAGAACAGAAGGATTGTCTCTGCCCCAAAGACTTTGTATATTCCTTATTTTCTATGTGCCCAACTTGAGACGTGGGGTTTGATCTGCAGAAATGCTGAACACTGCAGCTGAAGTCAATGGGAGCTGTGAATGCTCAGCATCTCTGTCAGTAAAGAAGCGAGGTCTGGGGGAATGAGCACAGGACTGGGAGTTAGGTGTTCCTATGTTCTGCTCTTGGCTTTGATCTCAGGTAAATATTGTCTCAGTTTCCCCATTTGTAAAATCGGGATAATTTCTTACCTTGCAAGGGAAATATGGAGGTAAATTAATTAATGCTTGGCACTCTGTTACTCTGAAAATGTTGAGAAAAGGAATAATTTTGTAAAATACAGATTTTGGATGGTGTGCAGTAAATGAGTCGGGCCACTAATTGAATGTTAAGGATAAAAAGAAATATCTGTCTCATCCTCACAGCATGGTCTATTCCAGTTGTTCTCAAACTTTAGTACTGGTGACCCCTGTCATATCGCAAGCTTCTGAGTGTGACCTCCAGCCCCTTATAAATTAAAAACACATTTTTATATATTTAACACTAATATAAATGCTGGAGGGAAAGCGGGGTTTGGGGTGGAGGCTGACAGCTTGTGACCCCCGTGGAATAACCTCGCTAGGGGTCCTGACCCCCAGTTTGAGAATCCATGGTCTATTCTGTGCAATGAATGAGAGCTCCTGGGGGGTAGGGGAAAATAGTATGTGATACTGTATTTAAAAACTGTATCATATTGCACGGTGGCCGGGCGGGGGGGGGGCGTGAATTGAAGTTGCACATGTAACCTTAATTCTGGCTTTGTCTAACCTTTGATTGCTTGACTTTGCAATCTAAAAAAATGTTCTTTTAACATAACTTTAACTGTTATTAGTTCAGCTTTCAAAAATACAACTACAGGCACACATCTAGTTATGTGTGCCTAGCCCATTCATGAGAAAACACAGAATCACAGAAACAAAAGACTGGCCATATGTCTGTCCACTGCAGCCCACCTCCCCTCAGCCTTAGAGCAGAGAGTTAAAAAGAAAGAACCTTCAAGTCACACGGCAAGCCAAGATATTTGGGCTCTAATGGTACTACCCTGTACACAAGCTGCAGAACTGAGCATCCCAGCGCAGTCTACAGACTTAGGCTGGTGGGGCTGGCACTCTAAAAATAGCTGTGTAAACAGTGCTTTGAAGTTGCACTGAGGCTCTGAAGCCCAGGGAGAGAGGTGGGCCAGAGCAGAACTGAGCCAATTCCCTCAGCTAATTAACATTTAGAAAACAATATTCAGCTTTTAGTGATATCTCAACTGAAGTGGCAAATACTCCTTCCACCACAAAATCAAAAAATAGATCTAAATGAAAACGCAGTGCATTCCTCTTGTCATCATTCCTAATGCTCAGCAACTCCGCAACTCCACCCCCCCCACCCTGACCACCAGAGCAAGCTATGAAAACCAAAAATGCCCATTGTTAGAACAGCATCTATCACACTAATTTATGAGTCACCAGGGCGAGTAAATCAAAAAGTAGCCACAAGCTTGACTGTTCGACACCTGCACAGAAACATCCCATTACATCACCACGGCAGACTGTCACTAAAAATCAAGTCAGTGATCACTAATTAGGGGAGGAATTTGGGAGGCACAAAATCATTTCAATCCAGAGGGGAGCCAGTGTGACAGAAGAAATACTGAGACAAAGCAACACTTTTTATACTCCAATGTCCCAGATACAAGGAAGGACAAGAAAGCCATTCCCTTCAATGGTCACAATTCATAACACATCTCATCAACAACTGATGAATAAAAAACTGTGGCTGAGCTAGGAAGAAAAAAGAGAGATGGCATTGTGTGGCATAGCAATCTACTTCTGGTTCAGGAATGGGCAATAACAACAAATGGACCGAGGGGCTCAAACTCCAAGCACAGTGTGCAACTCTATATGAGTCCAGTCTGACTCTGAGAAATATCTGAAGAGGGGTCCATCCTTTTCTTACATTTTGGAAACACTTGTATATCTCGTCAGCAAGTGGATAAAGCTAATTGTTTGTTGTTGTTTTTTAAATAAGTGTGACCGGGCCCAGTGGGAGCCAGCTGAGGTCGCTCAGTAAGGGTGAACTGTAAAGAATGGGGCAGACAATCCCCAAAAAGCAGGTGGATATTCCAGTACTTAGATTTACCAAACCAGCATAAAACAGCTTCTTTATTACCTTACTGGTTACTCAGAAATCCAAACAACACGGTTCCCTTAAAGTGATCTAGCCTCAGGCCTCCATCCAGGTACCTAAGTCAAATATGATGATTTCTGAAAATCTTATTTCATCATATAAAAGAAAAGGTTCTGTCAATTCCAAGGATCAGAAACGTTACCTCCCAGGTTAATGAATGTTTCAGATCTTACCCAAATACACTCTACATTCAATTCTTATTAACTAAACTAAAATGTATTTAAAAAAACAAAAGAGAGTATAGTTAAAAGATCAATATACATACACACGAGTTCATTTCATTGAGGTTGAGATTCATAGCAGAAATGGTGAGCTTTGTAGTTGCAGAGTTTTTTCAGAAATAGTTCATAGGTTATAGTCCAATGTCATTGCAGGGTGCTCCAATTTAGGACTGGGATCTCAGTCCTTAAGCCTAAGCTTCTCCTATATGAAGCCTCAAGGAGATCTGAGATGACAGAATCAGGACCCAAGGATCTTTTATACAATTTCATGTCCTCTCTGACAAGCTGGGAGTTCCTTGGGAAACAAAAGATAATTAAGATGACTTTGAAGGAGGTCCATGACCTGTACTTTGCTATAGAATTAACATAAGGCAATTGGCTTGTTCTTCCACCATTCACAGATGATTTGCTATACATTTCAAAGAGAGATGAATACAGAGATATCCCGTGTTTACAATTCATTTAAATGCTAGGATGTTCTTTTGATCACTGGATTATCAGAAATACAGCATAGACAGGGACTGTTGATTACATTGTTGACCATTATCCATATACATGTAAATACACAAAAACACACATATTATCCTTCCACCTGTCTTTAAGGGTTGAATTTGAACCATTTATTTTGCAGGATGTTTAACCCTTTCTAGCCGTGCGTCACAAAGGTTTTTGATTTGTATGAGATTTTTTAAAATTTGAATACTTTTTTTGTTTTTTAAAATAATTTCAAATTAAACTTTAAATGGGTTTATGATAACTGATGTATTAAGTGTATTATAATCTATTTAAATAATTTAAATTACACAAAGTTTCCAAAGTCTTAAACTACTGAATTGATGGAAGTTACTGGCTGAGCAACTAGAACCAGTTTTTCTGAAGTTCTAAACTAGCTTTTTGCAGATGCAAAAAATATTTTCTTCATTTCAGTTCATGACTAATCCATTCAGAACTGACACACTCATTGGAAGTTGAAGAGGTAGGGAAGCTTGTTTTTCTTTTCCAATCTATAAATAAAAGTTAGGTGTGAGAGGATGTGCTCTACTAGTTCTAAAGGGTGACCAGAAACAATAATTTCAGTTCACTAACTACAGAGAATACCTCCTTTGTTAATAAATTGGTTAGTTTTAAATGTAAAACATGTTTTGATTAAATTTTTTCCCCTTATGTGCCCAGCACACTAAGGTAGTTTTACTGAACTGTTAAAAAAAGCAAAATTTAAAATGCATGTGTGTGTTTTTAATTTAATTCCTATAGTTTCATACAAATCTAGTAAATATTAACATATCATTTACTGTTTTCTAACACAATAAAAAAGTAAAAATTAAGAATCTGAATAAATATTTGTTAAGCTATGTAATTGCTGAAACAAATATGTATCAATCTAGTGTAACCTTTGGGTTAGCAAAAAGAAGTACCAAATTGCAAATTAACATGTTTTAATGATTATCAGCCAATGAGAATGAACCGTTCTGTAGGAAAATAACTGAAAAGCTCAATGCAAAACATGATTAAAATCAATGGTTTAAATCAAGTTTCTTGCTGGCTGATTTAAATCAAACCAGCCTGCTTGTCATACCAACAAAGTCTTATTGAATTGACTAAGTAGCTACCCACAAGTTGCTGCTTCCTATATGGCAGCTCAGCCCTATAGCCATTCCATTTGTCTGCATAGTTTTGTTCTGGGGTCCTGCTCCGGCTTTCCCTCCTGAGCCCTACCCTCCTATCAGGCCATCCTATATGCCCAAATTAAATATTTTGAAAAAAATTGGTAGCACATTTTCAAAAGGGCAGATCTCTCTTCCGATTGATTTCTTTAGTGCAAATGACCTGGGTCTCTCTTAACCATTGCCTTGAGCAATGTGTGAGCCTCAGCTCATAATGGTGGCAGAAGGAGCTTCTGTAGTGAGATACTATTACAATTAGAGCTGGTCAGAAAACGGTAGCTATTTTTACCAAAAAAATAAAAATTAAATTAAAAACTTTGAAAAAAATCATTAACATCGATTTTCATTGAAAAATTGGAAAATTTCAAAGAGGTATAATTTAATAAAAGACTGTTTTTTATCTACATTTTTGGACACCTTCGATTATAACTATTCAGATAAGTAGCAGGCATGCTGTGTCAGCAGTCCATCTCACAACTTTACAAATAACTTTTTAATTGCATCTGGGGAACACATGAAAAATGTATCCCTTCTTCAGGACCCAAGGGCCAGCTGTCAGCCCAAGACCATACTGTGTTGCTGTGCTATTCATTTAACTTTGCTTTGCCTCAGTTTCTCCAGTCATAAAGTGAGGAAAATAATTCCAAGTGAAAATAATGCACAGGGTTTATGTGAGGTTTAATCAGTGCATGGACAATGCTTTGAAGATGTAAAACTTGACATAAATGTTATGTTTTTTATATATATATATATGTCTCCTCTCCCTTTCCAAATGTTTATGTAGAGGAGTGCTACATTCATATGCTCTCCACAAAGCTCCTACAGGCAGTGTAGAAATCGCCGATTCTCTCCCTATTACATACATCTGCAGTTCAGATCAGCAAAGGCACTTGAGCCAGAGTCCTTCAGTAAATATGAGGGAGCTGCTGGCAGGTTGTTCTCTGTAATGGGGCCTTGTGTTTTGAATCTCTTGTGTTGTGACCCTGCCCGGTCCTCTAGCAGAGAAATGTAGGGCGGAGGAGTGAGGCAGTAGAGCTGTATGGGGGAATTATCCAGCATCTGTAGAAAGAAGGAAATTGTGCTGCAGTTTTCCTGGCTGCATAATTGCATAGGACATGGGGCCTTGCTCATGAGGTCAGGGCTGTCAAATTAGGGACTATTGATGCAGCCAGGTGGCATAATTCCCATCACAGAAATTAAGATCCATTGTCTCTCGCCATCGTTTCTGAGGTTAAACTTTCCACTGGCAGCTTGGCTTTTTCAGCGGAGGGTCATTTAAGCCAGAGTTTAGCCAGTGTCAGGGCGCAGTGTGGTAAGACACATATATTCAAGCCTTTGAAAGATTACTGATTAAATCAGGAATTGTGTTTTTTTTTATTTATTAGGGGATGGGGAAGGGTGCCTTGCAGCCCTCAGTTAAAAGCCTATTGTTTTGCTTGTGTGTAGTGTTTAGGAATGTAAGGTGCCAAGGCACTTGAAGATAGGCACCGGTGTGCATTTCCAAATAAACAAATAACTTGAACCTTTTTGGCAAATCTGCACCTGGTTTCAAGTAGAATTACAGAAGTTTGATTCAGTTCTCACCCCAGACAGAAGATGTCATTGAACACAATGCAAGGTACTAACCCCTACTGCCTCCAAAAACAAGTTGTGAATGCACATTGTTGTGTGGAAGCTCATGGCTGTGCTCTAAAATTTGATTCTTGCTGGCATTTTTAGTTCTGGTTTCTTAACTAAGCAGGGATGGGAAACACAATTTTTTGTATAGTGGTTTTCCGTTTATTCAGGGCCTGTGTTTAGAACGTTCAGTTACTAGAAATGGCAAGAGAAGATAATTGTTGGTGACTACAGTAGCACAGCACAGGAAGAGATTGGATGAAATTATAAAACGTAGTAGACTGGAGGCCAGAGAATAGTGCAATAAAGGAATGAAATAAGATGTTATGAAACCAAGTTAGGGAAGAAATTGAGAGGTAATATGACAGGTGGAATATGAGACAGGAACATATAATGGAGAAGGGGAAATATATGTAGAGGTAGGCTTATTTTCTGTGTTTCTTGAAGGGTGATTGCTCAACTGCCAGGAGCAATCATGGGAAAGGTAAACCCAAAAACTGAAGCCAAAAATGGACATTTCAGAAGGGAAAGTTGGTAGGAGATGTAAGCAATCTGTGACAGTGAAGTAGTGAGGAGTGAAAGAAAGAATTATTATAAACAATTCAGTTGTATTGAAAGTTTGAGGACCATCATACTGAACAGTGGTAGCACCAGTGTTCCAGTGTGATTCAAGAAGCCCAAATGGGCATTCATTTTCCCAGTAAAGAGCAAGGAGGTAATTGGGAGAAGAAGTGTTGAGTACGGAATTGGGAAATGGAACCTCTGATTCAGCCCTGAAGAGCTTGTAGTTTAGTTTGTCAGATGGCAATAAGTGAATGTAGCCAAACGGTGGTAGTTTCTGACGTTCATTTTATTGGTTTCTGTTAATTTTTAGTAAGATGTTGGGAGGCACTAAATCATCAGTGGCCAATCAATATGTCAGAGCTTCTACAAAATTTGCTGTAAGTCTGAAAGAAGGCAGTGTCAGGGTTTGGAATATAGCTGTTGATCGGTGCCATCAGGGATCTGCAGTGTGTTTTTATCTATGAATTAGTTAATGGTAGAGGAAACCGTCTGAAGACTAAGGCTGAGATTTGAGGGAGGCAAGTTTATTCAAAATAGATTCCAGATTCTACTAGAGATGTGTCTAGCTCTGTGAGGTAGGGAAACACTACAATTAGGACCCTACCAATTTCACTTCCATGAAAAAGTGTCACAGACTGTGAAATAAGACCTTCCCTGTGAAATTTGATCTCCCCAGTGCTGCTGGGAACGCCCCAGCTAGGGGATTCTGAGTTACAGGTCCCCCTGCCAGGCTGGGGAGGGACAGGATTTGTCCTTCCCCCTGCAGGGTTGCTGGGGGAGGGGGAGCAAAGGTGGGGAGAAGACTCACCTCCGGGTACCTTTTGGATTGGGACCCCTGCAGTTGCAACACCATGAAATTTCAGATGTAAATATCTGAAAATGTAAAATCGACCAATTTAAAAACCTTCTGACCTTGAAATTGATCAAAATGGACTGTGAATTTGTAGGGCCCTAACTATAGTCCATATTTTATAGATGGGAAACTTGGAGGTACAGAGACTAAGTGACTGACTCAAGGTCAGCAGGAAGCCTGTGATGCAGCAAGGAATTGAACTTGGATCTTCTACTTCCCAAGTTAGCACCCTAGTCACTGGTCTTCTCTAGAATTTTGGTGTAGGTGGTATCATAAACCTAGTCCCAGATTTGGACCTTAGCGTCCAAAATATGGGGGTTAGCATGAAAACCTCCAAGCTTAGTTACCAGCTTGGACCTGGTAAAGCTGCCACCACCCAAAAAATTAGTGTTTTGGGGCACTCTGGTCCCCCCCAAACCTTCCCTGGGGACCCCAAGACCCAAATCCCTCGAGTCTCATAACAAAGGGAAATAAACCTTTTCCCTTCCCCCCTCCAGGTGTTCCTGGAGAGATGCACAGAAGCAAGCTCCGTGAATCTAAACAGAGGGATTCCACCCTCCCCGTTTCCAGCCTTGGAAAACAGAAGTACTGAGAGCTAATCTCTCTTCCCTCCTCACCCAGAGGGAATGCAAAGTCAGGCTAGTAAATATAACACACACAGATTTCCCCCTGACTTCTTCCTCCCACCAATTCCCTGGTGAGCACAGACTCAATTCCCTGGAGTTCCCCACTAAAGAAAACTTCAACAGGTCTTAAAAAGAAAGCTTTATGTAAAAAGAAAAAAAAATACAGAAAAATGGTCTCTCTGTATCAAGGTAACAAATACAGGGTCAATTGCTTAAAAGAAATATGAATAAACAGCCTTATTTAAAAAGAATACAGTTCAAAACACTCCAGCAACTATACCCAGGTGAATACAAAAGAATACAATAGAAACCTTACTGCCTTACTATATTTATACTTACAACTTGGAAACAGAAGATTAGAAAGCAGGAAACAGAAATCCTCTCATAGCCGAGAGAGAGAGACAGACAGAAGAACCAAGAACAAAGGACTCACACACAAATTTCCCTCCACCCAGATCTGAAAAAGTCTGGTTTCCTGATTGGTCCTCTGGTCAGGTGTTTCAGGTACTTCTTTCCAGGTGTAAGAGACATTAACCCTTAGCTATCTGTTTATGACAGGTGGCATTAGCCTTTTTTCCCCACCTAGATTGCTCAGGAATCTTTAACTTGCATTTACTGTTGGGATTCCTCTATGATCTCCCTCCTTTTCCTGTGATCCCTCCCTGAAAAGTGCTGCATCACAGCAGCATTCTGTGATCTAGAAAGCTGCTGAAAGTTTCTCCCTCCAGAATTAATTAGTGTCACTCTTGCAGCTTTCCTTCTTCTCATCCCTTTTCCCCAAGGAAGCATGGAACTTGCCCCTCTGAGTTCTGATTTTCACAAGGCACCATATGTTAGTGCACTGTACTACAACACTGGGTCACTCTCATTTAAATTGGCATACTCAATAATACAATGAAGTGAAGCACTGTTACTTTCTGATTTGTGTTTCTGTTTTACTGTGTGTTCCTCCTACCTCCTCAGGGTTTCAGTTGTCCTAAAGAAAGTGTGAGGAGAGGTAGACACTTAAAATTTAGAAACAGATAGCTGCTTTGCTCAGGGGTATGAAAAATCCCTACCCTTGAGCTCTGTAGCTATGTCGGCCTAATCCCTGATGCAGATAGGTCAATGGAATAATGCCTCCCTCGACCTGAGCTATCATCACTAGGGGAGGGAGAGCAACGAAATATACCTTTCTGTCGCTGTAGGCTCCGTCTATGCTCTGGGGTTATTCTGGCATGGCTACAGTGCTGTAGCTTTATTGCAGTAGTCCCCATAGTATATAGATGTGGGCTGAGAAACAGATATATCTGTGTCAGCACAGCACAGACCAACAGCTACTGTTTCCCTCAACCCACCCCCTACCCCATTTGGGGCAGACTTCCATATTTTTCTGCCTGTACGCTCAAGATGAGGGAGCTGCACGCAACTGCACCTGCTGTTGCAGGATTTGGGATTTTTCACAAATGCGAAGGGTACCCTGCAACCCCTTTTCAGCTAAATAGCAGTGTTTAGCGTAGAGCTGAAGTGCTTTACCCCTCTGACTTTTGTTCTCAAATTAAAGATGGGAAATTTTGGCCTCCTAACGCCTCAGTGTCACTTTCTGTATCTACTCCCATTTGCAGATCTTTTGGTATGAAAGGTAAGAGAGAAATAAATACTACCATACTTGTACAAAGAACTCACTTCAAACCCCAATCTGAGCTTTTTTAGCTTTTTTTGTTTTTGAAAAGATTCTTAGCAAAAAATAGTAAGCATTCTGTAGTTGTCCTTAATGATTGCAATTTTTGAGCAGCATTTATAGTTTTTCTTTATAACTAATGAGAAGCATGCAGTGATATTTGAATTACTGGTCTTCAGGTTATTTTACTCCACTTTGAATTTAGATGAGTACATCTGTCTTGAGCTCAAAATCTTTAGGGAGTTAAATGTCATGGTTGAAGGAGGTACTATTTGTTTTTCTGTGATTTTTTTCAATGTGTGGAAATTGTTATACTTTTGACATCTTACAGATTTTAAAGCAGGAAACCTTGATTTAAATAATCAATGTTGTGTTTTGCATTTGTACTTTTTAATTATTTTTCTAAAGAAAGGTTGATTCTCATTGGTTGGTAACCATTAAAACGTTGATTTAAAACTAAAGATAGCCTGAACACTAAATTTGGTGCTTCTTTTTGCTAGAGGATACACTAGATCTATACACATGTATACAGTAACTAGATAGCTTAACTTTTTTGCTATATGCAGTTTGTCTCAAGCTGTATTTGGATGGAACTTCAAATGCAATTAAATGCACAAAAACAGCATATAAATTATTGTATTAAATTAAACTCCTGTAAGTGGGCTATATACGTAAGAGAAAAAGTTTATCAAAACATGTTTTGCATTTAAAACAAAACAAATTGTTAAATGCAAGAAGTATCTGTAGCTAGTGAATTGAACTGATTATTTCTGTCCTTCAAGATTTTAGAACATGTAGATCTCATCATCTCACATCTAATGTTTCATAGGCACTGACTCTGTGGGTGCTCTGGGGCTGGAGCACCCATGGGGAAAAATGGTGGGTGCTAAGCACCCTCCAGCAGCCCTCTATCTGCTCCCCCTCCCATTGTTTCCAGCCTGCCGCAGGCCCCACATATCAGCACCTCCCCCTCCCTCCCAGCACCTCCTGCCTTCTGTGAACAGCTGTTTCACAGGGTGCAGGAGGCTGGGGGGAGGAGCAAGGACACGGTGTGCTCGGGGGTGGGGCAAAACTGGACAGGAAGAAGTGGAGTGGGAGTGGGGTGTTGGGGGAAGGGTTGGAGTGGGGACAGGACCTGGGGCAGAGCTGGAGATTGAGCACCCACCAGCACTTTAAAAAGTTGGCACCTGTGCAATGTTTGTTTATAGATTTTATATATATGTATATATACAGAGATGTTCTCTATCAGTATGTTTTATAGATTGTGATGGCAGAACTTGCTCATTAAAGTACTTTAGATCAGTTTCTCTTAACGGCCCATGACATGAATTTATCTTATCCCACACCTAACTGGGTTTATTTAATTACTGCTGTAATATGGTTAATTACTTACATCAGAAATGCTGAGTCATTTAAATAAGGTTACAGAAAATGTTATTTGTGCTGAAGAAATGAATCCTGTGTAAATGAAAGCTCCCTGGACCATAGTTTTTCTTTTGTCCTTCATTTTGTGTCTTTGCACTCAGGAGGGTGAATCCTCTGGGTATCATAATAGCCAAAGTTCTAAAACTCATCCAGCTGGATATCTAACAGTGGCAGTTAGGAGTTACATCAGAAAGAAAAAGTGAAGTTACTATGGTAGCTAAAGTGCTGGGCAGAACTTCACAGTCATGTACCTAGAGTTTATGTATTGGATAAAGTATAGATATTTTGATAAAATGAAGACAATACAAATAACTGAAATATAACACCGAAATAAAATTTCTGATTACTAAAATATGTTCCATACCCCCAAGACATGTATAGAACTAGACCCAGTTTTCATCCTGTGCACTAAATGAGGCAGGGGTGTAATGGAAAAAAAAGTATATGATCATGTTATTAAAGATGGAATCATAGTGCATACATACAAGGGAGCAACTGTACTAGTAACACTTCCTGATTTTTGAGTGCTTGACTTTGCAATTTCTCTGTTTCTGTGCGGTTTTTTTATTTGTTTGTTTTTAATGTAATTTCACTCTGATTGTCAAAGCACAAGCCGATTGTCTGTGAGTGTCTCTCTAATGCAAAATAGGCAGAATTGCTATCTTAGCTGGTGAGTACTTTTAGCTATATACTGTCGCTGTTGACTGGAAGGATAAAATACTTATGTAAGATACAGCATGGGATACTGTTCTTCCACAAAAGTGCAGGTATTTCTCCCTCACATTTGCTAATTTACAAGAGCTATAATTAAAAAGATTGCCATTTTTATAACCTGGCCCAGATTCATGCTGGGTCCATTCACCAGTTAGTTGTGAATGGACCCAGTCATTTCCAAGCCATGGTTTCTAGTGCAGGGTTCTTAAGATATGCCCTGGGCTCAAACATCTTGTCTGATGCCCTTCCTTGGGATTTGGGGGGCCACAACTCAGGAGCCAGAGACCCAAAATACTGTCTATCACCTCCCAGCACTCCTCTTGCTGTCCCCTCCTCCCCCATAATTGCCTATATGTGCTCCTCCAGTGCTCCACCTTGGTTGTGGGCTCTATGGACTTCTAGTTTAATCCCTTTGGAGACAATGTATCAGGAAAGAAAGGAGTTCAGGCTTAGCAACGGAATTTAAGCATGGTGTCTTTACTCTTAAGGCCATGTCTATACTTCAGACTTTGATCAATGTCAGGGTACAGCTGTCAAAGTTGGTATCTTGCTCATGCAAATGTGTCTGCTTGTGTCTGCACTGTGTGTACTCAACAGGTGTACTTCTCTAGACGCAAAGTGCAGTGCACCCCAAGTAGGTGTCCCAGTGGGTCATGCATGGCAATCAGGTGCAAATGCCTTTTGGGAACTTTTCACAGTTTGTCATGGGATAGAAATGAGTCACCCAGGAGCTAGGGGTCAGATTTCCAGCACACAATTTTCTCCATCCCATAATGCCATTCATATCCCTTAATTTCATGCCTTTTTTTTTTTTTTTTTTTAAGTCCCACAAACCCACATGGCACTTTTTGGATGCAAAAGGCCACATATCTCCATCTGCATGCTGAGCTTGCCCCAGCCCTTCAGCACAGGGACACCAAAATGAGAGCTGCACTGACAGTTAAGAAGGAAGTAGTGTTCGCACTGTGGAAACTTGCAATGCCAAGTTGTTATCGGTCAGAGGGAAATCATTTTGGAGATGGCCCCTTGATTGATTTGCCATGCTTTCCAGACATAGCTCCGAACTACCTGCTAAGTTCTTCCTGCAGATGGATGATTCAATTCACAATTGTTACAAATACAAATAGTGTTCGTGATACCAAGTAGAATCTATCATTGGGCATGTATTCCCCAAACTGTCTTACTATGCATGCTTTTTAAAAAGGTGAAATTCTGTTTTTTATTTTTCAAAATATTAGTCAATTTAAAGAAGTTCCAGTTGTCACGTTCCTCTTTAAATGATAGTTTGCAGTGTTGTTGTAGTAGTATTGCTCTCAGGATATGAGAGAAACAAAGGAAGGTAATACTGGTCTGTCCCATCTTACGCGCATTTAACATGCATGATTTCAGCTTTACGCGGTCAGCAAAAACAAACAAACAAAAATAGAAAAATAACAATTTTAATACCGTATCAGTAGCGCGGGCGATTCTGCCCGCCATTCAACTCAATGTAAATTTGACTGTACACGGTTTTTGCTTTATGCCCTAACCGCGGAATGGAACCCCTGCGTAAGATGAGATTCGCCTGTATCTTTTAGTGCACCAAGCTGCTGGAAGGTACAAACTTTTGAGCTTACAAAGAGCTCTTCTTCAGGCCTTTAAATGATTGTAGACCCTCAAGTTAGAGAGAGTACTTCAGTGCTTTTCACATTTCTAGGTTTCCTGAAGAATTCTGCTGGGGGATTATGGGGGGTTGCAATTAAAACCTAATTAGGCTAATATGTAAACTTGGTGCTAAACATATGATGAAGCTTCCAGGAGTTTTGGAAATTATATTTCATAATATCTCTAGAACTGCAGCTTTTAGATAGGCCATGTAAAGCTTGTTTTGAATAAGCTTATATAGCTGGAACTGTTCTTAGTAATTTAACTCTGGATAGTGGTATATTTTTCAGTTGCTTTTTTTCCTCCTATATTTATATGAAAAACTTGGTAAAGAATGTTAAAAGAACATGTGATTAGGGCCTATAAATCAGTAAATGTTGCATGTAAATAACCACATTGGCTTCTAAATATTTCATTAGATTTATATATTATGTATTCTGTGATGAATGTTGCTGCTTTTTAATGGCTTTTGCAGAGCTTGGATCAACTTGGCAGTAGGCATTTTATACATTTAAAATTATTATTATTAAGCCAGGAGCCTCATTTTTTTTCTTCTGTAGTAAATTCAAATTCATCCACTTACGCACTGTATTTCTCCTTGAATTTAGAGCAGGTAATGCAGGATGCAATGTGATATGTTAGGTCCCAAGCCTGCAAATGTTTATTCATGTGCTTAATTTGCACGCATGAGGAGTCTCTTTGAAGTCAAGAGAATGACTAATGAGTGTAAAATTAATGGAAGTTTGCAGAATCAGGGCCTTAATTTGACAACATTTGGCCTTTGTCAGTATTTCTAGAATGGCCCTTCTGGCTGTTTTTACTGAGCGTTCAGGCTGAGATCTTGCTCCAAAGCCTTTCTACTGTTGGCTGGATTATCAGGCTGCTGATACTAATAAGGTTTTGCAGTAAATAATGCATGCATTCTATCTGTTTCTCATTTTTATGACTTTGTATGGGAAGTGAAAGGTTAATGTGCCTAAGCAATAGATGTTTTTCTGAATTTTTATTAAAATTGGATCACTTTAATTCTGATGTTCAGGGAGTTTAGCTACTTTGTAGCATTTTAATTATTTTTCAGATATTAACTTATTTTTCTTCTGTCTTATTTGTGAGGAACTGTTAATTTTATACTTCAGATTTTGTTCTCTGTACTTGGCAGTCTAACCGTAATGTGTTAGTTTTCTTAGAGATTAGATATAAAATCATCAATCTTTTCTAGACCCCTAAAATTAGTGCAAGTAATAAAAGGGTTTTTATGTGTGTCTGAGTGCTGTTACTTGGAGATAAATCTATATAGACATATAATATCATTGGTTTACTGTTGTATTTGTGGAATATGTATTCTAGAGTAAATTCTTAAAGAATGGAAAATTTCCAAACCATTTCACTTATCCAAAGAATTAGTTCATATTACACATCAGCTGCCAAAATGGTGGAGATTAAAATACTTCATCAGTGTCCATGGGTCAAATTAAGGCTTAATTAGTCAAAGTCTTCACTGGAATCATCTGAGTTTGGAGGACTGAAATTTGGCATCAGATTTTCAAAACCCGAAGCCTAAAGTTTGGTTCCTAAATTCATATTTTTAGGCAGCTAAAGAAGTAGCATGTTTTTTCAAAAGTGCTGATCAGCCAGCTGCACTTATTGACTTCAGAGGGAACTTTTGAGTGCTAAGCACTTTGAAAATTAGGCCACTTATTTAGATGCCTAAATACGGATTTAGGGGACTAATTTTAGGCTCCTATTTTTGAAAAATATAACCAAGATCTCTTACAGGAATATTTTTCTATAGAAATAAATATTGCAAAAATTGTTTGATCACAGGTGACCTGATGATATTGTTACCCTGAATTTTTTTGTAATATTTATTTATTTAGACTGTAGAGATGTCAGTAAGTATTTTTCTGCTGGGAGAGGCACTGAAATGACTATCAACTTTCTAATATATTTTTTGGAAGAATGGAGGGACAAGTAACCTTACTATCTTCTTTATTCTTTATGTTAATAGTGAACATAACTCTCATTGTTTTGTTTTCTAACAGAACTGGAATATACAGCCACAATAATTTTGCCTCTCTAGTATAATTTTATTTCTAATTTTGCAAAATTAGGAGATAAGAACACAGTATTATCCTCATTTCAATTATATGCCAAGCTATACAACTAAGTCAATTTAACATTTTTGCAGTAAAAGTATTTATCAAATCATGGCTGAGATGTGGATAAAATGACTGACAAGTCCTCAAAATAAGTGAATTTGTTTTTATTGCTAGTCCTTATTTTGTCAGTACAATATGTTTTGAATAAGGACAAAATTCAGGCTTTTTATCTGGCTATAAAAAGTGCTCTGGGATCTTTAATAGCCATAAACTGTCAGTTACTCAGTTTTTCATCTCGTAGGAAAGGCAGCACTTTTTAGACAATACAGGGACTTCAGTCCATAACCCAACCAGATGGAAGAGTGTCGCCTATTGATTCACCATCATTGGACCCTAGGTTTTCTTCTGGATCTTGGAATTATCTGCTGGGCTTGATCCTGTTTTGTTTGTGAAATCTGATGGGTTCATAGATTCTGGTTAACAGCGCTTGTTTTTGAAGGATTTGATTTAACATGTTTCCTTTAATTTGATGCATTTGTAATCAATAATTTATTTAGTTCCATTTGAGTGCATGGTGCTCTAGAGAAACAAGAAGGCAAGGTTCTTTCCCCATACTTTACAACCTGTCACAGATGCAAATATGTAGGACCGCCATGGTTCAGGTGTATGGGGTTGTAGAGAGAGCACAAAGGAGACCATCCCAGGATGGAATGGATTTTGACAAGGATTTGAATGAAGATACTTGGTAGACAGAGGTGGGAAGTTGTTCCAAGTGAAGGAACAACATGAAAGGCAGAGTGTGAGAAGAGACGTTTCTCTCTGAGAAAAATGAGGTGATCAAGGAGGGTGAGTAGGAGGAAAAGAGGGCAAGGATGAGGGCCAATATATTATTTATGAGATGCAATGAATTGTCCAAAAATGTTGGCTTCCCTTCTGCACTAATTCTTTTGAAACAGACTTACTTGTAAGACATCACACAGTAAATATTTAAATAAACTCTAATGATCAAGTGCTTTAATTTACTATATTTAATAAGTTAAATGTTTTATTACTAATCCGGGTAACATCTTCTGTTAATTGCTCATTTAAGGTCAATATGCAAACACTGCTTTTTTAATTGTGTGTGGATTTTATTTGGTATGAATGATTAATAATACATTGCACTTCGTCTTCAAAGTGTACTATAAATGTTAAGCCTCGCAACACCCTAATGAACTAGATAAGTATTCTTTATCCTCATTCACACCATAGAGGCTAAGGATGAAAACTTTACATGCTCTGGTTGTGTCTGTAAAATACCTGGTGTATGCACACAGGTTAGAGTTCTTGTATTCACAGAGGTATGCACATGCTCCCCCATAACTTTCATGCTCACATTTGGCATATCAGTGCTTGCACCTTTATAAATACAGACCTTGGGCATGTCTACACTACAGAATTATGTCAGCCTAAGTTAGGTCAGCATACAGCTGCCACAGTAATTAAATTGCTTTTCCATGTTCATACTATGCTCCTTGCGTTGGTGGCGTGCGTCCTCACCAGGAGCGCTTGTACTGACTGTACTGTCAGTGTGGGGCATTGTGGGACAGCTTCTGAAAGCCAGCAACAGTCGATGTAAGCAACACAGTGTCTGCCCTGACACTGGGTCAGACTAACTACATCAGTAGTTCTCAAACTTTTGTACTAGTGATCCCTTTCACATAGAAGGCCTCTGAGTGCGAGCCCCCCAATAAATTAACACCCCCTTTTTAATATATTTAACATCATTATAAATGCTGGAGGCAAAGTGGGGTTTGGGGTGGAGGCTGACAGCTTGTCAACCCCAGGTAGTAACCTCATGACCTCCTGAGTGGTCCCGACCCCTGAACTACATGGACATTGACTCAATCCCTCTCATGAAGGTGGAGTTAAGTTGGCATAGCAGGGCAGTTATGTTGGTGACAGCGAAATTTTAGTGTAAACACTTACATAGTCAGGTTGAAGTAAGCTGCCTTGTGTTGAACTAACTGTAGTATAGACCAGGCCTAAGTAACTTTCCCAAGGTTAAACTTTCGTAGAGTAAGTCAGTAGCACAGCCAGGATTAGCACAGAGGAATTTCTGGCTTTCATACTGTGGAGTATACTCTGGCTACTAAAAAGCATTCCTGGGTTGCAAGTAAGTGTCCTGGTTCTGAAGATACCTCCATCAGATCATTCAGCTAATAGGAATATAAACCTTTCAAAATGAATTATTCATTTGAGTAGTTCTTCTGATGGTGTTAACCCTGTGAGTGTCTGTGACCCCCAACAGAATCCTTTGAAGTAAATTCAGCTTTGTGTTAACAGATGTTACCAAAGTAATGTTTAACGCAAACCTTGGATGGTTTCAAAACTAAAAAACAGGAGGCAGGGGGCTGTCATGTTCAGAAAGAGTACAACAAATAGTTCTGAGTGTTTAAACCTCAAGAGCAATGACAGCTTGAAGTCCATTTTAGGTACGACACTGTGACTTGTTTTGGTTCTACGTGTGCTAATTAATTAAGGCTATTTTGAAAGTGCCCATCTGTGCTACATAGTGGCTGGTGGAGAGTTCAGTTAAGTCCTCCCACAGCTGATGCTTTGGCGCATATAGGTTTAAAAATTAATTAACATATGTACCCCTTAAAACTTCAGAGTGTTTGCTTAGCTGTTCAGTGAAACACTATGTGGTATACACTCAGGCAGTTGGAGCTGCTTCTTCTTCTGGAATCTTCTACTGGACGAACTTTATTCCAATAAATGGACTGCAGTGAGTGGTGCACAGTATCGGGAAGAAGGTATCTTTTGTTTTAATATAATTTTATTTTCTTATTTTTGAGCCTCCACTGCAGCATGTTATTTCTTGATGACTGAAGTAATTGTTCTGTGCTTTCTTCCTGTCTGATTTCTACAACTTCTGTCACTTTAGGGCTTGCCTACCCATACAGCAATGCACACTACGGGGGTGTGATTTCTAAAATACACTAATGTGTTGCACATTGATTGGTTTGTGTAGCTCCTGCAGGGCCACACTGAGGGTTCCCTAGTGCACTTTAACATAGTGCTGCTAGATCCTGGAAAGTGAGAGCACTGAAATATCTAGTTCCAAGTTCATTTTAGATTTAATGGCAAGACCTTTGAAGTGGATCTGGAATTGGATGGGAAATCAATGTGGAGCACTGTTATGTAGGGTTGCCAGGTGTCTGGTTTTTGACTGGAATGTCCAGTTGAAAAAGGACCCTGATGGCTCCGGTCAGCACCGCTGAGTGGGCTGTTAAAGTCTGGTTGGCAGCACAGCGGGGCTAAAGCAGGCTCCGTGTGGCTCCTGGAAGCAGCGGAATATCACCCCTCCAGCTCCTACGTGGAGGAGCAGCCAGTGGGCTCCGTGCGCTGCCTCCGCCCCAAGCACCTGTTTCACAGCTCCCATTGGCTGGGGATTGCGGCCAACGGGAGCTGTGGTGGCAGTGCCTGCATGTGGGGTGGTGCGCAGAGTTGTCTGACTGTGCCTCCACATGCCGCTACTTCCAGGAGCTGCTTGAGGTAAGTGCCATGTCCCAACCACCTGCCCCAGCCCTGATCCCCCTCCCACCCTCCAAACCTTTCAGTCCTGGCCTGGAGCACTCTCCTGCACCCCAGAGCCCTCACCCCCCCCCACACACCCCTCACCCTGCCCCAGCCCTGTTCCCCCTCCTGCCCGTCGAACCCTACAGCCCCAGCCCGGAGCCCCCACCTACACTCCAAATCCCTCATCCCCGGCGCCACACCAGAACCTGCCCCCCCAAACCCTAGCACCCCTTCCCGCACACTGAACCCCTCATTTCTGGCCCCACCTTGGAACCTGTACCCCAGCCCAGAGCTCATACCCCCTCCAACACCCTAATCTTCTGCCTCAGTCCTGAGCCCCCTCCCATATTCCGAATCCCTTGGCTCCACCCCCCAGCCCAGAGACCCCTTCTGCGCCCCAAACCCCTGAGCGAGTGAGTAAGGGTGGGGAGAGTGAGTGACAGAGGGAGGGGGATGGAGTGAGTGGGGGTGGGGCCTCAGAAGGAGTGGGGAAGGGGCAGGGGCAGGGCCAGGCAAGGTGTTCAGTTTTGTGGGAGTAGAAAGGTGGCAACCCTACTGCTCTGTTGTGATCTTTTTGACCAGTCCTGTCTTGTAAGTGGGCAAAAAAGACCAACTGAAGCTTCCAGTACTTGTTGACTGTAAAATGTGTGCAATCATGGGGAAGAGTTCCCAGTAAATAAGATCAGTCTCAGCTTGGCTCCCCACTCTGGCCAGGTCGTAGTGCCACAAGTTTGGCCTGGTCAGCCCCTCCATTGGGGCACCATACGAAACCTGAGCGGTGCTGTGACCCCCAAGTGTTGCAACACCTGGAGCTGGGAACCAAGCCCTGTCAGCCCTGTAGCACAGGAGCCCCCCATATGGTACACACGGTGTACTTGCTTAGTACTTGTATACTAAGTACTAATATGTGTATTAGATATCGTAGGTAAGAAATATTTAGTAACCCAGATGTTTTTTGTACTAAAGCTATTTATTAGGTCGCAACAAGTCATTAAAGTTTACAAATGGGTCCTGAGCCCCAAAAGGTTGAACCACTGTTCTGCATATTTGAACTTCGTAGAGCAATAGCACAAATGTGAACACCAAAGTCTATTAAGATGTCATTAACTCAAAAATTTAAGAACATTTCAAGCAGCAGTCATCCCTTGCCCTAAGTTAGTTGGTGGAATGATGCTATATTTATGCCTATGTGTAAGAATAAGGCCCTGCAAAAACTATAACTGTCAGCGACCTAGTTAAACCATCATGTCCCTACCTAGTTACCCATGGTTAAAAGTTGTCCTGTATGGGAGTGGTGATCGTGTCCAGGGTTTTACTCTGGTTAACCTTGTTTTAAGTCCAGAAGAACTGTTCTACTTTCAGCATTTGCATTTTTAATCATGCATGAAACTGTGCATGCCATAGCATCTGTTCAGGCTTTGAAATTCTGTTTGTACTCTGAAGATGATGATTTTCTAGCAACAACAACTAAAAAGGCAGTGAAGTTTTCTATAATTTCCTTGTACCCACAAATTAGATATCTAATTCCCTTCCCTGTTCATTTTATGTGTACTGAAGGTTTTATGTGTACTTTATGGGGTTTATATTATAGTAGTAAATGGTGTGCAATACACATTTGAAATTGACTAATATTAAACATTTTATACCGTTGGTGGTTTCCAGGTTTTAATGGCTTCCGTATACCATCCTTTAGGAAAAAGTAATTTACTTTCCACGTGGTTAGTGAGTTACTTGTTTCATTGAAGATTAACAAATTAAACTGTCTTTCTCAAATGAACCCTACCATTAGATTCTGAATCTGATCTTCTACCATTTGAAAATAAAATACAAATAACGTTTTAGTATCAAAAGAGATGTCTTGCTCTGTGTGCAACCATTTATAGCATAATCCAATATTAGTGCAACCCATTAAAATGAACACATTCACAAATAGCATATTATTTTCTTGAAACATAACAATTGTGATTTAATTACTCTGAAATTACTTTCAATCCATTTTCAAAGTACTGTACAGAAAATCTGTATTCAGCTCAATCAGCTAATAGCGCAATACCTACAGTATAGCAAGATGTGATTGTGAATTAGCTCTGATGAACTACTTTTTAGTTTGCAGTCTTTTTTGTTTGGACTCACAGGTAATCAAATCTCTTTGGAAAGAATGATAACTGAAAACTGATCAAAGGTGCTAATAAATAATTATCAGACTATAATAATAAAATAGCTTCACTATATTTTCAAGGTAGCTTTTTGTCATTTTAATGTACTATTCAGTAAAATCTGAAGAGTATCAGTGCATTGTACTGAAATAAAGAATGAAGGTGTCATAGTATATTTCCCCAATCTGAACCTTAGAGTTCAAAAGTTGGGGTACCGGCATGAATTTCCCTAAGCTTAATTACCAGCTTAGATCTGATAAGCTGCCATCAACCAGGACTTGGAGTGCCTGGTAAACTCTGGGCCCCCCCCCCAAACCTTTCCCGGGGACTCCCAAGACCCAGACCCTCTGGATCTTAACACAAGGAAAGTAAACCCTTTCCCTCACCATTGCCTCTCCCAGATTGTCCCTCCCTAGGTTACCCTGGAAGATTACTGTGATTCAAACTCCTTGAATCACAACACAGAGAAATCAGGTTTGTTCCCCCCCCCCCCATGCCCCTTCTCTTCCCCTCCAGGTGTTCCCTCCCTGGGCTCCTGGAGAGATAGATTCAAGCTCCATGAATCTAAAACAAAGGGATTCCACCCTTCTTCCCCTCCCTTCTCCTTCCCTGTTAAGTACAGACTCAATTCCCTTGAGCCTCAACAAGGGGAAAAAGTCAAATAGGTCTTAAAAAGCAAAACTTTTAATAAAAAGAAAGAAAAAAGTGAAAGGTGTCTCTGTAATTTAGATGGTAAAAGTCTGTCAGCTTATAGACACTAGAAAGAAGCCTCCCCCCAGCAAAAGTACAATTTAAAATACTTCCAGCAAACTACACATTTGCAAATACAGAAAACAATCAAAAGACTATAACCGCTTTTCCTACTAAATACTCACAGTTCAGAATATGTAAGAGACTGTAGCAGGGAGATTGGCAAGAAACCTGGTTGCACGTCTAATCCCTTCCAGGACCCAGAGAGAACAAAGCAAAACCCAAAAACACAAACAAAGGCTTCCCTCCACTGAGATTTGAAAGTATCTTGTTTCCTGATTGGTCCTCTGGTCAGGTGTCCGGTTCACTGTTTGTTAACCCTTTACAGGTAAAAGAGACATTAACCCTTAACTATCTGTTTATGACAGAAGGATAACACCTGACTGGCAGTACAATGTGGAAGGCTTACTGCAGCATTCAATCAGTCCCCTATAAATTAGTTGCTGTCACAATTCACTTTCAAGTATGCTGGGTTTAAAAAAAAAACAAAAAAGCTTCTTTGGAGGTATAATAGGTTTTTCTTTTGTTGGAACATGCTCCTTTTTTTTGTCACTCTTGCTTGATTCTGATTATTCTGCTTTTATGGAAACATCAGGAAAGAAATTTTTTATTCTATTGGTGCTTTAAAAAAAAAAGAAAAGCCCATCACTGAATGTAGCTATGTGTGTTGACTATATAAATTAACTAACTACTACATTGGTATCTCTGTGTGATTCTACACATGCTGTGCTAATACATGGTAAGCCCTCTTATTCTCAGAACATCTGATTTCCTTTTTACAGGTCAGTGCACCTTTCATATCCCTAATTAGATTGATCCGAAAATACCGTGTTCTATAAAGGCAGTAGTGAAGTGTGGAAAAATGATGATTGTTCATTCAGCTTAGACCAAATAAATCTCACAGCATGGTGCTCTCATCTGCCATGGGATGTTAATATGTTGTAGACAATTTCTGTAAAACATGCTTACGTGAATATCCTGCATTTTCTAGCCAGAACAGTTTCTCCTACATTCATTTAAACATGCCATAGGCAAAAATGAGGGGGAAAGCCTTCTACTAAGAAAAGAAATAATGAATGAATGTCTTAATTTTATTCTTTTCCCTCAAGTCCTAAAACAGCTACTGTATGGGGAAACCTCTGTTTGCCTAGGAGAATGGAGTTATTTGCCTGTTTAAAAACCAGAAACTGTACTGATCTTCAAAAGTTAGTAGTTAATCCATTCGCCTTTCTATCGAGACAGAGAAAATAGAAGAAAGTGCACAGATTTGAAATTGCAGAACTACTGACTGTAGTTTGTAATTTAGCATTTAAATCGGCTTCTGTTCCAAATGACTGGAAGATAGCTAATGTGAGCCAATTTTAAAAAGGGCTCCAGGAATGATCCCTACAATTATAGTCTGGTAAGTCTGGCTTCAGTACTGGGCAAACTGGTTGAAATTATAGTAAAGAATGAAATTGTCAGACACGTAGATGAACATAATTTGCTGGGGAAGAGTCAACATGATTTTTGTTAAGGGAATCATGCCTAAAATTCTTTGAGGGGGTCAACAAGCATGTGGACATGGAGGATCCAGTGGATATAGTGTACTTAGATTTTCAGATAACCTTTGACAAGGTACTTCACCAAAGGCTCTTAAGCAAAGTAAGCTCTCATGGGATAAGAGGGAAGGTCCTCTCATGGACTGATAACTGGTTAAAAGATCGGAAACAAAAGGTAGGAATAAATGGTCAATTTTTAGAATGGAGAGAGGTAAATATTCCTGGTCCCCTAGGGGTCTGCACTGGGACCAGTTGTATTCAACATGTTCATAAATGATTTGGGGAAAGGGGTAAACAGTGAGCTGGCAAAATTTGCAGATGACACAAAATTGTTCAAGATAGTTAAGTCCCGGGCAGACTGTGAAGAGCTATAAAAGGATCTCTCAAAACTGGGTGACTGGGCAATAAAATGGAAGATGAAATTCATTGTTGATAAATGCAAAATAATGCACACTGGAAAACATAATCCCAACTATACATATAAAATGATGCGGTCTAAATTGGCTGTTACCACTCAAAAAAAAAAAAAAAAAAAGATATTGGGGTCATTGTGGATAGTTCTCTGAAAATATCCACTCAGTGTGCAGCAGCAGTCAAAAAAGGGAACAGAATGTTGGCAATCATTAAGAAAGGAATAGATAAAACAGAAAATATCATATTGCCTCTATATACATTCATGATATGCACATATCTTGAATACTGTTTACAGATGTGGTCTCCCCGTCTGAAAAAAGATGTATTGGAATTTGAAGAGGTTCAGAAAAGGGCAACAAAAATAATTAGATGTATGGAATGGCTTCCTGTGAGGAGAGATTAATAAGACTGGGGCTTTTCAGCTTGGAAAAGATGACTAAGGGGGGATATGATAAAGGTCTATAAAATCATGACCGGTGTGGAGAAAATAAATAAGTGTTATATACTCCTTCTCATAACACAAGAAGTAGGGGGTCACCAAATGAAATTAATAGGCAGCAGGTTTAAAGCAAACAGAAGGAAGTATTTTTTTCACACAACGCATAGTCAACCTGTGGAACTCCTTGCCGTAGGATGTTGTAAAAGCCAAGACTATAACAGGGTTCAAAAAAGAACTATTTTCTTTTACCAACATTCTCTATTGTTAGTAGCAGGAGAGGGGGAAATCCCATCTCCATTCAGATTCAAAATCCTCTGACCACAATTCAGTGGGGAATTTAGCATGGGATCTAGTTATACTGGCTTTTCTAGAAGATTCTGTTTCAAGACTCCTGTATGAAACGGTAATTGGCTGAATTTATTCATTTTCTCCAGCAGTAGATTCATTTTTGTTTGTCCCCAGTGACAACTGAGACTGATTATCTTCATCCTGGAATATGTTGAGCCAGAGTATGCCCTTGTGCCATTCTCCCAAGAGTCAGCCATGGTGGAGGATGTGAATGAGATAGCATAAACACCAATTTTCTAAAAATCCCAAGCAGTTCTTTGGTTTAAGCCAATGGCAATAGCTATTGCTATGAAGTGGCGCAGGACAGCATATAAAGTGGACATTGTGTTCTTTGACTTGCACATTTTTTTAGTATTCGATAAAATTCAATAAAAACCATTTGTGGTACTATGTGTGGGGGTTGTCTGTGTTTGAAATCTGCATTCGTATGCCCTTGATCAAATCCTTCCCCAAAAGATGCATTTTGATGTATTCAGCACAGGAAAGAGTATAGCTGACATAACCAACTTGCCTCAAGGAACATCCACTGAGAAAAGAAAATAGCTGTTGATGTCATGTAAAAAATTCAGTCTAGTGCCCTGTTAGTTTAGAATTATGAGGTTAGGATTGTAGAAGAGTCATTTTTTCTCATCATGGGGATTACATAAATGCAATTCCATAGTTAAGCAAGGCATTTGACATGTCCATAGCAGAGCAATACTCTGAAGCCCGAATTACAGGGTAGCTTGGAATGCTATTGCTCACAGAAATGCAAGAAATCAAGCTCCATCTTTTATTACCTGTAAGATTTTGTACATTTTAAAATTATGTTTGTACTGGATAAATTAGAGCTTCAGCTGTTGTGTTCACTTCTATATCAATATCAATTGTATTTGTGAGACCATTTAGCAGAAACCCGTTTTACAGGTTAGCATTTCCAGTAAGCAAATCCCACTTCCTCTGGAGTGGTGCAAATTGAATTAGCTAAGATTAAGTTATCTTTCTAATTCTGGGAGTTCTGTTGAATCACTTTCAGTGTCTGTACAGCCTAGGGTGATCAGATGGCAAGTGTGAAAAATTGGGACAGGGTAGGGGGTAATAGGTGCCTATATAAGAAAAAGCTCCAAATATCGGAACTGTCTCTATAAAATCAGGACATCTAGTCACCCTAATACAATCCATAGATATGTGCACCACCAAAAATGAACATGATGAGTTTTCAAGTTGAGTGATTTTGTTATATCTGAAACTTCAGTGTTGTAGAGTAAACAGCATTTAATTTGTTGTGAAATGTTGTGCAGCCCATTTTATTGTGATATACAAGTTCATACTACAGCACCTGCATATTTGAGGCTTGAAGAGAAAACTAGTTAAGATCTCTGAGAAATAAGAAAATACAGAGTTTTCTTAGTAAGTGATACCCAGCAATAGTATTCAAGGAAAATTGAAAATCATACCATCTTGTAAGCACCTATGTTTTCCATTTTATGTGGAGAAATAGTTTCATTTTTAATCTGCATGTCCCCAACCACGACAGGTAATTACATGCCTTAATAGCACTGTGAAAAAATGAGGAAAGGGTGTAGCCAAATAATGTGTTGTTTAATGGTGTAGTGTCATGGTTACAACTTGCTTACAACCAGAAGGTGAACAAAGTGTTATCAGCAATATCACTAGAGCTGCCCAAAAAAGTGGGAAGTTGTTTGCAAGAAAACTATTTTGTAAATCCAATTTTTTTTCAAAACTGCAATTTTTTCACCAGCTCTATATATCACAGCATCAATGGGCTTTAAAGCTGAGATGGTATATTTTAGCAATTATTTGTCTTAACTAGATCTCAAATGTGGTGGTGCTGAAGCAGGATGCTATCTGCAGTCGGTTTTGACTGAAATTGCTTCTGAAAAAAAATGGGGAAGCTATTTCCCATATTGACCCTGCACACTTTTTCTGTGTCACTGTATTTACTTATGTTGATCCATCATGTTGTATAGTCATTTTTTTGGTCCTAGTGTCAGTACTGTCTAGGGAAGAAAAGGATGACTTTTAAAATAAACTTTCCAAGACATTCCACGTAAAATCAAAAGAGCTTGTTAGCACAGTATAATTCTGTCTAACGCCCAATATGTGTGAGCTAAAGCATTTATATTTGTACTGCAGGTATGGAGACAAGGAATTTTTTCCTTCCTGTTGACCTACTTTTTAAAAACACACAAACTCTGTTAGTATCAATCTTCAGTTATACTTTTTCTGGGAATGGATCTACATAATCTTGATTTAGCCTTTATAGGTGGTGAGATGAGCATTTTTATTTTTTTTTTAATTTAGTTGACTGTTATTTATGTGGTAGAATATTTGCACAGGTGATTACACTTTCATAGAATATCAGGATTGGAAGGGATCTCAGGAGGTCATCTAGTCCAACCCCCTGCTCAAAGCAGGACCAATTCCCAGACAGATTTTTGCCCCAGATCCCTAAATGGCCCGCTCAGGGATTGAATTTACAACCCTAGGTTTAGCAGGCCAATGCTCAAACCACTAAGCTTTCCCTCCCCCTTCAAACCTTGCTTCTAGTAGCATTATGATGAGTGTAACAGTTTCACGCTGGAGCACTATGTTTCAGTAATTTCTCCAGTGTACACGTGCTTTCAAAGCATGTCTCTCTTTCTTTTTGTCTTCTGCCTCAAAGCCTTTCAGCCAGAATATTGGCTGTGCCAAGGTAGTAAGTAGTATTGAAAGGTGAGGAGGGCTAATGCGCTGGGGAATGATGCAACTTCTGTCAGTCTGCATGAACCTGTAGTGCAACATTCATCCTTCTTCTTTCTTACCTGCTGTCCCCACTACAGTACTCCAGAGTATTTGAGTATGCAATCTTTAAGTTTATAAAAAGGGAGATTGTCACATCAAATATCATACTTGCTGTTTGAAATCTTTTTTTAACCTACTGTTGTCACAGTCATCTTGGGTGTTGTTTGTAACTGAAAGAGAAATATCCTTTCGTATTGTTTACTTTGTGCATTTGACAACATATTGCTACACTCTTCCTCCCATGCAGTCAATTTTCCTCTCTTTTGAATAGCTCTTACCGCACATTACCAGGGAAGATAGAAATATTTTTTAAAATGTGTGATTGGAATAAACCACAAAAACTTGCGGGAACACACAGATGTAGAATCTGAAATTGCTTTTAACTTGTTTTTCTAAATTGACTAACTATCAGGCTGACAATGGTCCCTTTTAAGTTTTGTTTTTCTTTTAGAAGGGACATTGGGGAGAGAGGACAAGAAAGGTAAGGAGATAAATGGCTCTTTTCTGTCGAATAATCTCAGCCACAGAAAAAAATATTTTTACTAAAACTTTGCTTGACCGCTTAAAAAATGTTTTAAAATAGGGTCTCTACATTATGTAAACTAGGAAGCCTGGCTGGATTTTTCCTATGAGTCTGACTCCAAAAAGCAGAGTAATGCCTGGAGCTGAGAAAACATCTGGGTTTGTCACCAAATAGTCCACAGAAGTAGAAATCTTTGTCTCCAGAATTGCATCTTACAGCAGTTATACAAGGGGAGAAAAGGGAATAGGTTGATATTTGGATTTTGATGTCCGTTTATATACGGAGAATGTGAGGATTCCGAGGATTTAAATGATAACTTCTTTCATACCAAATTTTGGATGTTTTTTATAAAGGAATGTTTAACACAGAAACAAAATTGTTTTTACACATGGTCAAGAGAACTAAAAATAACTGGAAAGCTTAAGTACCAGCTCCTTAGCTACTTCAGTAATTACTCTGTTTTTTCTTTTTATTTGGCCTTCTGTTGTTCTGCTTGCTTTTTTTCATCGCTTTTTACCCCATAGCCTCATTAGCATTTAATACAACTTGGCGTTTTGGCCAGTTGGTGAATGCCAATATGAATTTTCTTAGTTGGTGGTAACAGTGAGAAGTGTAAAGAAAATTGTTGGTTTAGACAAGATAACTGAGTTTAGTGAAATAAATTTTTGAAGAGGAGTCTAAGGATTGATGGTTACTTCAACTACTAAACAGGATATTTTATGTATTTCCTAGGTGCTTATCATGGTAAAACTTGAGTAAAGAGTTAGATGTATCTTAAAAAGTTCAAGTAAGGACAATTTTTTTCTGTTTTTCCTTCCACAGAGGCATTCTTCTCAGAGTTAAGGTTCAGTCAGAAAATCTAGGAGTGGAAAATGTTGAGACTGTTTTCTCCTATTTTTTGAGGAGGAAGGTCTTTACAGAGACATTTGTTGAGCTCTGAGAACCATGCTGTGCTCATCCTGATTGCCAGAGGCGTTTCACAGGGGAAAGCTGTTTCTCAGTCTCAATCTGGGGGAGATCCTCTTCTGCTTCTCTAAAAAGCTCAGCGCAGAACTTGCAGCCAAGAGGGAGGCAGGGCTAAGGTGGCTTTTTGCCACCTTTGCACCCTGCTGATCCTTTGTTGCCTATCTTCAACAGCCATAAGCCCTGCAGGGAACCCCTGGCATGTCTTCTACATTAGGGTTTGGAAGGGAGTCCCTGGCAGGCAGCCTTTGCTTGTATGTGTCAGTTCCTGTACTGGGGGAATCCTCCTCTGGCTAGATAGGGAGCTTTTAGATCTCCTGTGTGTACTGCTCTGGTCCTTTTACCCTCTCTTAAAGAAGCCAGAGTCCTGTCTGAGAGTAGGCTCCATGTTTTTTCAGTTTGACTGTCCGCATTGATAGATATGTCCTCAGTGGGATGGTGATGGAGAGGTGGCATCTGAGGTAGCTAGATCTGTCATCTTAAGGAATTGCAAATTAGGTCCACTAAGGTCCACTTTACATATAAGGCACTCCGTGACTATAATGATGGACAGCTGTATAATAGTGGCTGGCTCTTTTATAGCACTTTTCATCTATAGATCTCTTCACAAAGGAGATCAGTATCATTATCCCCATTTTACTGATTGTGAAACTGATGTATGGGGACTGTAGTGACTTGTCCAAGGTCACCCAACATACCAGTGGCAGAGTGGGAGACAGAACTCATGTCTCCTGAGTCCCAATCCAGCACACTATGCATTAGGTCACACTGCCCCTCTAAGGCATAAAATCTTAAAATAGAAAAACTATTTGTTGTGAGATTTTTTGTTTTTGCAAAAACTTTTTTTTTAAACCATTTTGCAACTTTAGATTTTTTTTTTTGACCATCTCTAATCAGGACCTTCAAGTGGATCTGGTATTGAGTTAGGAACCATTTTGGAGATTACAACATTAGTGTTATGTGTTATACGTCAGTTAGAGTGGCTCATAATAGAAGTGAGTTGTAGCCTATCATAAACAGATGGTTAAGGGTTAATATCTCTTTTACCTGTAAGGGGTTAAGAAGCTCAGTGAACCTGGCTGACACCTGACCAGAGGACCAATGGGGGAAAAGATACTTTCAAGTCTTGGTGGAGGGAAGTCTTTGTTTGTGTTGTTTGTTTTGTTCATTGTTCACTCTTGGGGCTAAGAGGGACTAGATGTACACTCAGACTTTCCCAATCTTTCTGAATCAGTCTTTCATGTTTCAAAATTGTAAGTATAGCCAGGCAAGGCGGATTAGTTGTTTTCTTTCAACTTGTGAATGCTTTTCCATTTGCTGGAAGGATTTTTACCTCTGTTTGCTGTAACTTTGAATCTAAGGCTGAGGGGGGGGGGGAGGTCCCTCTAGTCTATATGAATCTGAATACCCTGTAAAGCATTTTCCATCCTGATCTTACAGAGATAATTTTTACTTTTTTCTTTCTTTAATTAAAAGCTTTCTTTTTAAGAACCTGATTGATTTTTCCTTGTGTTCAGATCCAAGGGGTTTGGGTCTTGGGTTCCCCAGGGAAGATTTTGGGGGAACAAGAAGTGTGCCAAACACTATATTTTATCTGGTGGCAGCATTACCAGATCTAAGCTAGGAATTAAGCTTAGAAGGGTCCATGCAGGTTCCTCACATTTTTACTCTAAAGTTCAAAGTGGGGGAAAAAACCTTGACATAGCCAAAATGCTGTAGTTTTAAAATATATATATATTCAGGAAAAAAGTATTAATTAATGTATGATTGTGCTTTGTAGTGTGTAGGAATTAGGTGGTATCCCTTTAAACAGTTTGAGCCCTCTGATGGCTCTCACCGTCTTCTGTGTTTCAAAAGCTGCCAGAACCCTGCCAGAGCAGTGGTTCCTATATGTGGCTAAGCCTTGTATATTAGGTAAAAAGTTATCTGAACCCCAGCTTCCTTGTGTTGTGGTTCCTTCCTATTACTTGTGTAAAGAGCAAAAGACAGAACATATGTATGTATTAAATTTGTTCTTTGGTAGCTTCTTTAAAGCAAAACTTCCACATTAACTGTGTAAAAGAAACCGCTTATATATTTAATTCTAATAAACACATTCAAGAAATACTATCTGATTATTTAGAGTGGTATCCCTCAGTTATGTACATACGTACATATACAGTAAAACCTCTTTAGTGACCACCTCTGAAGAGAGACCACTTGTCACAAGAGACTACTTGCAGAGCCCGCAGAGCACCTCTGCTCTCTGGTATGCAAACCTTTGAAGAGAGACCACCTCTTACAAGCAACCACTTTTGTTAACTCCCATGAGTGGTCACTCTTGGTACTGTAATTTTGAAGGTATTAGAAAACATTCAAAAGTATATGTTTCTGTTGAATTAAATAGGAGAGGTTAGCACATTATCACCCTAAGTAACATAATTATTACTAGATTTAATCCAGGGCGGTTTTTATAGTACCTCTTCACTGCAAACTAATGTACTGTATATACTTTAGATATAATAAATGGAAATAATTAAATCCCCACAGAGGTTCTCATTCAGATCCCCGCATTACATAGTATTTATTCATGTACTTATCTCTGTCTTGGTTTTATTTTAATTTTTTTTAAAGAAAAAAGGCATTGAGAAGCAAATTATGGGTCAGTGGCAGTAATAATTATTACAGTACAATATAGACCATAGGAAAGAGAGCATAGTTACGGTGAACTAGTATCTGCTTTTTATCAGTAGATAACTATATTTTATCCTGAAAAATCTTAGCCATTTTAGTGCTGTTTAAATAAAAATTACAGGACATTTGACATAATTAAAACACTTAAATGCCTGTATATAAAACAGATGTCATCTTGTTTAACAGTCCATTCTGTAACGAAAATGCATAATGCTTTGAAAGTGATTATTCAATGTCCATCTTGATGAGGATCCATACGTATTTGAGTTTGTGGTGATGGGAAAACTCATTTTCCAAAAAGCATGTGGTCATATTGATGACAGCGTGGTACTCCCTCTACTCCTGTGTTCCTGCTGCCAGGGATTCCCTAATAGCTTATTTGGAATCCAGGATGCAAGATTAATTAAGGTTATGCACAACATCTTGAGAATAAGTCTAGCATGCAGCTGTTATCAGTGAAACCCCAGTCTGAAGCACACTCAAAGTCATTTTAATTATTATTTCTGAAAGAGGCTGGGTATAACAAGGGGATTTCAAATCCTCTACTTAACAGTGTTTAAAAAGCAGACAAGTACAATACAGCAGATCAGATACAACAGGGGTTCTCAAACTGGGGGTCAGGACCCCTCAGGGGGTCATGAGGTTATTACAGGAGGGTCGCGAGCTGTCAGCCTCCACCCCAAACCCTGCTTTGCCTCCAGCATTTATAATGGTGCTAAATATGTTTTAAAAGTGTTTTTAATTTATAAAGGGGGGGTCGCACTCAGAGGCTTTCTGTGTGAAAGGGGTCACCAGTGAAAAAGTTTGAGAGCCACTGAGATACAGAGAGTTGAGAACTAGACTGAGAGAATGAAAATCATATGAGGAGCAACAGACACACCGCTGTGCTGCGCTGCCTGGCAGGAGTTTGCAGCGTGGGAGGGGCCAGGGGCTAGCTTCCGCAGCCGGGAGCTCAAGGGCCGGGCAGGATGGTCCCGCGGGCCATAGTTTGCCCCCCTCTGCTGTAGAAGTCCCCAGCACAGCACCCTTCAATTGTACTACCTGCTAAAATTGATATAACTGAACATATGGTGGGGTTTTTTTTGTTTTTCTGTTACCAGCCCAGATGAGTTCTACAGAGATGACATCTGAAAAGACTGGTAGCGGATCATAAGCCTTATATTCATGGTTATAGTACTAGTGCTATGCTGCAAAGAGACAGTTCAGTATTCTGGCATTTTCCTATGCATTGTAAAATCACTTTTGAGGGGCTCACTGCAATGAATACACGTCCTAGAAACAGACATAAATAATGTATAAACAGCACAAACAGCGGGAGTCAGGGTTACTGCACTCTGAACCTTCATTTCCAAAACCTCTCCCACTATTTAAAGGAGAAGTCATTTAGCTAACAAGTAACAGCATGTTCCATTTCTTTCCTGTAGGCCACTCACTGGTAGAGGGCAACATTAGTAATCCATACATGTAGAGACAATATATTTAATCGCATGAAAGCTGCACAAACTGGCTGCTTTTTATTCCTGTAATCTTTTTTTTCTTGATACACATGTACTAGCCACTGGGATTAATGGAGGACACGTACATGAAGGAAGAAGGAAATTAGCATATTGTATGGAAATCCTTTTTTCATATTTTTATTTATTTGTTGGCTTCATGGAGTTGAGTGAGACCCATTATTCGCGAACAACTAAATTAAGACTTTTTCCAGACTTGTTGGATTTAGAAAAGAAATACTTAGACATTTAGCATTAGATTTTAAAAGGTTAGAACTACCTCAGTGGATAGCTGACATTTTAAAATGTTATGGCTATGCTTTATTATTTGCATGGGACTTTGTAGAGATCTGGGACTTTCAACCAGCCATTATTTTTGCCTCTCAAGTGGCAAGGCAGACAAAAAAAAAACCCAAAAACATGCATGTCGTGATTATAAGGAAGGTGGCATATGAATAGCAGTTTCAAAACATGGTTTTATACACTCTGGCCTTTTGAAAATAGTGTAATGATGAGTTATACTGAAGTTGCACTTCTGTTTGAGGAATTAAAAAATAAGTAGTTTTAAATCATTCTTATTTTAAATTAGCAACTCAATGAGGTTCTTTGTATTCTGAAATTGACAGGCTAAAATCTCAACTGTCCCAATTAGTATATTTTAAATTAGCCGATAATAAAATTATTAGATTTGTTACACTTGAACTCTGGTTTGTAGATCTTTTCATTGTTTTTAAAGAGTTTTTTAAACATTGGAGAAGTGCACTAAATAATCTTTTATATGTACTTGGTGATGGTGTAGATGGTGAATAATCATAGAGTCTAGCTAGAATGGAAAGCCTCTGATTAATGACATCTTTCAGAGATTGGGGTTAGGAAGAGATCTGTAACTGTCATTTTGACAAGTATATTTTGAAAGGCTATTTTGTTAGCTTTGGATGGTTAATAAATGTGTACTGTTTTATTTTATGGATTTAGCTAAAGCTTTTGATGCAGTTGATCATCTACTTGCTAATCCAAAATCCTTGGGATTTGGCACATGTCCTGGAGCTTTAGATAGATTCTGAAATGATTTGTCTGAACGCAGCAAGTGTGTAAAAATAAATATGGCTTTGGATCTGTTCTTGAAGATATTTAGCTGTCCAGTTTGAAATCAACCTGCCTACTCCTCCACTGACATTCATTTTGTATCATCAATTAGGCCCCAATTCAGCAAGGTGTTCAAGATTGTACTTAACTTAAAGCACAGGCAAATGTGCATGGAGTACTTAAGCACATGCATAAAATCTGTACAATTTATTTGTTTATTTATTTAGGTAATTGCTTCTCGTCATGTCACTAGTCAGCTTCTTGTTAGCTTCCCTTTTATTGTGCAGACCTTTATTGGAATAGATGTGTCTAAATTCTACTCTAAAAACTCTTGTAAGATCTGCACAGGTGTATCTAGGATGAATTTGGCCTAGACTGTCTCTTCATTGTTACACCCCTTTTATCCTTATTCCACCAAATAGACTTGTGGCGTTCAATGGACCTAATTTCACATAGAAGGCCTTCTCAGATGCAGGCATGCAAAATATGAGCATTAGTCAAATTGTACTCTTTCTGTAATAACGTGTGCCTGCAATAGAATGAAAATACACTGCTTTGGGTATTTGTTGAAATAAAATTTCAAACAAATTAACTACAATATTTTTCACTGGATTTAAAACTTTAGATTCACCAAAACAAAACAAAACAAAAAAAAATTTAATGAAGTCTTGTTGTTCTGTTTGCAAAATTCTCATTTCTCTTGTTGAGATCAATATGTAGAAGTGAATAACACATCCTGGAAGGATGGTTACCTTACAATCTGCAATTCCTTAGTTTGTAAATTTGGAACTGTATTTATTTTATGCAATATAATGCATAGCTCAAATTACTAAATGCCATTTTGTAATCTGATTGGCTGGTAATGAATCCTAGCCATCTGGTTATGGTACAGAAATCTCATAAGCCTTTGCTCTGGTAGCCTTCTCTGTTGGCTGTTCTAGGATTATCACCCTGTTCTTCAAGCCAGAAAACATAGCTGCACTATGAGCTTGTAAATTGGTGGAGATTCCTCATTTCTATATAAGGACTGGTGGTGATGTGAGTCCTTACATTTAGGAAGGACCTTTTCAATAGGTTTTGGGGCCCCATCATGAACTCTGGTGATGATGCAGAAAATCTCTCTGAATTTGGATCATTTAGCAGAGCAGAGGAAACGGCAAACATTTTCCTATGTATTCTCATCCTCAATGGAATTATGCATTTCTTTCATTCTTAGATGAGGTCCTATCCTACAGTACTCTGTAGATGAAACATGTTTAACCCAACAGGTCCAACTGGGTTTGGGTAGCTGCAGTTCATCCCTTTGAGAGTCTGTGACCAGTGGATCTAGTGACTCAAAATGGCCTTCTAAAAGAAAAAGTATTGTTTATTTTAACCATAGGAACAAAGCATAAGATAAGAGAGAAGGGGTTTAAAAACAACAAATGATCTATGCAAGGCTATTCTTACTACTTATTTCTCTTCGCATAGCACCTGGGAGCTCCAGTCATGGATCAGTGCCCTGTTGTGCTAGATGCTACACAAACACAAAACAGTCAGTCAGTCCCTGCCCCCAAATGCTTATCTTATCTAAGGCTTATCTGCCCATTGTGTTGGAAGCCTAAGAAGACCTAACTGCTTCAGGTCTTCCAGCAGGGTCTGTTCGGGTCTGTCCTCAAACAACTGCTCCCCTTCTCGACATTTTGCAGTTCTTTTGTTCCCTATTGGCAAAATAAGCTGTGTAAGTTGACTGGAGCCAAGGAAGTAAGATCATCCTATTTAATATCCCAGTCATTGTCTCTTAAACACCTTGAAGCATTTAGCTAGAGGTGTCTTGTCAGGAACCTGCTTGTTTTTCCCACACCCTGCTATTAAACCAAACCAGCATTTTCATACAGTAAACATCCTGATAAACCAGGTCAACACATAATATTCCTAAATGATCACCGACAACTCTGAATTCATCACATAGGATAAATAATGTTCTGAGTTGCTGAGATTCTATTGGAAAGGCACAGCAACTTCTTTCATACAAGGTACAGGAGAATCTGGCTCCCAGTGGAGCTATCGTTTATTTTGGGTTTGGAACTGCAGCCTCTGTTGCTTCAGCAGCAAAGAATCCTGTGGCACCTTATAGACTAACAGACGTTTTGGAGCATGAGCTTTCGTGGGTGAATACCCACTTCTTCGTCTGTTAGTCTATAAGGTGCCACAGGATTCTTTGCTGCTTTTACAGATCCAGACTAACACGGCTGCTTCAGCGTTTCCTATCTCAGTATGTTGTTTCCCAATAGCATTATCTTTTTTCCTCTTGGTAGGTTACAATTTTGAGCTATGACATCATTTTTCCTACAAAGCTGGCTTTGAAAGATGGTAGGAGAAAACCTAGAGAAAAGGACTTTAAAGAAAATATCCGCTAAGCATTCCATCAACATAATTTTGCACTGATGCTAGTGTTGAACAATCACAGTTTTCTTGTTGGACAAATGCATTTTGAATGCTAAAATTTGAGATGTGGGAAAAGGAGAAATATGCAAAATTGGCAACCAATAAACCACAGAATATGGTTACTTTTGCCTGTCAGCCTGGTAATTTAAAATATGACAAAATATTGGTTCTTAGTTAAATATGAGCCGTAACAAGGAATTTTTGCACTCAAGGCAAGGGGCGGCTCCAGGATCTTCAGCAGCAATTTGGCGGAGAGTTCCTCAGTCCCTCTTGGAGGGAAGGACCTGCCACTGAATTGCCACCAAAGAATGAATGAAGTGGCGGCGGCAATTCAGCGGCAGGTCCTTCACTTCGAGAGGGACTGAGGGACCCGCCACTGATTGTGGGCTTTTTTTTCTTTTCCTCCATCCCGCTTGGGCGGTAGAGCTGCACCCCTGAGCTTTGCATGCCCAAGGCAAGTGCCTCATTCGCCTTGCCCTTGTTACTGCACTGTTAAATATTATGCTTAGTCATTATCGGTTATAACCTATCTCATTTTTTTCTTTTTTTCATAGGATCTGTGTTTATGCTGAAAGTTCAAGTAAATGACATTATCAGTCATCAGTACCTACCCCAAGCAATTGTAGAAGTGTTTGTTAACTACACAAAGACAAATTCCACACTCACTGGAAACAATGGAGTAGTATTAATAAAAGTTCCCTACAAGTTAGGTCTAAGTTTAACTATTGCATCTTACAAAGAGGGCTACATGTTAACACCATTGCCTTGGAAGACTGGGAGAATGCCAAGTAAGTAAACCCTTTAAAATCCTATTATTACACTGTGTGCAATTGAAGCTTCTTTCTTCCTTGGGTAATCCATCTAATTGTAATGAACTGTACATGACTGAATGAAGTCAAAGTAGGTCATGATGGAATGCCATGTATTAAAGGTGAATGACCCTTTAGACTTGACAAAATTATAACATGGATTTTTAAAACAGAAATAATATTTTTAACTGTTGTTGAAAGTATCTGTCCACTCTGAGAGATTATACTGCATTGGGGGCATGATTTGAAGAATGTGAATGCATGTGCCTATGCATATATATGTCATGTTATATATATACATATATATATATTTACACACACTTGTGTAGTTTTCATGTTCACAGCAGAGTGAGTGAAAGGCCAGCTAGGAATATCAAAAGTTTTAGGATTATGGGGTACTGAGAGGCTGAAATATCATTGTGGCTCAGAGCTACAGCTCTGAACTCTTCCGTCTGTCAGTTTCGTTATGTTTTCAGCGGTGTTTAATCATGAATGGCCTGCTTTTAACTGTCACTTTTTTTTAATAATTCTATTAGAGTGTGTTTTAAAGTGCCTGTTTTAAAAAAACAAACAAACAAGAGGTTGGCCATCCAGGAACTCAAGCTATCCATTAATCCACAGAATGTGTACACCATGAACACTAGTAGTCCACACGGCCTAGCCAGTATGTTTCATCCCTGGACTAGCGGGACTGCTTAGTCCTTTGGTCTTCCCATTCGTTTTTTCTTTCCCTCCATTTGTTTACCTGTCTTCGGAACCATGTTTGATCACAACTTTATTTGAAACTTTTACACATGTAATCAGGTATTCTTAATGTCTGTCTTTCCACAGTATACTCATCTGTAACACTTTCACTGTTCCCACAAAGCCAAGCTAATATATGGTTGTTTGAAGATACAGTTTTAATTACTGGAAAATTGTCTGGTAAGTGCAGCACTACACGTGATCGGATGTAAACGCTTTTTGTATGTAAAACTATGTGCCTTAACTAATGAATACAACTGTTTTTTGCCGACAAATTCTGTGGGGAGGAGTCAGTGACCTCCCAAATATTGTTGTTTTCTGTGCACTTAGGGGCTTATTCATGAATGTTTTTCCACCTTGTGCACAAATAGCCAAATCTTAGTTAGTAAAGCAATGGCTTCTGGCACCAGTTTCCACTAAAAATAAATAGCTCTATTACTTATCGCCAAATTCCAAACTGGTGTAAATTGACACAGCTCCTCTGAATTGGGGCTATGCTATTTACATTAGCTGAAGAACTGGCCCTCAGATTCTGTATTTATTGTAGCAAGCAAAACTCCTTCCAAATCTTCCAGCCTTCCATGGATGTGAGTGTTGTTTACAGCCATGTAGACGTTAAGTTATTATCCCTGTATTTATTCTGTATTTCTGACCGTCTCATCTCAAATCATCAGAGAGTCTGAGTAGAAAGCTGCTAATTTTGCACTCTGAACGTGTAGGGATAGGAGGTGGAGGAGGAGCGATTAATGGATTGAAGACATGTCCTTTGGAGAACGAGCGCTATTAAAAACACTAGAAATCTCGGAGGAGCTCACTGACTGGTGTCCATGTGCATTATTCTACTGTGTTGAAAGGCTCTGGTAGTTTTTGATATGGTTACCCAAGATAGTTATTTGAAATGTATCTGCCTCAGGAAAGATTGAAGCTGGAGAACGTTTGCTGTAGTGGAGAGTGTTTAGAGAAGCCAAGGATTAGGGATGGGAGCAAGAAGAAATTATTCTGTTTTCAGATGATGTTGTATATATGCTAGCGGCAAGTACTGGCCTAAATCTAGACAATTGCAAACACTGGAGAGTGTTTTGAACAAAGGATTTCTGGACAGTTTGGCTATAGAAAGCATTAATTCATATTGAACCATTGCTAATTTAAAATGTTACTTTTTTTTTAGATGCCAAATCTCAACCAAGTGTTCAGTTTCCCAAAACTTTAATTAAACTTCCTTTAAGCCACCATATTACAAACGTGACTGCCTATTTGACAGTGCCACAGCAGTTTTTGAAAATGGATAATTTTCTTTATACAACAGGAATTCTTCTAAATAAATCAGGTATGTTAAATTTGTTAGAATCTGCACTTTTAAAACATAATACATATAAGTATGTGCTTATGTAAATATACAATCTGTAGTCATGCGGGCCTGACGCTGCTCCCATTTCACTCAATAGAAAAACTCCTTTTGATTTTCACAAGAGCTGGATTGAACCAATACATGTTATATTGTAGATGAGTAATTCACATCCCTTTACGTCTCATTTACATCTACTAGCAAGAACACAATAAACACCTCTTTTCCACAGGCATAAATAGTCATACAGAGGGCCATGTGCCGATTCCCTCTCTGGGAGTTCCGCACATGCAATATAACCCCTAAGTGCAACCAAAGCAGGGTCTGATTCTGCAATGTGCAGAACACTTTCAGCTCCCATTGATTTTATTGGGACTTGAAGGTGTTCCCAACTTTCCAGAATGTATTCAGAATTCTGTGGTGAGATCCTCAAATAGTGTAAATTGGGTTAGGTCTGTTGAAGTCAATGGAGCTTCACCAATTTATACCAGCGGAGGATCTGCCTTTATTTTTCACTTTAACTCTGTTACCTACTTGGCGTTGGCTGTTTGCCCCACCCAACATAAGGATAACACATAAACTATAATTTGACTTGCAGACAGTTAATCCATGCAGCATTATTGATTTGCTTGCAGCTAATCCATGTAAGGCACTTTAAATACATGGAGAGCAATTGCAGAAATCAAGTATGTTCTCTACACTCATCTGCTTCAGTGAGTAAAAATACATTTTTAAACAGTTCTAAGTTGTTTCATGGGTTGGTAGTAGTAGTATTAATACTTAAAAACAACAAGGAGTCCAGTGGCACCTTAAAGAACTACAGATTTATTTGGGCAAAAAAATGTCATGGGTTAAAACCCCACTTCTTCAGATGCGTGGAGTGAAAATTACAGATGCAGGCATTATATACTGACACATGAAGAGAAGGGAGTTACCTAATGAGTGGAAAACCAATGTTGACAGGGTTCTACTGTACTATTCATACTTAGTACATCTGTAGTGCTACATCTTTTTATGCACTCTGAAATAAAGCACCGACTGCATTACTAAACTTATTCATGCTTACTTTCTTATCCACATAGTTATGTTGGTATCCAGGAGATCACAATGCTGGACCCTTTATTCCATCCTACTTAAATGTTTTTCCTTTTCTTCCCAATGCCCACTATACAGCAAGGCTCTTAAAAATTCACGGCAGTTTTATGGTTTCCTTAATGTGATTTGGATGATGTCCTTGACGTGGCTTCTAACCAATTTATCTGAGTTTCATATTCCAGTTTGTTTAATTTATACTTAATCAAAATTCTCACAAATACCAGTGTCCTATTTGTGTGTGGACATTTGAAGATTTAAAAATAATTGTTTATAATACAACTTTTGAACGTGAAGCATCAGAGATAAGTAGTGTTATTCCCTTAAAGTCTGTCTGATGTCTTTTTAAATTATTCATAGAGCGTATTCCTTCAGGACTGTATTTTATAGCAGGTAGAGGCTGATATCTGATACACTGACAGTTGTCTCCTAACTAGTTTCTAACAGTGTGCAAAGCTCTAATATCGTTCTGCTACTTAATAATTCTGTTTGTCTTGCTTGAGCAACCTGTCACACTGTGGATTCTGAAGTATTTGTATCACGTAGTATCTATGTTATTGCAAATTAGAGCAAGAAGAACCAGGGGAGACAAACTTACAGCCCACACAATAAAGCAGTGCAAACACAGTGGTTCTGATGAATATTTTGACAAGCCATAAGTACTATACCTCATGATTAACTCTACAGAAACTTCTAAATTAGCAAATCAATCCTTTCAGTAAATTTTATTAACAGAGATGCTTGAATACTGGAAAAGACATGCAAATATATCATGAATACTGGAACTTCAGTTTGATTTATATGTATCACAACCCCCCCTTAATATGTGTGGATTCACAAATCATTTGACTTAGTCTGCAATATTCAGCGTAGAATAGCTAGTCTGATATCTGAGATTTAAAGTACTTGGTACCAGGTATAGCTCCCCAAAAGCCAAATTTGCTTAATATTGTATTCTGTGAGTACTGTCAAATCAGCTCTGTTTAAGAGATATAGTTCTCTTTTACAGACTTTTAAATAGGAATTGCCGTTTACCAATTATTAAAAAGTATTCATTGAAGAGGTGCTTGAGACTTGAGTTTTCTCAAGTTATATTGACACCTAGTGGTACAGACCAGACATTCTCATGGTGGCTTGCCTTCAGTTACAAATGAAAACCCATTTTTAAAAAAATAGTAAATATGTTCTAGTGTGTGTATTGTTGATGGACAAATTATTCCTTATGTTGATTAGGTTTTAAAAGCATTGAATTGACCCCTCTTGCTGCAATATGTGTAAACCTCCTTTCAGCTGGGAAAGAATTGAAAGTGACTGGTCCGATTCATATTACGCTGCCTCTTCTACCAACAAGTAGGGTAAAATCAGGAGATGCTATACCTGCATGGACATTTGACATGAAAACTGGTATGTCTGTTATATACTTTGGAATCCCACTTTAATGCAGAATATCATACACTACAATATGTAGTATTAGTGTGATGTAGAGTAGTTTGAATATGAGTGCATATATCGAATAATATATAGCACTAAAACCTGTCAGTTTTGTTTTGCTTTTTTAAAATAGGGACGTAGATACTTTAGCAGGATTTTCTTGGTTGTATATGTTTTAACTTGCATTTTTGTTTTTTCAAAAGGGCATCCCTGCTTTAATGAATTCAGCTGTGAACCATATGTATGTAAATAAGTTATATCAGAGTAGTTTTAAGGCTTGATCACATATTGATCTTTATTTTCACAATTCTGTTTGGGAGAAGATACATTTTAAAACTGATGTAAAATTAAGCATGATGATAGTGTCTTAGCTGATGGTTTCACAGACATTCAGTATTAAGAATTATTTGAATATATTGTGCTCCAGAGTCAAACCCTTAATGTTCACTTGAAATGAAATGTTAACACAGGGACTGACATAGCTTTAGTCTGTTTTATTACTATTATTATTATTTTATGATTATTGCAAGCAGTTGAGAAAGTAAAATTGTTATATAGGAGACATACTAGAATTGCTGTAATCTGACACACAAATATCTCTATGTCAAATACGTACAGTAACAACTAAATTGAAATAGACCAGTGATCCTTTGGTGCATCTGAGCAGGTCAGCACAAAGGCAGAAACCTCCATAATGCATCTCATCTTGCAATACTATACTGACGGGGTCCTGACTCTCACTGGCAATTAGCCTATGCCTGAAATAGAAGCCCATGTAATTGTATCCCAGCTACTATAGATACTATTCTAATTCATATAGAGCTAATCCTTTTTTTGACTCTTACTGACATATTTGCATAAGTAATATTTAAAGTGCTCTTGTGTTCTCAATAGGTAAACTGATTTTTCAGACTAGTTATAAGATAACTGAAAATTACATCACTGTGTTTAAAAGGTACTAAAGGGCAATTAAATTATAAATAAATATCCCTACATTTTTCTTAGTACATACTGTTTCCTATGGAGTAGAAAGTAAAAATTTAAAGAATGTTAACTCTAATTTTAAAGGTGATTACAAATTTTTATATTACTTTGCATAGATATTTTTATTCTCACTCCAGGTAGAACTTTTACAAAGATTAATCCTCATGAGAATCTAGGTTGTACTTCTCATAAAATTACCTCTAAAACTGGGGAACTGGGGTGGCCAACCTGAGCCTCAGAAGGACCCAGAATTTACCAATGTACATTGTCAAAGAGCCACAGTTATACGTCAGCAGCCCCACATCAGCTTCTGTCCCGTCGTCTGTCCCATTTCTCTTCCCACCCCCCCACCTCCCCGCAGTTAGTTTAGACTCCTGGCTGAGCAGGAAGCAATTAACAGTCTATAGCCCAAGCCCTTCTGGGCAGGAGCACAGTAACAAGCAGTCTTTGGCCTGCGCCCCCTAGCAATTCACAGTCTAGGGCTCACAGCCTCCTGGCTGGTGCAGGCCCGAAACGCGACACAGGCACTCCACCTAGGGTGAGTAGGCTGCCACCTCGGGGGTGAGGTTAGTGGCAGGGGTACCCAGGCTCCCCATCTCTACCAAGTCCCAGTCCAGGGCCGTAAAAATGGCAGGTGGTCCCACCATTGGGTCAGGAGGGAAATCACTGAAACACACTGACTCGTCTCCCAGCAACACAACTGGACCAATGTCTGGTTTCCCTGGTAGGAAGTATCCTACCACAGTCTGTTGGCAGGGCTCTGTTGCCAGAGAGTTCTCAGTCTCCTCTGGGTAAACAGCAGCTGGCAGGCCCCACAGCTCCTCTCCACAGTCAGTCTTCTCCAGGGACAGGGTGCTGCACAACTTGGTCCCTGGGCTGGAGTTCCGCTGCGAGGCAGAGACATCTACCTCCTTCCCTGGTTCCAGCCCAACTGAGTTGGAGGGCTGCCCTCTGATACTTCATGTCCCACCCCTCTCCTTCTGTCATGAGGGGCAGGGCTGGCTTGGCTCCTCCCACCAGTGGGCAATACTTCTCTGTCAGGCTCAGAGGGAGTCCACTCTCCGCATTACATTCTTGCTACAGTTTTTTCCACTTGAGAATTTCACAGATGGTTACATAACAAACGTATCCACAGTTACTAAGTACACTTCTTTGCTATCTCTTCACAGTGTGCAAGTGCAGTACCCTACCTTGCAGAAGCCTGACAAGCCCCCAGACCTGTCGTTTGCACTGCAAGACAGATGGTGTGGGATCTGTGGCCTAACAATAAGTCTTCCTTGGGCTAATTTAGCTGTTTCAGCTTAGACAATTTAAACAGAAAAAAAAATGTTCAGTGCAGGTATTGTTGATCCTGTTGCAGTCTTAATGGATTACCATGGCTTGTCCATTGTATGCTAATAACTAATGCTGGATGTTCTATTCATTGTGCTTAAATTACCCACCTGTAATAAACTTAGGCCTTGCACTAAATTAGCAGAAGATATGAATTAAAATTATTTAGGTGCAAGTCTGTGTGTGAACTCTTTTTTATTGTTAATAATTATTATTATTTTGGAATAAACTGGCTAAAGTTATTTAACAAACCACTAAATTGACTTTAGTCACTCTTATTCTAAAATAACTGTCCACTCGTAGAATTGCACTAAAATACCTAAATCAGGTGTAGGAAAATATTGAGTTAAGTCCTACAAGTTTGTGTGTCGACCAGGGTTTAGTGTATAATATGAAAGTCCCAGAAGAGCTTGATTTTAAATGGTTCCTTTTTGATTTTCCATAGTTTTCTGATGACTTGCTTTATGTAATACCTTTTTCAGTGGTAGAACCATATATAAAACAAAACCATGTCCTGTATTACGTTTAATGGCTGCCTTCTTTTTCAGGTGCTTGGGTAAGTCGTGGGCTGGGAATGGTCAAGAATGCAAATGACCATTTAGTATGGACGTATGTTGCTCCACACTTGGGATACTGGATAGCAGCTCCAGTGCCTGAAACCAGAGGTATTGTATATTATTGGAACACAAAAATCATTGCATTATCCAAATAATATCTTAATAGCTGTTTGTCAGTATAATTTTCATGTTGAAATATAGAGGAAAAATTGGGATGCAGGTGGCTTCAATCTGATGATAGTCATTGTTAATAAAATGGAATTCTTAGGGTGCCTCTGCTTTTGTATACAACATACACGTGCATACTTGTGTCTTTTAACTGCTAGTGATACAGCTGGCTTGGGGATTGCAAGGAACACAACCCAGCAAGGCCGTCCTTAGGATTTATGGTGCCACTATGCCCGACAGCAGCCCAGACTCACCTCACGGTGGCGGCAGCAAAAGATACCGAGCCACCCAGCCCATCTCACGGCAGCGAAGAGTCACAGTTCCCCGCAGAGACCCCGGTACCCTCCCCCTCACGCAGAATGGCTCTATAACAGTTTCAATGTTGTGCTAATCCATCTGGCAGGCTGGAAGGCTTTTTCACTTTTAAGTTACTAGTTCCCCTCTGGAGGAAGGGCTTGGCTACACTCGAAACTTCAAAGCGCTGCCGCCAGCTGGTAACAGAGAGACCTGCAATCCCCTCCTGAATGCTCTGCTTTGGTGATCTCAGTAGGTTAAATCCTGCATGTGTAGTGGCAGCAGGGGGCACTCTCCCCGGCAGGCATGGCTGGCCCTAGGGCTGTGATGTGGGGGTGGGGCCGTGCCGTTATAGGGGGTAGCAGGGGGCGCTCTCTCTTGGCAGGCGGCAGCACTTTGAAGTGTGAGTGTGTTCGCAGCGCCAGCGCTGGGAGAGAGCTCTCCCACCGCTGCACGTACTCCACCTCCTCATAGGGATTAGCTTGCAGCGCTGGGAGCCGCACTCCCAGCGCTGCGGCACTGTTTACACTGGCGCTTTACAGCTGTATCTTGCAGCGCTCAGGGGGGTGTTTTTTCACACCCCTGAGTGAGAAAGTTGCAGCGCTGTAAAGCACCAGCGTAGCCAAGGCCGAAGACTCACCAGCAGCCAGCTGTGGTGAGAGCTTGCAGGAAGGGTCAGAACAGGGATAGCAAGAGACAGGAGGGTGGACACTAAAACCCCCAGTGGTCCCCCAAATTTTCAGATGCCTTATGCAGCCACATATGCTGCATATGCCTAAGGACAGCCCTGCAACCCAGCATCACTTCGAAAGAGGAATTAAGATTTGTGGAATCCTTTCCGATAAGTTGGAAAAACTGTTATTCTGGATCAGCTGGTGCCTCAGAACAGACATGGTCTACCTCATCTTCCCCATTTTTAGATCTCTTGTCAGAAACATTTTTGATGCGAGAGAGAGCCAAGCCCTGTTAGGTATATATATTACTGCCATCTTCTGAGCGTACTCTAGAAGAGAAGTTATCAACATAATGAACTGAAAAGCAGTTGGAACCCTCTGTCTGTTTTAGCTCCTAGAATCATGTGAGGAGGAGGATTGGATTGGATTGGATTGACTGGCCCAGTAGTTACTGCTTATATAGAAGAATCTGAGCTTTCACATTTAAAGTTGTACTTATCCCTGAGTGTGGAGTCGTATGGACAACTTTTGAATGAGAAAATGTGATTTCAGAATTTTAGAATTAAAGTGACATGATGTGACAGCAGCTCTATTCGGGGACTAGGATTTTGAAATAAATTCGGATATACAGCATGAACACCATTTGGCTGGAACTGAGCAAATGCAGAGGCAATATGTTTGTGACATCAGCCCCTGAAGTGTGATTTGATTTTGGTGATGGTTCCCACATTTCCATAGTGGCTAAAATGACCAAATAGCAGGATAGTGCAAGGGAGCAGAACAGTGGCTAGAAAACTACAGTGCAATTTATCAAATGCAGTTTTGCATCAGAAATGCAATTCTTAGTTTTTGACATCTAATTTGTTTGGTTTTGTGTTTGAAAAATCTAGACTCTATTATTAGTGCAGTTTCCAAGGACATAACAGCCTATCACACAGTGTTCCTTACAGCCATACTTGGAGGTACTATAGTCATTGTCATTGGATTCTTCACTGTTCTTCTCTGTTACTGCAGGTAAGGAAAAAGATGCTCATTATGAATTGAGTTTAAAATTAACAAATGGGGCTCTTTTGAGACAAAATAATTGTTTTTTTAGTCATATCTAGGAAGTGCGTGTGTTTAAAGCCTTTTAAGCTTACTAATGTAAATATCTACACTATATTAATATGCAGTGTAATCACAAATTATTTCAGTGGGTTTTGAACAGGTTTAAGTTTGTACCTACTGGCTTTCAAATTGTACTTTGTACCTTTTAGTCTGTGAAGTCTTAAGTGCAATCTGTGCTCATCACTAGTGTTTTAATCATATGTCCTCCAATTATTCCCCTCCCACACACCTTTTTTCCCATAGGGATAAATGTGGCCAATCACATAAGAGAGGAAAAAACACAACTAAACTGGAGGTCTTAAAAAAAGACCAGACAACATCAACAACTCACATAAATCATGTCAGTGCTGTGAAGGGGTCAGTAAAGCTAGAGGATAAATCACAATCATACATGCCCAAGCTTTCCTCCTTTAGCCCTCACGGAAAGACTTCTATGGAAACAGAGGACAAAAAAGCCTGGGACAATTTTCAGATCTACACAGAAAATGTTTCATATCAATCCAATCAGAGTGGTCACACGAGGAATTCAACTCAGCCCTTGGAGCCTAATGCTGGAGTTAGACAATTACAGCACTTTAACAGCAGTGTTTCTCAATCTCCCAGGGACATTCAAGACCAAAACAGATATCTTGCAGTGAACGAAGAGATGTATGGACTTTCCCATATCCCAGAACAACTAATGCATATTTATAGTCAGCCTGTTGCCATCCTTCAAACTTCTGACGTATTCCACTCTCCGGAGCAATTACATGCTGCTAAGTCAGCTACTTTGCCAAGAAAAGGGCAGGTAGTCTATAGCCCAATGATGGAGCCCATGAATCGAGACAGCTATACACAGACGTTGCCCAAAATGCCAATGCACTCTCCTCTCCAGCCCCCCACCTGCAGAGATGAGAAAGCCACATTAGATGGTCAACAGGGCTTATCCTCACAAACTTCAAACTGGGGTCGGTATACTAATAATTTGCTGGAGTCTGTCTCTGTTCCTGGGACACTGAACGAAGCAGTTATGACACCATTTTCCTCTGAACTTCAAGGTATTTCAGAGCAAACATTATTGGAGCTTTCTAAAGGAAAACCATCCCCACACCCCAGAGCATGGTTCGTGTCACTAGATGGAAAGCCAGTCGCTCAAGTGAGGCACTCTTTTATAGATCTGAAAAAGGGCAGGAAAACACAAAGTAACGACACCAGCCTGGACTCTGGTGTGGACATGAATGAGCATCATCCCAGTCGAAAACTGGAGAGAGAGAAAACTTTCGTTAAAAGCATGCATCATTCTAAGATCCTTTATTTGGAAGATTTGGATCTGAGTAGCAGCGAAAGTGGGACCACTGTTTGTAGCCCTGATGATCAGTCTGTGAGACACCTATTGAATGGAGGAAGTGGGCCGGTCATAGAACAGCACACTGAAGAACCACCACAAAAAAAAAATACAACAAAAGGTCATGAATCCAGTACTCCACCAGCTAAAAAAAGAGGTAGACCCCCTATGGCTAAGAAAGATAGTCAAACCAATATCTGGAAAAAGAGGGAGGAGAGACCACTGATTCCTATAAATTGAAACACTGTGTGTTCAGTGTTTTTGCTTTTTCTAGCAGTTTGTGCAGTCTTTCCTCTTTGCTTCTTGTTATAAATTTGCAATGTTGGATTTATAAGAAGCAGTCAAAATGGTTTTCTAGTATCAGGTAAAGTTACATTTCTTAATTTGCAGACCAAGGATTATGATTTCAACGGAGCATTGGATATAAAATGTGAATTTATCACTGAGAAATGCTATTATGGTTTGTTTAAATTTTTCATTCTTGGGGTACACCTCTGGGGGTGCATAGTTAGAAATTTAGTCACTTTTTTTTTTGTAGGCATAGTTCTGGATAGCGATGTTAAAGTGTTTCCAAAATGATGTCCCTCACTGGAGTGACCAGCAGGCTATTGTGTAGCATTTACACATAACTTTTACTGATGTCCTGACCATAGTAATTCCTATTTTGTAGAAAGTTTCACTACATTAGTCTCATTGTGTTCTTGGAAATAATCAGGGACTTGGTATCTACTCCAGACACTTGTTAAAAGTCTGCAAAAATCTTCCCTTTCATGTGTTACTCGATGCATATTGAGGCAAATTTGGCTCTCTGTCATAGGCTATTGAGTTACTCCTGATTCACATGGGTGTATTTAGGATAAAACTTGATGTCTAATGAAAATACCTTCATAAACATGGGCAAATGGTACCTTTTGCAGAAAAGATACTTTTAGAAGGGATGACCTGTACTGGTGCATTTATTCACTTTTTAAAGTTTTTAAAAACAAATAGTAAATTTGATCACATTGGCTAATGTGCCACTTTTTTTTTGCTATTTTTGGTGGTAGGCCATGCAGCACAGAGGTGTTAAAAACTGATTGCTTATTGTTTAGACTTCTGAGCATATGGAAGCTGAGCTCCAAACTTGGTCCACAGAACAACAGAGACACTTGATTATGAGTTATTACTAAGTTAAACAGCTACCAAAAGTTGTGAATGCATGAAATGTAACTAACATATGTATAGAGGAAGGAAATGTCTATCAAAATATATTTTTTGTTTTAAATGGTCATTTGTCAAAGTCATAGATTTAGCTTTGGCTAACAGAAAAGTAGACTCTCACACTTTTTAATGTGCTTCACATGAAATAAAATATTTCCTGTGACCTTTAAGATGTTTCTCTGAAGAAATAAGTCACAGCATTTTGGCTTTAGCAATTTGATTATGAAGGATGGCTTTAAAAATTGTTATAGTAGAAAATCCCTTTAAAAAAAAAGCTTTTTAATGTCTATATAGTATATATGGTTAAAGTAACAACTAAAATATGTATGCGCTCTGTGGACCTGGGCTGCAGTCATCTTCACTCAGACGTTGATATCATTGGGCGTTGATATCATTCCTTCTTTTGCTAGAAGAATTTGCAAACCAAACTGCAAACTATACCATGTTTCTGACTCTTCCTAGTATGCCATTGCTTCCTGAACATATGAAATCCTTATTGATCCCATGAGTATAACAATGAAAAACAAAATATTCAGAGATAAATATTAAATATGGTAAGTAGATTATTGTCTGGGCAACAGAAAAGATTACACAAGTCATCTGCCTTACAGATGAGTGTGGGTATTTGCCATGTTCGCCTGCCTTCAGTAATGTGTTTTGATTCATGTAACTAATTATTCATATAAAAGTGTTTATAACGTGTCCTTCATCAAGTTCCACCCTCTGGATGGAATTTTTTTTCTCTGATGGATTCATAATAGTTAAATAATCAACAACACTTCAAACCAGATATACATTTAAAAGACTATTTGAATATCAAGCTTATAAATTATTGTCACTGTCAGTGCTTTCATTGTTGCACCAGTTCCGTTCAGTCCTTCAAATACAGATCCAAAGTTTCCATTGCTACTAATATAATGTCCTTGACAAGCTGTGTTACCCCCAAAATCAGACTTGGGGCTTCTTCACAATGGTTTGCCTATTCCAGTAACTCGATGGTCTGTTTTGGTAGGTAAAAGGAGGTGGCCCACCCTAGAGAAATTGCCAGGGTTTTACCATGGGTTCCCCTGTGAGCTTCAGGAAACTCCCCAGAACTAACTAACTTTGTTTACCCTTGGGAGGACAGATACAGCCTTCCGCTCAAAGGATTGACACTTAAGCAGTAATCATAGAAAACAAAATATTCTCTATTTAAAGCACCAATATTCCTTAATACAATAGATCTTAAAAGCATATATTAAGAAACAGAAATACAAATTCTATGAACACAAGTATGTACATTAAAGTACCCAATACTATAGTGTCATATAGTTGGAGGTGGCTTAACTGGTTTCATTCTACATATGGTAATCAATCAGATGTAGGATGCTGACAGTAATTTTAGTCAAATACTGTACTTTGTACATAATAACAAACATACATATATAGACATCCCACTTTATCTCAAGAGGATTTGAAGAGCAATAACTGTGTTGGGGACTGTCAAGGTATTATTCCCACTTTGAACTTTAGCGTCCAGAAAGTGGGGACCTGATGTACCCTTCTAAGCTTAATTCCTAGCTTAGATCTGATAACGCTGCCACCAATCAAAAATATAGTGCTTTGGTACACTTTCTGTCCCCCAAAACCTTCCCTGGGGGACCCAAGACCCAAACCCCTTGCGTCTTAAAACAAGGGAAAATAAACCTTTCCCCCTCCCAGACTTTCCCTGAGAGATCACTGTGATCCAAACTCCTTGAATCATAAAACAGAGAGGAATTAACCTTTCCCACCCCCTTCCTCCCCGCCCCCCTCCCACTCCCTGGTGAGTTCAGACCCAATCCCCTTGGGTTTTACACAAGGAAAAAAAAACCAATCAGGTTCTTCAAAAGGAAAGCTTTTAATTAAAGAAAGAAAAAATAAAAATTATCTCTGTAAAACCAGGATGGAAAATGTTTACAGGGTCTAAGCTTATACATAGACTAGAGGGACTCCCTCCCCGCTAGCCTAAGATACTCTTCCAGCAAAATACACATTTGCAAATTAAGAAAACGAACATAAAACTAATTTGCCTTTTCTAGCCAGTACTTACTATTCTGAACATGAGAGACTGTTAGAAAGAATGGAGACAGATCTGGTTGCATGTCTGGTCCCTCTTAGCTCCAAGAGCGAACAAAGAACAAAACAAACAGCACAAACAAAGACTTCCCTCCACCAAGATTTGAAAGTATCTTGTCCCCCAATTGGTCCTTTTGTCAGGTGTCAGCCAGGTTCACTGAGCTTGTTAATCCTTTACAGGTAAAAGAGACATTAACCCTTAACTATCTGTTTATGACAGGGACACTATCTGTCAGCTTATTTTTCCATATGAAGTTCAGTACATCTTGCGGTGATGCATTCTTTTGGACTTGTCTTGCAATAGCGTCCAATTCATTGCATAAGTCAAAGGCATCAATATCTTTGGATTCACTATGTTGCAAAGCTTGCTCCAGATTCAAGCAATGTTTCATAATTTGCTTTGGTGTTGTATTTTGCAAACTATAAACATCATATAGGAAGCCAAATACTGAACTAATTTGCTGCGTCAATGTGAATCTTTCTTCAACCGAATGTATTGCTGTGTTGACTGCAAAGTTCACTTTAAATTTTTCTTTCGGATTATAAATAGCTTTGTCATCTGCCTCATATGTGAGCTGCGTCCTCTTTTTTTCTAATACAGATTGGATCTGGTTCAAAAAGTGCCGGTACATCCAACTCCTCTGCAAGTTCACCTGCATTTGCCAATGTTTTCTCAAAGTCGGCGTCACTTCTGCGGCCTACAAGAAACTTCTTGGTTTCTCCAAGTTCATTAATGGCTTCACATATGTCGAATTCTTTCACCTGAAGTTGTTTGTTAGTCATGTTGATCTCAAACAATATGTCATACCACACAAGAGAAACAAGAAACTTGAAACTAGAAATAGTTTTTGCAAGATCCTTTGCATCAACTCGTGACGTATTGCCAGATGATCCTGTTAGAGTAGTGTCATCATAGATCTCTATCAGAGCATCATAGATGTCACCAAGCTGATAGCAAAGAGGTTTCAAGGCATCAGTTCGACTTTCCCATCTTGTTTCACTCATTGGTTTAACTGTGATATGTGGTGTATTAGAACTTCCCAGCGACGTGTAGAAGCTGAGAAATACACATAAACACAAACTAAATCAAAGAAGGCGGTTGCCTCCAAGCAACACATTGCAGCATCATTAACAACCAAATTGAATGAATGTGCACTTCAAGGAACGAAAAAGGCTCAGGAATTAATATCCAAAATTCTTCATAAGAACAGCCATACTGGGTCAGTCCAAAGGTCCATCTAGCCCAGTATTCTGTCTACCAACAGTGGCAATGCCAGGTGCCCCAGGGGGAGTGAACCTAACAGGTAATAATCAAGAGATCTCTCTCCTGCCATCCCTCTCCACCCTCTGACAAACAAACGGAGTCTAGGGAAACCATTTCTTACCCATCGTGGCTAATAGCCATTAATGGACTTAGCCTCCATGAATTTATCCAGTTCTCTTTTAAATGCTGTTATAGTCCTAGCCTTCACAACCTCCTCAGGTAAGGAGTTCCACAAGCTGACTGTGCACTATGTGAAGAAGAACTTCCTTTTATTTGTTTTTAACCTGCTGCCTATTAATTTCATTTGGTGACCCCTAGTTCTTGTATTATGGGAATAAGTAAATAACTTTTCCTTATCTACTTTCTCCACATCACTCAAAATTGTATTTACCTTCACTGGACACCATTTTCTTTCCTTTTCGTATTGCTCCAATTGTCAGAGCCTTGACCATGCAAGTTTTCTATAGGCAGTGACATCTCTTCTAACTGGTGAATAATAGTTTCTGTCATACAAGCTCCAGTTGTCTCCATAAGCGACACAAATCCCAAGATGTGTTCCTTTATGCATACTGATTCAGTCTCATTTTCTGTCTCTGAAGTAGGCCTGTCCACAAATTGAATGATCATGGTCATTTGTTCAACATGGCCTGCATCTGATGTTCAATCTAGAATGATCGATAAGTATTTAGCAGCATGAGCAGATGCTAGGATTTTTTGTTTGATGGTGTTGGCTAGAAGCTGAATAAGCTCATTCTGTATGTCTTTCGCTAGGTAATGTACATGCATCTCCTTGTCCTTAATCTTGCAAAGATGCTCATCCATAAGTGGGTCAAACAAAGCTAGATATTCAACAAATTTGAGGAAGTTCCTGTTACCAGAAGTGTGCAGTTTTTCTTGTGTTTCCTGAAAGGCCAGATTTTGCATACCAAGAATTCTGACCAAAGCAATCAGATGTTTTCGTATTTGTTGCCAATACTTTTCTTCTTGCTTAATGAAGCATAAATGTTCTTCATTAATTGTTCTCTTGTATTTCAGTCGCAGTTCAAGTTCCTTCCATGTTTGAACATTTGTCAAATGTTGACTGTTTTTCTCGTGCCCTGAAAAAATTGCAGACATGTTTGTCCAATCCCTTGAGCTTTTTTCAGAAAGAGACGATGCACCAGTAATACTACTGGCAAACAACTTGCAGCGGAAGCAAAAGACAGAATTATTTGATGTGGAATACTGCAGCCACTGACTGTGCACTTCTTTTCCATTAAGAAGCCTATGTTTGTAATAAATTGTCGAGAATTTTCTTTGCTTACTATCTTTGGGGAAATCGAACTGCTGAACCTGTTCCGGCCCATGTTCCTCTAAAATTTGTTGGACTTGATTATCGCATTTGGCCCAAGTATCAAGATCGCTAATTCAAACAAGTGACATTTTCGCTTTCACATTCTTCCAAGTTTTGATCCTTGCGTGTCTCATTTGATTCGTCTTCAATATTCAGATTATATTCTTCAAACTCTTCTTTAACTTGCAAAACTGTCATCCCCACCTCCATTTCTGCTTGATCTTTTGGCATTGGACTACCTTCATCTTTGGCCAGAGGACTTAGCAAGAAGGTTTGTTTCTGAAGTATCTTTCTTCCTTTTTTTTTGCTTATCAGCCTTACGCTTACAAAATTGTTCCCCAGACAATTTTTCTCTATCTGCCAGGAGGCTGCATCAACTGAAAATGAAAAACATGAAATTGTATTCCTATCAGTTCTTTTTCTTGTTCACCATTAAAAGTAAAGGATAGAGAATACATGTCACTTACTAATTATGAGTCACTATTTGAATTTCATTAACTGTTTGACGTAAACACCGATTAAGAGATGAAGATGACTTTTCCTTAAAATTAAGCAGTGTTGATTGTAATCAGAAATACACCCTTTTAGTTACATATACTTCCTTCCTTCAGTCTTTCAATCCAAAATCTACATTTTAGTCTACCTTTAGAATATCCAATTATTGTTAATAAAATTAGAATGGCGGATACTCCGTCATACAACAACTGACAATATCACTGACAAATTTCAACAACCTACACATGCATATTTGCACATGATAAACATATACACCCAAATACTTAACACACACACAGAATTGACACAAAGTATTAGCGAAATGATGCAACAGCAGTTGCCAGAATCTTAGACTGAAACAACTCAACAAAAATAGCCTTAGTCGGCAACCTCTGAAAACTGGTAAACTTAGCATTATAAACAGCTTGTCAGAATGGGTAATGGCTGCGTGCGACGAGAAGAATGATGTCATTGCCACTTTGTACCGTAATGAAGCGGTATGCTTGTGCCTGCAACGCAGAGCTGTTGTAGGCTATAAACAGCCTGTCAGATGGGTAACGGCTGTGCGGTGTGGAGGGAGGACCCCTCAAGGCTGCAATGGTAGCAGCTGCAGATAAAACACAGCATTGTCAGGACAGTTACAACAGAAAGCGAGAGTTGAGATTCAGACCTCCTTCGCTTGCTCCCTAAAGTTATCAACAAAACATCGTCATTGTCCAGATTTTTACAGCTGCTCTATAGCTGTGTCTGCACAGCTTTTTCTCTGCACAGGCCCAGGAGATCCAGTATCTCCTGTGTACTCTGGCAGGTGCATGTCTGGAGCCTGTAGTTGGCATAATCAACTGTGCTGTTGCACACAATTGGAGAGCTGCTAGGTGTGTTTTTTTAAATGGACAATTGAGAAAAGGCATTTCAAAAATTCGTGGAGTTTTAAAGGTGGGAGGGCTTCAAGTCTCCATGACCCCTGGACAGTGGAGTTCACAATTATGATCAGAGCAGTCGGTGTTGGGCATTGTAAAAAGAACACTTCACTGTCTCTAAGCAGCATGATTCTTCAAAATATTATTTTTGCTGTTGCCTCATGTAATGAAAAATAGGTATCACTTACTCTGAGCGTAAACACAAAGAGTTAAGAATGCGTGTCTACAAATGTACTTTGTATTTCATAGAATATCAGGGTTGGAAGGGACCTCAGAAGTTCATCTAGACCAACCCCCTGCTCAAAGCAGGACATATCCCCAGTTAGTTTTTTGTCCCAGATCCCTAAATGACCCCCTCAAGGATTGAACCCACAAGCCTGGGTTTAGCAAGCCAATGCTCAAACCACTGAGCTATTCCCTCCCCCGTGGGTCAAGTTTTGTCAGATGCATGGGACAGACTTCAAAGAAGTAACTTTATAGGTTTTTTCCCCCTGTGGCTGGAGTGTGTGACTTGCAGAGCTCCAGAATTTTCCCACCTTAGAGTAGCATACCAGTTTCAAATCTCTTCTGTCTTGTATAAGGTAGGCTGATGGAGTCCCCCCCCCCAAAGGTAATTTAGTCATAATGTGTTTTTATGCAATATAGCACATTTCTCAGATGAAGCACTTCTTTGTAATGAAGATAAGTGACTGTGTTGGAGTAAACTGAGAATATTAAACTTACTGATGTTTTCTTAGGAGCCAAATGGAGGTAGTTTTCCGTTAACTTGTCAAACACCATCATATATAGACAAACACCAGAGGAGAGGAATTGTTTATTCCTGATGTGAGGGCTGTTCTCAAGAATGTACCTAGAGGGTTCTGATTAGAACACAACTATGTTTGGCATCCTGTTCTGCGTCTGACATCCTGAAAAAAATACTTAAGTGTACTGCCAGATTTACTAGTCAAACCGTGAGCATGTTCAAGCAATGCAGATCTGGGAAATCTTCTCACAACCAGACCCTCACAACAAAATCCATAATGCAAGAAAGAAAATACTTTGAGTTCCACTGTCTTGCTCCCATGAAGTGATTTGTACCAAAGAGGAAGAAATTGCTTGTGGATATTCCACAATAATTGAATTCATCCTCACATTGTCAGTCTTTGTTTTTATTATAACTAATGAAAAAGTGGGTTAATGGTAGATTTTAATGTAGCAGTCTATAAGTTAAAATGCAATTACCTCTGTAATAAGATAACTTTCAATGACTAGTACTGTATTTAGAACACTTTACACTGATAAACAACGCAAGCATGAAAAGCTGAAGAAAATTAAACTAGTCTGCTAAAGTGCCTTCCTTTTTCCCAGAGAATTATTTTATCAGTAGGACACTCCACTATATAAAAAGCACATGTACATTTTTTCTGTTAGCCAAAAAATATCATTGCTAAAACTATGTAGATTCTGTAGTTTTTGAAAGCCAAATCTAGTGTTTCATGTTGGAACATTGACTCCTGCATGTAGATAACAACACCTGTTTGCTGTAACTCATGTTTTTACATTTTCTATTCAGGAATTGTTAAGAAAATGTTCGTTGGAAAGAAGTTAGAAATTATCAATGAAATCACCTCTCTTCGGGGATTTCAACAGTCAAGGTGTTTTTTTTCAACACGGGGCCTAATTCTGATCTCACCTCCTTAAATCAGGGAGTAAATATGTTGAAATCCATTGATGTCAAAGTATAAAACTGATTTAAATGAGATCAATATCAGATCTAATACGTTTATTATCTCAAATGGAATGTATACATAGTTAAAAAATTATACATCCTAGTTTAAGTGCTGAGCTACCTGGCTAGCAGGAGGTGGAAGCAGCATGGAGACAGGTATTTTATGACTTAGAATGAGGGAGCTAATTTTAATCACACTGTTGAGCCTGACTCTGCCTTGCTTACATACTCAGTAGAGTTCTGCCGCTGACTTCCCAGTCGTAGACTTTAGTGGGCCTTTGGGCATGCAAGAGATACAGGACTAGGCCAGTCATGTTTAAAAAATGACGATGCTATTGAAATTGTTTGTATTAAAATGTAAATGTGTGTTACTCTTTTGGCCATAGCCACTCTGCATTCTGCTAAGGATTTGGGATACTATAGCAGTTTTTTAATGATAAACACTTTTATCCAAGCTTTTTTATTTACTTTTAAGAGAAGTATTAAATACTTCCTGCTAAAAATCTGAAGCCATTCACCCCTTTGTAGTAAACCTTTCCAAAAAAAAAAAAAGCTTGTGCAGTAATTTCATGTTCTCAACATTTTAAAATTTTAAAATTTAAAAATTTAGTTTTACCAACTGAAATTTCTGTAATTTCAGTCACAAATTAAGATTTATTAACTCTCTATACATGTTTTCCAAGTACTTGGATACATTATTCTTCAATTAAACTGATAGATTCAGTTAAAGCACAATATGTCAGACTTTAATGCATATTATGATCTCAAGTCTTTTGTCACAATATTTTTACAGCCTCTTTGCAGCTGTGTTGGGGAAAAGGCCCTTTTTAATGCTCGCTAGCACATGAAGCTCACAGAGCCCAATTCTGTGAGATGATGAAACCCATGGAGCTGATGACACAGGAAGTGCTGAGCATCTTACAGGACTGCGCCTTAAATGTTGAACAAGCACTTCATTGCCTTGGCAATCATTTTCAAACACATACTCTTGTAAACATTTATTTTCCATTTCAAACATACTTGACATTTTGCATCCCTCTTTTTAAGTGTTTCTATCTTTTGTATCCTTTTGTCAGGTGTCTTCATGTCTCAGAGTATTTACTACAGTACTACTGTATTTATTGCTGAAAATGTAATTAAGATTTGTAAAACATTATAGCTCATGCAATATAATAAAATAGTTTTTAAAAGTTATTGCTGCCTTATTTTTAATTTACATTTAGAATTTCTTTAAGAAGCGCATGTTATTCAGGAACACACTCATTTCATGTGAACTTTCTTTGCTAGGTTTATAACAAGAAATTAAATTTTCCCACCAAATCACTCCTATATTAAGAACTTGTCATGGGTCCCCAAAACTGCACTTACTATTAATTTGTTTTCTTAGGCTCCAAATCCTAAGCTCTGTGTAGGCAGACAACTGTGTCCTCAAAGAGCTCACTAAAGGATTGAGACCTTATGTCCTAATAAACCCCCCTACTGACTATATTTAGAGCAGGACTGAGTACTTACAATAGGCATGATTCTGAAAGGTGCTGACCCACAATTTCTACTGACATCGCTGGGAACTGCAGAAACATTCTCAGACCCAAGCCCAAATTTTTTGGCTCATTGCAGTCCTGGTTGCATAATGTGCTCTGCTTCAGAGAATCTCAGGATTTTACCTCCAGCACAGAGCAAGTCCTTTGAAGTCTATGTCGTGTTATTACACCTATTGCCTTCTCTTTTGGTCCTCAGTTACATCTTTGAGGTCAGTACAATTTTTTTTAAATGTCCTTAGTCACTAAATTGCTCATGACTGTAATGATAAGCCCTAATTTCTGCTAATGTCAGTGGACTGTTGACTGTTCACAGACAAGCCAAGACAAGGATTAAATAGGATCTGAAATGCACTCCACAGAATCAGAGGGGTAGCTGTGTTAGTCTGGATCTGTAAAAGCAGCAAAGAATCCTGTGGCACCTTATAGACTAACAGACGTTTTGGAGCATGAGCTTTCGTGGGTGAATTACCCACTTCTTCAGATGCATGTGGTGGAAATTTCCAGGGGCAGGTATAAATATGCTAGCAAGCAAGCTAGAGATAACGAGGTCAGTTCAATCAGGGAGGATGAGGCCCTGTTCTAGCAGTTGAGGTGTGAAAACCAAGAGAGGAGAAACTGGTTCTGTAGTTGGCAAGCCATTCACAGTCTTTGTTCAATCCTGAGCTGATGGTGTCAAATTTGCAGATGAACTGTGCAGGATGTACAGATGTACAAGACAATCCTGAGAGTTTACAATGTAAATGTCAAGACACAGGATGTGAAAGAGGAAATATATTTTACAGATGAGGAACTGAGGAATGAAGAGATTAAATGACTTGACTAAGGTCCATAAGAAATCTGTAGCAGAGCTGGGAATTGAACTGAGATTTTGACAGTGCAGGGCCTCAACCAGTTTCCCATTTCATAATAGTCCACTTTCCTAAGAAAATGAAATTGGAAAATGAGTATGAGCTATAATCCCACAATTTAACAATTAAATTACAATTATATTTTATCTCTTCAGCAGGTTCACAGAGTGCTCTTGATGCACAAATGTAACCTTATTATAATGGGAATTAGAGGAGACTATACGCCGTTCATTCTCACGCTCTCTCTGGTACATACTTTGTTGCTGAAACTTTAAACAAATGTTTGCTGCCTGGCTCCCAAAGAGGTCTGTGGACAGCACACTGTTGATGGGAGAGCTTCTCCCACTGACATAGCTTCTGCCGTTCACGGAGGTGGTTTTATTATGCAGATGGAAGAGCTCTCTACAGTTGACATAGAGCGTCTTCACTACATTCACTGCAGCGATGCAGTTGCATTGGTACAGCTGCACTGTTGTATATATACACATGTTCGTTTGCTTAACCCCTTAGAAAATCATCTAATGCCCCCAGGTGATGTAATCTGTGGAGCATATACACGTCTATTTCAAGAGCTTGAGTAGCCCTTTCGACCTCAATGACCCTGCTCTTGGTTCCTGGTTCCTTGGACCAATAACTAGTGTGTCAGGCCTATCCACATAAACCTTTGGCAATTACACCACAAGGAAAATAAAGTTCTTGTTTTTTGTGGTCTGACCAGTAACAGACACTCACCCAAATGTAGGGTGCCAAGATAGCAAGTGTGAAAAATTGGGACAGAGTGTGGGGGATAATAGGTGCCTATATAAGAAAAAGCCCCAAATATCAGGGCTGTCCCTATAAAATTGGGACATCTGATCACCCTACTCAAATGTCTCATTAGACAGGAGGCCTGGTATGAGTAACTTGAGTTAGGACAGTAGGGTCAACAATCCACATTTTGCAGCTTTGGAAGTCATCAACTGAGGAGCTTACCTATGTACAGCAATGTAAAAAACCCTCTGTATTCTGATGGGATACCACCTATCCAATGGCCAGAGGAAAGGAAAACACTCAGTTTACCATTGTTTTTTAGTTATACAGCTGCTTTGGGATTCAGATGAAGGGGTGCTGTCTTTGTGCAGGATTGATTTACCTAACCAAATTTGTAGAAAATGTGCTTTAAATCAAATTAGCTGTGCTAGTTTGTTGTACTCAGCAGTAACTAATTTAATGTCAAGATATTGGCTGATACCCCTGGGATGGCTTCAGGTACTAATCCTAAAGATATTTTGGCATCTGTGTCATCATATAAATTAAGTTGCATAAAACTAGGAAAAGAATAAAGAGGACCAGAGAAGGGGAGCAATTTCGTGAGAACTGAGTTTTTTGTGGTACATTTTAGTCAAGCAACAGCTTCCCAAAGGTACTGTATTGATTACCATCATTTTACATACATTCAGATTACTGCCATGAAATTCTGATCTTAAATGCTGTTTAGGACTTGATGTTTGTGTAACTTTGGCTAGAGGTAATTGAATTTGTTTCTAAATTCCATATGGCTGCAAAGATCAGTTTTAGGAAGGGACAATATCCCTTTATGCAGTGTTGTTCTCATGTGACTGACTGGTGCTCTTTCTTGGACAGGATGATACTTCATATTCATCTTTTCTGTTTTCTTCAAAGGTGAAAAGCTTTCATATCCACGATTATATCAATTGTATTGGTCTCAGTCCCTGACTCCTGAGCAGCCAAAAGCAGAACTGAAATTATTACTTAAGTATGGTAACTCCTCACTTAGCACTTTTCAGGAACAAAACTACAATGTTATTTGAAGTGAAACGATGTTAAGCGAATCCAATTTCCCCATAAGAATTAATGTAAATGAGGGGTTAGGTTCCAGGGCAGCTTCCCCTACTCTACAAGCACCAGGGGCAAGGGGCTCAACCCTCAGCCTGCTCACACCATCCCTTCCCCAAAGCCCTGACCCTTGACCTGCCTCTTCTCCCCCCCAGTTCCTCCCCCTTTACTTCACATGCTGTGTCCTGCCTCCTCCTCTCCATCCCCTTCCTTCTGAATGCCATAAGCCAGCTGATTGCTGCATTTGGAAGGCAGGGGAGGGAAGGGGGGGCACGCGGAGTCCTCCCGCTTCCTCCTGCCCAGGGCAATCAGCTGGCTTGCGGCATTTGGGAGGCAGGGGAGGGAGAGGGAGCCTGTGTGCCGAGTCCTTGGTCCTCCCTCCTGCCCCCAAAACACCGCAAGCCAGCTGATTGCTGGAGGCAGGGAAAGGTGCTGATCTGTGGGTCTGCACAACTTTAAATGAGGATGTTCCCTAATTGATCAGCAACGTAACAACATTAAGCAGAACAAGTTTAAGTGAAGGGTTACTGTAATTTTGATATAACTAGATAAAATACTTGCTCCCATTAATTTCAAAGAAACTAAAGACCCTGATATTTGGCCCCCTGCAGCATATTAAGTTCCTCTTTTTTTGGCTGAAGTTAATTAGAGGTTAAAAACTGGTGCCTCAAACTTTGATCTTTAATGGTGTGATTCTACTCTGAAAAGCAACTAAAAATAGCATTGTGGATTTCTAGGTTTAGTGTAAGTGAGATGTGTATATCAAATCTGCTTTACAGTACTCTGAAGCCGACTTTGTAGTCTTTCAATTAAAATTTGAATATTTTATTTCAATACAGTAACTTAGAATTTCTGAGAGAACAGGAAAGTCTTGCATTGTATCCTTGACTAGCCAACTAAGAGCTGTAAGTTTTAAAATTATTAGTATTTTTGCAATAAATACTTCAGCTTTTAGCTTCACTTTATTCATTCCAGGTTAGTTATTGGATCTGATTCTTGGATTCCATTAAGCCAGTCCAGTGGTGTAAAGGACCTTTAAACTTGGTAGAAACAGCCTCTAGGGAATACACTAATGGAAAATAAAATCTCAGAAAAAAGCATTAGTTTAAAATTATAAAAATATAGCTGTTTTCTAAACATTTCATACATTCTTTATATTATGACTTGTTATTCAGTGGAATTCCTTCCATTAATAAAGCTACTTCTGTAGTTTTAAGGCTCAGAGGCTTATGCTTAGGTGGTCTTGCTAGAAGTCTTCTTTGCTGTCTAGCTTTTCCCATACACTTACTGTCCCTTTTTGGGAACGTATAGTCAATTGTATCCCCCAAATTATCCTCCAAGTTCAATTTTCCAGGAAATCTTACACATGCTGAAATTTCATGGTTATGCCTGTCTTCAAAATAAACTAATTTGTTCGGGTTAGCATGGTCAGCGTGGCACACTTTTGCTCCTTTCTCTTTATTAGTACAAGTTCCATTTAAGCCTCTCGTACCATCAGAAATTGCATCTTTTCTAGATGTAACAGAATAGGATTTTTGAGAGAGTATTTTCTGGAAAGGCTTATAGGCTAAATCCTTACCATGCCTGGAAAATTGTAGATTTAAATTTCTATCAATGCTGTGCTGACTATAATCAGAATCTCCTAAATGAAAGTCACTTATACTATTTAAAGTTAAACCCCCTTGAGAATGTGGTGGATCTTTATTGTTATAAAGTCTTTGGAGGCTATCTTGAGATTTTTCACGTGTATGGCCTAATAGTGTTTGCTTGAAGAACAATCCAATTCCAGGTATGAAAAGCTCTGGTTCCTTCTGCTTTGCAAGTTTGGTAGTATTTGTTTGAGATCCTGGCTGACTGATATCACGATTGGCTGATCTATCCTTCCAGGTTAATGGATTATACACAGTATATCCATCAATAGGACATGCATTTTTTTGGTGCAATAACCAGTTGTCAATACATTCTCTGTGGAACTTAAAAAAGAGTCAGTTAAGATATATGGATCTGTGTCCTGAAAATTATCAACAATATAATAATAATTAATCCAACTTGGAAAAATACTATAGAAGTAATTATTCTTGCATGCAAAAGCAACATTCAAAGGAGCCGGATTCTTCTCTCATCATTATAAACCAGAAGTACCTTCACTGGGTCTCAGTGGAGCTACATTAGTGTATAATTGGCATGCTCCTTTCATGTATCAAGTGCCAACTCTAATTTACTATGAAAAGTGCCTTACCTCAACTTAGATTGGCTGCTGTAAATCAATACATTTGAAGCACATTTATTGATGTGCTTCAGATTTCAAATAAATTTTTAATCACCTCCCATGAAGAAAATAGGTGCACCTATGTTTACTGATCTACAGACTCAATGTTGACTTCAGTATTTTTGTTTCAGCCTAATTCTCCTGGCACTTTGCTTGCCTTCTTTCTAGAAATCTATAAAAAGATACTAACTATAGATGTTAGATTAATATTTGTGTACTTCCAGGTAACACTGGCTTTTCTTTTTACAGGATGGTGTGAATTGCTATAAAAATAGTTCATCATGTTTGTCAACTAGAAGATCCCCAGCAGTTATACAAATCTAAAAAAGGATGTCTTCTATGAGCTTCCTAAGGTGTGCTGGAGAAGAGAAACTTCTCCTGTAACCTGCCTATAATGCACGTGGTAAGGTACTAGAGTGGCCTAATCAGATAGGTAGTCCCAAGCCATGGCATTTACAGAAATGTTTGCCAATTTGTTGCAAGACATCTGAGTTTCAGATGCGTGAAGCTCCTTTCTACAAATGTTATTTTGAGAGAACTCTAAAATAGCAAGTCTAAGCACTCCAAAGTCAAGATATACTATAGGTTCCATTTCAGAAAACCCCTCAGAGCACTGGTCAGAAGTGTTCCTCTCTCCAAAGAAGAAAAGGAGTTTGCTCATTTGTTAGAGAGACAGGGTATGTCTTCACTGCAGAAAAAAAATTCCTAACTCAGGTTAGCTAACTAGCATTGAAATAGCAATGAAGACCTGGCAATTCTGCTTTTTAACTTGGGTTGCAATGATGTAGCTGTGTCAGCCCCAAGGTATTAGAAAGACAAGGTGGGTGAGGTAATACCTTTTATTGAATCAACTGCTGTTGGTGAGAGAAACAAGCTTTTGAGCTTACACAGGGCTCTTCTTCAGGTCTGGAAAACGTTCTCAGGTTAGGTCTACTCATAGAATCACAGAATATTAGGGTTGGAAGAGACCTAGGAAGGTCATCTAGTCCAACCCCCTGCTGAAAGCAGGACCAATCCCCAGACAGATTTTTTGCCCCAGTTCCCCAAATTGAGAATTGAACTCACAACCCTAGGTTTAGCAGGCCAATGCTCAAACCACTGAGCTATCCCTCCCGTCCACCCAGCTTCACTGCTGTAGCCCTTCTGGTGAAGATGCTTTAAGCTGATGGGACAGTGCTCTGCCATCAGCTTAGTAACTCCACCTCCATGAGAAACTCTCCCAGTAACATAGCACTGTCTACACGGGGGAGGGAGGGTTAATGTTGGTATAACTACGTTGCTCAGGGGGGTGGATTTTTCACCGCTCTGAGCGACATGGTTATTCCAAAGTAAGGGCGTAGTGTAGGCCTGGCCTCAGTGTCACAGCTAAATACAAGATGGAACATGCTGTTTAGCATAAGTAGTTAACTTGTATTTCAAGAAACCATTCAAGGTGAAGTGAACAGTTAGCACCCCTCCAGTCATAGCATGGAAAGGAAAAGGGGAAACAACTGGAAGGAAGTTGTTAATGGGTTATATATTGTTGTAATAAGTCATAAATCCAGTATTTCTATTCAGTCCATGATTTTTAGTGTCTAGCGAAGTTTTACGAATTTGAGCTCCCAGGCTCGCCTTTTGAAAGTGTTGTGCAGGTTTCCTTTGAGGATGAGGACAAAGAGGTCAGATTTAGAGTGATCACTTTGTGAAAAGTGTTCACCCGTAGGTGATGTGGTAGTTTTTGTTTTTTATCATTTTCCTCTGCAAGTTCATTTGAAAGTGTAGTGATTGTCTGGTTTCATTCACATAGTTGCTATAGAGGCATTTAGCGCACTAGATTAGGTATATTTTATGTTGTGAGACGTGTAGGACCCATGGATCTTGAAAAGTGTGTAGTGGGGGATGTTAATCATTGTAGCAGTGCAGATATGTTTGTTCTGGAAGGGTGTGGTGCCCCTTTGAGTTGGCGTGTCCTGGTCTATGGGGAGATTGCTTCTGACAATGATCTTGGAGAGAGAGAGGCTGGGCTCTTTTTTGAAGGCCAGAAGAGCGGGAGTTGAGAGATTTATTTCAGGATGGAGTCCCCATCAAATATGGGTTGTAATTATTTAGTGATACCATGTATGCGTTCCAGTGTGGGAGGGCAGCTGATAATTAAGGGTGTGTGATCAGAGGGAGTTTTATTTCTGTATTGAAGCAAGTTCTCTTGGGGTATTTGGGTGACCCATTCCATGATGTCATCTACTTCTCTGGTAGAGTATCCTTGTTTGGTGAAGGCGGTTTTGAGTGTGTTAAGGTGTATAGCCTGGACTTTCTCCTCAGAGCATATTCTGTCGAATGAGTGCCTGGCTGTAGATAACAGCTGTTTTGGTATGTTTGAGGTGGTTACTGGATCTATGAAGGTAGGTGTGATGATCTGTGGGTTTCTAGTATATAGGGTTCCATTGCTAAAGCTGATTGTGATGTCCAGGAAGTTGATGCTGGTATGGAGGTGTTCCAAAACGAGTTTAATGGAGTACTGGGGGGTTGTTAAAGTTGTGGTGGAAATCTCTGAGGGAGTTTGTCTGTCCAGAGGATGAAAATATCATTGATGTATCTCAGGTGTATCATTGTTTTTCTGGAGCATTTGTCTAAAAATTATTCTTCAAAGTTACCCATGAAGAGGCTGGCATTTTGGGGAGTCATCCTAGTACTCTCAGCTGTTCCCATGGCTTGGACAAAGTGTTTATTGTTGAATGTTAAATTGTTATGGGTGAGGATGAAATAGATGTGTTTGAGGAGGACAGCTGAGGGTTGCTCATTGTCTTGTAAATATTTGAGGCAGGCAGCTATGCCATCATTGTGAGGGATGCTTGTGTATAAGGAGGTGACGTTCATGGTGACAAGGATGGTGTTCTGAGGGCAGCTGTTAGAGTTTGTGAAGGAAGTCTGTTGTGTCCTGGAGGAAGCTGCCCCATCAACACACCTTTCAAGCTCCATGGGTCCTATCCATAGCTATCACAACATGTGATATACCTCATTCAGTGCATTCAATGCCCCTACAGCAACTGGCTAGACAATCACTACGCTTTTGTATGAACTTGAACAAGAAAGTGATAAAACACAAAACTATCTCACCACCTGTGAGTGAACACTTTTCACAAAACAATCATTCTATATCTGACCTCTAAGTCCTCATCCTCAAAGGAAACCTGCACAACACCTTCAAAAGGCGAGCCTGAGAGCCTAAAATTCATAACTTTGCTAAACACTAAAAATTATTACAACAATGTATAGCTCACTGACAACTCCCCACAGCTGTTCTCCCCATCTTTCTTTGCCTCCGTATGATTGGAAGCAGGACCAGCTCTAGGCACCAACAAACCAAGCATATGCTAGGGGTGGCATTCTGGCCACTTTCTTTTTTTTTGGTTTGGGAGTTGCGCTCCCGGAGGTGTGTTTTTCTCCTCCCCCCACACTTGGGGTGGCAAAAAACCTAGAGCCGGCCCTGACTGGAAGGGTGTTAACAGCCCACTTCACCCTGAATGGTTTCTTGAAATATATTAACTACTTATATAAACAAACAATCTGTTCCATCTTATATATAGTTGTGACACTGAGGCTACGGCTATACTACAGAGCTTACAGCAGCACAGCTGCCCTGATGCAGCTATAATGCTGCTAGTGCAGATGCTCTTAAGCCAATGGGAAAGAGCTTATTCATACCCGAGTGACATTTTTTATGCCGACATAAGCTGTAGTGTAGACAGTGTAGACATAGCTTGAGTAAGCTTTCCCAGAGCTGAAGAAGAGCTCTGTGTAAGCATGAAAGCTGGTCTCTCTCACCAACAGAAGTTGGTCCAATAAAAAATATTACCTCACCCACCTTGTCTCTAATATCCTGGGACCGACACAACTACACCACACTGCATTCAGCATACTTCACATATTCCCTCCAATGCTTACATTTTCATCAACTTTGTAGAAGAGAATTTTAAGTGTCTAGACTATGTTAAAGAGCTGAACAACAAGATGAACACACAGGCTAACAGTGAGATTTGGCATGAACACTGGGTTTTGGGTTCAGTAAAATTTAGAGCCTTTCGTTTTCTTTACCTTGTGATTACATGGCAAGAGTCTTGCATACTGACCAAGACAAAACATCTTCAAGCAGAGCCTACATTGCAGACCTGGAGCAAGGAAGTTGCTACATTTTCTAATCAACATCAGAGGTAAAGATTTTACAACGTGCTTTGGGATGCAACTGGACCTAAACAATAGAAAATACACATCATGTTTTTTCAGTACATAGTAGGAAAATAGCAATAGAAACTGAAACCTTCAAAATGGCAGGATAGTTTTGGTGATAGGACTATCACTTTACAGGCTGATGGTTCAGCAGATTAATGTGTTTGGCCACTATTACTGAGGCCCTGATCTTGCTACAAAACCATCATCAGTGGACCCTTACTCTCCACAGAAGAGAGGCCATTATGATAATCTAGTCTGACCTTCTGTATTAAACAGGCCAGAAAATTTCACTCAGATAATTCTTGCATCAAGCCTATAACTTTTGGTTGAAAGATTATAATCTCCTTTTTATTTCTGAGAGAACCAAGGCACAAAAAGGGGTCACGTGAGTTGCTCAGGATCATGCAGAGAGCTTGTGCTGAGCCAGGAAATTAATCCTTATGTCCTGAGGCCCAGGGTAGTTTCTTAACCACAAGGCGATCCTTCCTCACTAAGACTTTCTGTGAGGTATACACAGGTTTTGTTTGCATGTGTGGATCCTGTTGCAGTCAGAGTGCACTAAAACAGTATTCTGTTCTAGTACAAAGCGGCGTGATACTAGCTCTTCGTTATCAGTGAACTGCAAAGAGTTTGATTTCAATAAGCACATCAATTCATATTTATTCAAATCTTTTTCATCTGCAAACCTGGATGGTAAGCCTATTTTCATACGGTTTTCTTATGATATTGCTGGTAGTTTCTCTTTCCATTCAGAAATTCCACAAACATATTTAATTTTTCAAATGCATAGTTTTTGCTTTTTGCTGTCTTTTTTTTTTTAACTGCTATTCAAAGAGTAGTTCATAATGTGATGGTTTAAAATGTTTTTCCAAGGCTCATGCCATTAGTTTCTAAACACAGGTGAGCAGAAACACACTCACCTGCAAGGTGCATTTAAAATTTTATTTTATCTAGATTAAGAAGATATGAAATTAATATACATCTGGTTTCTCTAAAGCATTTCCTTTTACCCTTTACAGAATCATTTCTATAAACAAAAGTAAATGTTAATGAATTGAAAAAATTGTTTTCAAAGAATGTTGAATTTGATTACATTAAATAGTATGAAAAAAATTGTATCTTACTTCTCTTGAAGATGTAACAGCTCTTCTTTAGAATTATCACCTGGATTAACGCTTTTTAAATTTCCTCCTGAAGTTGACAATTGTGAAACTTGGTCAAGTGACCTCCACCTCTGATTTCTCTTCTGTTGAATACAGAAAAAGCTAATGAAAGGCTGCAGAATATGATGCAAGTAGTAACTGAGAAAAAAACCTCCAATTTCCAAAATATGGGTTTTGTAAGTCATGAAAAGAAACTATGAACAATTTAACAAATTTGTTTTCTAGAAACTGCTGTAGCAACAAACACAGATCAGTCAGAATGGCGATTAAAGTCCCTGTATTTTAAGAGGCTCTCTTGTATGAGGTTTTGCAAAAGCTCTGAAGTGCTGTGCTGTCTCTCACAGCAGTGCAGGACAATTTTGGCCCTTATGTCTAACAAAAAAACAACAAAAAACTTATCCTTATGGATGGTAAACTTGAAGAGTTAATATTTCTGGGCCTTGAGACGTAAAACTGCAGAACCTGTCATTGAACCTATGGAGGCTATGGCAATCCTCATTCACATGGTTTATGTACCCTGACTCTATGCAGTGAATTAGTGATATAAGAATTAGTTAACTATGGAAGTGCACAAATTGATGATAGGCTAGATCACTGCCCAAGTCTTTTAGATCCTGGAGTAGGGCACAGTGGAAGCCAAGGTAGTTCACAGTGATAACCCCATGCCTTTGATTTAGGTCTGTGCTCCCAGCACTCCCTTGGCACTGTGGTTCCAACACAGCCATATTGACAGGGATCCTCCAGCTAGTGGCTGTCCTGAGCATTTTTAAAGGGTGATCCTACCAAGGAGTAGGGCACTGAGAAGTTAATACAGTATATTCTGTATTATTTTTTCATAGAAAATACCACCAGACATGAGGGCCAGGAGAGGGGATGACAACATTCAGTCCCCTGCCCCGAAATGACCCATTCTCTTTGTTCCGTTTCTGCAGACAGTAATTTGAAAGGTCCAGAGCAAGACAGAAGATGAATAGTACAGAGGCAGCTGACATTTCTGTCATGTCTCCTTCCTCATCCACACAATTGATCCTATTTTGAAGTACCATTTAAGTTTACAGTTCTACTCTTTCCTTGCTATTTTAAGTATTTCATAGTGGTTTATATTCAATCACAGGTAATCCTCGTCACTGTAATGGTGTTTTTATTTTTAAAAAACAAGATCAGCTTTACATTCCTACGTAAAATGTTTTCTATGCCTGACCATTAGATAGCTTTGGATATGATGCAATAAAATATAGTTCTGTACCTGTCGAAAGGTGAAAATATGTGGAGGATGGCAAAAGCTAGTGAAGCATTCATGGCATAGGTGATATTCACTACACTCAGTACACCTAAAAAATAAAAATATAAGGTAGTTAAGAGTGGAATGTTAACAGTTTAGTATAACTTATTAATGTATGAAAAGCCTTTGCTGAAAATTCTACTATTTAGTATCAGGAAGTCCCATATTACAGTATAAAATTGTCTTAACTCAAGCTCATTTAATCTGTGAAACTTTTTATCAAATAAAACCCTTTTGCTTTGCTTTGTTTCTGGCTGAATTTAATAGAAAAGTGAATTGTATATGCCGGTGTTGTGGTCTGCGGACCTCTGGGGGTCCACAGACTATGTCAAAGAGGTCAGCGAAAAGTTGTCATTACCACAAAACCGTGAATTTTAACCTGTAGTCTGCAGACCCCTGGAGGGGGTCTGTTTCACCAGCAGAAGGAGGGGTTGAAGTCTCTGGAAACTGAAAATAGGTTTAGGCAAAGATCCTTCACCTAGGAAGACAAGGGTAGCCAGCATCTTGTACTTCTGTGGAAGATCCTGACCGAGGAAAAGTCAGTCATAACTGAGAAGAATACTGGTGAGAGACAACCATTTTGAACAAAGCCTGTACCTAGTTAGATTAAGTTTTAGATGTGTTTTCAATTTTACTTGCTTTTAAGGACATGTCTATGCTATAAAATTAAGTAGACTTAAGTTAGGTCGACCTACAGCCACCACAGACGTGAATAATTTTACTCACGTCACTGGCAATGCAATTTCTTGTGTGAGTAAAGTTACCTGTGTGCTTTTAATGGATATAGCCATACGTCTTCAGATGAAATGCATTACACTAAGGAATTTGGAGGTGCTGACTCAACCGCATATCTCATTGAGCTAAAGATCCCATTAGGAATCTGTTACACCGATCACTGTAATGTAAATTGACCAGAAATCAGCACCAGTATAATTAGACTTGAGCTATAAGAACCAATGTCATCTATCCCACAGAGAAACGTTGTTTGTTTAGTTATAGTAAAGACAAAAGGGAATAAGTAGTAAATTATAGGTTGTTACAAGGAATTGTACTGTTAAATTAAAAGTGCTTTAATAGTACTTACTTGTAGCATTTTCCCTCAATTGGAAATGCTCTGCAGTTATTACAGGGAAGTCCAAGGTGTTTGTCAAGTCTCACTTTCTCTGCTGCAGTCACAAGCTGAATGGAGTTCCTGAATTCTTCTAAAATGAGCTTTAATGGTGCAAATTCTTCTCTACAGAGGGGACACTTTACCACAGAGTCACTCTCTAATTCACCCTGGTGATCAGCCCAAATCTTCATACATGTGATGTGAATGTTGTTTCCACAGCCATACCTACAGAAAGTAAGGTTATGTCTATGATACAATCTTAAGTCAAACTATTTTTGGTCAACTTACAACCGCCACATTAATTACTGCAGTAGCTGACGCACCACCGACAGAAGGAAGGCAGTGTGGACATGTCCTCAGCAGAAGTGCTTCCACCAACTGAAGAGGGGCAGTGTGGAGAACTGACAGGGCTGTCAGCTCCACACATGGGGAGCCCAGCTGCTACCTGGGGCTTCTCGCCTCCATGCTCTCAGCTGGGAGCAGGAGGGGAGGGCCGCAGACACCAGGGGCTTCTCACTTCTAGTGGGGAGATTCATGCCTAGAAACCAGTCAGCTGCTGTGCTCCTTACAGGGAGTCAGGACCCCAAGGGGCAACAGGGCTCCCAGCAGGGAACAGGGAGCCTGGGCAGCAACACAGCTTGGAGCGGAGACAGGGCAGCAGCCTGGCTGGGGGGCCAGGAGCGGACTTTCTTGTCAATTTCATGAAATTGACAAGAATGACAGCCAATGTAAGGAATACGGTGTCTGCACAGACACTGCATCATCTTAACTACACCGACATAAGTCCTACACCTCTTGTTGAGGTACTTTTATTATGTCTCCATAGCAGGGGAGTTACATCAGGGGAGGAGCATTTCAGGGTGTACACTTCCACTGTTTTGTCAATAAAAGCTGACTTTTGTCAAAAAAAGTTATTGAGTATAGACAAGATCTGAAACAGGCATCAATTACTATACCTTGTCCATAAACATTTAGAAAACCCAGTATCATTAATACAATAGTTTTTCAGCCACAACATAACAGCCCTGCTTTGTTTCAAAGAGCATTTATTAAAAAAAATCCCTAAAAATTATTTAAAATTACAATTTTTACATGTCAAGACCATCCCTCCAATGGGATCCCTGCACCATTAACTGTGCAGAAACTTTCTATCATTAGCTAACACAGAAAACTTCTTCTGAGTTTCCACCATGAAAACAAACTAGAAAAACTATACATCTAACCTGCAATAAGTGATGGGAAACATTTTCTTTAGTAGCTCTTCCTGGCAAATAGGACAGACATCCTCTGCATCAATTTCTTTCTGATTAATATATCCATCATCCTCTTTCTGTAATGTTTTGGTAGAGAGAGTATTTGCTCTTGGGGGGAATGTCTGTTCTTGCTGTAATTGCTGAAGTATATCATTGATCTCTCCTTCCAGAAGACCCAGCTGAAAAGCATCTACAGAAAACTCAAAGCTCTTTGGCAAAAATTTAACATTTACTATACTCAGCTATCATAACTTTCAGGGTAAATCATCGGCAGTGAACCAACGATGTCAGTGCTTCTAGTGCCAGAAATGTTGTATATCTTCATTTCTCATTTGCAATTTGTAACGATAATTTGTACAATTTCACATCTAAAGCTGATCTTTATGGCAAAATTGGTTCAAAGGTTTTTCTGTAGAACTCAAGTCAGGTTTCCTGAAACACCACCAAAATATGGTGGTGTATATGTTTAAACTATGATCAGAAGCAACCCCAAACAGCAGCTATTAATTTATTCAAGGAGACCCATCACCCCCAGAATCTGTGTGGCACAAACATGGCTAGAAGGGAGTTGCATTTTCTGTAATGAGTAGTACGAGGTGCAGGCAGAATCTGTCCAAGTGCAAAATGAATTATACATTTGCCAAATCAATGAAGTACTTGGATCTGAAAATATCCTAAGTGGGATAGGTACTTTATTAAATCACACGATCTTCTACTTTAAGGCCCTGAAAGTGTTGCAAATGACTATATTTTTCTTTAAGTACTTTACAGTTGTATCTTTAGCAGCAGTGTTACAGATATGAAAAAGGTGTCATATTTCAGAAGCCTGACAACGCCCCAAAGCATTAACATGTTGATATGCTAGTTAGGGGAAAACAGTCATTGATCTAAAAGATGATCTTATCCAACCTCCTGAGAACTTTGCCGTTGTGCATTTAAACTCTATATGCAAGATTAAACAAGCAAGCAAAAAGAATAATACTTACATTCATGGTTTCTTGGAATTTTGAATTTTTTCAACAATATCCTAATAATGATAATAAGATAACCATCAGGTGGTGCTTGTGGAAGTTAGCTAAAGCTAACTACTGGCTATTACTTTCAACTTTACTGTGACATTGCACTCCATAATGTTTTATGGAAATATGCTTATGATGTAACTGGAATATGCTTTAGGCAAAAGGTCTCTTGTAAGGTATCATTACAAAACTTATAATCTACTGAGTGTGTTCATCCTATTTGTATGCATGTATCATTCTTGTAGCTGAAGCTAGAAATATGAAGTATAACTGGGATCCTCTTCTAATTGTGCAGAGTGGGTCATTAAATGGTGACTTAGAATCTTGATGGCTCCCATTGACTAGTACAATTGGTTGTAAATGACTGTTTACTTGCAAACTTTTCTGGGTACCTGTAGGCCAGCCCTGGAAAAATGGAGGCTGGGGTCTCACAGGACATGTGAACATGTCACCTGATACTGGAATCCATCTTAAATCTGGTGCTTTTCCATTTAGAAGGAGGGGAGGAGACCTAGAGACAAAATATTCCCGCCTTGTGCCAAAGCTATAAAAGAAGATGGAACAGAACAAAGGGGGCAGCCAGTCATGAAAACACTCCTAATTTCCACCTAAGATGTCTTCTGGAACTAACAAGAACTGTACCAGGGAAAGGATTGGGCCCAGACTAGAAAGGAGTCTAATCTGTGAGTCTAATCATTTTTGGGGGCATGGACCAGACCTGGGTTTATGTTGCGGCACACTAGCATGTCTGGCTCAACAAGGCAGGGTTCTGGAGTCCTAAGATGGCAGGGAAAATGGGCTCAGAGGTAATTCCAGCACATCAAATGACAGTCCCAAGGGGGTCTCTGTGACTGAACCCGTCACATTTACATTTCAGGGACAACAGCCATCTTAAATACTTCAGAGAGAAAATATTAGGACTAAAACTGTAAGAACAAAAGTTTACACTGCTAAGTTACAAATGCGTTCTTATCCAAACAGAGGTCCTCTGTGCCTATGCCGGCTGCTTGAAAGCCTCATAATTACCAATTATTTCTACTATTTTCCCCCATTTCTTTGCCATTTTCTAATCCATGTCAATACTTTAGCTACTACCCCAGATCTATTTGGTTTCCTTAAGAGTCTCTTGTGAGGGACATTTTTGAAATCCAAATTAAAATTATATCCACCTGTTCTCTTTCATCTCCTATTTTGTTTGCACAGTCAAAGAATTCTCTTAGATTGGAAATAAATAATTGATTACATCTAACTGGTTAAACTGCACACTGGTACAACATTTAGAGAAACAATTTTATGCTTTAAGGGATTGCTTCTTGGGAAAGTTAATTCTAGAGCAAACATGAGAAACTATTTTTGATTGAGTCTTATGTGACACAGAAGCATTAATCTGAAAAGTAGAAATAGCCATTAAATAGTAACACCCTAAGGGAAAGGAGGAAATATGATACCCAAACATAATTCCCTTTCTAAAGTTTCTAAAGTTAGTTAAATAAAATGAGACTGTTAGTCAAAAAGGCTTTAACATTGCAAATAAAGTCCTTAGAGGTGGCATTAATGCTGCTTAAAAATCTCAGAAGGCCTGTGCATTGCAGAACAAATAAGGAACCAAGTAGGCCAGGAGTGAACCAATTAGCTCAATGGCAAGGTTTGAGAAGCCATTGGAGCTAGATAAAAATCCTTCTAACTTTGGAAGTCTGACCAATGGCCAATAAAAAGCACAGAATTACAGCCGGTAAAAAGAGGGAAACCAGAGGGCCAAATTGATTCTGAAGAGCAAATATGCAAAGGTGTCAAAACCATCAAGAAATTCTTTTATGAAACCTCTCATAAAATTGATAGGTCAGCTGACTCACCAGGACCTAATTAAGCAACATAAGGACATTGCTGAGACTCTAAATCATTTCCTTGCATCAGTCTTCACTATGGAGGATGTGGGTGGAGATATCATCCTGAGCCTGCATTCTCTTGGTAATTAAGATGAAGTGCTCTCAGGGATCGGGGTATCAAGGAAGAGGTGCTAGAGTAAACTGATAAATTAGAAAGCAACCAATTTTCCTTTACAGCAGCCACAGCTAGTGTGTCCCCATCATTTCATGGTAACCTAGGGGCTTTGTAATTTACCTGAACCTGAAGACAGACACTGGTCTGTAACTTCCAGGTTCACTCCTACTACTCTCTTCCAGATAGTTACAAAGTTTGTTACCTTCCATTCTACATTTAAAACAGGTAATTTTAACGCGAAATTGCACGTTTTTCCGAGCACTTCAGCCACCTCATTCGTAGCTTCTTTCCCTGCTCTTTCACCTACACTGTGAAGCTAAGAGGTAAGTGTGGTTGTTTGGACACCGGATCCGGACCAGTGCTGCCCCTTCCCTGGAGGAAAGGAAGGTGTCAGGGCTGGGTGGGTGGAGAGGGGGAGCTGCCCCCGAACAGCGCCTTTACCAGCAGATGTGGCTGCACAGGTCCTTCTCCCTCAGGAACGTGGCGCAGCTGCAGGAGTGAGGCTCCCCCAGGAACACCTGGGGAAACAGACACACAGCGGCGTGGGGCGCGGCGCAGCGCAGCGGAGGCTGGCGCCCCTGACTGACTCTCCGCCAGACCCAGCCGGCCGGGCTCGCTGCCCTCTGCGGCCGGGGGCTTCACAGCGAGCGCGCCCCCGCCCCCCGTCTCCGTACCCGGTGCGCGGGACCCCCCTCCTCCTGCAGCAGGAAGCCGGTGGGGCCCAGCTCCCGCACGATGCGCATGGTGCTGCCCAGCGCCTGGTCCTGCTGCCAGCTCAGCCCGGCGCTTGCGCACCGCCGCCGGGACATGGCGGGGGCCCGGCTGGGAGCAGGTGGAGGGGCCAAAACCGCCGCCGCCGCCGACTCTCCGCCGTTGATACCGGTCCCCATAGAAACGGCGCGTCCCCGCGAGCATGGCGCGCTGCTCAGCCGCGCGCGCGCGCGCCTGTGGGGGGCGGGGGCAAAGCGACGCGGCGACGATGACTGACTGGTTGTGAGGCGCGCGGCCCCTTGGCTCCACGGGAGCCGGTATTTGCTGGTGTGTGGCGCGGCGGCCGGGTCCGAGCTACGAGCCCTTCCAGCCCGCGGGGCCTCGGCCCTGTGGCTCCCGCGGAAAGCCGCGCAACTCCCCGGGGCTCGGACGGTTCCGTTTGTTCTTCGGGAAATTCGTGTTATTTCCTGCTATCACCTGCCCCTGCCCCGCCCGGGGCAAAAGGCTGGGGTGGTGTCCTGGGCCCAGGTTCGGGGGCTGGAGAAGAAACCCACCCACACTCTCCGCAGGCAGAGACTCGGCTCGGTCCCCACCTGGATGCTGTGACCTGGTGCACAGGCTTGCAGCACCACTCATAGGGTGACCAGATGTCCCGATCTGATAGGGACAGCCCTGATATTGGGGGCTTTTTCTTATATAGGCTCCTATTACCCCCCACCCCTTGTCCCAGTTTTTCACATTTGGTGGCTGCTCACCCTAACCACTCAAGGCTGGTGTTGGCCTGTCCGGAGGGGCAGCAGAGGCCAGGCCAAACCAGAGTAGTGCTGGGACTAGGGTGACCAGACAAGTGTGAAAAATCAGGACAGGGAGTTGGGGGTAATAGGCTTCTATATAAGAAAAAGCCTCAAATATCAGGACTGTCCCTATAAAATCGGGACATTTGATCAACCTAGCTGGGACTCCACCGCCAGGTTTTTTCCATCTTCTTTTGTGTTATTTCAAAGTTGTAAAAAATCACATATAAGTAGAACTATGACCCACCACCATCACAACATCCCACAGCCTCCCACACAATAGATTTAGCTTCAGGGGGCATCTGGGAGGAATTTGGAGCAAACAAGCAAGTAGATAATGGGGATTTATGGAGCAGCGTCCAAGCCCTTCTTCCCAGTGTATAACTGCTCTTTTATTGCAGGGCCTTTCACCAGTGGGCTTTACCCTTTCTGTTTAATCTTTCCTGGCCATTGTGAGATATCTTCCGCTGCAGCATTATTAATGTTTGGCCTTAGTTCTGTCTTCACTAACTCTGCCTTTTTATAGTCTTACTGCAGAGTCTGCTTCGCTGAAGTAAAATCTTGGTGGAAGTGACCTGGCTGCAGTTCAACCTGGATAAGGAAGGGATGCTTGTTTGCAGCAGAACCTCAGGAATGGTCAGGGGCAGTGTTTACAACATCAGCTGGGAGGGAGTGGATACTTGCCTTGTGCCAAAATCATTCACATCATCATAGGTAACTGGCTCAAAAATAGCAGCCCTAATTTAGAACTTAACTGAAATCCTGTGTGAACTCTTTACCTTTCTTTAATATCATTTTTATATTTCTCTCTCTATTATGAGTAACTAAAAATAAACCTAAAAACTCTAGGTGGTTTATTTAATATTATTTTTACTCTTCACTTTCTGCAGCATTTCCTCAAAAGTTTGAAGATAACACTTTGTCCTCTACATTTGGCAAAACTTGATTATTTTCTTATGCAGCTGAAAGTAAGCTGGTATTTTGTATTTAATTTTTTCATGCTTATGTACCAGTAATATAATGAAATGTGAGTGTTGGTCTGGGAACAGTATTGGTTAGTAACCTGTTTTTTGTCGAGCCAACAGGGGGAACTGTTGCACTTTGTTTCTTCTTTAGTTCTTACATAAATATTGATGATCATTATTTGCTTAGTGTTCTTATTTTATGTATCTCTTTCTTTTAGATTAATTACCAATCTCATACTTTAGGCATCCTTATGTAATCAGTTTACCCAATAATATTAAAAATGGACAGCTTATCCCATTTCAATGAAAAATAAACAACAACAAAAACAATAGACCTCTTTGTAGCCACATCGTGAATTAATCTCTCTTACCATCTGCTCATCACCTCTCCAAAGGTACAGGAAAGTAATTATGATGGAATTGTATCTATTCAGATGATATTACAATTCCTACCATCTTGTGTCAATATTAGCTCAAGTATGTTGTGAGCATATCTGACAGTGTTCGGTTTAGAATTGTTCCATTGGGATGCAGGCAGATACTGCTTTCCTTTCAGTGATAGGACAGGGTGGAGTCTTTCCTGCATAGATTCCAGGGGATCAGCAGGAGACCACAGACTGCCAGCTCTGTATCCCCAGTGTCTTCTGCTACCCCTGCTCCCTGTTACTACATAATAACTTTGTAAGAATAATAAAAAGTAGCTCTTTTTCTATGCTCTTGTGACATAACTGTGAACTTAAGGGGATGAACTATAATTGCTAATTCAGATAGGAAGATTCTCATTTTTGTAAATTTTAGCTTTGCAAGTTGCTTACAGAAACACATTTGCTCTGAATCAATCGTAAAGGAGAGTTTTATGTTTGTATCAATATTTCTGGCCAGCAGTATGTTCAATTTGCTTGGATGTAAAAGTTATACAAACCAACAAAAATGTGTGTAACTATAATAATTACTCTCTAGTTGTAAAATAGCTCTGATTTTTTCAAGCATCATCATAATTTTCTGTTGTCTGTATTTATAATTTTGGTAACACAAGATTCCAACAGCTGGGAATCAACCTTTTGGATGTGTTTGAAAACTGGATCCTTGTTTGTATTGACTGTACAGGAAACAAACTTTGGGCACACCAAAATATCAACTTCAATGTTTGAACAACTTGTTCTTAAGATATTATAGTGTTTGCTTGATTGTGTATGCTATTCTTTTATTATTTGTACATGGTAGCTACTAAAGGCCCCAGTCAGGGACCAAGACCTCATTGTACTAAGCTCACAATTCATTTCAACAATAAGACTGATAAACAGTTTCCTTTTGTTTTCATATGCTCAGATTTCCAAAACATTCATCTATTTCAGTGTTTCCCAAACTTGGGATGCCGCTTGTCTAGGGAAAGTCCCTGGTGGGCTGGGCTGGTTTGTTTACCTGCCGCGTCCACAGGTTCAGCCGATCGTGGCTCCCACTGGCTGCGATTCACTGCTCCAGGCCAATGGGAGCTGGGAGAAGCGGTGACCAGCACATCCCTTGGCCCGCGCTGCTTCCAGTGGGAGCCGCGATCAGACGGACCTGCGGATGTGGCAGGTAAACAAACTGACCGGGCCTGCCAGGGGCTTTCCCTACACAAGCGGCATCCCAAGTTTGGGAAACACTGCCCTATTTGGCTGGCATTTTCTATGTTTGGTCTCTGTGCAAAGGTGCTTGTGTATTAACTTACAAGCAAAATGTATTCAGCCATTTTTGAGTTATGGAAGAATGGGGAAAAATACTCTGGTACAAAAAATATTCTCGCATTTAAAAGAAAACTAAAAGTAGCTGAACCTCTGCTATACTTTGAAAAATCTGGACATATTAAAAAAAATGAGAACATTTGAAAATGTATCCTGATGGACGTTCAATATGAAAAGGCTGGTGTTAACTTCAGATGCAGTGCCTATGCGGATGTGATATTAACAGTAGAGTGGAATGTTCGATGTCATGCTTTGGTCCAAACCTGGCAAACAATCAAAGCAAATGTTTTAGAAAAGCCGGCATTTCATAGATCTATGGCTACCAAATCCCCTATGGTGAGCATGCTAAAATTAGAAGTGGAGATGCAAGCAGTGGGACAAGCTAGATATCCCAAGTACAATCCTACCTGGGACCCCAAGTACTTAGTTGGGCAGCTACCCCATCCTGCCACCTTCACTGCTGCAGCTACACTTCTACTTTTAGCATGCTAATCTAATCAAAGCTAGCATGCATATGTCTGCCTGAACTGGAAGTTACACCTCCAGTTTGAAGTGTAGATGAACCCTAGGTCAAAGCTACCTTGAGTAACACTAGTAGTGAAGTTGCTGCAGTACTGGCTAGCCTTGCCCACCCAGGACCCTCAAGCAGCTGCCTGTGCTGCCATGACTTCCCTGATATTGGTGCTCAAGCAACCTAGATCAAAGCTAGCTTGGTACATCTACATATGCTGTAATCACACTTCCTGACTGTAGTGCAAACATACCATAATGCACTTCTGGAAGGTATTCAGATATTATGGTGATGAGTGTGGTATAAGAATGTATACAAGATAGATTAGAATAGAATTTGTCTTCTTCCAACCAGTGACCTTAGGAAGGTTTTAAACTTTACAAGCCTTATCTAGTTAGGTCTCCTACCATGCCGGTGATGTTAGTAACTATTCCTTTGGGATAAGCTCTTTGGGTTAGAGATTGATTACTGTTCTGTACGGTGCCTAGTACAACAGGGCCCATTCTTGGTTGGTTTCTAGGAACTACCATAATAAACCTGATTAATATTATTAATCCTTACTTTACAAGTGGGCTAACTGAGGCATAGTGAGGCTAAGTAACTTTATTAGTTTTTACCAAAACAAGACTGAGGTGTATGTTTTCTCTGATAATCCACAACCCTTTGTCAAAGGCAATGGGGTTCTAATGGTCCTTGTTAAAGGACAATGGCACTGAAGCCAACTAGTTCAAAATTATATGTAGAGAGAGATGTTACAACTTCCATTTGCAATTTTTTTCAGGCCCAAGGAGCTTGGAAACCTTGGAGACTGAAGTGCCCTTTGCTTTTTACCCTGTAGTACTTCCACAAACCAGAACACCGCCACATTTAGAAAATTAAATTTAAAATACTGATACTGTGTTAAGATTGTTAAAATGGAGCACTCCAAGGTCAAGAAATATAAATTAAAACTCAGTGCTCCACTTAATTCTGATTTTTTGTTTATCTTTAGTTATGTAATCACAATCTATTTCTCATATTGTACCATCTATTAAATTCATATGGAAATTTGATCTAGTCCTGGGGTTTGAGCAGCATTTGATAGGTGCAGTAGACTTACTCTGTCTTTGAGCATCCAGAACAGCTGCATAACATGGCATTCTCCAAAGGTAGAAGGGCAACTGTAATCTCTCAGTTCATCTTGTTGTAACATGTCTGGTCATAGACACCTGTGAATTAGCCATTGCATAGATTTGTGTTTCTCAAACTGGGGTCGCTGCTTGTGTAGGGAAAGCCCCTGGCAGGTCGGGCCAATTTGTCTGCCTGCCCTGCCCTGTCTCTAGGTCTGGCCAATCGTGGCTCCCACTGGCTGTGGTTCGCCGCTGCAGGCCAATGGGAGCTGCTGGAAGTGGCAGCCAGTAAGTCCCTCGGCCCACACACTCGCTGCAGTCTGATTGTGTGATAGAGCAGGGGTTCTCAACCTTTTTCTTTCAGAGCCACCCCCCGCCATGGGCTCCAGAAAGTCTAATGCCAACCATGCTTGGTGGACCCCCTGAAACCTGCTTGCGGCCCCCAGACCGTGGTTGAGAACCACTGTGATAGAGGATATCTGGGACAGATGAACAAACAAATACCACTACTTAACATCTTTCTTTTAACTAATTCATTGAAATTTCCACACCTGCTTCTTTCAGATCCTTGCCACTTATATTGCTCTATTTTAAGGGGTGCTTGCAGTCTGTCTGCATGCAGAGGAATCAACCTCACACTGATACAGACTATATTGTACTAAACAATGGTGTGTTTTCTTCAGCTATTCATTCCACAATCTGGTTATCTGTTATTCACCAGACTCATCCCTGCTAATCAACTACTTTAATGACAGACAACCATGTGTGTGGTGGAGGCTTGTAATGAGCAGCTGAATTGCATTACTGATCTGGATGAGAGCTCAGCTTCATAAACAACATGTGAAGCTGAAGTGACATGTTTTTCGTGAAGTAATATTCATGTTATCAATTAATCTTTGTCAGAACATAGAGATCTTTAAGCCACTGGCAGATGCAGCAGGAAATAATGTGTAACATAGATTTTAGCCCAGTGATTTTCCCCACTGTATTTTATACCTGTTAGTGAAGTTCAGCATAGCAGGTGTGTACTGAAAGGTTTGTACCAACCCTTTTATTGGCAGATTAAAAATAACCTTCAGACCAGTGGTTCTCAACCAGAGGTACAAGTACCCCGGGGATACTCAGAAGTTTTTCAGGGTGTACATCAACTAGATATTTGCTTAATTTTACAACAGGCTACATAAAAAGCACTAGCAAAATCAGTATGAACTAAAATTTCATACAAACAATGACTTGTTTATATTGCTTTATATAGTTCACACTTAAATGTAAGTAAAACGTTTATATTCCAATCCATTTATTTTAAAATTATATGATAAAAATGAGAAAGTAAGCAATTTTTCAGTACTAGTGTGCGAAGACACTTTTTTTTTTGTATTTTTATGTCTGATCTTGTAAGCAAGTAGTTTTTAAGTGAGGTGAAACTTGGGGTTACTAAGGGCTTGTCTACATCAGAAAGTTGCAGCGCTGGTGAGGGGGTTACAGCGCTGCAACTTAGGAGGTGTACACATCTGCAGGGCACCACCAGCGCTGCAACTCCCTGTTTGCAGCGCTGGCCGTACTCCCGTTTTGTCTCGGGTGTAGAGGATCCAGCGCTGGTGATCCAGCGCTGGTAATCAAGTATAGACACTTACCAGCGCTTTTCTTGACCTCCGTGGAATAAGCAGGTATCCCAGCATACCTGAGGAAGCCTCTGGTAATCAAGCTGGTCTCCTTCCCCAGCTTGCTCTCGCGTTCCCCGAACAAGCAGGTCTCCTTCCCTGAGGTTTGCAGGGTGGTTCGGGGAATGCAAGAGCAAACCGCGGCGAAGCTGGTCTCCTTTCCCGGTTTGCTCTCTCGTTCCCCGAACCCCCGAGCAAGCAGGTCTCCTTCCCTGCGGTTTGCAGGGTGGTTCGGGGAACGCGAGAGCAAACCGCGGCGAAGCTAGTCTCCTTCCCCGGTTTGCTATCGCGTTCCCCGAACAAGCAGGTCTCCTTCCCTACGGTTTGCAGGGTGGTTCGGGGAACGCGAGAGCAAACCGCGGCGAAGCTGGTCTCCTTCCCCGGTTTGCTATCACATTCCCCGAACCCCCGAGCAAGCAGGTCTCCTTCCCTGCGGTTTGCAGGGTGGTTCGGGGAACGCGAGAGCAAACCGCGGCGAAGCTGGTCTCCTTTCCCGGTTTGCTCTCTCGTTCCCCGAACCCCCGAGCAAGCAGGTCTCCTTCCCTGCGGTTTGCAGGGTGGTTCGGGGAACGCGAGAGCAAACCGCGGCGAAGCTGGTCTCCTTCCCCGGTTTGCTCTCGCGTTCCCCGAGCAAGCAGGTCTCCTTCCCTGCGGTTTGCAGGGTCGTTCGGGGAACGCGAGAGCAAACCGCGGCGAAGCTGGTCTCCTTTCCCGGTTTGCTCTCGCGTTCCCCGAACCCCCCTTGAAGCCGCCCAACAGCGCTGCAGTGTGGCCACATCTAACACCACTTGCAGCGCTGGTTGCTGTAAGTGTGGCCACTCTGCAGCGCTGGCCCTATACAGCTGTACTAATACAGCTGTAACAACCAGCGCTGCAAAATTTTAGATGTAGACATGGCCTAAGACAAATCAGACTCCTGAAAGCGGTACAGTAATCTGGAAAGGTTGAGAACCACTGCTGTTGACACTCTGCTGTGGGAGACTCTATATATGCATTGATGTGTGGCTGGGTTCATTGCCTAATTTAAATGTATTGTTTTCCAAGTATGGTAACAGTTGTGTTTCTCCCTCTGAAATATACTGGGGTTAGCGTAGTGGTGCATGTGTTCTTTCATAATACATGAAATGGCTTGTGTGTGTGTGTGTATATATAAATATTTATACCCATCACTGCCCTATGCAGGACAGAATCAGATCTGCTCAGCTATATGTCATTGGTCCTGTAGTCTTTAAATCTCAAAGGCAATCTCATTTTTAATTATATAATTAGAATATACCTAATGGAGTGGGTACAATATATACTTTAAATATTCTTTTTTTGTGATGAAACATGCCAGATCATGCTATTTTTTTATTTTCACATCATAGCAATCCATTGATCATTGGATTTATGATGACCCTATGTCCTGTTTTGGCCAGGACAGTCCATTTTTTAAGCCCTGTCCCAGCCCTCCCAACTTCTTTGACAAAAGTGGGCATTTGTCCCATTTTCTCTTGCCTACTTGATCAGTTGGCAAGAGCAAACGGGACAAATGCCCACTTTTGTCAAAAAAGTGACTAGTGATGCCAACCCCATGCAGGGGGGAGGCAGAGCTTGGGCGGGGGGCAGACGGATCATGTGAGCTGCAGTGCCAGCGCACGGGTCAGGCAGGGCTTGGGCGAGCAGCGACACCAGCTCCAGCCTTGTGCAGGGAGGGGGGGCTTGGGCGAGAGGCTTGGGTCAGCCCCGCGGAGAGGAGGGCTTGGGCTATCCCAATACAGTGTCCCATTTTCCTTTTGGGAAATTTGGTCATCCTATGGGTTAAAATATTAGCTGTGGAAGCCTTTATATTTTTATAGTTTATTTCACACTTTATGTGATATTAAATGTTAAATTGTTAAAGTGAATTTTCCATTATATGTCTCTGGACTCCAAGCTTAAATTCCAGCGGTGAAAGGTCAATATAGTAAAGCAGTGCCTTATCCCAGTGCTCCACCCAAATCACTAACTATTCAGGTTCAAAAGATTTCCTTTGCAGACTTTCCACTCATTTAAATTGTAACTACCAAACACTTAAGATGACACAACTTCCTTTATTTACTGGAAGTGTTGCTATGAGCAGATCCTAATTCCAAATATGAAGCTTCACTTGTGTAACATGACTGTAGGGGAGAGGGACGGAGAGAGGGAAGGACAAGAAGTCTTGCAGACATCTTCTAAATTTTTGTAAAGTTGTATGTTGACTTAAAAGATTGTACAGATAATTTAGATGGGTTTGGATGATTTAGATTACTAATAGCATATTGACCTTTCATCAAATTTCAGCCAAGTTAAAAGTGACCAAAAATCAACTGCATCTTAAATCTATTTAATTAATTTAATTTATTTCCTACAAGGCTGTTTGTTTTGACTCATTCAGTTGTTTCCCAAATATGTTCCAGCTGTGCATTATAGAAATATCTTATATCTGCTTACCTAATCTAAAATAACCATATTATGTATACCTATCACTAGAAAAGATAAGATGCTTGGCTGCTGACATCACCAATCTGATTGGTATTAACTAAAAAGAGCAGGTGAACAGAGAATTAGATGATATATTGGGGATGGTAATTCCTCTATTATTACAGATGTCCAACACTTCCCATTATAACCCCCTATTTTTAGCAAGTTTGTCATCCTTTAACTCTTTGGGCTGAAATGTTCCATGATGGTTGTCTGCCTTAACCTGAATTTTTATGAAAAAGTTCAGTCATTTTTGAAAATGAGGTTAGGGAAATATGTTGTTATGTTGTTTAAAAATAGTCTGACAACTTTTTCTTTGAGAAGCTCTAGTACCCATATGCTTTGGAGCAGACACTTAAAATCAGGCAGTGAAGTGGTCTTTGTGTCGGGGGGTATGCCTTTTGCTCTACTTGTGAAAATGTAACCAAATTTGGCCAATTTATAACCCTTTTTGAAAACATCTTGGTTCACAAATGCTCAGTACAGACTTAGGCTCAGATCCACAAAGATATTTACGCTCCTAACTTTCATTGATTTCAATGAAAGTCAGGAGCCTGAATATCTGTGTGGATCTGGACCTTAGAGTTTAGTATCTAAAGTCTCCAAAGATTCCATGTACATTGAGCATGCTCAGGCCTCTCACAACTCCTACTGCTGACCAGACTATGCATGAATTATCTCCAGAAAGTGACAGGGCATGCTCCAGCCAGGCCCAGGAGCTAAACCAGTCTTTCCCTCTAATGGCTGCTTTGGGCTGGGCACCAGAATGGAGAGCAGGAAGAAAGTCTCTCCTGTGCTGTCAGTAACACTCTCCCACCCCGTTAGCACCCAGGCAGCCTGACTCAAATGTACAGGTCACAAGATCCAGACCGAGGGGTTGAGGGGAGGGAGGAGATTTGGAAAAGGAGCCTGTGACACTGGGGTGAGTTGTGGTGAGAGAAAAACTGATTTGGAGGAGACCTGGAACTAAGGCCTTGGAGTGGGGAGACTGGGACTAGTTGGGCAAGGAGACTGGGCCTGGGGCTTATGGAAGCTGAGATTTGCTGGACAAGGAGACTAGGAGTAGGGAAGACTGGGAGGTGGTGAGGGTAAGGGGAGGAGTCTAAGAGCTAATTGGTGGCAGGGGAACAGATCTGACAGCTGGGGGGAGGGGAGAAGACTGGGACAAGCTGAAAAAGGAGATGGGCTGGGAACCTGTTGAGGGGGAATGAGGGGAGACACCCCAGCTCCTTGTCAGATATGTGGGGAGAACTGTGACTGGCTGTCCAAAGATATTGGACAAGGAATTGGGAGTCTGGGGAGGGAGACTGATAGGGGATGAGGAATCTGGAGTGGAGACTGGGAACCGGTGTTGGGGAAAGAGAGGTTGCAGAGGGAATTAGGTGGAGAGAAGGTAATTGCCACTGTTAAAATTTGGTGGGAGGAAGAGGCAGACTGATGAGGGACTGTGAGGAGGGAACTGTGATTGTTTGGGCAAGTAGACGGGCTGAGAATGTCAGAAATTGGGATTTGAATGGGGCATCCAGAGGGGGAGACTGGGACTGACTGGGTGAGGAGACTGGGACTGGGATGAGAAACCTCAGGAAGGGAGACTGGGATTGGGAAGGCAAAGAGAATGGCACGGGGACAAGGAGCCAGAGGCGGGAAGGTGATAGGACATGGAGAGGATTGGAGTAGACAAAACAGAATGGCTCTGACCTGTGACTATCTTAGGCCACGTCCACACTACAGAGTAAAATCGAAATTAATAGAATTGATTTTATAAAACAGATTTTATAAAATCGATTTTACGCGTCCACACTAGGGCACATTACTTCGGTGGTGTGCGTCCATGGTCCCAGGCTACCATCGATTTCCGGAGCAGTGCACTCTGGGTAGCTCAGTAAAAGAATAGGACCAATAACTTCGATTTCCGTCCACACTAACCCTAAATCGATTTAGTAATATCGATTTTAGGGTTACTCCTTTCGTTTAGCTGGAGTACAGAAATCGATTTTAAGACCCCTTAAAATCGATTTTAAGTAGCTTGTAGTGTGGACGGGTACAGCATTAAATCGATTTAACGCTGTTTAAATCGATTTAACGCTGTAGTGTGGACCTGGCCTTAGAATACTCTCTTCCAAATCTGGAATGGAACCCAAGATTCTTGAGTCCCACCATTCCTCTGCTGTCAGCAAATATATGTGAAACTCACTGGCAAAGTGTGCCTCACCCACCTCTACTGCTGGTCCACATAGAGGATGACAACCTACTACTGCTTTCAGTTATGTCATTAGCTCAAGTGGCAGAGGTCTGTGAGGTAGATCTAAAGGTTCCAACCCCACTTATGAATCATCCAGCTGTTAATAAGATGTCACATGATAGAATATCTGGCTCTTTTTATTTAAACCTAGGACATTACACACACATGGACACGAAGCAAACAACCCTGTCCACAGATATGTTAAAAGAACATCAAGGTTGCAGTATCAACTACGGACAAGTGAGGAAATGCCAGAAATATGCCCCATACAACCTTAATTTGATGCTCCCTTCTGCAAATGCATTATGACACAGCCTTTAATCACATGGTCACTGATAAGAGTTCCAGCCAATTACAGCCTGCAAAAGCCTCACGTTCTCTCTTCACAAATGGCAGTAAAGACTAACTCTATGGCCTGATCCTCAAAATTATTTAGGTGCCTTACGTCCCTTGAAAGCAATTGACCAGATTGAGCAAATGGAAGCTAGGAGCCTAAATACCTTTGAGTATCTGTACAAATGTGTCCATTGCCTAATTTCTGTACACTGTTTTTAACAATTACTCATTTTTATGACCTGATGTTAAACAGTTGTTCACCATGTCACACCACCAAGATGCAACTGGAAAATGAAAGAAAAAAAAAAGGGGAGGGGGCTGTACAGTACTACCAATAATTCCCAAGGAATTAAAACAATATATTTTCCCTTGTTGATGTTATGGTTAAATGTATTTTCTTTTATTTTGTTGAATAAGAGAAATAATCATCATAACTATAGGATATACTAGCAATCTGATAGATTTATCCCTGTATGACATTATTCAGCTTTGTTTCTGGATATATTTATTCTTAAAAATTGTATATTCTGCTGCCATGAGTATGAACCCTTAAATAAAACTCTTTTATGGAATATCTTTCCCCCTTTGTTTATTCCACATTGTAGTGGGACAGTTGCTCCACTTTGGCGGAGCAGGGGTTAAAGCAGGCTGGAGGAGCCTGTGCAGAACCCAGACAATCAGAGAAGGGCGGAAAGGCAGCGAATCAGGGCCAGGCTGGGTCCTATATAAAGGCTGCAAAGCAGAAGAGACAGGAGTCTCTTTCTGACAAGCAAGGGAGATGGACTGGATCTCTGTAGACGGAGCACCTAGGCTAGAGGAGGGCTCAGGGGAGCAGAGAGAGAGAGAGAGATTGATTTCCGCTTGTTACCTGCCAGATGGCAGTCCCTGTTTAAAAGAACCAAGAAGGTGCACGGGCCAAGGGGAAGTAGCCCAGGGTACACAGGGAGAAGAGGAGACAGAAGGAGGGTAGTGGGAGGCTGCTGCTAGAGGGTCCACCTGCATTGGGACGCAGAGTAGTGGGTGGGCCTGGATCCTCCCTTCCCTATTACACCACACCTTACCATGGAGGAGTGTGGCCAATGGACTGTGCCTTGTCCCTGAGGCAAGGGACTAGACTTTGGAGTGGCAGGTTGCCACGAAGGCCGGTGCAGACAGGACTGCTGATTCTCCCAGAAAGGGGGAGAGTAGAGCAGGGGCATGGAGCAAAACGGGTCCCAGACAACACAGCAGAGCAGGCAAAGGGTGGAACAACAACCAAAGAGGGTGCTCCATGGCTAGGACAGAGCTAATTCCTGGAGCGACCAGCAGGAGGCACCATGGTGGTGAGCACAACCCCTTACACACACCTTAATTTAAATGGATACATTCAGAAATTCCAGTTAAAAAAAGTATAAGGCACTTGTGGTAACTTTTTGGTGTGTATAAAGTCCCAGTCCTGCAAACATTTATGCATGTGCTTAACTTTAATCTCAGGGTATGGCTACATTTGGAATTTCAAAGCGCTGCCGTGGCAGCGCTGCGGGAGCGCTGCTGCGGCAGCGCTTTGAAGTGTGAGTGTAGTCAGAGCGGCAGCGCTGGGAGAGAGCTCTCCCAGCGCTGCATGTAAACCACATCCCTTACAGGTGTAGCATGCAGCGCTGGGAGCCGCACTCCCAGCGCTGCTGCCCTGATTACACTGACGCTTTACAGCGCTGTATCTTGCAGCGCTCAGCGGGGTGTTTTTTCACACCCCAGTTGCAGCGCTGTAAAGTGTGAGCGTAGCCAAGCCCTTAGTGAAATCAGTAGGACTTCACACAGTCTTAACATTTTGCACACACAAGTAAGAGTTTGCAGGATCATAGCCTAAATTTGGTGTTAGTAGTTTTACTTAGGACTAGACTGAGACCTAAATATAGCCCTGTGTAATTTATGGGATTTAGACATGGTATGCCAGAAGCAGCCCTGGGAAATGGCTTTCTGTGTCTCAATTCCTTTTATGGTTCACCCTTAGCCCAGAATGGAAGTAAGAGAGTGCAGTTTACTCCCTCTCACCAGCTCAGTTTTACTGCCTGACTTGTTTTTACTGCCTGAGGCTCTGGTCATTCCGTGCTCCTCTCCATCCATTTCCTACCTACTAGTCTGTGAAGGATATATGTAGTAATGAAGAAAACAGTTTTTCCACTGGTGCCAATTGTGGTGCTCTCAAGCACAAAGGAGGTTGAGACTTATACTTCCATGAACTGTGAAAGTAAATAATAATTTTGGCTATAAAAGGACTCTGAACTTGCACTATTGAAATCAATCTCAAAACTGCCATTGACTTAAGTAGTGCAGTTTTAGGAGGACCATACAGTGATACATTATTAGGAAAGCAAAGAACTATAAATTTGTCCTGATCATATTTTTATTACATATTTTACATTGTATTTTATATTTTTCAGGTTCTAGTCAGAGCACAGTTGGTAAATAATTAACAAAATATTGGGGTGACGGTGCTGAGAAGTTTTAAGACTCAAATGACTTACAGTTTTCTTCATTTCTCATATAAGATGCAAATACAAAGTGAAATGATCATGCTGCTTTTCTAATGGCATCTTTTTAATGTAATGTTGTTTGATGCAGATAGGACATATGAGATCGCTAGGCCAGATCACTACTTCCCTAGTGGTAAAAGCTACATGAGGAGGCTATATGGCAGGAAAACCCAAGGATTTTCCTCCAAAGATCTCTCCTAAGTTGTTTCATTGTTACTGCATGGTTTGATGGAAGCATGATACAAGTGCTTCCTCTAGCTGGGGTTTCTCTTGCACAGGCTCGTGGTCTAAGCTGTATTTATACATACTAAGTACTCCTCCAATTACTTTAGAAGTATATAAACAAGAGCAACAGTCTTCCCTATGTGTGTGGTTACTCTGACTTAGAGGACTGGAAACTCCACAGAGTACAGTTTATGGAGTTTCCTGGTAATTCTGCCAGTTGATGAGGTTTCACCCTATGTCCTTTCTCTTGCAGTAGATTCTCAGAAAGCCAGGTCTATGTACACTGCCATCACAACTCTAGGCTGAATTTGCTGTTCACATCAATACACCTCTAATAAAATTACATTCTTAACAGAGCCAGTGAATCACAAAGCACAACGTCTGGAATAAAACAGCTACCCAGTTACTAAACTACAATTCCCCAAAGACCCAGCATTAAGTTCACACTACCATTTCCAGTTTAAGAAGCCTCCACTTCTAGCAGTGCCTCACTTAGAAGCAAGTTCAGAGTGCAAGGGGAGTATTTATGGTAAATAGAAGCTTCCCTCTCATTGTTCATAATGTTCTAAAAGTTATTAAATAATAATTATAATAGGAACAAAAAACTTGGACTTGTCCTAGCCACTAACTGTAAATCTAATAAAACAAATTGGTGCCAGGGCTATGGAATTTAAGGATTTTTAAGCTGCCTGTTATAATCAATCTGTCCTGGGGGAGGGGGGGGAGGGAAAGGAGGAAAAAAAATCTCCCTTTATGGAGGCGGGGAGACACCCCCTCCCTCTTCATGCTGTACTTCCATCCTGATTTGAAACCAAGAAATACCAGTTATCCTAATAGTTCAGTATAGTTTCTAAATAAGTTAAGCAGATCTTTCAATAAGCATTTGGCCTAGATCCTCAAAGGTATTTAGACACCTAACTCCCATTAAAATCAGATATTCACTGAAAGGGGAGCAATGTCCATGCATGATACATTGAAGAGGGTTCAGAGAAGAGCCACAAGAATGATTAGAAAACATGCCCTATAGTGACAAATTCAGAGAGCTCAATCTAGTTAGTTTAACAAAGAGAGGGTTAAGAGACTTGAGCATTGTCTATAAGTATCTACACAGAATCACAGAAGCGTAGGCCTGGAAAGGACCTTGAGAGATCAAGTCTAGCCACTTGCACTGAGGTAGGACCTAGTAAACCTTAGATTACCCCTGACAGGTGTTGTCTAGCTCCAGCCTATTCTTAAAAACCTCCAGTGAGGGGGATTCTACAGCCTTCCTTGGAATCCTCTTTCAGAGCTTAACTACCTTGTAATTAGAAAGTTTTTTCCTAATATCTAATCTAAATATTGCTTTCTGCAGATTAAGCCAATTACTATTGTCTCACCTTCAGTGGACATGGGGAACAATTGACCAATGTCCTCTTTATAACCGCCTGTAACATATTTGAAAACTATCAGGTCAATATATTAAGACTTGACAGATTGAATGGTCTTGTGGTTTAGCAACCACACTGGGACTCAGGAGATCTGGTTTAATTTTCCCATTTGGCCACAGACTTCCTGTGTGACCTGAAGCAAGTCACTCAGCTCATAGGTGTTGGAACTAGGGATGCAAGGGGTGCTGCAGCAGCCCCTGACTTGAAGTGGTTTCCATTATATACAAGATTTACAGTTTGGTTCAATGGTTCACAACACCACCACTATACAAATTGTTCCAGTACCTCTGACTTAGCCTCTCCGGGCCTTTGTTCCTCAATGTAAAATAGGGGTAATGTTTCCTTTTCCTCCACTCTTTTGTTCACCGTGTCTGTTCAGGTTGTAACTTCTTAGGGGTAGGGGTTATCTCTCACTGTGTATCTACTGTGGCTACTGCAATGGGCCCTGATCTTGGTTAGGTCTGCTAAGTGTTATTGTAATACAAATATGATAAATTTTGGGTATAGGTTTTTGTCAAACAAATCAACAAAAACAGCCAATGATTTCTGTGAACTCTTGAAAACGGGGCAGTAGGTTCTAAATTAATAAGCAGATATGAGTTCAGCAGACCTCTCTAGCTACATTCTTTCCATGCAGTTTTACTAGCCAAAATAAATAAACTAAAAAATCCCAAAAAGTACACAGCTCAGACTTTGATGCCGTGCCTCTCTCTCACACACACACAAAAAGCACTGCACAGAACTATGAAATACTACAGATGCAGTGTTGTTAACATGCAGGATATTATCACAAGTGCGGTAATTTTTGGCCTATTTTGCAATCTCCCTATTTGTGATATTGCAAGAGAACTCAGGCAGCTCAGGAATTTTGCCCAAACTGCCTGCAATAGCTCCTTCAGCCACTAGAGGCCTCTGTGCTACTTGTGCTCCAGCCAGGCAGCCATAGCTCTTGCCTGCAGTTCAGGTGCATTCCTGTGCTTGGAGAGGGGTGGAGTTCTGGAACAGGTGCAGGAGCAGAGCAGAGCTGCCTCTTCCCTGCCAGCTGGGCAGCAGTGCTTTCACTCTCACCATCACAGTGCAGGAAGGGGGAGTTCATGTAAGTAAGAGGCCAGGAGGAGCCATCTCCTCTGCAGGCTGGAGACAAGGGGTGACTGCTGGGGTACTGAGGGGCCATGAGATCATGCTGGGGTGGGGAGGGGGATGTTGACAGAGCCAGCCTGAGAGGAGCCACCAGGGATCTGGGTGAGGGGAGGGGGGAATTTGGAGAGCAGGTGCTGGGTGGAGCCGAGGCTTGCATTTTTAATATGCATACTTGGCATAAATTAAGGTTGAATTTTTACCCTGTAACTGACTCAGTGTACCCTGGGTGTGGTCATGGGGAGTTCCAAAGCTAGGATACGGACCAAACCACAATTAAAAAAAAAAGAAGAAGAAATCTCATCACTTTTAGGCCAGTCTCGTTATTTTTGTGACTGCTGTGCATACAGTAACTCCTCACTTAACGTTGTAGTTATGTTCCTGAAAAAATGCGACTTTAAGTGCAATGATCTTAAATGAATCCAATTTCCCCATGAGAATTAATGTAAATGAGGGGGTTAGGTTCCAGGGAATTTTTTTCATCAGGCCAATGTATGTATATTTATACATATACACACAGTATAAGTTTTAAACAATTTAATACTGGTACACAGTGATGATGATGATGATTGTAAAGCTTGGTTGAGGTGGAGGAGTCAGAGGGTGGGATATTTCCCTTACTGCTAAATGATGAATTAGCAGTTGGCTGAGCCCTCAAGGGTTAACTCTCTCACTCTACAAGGCAGCAGGAATGGAGGGAGATATGCGCATTTCCCCTTTAAGTACACTGCCTTGTTAATTAGATCAGCTTGCTGAGATGGCAGCTGCTGCAAGCTCCCTCCATCCTGAGCACTGGTGTGTCCCCCGTGCTCTATGGAAGATGGGGTAAGCGGAGTGCGGGAGCACGGGCAGGGAGGACATCCTGACATTAGCCCCCCACTTCCCTCCTCCCCCTGTGCAGCATGTAGGAGTCTCTGGGAGCAGCTCCAAGGCAGAGGGCAGGAGCAGCACATGGCAGTGGGGGGAGGCACAGTTGCTGGGCAGTTACTGCACAGGAAACTTAGGGGAGTGGGGAGCTGATAGGGGCTGCTGGTCCACCCTGGTTCCAAGCCCCCATCAGCTAGCTGCAACCAGCTGCTCTTCCTGCAAGAGTAGACAAAGCAGGCGGCTGCCAAATAGCATTAGAAGGGAGCATTACACAACTTTTAACGAGCATGTTCCCTAATTGGTAATAAAAGGCTGCATAATATTAGAGTGTACTGTTGGAGGAAAGAGTATGGGATCTCTGTTGCTTTTACAACTCTTGTATAGTCCCTTACAGCTTTGCAAAGTGGATGTAAAACCTTACCACTGGTGTATATAGATCAGAGATGGAGTAAACTATGGCCCGGGGGCCACATCCGGCCCTTCAGACATTTTATTCTGGTCCTCAAGCTCCCGCCAGGGAGCAGGGTCATGGGCTTGCCCTGTTCCGTGTGTGCTGTGGCTTCCAGAAGCAGTGGCATGTTCCCTCCCACCCCCTGCTTCTATGTGTAGGGGGCTCCACATGCTGCCCCCACCCCAAGCACCACTCCTGCCAATGGGAGCTGCAGGGATGGCGCTTGCGGACAGGGCAATGCGTAGAGCTGCCTGGCAGCACCTCCTCTTAGGAGCCAGAAGGGAAACATGCTGCCACTTCCATGAGTGGCTTGAAGTAAGCGTTGCCCAGATCCTGCCCTTCTGACTCCCTGCTGCACCCCAAGCCCCTGCCTCAGCCCTGATCCTCTCTCCAAACCCTTCAGTCCCAGCCCGGAGCACTGTCCTGCACCCCCAACCCTCATCCCTGGAGCCCGCTTCCCCAGCCAGAGCCCTCATCCTCTCCTGCTCCCAACCCCCAATTTTGTGAGCATTCATGGCCCGACATACAATTTCTATACCCAGATGTGGCCTTTGGGCAAAAAAGTTTGCCCACCTCTGGTATAGATGAAGCAGAGTTAAGGTTGTGCATGAATCTTTAATGTGGTTAAGTGAGGTTCCCACCTTCTCTGATCAGACTCTGCACACACTGCCTATAGTTCACACACCTCTCTCTTCCTGGGATTTGGCTTTATAGTTAACTCAAATTACAATAATGGAAGGAATATAAACCTCAGTCTAATCTTTCTCTTCAAGCTTGGTTGTTCTTAAGGTTTCCTGCAAAGCCAGTTTCTCAATCCTCCAAGGTTCTCTGGAATAAGTGGATACTGACCCTGGTCATGAAACGGGCGCTAAGTTTTTGTAACCCTGACTGATGTCCGGTAACTAGGTCAGGGAATAAAATTCAGTTTTACCATCACTCCTGTGTTTCATATGCATTCCAACACCATTTCCTGACTTCTAAATTATTTCACAGTTCAGTTCTGTTATTGTATTGACAGGTTTGTTTCTGGAAAGAATTTAGGATTCTGAGAATGAAGTATAACAACATTAATAAATATGTAAAGGTAAAAGGACACCACCAGCTTGAAATCTTGTTAATTAAAAAATGAAAGTTCTGTCATTTCTGGTGCTATGTCTGACCCTGAGTCCCACTGCAATTTTTTGTATTGTCAATTACATTCTGTGTTTTTAAGTGTATTTCTCTCCCAATCCAGTTCCAGTGAAGTCAAATGGGAATGTTTCTAGTAATGTCAATGGGAAGTTTGATCAGGCCCTGTATACAGGAAGCAGTGAAACTGATTATAAATTAAGTGTTGTCAAATGCACAAAGTAAACAAAATGAAAGAGAGAGTTTGTTTCTTTAATCTCCATTAGTTCTCAGTTCAAGTGTGCCTTGGTAAGAGTGATATGAAAAAAAAAATTCAGACTCAAGTTTGGCTTGTTAATGCCCTTTTGTCATTTTTACTGTTAATTGACTTATATGTGATCTGTTCTACAGAGTTAAACTTTTATTAAACAGTACAGTCCTTTGTATTTACCAGTTTAGAGTATGAATATAGAATCATAGAATATCAGGGTTGGAAGGGACCTCAGGAGATCATCTAGTCCAACCCTCTGCTCAAAGCAGGACCAATTCTCAACTAAATCATCCCAGCCAGGGTTTTGTCAAGCCTGACCTTAAAAACCTCTAAGGAAGGAGATTCCACCACCTCCCTGGGTAACCCATTCCAATGCTTCACCACCCTCCTAGTGAAAAAGGTTTCCTAATATCCAACCTAAACCTCCCCTACTGCAACTTGAGACCATTACTCCTTGTTCTGTCATCTGCTACCACTGAGAACAGTCTAGATCAGTGGTCCCTAACCTTTTCGTCTGGCAGGTGCCAGACGAAGGACCACTGCAGTGGTGAGCACCTGCCAAAATGCCGCCGAATTTCAGCGGCGACACCTCTCAATGACATCACTTGTCGACAGCAAGCGGCATCATCGAGAGGCGTCCCTGCCGAAATGCCGCTGAAATTCAGCAGCATTTCGGCGGGGGCTCTCTCGGGGGCCAGGACGCGGGCACATTAAGATGCTCCAGCAGGCGCCATGGCACCCGCAGGCACCGCGTTGAGGACCCCGGTCTAGATCCATCCTCTTTGGAACCCCCTTTTAGGTAGTTGAAAGCAGCTATCAAATCCCCCTTCATTCCTCTCTTCTGCAGACTAAACAATCCTAGTTCCCTCAGCCTTTCCTCATAAGTCATGTGCTCCAGACCCCTAATCATTTTTGTTGCCCTCCACTGGACTCTTTCCAGTAGTGTGGGGCCCAAAACTGGACACAGTACTCCAGATGAGGCCTCACCAATGTCGAATAGAGGGGAATGATCATGTCCCTCGATCTGCTGGCAATACTCCTACTTATACAGCCTAAAATGCCATTATCTAGATTGCTGTACTGGGACATTCCGAGATGGTCCTAATAGTCATCTGAACATGTGTTTTCTTTTATGGTCATTTAAAGGAAATGTGCTTGACCATAATTTGGCGAGAAGACCTAGTATATTAACAAAATCCTAAATGTACTATTTGGGGAAAAAGGAGGCTTATAATGTTTCACACAATCTATGACCTTTAAAGGCTCGGTCCACTATAGAAACAGAGAGGAGGAAGAATAGTGAACAATTTATTCTGGCACCATAAAGTGAAGCACGCTTGCTATGTGTGACTATAAAATCACTTCAGAAGATAAGAACCTAAGTTTAATGTACTCTATATAATGCTTTCTCCTGTTCTTTTACTTCAGATTATTTTGTACAAATGCCACTGTCTAGGACTAAATTTTGCAGAAGTGCTTTTCTAATGGCATTGAAAAAAAGATTACCATTGACATTTTTTTTTATGTTTCCTATGTGGGGCCAGCCCTCCCGGCCCATTTCCTTCAACGATATCTGGAGAGGATCTGATAAACTCTGGGCTGCTTTAGACAGGTGAAAGGGCATTGTCTTCCCCTCCACTCCAGCAGCCAACAACAAAGTCAGATGTTATCACTAACACACAGGAAGCCGTGAACTTGCTTGTGTTCAACAGAGCACAAATACAGGAAGAGTATTAGGTTGGGCAAACGGCGATGAAGCTTTGCTAAGAGAATATTAAACTAATACTATATACTGTTTATGGTTTGATTCACAGTCATGTGTTTCTCCACATTTTTGGTTGGTGCTATATGCCTATAGCACAAAATCATGCAACCATTTAAAATTTTTTACAGGAGGTGTCATCTCTTAGAGCATGTTTGTTACAGTTTGTACATTTAAAAAAAAAACTAGTTCTCGAATAGAGATAATAGTTGTAGCATATATCTACTTCACTGTGAAAGACTTAGATCTCATGTTGCAATTAATACTATGTTGAGTAATGAATCAAGGGTTCTCGTGTAACAAATTTGATGGAGTATTTTTTGTAAATCTACATATAAAATGTTTTCATTTATTTCACAGCATGCAATACCTTGAGTCATCACTTCTGGTTTACTGTTGGCTGGTAGGGGATTTCCACTTCTTTGTAAGGATAGTTTTGGCACATCAGAATACTATTAATAGAAGTTTTGTGGTTTCTGCAGTGATGGCCGATTTTCTGGAATTATGCTTATTAGTACTAATTTTGGATCCAATTGCAGTTTGTCTTCCATTTCCAGTACATTATTGACTTACTTGAGGAATGTCTTTCCAACTTTATTATTATTATTTTTTTTTTTACAATTGCACATAATGGTCTAGGTTCTCTACTCAGGGCTTTGCTCAGTTCAGAAGAAGTGAGGGCCAGGGGTACTTGAAGCCAGGTCCAGCTCTTGGTTCTAGAGGCCAGGCCAAGCCCTGATGCAACATACAGCTGTTACCAGAAAGCTCTAGGTTGCACCATCAATCAAAGGTGCTGAAATAGGGTTGCGGGGGGTGCTGCCGCATCCCCTGTCTTGAAATGGTTTCCATTATATGCAGAGTTTACAGTTTTGTTCAATGGCTCTCAGCGCCCCCACTATAAAAATTGTTCCGGTAGCCCTGCCATCAATGTATGATCCTCAATGGATCCCACGTTAGTTGAGGATTAGTGGAACTGAACACCACTCCACCATGCTCCTCTTACCGCACCCAACATGCTCCCTATCCTGGGAAGAGAGTTGAAGGCAGAGGCTCAGGGCCAACAGTATCACAGATGCACCAATGGAGAGTTCCCCCACTCTCCTGCAACAAATGCTCAGAAGATTGTGGCCCCTTTACCCCATCTCACTGGCACAAAGGAGCTGTGCCCCATTTAGGGAGTCTGTCCCATTGTGTGTGAGGTCTCTGTCTTCAGTGTCACCTCCAGTGTTTCTAAAGTCAGTAACAGTAGTATCATTTGCTCATTTTGACTGATTGAGTGTGGATATTGTGCTTGATGGTTTACAAATCACAGGGAACTTGGTCCCTTCCTTATTGCACTTGCAATCTAAGGCCACAAACTTGAACTCATCAAAATCAATTGCCAAATTACGAGTGACTTCAATGTGTGCAGGATTTGGCCCTAAATGACTCCATCTGTAATGGACTGGTCCACAGATATCTTACCAAGCTTCTGACATACCTGGAATAGTCCAATGGGCTTGCACTGGACTGGGATTCAGGAGACCTTGGTTATATTCCCTGCACTCTGCCTACTGAGCAACCTTGGCCAGATCACTTCATCTCTCTGTGGCTCACTTCCCTCAAGAGATCTCTGGGGAAAAGTCCTATTTAAGAGCTAAGCATCATAGCTATTACTATTCCTGCTGAGATCAGAGGAGGTAGGGCTTTTAGTCATGTGGACAGTACTGCAAATGAAAGTTTCCTCCACTGGACTCAGAGGTTCTCCTTTCTCCAGGCCGCTGTCACAGCGCTTGGACTCAGGCGTGCAAGGATTTCCCCTTTTGCTGGCTGTTTGGTGCTGCTATTCCAGGGGAAAGAGCCTGATCCTGGCAACAGGTCAGTAAACCTGACTTGAGTTCCAGCATGTATATACAATTGAATTTCATTCTGTGATTCAGAAGGTGCCAGAGAGAGAGAGAGTATTCTATCAGCACTGAATGTCTTTTTAGGGGTTAACGAAGGTCAATACTAGTAATCTCTGCTTTTTCCAGCCCTTGTGAAAGCCCAAATAACACAGAGATGAAAAATCTTCATTCCGCTATTTTTGTTTTTTCCCTTTTCCAGCATTGAAACTGATGGGATGAGGCCTTTTGCACCTACTTCTCCATGGGTGGATGGGGCAATTAACAAAGCTTTTGTCCTGCAATGGCCCACTTCATTTTGATAGTCCTCCGGGATGGGTGGGGGGAGCCACTCTTCCTGTCTGAGTTCAAGTTCAGAGCAGGCACTTTTCCAATAATAAAACAAACATATATTTTACCTTGTAGCATGGAATTGAGACACTACAAGTGAGATTAATGCATGCAGCAAGTTACAAGCATTTCATGGAATTTGAACACTAAATATATTCTTATAAGACTAATACCTATTTTGAACAAAACTAACATACAGCTGCTTTGGTTTCCCGCTCTGAGTTTGTCAGTTCTTAGATAATGCCTGTGGCCTTGGCCAGAGCTGGCACTTGCTTTACCAGTGCCCACCCACCTCCCTCTATGGCTTCAAGGAGGGGAAAAACATCCTTTGAGGCACACCAGGCTCCCCCCAAAAGTGAAATCATGTAAAAAAAGAGCTTTAAAATGCCAGTATGGACAATGGTCTTGAACAGAAGGAAGAGACAATGCAAATAAGACCAACACATGATCTGAAATGCTGGTAGGGACAATACAGCTAGAAGGAAAATGAGACAAATGATCAGTAAAAACATAATAATGTTTCAAAAAGGCCACAGAGAAGGAACTGCCACTATTACTCAACCAGATGTATTGCTGTGCGTAAGTGGAATCCTAAATGATTCCTATCCAATCTCTCATTAAGAATACAAGTAATGTCACCCTTCCCCCCCAAAAAATTAAAATATCACTTACCAAACAATTTGCCAAATGGCCTGCCAAAATCTGAAAACCGCACATCCTGTCTTTCCCTACAGCAGGACCATAGACATTAATAAAGAAAAGATGTTACTCAAAAGTAGCCTGAACTGTCAATAAATGTCCTGGAACAACTTCCTGCACAACCACCAAATCTGGCTTCACTCTGTCTGTAAAGAAAGTGGAAACTCCTGCACTTGGAGTGAAACCATGACTCTGAAAACCCCAGTAAGTCAGTGGTTTTGGTTGCCTGCATGGGTGTGCATCTCTTGCAAAAAAGAAATGTCCAGTTTTTTCTGGGACAGGTATTCAAAAAGAAGATTTTTTTTTTTGTTTTTTTTAATGTTCCTGCGCCCATTCACATTTGGAGACCTGCATAGAAAATTATCCATCAGACCAGAACTCATCAGAAGAAATAAGAAAAAGATGGACACGGGAAAAAAACCTCCATAAAACCATGAAATTCTGCTATATTCATTAATTCCCAGCATTTCCATTGCTCAAAGAGACGTGCTTTGACCATCAGCTTTCTTTTTTTTTTCTTCAATCTCTACTGCTTCCGTTTGTCTGCTCAGAATACTATGAGATATGTTCTCTATCTGAGTTTGACAACAAAACCAGATTAAGGTCAAGAAATCAGTTTTCTCACCTCTAATCTAAGTTTTGCCTTAAGGCGTGTCTACATGTACAGCACTGCAGCGGCACTGGGGTAGCTGTGCCGCAGTACTGCTTTAGTGAAGATGCTACTGTGCCAAAAGGAGAGCTTAAACCACCTCCGCCAGAGGTGGTAGTTTTGTCAATGGGAGAAGCACTACTGTTAACATAGTGCGGTCTACACTGGGGATTAGGTCATATAACGACATCACTCAGTGGTGTGGATTTTTCACACTCCTGAGTAATGTAGTAGCCTGGTCTTTGTCTCATCCAGAGACTAACCAATAGCATCTGGGGTGTACTTCCCCCTCAGAGCATTCAGGATCCAGAGGATCTGTGAGTTCGTCATCGCACACACTCTCAGACTCAGGGTCATTGCTGAACTCAAGGGGGAAACCTCAGAGAGACCAGAGGGAGGGGTTACTGGGACCGAGAAGACAAAACTAGTACCTGAGAATTTTCCATGACCCCAACCGAAGAACCACTGTCAGCATCACCTTCAACAGCGTGCTTTGCAACTGTGCTGACCAAACTAGCCCATTTCTCAGCACCCTCAGAAACTGGAGCCCCTTCTGCCTTCAATGGCTGTCTTTTACTTTGGGGCTTTGCCAGCAAGCCAGAATCACAGTCAGGCTGAGAGGCCTCTGAGTCAGCATCCACAGATCCAGTAATGCCCTCTCCCACAGGTTGTAAAGGAGGCACTAACTCCCCAGACCTAACAAACCCAGAGACATCTGGAGCCTGTTGGGACCTCATCTCTGCTACAGCCACCCACCCAGTGCTTCACTCTCAGAATCCCCCATATGCCCAGGTACAGGGTCACCATTCCTATGGGCAACCTGCCTCTTTTTAGGGCACTGATTAACCAGATGTGTCAGACACCCACAAGGAAAACAGGCCATGTCCTCAGTGGCAACAAACACAGTGTAGTCATATTCCCTAGTCCTATACTTAGGGAAACTTTTAAAACTTTGGAAGCATCGTTTAATATCACACAAACCTGCCTATGAACAGACAAAACATGCCAAATCACTGAGGCTTTACAGGCCAAAGGAATCCTCCTATTAGGGCTAGTGATCTTACCATACCTTGCCAGGTCTCTAGCTAGCTGCTCATTTTCTAAAAAAAGGAGAACGTTAGAAATAGTGACTTTAGCAGCAGGGGCACTAGAGTGGTGGCGTGCAACCTGCAGCCCATCAAGGCAAGCCACTGGTGGGCTGCTGGACCGTTTGTTTACATTTGTATGGGTGCCCGCAGGTCCCAATGGCTGTGGTGCCCTGTTCCCAGCCAATGGGAGCTGCGAGAAGCGGCACAGACTTGGAAAAATGATGAGAAAGAATGAGACATTGTGTAAATGAAGGTTTTTAGGTACCAGTGTAACTACACTGACATAGGTCACCTGGTGCAAGTCCCTAGTTTAGAGATGTTGCGCTGTGGAAAGCATGGTTGCATCAGTGCTGCTTACTCTGGTTTCAAAGTGTGGGAAGCATCACCAGTGCAAGTTGTGATTTACACAAGAGACCTGTACTAGAGCAGCTACAGTGGTATCGCTGCCGTGGTGGCTCAAAGGCTGATAATGCATTGAGTCAATAGAGGGGAAGCAGGGGAGGCTTGAGTGACTGAGGAGATAGAATTTGAGATGTGATATAGTCAGAGGGACATGGAATGGGACTGGGGGAGGCTCTGGTCATGTGATTTGAATTTGAACTCTGCAGGTCATTTGTTCCACACAGAAAAAGGAAGTTGGAGGGAATCTTGACTGGGTATTCAGGAAATATGACATGTGTATAGTTTTGCTTTTGCCACTCTGATGTAAGAAATTCTATGGACTAATGTTGGATGAAGCTGAAAATGTCCATGTAAGTACCACACAGCTGGGATGTTTTTCTTATCGGAACAAGGTAAACCTCTGAACCTCTTGATCTTTATCTATCACTAGTTCACAGAAAGTGATATCCAGCCTTTCCATTTCCTGATTTTAAGGGCCTAATTCTATGGCCCTTCCTCAGTAGCACCCCCCCACCTTGCTTTAAATAGCTTAACCCAGTTGTTACTCTACAAGATCTATTAAAAAAATGAAGCATATATAGATGAAAGCTGGAGAGAGAGGCTGTGAGGAAAAAATGAGGTTTTCAAAGATGTCTGGTGGCTCTGCCCTTTCCCAGGTAAACAATTTTTGGAAATGAATAAGAAGGAAAATAAAAACATCACAGGGTGTCAGACTTCCAGGGAACTTCTTAGTTAATCTCTTAAATCTTACTATATAAGGAATAAATGATCATTAAAATAAGCATTGTCAACCACTATCACAAAGTTAATACAAGTTAACTTGTCTAGATAGAATCTTCTAATCTAGAGTTAGTAGGTACAACCTATTTTTATCTGCATTTGTTAAATCATGCAGTAATATCATAGCAGATTACTTATGATTTTGAGTAGTAATATAGAAAAACATCACGTTATAGCGAGTTTTTGTTTCCAATCATACTTTCTATTAATATTTTTGTCTTCCTATATTCGCTACAGAGAATGAAAAAGTGAAGATGTTTTTAATCATGAGGTTTTGGAGTAATGTTTGTATTCTGGAACTGTTGGTCTTCCTCTTGAGCATGCTGCTGCCATTCTGATCCTGGATCTTCCTCTTCATGATTTTCCTTCTCACGGAGTGGTGAGTAAGCTGTTTGTTTGTGAATTGCTCTTTTGTGCCTCCTTGAAGAAATCAAATTTGAAATTCTGATTAGACTGAAGTGATTAAAATCTCTCTATTGACATACCATGTAATGAAACTAATTCACTTTTGCTGAGTTCCTCTTGCATTATGAAGCAGGTGTTTCAGCAAACTAAAAGGTAGATTAGTTCCTCAGGCCACAGCTAATTCTGTTAGCCCAGATAAGAATTTTGAGTCTTCTTGTAACAGGCGCCTCATTTTGTTCTTTTGCTGTGCTCTGGCCCTAAAATAGTATATTTTTATTACGATTCTGTGTAGTCTGCTTGCTGGCTACCGTGATTAGATTAAATCTCCCTGCTATGCAGTGTTGATAAGAGCCAGACCAGTGATTCACACATCTGTAGTGAGACTGTCTTTCTTTACATCTGAAGCTGTCAGCATAGTAATAGGATGGTTAAAAATGCTAGGAATTAATCAAAAATCTTCAGTTGATAATTACATAGACAAAGCCTTATTTTATGCACCCTGACTTCATTTGTTCCAGAGGATATGTTCACTTCCATTGGTGCAACCCGGCTTGTGGGCCCATGCTGGTATTAAGTCCACCTGGAAAGGAGGTGCAGCTCCATCAGCTGGGGGCCTGTGGAGTCACAAATGAATTTTAAAACTGCTCTCACCCTACATAAACCTTGGAGCAGAGCAGCACTGGCATAAATACCCCAGCTGATTCAGCTGTCTCTGCTGAATGATGAGGTATATATCTTGCCAACGATGTTGAGAGTCAATGGAATGATTGGATTTTAAATGATGGTGGTGTTAGAGAGTACTTTTGGAGGTAAACATACATGAATAATACCGAAGAGATCAGATTTTGTATAACATCTCTTCTTAAATGACTTTCAGTCTTCTACAATGCAGGATAATTAACCTGCTTCAACATTTCAAAATTTATGGGGACACCTGAATTTTATGGGGACACCTGTCCTTTTTAAAATCGATTTGGGTTCTCCATCTTGGAAGAAACTAAGGTGGTGATGAGCATCCAAGATGTGCCACTATATAGCTCCACATGAACACATAGTTTTCATGGCTGCCTATGGATCTGCTTGGGAACAGCAGCTCCTTAAGGATACACTTCTGTTCCTATTTTTTGCTTTACTGATTCATGTGTCCGCAAGATGATGTGATGACAGCCACCAACAGGGGTTGAGGTACCTCAAAAGGTAGCTAAACACCTAGCTCTGGGCTAGAGGTGGATACCTACTTCTGCTTCAGAGTCACAGCTGTGAACCCTCTTCTGGAGTTAAGTGGTCAAGAGGGAGAGAGAGACACCACACTCCATTATAGCCAATAGGTCAGTGGTTTTGGCACTCTCCTGGGATGTGGAAGACCCATTTTCAAAATTCTACTCTGCCAAATTTGGAGTAGGGACTTGACCTTTGGTCTTCCATATCCCAGGTGAGTCCCTTAAACCTCAGGCTGGGTGGGTCCCTCTCAATCTGTCCTGTTGAAGCTGTAATTTTGTGTATTAAATATTGGTTGGACAATGGAATTGAATCCTATGCTCCCAAAATCTAGGCGAGTGTCCTCACAATGAGGCTATAAAGTCACTCTCTCACTTTCTGGCCCCATTGATATTTAATTAGTGTAAGTCCCTTAGTCTATCCTTTTGTATTTTAGAAGTTTACAAGAGGTATGCACGAATGCTTCCACTATAATACTATGCACTCATTAATGCCCTCCTAGTGCTTCAGAAAATCAGCCAAAATATTACTTCTGTGTTGCTTATCAACCAAATGGAAAGTAGCACAGTTGTAAAAATGTATTGTTATTTTGTTGACTTGTCCCAAAAGGTGCAGCATTTTCTACATCTCAGTGTCTGAGTGGGCCTGAATGTCATCTCTTACTGTCATGGCCACTTTCCCTATAGTTTACTATTTTAGTCCTTTGTAGCCTCTGAGGAAAAACAAAGGAAAAAAACCTGTTTTAATAAAAGCCTGTATATATCTTTTGCCTTTGCAGTTTCCCAGCAGAACAACTCCACATTAGACAGGAAGGGCACTCCCCAAGAATTCATTCTAAATAATATTCTGTTTAACTGCACATTGAAAATTTCCACAAAGAATCAGGCCTCCTGGTTTGAGATCACAAAATAAATATCTCCATAGGGAGAATAGCAGGAAATGACATAACCATTTAAGAAGACAGAAGGATTTGCCCTATTATATGTACACCATTTTTGAGGAGATGTTTCCCTCCCTGTTATGCTGTTCATTTGAGGACCATCTTCTGCTCAGGGGGATATTACGTGCTTCAGATGCATAACTTTCAGAAAAGTCATGGGAAAGGCAGAGATGGCCAAACCAGGAACGTCACTCGTTTTGACAGATGCACCTTGACAGTGGTCTCATAACAAATGAACTTCATCAGTAACACAAGTATGCTGTATATGTTCCTTAATGATTGTAAAGCTCCCCTTTCAGATTGGGGGCTGCCCTCTGCTTGAACATCTCTCACAAGGTCATCACTTCCTCCAGGTGTCAAGAGGGGATTGGACTCAACTGTGGAAATGGCTCTTTCCAGCATAGTTACACATCATTATTGTCCCTTTCTGCACAGATTCTCATTAGCACTAAGTGGGCCACACTGAATCCCATGTCCCTATTTATTCTGGCAGCCATCTGAAAAATCCTCTGAGTAGGCTCAATAAGCTCAGTGGCCATCATCTCTGTCTGCAGATTTCTTGGAATATTTGGGAAAGATCTCTGACTGAAGACTTTGCCAAGCTCACTCCAGGCATAAGGGAAGAAACTGGAATCTCAAACTAGGTCATTCCAGGTATGGATAAGAAAAGATATTTCATTACTTCACCAGTACCGTGGAAATGGTGGTTCTTGATGATCTGAAGGAATGGGGAGTAGTTTCTCCTTTCTGCTGTAATTATAGGATTATCAGTCTCAGACACCACAGATCTTTCCCCCCACTCACCCACACGTACACTCCAGCCCCTTTATGCCACATAAAGGGGCCCTAAAAGCCCTGGCTCAAATTGTGGTGGAATTCCCCCAGGAGAAGCATTGTGGAAAACAGCCATAAGGCTACTTTCCAGTGACCCATTTGCAAACCCAGGTATAAGAAGTGTTCAGGGGCAAGGCTATGGGTAGGAGGGATGTGTTGAGTGCAGGCCCACACAGCACTGTGGAAATTCCAGGCAGTGCTAATGGTCATTGTTTGTATTCAGCAAGCTATTTCTGCATGTTTAATATGTAAACATAGGTATAAAAGCTAGAGTTTTTTGTTTGTTTGTTTTTGGTTTTTTGTTTTAAATAAAAACATTCAACAGTCACTTGACACAGGCTGGAAAATTCTAAGAGGAACTAAGAGGAATTGCATACATTGGGCTGCAGTTCTTACCATTACTTGGTTCCTGGGGCGATATCTTGATAATCGAGCAGAAGAACATCAGCCCCTGTAAAGTCATTTTGCACCACTAGGACTGCACAAAATGACATTAAAGCTGTCCTAAAGGTTCAGCTGAGGATTTCCCGAGTGTGGATGATATAAAGCCAGGATAGTTAGTTTTATACCACCCATTCCATTGTAACTTCACGTAGGGGTCATGTAATGGCTTTCTGGAGGATGGAAGGGGAAGGGAGAACAGATAGTGTGATGAACATCTCTAATCCTTGGCTGGTGAAATGGTACTTGATGGTCAATATTCTATTTATCTTAAGACACGGTCTTCAGGAATAAAGATGAGGTGAAATTCACAATGGGCCCTAAATCAAAGGCACTCAGACCTACAACACAAACACAATATTATTGTCACTGCAGTGTGATCCATTTCACCTTGGAATCTCTGCTATTAAGGTTGGAAGAAACCATTTGGAATGTAGTTAATCTGAATTAATTCTCTCTAGTTCCAATGGGCAAAAGGTTTTTGGGACTCATTCTGGATGCAGTCTCATTTGCAAGAATAACATATTGCACACTCTATGAAACAAACTTCAGCTTGAAGGTCTTTCGCTTTCTGTTCCTCAGTCACAAGAGGGAGTCAGAGTTCTTTGTAATTTATAAAAAGCTGATGTTTATATAGGGTAATCTTTTTTGAAAAAAATTACAAAAAAACCTCTAGACTTGATATTAAAGATTGTATTTTTAAATAAAGAGAGGATAAAGTTGCCCATTAAAATGCTTCTGTCCAAACAACTGGTAAATCAATCATACAATGGGGGAATAGACCATAGAATCCAGCTCAAGGGACAGATGCTTAATTTATGTAAATCATCAGTAGCTCAACTGAAGTCAATGAAGCTGTGACATTTTACACCAGTTGAGGATCTTGCTTCTTACTCCTTGGAGTTTGCAGAAGGCCAGGCCCTCCAATTTTCTAATAAAATGACTCCAAAGTAACTCTGCTATTAGAGAGGGCTCAATAGAACTAATATAATCTCATATGGCATATAATCTCATGATTTTTTCTGAGTAAACGCTGCCGGTTTCAGAGGGGTGGGAGGCCATGTGTGTCCTGGGCTCATCCACTCACCACCCCTTCCTACCATGTGGGTTCAGCCCCTGTGGAGCATTCTCACGGGACCTAGGTAAAGATGGAATGGTAGTGCGAAATTGGCTGAGGCCCCCTTTCATAGCAATATGGGGGGATGTGTGTGGATGGTTTCCTTTGCATGGGGGTCTGAGGAGTAGAGTCCGCCATTTAGTGGAGGTTACATGATTACAAAGATCAAGTTAAATTCAGTAGTGAATGTTGTGGAATAAGAAAGGCTAAGCCGCTGAAGTCCTTTATCTGTTTGTGTGGAAATTTAAATCTTTATGGTTCTGGGAAGCACTTATGGCTTTTTGAAGTGCTGCTTCTTAAACCCTTAACTCTTTTCAGAAAACTGTCCGCAGAATTGATTTGAGACATTTGGTTTATATTTTTTGTAATGTTTTACATTGTCCAATGACTGCTCAGGAATACCACCAAGGTTGGATTGTCCGGTAAAGCTCAGAAAGCCACCAAAAAAAAAAAAAAAAAAAAAAAAAAAAGTTCCAAGTTGCATATGTTTGGCAGCAATTCAAGCCTTGTAAATCTTGAGAAGGGCCCCTTGAAGCTCTTTCCCATCTACCTGTGAAAGGCTTTGGAGAGTGGTCTTTCTGGATTCTCATTTAGTGGCTTAAATGCTCTCAGAGGCTACATGCACCTAAACTTTGCTAGGATAATAAAAAGCATGGTCTTTTAAAAGACAGAAGTGGTTCTCAAGGCAACAGCAAATCTACTTCAGAAAAACATCATTCTCTATGATGAATGAAGTCAGGCAAGAATCACTTCAGCATAATGGTAACTCGCTGTATATGAAGCCCTAATGCAGTTTTTCCCAAACTTGGGACACCGCTTGTGTAGGGAAAGCCCCTGGTGGGCCAGGCTGGTTTGTTTACCTGCCACGTCTGCAGGTTCGGCCGATCACGGCTCCCACTGGCCGCGGTTCGCTGCTCCAGTCCAATGGGAGCTGCTGGAAGCAGCGTAGGCCGAGGGACGTACTGGCTGCCGCTTCCAGTAGCTACCATTGGACTGGAGCCAGTGGGAGCTGCGATCGACTGAACCTGCAGACCCGGCAGGTAAACAGACCAGCCTGGCCCACCAGGGGCTTTCCCTACACAAATGGCATCCCAAGTTTGAGAAACACTGCCCTAATGGACAGGATGCATCCTTCATGAAGAACAGTTTTTACATAGGTCCATTTTTAACTCTTAAAAAGGAACATTTCTCTTCCTTAAGCTCTGTTAAATTTATCTTGATTTTCTGTTGAAAACCTCAAATAAAAGAAAGGGAGAAACTGACAAATCCATGAATGTAGAATTGGTAAAAAGGGCTCACACTTCTCTAACTGATTTTGTTTTAGAATCAGCTGAGAACTAGAGAAAGACTGTCTTTATTCTCTCATACTATTGTTCTTAAAGGTACAGCAATGCCCACAAATCCAATGTAGGGGCATAAAAGCATTGCCACAGTTCATGAGTTACAGCTCAATCTGTATTAGCTTCTGGGAATGTTGAACAAAGGTCAACACAAGTTTCATTGCCCGTCCCCTTTGTATTTTCCCACACTTGTCTTTTTCCCACACTTGCATAACTCTGTATAATTTTTGCTCACTAAAATATGTAGCCACTGTGGTTTAGGTTTAAAATATGAATGACACAGTGAGGATCTGTGGAATGGTATTATTGCTTTTACCCTAAAAAACTATCACAATACTAGAAATACTGGAATTCTAAATCTTCTTCCTCTTGCCGCTGAGAACTCTGTGTTAAAATAGGGACACACTCTTTCTCTCTTTCTAAATCCAGCAACATCTTCACTTAAAATTTTGATTGAAGTAGAGTCCAGTGAAGATTTTGTTATAGATTCCTTTTCAGCAATGAAATTTCTTTAGGAAATAGCTAACGTTGGAGTGGACGTTTTACAGCACAGATTTTGTGGCTTCATATGACCTGCAGTGCAAAACTGTATAGTATGTGTAATCTACAATACAAGAGTGGCTTTGTACAAAACCATATGCCTTTTGCTGGATATCTATTTGTTGTGCTTGATCTTCATGTCACCTGGACTGAAACAAAATATATTTATCTGAGCAACTAATAAAACTTAATTCATCTGGGCAGGGAGGTATTGTTAGTAAGAATGGACACACAGATAAATGAGAATATTTCAAATTAAGTCTCTGAAATACATGATGCAGTTATTTAATGCACCAAATAGAACCTTTGTATCTTTTTTAATGTATTGGCAAGTTCAGTATCTCTATTGTGATGTAATAAAGGACTTGTATGCCCTTTAAATTTGTGCAAGCTTTTAAAACAGCTGCCAACATATGAAGTGCCTGTAGGTCACAGTCTTCCCATCATAAACTCTTTGTACCACACATCAGCTGTTCAAATAATGTACTTTTGCTTTTTGCTCCCCTGCTGAGAAGTCAGTTCATGAGCCCAAGGAAACAGGTGCTAAATTTCAGGCAGAAAATACTTACTTATTTTGCAAAATCTTCCTCACAATGATGTTAGTTTTTTCTGATTAAAATAATTCCAATCTTAAAAGAAGGAAGGGCAATTCCTTTCTTCTCCTCTATCTCCGGAAATGTGTGTGCTCATGTCACTCATTTTGTCCAGTTTAATCTTTTTAATGTAGTGAGTTGAAGGCCTTTTTTGCCTGCTATAGTAGTTTTACTCTGTGAATAGTCCCACTGATTTCAGTGGGACAAGGTGCAATTTAGCATGAGTAAAAATGACATAGCTGTCCCTATTCTCCCTATCATTCTGTTAGTTTCCTGATGTTGAATCTCCAGTAAAACACATGTAGATGGGTAGTATTTAGTGAACATGCCACCTTGATCTCATGTAATCCATCTACCATCAATAGGAAAAATCTGGGTGTTGTATAAATTCCAATATGAGCAGTGCTGACCCTTAGGAATTGGATACTTGAGCAATTTTTAATGAGGTCTGGGTTGGTTAGCTTTGAGACATTGTTTACAATACCAGAATGCTAATAATTTGCATTGATGACATTTAACAATTTATCCCATGATCTTAAAGGCCCTATGGGAGCATGATTCCAGTAAAACAAACTGTATAGTCCAAGGGGCATAATGTACATTGCACAAACTGTGATTCTGTGCGAATGACCTAAATTTAAAGCAGGATAGTCAATGAACATGCATGAAGTTTAGTAGACTCCAGCAGGGAGAAATGCATGTCTACATGCAATAATTTCTGTGAGCTTGCCTTTTCAGCTTTCTTTGGTTATGTTGTTAAACTGATCAATTGTATCATGCATAACAAAGAAGGCTTAAAAATTCCCCTTGTAATTTTTATTTCTCTAAAGATAACAGTACCTCTAAGGACTTGCCTAAAAATAGTTACTCTGGATTAGTGGTTGCACTTCAGATTCACTTTTGAGTGTAGACAAGTGCAAATAAGTAACAAGTTGTTAGATGTTGTTCATGCTACTTTTGCTACAATATTTATTTACACATGTAAACACTGCGCATTATTAATTAGGTTTAGATGTTCAGTTTTGTCCTTAAATAAGGGGCTTCTCCAAGTCTGCCTGTTTGTTTCAGTTCCCTCCACTTAGATTTCTCAATAGGATTTGGGTTCTCATACAGTAGTTTCCTTGCATTTACACACTACCAGTTGGAAACCAGCAGATGGAAACCCTCATCTTTTTGCAAATTAACTCTAATTATGTAAACATCATATGCTATTTAATAGCTATAATTTAGTACATCTTAAGTAATACTCTTTTTGGAACAACTTACATTTTCTAATGGCTCTATTGTGAGGATATTGTTTACAGTGAACCATTCCCACAGGAAATTTTATTAATCAGCGTAATTGGATGCTTCACTGTGAAAATACATAGTCAACACTTTGCTAAGTTAATGATTATTTTGTAGCAAATCTCATCACTTGCTTTTATTATCGGAAACCAGCATCGATAATCAGGTTAGAGGTGCATAACACTTGTGTCAGTTTAAAGTTCAGATGTTAGATACACTGGCATAAGCCATATTTTCCTTCCTACCATAGAAATTGTGTGAGAAATAGATTTGTGGTCCCATTTCTGGCACTTGCTTACTCATGTATTATCCTTGTAGAGGGCACACACCCTTAGGGAAACACATACTTTGAATAGAGACTCAAGTGCAGGAATTATCTTTAATCTATAGGCCAATTTGTTTTCTGCTGACAGTTACTTTATGGAAGGTGGAAAAATATAAATTAAACTTGGGAGAGGAAACTATAACACTTCTAGGAGAGACTTTAGTGAGCAGCTGGGCTTTGTGTTTATAAATGAGAGGGGCAATAAGGAGGGCAGAAGAAATAGTATTAAATCGTCAGAGAGGAGATGTGTGTGGATCAAAACTATTGTTTACAGAGGTAGGAATTGCCATTCTCTATCTCCTCCCTCTCCCCCGCCCCACGTAGAGAAACTTACACCCTGGCTATTTGAAAAATAGCCAATGTTTGCAGAAAATATTTTTTATTTATATTGTAATAGAGCATAGAGATTTCAGTCAGGGATTGGGGGCCTCACTGTACTAGGCACTGTCCAAAAGTGTAGTAAAAAGACAGTCCTTGTCCCAAAGAGCTTGTGATCAAACAACCATTGGATCATGAAGGAAAAAAGATCCCTCCAGTTTCTTTCTGCCTGTCTATCCATTTATATTTCTTCCATCGCTGTGGTGTCTATGAAGCTTCCAGTGGCTCCATAGTTGTTTAATAAGAGGCAGAATCTGATACCCTTAATCAGAGTGAGTAAACACTTCAGTCTATAAGTTGTCCAACTGAATTCAGTGGGAACAGTCAAGGCGTATATGGCTTTTCAACATGAGTAAATGTGTCAGACTCTGTCCCTAAATGTTCTGCCTCACCACAACACTGGAAACCAGTTGAGCCCTCCATTAGTTTAGAAATCAAACAGCTAAATTCAGAATGGGCTCTAGAGTTCCTTATGGACCACTTTTGACAATGCTGTCTCACCACTTGTGGTCAGCAAAATTAGTGTACTGTGTTTAGTCACAGTACTTAGTTTAACCAACGGACTTTAATCATTAAGGCTGCATTTTTATCACAGCCATGACTTTTGTGACAAACCTCACCACTTATAGGATTTTCTTATGGTACTTTCACTTTGGCCAGCCAGTTACTGAGCAAGACTCCTAACTAATTTTTTCTTTCTCTCTGTATATCCAACATAGTGGAACAGTGAGATGAATTTTAAAGTCGTTTTACTATTCCTCCCCAAAATCTTGAGGCCAGTCCTATGGATACTGTTGTGAGATCTCGCTGAGAAGTGGACAGTTGTTTTTGGAGAGAGGCAATTGTTTTGTAGGCACGCACAAAAATGCCATGGCTGGCTTTGTAAATTACATTATTCCAATTAATTTACAGACACTCATTTTTTCTGTATTAATATGGTCTAGTGATAGATGTGATCATAAAATACCCATATCTTCACATGTAGCTTGGATTTCAGAAATCCCAGGAGGCCAACTGAGGGGGTGGGGTGGGGAATAAAGGAGACCAACCAGAAATGTAGTGGGAGAATTTCCAAAAAAAACAGAGGCAAGAAAAAAATCAAAACAATTCTATTTTTCTTTGCCGTGATTTTTTAGAACATAAATACTCTATCAGCTCCCTGCAAAAATCACACCATTGTCATTTTAAAATTCTTCCAGTTACTGCTGTACTGACAGTTTATGGGAATATGTTTTCTACAAACGGGTAATCTTAATTTTCACCTTCCTGACATGCTTCAGGTTCTCAGCATTATCATGCACTGAATTCTACTATAAATAGCAGTTTGCTGGTGGGCTTTCTTCATCTTGATGATTAATAGGCATCTCTGCCAAATCACTTAGGCACAGTAAACTAATTTAATTAGAATAATGTAAGAGAATAGTCAGAGTCTGAAAACTGATTTTATTTAAATTCAGAGCCATCCTAGTAGGTGTCATAAACAGATAGTTAAGGGTTAATGTCTCTTTTACCTGTAAAGGGTTAAGAAGCTCAGTAAACGTGGCTGACACCTGACCAGAGGACCAATGGGGGGACAAGATGCTTTCAAATCTTGGTGGAGGGAAGTCTTTTGTTTGTGCTCTTTGTTTTGGGGGTTGTTCGCTCTTGGGACTAAGAGGGACCAGACATCAATCCAGGCTCTCTAAATCTTTCTGAATCAGTCTCTCATGTTTCAAAATTGTAAGTAACAGCCAGGCAAGGCGGATTAGTTTTATTTTTGTTTTCTTAACTTGTAAATGTTCCTTTTTTTGCTGAGAGGATTTTACCTCTGCTTGCTGTAACTTTGAACCTAAGGCTATAGGGGGTTCCTCTAGGCTATATGAATCTGATTACCCTGTAAAGTATTTTCCATCCTGATTTGACAGAGATGATTTTTTTTTACTTTTCTTTCTTTAATTAAAAACTTTATTTTTAAGAACTGGATTGATTTTTCCTTGTTTTAAGATCCAAGGGGATTGGATCTGGACTCACCAGGGATTGGTGGGGGGAAAGGAGGGGGGATGGTTAATTTCTCCTTGTTTTAAGATCCAAGGTGTTTGGATCTGTGTTCACCAGGGTATTGGTGAAGCCTCTCAAGGTTGCCCAGGGAGGGGAAGGTTTTGGGGGGGACAAGAAGTGATCCAGACACTGAAATTTCTGGATGGTGGCAGAGTTACCAGATCTATGCTAGTAATTAAGCTTAGAAGTGTCCATGCAGGTCCCCACATTTGCACCCTAAAGTTCAGAGTGGGGAAGGAACCTTGACAGTAGATTATTAAATGATCCTTGATTTATTTTGAGAGTCTCTGCTGATAAAAGCAGCAAAGAATCCTGTGGCACCTTATAGACTAACAGACGTTTTGGAGCATGAGCTTTCGTGGGTGAATACCCACTTCCTCAGATGCATGTAATGGAAATATCCAGGGGCAGGTATATATATGTGGGCTAGCAAGCAAGCTAGAGATAACGAGGTCAGTTCAATCAGGGAGGATGAGGCCCTGTTCTAGCAGTTGAGGTGTGAAAACCAAGAGAGGAGAAACTGGTTCTGTAATTGGCAAGCCATTCACAGTCTTTGTTCAATCCTGAGCTGATGGTGTCAAATTTGCAGATGAACTGAAGCTCAGCAGTTTCTCTTTGAAGTCTGGTCCTGAAGTTTTTTTGCTGCAGGATGGCCACCTTAAGGTCTGCTATAGTGTGGCCAGGGAGGTTGAAGTGCTCTCCTACAGGTTTTTGTATATTGCCATTCCTAATGTCTGATTTGTGTCCATTTATCCTTTTCCATAGAGACTGTCCAGTTTGGCCGATGTACATAGCAGAGGGGCATTGCTGGCATATGATGGCGTATATTACATTGGTGGATGTGCAGGTGAATGAACCAGTGATGGTGTGGCTGATCTGGTTAGGTCCTGTGATGGTGTCGCTGGTGTAGATATGTGGGCAGAGTTGGCATCGAGGTTTGTTGCATGGATTGGTTCCTGAGCTAGAGTTATTATGGTGTGGTGTGCAGTTACTGGTGAGAATATGTTTCAGGTTGGCAGGTGCTTCCATTTAGGCAGCCTAGGCAATTGCCTAGGGCGCCAGGATTATTGTGGGGCTGCATTTTGCCAGGGGGGCAGCAGGCGGCTCCAGTGGACCTGCCGCAGTCGTGCCTGCGGAGGGTCCCCTGGTCCTGCAGCTCCAGTGGAGCTGCTGCAGGCATTCCTGCATATGGTCCGCTGCTCCCACAGCTCCGGTGGACCTCCCGCAGGCACGGCTGTGGCAGCTCCACCGGAGCCGCAGACCAGCGGACCCTCTCCGCAGGCACGACTGCGGCAGCTCCACCAGAGCCGTGGGACCAGCGCGCGGGGTGGCAAAATGGCCATGCACCTAGGGTGCAACTAGCGCCGGTCCTGGCAGTTCCTGGGAGAGCCCTGAACCACAGGGCTCTCCCGGGAACCACGGTGGGGAAAGGGGCAGAACATGGGGCCACTGAGCAGCCCCATGCCCTCAGCTCCTCCGGCGTGGCTGTACTGCCCCCAAACCTGTCTCCAGCTCTGTCCTCCAGCAGAGCTGCTGTACAGATGGAGAAGACCCTGCATGGAAGGGCTGAGGATGATACAGCTGCACTGGAGGCCCCACGTTCTGCTGCTCCTCTTTCCAGGACGCCATACTAGTTATAAGTATCTTGCTGGTATGGCGTATCAGACCATACCGCCCTACTTGCACTGCTGAGTATTGAGCAAACTATCAAACATTATGTTGAGATCCATGTCCTATAGTATGAGCTTCCGCCGCTGCTAGCAATACGTTGTGGAAGATTCTCTTCTTTGATTTGGCTACCATCTTTATGACTTGTGCTCTGAACCTTAATTCTGTGTCCAAGGACACTACAAGGTATACTAGGTTCCTCTCAACACCAGTACCTTCTTCATCCAGTGTCAATTTGGGACGATACTAGAGCCTCTTAAGGTGTGTGGTAAAGTAGATGGACTTGGTTTTTGCTGGATTCAGCTGGAATTTATGTTCCTTTGACCATCTATTTGCAATTTCCAAGTCTTCATTAAATGCATTCTCCAATTCATTTATTTCATGACCCAAGATACCGAGCACAATATCTTCTACATGTGTGTATACAGATAATTTCAAGCAGCCTGACAGTCCAGAGATCTATAGCAGGAAAATAAGAGGACTTACAACTTAGTCCTGAGGATCTCCCACCCCAAGTGGCCTTGTCTTTGAAAAATTACCATTTGTCTTACTGTAATTTTCCTATACTGCAGGAAGTCTCGTCCAGAACTATGTTTTGCCACAGTTTCCTATTTCATTGAATTTCACTGAGAGCATCTCATGACACACTTATCAAATGCTGCAATAAGTTCCAAATGGATGCTTATTGACGACTGTGGAAGCTTTCATTGAAATCCACCTATCGGCTAGTAGAAGGCCACCAGTAGGTCCATATTGGAGTATAAGGACCTGTATGCAATTTGGGTAGGTTTTTTCTTTCTTTTCTTCTTTATTTTAAACAGCCACATAGAAGACTTGATTGTACCATTCTTTCAATTTTCTTACAAATGCGTCTAGTTAAAGATAGCTACCTGTGGAAGAGGGATCCTTACCAGCCTTAAAATGAGGAACAATAACTGCTGACTTCTGCCATCTTAAGTACCTTCCCTTTTGTCTATGATTTGTTTATGATGTTCAGCAACCTCGCTTTAGCCTGCTTCCCCATGCTTTGTCATATGGCCAAAAACATCATTGCATACAGGGGATTTGCCAGGTTTGAGCTTCTCTGTTGCATCTTCTAGATAATGTATGAGAGAGATCTTTCTGAAGCGAGGGTACTCAGTTAGGTCTGTGTGCATGTTTTTAGAATCTCTTTGAATAATCCGTCTTGTGTGTTTTGCAACAGCTCCATTATCATCTTTTATATGTGGTATGATCTTCGATCAGCATATTGACAGACTTTATCATCTAATGCCTCTATATCTCCATTTTCAGGATATTGGTGTTCTTTAGATTGAAAGCCTTAGTCTGTTTGTTCTCAGTTCACTTCAGTATCACCTATAATTCTTTTCTTTTGTGAAGATCCAGCCTTTCACAAGTCTTTCTGATGCCTGCATCTACATTCAGCAATTTCATGGTGACCTCTTTTGAGACTTTGTTCCATTTTGTCTGATCTCTTCATCTCCAGCGTTCTCTGCCATGATAAGATTTGCTATGCCAACATCATTCCAATATGGAGCCCATTTCTTCCTCTTGCCTTTTGGGATGCTCTCATTTGCTGATTTCTGCACAGCAAATTAAAAAACCTTACAGGTTATGCATTGTACTTTCCCCCATAAGTAATCTGTGACACTTGACACTACAAACAAAAGATTGAAAACTAGAATACATACCCATTTTATTTACGTAATAGATGTATCCCTTAAGGGAACACTGAAAATTTCTTCTCAGATTGAACACTCGAATGAGCAACTTCACAAAGCATGCTGTTTTGTTCAGATGTTTTCTCTACCATCCCTGTAATAAAGTAAATACTTTCTTTCACAGATTTTTGTAACTGCAATACCAATTTATACCTTCCAAAGGAGTCATAGTATCATTTTATTATTTATACTTTTTAATCTATTTTGAGCTACCAGCCATCATTGGTCAACATGCAAACATATAGCTATTTCCAGAAAAGCGACTTCTCATTAATTCTTAGATAAATGTTCCTCAATTACTCATCTCTAAACTGATCTCCAGGAGGTTCAGATTCTAAAAATAGATTTTATGTAAGCTCTTTCTTTGTATTATCTGATTTTAATTATAATATTAGATAAAGAAGCCTGTAACAGGCTGATCACTAATAGCTATTTGCAGTCTAATTATGTACTTTTCATTAGAACAGTACACCATGAAAAGAGTAGATAACAGGAAAGAAATGTTACCAAAGGTACATAATAAAGTCACCTTCTGCATATGAGAAGAAAAAAAAAAATGCAACTACAAAGATCCACCTGTTATTCCTTCCCAGGAAAAATACTGCAGACACCACTGGGGCTGCAGAATCAGCAATGGAGCAGCTCTACTGCTTGCTTCATGGCCTGTGGAGAGGATTTTTTCCCACCGGTTTGTGTAAATTTCCTCAAAGCTTAGCCTAGTTAAATAGGCTGGTAGTGGTATAAGATATGGAGCTAGTGTGAATGATTTATCCACATAACTTAAGACTGTAATTTCATGACAGGGTTCTGGTAGCTATGATAAATTACTCAAAGTTGCCTCTTGTGGTTATAATGGGCAAGAGAAATATCTGATGGAATTATAGTATTAATATGTTGAGTTGATAGCACATTGCTCTTTATGTATTCTGTACAAGAAAATGTGTCCTATCCCTGCAGCACCACAGCTTACCTGTAACCCAAGAGGTATTCATTCTAATAGTGCCATAGCCCTCTGTAGGGTTGTCACTGGAGAGGAGCAGCTATAACTTCCCCAGAGCCGCATGGAAACTGAAAACAGTGCAGTCTTTCAAAATGGCAGAATACATAGGTTGGGGATATAAAAAAACACTCAGCACTAATTCTGCTCCCATTGAAGTCAATGAGTGTTTTTATTTTTGGTTTCAGTGGGACCAAAATTTGGCTGGTGCTGAGAACTTTTGACTGTACTACACAAAGGCCTAGCTACATGGGGAAATGTACTTGTGTATTTATACCAGTATAACTTCCAATGTAAACACTCTTATTTCATAATAAGAGTATTCACACGAGCAGTGATATTAACAGTATAATTATACTGGCATAGTAAAGCCAGTAAATCTCCCAGTGTCAGAAGCCCTAATTTAGTGTATAATATCACTGTATAGTTTTGACTACTTACACATCTTAACCATTTTTTTAAAGATCTTTTTATGTTCTTTCAATATTCTCCACATGTTGGAAAGCTTTTACTGTTTTTTCAGAAAACAAGAACTGAGTTGCATGATCGGAAGTTGTATTAATGTAATTATTCCAGACATACTCGTGGAGTTAAGTATCTATCCCAGTGTCTGATCAAATGAAAGTAAATTGTCTGTTTACTTAGCAAAGATAAAATTGAAGAGATGCAGTTTCCGTAAATGGTGAATTTCTCCCCTCTCCGCTTTCTAAAATGGTTAACAGTGTTGGTTTTTTAATTGATTCTGTCGTTGATCCTGAGGTCTCAGACAGCAGTGTGGTCCATATGCTGTTAGTCATCTATGGCTGGCCAAGAGCTTGTGATCATTCCTCTCTAACGTAAACTCTGCAGCTGGTCTCCATATGTTTGTTATTTCTGGGCTAGATTTCTGTAACACGTGGTACTGAGAGTTAACCTTCAAGACCATCCAGAATTTTCAGCTAGTTCTGTCCGTGTCCTGTGGGATGAGCTACTAGGAGCCATTATGAGTGTGTTTTAACTCTGTATTTGTTCTCTCTTTGCCTCTGGTTGCACTTAAGGATGTTGGTGGGAATAATTTAATGGTCTGAGGCCAGGTCATCTGAATTTTTTTTCTTTTGCTCTGTAGCATGTCACAGCAGTTATACATGCTCTTAGTTTCTGAGCTTATGCATTTTTGGACCAGTGACAGGGCTTTCTTGGTGAAGAACTTGCACTTCCCTCTGGCTCTCTAGCGCATATATGCCTGTTATAATGGAGTTCAGTGAGTGGCAGGATCTTCTGCTCCCCCCCCGTAGGAAAGAGAAAGACACCCCCTCTGCGACCTCTCTTTTATACACTGATGCAGGCAAGTTATGTATTACCCTTCTGATGCGGTTAGTTCTTCTTTGAGTGATTGCTCATATCCATTCCAGTTAGGTGAGCGCGCGCCGCGTGCACGTTCGTCGGAAGACTTTTTACGCTAGCAGCACTCGGTGGGTCGGCTGGGCGCCCCCTGGAGTGGCGCTGCTATGGCACCGGATAAATACCCCAGCCGACCTAGCCACCCTTCAGTTCCTTCTTACCGCCCGTGTTGGTCATTGGAACAGTGGAGTGCAGCTTAGCTGACCTCCACTCCCCTAGCTACTCGTAGTTTCTCGTTCATTATTGTGTATATAGTTATAATTCTTTTATATATATATATATAGAGAGAGAGAGAGAGAGAGAGAGAGAGAGAGAGAGAGAGAGAGAGAGTTATACATTTCTTCCTGATAGCATAGTTAGTTTAGTAATAGTTAGCGGGGTTCGGAGAGTAGCCCCTTCCCCGCACCTGGTGCTGGAGCCCATGCCCGGCTCACCGGGTTTCAAACCATGCTCGGCCTGCCACAGGCCGATGCCAACAGGAGATCCGCACGACTCTTCTTTGAAGTACCTCGGGGAATCGCACTTGACAGCTAAGTGCCCCATTTGCAAGGCTTTCAAGCCACGAACAAAAAAGGAGCGGGGCATCAGGCTTAAATATCTCCTCATGGAGGCGGCTCTCACCCCTCCACCTTTGGCACTGAGTGCTGGTCAGTCGGTGAGCAGAAGCGCCTCCGCGGCACTGGACCATAGCGGTACACCCAAAGACTCTCAGCACCAGATGTCGCCGGCGCCGAAGTCGGCTCCACGATGCTCCTTCTCCCTGAGGTTGAGGAAGGCCAAGACTCCTGCTGCTTCGGCACCGCCCGCATTGCAGCCAGAGAGTACGCCTAGGTCGGATCACCTGGCGCCGACACCCGCTGCGGCACCAACTAAATCAGCACCGTTGATTCCGGTCCCACAAGGGCCGTCGAGTCCAATGCCTGTTAGCTCCCCGGCGCATGCCACGGTAGAGCTCACCATGCCGTCCACGCCAGAGGCGTTCTCAGCTGCGAGGGACCTGATCATCTTGACAGTCTCGGCACTGCCTCTACCCCTGGCACTGCTGGTGAGGGTAATCCAATCCATAGGCAAGCCGACCTTGATTAGACCACCCTCCGTCGGTGCAGTGGACCGGCACTGCTCACGATCACGGTCCCGCAGACGCTCCAGGTCCAGATGACGCTCCCGCTCTCGACGCCGCTCGCAGTCCCAACACCGTTCTACTACACGGCACTGGTCAGACTCGCGGCACCGGTTGGACTCCCGTTCACCGGCTCACTACCTGCGGCACCACTCCAGTTCTCGGCACTGCTCCAGGCACTGTGCCTCCCGAAGCCATTCACGATGCCTGGATTCGAGATCTCGATCGATCTCCCGGCACCGATCTGGTCGCAGGTCCCACTCTCGATCCCGGTACCGATATACGTCCCAGCACTGGTCCCCGATACGTAGGGGAGCGAGGTCCTTTGGAACATTTGCACAAGGCTTCTCCACTCCTCCATGGCCATCCAGACATACGTCGGAGTCCTCCCACGTGGACAGCTTCTATGGCCAAGACTGCAATTACGATGTGCCCACCGGAGTGTTTCAAGAAGCCCGGTCTCAGGACCCAGGACCTCACCAGTGGTCCTTTTGGACACCTTGGGCGTACCACCAGGCCCAAGGTGCTCCGCTAGTTCTGGCCCGCTCCGCTTCATCAGAGCACCGAGCACCAGAGGCCACAGTTAGCCATCCTCCTCCACCCGGGACGAAGGAGCCACTAGTCCACCCACCCGGTTCCTTGGTGCCGCTGGAGCAGGAACCGGCACATGAGCAAGAGGCCATACAGGACCCGCTTGTCCCCAGCATTTCATTTTCTTCCTCTCCAGATGAGGCAGTGGCAGGAACTTCCTCCTCGAGGCCGCCTCCAATAGACCTAAGAGCCCATCAAGACCACCTCAGGAGACTAGCGCTCAACATGAACCTCTGGGTGGAGGAGGTCCCGGAGGTTGACGACCCTGTAGTGAGCATCCTGTCGGCAGATACCCCCATTAGGGTGGCTTTGCCCTTTATCAGGACCATCCAGGCCAATGCAGACACCTTGTGGCAGTCCCCAGCCTCCATCCCCGTATGGCAAAGGGGGTCGAGCGTAAATACATGGTACCCTCTCGGGGGTACAAGTATCTATATGTCCACCCTCCTCCCTCCTCGCTAGTTGTCCAATCAGTCAACAAGAGGGAGCGCCATGGCCAACAGGCGCCAGCCCCAAAGTCAAAGGAAGCTAGGTAAATGGACCTACTCGGCCGCAAGGTGTATTCAGCAGGCACCCTACAGCTCCGAGTGGCAAGTCAGCAGGCTCTACTGAGCCGTTATAGCTACAATACCTGGGCAGAGGTGGGTAGATTTACAGAACTACTCCCCCCGGACTCCCGCCAGGAATTCGCTGCATTCCTAGAGAAAGGGGAAAAGGTGGCCAGAACCTCCCTCCAGGCTTCTCTAGATGCGACCGACTCGGCAGCCAGAACTCTGGGCTCCAGTATCACCATAAGACGCATCTCATGGCTACAGGTTTCCAACTTCCCCCCTGAGTTACAATATACCATCCAGGACTTACCCTTTGATGGTAAGGGTCTGTTCTCGGAGAAGACTGACCCCAGGCTACAAAGCTTGAAAGACAACAGGGTCATCATGCATTCTTTAGGCATGCATACACCTGTGACCCAAGGCAGACCTTTCCATCCCCAGACTCACCGCCCGTATTTTGTGCCCAGACACAGGCAAGAATTTAGCAGACGGCGTGGGCGGGATGGCCGTAGATGCCAGTCTGGACCCCAAGGGGGCCAAAACCGCAGCCCCTCAAAACCACCAGCGGGACCTAAGTCTGCCTTTTGAAGGTACGCTTGAGGACGGTGTACCAGTTTCAGGACAGGATCCTTTTCCTCCCTTCTCCAACCACCTCTCCTAGTTCCTCCCGGCGTGGTCCCAACTGACCTCAGACCTCTGGGTCCTATGCATAGTGAAACAAGAATACCACCTCCAATTTGTTTCATCCCCACCTTCCCACCCTCCAACCCAGTCCCTCTTCAGGGACCCCTCTCACAAGCAATTCCTCCTACAAGAGGTGCAGACCCTCCTCGCTATAGGAGCAATAGGGTTTTACTCCCGCTATTTTCTGATCACCAAGTTGAAAGGTGGCCTCAGGCCCATCCTAGACCTGTGAGGCCTCAACAAGTTCATGATAAAGTTGAATTTCTGCATGGTCTCCCTGGGGACCATTATCCCGTTCTTGGATCCTGGAGACTGGTATGCTGCCCTTGATATGAAAGACGCATACTTTCACATCGCCATTTTTCCTCCACACAAGAGGTATCTTCGCTTTGTAGCCAACCACCAGCACTTCCAATTTACGGTCCTCCCCTTTGGCCTCTCCATGGCCCCAAGGGTGTTTACAAAGTGTATGGCCGTAGTCGCCGCACACCTCTGCCGACGTTGGATATATGTATTCCCATATCTGGACGACTGGTTCATCAGAGGGACCTCCGAGACACAGGTCAGACAGCATGTAGGCATTGTCAGGGACCTATTCACAAGCTTAGGCCTGATGCTCAATACGGAGAAATCCACACTGGTCCCACACAAAGGCTAGACTTCATAGGAGCTACTCTGGACTCCAACCTAGCCAAGGCCTACCTACCCCAACTGCAATTCCAGGCAATGGCAACGATCATTCGAGGTCTGCAGAACTTCCCGACGACTCGGCTCGCACCTGTCTCGGTCTCTTAGGTCACATGGCTGCTTGTACTTATGTGACCAAATATGCCAGGCTCCGCCTCCGACCCCTCCAAACGTGGCTCAATTCGGTCTACCGTCCGGGCAGGGACCCAATAGACACAATAGTCACCATTCCCCCGAGCACCCTACGCTCCCTCGACTGGTGGCTAACCCCCTCCCTGGTATGTGCAGGGTTACCGTTCCATCCGCCACAACCCTCACTGTCCCTGACAACAGACATGTCATCTCTCGGATGGGGGGCTCACCTCGGACACCTTCGTACCCAGGGCCTTTGGTCATTGCAGGAGCTGACGCTTCACATAAATGTCCGAGAGCTGAGAGCGGTCCGCCTGGTGTGCCAGATATTCCAGCAGCATCTAACATGGCCATTGTGTTTCAGTGTTGACAGACAACACAATGGCCATGTATTATATCCACAAACAGGGAGGGACTCGATCTTCCCCTCTCTGTCAGGAGACCATCCGACTCTGGGACTTCTGCATAGCCCACTCGATAGACCTGGTAGCATCTTTTCTCCCAGGGGTTCGGAACACTGTAGCGGATCAGCTGAGCATATCCTTCCTCTGTCATGAATGGTCGATAAGACCAGATGTTATTTGTTCAGTCTTCCAGAAGTGGGGCTTTCCCCACATAGACCCGTTTGCCTCTCGCACGAACAGGCAATGCCAAGCGTTCTGCTCCTTCCAGGGTCTTTCACCGGGATCGATCTTGGATGCATTACTCATGTCGTGGAAGCACCGGCTGCTCTATGCCTTCCCACCATTCCCACTGGTTCACAAAGTCCTGATAAAATTCTGCAGGGACAGAGCGCACCTAATCATGATCGCACCAGCGTGGCCCAGACAGCACTGGTACACCACACTGCTCAACCTGTCCATAGCCAACCCAATTACCCTGCCTCTCCACCCGGACCTCATAACGCATGATCACAGCAGTCTTTGCCACCCAGACCTGCAGGTCCTTCACCTCACGGCATGGATCCTGTGTGGCTGAACAGGTTGGAGTTACACTGCTCCGCTCTGGTACAACATATACTCCTGAGTAGCAGAAAGCCTTCCACTCTGTCAACATATCTGGTCAAGTGGAAACGTTTCTCCTGCTGGTGTGAAACGCAGAATACTACTCCCTCTCAGGTCTCGATCCCCACTATCTTGGACTACCTCTGGTCCCTTAAGCAGCAGGGCCTGGCAATATCTTCTCTGAGCGTGCATTTGGCGGCCATCTCCAAATTCCATCTAGGAGAGAGTGGCCACTCCATGTTTTCCCACCCTTTAGTTACTAGATTTCTCAAGGGCCTGGCGTGCCTCTACCCCCAAGTACGCCGCCCTGCCCCTACCTGGGACCTCAACCTAGTCCTAAACAGGCTTATGCTTTCGCCATTCGAGCCGTTGGCAACTTGCTCACTACTGTACCTGTCCTGGAAGACAGTTTTTCTAGTAGCCATTACATTGGCCAGACGGGTCTCCGAACTTGGAGCGATTACAGTGGACCCACCGTATACTGTCTTTCACAAGGACAAGGTACAGTTGCGACCACATCTGGCGTTCCTCCCTAAGGTGGTGTCAGCCTTCCATACCAATCAGGACATCTTCCTTCTGGTCTTCCCAAAGCCTCACTCATCTCGACGGGAACAGCAATTACATTCCTTAGATGTCCGTAGGGCACTCGCTTTTTATATCGAGCGGACGAAGCCCTTCCGAAAATCCCCCTAACTCTTTGTTGCAGTGACTGACCGGATGAAAGACCTACCTGTCTCCTCCCAGAGGATCTCCTCTTGGGTGACGGCAGGCATACGCACATGTTATGACCTGGCTCATGTTCCCTCGGGCCATCTCATTGCACATTCTACCAGGGCTCAGGCTTCATCAGCCGCCTTCCTGGCCCATGTACCAATCCAGGAGATATGTCGCGCAGCTACCTGGTCCTCGGTCCACACCTTTGCTTCGCACTACGCTCTGGTCCAACAGTCTAGAGATGATGCAGCCTTCAGCTCAGCGGTTTTGCACTCTGCCACATTTCACTCCGATCCCTCCGCCTAGGTAAGGCTTGGGAATCACCTAACTGGAATGGATATGAGCAATCACTCGAAGAAGAAAAGACGGTTACTCACCTTTGTAACTGTTGTTCTTCGAGATGTGTTGCTCATATCCATTCCAAACCTGCCCCCCTCCCCCACTGTTGGAGTAGCCAGCAAGAAGGAACTGAGGGGTGGCTGGGTCGGCTGGGGTATATATCCGGTGCCATAGCTGCTCCACTCCAGGGGGCGCCCAGCCAACCCACTCAGTGTTGCTAGGGTAAAAAGTCTTCCGACGAATGTGCACACAGCGCGCGCACACCTAACTGGAATGGATATGAGCAACACATCTTGAAGAACAACAGTTACAAAGGTGAGTAACCGTCTTTTACCAACCCTACACCTTGTACCTGCTGGTTCGAACAAAACATTTTCATCTCTCATCCTGTCCTGGCCTCCCATCCTTGTTTCACTTGCGATTGGTGTGTTCCTGTTCCATCTCTCAGAATTGTGTTTATAAAGTACTTTTATTTTAGGGGGTACCTGCATCTTTTGATATGTGCATACATGAATGCCCTGGGCCTGCTACTACTTGGGAGTGCCTGTGTTTTTTACCAAGTTCATGTACCAGACAGTGAATCTGTAAGGAAGCATCTGCTTTATAACAAAGCCTGATGTTTGCTCATAACCTGACTTGCTGACTTTGCTTCATAGCAGCAGGATCTGACTTTAGTTCAGGCCTTAGACCTTGTACCAGGCCCATGTTTCAGGCTCTCTTTCTACTACAACAGTAGGTTTTCTCTAGAATAGAGCTTGTAAATGGTACCAATACTCCTCTGTTTCACTCCATGTTTCACAACCGTGTATGATACAACCTGCTTCTGGTCTCTTAAACTTCAGTGGATATCAGAACAGAATAGGAGCTGGCTAGTCCAGGACTGGTTTTAGGTATGGGAAGCACACTTAAATTACAGATCATAGGCTTTTTGGGGTTGATTATGCAAGCTGCCAAGTGCCTTCAATTCCCATTGTAGTCTCTGGGAATTGAGGGTGCTTAATGCTGCAGAATTGGGCCCTCCAAGGCTGACAGTGAAGGATTGGTCCTTTTGGATGCTGCCTCTTCTTTTACCTGAATCTGGAGGTGGACCCACAACACTGGTTTGCTGAAGAACACTTTTTACTTGTCATCAATGGTGCAGCATTGATTTTTAAAAGCATGCATCTGACGAAGTGGGTATTCACCCACGAAAGCTCATGCTCCAAAACGTCTGTTAGTCTATAAGGTGCCACAGGACTCTTTGCTGCTTTTACAGATCCAGTCTAACACGGCTACCCCTCTGATACATTGATTTTTAGTGCTTCTGTCCATCACATTTTTAGCCATGTGTCAAGAAGACCTACCTGGAGCTGAACAGTGCAGACGAGTCAAGAGCATGGACTCCTCTGTTCTAGCCAACACTTTCCTCTTTATTGAAGTTTGGGAATAAGGGAAGTAGGAGACAAAGGTCTTCTGAGATGATTAAGAGGCTGACACATCAGTATACCCAGATCTGGCAGCTCAACAACAGACTTTTGCTGCTGTGTGTGAAGTAATTGCAAATAGAAGAGGTCACAAATTGTCATCAATAACTGCTCCATACTCTAGTTTTCAGTGTAATTAATTGTGTCTACATGCTCTCAGTCACTGATCTGATTTGTTTCCCCTATCAGTTTTTTCCTCTGCATTTGAGGCATATATTTGTTTAAAAATTGAGACTATATATGTAAATCCATCACCAAGGAGACCAAGATTATATGTATGAAATACCACAGAGCCATAATTTAAATGTCAATTGTACTGAAGTTTGTCATGTTATTTGATTTTATGGATTTATATTGTCTGTGGAGGCCAATAAATGAAAAATTATCGTTGGCCTATGTGACAACCATCTGCAGCTTGTCATTCTGCTAATAATTTGTCCACTGTCTCTGTTTTTTATTGCATGAAGGTCATCCTAACAGTTAATGAAATGTGAATCTTTTCCACGTGTTTTTCTCATTTTACCTTCCTAATATCTATCATTTCTGTAAGTGCATCTTGTGTTCCTAATATAGCTGTCCCTTTGTTTCATAATGACTAATTTGGTCTAGTGGAGATTCATTGCACAGTAGAAAAGCATTTACAGTGAAGGCAGAAAATATTTTTCTCTCTGGAGGCAGTTTTTATTGAACTGAAGTACAGTACAAAGGTAGCTTCTTATTGTTAAACATTATTACCATAACATATAATATATACAACATTTTATTAAAGATAGGAAGTTAAGCTGATCTAATATTATGAGATCCATATTAAACTTATCATTTGAAAACAGTAGGCTAAAAGGTAGCTGTGCAGAAGTGATTTATTTCTTGGGAGGAGGGGATGTAGTATTTACTGAACAAGTGAAAGAATCCAAACAAATCCTCTCCTCGCACTTATAGGAAATGTTTGCAACTAAACACAAAACTGCAAAATCAGCCCCCTCTGGACAGATGCCAGTCTGTAGTGAGTATACCCAACTGCTGAATCCAACATACCCCCAAGTCTGGGCTGACTCTAGTCACTGTTTCTAGATCTGGGCCTCTCGGGCTCTTTTTCAGACTCAGATCTTGGTTTAAGCCCTTCCTTTTGCAGTCTGGCTGCCCCAGACCTTGGATATGTGACGATTTCAGTCTTCATTCTTAAAGAAAAAGCACGTTTCTTGCTCTCGTAGCTGTGGAGAAAGCTTCAAAATGTGATCCTGATGTACCGTAAAGCAGGGTTTCTCAAACGGGGGTTGCCACTAGTGTAGAGAGAGCCCCTGGCGGGCTGGGCCGGTGTGTTTACCTGCCCCATCTGCAGGTCTGGCTGATCGCGGCTCCCACTGGCAGCGGTTTGCTGCTCCAGACCAATGGGAACTGCTGGAAGCAGCGTCCAGTAAGTCCCTCGGCCTGCGCCACTTCCAGTAGCTCCCATTGGCCTGGAGCCAGTGGGAGCTGCGATCGGCCGGACCTGCAGATGGGGCAGGTAAACACACCGGCCTGGCCCGCCAGGGGCTTTCCCTACACAAGCGGCGACTCCTGTTTGAGAAACCCTGCCCTAAAGGCTCAAAAAGCAGAAGGCCAATAAAAAGAACACAAAGCTGTTATTTTTACATAATCTCATGATTTTTGAATATTTGGGGTGGCAATATTGGGAATTCCATCTTTCAAAGACGGGCCTAATTCCCTTCTGTCCATCCCACTAGAACTATGGTGTGATAATCAGGGTCCAGACACCCAAGGAGAGAACAGGGGGTCTGAACTCTGAAAGAATAAGCAGTTGAATCAACTGGTTGTATACAATGTTATTGCATATAAAAGTATGTCAGGTAAGGTCTTTTGTGAATGCGTGAAATGTTCTTAACTTGATGGTCATTAGGTTATGAATGTATGCATCTACGTATATGTAGAAAAGCGTAATTGTAATTAGGGAGCAATTACATGCATCACCTCACAGAAGTGTGGGGAAGCAATCAGGCGGGGTGGGTGGGGCACATCTCAGGCTAGTTGTTTACAGAAAACTAACTCCAAGCATCTAGCGTTGTACAAGCCTGGGGAAGACAATGATAAGCCATTAAAGTTAATGGAAAGACACTGAAACTGAAAAGAAAACCCCAGTCTTGGAAAACCCAGGAGGGCATTTCCCCTGCTCTTTATAACCATGAATTACCATAGTCTGAGAAAAAAACAATGAGGAGACCTTGTGGCACCTTAGAGACTAACAAATTTATTTGGGCATAAACTTTCCTGGGGTAGAACCCACTTCATCAGATAAATGAAGTGAAAAATACTGAGAGACAGAGAGAACTGCAAACCCTGTTAAAACTTAAAGGGGAAGGAAATGGAATCTGAAGTGAAGGTTATTCCAAAACAAACTGCCAGCATCTAAGCAGGGTGCTGTCTTTAAAACATTGAATCCCCTCTAGGACAGAGGGCATGCTGGGAAACTGTTCAGAGGCAATAGGTACCTTGTATTAAAGAAGGGAATGTAGCTAATTTGGAAGTGTGAAATCTGAAGTTGCATCTTTGTTTAGTTTCTGTGTAACCTGTATGTGTTTGTCTTTGTCTTGCCATTTATGTTTCATCTGTTGTGCAATCTGGGTGGAGTGTGCAGCCCCAAGCGGACTGATAACGGGGGGCAGGTTTCACTCCTGCTGCGGGGGTGACAAACCAAAGGGGAAAAGACCAAGTAGCTGGTAGTTAAGAACTTGAGGGAAGTATTTGGGGAGACTCTGAGCCAGAAGAGCTGTTGGGGTCACCCCGAAAGGAATAACTAGGTGATTGGAAGCCAGGGTGACAGCTTTTATGCTTGTAGGCTGGCTACTGGTGTGAGAGCTCTGAGTCATAGCAACATGGCATTAAGGCACCCAAAGTTACAAGGCAGAAGGTGACAGAACCGACTGCTCTGGATAATCCCCAAAACATACCCTATGGAAAGTATTATTGTAAATTGAGAGCTGTGTGTAGTAGCAACTTTTTCTTTCTTGGTGCCTACGGGGTAGTGTATAGCTGACAGTTTTTATTCACCTTCCTTTTTAAATCCACTGACACTATTAGGTGACAGCCTATCTAAAAATGTACAATAATGCAATTCTTGAATGAGGCTCTTGAACTGAAAATTTAATTCAAAATATTACTGTTCACCTTAGCGTATTAATATGGTGCTTGAATTATGGATGTCTGGCTTTAAAAAAAAGTGTATGTATGGAAACTTGACACCTCTTTGGGGCTGAAATAAACAGTTTGGGTCAGTATTTAGCAACAGAACTGTAGTGATGGGACCATCCTCTTCCCAGTAGATGGTGGGGACAGTAAAAATAATCAATTTTTATAAGAGTTGAGCTGCATAACTAACTCTTAGAACTGTGCATTTCATATTCTGACTGTTTATTTCTATGGCTGTATATGTCAGGTTGGAAATAGCGTAACAATCATGAAATTTAAAAAATTGTCATGGAAACCAAAGATTAAAAATGCTTTCCAGCTAGCAAGTTATGAGTAAGCCAATCTGAAAATGTAAACATACAGTTTCTAACAATTAATTTTTTTCTTTTTATGCTATTCAACTGACACTAATTCATAGACAATTTATAAAATAAAGTGAGTATCACAGTAAGATTGGATGTCAGCATTTGCTGACCCTAGGGATCTTTTACAATTTGACAAATGTTTTCCTTTCTGTTATTTTGGGCAGAATGCTAATAATTAGGTTTAGGAGCTAATGAATAATTTGGTGATGTGAATCTGCTGCTAAGATGTTATGTGTGTGTGTAATGCTGAATAGGAATAAGAAAATCCTATAAAAAATCTACAGTGTGTGATGTTACTGACTAAAATAGCGGAAAATAATTCATAAGCATATGCACAACTGCTATAGGAAAAGTTCATAGACAATCATAAAACTGCTGTGGAATTCTTACTAAAATAAGAATATTTCAGTATTTTAAAAATATTAATCCAAAGTCAAGTGAGTAAAGGGGAGTAACATAATGAAAAGATGACACCTCTGCAACCAAACTGCTTTTCAATATGCAGGCTAAATCCTAGTTAACAATGTGCCTATAAACACACTAGAAAACCTGCAGGAGCCCATTGCTACCCCAATGCTAAATCCTGCAGAAAGCCATTAGAACATAATAATGACCAAACAGGGTCAGACCAATGGTCCATTTAGCCCAGTATCCTGTCTTCCGACAGTGGCCAATGCCAGATGCTTCACAGGGAATGAACAGAACAGGGCAGCTATCGAGTGATCCATTCCCTGTCACCCAGTCCCAGCATCTGCCTGTCAGAGTCTTAAAAGTTACTTAAGAGTCATTTTCCCTATCACCTACTTTTGAAGGTATAATAGGGAGTGGCCATGTGGAAGTGGGCATAATCTGTGTGAATAAGTAGGTAGTTACTTGGACCAGTGAATACTTTCATATCACATCAAATACCTGCAATAGGGCTTATTATAAAAGGATTAGGGTACTTCTTAAAAGGAGTAGACTATCATAAGAAGACTATTTATAGGAATGATGTTAGGCATAATTGCCATACTGCCTGGTATGGGTCATCACTGAGAGCGCCAAATTCAGGACAGACTGTAAGAAAGAGAGCAAATGCACTCCAAAAACTGGTGGCTTATTTTATAATTAGATTTCACCAAGCCAGTAACGAAAGTGAGTTCCTGTATCACCCTAGTGGTTAACAAGAAGCCAAGACACAGTGCCCCATTCCACCCCTGGCTTACCACCCAACAGCTGGATTTCAGTGATAAATGATTATATGTGATCTCTGATTTTAATAAAGTTTTTCCCAATCACAAAGGACCAGCCAGTTCTCCAGATCAATCTGTGCTTTCACCAAAAACCATGCTGCAGCCAATTCTTTTAGTGAACTAAAAATTAAAGGTTTGTTAATAAAAAGAAAAGGAGATAGTTATTAAATGGTTAAGGGAATCATATACATTACAATTTATTTCAGAGTCTGTAGGTCGGGATAATAGAAGTGATGTTAAGTATGCTAGCTTACAATAAGTCTCTCTGGATCACACAAAAGATTGGGGATCATCGGTTTTTGTTCAGAGCTTCCTCTTGTTAGAAATCACAGTCCAGAGAAGTGAAGACAAAGCAGTGATGTCAGTCTCCTCTTTTACACTTTCAGCTTATGTGCCTGGAAAGTTACAGGCACAAAGATGGAGTCTTAGATCACATGTCCTTACATGCCTCATTGAGTCATGGGGCTGCTATTGTGTCAGTGCTGTCTGAAATGTCTCCAGGAGGATCTCACAGGATAAATTGATTGTCCCTATTGGGCCATCAGGCAGGCTGGCTAGCCTTGATGCAAATCTCTTTTGGGGCGTCACTCAAGAAAACAACATGTCTGAGATACAAACATGTAGCAAATGTTCATAACTCCCTATACAAAGATGATTCATTGATTCAAACAGGATAATAATATTTAGCAGATTATAATTTTTCCATTAATACTATTAATTCCACAACATACTTTGTACAAGATTTTCTGCAGTTTTGTAAGAGTGGTAACTGTAGTAGCATAACTAGTTATCTTTCTCTTTTTATAGAGCACCACAATAATAATGCTTCTTTTACAGTTTATGTATTTGTCCTGAGGATGGCAGAGGGGTTATATTAGTTTCCCGATAGAATTTGGCTTATATAATGGAATTAGACAGCCAGAATATTATATTGTAAAATTCTTATGCATAACCCTTAGAACACTAGCCTCTTCTACAGTGTTGTAGCTGAGGCACATCCAAAGGATTAGTAAGCAGTCATTTTAGAGTTAGGGGGCAACATCTTTGGTCTATTGAAGCCAATGGGCATTTTTTTTTATTTACTTCAGTAGGGCTAGGATTTCACTCATGAATTTTTGGCTTCATATGATAGACAAAGCTGTTGAAACTTTATAAACTCTCAGAACTGGTTTAATTATGAAAGAAAGAAAAAGAAGCAATCCAGTACTTCAGCTGGAAGACTGAGAGAGTTATGCAGCTGGTGAGTATCTCTGGGGCACTTCTGTCGTATTACTACTGATTAACTTTGGGAGGCAAAAATCTGTGCTGGAAACTTGCCATCAAGTTTGGTAGGACTTGGGGCTGCTTTACTGATTTGGTGCATTTGAAATCTAGGCTTGGTTGCACGCTGTCTGGGCTAGGTTGACCTGCAGTGAGGTGTGTTAGTACCTAATCTCTAGCAGGGCTCTTTGAAGTGAGGTCAGTGCAGCTTTTTTGTTTTTGTTTTTTTGAATAGGCCAGATGTTAGGGGTGCCTGAGTGAAAGGGGCAGAGTCACCCATTTCATCTATGTGTGGGGCCCATGTAGAACTGATAAATGAAATTGTTTTTAATTGTTCACTTTATTAATGTAACTTCTGTTCACCATTCACTACACTTGCCTACACTGTAACTTCTGTTCCATATTGTAATTCAAACCCCATTTTAAAACACTCACTCCATTTTGTAAAAGCTTCCTCCAACCTTCATTTTTGCAAACCCTGCTGTAATCTTATTAGTTTAGTTTAGATGTGTGAATGAGGTATGTATGAGTGATGGAATCAACCTCCAGCCCCAGCCTGTCCTGATGAGATAAAGTTCAAATACCAACGGCTGAAGACCTAGACAACAGCCCTAAACAAAGTAAGAAGCATCCACCCTAAAAAGAAAAGGACAACAGAAGGAAGATCAAAGCCAGGTCCAAGGCTGAAAGTCACGCCTGCAATTGATGGGTGATCAATCTAAACCCAGAGGCAGCGTGACACAGCAAGACCTATAGACTTTGAATCCAAACTAAAAGCCTATAAAAAAGAAGGGTGAGATGAGAGACTCTGGGTAACATTCTGCTGCCAACATGGAAGAACATCGGTGCCTGCCCAACAGAGATCCAGCTCAGCCTTGTGCCCAGCTTTCCTGGCCAGTTAGCTGCCACAAGCTACGAACCCAAGCTGCAAATTCAAGCCATGAACTTAAGCTATCTTCAGGACTGGTAACTATGCAGCAGCTGCAGAACACCTGATGAATGTGGGTGTGTGTGTGTGAATGTGTGTATGTGTGTGTGTATAGGTATTAGGTATAATGTGAATGTGTGTGTGTGTGTATAGGTATTAGGTATAATGTGTGTGTATAAGAATTAAGATATTAGTTATTAGTCATAAATTGTTATCATAATAAATGTGGCATCTTTGCCTTGTCCCCTTTAATAAGATCCTGCTGGTTTTTACTGGTCCAATATAATTGGTACAACACCCAGACTTTAAAAAGCACACAGGCTACCATAGACCTCCAGTGGCTGGTAAGACACTGGAGGCATCTGGGAGGCAAAAAGTATCAAAGCTTATCCATCTCTCTGACTGCTACCCCACGCTTCTTATCCATATGGCACTAATTATACTGTCAGGTATGACCCTGAGCAGATCAGCAGTGACCACAGGACTCTGGAAGTGAGGGCATGCAAGTGATGTTCTCATCCATCCTCCTGGTTGAAAGTAGGGGCCCAGGTAGGGGGACATGTGACTTAGAGATTAATGCGGGACTGCCTAGATGGTGTTGATGGGAGGGCTTTCAGATTCTCGACCAGGGGATGCTGTTCTGGAGAGGAGAACTGTTGGAAAGAGTTGGAGTCCACCTGACTGAGAAGGAGAAAAGCATTTTTAGACACTGATTTGCCAACCTACTGAGAAGGGCTTTAAAGTAGGTAAAAAGGGGGAAGGTGACAAAAGCAAAAAGGTGACTTAATTGGTGTCATAGACACTTGGCAGGATAAATTTAATGACTGGAACATTGGTATAGAGGGGCATAGCTCGTTCAGGAAGAACAGATAGGGAAAAAAGGAAGAGGGTGTTGCATTACACATCACAAATATATACACTCATTTTGAGGTCCAGAAGGAGGTGAGTGGCAGATCAGTTGAGGGTCTCTGTGTAAAAATAAAAGGGGAAAAAACAGGGGCAATGTAATGATAGCAGTGTAGTACATACCATCAAATCAGAAGAGGAGGTAGATGAGGAATTTCTAGAACAAATGATAGAAATATCTAGAACATAAGACTTGGTAGTAATGGGGGACTTTCAGTGCTCAGACATCTGTTTGGAAATAATACAACAAAACACAAAATGTCCAATAAGTTCTTGGAATGTATTGGGGATGACTTTTTTTTTTTAAAAGGAGGAAGTAATCCCAGGGGGTGGTGGCAACCATTTTAGATTTGATTATTCCTTATAGGGAGGAACTGATTGTGAATCTGAAGATGGAAGGCAATTTTGGGTAACAGCGTCCATGAAATGATAAGAGTTCACAATTTTAAGGAAAGGAAGAAATGTGAGCAGCAGAATAAGGACAAACTGTAACAAACTCATAGAATTAGCAGGTAAGTTCTCATGGGAAGAAAATCTGAGGGATAGAGGAGTTCAGGAGTGTTGGCAGTTTCTCAAGAAATAACATTGAAGAGACAACAGCAAATTACCCAGTGCTAAGGAAAAATAGGAAGAATAGTAAGAAGCCACTATGGCTCCATCTGGAGCTCTTTAATGACCTGAAAATCAAAAAGGAATCCAACAAAAAAGTGCTTTTATCCCATGAATAAATTGCTAAAGATGAGTACGAAAGAATAGCACAAGCATGTAGGGACAAAATCAGAAAGGCTAAGGCAATAAAATAGTTATACCTAATGAGGGACATAAAAAGCTATAAAAGTGTCTATAAATACCCTAGGAGTAAGAATCAGATGAAGTAAAGTGAAGGTCCACTACTTAGTGGGAAAGGAGAGCTAATAATAGATGACATAAAAAATGTTGGTGTTCAATGCCCATTTGCTTTAATCTTCGCTAAAAAAGGCTAATTGTGACCAGATACTTAGCACAATTAATATTAATAGCAAGAGGGAAGGAATACAAGCCAGACTAGGGGGGAAAACCAGGTTAAAGAATATTTAAATTAGATGTATTCTGGTCAGCAGGGTGTGATGAAATTCATCATAAGGTATTTAAGGAACTAGCTGAAACAGTCAGAGAATTATGGACCAGTCAGCCTAACTTTGATACCTGGAAAGACACTGGAACAAATTATTAAACAATTTGTTTGTAAGCACCTAGAAGATTGTAGTGATATAAGGAATAACCAATAACCAAGAACAAATCGTACCAAACTAATCAAATTTCCTTCTTTGACTGGGTTACTAGCCTAGTGGGTAGGGGGAAGCAGTAGCTGTGATATCTTGATTTTAGTAAAGCTTTTGGCACAATCCCCCATGACCTTCTTGTAAGCAAACTAGAAAACTAGAAAAATGTGGTCTAAATGAAATTTCTGTAAGCTGAGTATATATCTGGTTGGAAGACTAGAATCAGAGTCATTATGAAGGTTCTCTGTAGAACAAGGACAATGTTTCTAGTGGGATCCTGTAGGGGTCAATCCTGGATCTGGAACAGGGACTGCAGGGGAGCCCTCCTGGCACACACACCCTAGTCACCCCCTTCCTGCACCCTTAGCTACCCACTGCCATACAGCCCCTAGCTACCCACTCCCTGCACCCTAAACTATTTCCCCTGCCCCCACACAGCCCTAGCTAGCCCCCTCCCTGTACCAAGCTACCCCCTCCCTGGACCCTGAGCTATCCTCCTGCCCCTCCTTGCACCAAGCTATCCCCTCCCTGCACCCTGAGCTACCCCTCTGCCCACACACAGCCCCTAGCTATCCCTCTCCCTGCACCAAACTACCCCATCCTTGCACTCTGAGCAATCCCCCTGCCCCCACACAGCCCCTAGCTAGTCCCCTCGCTGCACCGAGCTACCTCTTCCCTGCACCCTGAGCTGTTTTCAAACTTTTTGAGGTGAGCCACTGTCATAAACAGATAGCTAAGGGTTAATGTCTCTTTCACCTGAAGCACCTGACCAGAGGACCAATCAGGAAACCGGATTTTTTCAACTCTGGGTGGAGGGAAGTTTGTGTCTGAGTTTTTGTTTTCTGTCTGCCTGCTTTCTCTGAGCTTTGGAGAAGTACTTTCTGCTTTCTAAACTTCTGTTTCTAAGTGTAAGGACAAAGAGATCAGATAGTAAGTTATATGGTTTCTTTTCTTTGGTATTTGCATGAATATAAGTGCTGGAGTGCTTTGATTTGTATTCTTTTTGAATAAGGCTGTTTATTCATATTTCTTCTAAGCAATTGACCCTGTATTTTGTCACCTTAATACAGAGAGACCATTTGTATGTATTTTTCTTTCTTTTTTATATAAAGCTTTCTTTTAAGACCTGTTGGAGTTTTTCTTTACTTCTAGGAAATTGAGTCTGTACTCACCAGGGAATTGGTGGGAGGAAGAAATCAGGGGGAGATCTGTGTGTGTTGGATTTGCTAGCCTGATTTTGCATTCCCTCTGGGTGAAGAGAAAAGTGCTTTTGTTTCCAGGACTGGAAACGGAGAGGGGGAGTCACTCTGTTTGGATTCACAGAGCTTGTGTCTGTGTATCTCTCCAGGAGCACCTGGAGGGGGGAAGGGAAAAAGTATTATTTCCCTTTGTTGTGAGACTCAAGGGATTTGGGTCTTGGGGTCCCCAGGGAAGGTTTTTCAGGGGGACCAGAGTGCCCCAAAACACTCTAATTTTTTGGGTGGTGGCAGCAAGTACCAGGTCCAAGCTGGTAACTAAGCTTGGAAGTTTTCATGCTAACCCCCATATTTTGGACGCTAAGGTCCAAATCTGGGACTAAAGTTATGATAGCCACCCACCTTTGAGTTATAATTTTTGGTTGCCTCTCCCCCCACCCAGACAGGTGGGTGGCCTGCTGAGGTGAGTCAGGGGGTAGAAGTGCTGCTCTATCCCCAGACCCTGTTGTGCGGAGCTGGCCCCTGCCCACCCAAACTAGAAGTCCAATCACGCCTATGCCAGAGTCCCCCTCCCCCAGCCCAGAGCCCTGAGTCCTCCTCTCCCCTGCTGGGCGCTGGAGTTTTTATAGCATGTTGTGGGGTCCTCTGGAAAAAAAAGATTGAGAACCCCTGGATTAGATGATTTCTTGAGATCCCTTCCAGCCCTACATGTTTTGATTCTATGGTTTTGATTTTTCTTGTAGTGGTGAATGTTCCCACTTCTTTGTAGCATTTCTGGTGTTTGTGACAGTGTGAATAATATCTAATATGGAGTAGAACAGTGTTAAGAATGATTTATGAAGGTCTACCAGCCACATTTTTGAATGCAGCCAAAGAGGTTTAAAATGGATCTCATCTAGCAAGCCTGGATCTGTCCATCTGGTTAGGAAGTAGAATGTCTAAAAGGGAGGAGATTTAGCATCCCAAGAAGACCTTCTTCTCCTCACTAGTCAGCCTCCCTGGGGATGAGGTTAAAGATATGTTTCCATACACTTATTTTGTGTGCCTTCCTTCAAAGGAGCGCAGAGATGAGGGCTGTCTGGTATGATAATAAGCCAGAACCTCTGGATTAAATCACTTTTGTTAAATAGGCTGTATAGAATAATGAACTCTGAAACCTCTGAGATCATCCAAAGTCTGGATATGGACCTGGGGCTTGAAAAGCAGGTCATGAGAATCTGAGAAGAGACACTGTAGAGGGCAGGGAAGAGAATGGGATAGTTGACAGCTTGCCTGTAATAAGAGAGTCAGAAAATAGATGTACTTTGCATAAATGTAATGTGTTATCCTTCTATTATTCTGTAACTAGGACAAGGATGCCTTAATTAGTTTAGTTTGAAAAATGTAAATCTTGATTTGTTCTATAAACTTTTCTTGTATTTTAGTACCTTTTTTCTTCAATAAATCTGGGTTGAGATTTGCAAAGCCACCTTGGAGATCAGTACATGAAATTCGCATTAATTTTGGTTTTTAAGATTGTAGATCTTCTATTGTTATGTATGCAATTACTCACAGGCTGTCCAAAGAGCATAAACCCCTTTTATCTTTGTGGGGAGGTAGTGTAAAGGGTGTCTGGAATATTACCCTTCTGAGAGGTAGCAGTTGAAGGGGCATGAACAAAGATGTCCACTTCCAGAAGGTGTTTCATAAAGTGCTGCAGTCAGGTAATGCAAGAGAGGAGCCTAAGAACAAAAGGGGAGATAAATGCTGAAAAGGGTGCAGATGACAGAGTTGTTTAAATCTATGCATTTTAAGTACTTATAAAGCACCTATTATCTTGGTATATAAACACCAAATGCAGACTAAGCACAGGAAAAATACCCGCCTCCCGCAAAATGTTCTCCTTTGTTCATTTCATCATGATCTTAGAGACGTCATTAAGATAAGGGCTTTATTGAAAAGATTGTGGGACTTTTATTTAGAACCAATTACCATCAGGCTTGGGCTCAATCTGGCCTTTTCCAGCAAGGAGTTCCTTTGCTGGCATCATCTTACTGAAAATACTGTGTCCCAAGAACCTGAATGTTTTATTCTGGATCTTTCCCTCCAGAGGAATGATGCACCAGGCAACAGACTCAGTAGGATGTATATGATGTGTTGACCTCTGGTTTAAGTAGGCCGTACTCCATTAAGGACATTATAAATTAGGACTGAGGCTTTGAATCTTAACATTGTTAAGCACAATGACAATATAAAAGGGCCAGATTTTCAAAGAAGGCTCCAGCATTCCACCTACCTGTTTTGTATATGGAACACCTGCCAGTTAGACAAAGTACATAATTATTTCTTTTACATTAGCAAATACCCATTTTTATGCTGGTGTAATACTTGGGGCCAGGTTTTAGACAACCTGAAAATTGAGTTTGTGAGAGTGCGAGATATTTTTATCCTTCATCATTAAGTTATAGACCCTAACTCATACAAACCAGAAGGAAATGCAATGTATACATAGTTTATGTTGGTTTAAGATGCTCACTGAAGCACAGCACATTAAGAGAATGAAAGAGTCAACAATACTTACTGCCTTTTTATAGACTCCACTTTTCCACTCAAGCTAGTTATAGAGCATTATGAATTATGGAGGCCAGTTGCCTCTGGAGAATGCCCTTTATTTTCTCTTACGTCATTGTACTAATAGAGATACAATTTGAACAGACCTAAGAAGGGTCAACATGATAAGGAGCTCCTCTGTGAATGTAGTGAAGTTCATTTAGAAGACTTACTGATGATCAGAGGCAAGCTTCGTACCATCAATATTAACTGAGACAGGTTCCACAGTTAGTGCATTTATTACCCACCTCAATAGCTGGTAAGATTTTCTCCTCTTTACTCCTTCTATATGTCATAAAGAAATTTATCAAATCTGAACTACTGAATTATTCCTTTTAACTAAATGTTTCCAGAATATTTTATTGGTGCCTTAAATCAGGAAAACTAGGTGTTTAGCATAAAAAAAAAAATCAAGATGAGGATAAAAAATGTAATTAAAAGAGAAATGCTTGTTTAAATCACAAAGCAGGCCGTAAGTAGAATACACAGATGAAATATACAGTAGTTAAGGGTCTGTCAAGCATTTCCCTACTGCAGTAGTGCATTATCAACCAAATGTGCTTTTAACTGCATCTCTTAGGAGACGCACCCTAGCAAGTCTGGAGAAACAAGAAAGAAACTTGAGCAATAGACAAGATGCACAAAGGAGAAACAAGGAGACATAAGTGTGAATGGATTGCCTGTGATAGGAGGAGACTGGATTCAATGACCCATGAGATTCCTTCCAGTCCTATGTTCCTCTAGAGTGCCTGAGAAATAAATTCACAAGTGTGAAAAATTGAAAAACATCAGAAGCAATATTTTCTTCTGTAAATGAGCAATAAGATGTAAATAGTTTGAGGTTGAGCTACCCACCACCAATTCAGACCTGGCATCATTGTGGCAATTGGCCCATGCTGTTTCAAGATTAGCTCTTTAAAAAAAACCAAAACACCTGTAACTTTCTTGTATAAGTTTGCGTAAAGTTTGATAGCCACAGTGACATGATTAACCCAGAGCTGGGTTAGTATAACTGACAAGAGACATGATATGATCTTTCATTGGTGAAATTACTTTTTTAGTGTACCGAATGCCCATTAGCCATTTTCTGTTTTGTTCATCCTAATTAATTGCTGGAAGATTTCTGCAGCAAACACTCTGACTACTTTTCTTGTGTTGTAAGTAAGACATATTAAAAAATGTACAGTGTATAAGAGGTTGCATTCTACCCTCCAGTCATCAAAAGATCAGGAGATATAGGCCTTTGCTCCCCAACTCTACTTTTCAAAACATGCTGTATGTTTCCAGTTATATGTGGGAGGTGTTTCTTGGGTTGTAAAAACTTCCACTTTTTTTTCACACAAGTAAGGTCTAGGGGTAGCATGGAGAAAAATATGGAGACTATTGTAGGAGAAGCAGACAAACAAGACATCAAGGTTGGCATTGCTGCAGGAGTATGTGTGGAATTGGAAAGGGTATAAGTAGGCTTGGAAGTATTAGGTTTTTATTGGTAAATGTCAGTAAACTGATTTCACCATCCATGCACAAATGGATGAAAAAACATTTCCATCAATAGTAGCTGAAATTCACAGACAAGCAAAGTAAGAAAAATTCTGCTTGAGAACTTATTCGAGTTTGATTTAAGGATACTTTATGTATCAACATCACAAGTCAAAAAATACAATTTGTGTGTTAACAGTTATAAAGCTTTAACTTTTTGAATCTCAGCTTCTACTGTCCCTAAATAATTATTGCCTGGCCCCCAAAATGTCCTTCAACTGTGCAAATGTAAAGTGATTAGAAATTGAAAAAATGCTTCAAACCCATAATTTTGTGCAGCTGTGAAAATTTAAATCAATACAACTAAAAATAGCTTAAAATAATCATCTATATTATCTGCCAAATTTATATTTGTAAGTCTAGACATAAGAGACTAAAGTGAATAGATGGTGACAGAATTGTACAAAGCTGTGAAGATGAGGACGAGATGTTTAAACTGGGTGTGAAGAGAAGAGCGAGGTAGGGAAGGGGAGTTGACACAGTCAGACAGACAGACAAGTAAGAAAATCTTAGCAATTGTGATTAGTATGATTGGAGTGGGAAGATGGTACTGGGAGTGTTGGGGAAGCCAGGTAAGATTGCAGTAATCAAGAAGAGGGCTGATGAGCTCTGCTATGATAGTTTTAGATGTATGGGCAGAAAGAAAAGTTTGAGTATGACACATTGTGTTGGGAGAAGAAGCAGGATTAATGACACTTTCCTACTAGTGAAACTAATCTCAACATGATGACTTCAACCAAGGGATTAAGGGGTCCTCTCTCCAGAATTCTCATAGTATAAATCAAAACAGCCTTATAAATAAAAATACCTTATCATTGCATTCTGGAGAGACCCTCATTGGGAACAGAATTCAGAGACAGGAATGACCTGCTGGCAACAGAGGGGAAGGATGGAGAACTGTAATGCTTATTGGCAAAAACCTCCCAACGTCAGACAGCTTGCACAGAAATGTAAAATCCTTCAAAATAGCAACCCTCTACAAAGGAAAATAACCAGACTCGTGGGAAGCAACTTTTGTAACCTTCAGCGTCTACACCCTAGTCCCTAAAGGAAATGTTTTTCTACCACTCACATATTGTCTGCAGATCCATGGTAACTTACCAAGAATTTTTGCTGAGGGCTAATGATATTTGGTAAAGAAATCTTTTCTGGAGGCCCAAGACATGCTCTTGCAGGCAAATTTGATGGCATTATAAAACATATTAAAATTACTGATGCTTAATTACTGATACAGCATGTTCTGAAGCTCCTATCGTTTTAGTCTTACTTAATTATCTTCAGTCTCAAACTACCTAATGTTCTAATTATACGGTTTCATTTCTGGTTAGAAATATTTGTGCAATAAAAAGATGTATTTACTAGCCTAGCCTCCCCTTCCCCAAGAGTGTTGTGTGTTTTAAAATAGCTGGAGCTTGTCAGTTGACAACAGCTGCTTTGCTTATTAGGGTCCATTTGCACTACAGATAGACAGATAGAACTGTGTTATGTGTAACTTGGCTCTAACATGGTTCAATGCATCCACATAGCATAATTCTTCCCAGCAGAATTGTGTTGACCTGTTTACAGCTACTACCCTTGAACTGTACATCACTGCATTTGGGAAATTGGGGCATCTGTTATATCCTGCCTCAGAGGCAGAGGATTATGGGGTTTTTAAGATTTCACCCTACCACACACTGAGTGCATTAGCATTCTGGGATTTTTTTTTTTTGCACTATCTTTAGAATCCATCAGAAGACATTTCTGAGAGGTTTGGCAATTCAGAAGGATACACACCCTGGCTTCACTTGTTTCATGCTTATCAGCAAGAAGATGATCAGAAAGCTCCTAGTAATCTGAAGTAGAATCAGAAAAGAAAATGACTACCGATGTAGAAGTTTGTATCTCTTCCTTGCTGAAGTCTTCCAGGAAGATTTAAGACCAAGTCGTTGTAATGCTGTAAAGTCAAGTGACAATGAGTGATTGACTGACATTTGAATTACCAGGTCCACTTTCACTTTCAGCATTGAGTGCCTTGATATTAAGGTACCAGTTTACTCCCAAGCATCAATCTTTGTGGATGAGGAAATATCCATTGTTTTGTGTCAATTGGCTGCTAATATGAACTACCACTGCCTTACTCACATGTCAGGTGTGTGTTAGTTCATGGTGGTATGAGGTAGATGTGTGTATGGAAAAAACACATGTTGTTGCAATCTGTGGTGGTCACTATTATCAAACATCTCTCTGATAATAGTAGCAAAGAATCCTGTGGCACTTATAGACTAACAGACGTTTTGGAGCATGAGCTTTCGTGGGTGAATACCCACTTCCTCAGATGCATGTCACCCACGAAAGCTCATGCTCCAAAACATCTGTTAGTCTATAAGGTGCCACAGGATTCTTTGCTGCTTTTACAGATCCAGACTAACACGGCTACCCCTCAGATACTCTCTGATAATAGAGCCACTCAGAAATGCCTTCTTTACAAATTTGGTGGAGCTGTCAACATAACCCAGTCTAGACTAATATGGACCTCATCATGGTTTAGTTTAGCATTTGAGCACCTGAAAACACTGAATGATTTTTATTCTTGCAACACTTCTGCAAGTTAGAGAATTATTATCCTCATTTTACCAATGAGGAACTGGGGCACAGAGAGTTTATCACTTCTCTGAGGTTACGCAGGCAATCTTTGGCTGAGCTGAGAACTAAAACCTGGCCTCCTGTTGCCTAGTACAGTGACTTATTTGCTAGATCGTCCTTCCTGCCTAGTTCCCCTTTACTTTGCTCTCCACAGAATGGCACTGAGCTATGCCCCCCATGTCTGGGTGCCTCGTGGCCAGGTAGGCTTTTGTGGATTGCTGGTTTACTACTATTAATAAGCTGATCCAAAGTGTGCACAATAGCAGGATTTTCAAGAACTCCAGCATGTGCATAAGGGAGTTGAATGGAACACTTTCCCCACCAGACACCGGAGAATGTAATGCCTACTGCAGTTCTTAAGGATTCATTCTACCTTTTGCTACTCTACGTAATGAAGCAATACCCTGACTACACTGATTCAGATTTTAACTGCGCTATGAGACTTTAAATAGATTTCCAAGGTGAAAGCTGTTTACTTGACAATCTTTGTGACAGCAGCGGAGAATTTTACATCATGGCCTGGAACAAAAAGATGTCATTCTAGAGGCCTGATATTCATTCTGGGTGAAATTCACCCACTGTGCAGAGGCCAGCATACAGGTTATGCACCACTTTAAGACCTAAGTGGTGCACAGGCTGTATGCTTGCTCTTTGCACAGGAGTTCATTTCATCCTGCATGAGGAAGGCTGGCTAGTGGGGGAGCTTAACAGCAGTCAGTGCCAGGAAAGTTAACTAGAAAGGGGAGGCCCTGTGGTTTCCCTCCCACCCTTTTTTTTGCCAATGTAATTGATTATGTTGGGATTTATTTATTTAATGGACTGAACTCTTCATGTGATAATCACTTACTTACACATAGCTGTCAGTGCAACAAATTAAACTGAGATTACTATATAAATGGTTAGCTGTTAGCTGGCTATAGTGCAGTGATATGTGATTTATAGCAGACTCAGCTTCTGTACTTTAATCCAAATGTGCCATTAGTTTTGCACAGCTTCCTAACTTAGTCTAATGACAATGTGTTAACAGATCTACAAACATGAAATTCCACAATGTACATGTTGCAAATTGGGCCAGAGGGAATTGCATTCCACAAAGATTAAGCACCATTCATTTTTGATGCTGGCTCTGCTTTGAACATTGGTTGTTCACAAAAAAAAAGGAATTATGGTTATTATTTTTACTGTTGTCTTTCTATTTTTTTGCGTAAGAGACTATAGTGAGGGTGTAGGTGAAGGAGGCCGACGTGGTTGCAAGAGTATATCTGATGTCAGTTTAAAAAAACCCAACAGATAGATTTTAAATTAAGGTGGGAGGTTTTTAAAACCTAACCATACACTTTATTATAATCTACAGATACTGGCATGTGAAAACAAGGAGCTTGTGTGAAGTTTGTCGCAGAGGGCAATGGTTAGGAGCTGGTATATATTGTCATAGTACTATTGACTTCAACAAACTTATGACAGTTTATGCCATCTGAGGATCTGCACCTTTGTCCTAATCCATCTCAGTAACTGAAGAGTATAATGATATCCCTGCACCAGTATCTTCATCTCTGGATCCTGTCACATGCCAAGAATTAACATTCTTTAAAGTGTTTCTCTGGAAGTGCAGCTTTTAGCACAAATGTGCTGACCATCATCTTGAACCAGGGACTACCAAAACCAGAATTATCGTACTTAAAACAATGGAAGATCTACCACACCATGGTGGAGGGTAATTATTATTAAATATCAATGTTTTGGTAGTGTAGAGAGATTCTGGTCAGAATCATGACATTAGGTGCTGCAGAGTCAGAAAAAGTCCCTTCTCTGAATGGTTTACCAACTAAAGACTCTACTCATATTTTTATTGGTCATCACAGAGTTCGGTAAGCAGGACTTTGAGTATGAAACCTCAGTAGTCCTTCTCAGCATAGTTCTTGATGTTAATAAATGTGATTACTTTGGTGGTTTCTTTTGGACTTTTATTTCTGATTAATTATTATATCTAGATCCATAAAACAGTGAACTCCCCAACCAATTACACACACAGAAGAAAAATTCCCCATTGTAAAGTTGAAACAGGTTCTTCTAGGCATTATAATACCAATATTTAGTCAGATTTTATATAGATTTTTCACAAGCCATGACATTCTTGCCTAAGGCCAAGTGGAACTCAAAAAGGTGTGCAATTCTTTATTCACTTTGCAAACATTAAAAAAAATGAAATAAATTACTTTTTTCCAAACTGATCTTTGCAACTGGTTAAGGTACCAGCAAATGCATGAGCAGCAGTAGAAAATGGTCTTTGGAAATTTTAATTTTTGATCCATCTAACCATATGATCACTACAAGCAGCAATTGCTAAAACTGATTGCCAGTGTATATTGTCTTCATAGAGTTCACTGGTGCTTTACCTTTTATAAGTGTGCTTCCATTTCAGTTTTTTTCCACTGTTCTCTGTACAACGAATGGCCATTCTAGTCATTCTTCTCAGATTGGTAGTGAAGAATGAGCTACAGCAGGAAAAATAGCAGCATGAATTGAAGTTATGGATCCAGCCCATTTAAGCTTTATTCCAGCAAAGCCTTTAGGCACCTGCTTTAACTCTGGTTAAAATACAAAATAGTCTATATATTCAGTGCAGCCTAAGTAACCATTTCTATAGGAATCATATTGTTTCCATTTTCTGTTGTTTATCTCTGTAAATTATCTCTGCAGCATTAACAGTTTTTATTTGTTTCTATTTTGTCTGGTGATGCTACAGTCAATATATTCCATATATACTCGCTCATAAGCTGGGTCATTTATAAGCCAATATCCCCAAGATAGATAAGTAAAAATGGAAAATTTGTATAACCTGTTCATAAGCCTACCCTATAATTCGGGGGTCAGCAAATTTTGGCTCCCGCACTGGTGGATAAGCCGCTGGTGAGCTGAGTTGGTTTGTTTACCTCGAGTGGGCATGGAGGTATACCTAAGTAAACAAAGTGTCCTGGTGCACTTTCACCGGGAACATTTTTTGTGGGGGAGAAGCTGAGTGTTGGGGAGTAATCCCTGTGACCACCTCCCACATGACCCCACCCCCAGCCCGGGACCCCCACACTCTCCCCATTCTATCCCTTCCCACCTTATCTGGGGAGGGCCAGGGGAAGATGTCTCTGGCCTGGTTGGAGCTGCTCCGGCAGCTGGGGGGAGAACAGCGTGACCAGAAGCGGAGAGATTCTGGTCACCTCTCTTCTCTTCTGACTGTGCTGCCTCTCCTTGCTCTCTTTGTTGGGGGGAAGGACTGTGTTCCACCTCTCCCTCTATATACCTGTTCATAAGTCGACCCCCTTCTCTGACGCTTCCCTTTCTTACTAAAAAAAATCGACTTATGAACGAGTATATATGGTACCTTTTTAAAAGAAAAAAACCTAACAACAACAATAACAAAACCTACAACAACTTTACAGCAAGAAATACTGCAATTTACAAGAGCTCTGCAATTTTAGCTGTTTAGCTGTAGCACTGCTTTATGATCAGGAATACTGCTACAATTTAATATTTATCTTACAATAATTGCCTTGCTTATGTGAATCACTAGACTCCCAAAGAACATTTATTCTTTGCATTGAACTCTATATTCCTTTGTAGTGTTTTTGGTACTTTTCCTCAATTACAACAGCAGTCAGTTTTTGTAGTCAGTGTGCATAAGTCCTTGTTGTAGTAATAGCAGTTATGTGTGTCCCTCAAAGAACAGAATAGCATTCTTATATACATTTTAAAAAAGTTTTAGATTAATATTTATTTTTGTGTAAAATAAAAAAAACTGTCAAGATTAGATACTGAAGTTTGTTCCCAACAGTCTCTCTAGAGAGAAGATGATCATAAAAAAAGTTCCCTACATTTTCCAGTTAACTGAACAGTGCAGACAAGGAGCGACCAGTGTGCCTATAGGATGAAATTGACAACCTATTGTGACATTGCACTCCATAATGTTCTCTTGAAATATGCTTATCAGTGTAAATATGTAATTGGAATATGCTTTATGCAAAAGGTCTCTTGTAAGGTATCATTACAGAGCTTATAAACTACTGAGTATGTTCATCCTATTTGTTTCAGAATAGCAGCCATGTTAGTCTGTATCCACAAAAAGAACAGGAGTGCTTGTGACATCTTAGAGACTAACAAATTTATTTGAGCATAAGCTTTCGTGGGCATCCAAAGAAGTTGGCTATAGCCCACGAAAGCTTATGTTCAAATACATTTGTTAGTCTCTAAGGTGCCACAAGTACTCCTGTTCTTTTTGCATCCTATTTGTATGAATGTATCATTCTTGTATCTGAAGCTAGAAATATCAGGTATAACTCTGAAGTACTATTGTAATTATGCAATGGGCCATTGATGGTGGTTTAGAATCTTGATGGCTCCCATTGACTAGGACAATTGGCTCCGTTTACTTGCAAGCCTTCCTGTGTTGTGTAAGCCATCCCAGGAAGAATGGTGGAATCCATCTTAAACCTAGTGCTTTACCATTTAGAAGGAGGGGTAGGGATTCAGAGAGACAAAAGGTTCCCACCTTGTGCTAAAGCTATAAAAGGGGGGGTGGAAGAGAACAAAGAGGGGTCCCAGTCATGAGAAGGCCCCTGCTTTTCTCCTAAGATGCGTGCTGGAACTAACAAGGACTGTACCAGGGGGAAGGAGTCTAGTCTGTGAAAGAAGCTTATTGGAATATCTCTGAGGGTGAGATTTACCTGTAAACAGTTTCTTAACATATTAGGCTTAGACTTGCGTGTTTTGTTTTATTTTGCTTAATAACTTACTTTGATCTGTCTGTTATTACTTGAAACCACTTAAATCCTACTTTTTATACTTTGGCTTATTAATTAACCCAGAGTACGTGATTAATATTATTTTATTACACCAATGTTAGGTAATAAAGCAAGTCCTCACTCACCTCTCCAACACCCAAGCTCGTGCGGAGTTGGAATTTTGGGCACACAATTCTGTCAGAGACCAGACACTAATGCGTTGATCAACGGGCTCACACTACCCCAAAAGCTTTAGAATAAGTGTGGCGCCTTTATTAGGGGTGAGCATCAATATTTATACACAGAAGTAAACAAAGTGATTAATAAAAGATAATGGTCATGCATAATCAATCAAGATTTTACAGGAAGAGCAAGTTTAACAAGTAAATGCATAGAGATAAAGGCTAATGGCTACTTGAGGAAGGGGGTGTCATGAGTAGTTTGCAGGTCAGTGCTTTGTTCAAAAAAAGGTTCAGAAAGGATTATGCAGAGACGGCCAGTCTGGGTGTTTTTTGGCTCCAAAGTTCACCAAAAGTTTAGACCCAACATTCCTCCATTTGTAGCTTTGAGATAACTATTAATCAAAAAGCTACACCCTATTTCAAGATCTCAAGGGCCGCTTGGCAATTTCAGCCTGGGCCAATTCGAAGAGAGTAAGGCTTTTAGTTGAAGTGGGAAAAGAATAAACTGACTTACATGAGTTTATGAGGGAAGGGACACACTGAATACAGCAACACAGTATTATAAGGACTACCATGGCCCCAACAACACCCACCAAGAGGTTTTTAACCCACCCAAATCCGGGCAGCCAATTCCATAAGGCTCCCCACCAATCATAAGGTGGCTGGCCAGAGGAGTAGTTTTTAGCCATTTCCCTTAGGTGTTTGGTACGTTGAAAAGTGTCAGAGTAGGTGTCATTTACAAAAACACAGCATTCTTCATTTATGAGGGCGCAAGTTCCTCCCTGGGCTGCTAACATCATATCTAAAGCCATTCTGTTTTGCAAAGCCAACTGGCGCAGCTGGGACATTTCCCCGGCCTGGTTCTCAAATAGGGTTGCAGTTTCATTGGTCAAAGATTCTAATAGTCCCTGTAGACGGATGATGGCACCCTTCAAGCTAGTGTGACCAGCCCACCGCTGCCAGGACAAACCATCACGGAGATTAATATCTCTGTCAGTTTCACGGATGTTACGAACGTGGGGAAAATGAGGGGGAGTGAGGGAGATCCGAGAAGGCGGTGCTAGCCATGCCAAATAACATGACCCTGCCCAATCAGGGGAGAGAAAATAATAAGCCTTGGGCCCGCACACCCAGTATGTTCCATATAATGCGTTTTGGGTATTCCATTTCTCAAAGTAGGAGGTAACCCACCACCTGTTGTACCACTGTTCCCCTGGTAACGCAGAGGGGTCGTTGTGTGAACTGCAGAGGCACAATTTGGTAGTGTTGTCCTCAAAGGGCAGTGTAGTACTGCTTGAGCAGTTGTAGAAGGCAATTGTGTATCCTTTAACAATTAGTTGGACACCCTCGAGATCTGAGCAGGGCTTTTTAAAAACTGACTCTGAAAACCTGCCCCTCCATGAAAAAGTTGAAAAGGTTGGATCGGGGTGAGGGATCCACATATGGGATAAGTGGGATGCGCAAGGCTTGAAGCCAAGATTTTTACTAAAGGCGGTGCCATTAAAATATATGTTGCATTTACTTGTTCCCACAAAAGTTGACCCTTTTTCTTTAACAAAACACAGTGATCCTGTTTGATTGGTTACCCTGAGATATTTGTTAATTGGCACTTCTGTTTTGTCCCATGTAAGATTGGGTTGGACTGGATCTTTTATTCTAGTCGGTGGCATCCAAGTCATATTAGCAGTGGTTAGGGGAATGGGTGTGAAGGGGAGTCCCTGTGCTGCATTTACTGGAAATTGAGTACATACCCAGCAATCACTTCTATTTCCTAAAATACGAGTTTTAACCTCGTGGGAATATCTAATAAAAGCATTATCTTCATAAGCAGAAAATAAACTGAAAAAGCATAAAAAACATACAGTTGTCAGAATAAAGGGTCCTCTCATTTTTTTCGAGTTAATTTAAGTCTAATGTCTGAGAGAGGTAAGCTGGTCCACTGGTCGAAGGCAGTGTCCTCAGTGGTGACAAGAGCTGCTGGTCCGTCACTGTGGTCCACTATGGCTGGCTTGACGTGGGAGTGGTGGATCCAAGATTTGCGTCCTTCCAGGAACACTGCAGTCTGGGTTGTCAAAAGAACCTGGTGGGGTCCAGTAAACCTTGGCTGGAGGGTGTCGTCACGAATGAACTTTTTGGCCCAGACGAAGTCCCCTGGTTGGAACGGGTGGATTTGTTCCTCCAGCGGCACGGTCTGGGAAAACTGCGAGGCTTTCCAAAGGGTACGGAGGCGAGCCTGTAGGGAGAGAAACTGACACGCAGTCATATGATCCCCTCCCAATAGTGAAACATCAGCACGTGGTAGCGCCCCGCCTTTGAAAGGGGGGTGTCCATAGAGCAGTTCAAAGGGGGATAATCCCAATGCGCGGGTTGGGCGAGTACGAAGGTGAAACAGGACCAAGGGAAGTACCTGAGGCCACTTTAATCCTGTTTCCTGACAGTATTTAGCCAATGTAAACTTAAGTTCCCTATTCATACGCTCAACTTTCCCGCTAGACTGGGGGTGGTAGGGTGTATGAAAGGAGTGTGAAATGCCCAGTCCTTGTTCTAAATGGCCAAGGACATGACCAGTAAAGTGAGGTCCGCGATCTGAGTCGAGCACAAGAGGGATGCCAAAACGGGGTACAATATCTCTAAGGAGAATCTTCGCCACTGTGGCAGCAGTACAATTAGCAGTAGGAAAAGCTTCGACCCAGGAAGTCAGAGGGCAAACCAAAACAAGGAGGTGCTTTTTCCCAAAAGCCTTTGGCATATCTGCAAAATCAATTTGAAGATTTTGAAATGGAGCAGCAGGCGGAGGTCTTCCACCCTTAATTTTGTTAAGAGGTGGAGCAGGTCCATTACGCTGACATGTGCTGCATGCTTTCACTATTGATAGGCAATAGGGTTGAATGCCTGGAGCATACCAAAAGCGGGCGATAGTGTCCACGAGGGCGTGCGTGCCGTAGTGACCCCCTTTATCATGGTGCCAGCGAACTGCCACGGGGTATGTGGAGCGAGGGAGGCAGGCTCGGCCATCTGGCATAAGCCAGGTCCCTTTGACCAGAGTGGCCCCGAGGCTTTCCCATGATTTTAGTTCAGCAGCGGGTACTGGTACGGGGTGCGGTGGAGTAAAGGAGGAGGTTGCAATAGCCAATGTGGGCATGGCTAAAGGTAAGGTGGCAGCCTTCTTGGCGGAGGCGTCAGCCAGGGCATTCCCACGGGTAACGGGGCTGCTATCTTTAGTATGGGCCCGGCAGTGAACTACAGCCAGGACAGAGGGTTTTTGGAGGGCGTCCAAAAGCTTGTGGATGAGGGGGAGGTGCTGAATGGGTTTACCGGCAGCTGTCTGGAAACCTCGAAACTTCCAGAGGTGGATATGACAATGCACAACTCCAAAAGCATATTTGCTATCAGTAAAAATGGTAACGGTCTTACCAGCGGCCAACTGGCAAGCTTGGGCCAGGGCATAGAGTTCAGCGGCTTGGGCTCCCCAGTTGCCTGGCAGTGAGGCGGCCTCTTGAATGTCCCATTCAGAGGTGACAGCATAACCAGTGAAACGCTTGCCATCAACATAGAAGGAGCTTCCGTCCGAGAAGAGGATGCAATCGGGGTTGTCCAGTGGCACGTCAAACAGGTTGTCTCTTATCTGTAAGATGCTGTAAACTACTTCCACACAGTCGTGCTGGTCCTGGGGGACTGGCAGGTCAGGAAGCAAGGTAGCTGGATTAAGGGGTCCACACCTTTCAAAAATTAGGTTAGTGTCTTCTAAGAGTTCGGCCTCTAGCTGTTGCTGACGATGGGCCGAAAAGACTTGGGTTGTGCCCCTACGCAGAAGGGCTGACAAGGCATGAGAGGTCCAAACCGTGGTAAAATGACCCAGGGTTAGGCTCTTTGCCTTTGTGATCAGCAGGGCAGCTGCTGCCAGAGTCCGGGTGCAGGATGGGGTTCCCTGAGCGACAGGGTCGATTTGCTGAGAGTAAAAAGCAAGCGGGAAATGGTGGGGCCCGCTCAGCTGGGTAAGGACACCACTAGCAATTCCGCCCCTCTCATGGACAAAAAGGTGAAAGGGTTTGCTGTAATTGGGGGGGCGGAGAGACATGGAGGAGGCCACACTGTCCTTGAGTAACTGAAAGGCTTGAATAGTGTCCGGGGACCACTGCAAAGGGTCAGGAGCAAGGTTAGCAGTGAGTCGGTGGAGCGGTTTGCTTAACTCCCCGCAGGACGGCAACCAGGGGCGACAGAAGCCAATTAATCCTAAGAAACCTCGAAGTTGTTTCTTGGTGTTCGGTAGAGGGCAGTTTTGAATAGTCTTTATGCGGGCTGGGTCCATCTGTCTTCCTTCTGGGGTTAACAGGAAGCCCAGATATCGGACCTTCTGTGAGACCCACTGAATCTTTTTAGGGTCTACCTTGTGGCCTCTGGTGTGTAGGTATAATAAAAGTGCCTTACCATCGATGCGGAGGGCAGCTTCTTCGTGATTACCTAATAGGATGTCATCTACGTATAGGACCAATGTGGATCCCTGCGGACTGGTGAAACCTTCCAAGTCGTGGCGGAGGCACTGGCTGAAAATCGTGGGGCTGTCTCTGTAGCCTTGAGGAAGTCGTTGCCAGACATAACTTTGTCCCTCCCAGGTGAAACCAAAGAGATACTGAGAGTCTGGGTGCACAGGAATGCTGAAAAAAGCTGATTTTAAGTCAATAACAGTGAACCACTCAGCATCCCAGGGGATTTGGCTGATGATAGTAGCTGGGTCAGGAACTACTGCATGAAGAGGGACCACATACTGATTAACAACTCGTAGATCCTGTACAAAGCGCCAACGAACAGGGTCTCCGTCCTTTTTAGGAGGCTTTTTGACAGGCAGTATAGGGGTGTTACAGGGAGTGCGCTGAGGGCGGACTAGCTTTTGTGCAATGAATCCCTCGATAATGGGGCGGATGCCCTCCCGGGCTTCCAGCGACAGGGGGTATTGAGGGACTGACGGGGGGGTTAAGGAAGGCTTTACCTGAATCCTTACGGGCTCTGCCGAAAGGAGCAGGCCAACATCAGTGTCAGAAATTCCCCAGAGGGTTGAAGGCAAGTCAGTGAGGTCAGGGGAGAGAGAGAGGGGTGTTTCCCAATTACCCTGAGTAGGGGCCGAATCTCCTAATACTGTCATCAATAATCCTACCCCTTCAGGAGTGCAGGTTAAAGTAGCCTCAAGCTTACAGAGTAAATCCCGGCCCATCAAAGGGATCGGACAAGCTGGGGAAAAAAGAAAACGGTGAGAAAAACATTTATCAGCATAAATAACATTCAAAGGCAAAGTGAGTCCCAGAGACTGTGGGTTGCCCTCCACCCCAGTCGCAGTTTTAACCTCAGAGGATAGCCAGGGAGAGGGGGCATGATTTAAAAGAGAGAAAGTAGCCCCAGTATCAATGAGGAAAGAGACAGGCAGTCCCTGGACTGAAAGGGTTAAACGAGGCTCTTTGCTGGGAGGGGAGAAAGTGAGAAAGGAGCCGGCTAAAGACATTAAGGAAATAAGACCATCACATTGTTTGCCTTCGCCCCCGGGGTACCGTCATTGAGGAGGCTGAGTTTGCTGCGGCTGCTGCTGTTTCCCGTAGTTGATCCAGGCCTGGGGGATGGGCTGAGCTGGTGGTGCAGGGGTGTATTCCTCACTTGTATAAGCATCTGCGGATGCAACCAGACCCTCTGGGCGTCCCCAGGGGCATTCACGTTTAAAGTGACCAGGCTGTCCGCACTGAAAACAATTTCCTGATGGCTGGGGTCGCCAGGACCCTCTTCCCCGGGCACCCTGGAATCCCCTGCCACGGTCACGGCCTTTGCCTCGAACACCACCGTGAAAAGCTAAAGCCATCAGCTTATATTCTTCCTTTTTCTCTTTCTTTTTACTACTTTCCCTTTCTTTCTCCCAGGCAAAATCAGCTACTTCCAACACTGAAGTGACTGACTCACCTCCCCAACCAGGGCGAAACTTTAAGAAGTAATCCCTTACAGGGGGCACCGACTGATTCACAAAAAATGAAATAAGAGTAGGGTGGTCTGCTTCTCTCTCAGGATCCATCTGAGTGAACATTCGGGCCCCCTCCAATAGCCTCGACCAGAACTTTCTGGGCGGCTCATCAGATTCCTGCCGAATCTGCATGAACTTAGCCTGATTAGGCGAGCGGCGAGCCATTTCCTTGAGTCTCTCTAACAATCGCTCTCTATCTGTTCGCAGCTGAGTCAGCCTTAGCTGAGTCCAGTCTAGGGGATTCCAGCCAGCGGCCAGATCCCGCCTATCCATCCAAGTAAGATTAGCTGCATTGCTATCTCCCCATGTCCTTTCTGCCATCCACAATCTACTACGTTCTTCTCCGGTCAAAACTCTACTTAACAACTGATCCACATCCGTATAAGTAGGATTATAACTTAAAAACAATCTTTCTAGAAGTTCTATGATCTTTCGGGGATTTTCCCCAAAAGACCCTGACAACTGTCCCCACTCTTTCAAATCCCATTCTAGCCATCCTTTATATTCCACAATACTAGCATGTTGCAATCGTCCATCATTGCCCATATAAGGTTGATCGTGCACCTGTAAAGGCATCTCTCTAACTATACTTTTATTATTCGCAAGAGATTTGACGGAGACATCCTCTGGGCTATCCTCAGGGGGGGGGCATGCACCCTGCTGTACCTGCTTGGACCTAAGCCTAGTAACTACTCCTCCCGAGGTTTGCCCCTCCAATTCCTCCTCATCCTTCTGCACAAATTCCAATCTGGGATCCTGCAGATTCCCCTCTGCTACAAGGAGAGAGTCCCCCTGCGGAGGAATAGGGGCAGGTGCAGAGGGGACCAGCTGACGAGTCAAAACACGCCGTGGTCTACACCCTTCATCGAAATAACCTGGAGGGGGTTCACTCTCGGGAGAGTACCTGACTGCCATAATTTTTAAAGATTTCCACAGCTCTGCTGCTGTGTCCCAACAAAACCAGTAACATAACTGTCCCGGATGGTCTTTTTCGATCTGGCTCTTTACTCCTCTTAAGGCAGCCTGCTCGAAAGAGCCATACGAAGGCCACCTCATCTCCGAGTCGGCCAATACCGCGGTATACCCAGTCCAATTCCTTACACATAGTGTGTACAACTTCTTCCTAGACATTCCTGTCTGTACTGGGAGTTTCCCTTCGTTCCATAACTTATTTACAATCCCCAACGGACTCTCAAGAGGCACGCTAGTCCCTTGACCCATGGTGTCTGACAGGAGCCCTCCAACTGGCGTTTACCCTGCTGTCCAATACACGACCCCTCAATATTGAATTGGCTAGGAGAAATCTCCTGTGGCGCCTTGCCAATTCATATATGAGTGGTCTGACCACTGGACAGAGCTACCGCACCAGAAGGAATCCCGGACGAGCCCCCAAATTGTTAGGTAATAAAGCAAGTCCTCACTCACCTCTCCAACACCCAAGCTCGTGCGGAGTTGGAATTTTGGGCACACAATTCTGTCAGAGACCAGACACTAATGCGTTGATCAACGGGCTCACACTACCCCAAAAGCTTTAGAATAAGTGTGGCGCCTTTATTAGGGGTGAGCATCAATATTTATACACAGAAGTAAACAAAGTGATTAATAAAAGATAATGGTCATGCATAATCAATCAAGATTTTACAGGAAGAGCAAGTTTAACAAGTAAATGCATAGAGATAAAGGCTAATGGCTACTTGAGGAAGGGGGTGTCATGAGTAGTTTGCAGGTCAGTGCTTTGTTCAAAAAAAGGTTCAGAAAGGATTATGCAGAGACGGCCAGTCTGGGTGTTTTTTGGCTCCAAAGTTCACCAAAAGTTTAGACCCAACACCAATATACCGTATTATTTATTATTTATTTATTATTTAATACCTGGGGGAGCAAACAGCTGTGCATATCTCTTTATCAGTGTTGTAGAGGATGGACAGTTTATGAGTTTACCCTGCATAAGCTTTATACAGAGTAAAATTGATTTATTTGGGGTTTGGATCCCATTGGGGACTGGGTGTCTGGGTGTTGGGGATAAGTGACCTGTTGAGCAGTTTTTGGTTAAAATTTGCAGCCTTGGGGCATGGACCAGACTTGGGTCTATGTTGCAGCAGGCTATCATGTCTGGCTCAACAAGACAGGGTTCTGGAGTCCCAAGCTGTCAGGGAAAACAGACTCAGAGGTAAATTTAGCATATCAGGTGACAGTCCCAAGGGGGTCTCTGTGACCGAACCCATCACACCTATCCCCAGAGTAACTGGTTTTTGGGCAAGGATATCCATGAAGACTTAGGGTAAATGGAATTCTTTCCCCAACCTGTGGTTTGCAGAGCTGTGGCACAGCTCCTATTCCAGCCCTCAGGCTGAAATAATGGTTGCTGCCCTCCAGTTTTCTGTGCCAATGCAACTGTATAGTCAGTATGTGTATATTACTGAGTTATGTTTAATGCGGCATCTCTGTAGGGCTAAAAACATGCTGTTTTTTATGTTGAAGCAAGCTATTTTAGCTAATTTTCAGAGGTTTATAGGGCTCCTTCTGAGCTGTGGGAAGTTAGGCCGATGGTAAGTAAGGCACCTTGTAGACAGATAGATGTGGAAAATTGACCAAAGAGTATTTTTAAAACTCTAGGATATCTGTAATGTATGTGGCAGACAGAAAAGAGAGCACATGGTGATGTAGTGTGGTGCTGTATATAGGTTTTATTGGTACTCTTTTGGGGTGACTTGAGGTTTTGCCACTTGTGAGTAATATGGCCAATACAATTTTTATACTGTGCCACACCAAACAGTAGACAATACAGTATGCCGCATGTGAGGAGTTAAACCTTGAGTAATTTTTTCTATATATGTAAAATCATTTTGATGTGAGATACTTTTATGCTATTAAACAATTGCTTTGAAATACTTGACAGGTAACCTATGATGCTTAAGTAATTAAACTCCCACCTACCATAAATTCCATTTTGTAATAGCATAATAAATGGCACTGTAGTTAGTAGCAGCATGGCTACTTTTAATGTGTCTGTGATAGCATTATTAAGGCTACTGCTGACATAGGATGTTTTACAGCTTCACAAAAAAAACTAAAGCATAAAGTAAAGTGACTATTTAATACGTAGGACAAAGTTGCATACTGTTCTATTGTTTCTTAATAAATCCGAGCAAAGTAAATAACAATGGCAAGATTTAGCATGAGGAATATGAGCGATTAGACAGCTGACTGTATGTATCTTGAAACAAGCAAGTTAACATGTCTATTATTATTGAATTTTAAGGGACACATTCACGATTTCCTTGAGGCCCATTTATGCTTCTCCAGTAGCATAGAGGGCACAGCAGATCTCCCCAATACTGAGGTGGTGCAGCTGAGTGTTGGAATGATAATATCTATAAAACAGCCGTAGTGTAAAAACATTAGCTATTGAAATTATCAAGTTAAACAAGAAACAGAGAAGGCTGAGTAGATTCTATCTGTCAGTTCTGAGCTTCCATGTTTAGAATAGGCAGTATATTAGCCTTAAGTATGTTGTTTTACCAGAACATTTAAGCATCTAGCTCTTTTCTCTTTTTCTAGAGATGCACCTAACACAGATCTCCAAGACTTATTATACCATCAAACTGTAGGTGATTGTGATTTTTTGGACCATCTCTGTTTTTCATAGATCTCGCATTGCAATGGGCGAACTGTTCTGTGTCAGTCTAGCTCCCTCTCCCACAGTGTTATTTATTTTGGACACAATTTGTAGAGAGAGAAGGAGGGAAAGGAAATAGGTGAGAGTTAGAAAGTCAAAGCTGCAAATCATGGCGTTGTGAAAATGTTGAGGAAAAAACGGTCAGTTTTTATTGTCACAAAAATTGTGCTGTAAGTGAAAAATAAAACTATGCTGTGCTAGAACTTGTGATCTGTTTTCTTCACCTCTCTTTCTCAGTAGATCCTTTCATTTGCACAGACTGTCGGTATAAAGAATCCCTGTGGAATTTTTTAACTGCTTCCCCATGCTTTATCTTGATTAAACTTCTCCACTTTACTATCTCATCCATCTTCTATCAGGAGATTGTATACTAGAGAGAGGGGGAGGCTTGATGATTTTCACAGCTATTTTATCTCCCTCCCCTGTGACTCTATGAATAATAACTGGCATTAATTGACGGGAAATATTTAATCTATTTAAATGGAAAAATTACAGTATAAGTGTTATTGATGCTAGCTGGTTCATACAAGTTATGTGAACCAGTTAACCAATCTTGCAGGGGTTTTGGGGTCCAATCCTCCAAGAAACTCCATAACCCCGAAGAGTTTCTCTATCCACCTCCCCACCCTGCATCCTGGGTCCTCTACTAGACTCTTGTCTTTTTTATCTTCTGTGGTTGGCTGAGGAGTGACTTGAACTTGAATACCTCCTGATTAGAGCTTTTCTCTGAGCTCTTCAGAAGGTTCCAGGAAGGGAAATAGTGAATACTCTTTCACTGAAAGTGTTACATTTTCTGGGCAGGTTGATGTGGGAGACAGTGGTGGCTATATTCTATTACTGAAAGGATTCCATCTGGTGGGGAATGAGTGGCAGGCTGCACATGTATTCTGGCACAGAACGTTTATTCTTGCTATGGAGGTAAGTAGCAACAAGGGTGTTGCATGCATTTCTACAGTGAAAGACTTATACATGCAAAGATTCACTTACTAATTGAAACACAGAGGCTATGTCTACACCACCACTTATTCTGGTATAACTTATGTTGCTCAGGGTGTGAATAAGACACCCTCTAAATGACATAAGTTACACTGACTAAAGCACTGGTGTGAACATGCTATGTTGGCGAGAGAAGCTCTCTCACCAACCTAGCACTGTCCACACAGGTGCCTAGGTCGGTGTAACTTATGTGACTCAGGGGGTGGCTTCTTCCCACCCCTGAGCAATGTTATTTATACTGACCTAAGCTATAGTGGGTACATAGCCTAAGTTCCTGATGGGATGCTATTGCCCATTACACAGTGTTGCTATATATGTATTTTTGGTATAAACAGAACTGTAAGCATGAAATCTGTCCTAATTTCACAAAATCTTGTGCTAGCAAAAATGAGCCCATTTTCCCTACGGAAACTTGTGAAATGTTGTGAATTGGTAACTGTTACCACCCAAATTACCATTTCCCCTCCCCCAATTTTGCGGATGCAAAAATGGGCAAATGTAATGATGGAAAATGTCACTTTTTCCTTCATTTCCAACAGGTCTAGTAAAATGCCCTTGTTTCCTGTAAAGGTGCAATGGTAATTCTCTTTCTTTTAAATCCAACCTGCCAGTGTAAGTCAAGGTGCTTTTCAGGAAGGCTGAAAGTTGGTCTAAAGGCCTGCAAATAAGTGATACGTTTCCATAAAAGGTGGAACTAATACTATTATGGATCTTGCTTTCTTCAGTTGTACTCTTAAAATGGTTGGAGAATGGGGAGTAGTGAGAAGGGGGAGAAAAGATGATAAAAAGTGAATGAACTTTTGCTTCTTGAAAAATGAGCCCTTAAGTACATGACCCTTGGAGTCAATAACACACTTGAGTGGGTTCATACAGTTCCCATTGAGGTCAAAACTTGTTCCCGAATATGGTGGTAAAATATACTTCTGGTTACGCCTCAGAGGGCAGAGTGCCACAGTACAACTACAGCTCTGTTCCGTGCATCTGTCGGACACAATGTGCTAGTTCCAGCATTTGTAATAGCAGGAAGACATTCACTGAGCAACAGAATAACAGTGAGAAGCTGAGGCTGTTTCAACAGCTGTTCAGACAGTCACAACTCCAGTTGCTGAGTCTGAGTTTATTTGGGAAGATGGGGACTGTTGATTATTTAAAAAAAAATCTCTTCCTTTTTTCCTCTTTGAAACAGTTTGCTAGCTCAGCATGGGAAAGGGATTTTCTGTGGCACAGAATAACTTTTCTCAGGCTGCGCTGAAGATAAATGGTACGCATTGAAGCATAAGTTATATCACCTGCATCTGTACTTGCTTAATAAATTGTCTGACTGTATTGGACTCACTAAGTTTAGCTTTATAAATATTTGCTAATCAGGCTGGGTAGTTTGCAAGTATCAGAACTGTTTGTAATGCATACATTATTAGTCACAAATGGCATAGTTTTCTGTACCATTTGAATAGCTTGCTGAAAACTGTGTTTTACTGAGTAAATAGTGTTTTAATAACCATGCAGGGGTTTTACCTGCTGTAGTAAATGGATTAATAAAGCAGGTCAGAGCTTGGTAGATGATTTTGTATTCAATTCTGTAGGAAATATGGAAACTTAGATTTTTTTTAAATGTTAACTTCTTAGAAATTTTCCAAAGTACCAGAAGAAGATCTGCTAGACACTTTCTAAAAATCCTGGACACAGGTTTTGTGGATTTACTCTGGTGAATCTTCCCAGTTGGTGAAAGTAAACTAAAGAAATTAGATAAAGCTTTAAATTAAACAAACAAAAATGTAAATTGGCATCGTCACTGCCTATCTGAAGCATTTTCTGAAAAGTAGTGTGGTCAAGTTTTGAAGGTTCTATGGGCCAAATTCTGTGGTAGGGTGACCAGATGTCCCAATTTTATAGAGAAAGTCCTGATTTTTGGGTCTTTTTCTTATATAGGCTCCTATTACCCCCCACCCCCTGACCCGATTTTTAACATTTGCTGTCTGGTCACCCTATTCTGTGATGATGTTTGTGGTTCAGAAAGTGTGTGTGTAAGTGGTAAAGTAGTGCAGGTGCCACAGTGTGCACCAATTTGGCATTCTGTGGATATGAAATCAAGCATGATTAATTCACCAGCTTCTGTTTAGTCATTTAAATAAGAACAGTGGGAGTTTCTGGGTGCTCAGCTCTTTGTAAATCTAGCCGAAGATGGCAGAAGGGTTATGGGTAGTAGTAAAATCTACTAGCAGGAGGGTGTAAAACTCCCTTTAAACTGTTTAACTCTTATAATTATTTTCCCCCTAGCTTCCTGCAGTTTTTGTTCAAGGTGTTAAACAAAAACTTGCCCCTAATGGAACAGAGCAGTTAAAATTGTCTCCTCCCCCATTTGTTATAACAATTCCTTACAATTATTGATATTTACTTTGAATAGAAATAGTTTAGTAAAACATTTTCAATTTATAGCCCATTAATGTAGTTTTATCCCTGTGCGTTGTTTGTTTATTGATATGAAAAGTGTAAATCTCATTCTGGATTTCCCCCTTCAAAATGTATTAAATATAACTGAAGAATATACCATATTAATCATTGAAAAGAAAGAAGCAAGTGTGTTACACAGGCCGCATAAGTAAAGATCTTCAAAAGGCTTTCAACTAATTTCCTACTTCAAACTACAAACCTATTGTACAAACACTTACAGCACCTCCAGAAAAGGTAAAAGGCTCCAAGGCTGTGACTATCACAGGTGTATAAGTGAGTTAGGCACTTAACTCCGATTTAATATCAATGGGAATTGAGTGCCCTATTTAGGCTTCTTAGAAACCTAAATTTAGGCACCCGGGTTTGAAAATTGTAGACTTAAGCTTTGCTTCTCAGTTTCCCATCTGTAAAACAGAGGAAATAATACTTCTCTACCTAACAGGGTGCTTGAGGAGAAATTCCTTGTGACGTACCGGGGCACATTCCAGATTGGGGAAGAGGAGCTGTGTCATCTGTGCCCTGCAACCAGGGGTGGCTCTAGGTATTTTGCCACCCCAAGCATGGCAGGCAGGCTGCCTTCAGCGGCTTGCCTGTGGGAGGTGCCCGGTCCCACGAATTCGGCGGCAGCCTGTGGGAGGTCTGACGAAGCTGCGGGACTAGCGAACCCTCTGCAGGCATGCCACTCAAGGCAACCTGCCTGCCGCCCTCGCGGTGACCAGCAGAGTACACCCCGTGGCTTGCCGCCCCAGGCACGTGCTTGGCATGCTGGTGCCTGGAGCCCCCCCTGCCTGCAACCTTGGGTGCCTTACAATGCCTTGCTGTAATAGCTGTCACCTCAGCTGCTCACAAACTGCCTTCCAGCATGAAAGCCATACCTTGAGTGTCTATGTGTAACTTCAGCCTGCTGGCTACCCCGTGGCTCTCACTGGCTTTGGTTATATTGGAGAGTGACCTCCAGTCCTGGATCTTCCCCCAGAACTGTATATCCTTGTGCCACTCTGTACCTTAGAGTACCACCCTTATACCCCCATATTCACCATGGTGATATGATTGATATGTTTTGTACAAAATATACCTTGTGAGGTATCATTTTAAAAGTCTTGATCTGGTGAACATTAATATCATATTGAATTGTATGTGCTATAATTGTATATGAAGTTATGAAGCATTGCTCTGTGTGTCACTAAAATATGTTGTGAGGTTGGGAACACCCAAAACTAGCCTTTCAAGTACAACATTGGAGTAGCCAGATGGCACTGATGGCCCATTAATGGGAACCCACTCTCACAACAGCCAAACATAAAAGTCAGAAATGGTTACAGGAAAAATAAGGATAAAATGCTTATTAGTATCTATTTACAAAACTTTCTCACCACAAGCTCCAGGAGATTACTGACCAAACTTTCAGGTCAGAGTCCAGTGGCTTGGCTGTTTCCTTTTTTCATCTTCAATGCAGAGAATGAAATGGGCAGGAGGAGAGACAAGGGGTGTTTATACCTCCTTTTCTAGTTTCAGTCCCCCTCTTGAAAAAAACATTTCCAGTTGAGAACCAGGAGCCAAAGAGTCTACATGGAAGGATGTTCTCTGCTAGCTTTTTGAACTTCCTTTGTTTTCCCTTCCTTCTTGATTATTCTGTTTGCTGCTTAAATGCAAATTAAGGCAAGCACACATTCCTTTGTTTAGGACAGACTCGCTTGCCAACTTCTGCTTGAACAAGGCTATGGGATTTGGAACATGTGTTAATAACATTATACAGGGAAATTGTATAACTTGACATACAGTGTTGCCATAGATATTTTAAGTACAACCTTTCCTCCCTGCTCTCTCTCTCTCTCTCTCTCTCTCTCTCTCCATTTTTAATATACATTTTTAATCCTGTCTAGTCATTAGTGTCTTAGAGCCAAGTTAAATTACAATGAAATGGCATAGGTAATTAAAATCCTTTTGCTTTCCCACTGTTTTGTTCTGCTGAGTAACATGTTCTCAGGCTTCTTTGAAAATCCAAGTCCAAGTGTCCTGTCACCCTCAGTAAGATTTAACTACAACAGAATTGTGAGGGCTGTGCTACACGGTCTGTGTATCCAGAGTACATTTATGTCAGTGTGCACGCAGGTATTTTCACCATATTTATGTATTATAGTTATTCCATCAAGAAGGCATCTATACTTAAATAATCAGAAAAGAAAAGAGTTAGGAGCTAATCTAAAGGATGATCAGAAAGATATTGAGGCGTAATGTGATGAATCTGTGGGGAGGGAAAGCCACTATTTTCAATTATGTATTCAGCAGCATCACTTCCTGGATTATAGCATTCCTCTCTCTGTGGTACTGGTGGCAGTACACTGTGATGTGAGCTGAATGCCCCAGTTAGTACTAGAAAGATTTTGACAAATTGAAGTGCATTCAAAATGGAACAAAAACAATGAAGGAGCTGGAGAGATTAATTTATGAGCAGTGATTAAAGGCATGAAATAAACTAGGTCTGGCACTTCAGTGTATTAGGCTGGAAATGTATCGAGAATGGTGTAGTCCGTACTCGTGGGGGCATCCCCATAAGGAGATTTTGCTCTGTATCGCCTCTTACTCAGGGCTAGGCCTATCTGGCACAGTCTTACCTGAGTGATAGAGAGGAATTCTGTAAGGTAGTCCTAGGGAGTTTAATGGGAGTAATGGGATAAAATTGTAGAAAAGTTAAGCATCAGCAACATTTTCCTAAAAATGATCCACACCTAAAAGAGCTTGTTCTATCGTGGGTCCCATAATTCATAAATTTCTGGAAAAAGCTCTCTAAGGTCTTTTCCAGCCCTACTATCTATGTGTGATGGGTTCGGTCACAGAGACCCCCTTGGGACTATCACCGGAGGTGCTGAAACTACCTCTGAGCCCATTTTCCCTGTCAATTTAGGACTCCAGAACCCTGCCTTGTTGAGCCAGACATGCTAGCCTGCTGCAACACAGACCCAGGGTCTGAACCACGTCCCCCAAAGCTGCAGACTTTAACCAAAACTGCTCAGCAGGTTTCCTATCTCCAGCACCCAGACACCTAGCTCCCAATGGGATCCAAACCCCAAATAAATCATTTTTTCTCTGTATAAAGCTTAACAGATTGAACTCATAAGTTGTCTGCCCTCTGTAACACTGATAGAGAGATATGCACAGCTGTTTTCTCCCCCAGTTATTAATCACCTACTCTGGGGTTAATAATAAACAAAAGTGATTTTATTAAGTATAAAAAGTAGTATTGAAGTGGTTTCATTTAATAACAGACAGAACAAAGTAAGTTGCCAAGCAAAATAAAACAAAACAAAACACGCAAGTCTAAGCTTAATACATTTAAGAAACTGAGTACTGGTAAATCTACCCTCAGAGATGTTCCGATAAGCTTCTTTCACAGACTAGACTCCTTCCTAGTCTGGACCCAATCCTTTTCCCTGGCACAGTTCTTGTTAGTTCCAGCTCAGGTGGTAACTAGGGGTGTCAATGTTTTTTCCCCCACTTTGAACTTTAGCGTCCAAAAAGTGGGGACCTGCATGATCACTTTTAAGCTTATTTACCAGCTTAAATTTGGTACGCTGCCACTAGCCTAAAATATAGTGTTTGGCACACTACCTGTTCTCCCAAAACCTTCCCTGGGGAACAAAAATCCAAACCCCTTGAGTCTTAAAACAAGGAGAAATAAACCATCCCCCATCCTTTCCCACCCCCCCAAGCATTCCCCTCCCTGGGTTGCCTTGGGAAGCTTCACACCGATCCAAACTCCTTGGATCTTAAAGCAAGGAGGAATTAATCACCCCCCTCCCTTCCCCCCACCAATCCCTGGTGAGTTTAGACTCAATCCTTTGGATTCTAAAACAAGGAAAGATCAATCAGGTTCTTAAAAAGAAAGCTTTTAATTAAAAAAAGAAAAGGTAAAATTTATCTCTGTAAAATCAGGATGGAAAATGCTTTACAGGGTATTCAAATTCATATAGACTAGAGGGACTCCTCCTGCCCCAGGCTGAGATTCAAAGTTACAACAAACAGAGGTAAAAATCCTTCCAGCAAAAGACACATTTACAAGTTAAGAAAACAAACATAAGACTAATCCACCTTGCCTGGCTATACTTACAATTTTGAAATATGAAAGACTGATGCAGAAAGATTGGGAACACCTGGGTGTACGTCTGGTCCCTCTTAGCCCCAAGAGTGAACAACGAACAACGAACAAAACAAACAGCACAAACAAAGACTTCTCTCCACCAAGATTTGAAAGTATCTTGTCCCCCCATTGGTCCTCTGATCAGGTGTCAGGCAGGTTCACTGAGCTTCTTAACCCTTTACAGGTAAAAGAGATATTAACCCTTAACCATCTGTTTATGACAAGGGGTTTTCTTGTGACTGCAGCCCCCTTTGTTCTGTTCCACCTCCTTTTATATCTTAGGCACAAGGTGGGAATCCTTTGTCTCTCTCTGGCTTCCCACCCTTCCTTCTAAATGGAAAAGCACCAGGTTTAAGATGGATTTCAGTATGATGTGACATGTTCACACGTTCTGTGAGACTTCATTACAATTCAAAATTGTAAGTATAGCCAGGCAAGGTGGATTAGTTTTATGTTTGTTTTCTTAACTTGTAAATGTGTCTTTTGCTGGAAGGATTTTTACCTCTGTTTGTTGTAACTTTGAATCTCAGCCTGGGGCAGGAGGAGTCCCTCTAGTCTATATGAATTTGAATACCCTGGCTGGCTGGCACACACGCTAGTATATAGGAAGGCTTACAAGTAAACAGAGCGATTTGCAACCAATTATCCTAGTTAATGGAAGCCATCAAGCTACCATTAATGGCCCACACTTTGCATAGTTACAGTAGGACTTCAGAGTAATACTTCATATTTCTAGCTTCAGATACAAGAGTGATACATTTATACAAATAGGATGAACGCAGTAGATTATAAGCTTTGTAATGATACTTTACAAGAGACCTTTTGCATAAAGCATATTCCTATTACATTATATTTACATTCCAAGCATATTTTCATAAAGCATATGGAGTGCAACGTCACACTATGGTTCAGATGAAAGTGGTAAAAATTGCAAGAGAAAAGTGACCTCTAAGAAACTTTTCACTATGAGTAAGGCAAGGTTTGTTTTCTCTGTTTCCTACATAATAAGAGCTTGTTAAAACTACTGAGTTAGTTTCTCCTCTCCATTTCACACAGAGACTTAAGAGCTTTTTGCACCTATTCGATTCAGATACTAGACAAGCTGATCCTTATTATCACCAGTAGATAGTTTGCTGATACCTTGCCAGCTCACATTTCAATAATCAGACATCTTCTGTTTTTGTATTTGTTATCTAATCCTTCATGACTTTTTTATTTTTGGCTTGAACACTAGATGTCTCTCTAGTGATGGTCTGCTACTCTAACTACACCTTTTCATAGGACTTTCATGAATTCTCTGATTATTGTTGGTTCTCTTTACCTTTTGGTATAGTTTATTTTTGTTGCATCTTTAATCTAGTCACTTTCCATCCCCTATGCATTGAAATAATTTCCTGTGGTGGGATCTCACTGTTCACTGAACCTTGGATGACCTGATGCTTTTCATTAACTTTTAGGAGGTACATAAGTATGAGCCCACAGATTAATTTTCATTCCTGCACATGCTTTGCTCACTACCATGCGAAACGTTTAATTTCCTGATGACAGAAAGTCATCTTTGAAGAAAGAATCCCATTGTCAGTATTGTGATGAGGTGCAGTGCTAGGTTTCACTCTCACTGATGTACAGGCAAGGGCTTACTGTGAATCTGAGTTAAGTAAACACATATAGGAAATGTTATTGTTCACCAGCTTGCAAGCTTAACATAAATGCAACAATTCATGCTGAAATGGAAATAACCCCATAGGAATTTTTTAGCAATGTTTGAAGAGGCATGGATATGTCTCTAGAGTTTCCTAAATAAACAAACATGCTTAAACATTTGGGCAAATTGAAAAGTATCGTAACTTCCGAACAACAGCTGCTGCTTGTAATCAAAAGTTGTAGAATGTCTTCTGATTTCTGGCAAACAACGTAGTGGCTGAGACTGGCCTTTTGTCAGCCCTGGCTAGAAAAATGTTCAGTAGCTTCTTACCAATAGTACTAATTAAAGCCCCAGGAATACAACCCATACCCTAGTAAAAAATAAAACCATTCTTAACAGGGACAACTTTGATGATTAAGTGATGGAGTCAGGCTCATGCTTAGTCTTTAGATCTTGGGACAGCTAATGCTTGGGACAGCTCCTCCTCCCCCATCTTTCCAGGAGTCCTGGGTCTTTATTTCCCAATTTTGCCACTGATTTATTACCTTGGGCAAGTCACCCTGTAGAGCCCGATCCAGCTTCTACTGAAGTCAATGAAAAGACTCTCATTAACTTTGATGGGAAATGATCAGGCCCCATAAACTTCTTTCTGCCTCTTTTTACTCATCTGTTAAACAGCTCCTAATATCTTTTAAAGACAATGTTGTCTTATTACAGCTATTGATTGAGGCCTGTCGGCTTTCTACTCCTTTCTAGGGATAGGACTTTGAATTAATATCAGACAAAAGGCACTATGTATGGAATTGCCAGTCTTGTAGGCAGCAGTTGGGTAGGCTAGAAGTGACACACAACAGCTTTAGATTGATTTAAAAAATGCAGTACATGATGTGTCTGTACAATTGAACGTGCAGAAATATGTCGGAAGTAAGTAGATCATTGCAGTTTCTAAAGGTTTTAACACAAATAGGAATAGTACTTTTCATTTACATAGCTATCAGTTCATCATCATCATTCATTTCTAGATGTGGTTGAAAACGTTCAAATTGGGAAATTTTCTCACCAAAAAAGGACAAATTTTCTACAACATCGATTTTTCAAAAAAAAATTCCCCTATATTTTGTTCATTTCTGTTTGTTTGCTTGAATTGTGTGTGTGTGTGTGTGTGTGTGTGTGTGTGTGTGTGTGTGTGTGATTGTAAACCCAATGGAGCAGGGATGTCTCTATCTTTTTGTACAATGACCAGCATAATTGGGGCCATTGGACTCTAACAATATAAATCTCTTTTCATAATATTTTCAACCCAGGCTTTCGCAGCGATGCTATGAAGCTAAATTAACATTTGCATAATGGTTTGAAATCCTTGGTTGAAAATAGTTGTGAAAATGCAAAGTATTACAATAGATAATGAGAAATACGTGCATCCCAAACTCATATTGACAAAATCTTTATATTATACCATCATGTATTCTCTAGATTGGTCTAGATTTGACTGTGAGTGTATTTTGTATATTATCTGGTGTGTTTTTGTGTGTGTACGTGTACTGATGCCCATAAACTATACCAGGACTTTAATCTATGCAGAAAAGTGGAGATCTAAACTAATTTTTCTCAGTCTAGAACATTATTACTAATTTTTACTGGCTTGTGTTTTATGAGGCAGACATATGATGTTAATTAGCTTCATATTAAGCCTAATTGAAAAGGCTAGCCAAGACCTATAAAAATGAGACAGTGTTTCCATGTGTGGCCACAGTGACTGATGGAAGTGCAGCACTATCAAATGCGATGTCCAACCTCTTGATTTAGACACTCTGTAATAACTATTAGATTCTTGTTAAGTTTCACATGCAAACCTCGATAGTGACTCTTGCTCAGAATGAATGAATAGCAATGTAGATCACTCAACAGTGGGACACAGGACAGCTGCTCTTAGCATTGGCAATAAAATTATATCTGGAGAATTTCTTAACCCCCTCCATATGTTGCCTGTGTAAAAGGCTAACTGTATCACACAGTTTTTCACTGCTTGTTCTGGAATATGAAACAGAAATTGAGTGAGGGGATGGGTCAGCTGTTATCCGTACACATTGCTGGGAAGGGAATAGGGGCTGGAGGCCTATACCCTTCCCTGCTTCCCCCCTTTCCCCGTTCTCCCCCTTTGAAGACATCTAAATTTAAGGGGGTGATAGGACCTGTTCAGGTATGGGGTGATTGTGAGGGAAAGGGCAGGGGTATGTGCACAACTTTTGGGCAAACAGACTTTTGGTCTAAAGCATCACTGTGGATATCTGGGCACTGGTTCAGAAGAATGGTGCTGAAGAGGACACAGTCCTTTCCCTTAGTGGATCCTGGTCTGCTGTCAGAACCATTTTCTTCCTAAAGACTGTGCAGATGCAACTGTTTCTCCCTATGCTCTCTCTGGCTCCTGGCCCAGTGGTGGCAGCACTACTATGTGGCTGTCCTCTGGTGTGTGATAGGAAGCCAGGCCGAGCTGCCTTTGCTGAAGATGCTGAGGAGAGGTGCCTGCTGCAGTCTCACTCCAGCGGGTGAAAGAAATTGCCCCCTGATTAGGAACTGCAAAGGCACTTTCCTTGATTCCTACATGTCTTTTTTGAAGCATCTCCTTACTACCTGCACATGTGCTCCTTCTCTCCACTCTACATGCCGGGTTCCAGATCTGGTCTAGCCTCCAGCAGCAGTCAGATCCCTTCCAGTAACTTCTTTGTGGAGGGGGGCAGCGGTTGCTGTTCCCAGCAAGTCAGATTCTGCTTTCTTACAATGCTTGGAGGGACCATTTTGTCCCTTCTTACCGGCAGAATCCCATTACTGGCATTCTGGTGTCCACAGGGCCGCCCAGAGGATTCAGGGGGCCTGGGGCAAAGTAATTTCAGGGGCTCCTTCCATAAAAAAAAATTGCAATACTATACAATACTATATTCTTGGGGGGGGGGCCTGCGGGGCCTGGCAGAAATTGCCCCACTTGCTCTGCACCCATGGGCGGCCCTGGGAAAAATAAACCTGCATCTTGGCACAAATACAGTTTTGAGAAAACTTCTTGACAAGATATCACTGATTCTATCAGCTAGTGCTAAAAGGCACTAAAGCTCATTAAAAGGATTGGACAAATATTTTCTGTCAAAACTTTTTCTGGATCGAAAACTAGGGGTTTTTAAAAAGCAGAAAAAAATCATGGACAATTTCTGCTTTTCTTCAAAATGTGTTGTGGTTTTTTTAATTGAAAAGCTGAAATTAGTCTGCCAAAACCTGAATATGGTTTGGGGTTTCCGAAGTGTGTGGCCATATATTTGCTGTTTGCTGTGTTTTATTGTTTAAAGAAACAATAAAAAAATTCTGCTTAAAAAAAAATCCAAAACTTTTGAACCACCTCAGCTTGTGACCAAATGCCTGAGCCAATCCAATCAGATTTTTCGAGGTTTCTGATACTCTGCTGGCTTCCTTGAGTCATATCTGTCTCCATAACTTTGGGTTAATTTAGGTTAGAACATAAGAACAGCCATACTGAGTCAAACCAAAGGTCCATCCAGCCCAGTATCCTGTCTACCGACAATGGCCAATGCCAAGTGCCCCAGAGGGAGTAAACCTAACAGGTAATGATCAAGTGATCTCTCTCCTGCCATCCATCTCCACCCTCTGACAAACACCATTCCTTACCCATCGTGGCTAATAGCCATTAATGGACTTAACCTCCATGCTGTTATCTGTTTCCTAGAGACTGGCTCCATGGAGTCCCTCACAAACTGGAGACGGTTACTGTGGGTTTGTCTTTAGTATAGCTTATGTACATACTCCATGACTGAGCATTTGAGCTTGTTCCAGAATCTGGGATGAGCCTATGTTGTAAAAACTGAAATGCTCAAAATAGCACATGCATGTGAATGGACACAGGGTGCTAAAATTAAATTAACCCAGGGGTTCTCAAACTGGGGGTCAGGACCCCTTAGGGGGTCACAAGGTTATTACTGGGGGTCACGAGCTGTCAGCCTCCACCTCAAACCCCGCTTTGCCTCCAGCATTTATAATAGTGTTAAATATATAAAAAAATGTTTTTAATTTATAAGGGGGGTCGTCGCACTCAGAGGTTTGCTATATGAAAGGAGTCACCAGAATAAAAGTTTGAGAACCACTGAATTAACCCCTCTGGAGCCTCAGGGAATGCAGGGGAGGGGGGGGTCTCCCTTAGTAGGGTTGGGAAGGATATTGCTCTTTTCATGTGATCCCTCCCCCAGTGGCTAATTTTCAATGAAGCTACCTTCCTCTGACATGAATCTCCCTATGGCACTGAAATTAAATATAGATTATAATTTTGCATTTGAGAAGTGAAACGGATGGTAGCCCTAATGGAAAAGCTAACAGCTTTGCTCTTCTGCAAGCCTCAAACTGCTGAATGAGCTTTAGGGTAGGGAAGGCTGTGCCTCCCAAAAAGCCTGGCCCTGCCCCCTATCTGACCCCCACCCACTTCCTTCCCCCTGGCTGCCCCCCCTCAAAATCCTCAACCCATCGTGCTCCTTGTCTCCTCATCATTCCCCAGAGACACCCCCAGCCAACATCCTGGGACCCCACCCCTGCTCCCTGTCCCCTGACTGCCCTGACCCCATCCACCCCCCTGCTGAGTCGTTATACACCCCCCTGGAATGCCTACAATCCAACCCCCCCATCCCCTGTCTGGCCCCCCAACCTCTGCCCCCTCCCTATCCCTTGACTATCCCCAGGACTCCCTGCCCCTTAGTCAACCCCATCAGCCCTGGCCCCTTACCGCTGGCTCCCCCCTCACCCGGAGCCTCAGCCCATCCAGCAGCGTCCCTCAACAGCTGCAGTGTGGCTCCGTCAGGGCCCCTGAGCTCCGCCCCACTCAGAGCCGCGTGGTAAGGAGGCGGAGCTGCGAGTTCCTCACTGAGCGGAGGGAACTCAGGCCCCGCTTACCATGCGGCTCTGAGCGGGGCGGAGCTCAGGCCTTGCCAGAGCCACGCTACAGCGCTGTTCAGGGACTTTTCTGGATGTGCTGAGGCTCCGGGAGATGGGCGGAGGCGGGGTCGGGGCGGGGAGGGAGCCTCATCCATTCTCATGGGGGCCCCTGCGGAGCCTGGGCCCTGGGACAAATTGCCCCACTTGCCCCCCCCCGCCCCCCCCCCGGGCGGCCCTGGCTGTCCATTCCCTGAAACTGCTCTGCTGATTCCTGGCCAAGGAGCACCCACAGCCCCAGCTTTCAAACAGGAAGTGAAGGCCAGAGCTAGAAAATTGTAAACTTGTATCTCAAACTAAATACAGCAAGTGATTTCGGTCATTGTAGTTGTTGAAATCCCCCAACTGGGTGTAGGTTAGATCTAAAGTTTGTATAGCTTTAAAGAGGTGATGTGGCCAAGAACCACCCTTGGAAATAATTGTAAGCAATGCTGCAGTGCAGTGTCTTCCATCTGTTTGGTTACTTATTGTTTTGTTGGCGTTTGGCCTCTCTTGTAACTGGTGTGAAGTACTGGGTGGTTTGCTGTTTGAAATTTGAAGAGCGGTTTACTTTTGTCAGGGGAATGCAAAAGTGAGCTAAGCTTGTGACTAATACAGGGGTCCTGTATTTGATAGGAACCAGTAAAGAGTGGGGGAATCAGGCTGTTTGTGTTGCTGATCCCAGTTGTATGTGCCAGTGTCAGTGTAGTTATGGTAACTAACGGGAGGAATTCTATGAGCTACAACCACTGTAAAATCAGAGGAATAGATTATGAGCAGAGAAAGGACTGAGGTGTTGGAATTTATAGACAGGTGCATTGATTTATTTGCAGAAAATTAGAAGTGATTGTGATTATAAGGAGAAGCAGCTAGATAGGCCCTAGTCCCCAAATAAATCATGGAGTCCACAATGTTGGGGATCTTTCCATCCACGATGTGTTGCTGTTTTCTGCAGTAACCAGACTTTACATGAACGAGCCCTTTCTGTCGTGAAGATGATCCTGACAAAGTTAAGCATTTGGCTTGCTCATGTGAGCTTTGAGGAAACTGTCTTCATGTAAATAATAGCAGTAACTTTTCTCCTCTTATCCTCTTGATATTCCCCTGAGTGAGATGTTACATGAGTACCAAATTGCAAATGTTTTCTTGCTATTGCAGTGCAAGGGAGTTAAGAAGCTCTGGGATTGTCTATAAGCAGTTTTTCAGTGCTTTAGTTAAACTGGTACAACCGCTTGTCAGGTCACTTATTTCAATTTAGAATGATTTATTTTGGTTTAGTTAACTCAAGTCTGAATTGACTTAGACTAACCCAAAATAAGTGAAATAAGAGCACCCACACGTTTTCGCACTGGATTAGCTGTGTCAATTATCACACCTTTACTTGAATCAGTGTAAGTGAATGCAGACAAGCCCTAATTGAGCAAAAGTTGAGTGCTTCATCTTAAACTGGGCCTATTTTAAATAGACATAATTCCCTACTATCTTTCTCTTGAGGACTGCTTCCTTTCCAGTCATTTGGCTTCACTGATTGAAGACTGCCCATTTTCAAGGACCAGTAGAGTCCAGCAGACTTTCTCCTGGCCTCTGACATTACTACATTGACATTTCCCATGTTCTTTGAGTTAAAAAAACTAGAATGATGTAAAATTAACATGTCACACATTAAATGGATTAAAAGCTGGCTAACTGATAAGTCTCAAAATGTAATCATAAAGGAGAAATTGTCATCAAGTGTGTGCGTTTCCAGTGAGGTCCCGTAGGGATTGATTTTTGGCCTTACACTATTTAACATTTTTATTGAAGATCTGGAAGAAAACATAAAATCATAATTGATAAAGTTTACAGATAACACAAAAATTGGGAAAGTTACCTGTAATGAAGGTGAGAGGTCTGGATCATTTCATAAACTGGGTGCAAGCAAGCAAATACACCTCTACCCCAATATAACGCAACCCGATATAACATGGGTTCGCATACAGCGCAGTAAAGTTCTGCCACGCTGCTCTGAAGAGCATGTTAAGGGTGCCGGGCCAAGCCAGGGCCAAGGCTGAGGGGTTGGATAAGGGGCAGAGGGTCTCGGGCATGGTCAGGGACCGCCCCCCAGGGTCTGGGAGGCAGAAGCTGTGGGGGGGCACTTTGGGGGCCTTGCAGTCCCAGAGTGGCCTGGGGATTAGCAGGGGGCCGGGAGCAGCCCGCTCTGCTTCCCTTGCCTGGCCCCAGCCATGTCACTTAGGGGAAGGGATCTCCCCTGCACTCACTGACAGTGGTGGAAGTGGAGCAGCCCGGCCACAGCCTGCTCCACTCCGCAGCTCCCAGCTGCGGCGCTAAGTTTCTCGTCACAGGTGAGTACAGGACCTTTCCCCAACCCCCCCACCCAGCAACACAGCTGGGGCCGGGCAAGGAAGGCGGAGTGGGCTGGGGCTGCATCACTCTGCTTCCCACTGCCAGTGAGTGCGCGGTCTCACCTAGAGCGCTGTGAGATTTTTTTGTCTCCCGAGGACCATGTTATATTGGGGTAGAGGTGTATTACAGCTAAATGTAAATATATATATCTTGGAACAAAGACTGTAGGCCATACTTATAGGACGGGGGAACCTATCCTGGGAAGCCAAGACTGAAAGAGATTTAAAGGTCATGGTGGATAATCAGATGAACATGAGCTCCAAATGTGAGACTGTGGTCAAAAGAGCTAATGCGATCCTGGGAAGCATCAACAGGGGAATATTGAGTAGAGTAGTTATTTTATCTCTGTGTTTGGCACTGGTACAACCACTGCTGGAGTAGCATGTCCAGTTCTGGTGCCCACAATTCAAGAAGGATGATGCTAAATTGGAGGGAGTTCAGAGAAGAGCCATGAGAATGGTTAAATGATTGGAAAACATGCCTTATAGTGATTGACTATAAAAGGGAGCCAAGGGATGGCTTGATTAGTCTATAAGTCTCTGCATGGAGAACAACTATTTAATATTGGGCTCTTCAATCTAGCAGAAAAAGGTATAACATAATCCAATTGCTGGAAGTTGAAGTTAGACAAATTCAGACAGGAAATAATGTGTAAATTTTTGGAAGTGAGGATAATTAACCATTGGAACAATTTACCAAGAGTTGTGGTAGATTCTCCATCACGAACAATTTATAAATCAAGATTGGATGTTCTTTTAAAAGAGCTGCTCTATGAATTATTTTGGAGAAGATCTTTGGCTTGAGTTATATGATTAGATAATTACAATGGTCTCTTTTCGCCTTGGAATCTATGACTGTGTGAAAGAACTTTTGAGGTTGTACTAATCATAAGACAGCCAGACATATTGGGCTCCTGCACTGCTCATGGGATTCTGCAGAGATGGATGGTACAGAGAGAGGAACTGGAATTCTGTGGGGGAACGGATGGAGAGCAGAGCGGAGTCAAGGAAGGCAAAAATAGACATGGATGTGTCTGTGTGTCAGCCAAGAGTAGTGTACATTCAGTTCATGGCTATGCAATTAGCACTTCTGGAAGAAGAAGGAATATTCTGTGCTGTTAGATACAGAATTATTGGACCAACTGTTCTGTATCCGATCACTTCATATTCACACATAGCATTTGACCATCTGGTTCATAATTGTGTCTATCATTGGTTGGGGCATATTGACTTTAACTTTTCAAAACTGGCAAATATTAACAGTTTTCTCATAATTATTTATGTCTAGGGTGACCATATTTCTCTATGCTGAATATGGGACACCTGGTAAAATTACTCGTATTCAATAAACGGCAATCAGAGCTATGCAGTAAAAACATTCAAATTAACATCAAGTTGACTGAGCCCCTGTTAAGAAGAAATACTGCGTAGTTAGATCATTTTTATTTATCTTCTTACCTTTAAAACTTTAGAGCTCACATGGGGTGAGGTGACACACACACTCCCGTAACACCTCTCTCCCATGGTGGTGTGTGTGTGTGTCCAACCAACCTGATTCTTCTGGCTCAGTGCTCTCCGGCCTCCATACCTGGCTGGGCCTCTGGAATGGACCCACCTCTCCTGGTACCTGGTACTGCATCTTCCTGAGGCAACGTGTGTGTGTGTGGGGACACACACGCAGGGTCACATGCTCCCCTCCCCAGATTTCTGCCAGCGTTCACACCAGAATGTGGCCAGCAGCAGCTTTTTAGCACTGTGTGGGAGGGAAGGGAGCTGCTTCCCGCTACAGGGGGGTGAGGGAGAGGAATGATCTGGCTCTCTCCTCCCCCTCTCCCCTGTGGCTGGAAGCAGCTTGTCCCTGCCTGCCTACCTGCACAGCGTTGAAAGGCAGCTGAGACCTCCAGGCTGCTGCTGGCCACTCACATAACCTAGCTGCCTCCTGTTCCCACAGTTATAGCATGGCCAGGAAGGGGTTAAGCCCTAAGGATTCACTGTGCACCGGGGCCCAGGAACCTGACTGCAGGGGCTTCAGCAAACCAGGCTAGAGAGGTGGCTCAGCAAGGGAGGGTGCCTAGGGAACGAAGCAGCCCTGCACTCCCTGGGAGCAGGACCCGAGGCAGGTGGGGACAGGTGAAGAGGGTACTAAGCTTGCAGGTTAGGGATTGGAACAGGCTGGAAATTGCTTCCTCCCCTGCCACTCCAAAGCTTAGCTGGAGGGCAGAGAGGCTTCCCCATGCCATTGCTGTGTGAGGCTTTGGCACACAGAGGCTCAGCTTCTCCTGGCCAGTGCCCTGGGTTGGAGGGTCTTGGGCTTTCCCGGGGTGCCGGCCCAGCTAGAGGCAGTGGGGTAAGGAAGGAGCCTGCCGGCCAGACTGTTCTTGAGCTGAGCGCACCAACCAGGGTCTGGTTCTCTTCACAGAGCTGGGAGTTGGACATGCCCCAGCAGGGGGGCTATGAAGGAGCAGCGGGGCTGAGTGGGGTGAAGGTGCAAAGCAGGGAGAGGACAGGGAGAAGGGAGCATGTAAAGGGCTGATGGGTGGGCAACAGAGGCGACATGTAACTTGCCACTGCCTGGTACCTGCCCGCACTCACCAGCCACCACAGCTCGGAGTGCATAGCCAATGCTGGTTGGAAACGGGACGGGGGGACGGGGTCCTGCTGTCCGAGAGCTGGCACGCAGCGTGGGCTGCGCTGACGAACCAGCAGGGGGAGCAGCTGGCCCTGTGTGCTGCAGCTTTGTCCCACCACCAGCCTTGTACAGCCACCCTCATCATCGACCCCTGAATGCCCCACTCACTGCTGGTGGACAGGTGGGTGGTGAGCAGGGATTTGGCCAGCAGCAGGACCTGCTAGTACTGATGTGGGGGGGGGGGTGTCAGAAAATACGAAACAATTTGTCTGTTTTTAAGAAAAAGTAAGGAGACCTAAAGAAGGACTTAAATGCAGGACTGTCTTTTTCAAAATGGAATGTCTGGTCACCCTATTTATGTTGCTGTTTTATAAAGTGCTCACTGAATAGATAGGCAGATGGTCTGTATGGTATCTTACCATGAGTTGTTCTCTACCTCAAGTTCGCGGTAGCATTATTTATTATATTGTACTCTTAATGCCGTATAAACGAGGCATGAACTCTACATTGAGGAAATGACAATCTGATTTGGGAAAGAGTGTGTTATATTTTAAAAGGTGAGACTTGAGTGACAGAGCCAGTGGAACCATATGAGTGACAAAATGCTAGGCAAAGAGTGGGTTTTAAGTAGAGATTTGAGGAAGGGGAGGAAGACACTTGGTAATTTGAACTTGAAGGTAAAACAGGTGTTCACCAAGAAGTAGTTTGTGTTTTAAGGAGCCTAAAAAGATGTTTAAATGGCACGTAAATAAAAATCCACAATGCTTTTGTGGGTTTGGAAGTAACCAAAATGCATTTGCTCACTTCCAGTTAGCACCATTTTCATATTCTCACATGTGGATTATATCTTTGGTGGTCTGCCATTTACTGAGCATCTCCTGAAATGGCAGTGGTCATGTGTTTACTGTTGAAAGCTTTGAAGTACACAATATGACTGTGTCTAGTGATCTCATCCAATGAACTGTCAGCTCCTCAAGGAAAGAGTGTACAGTGTAAATGAAAATAATTTCATTTGTTTATTCCTGACTTGGAAAATTTTTCCATACAGTTGAGGGGCAGATGTGTAGGCAAAGTGTGGGTGGGTGGGTAGTAATGAATTTCCATTGGTTTGCTCAGTCAATGAAGGTACATATCCTTTACCATAGAAGTAGAGTGGTTATCAGCAATTGTTATCTGATCTGAGCATTGTGATTTTTTTTATTCTTTCTTACATAATTTTTTGGCAACCTCCTCTGGGCTGAAGGCTCATGCTGAGTAATTTGTGGCATGCTTGCTTGAGAACTGTGTGCAGTTCTGGTTACCTCATCTCAAAAAAGATCTATTAGAATTGGAAAAGATGGGCAATAGAGATGGGCTATAAAAATGATTAAGGGCATGAAACCGCTTCTCATAGACTCTAGGACTCATAGACTCTAGGACTGGAAGGGACCTCGAGAGGTCATCGAGTCCAGTCCCCTGCCCTCATGGCAGGACCAAATACTGTCTAGACCATCCCTGATAGACATTTATCTAACCTACTCTTAAACATCTCCAGCGATGGAGATTCCACAACTTCCCTAGGCAATTATACGGCATTAAGAGTACAATATAATAAATAATGCTACCGCGAACTTGAGGTAGAGAACAACTCATGGTAAGATACCATACAGACCATCTGTATGAGGTGAGACTAAAAAGGCTGGGACCTTTCACCTTGGAAAGGAGGTGACTGAGGGGATATGATAGAGGTCTATAAAGTTGTGACTGGAGTGTAGAAAATAAATGAGGAAATGTTATTTACTCCTTCATATGAAACAAGAAATTCACCCAATGAAATTAATAGGCAGCAGGTTTAAAACAAACGAAAGGAAGTACTTCTTCAGAGAACACACATTGTAAAACTTGTTGCCAGGAAAAGATGTGAAGGCCAAAACTCTAACGTTCAAAATGAGTTAGCTAAGTTCATGTAGGACAGGGTTTCTCAAGCAGGGGTTGCCGCTTGTGTAGGGAAAGTCTGCATGTCCTGCCAATCGCGGCTCCCACTGGCTGCAGATCGCTGCTCTGGGCCAATGGGAGCTGCTGGAAGCAGCAGCCAGTACGTCCCTCGGCCTTCACCACTTCCAGCAGCTCCCATTGGCATGGAGCAGCTATCTGCGGCCAGTGGGAGGGGCAATCGGCCAGACCTGCGGACGGGTCAGGCAAACACACCGGCCCGGCCCACTAGGGGCTTTCCTTACACAAATGGCAACCCCTGTTTGAGAAACCCTGATATACAGGACCGGCGCCCGTGTTTTTGGTGCCCTAGGCGCACGGCTATTTCGCTGCCCTGCGCGCTGCTCCCGCAGCTCCGGTGGACCTGCCGCAGGCGTTCCTGCGGAGGGTCCGCTAGTCCTGCGGCTTCGGTGGAGCTGCCGCAGGTGTGCCAAGTTTCATACTCAGCAGTGATGACTGTATATTAAATTGTTTCTTTAAAATTGTTTAAAACTTATACCTGTATTCAATTGCTTGTTTAAAATGTATATAATGCTTTTTGTCTGGCAAAAAAAAAAATTCCCTGGAACCTAGCCCCCCCCATTTACATTGATTCTTATGGGGAAATTGGATTCGCTTAACATCATTTCGCTTAAAGTCACATTTTTCAGGAGCAAAACTGCAACGTTAAGTGAGGAGTTATTATATTTCCTGTTAATCTTTTGTTGGGCATCCTAGTACTAAAAGCCTCAGAGTGCCTGACTTACACACAGTTCTCATGGCAAAAGTGGAATAGTGTTATATTGCATTGCCAAAAGATATTTTTGGCTCTGCACAGTTTGCAGCGAAGTCTTTCTGGATTAGTGCTATACGCTGGGAAGAGAGACAAGCCCCACATATGAAGTTAGTCTTATCAACCATGTTCCGAAAGGTAAGACAAAGTGCAAGCCCTCATACAGAAATCTACCATATTTGGCTGTTTTTGACCACAGAATGGGCAAGATTGGGGCTCAGCAGAGTGGACATAGATTCATATAGTTATCCAGTATCTGATTATTTTTAACACAATGGAAGAAATTCTGAATGCCTATATTATCAGTGCAGATTACTGTTCAAATTAACTACGAATTAGAGTTGTGTCATAAACCACTATTGAATGCTGAAGAAGGAAAAGTCACAAGAGGGTACAAACTAAAACTGAGATATGGGGAATTACAGAGAGATAGCTGAAAAAGAAAATTTCGTATTCTATCTCTCGTAAGAAAAGTCCTGTCTAAAATATAAGGCGTTGACTATCACAACCTTATGCAAATCATTTGTTTTGCCATCTTTCTAAAATAAATATATGTTCCTCTTTTGAGTATTTTCATTAAAAAATTAGTAAACAGAATTCTTTCTCTTCCTGCAATAAAGCATCCAGATTGCTTAAGGCATATCTGAAGTCTAGGATAAATAGAATGAAGGCCAGAGGGAGAAGAACATTTTTTGTTTCAAACATATGGCAGAGTGCTCTCATTTAATGCAATAGAGGTTTCTGGGGGAGGAGTTTGTTTTCCAGAAGAATTTTCTAGGATTCATATCTCAGTTCTTCTCAGAAGTAATGTCTGATTTCCACCTAAACAAATCCATCAACTTCTTTGTGGTTTTCACCAAGCTTCATTTATGGCCTGGGGAAACTAGGATATGCTTTTTCTGTGTGAAGAGGGCTCTAAGCTACCATCTGATCAGGACTAAGCGCATTCCACTCTGTCTCATGAGCAGTGTGTGGGTGAAGCCCCACTGGACATCATCTAGATCAGTGTTTCCCAAACAGGGGTCGCTGCTTGTGGGCCACATCCGCAGGTTCGGCCAATCGCTGCTCCAGGCCAATGGGAGCTTCTAAAAGCAGTGTGGGGTGAGGGACGTACTGGCTGCCACTTCCCACAGCCCCCATTGGTCTGGAGCAGCGAACTGGGGCCAGTGGGAGCTGCGATCGGCTAGACCTGCAGATGGGCAGGTAAACAAACTGGCCCAGCCCACAAGTGGCTTTCCCTACACAAGTGGCATCCCAAGTTTGGGAAACACTGCTCTAGATTCCAGAAAGTTCCAGGGTCATGCTCCATAATTATTAGTATGTAACTGTTCTACTGATAATCATTCAGAGAAGTTTTATTTTTCATTTTTATTATATGCCTTGAAGGAATTTTTCTGAGCCATTTATGGGGCCAAGCCATGACAATATATTAATATGTATGGCATTGTTGTTGGGTGATTCCCAATATATTTGGTACAGATAAGTACCCCAAAATATGGTTACTTGTTTGATTCTTATTTGAACTTCTTAACTCAACAAGATTGGGTTGGAAATCTTAAGAGAACAGTTTTCTGAGGAGATTTATTGATATTTCCTGCATCTGTCAATACTTGAAGTATTGTGCTTCTCCTATGCTATATGCACTTGTACTCCTGGCACTAAAAATAACCAAGAAATGAGGGAGCACGTACCAACTGGAGATATTTTTACAAGCCATGATACAGGGATTGTCATAATGAAGGCACGAACTACCATAGCCATATAATAACCATTGTATATTATAGTCAGCAGCTGTCGGTTCTATTCCTGGCTCAGCCTCAGAGTAAATTGTAAATCACATAATCTACTGCATACCTTAGTTGTCTCTTTTTAGATTGGGGATAGTACTTCCTGTCATCACATGGATGTTGTGAGGATCCATTAATTAATGAGAGTTGCTCTGATACTGTGACGAAGACTGACAGATATTATAGGCATATGGAATATTCAAAGAGTAGGGTATCAACTTTATAAATGTGTATCTATATGGACTAGGGTTTGTGGTCTGGTTCCATTGGGGAATTGTAGGAGTTTTCTATAGCAGCTAAAATAACTGATGGCTAATTAATGCAAATCCCTAGGCCTCACCTCACCCTCAGGGAGGAAATTGCATAGACTAGTTTGACTTGGGGCTAGTCTTCACTGGCAATGTTAAAGCACTGCAGTGGCAACACTTTAACCTGGCTTGTGTAGTCGTGGCAGAGTACTGGGAGCGAGCTCTCCCAGTGCACTAAAAAACACACCTCCATGAGGGGCATAGCTACCAGCACTGGGAGCACTGCACTGTTTACACAGGCACTTTTATAGGGCTGAAATTTGCTGCACCCAGGGGGGTGTTTTTTCACATCCCTGAGCGAGAAAGTTGCAGTGCTGTAAAGTTCCAGTGTAGACAAGCCTTTGGATAATGAGAGTTGGGAACAAAATGCATAGCTATAAAAAGCTACCATCCCAACATGCGGGAGAGGTCACTGTCACTGGCTCTAAGAACTGACATGAAAGTGGAACTAAGAGAGACAGACTCTGAGGTACTTTATTTCTCTCCGGGTCTCCACATGGATGACTGCCCAGTAAGCTAAGACCCACATGTAAGCTGTTTATTATTTTTAAGATAAGTTTTCTCAGTAGTGCCTTTGTTCTGAATAGATAATTCTTTGCTTTATGAAGGCTGTCTGGTCACTTGTTAACCCTGTCCCTGCCCCAAAGAGAACAGAACTGCAGGTGCTGAGCGACATCAGACTTGCTAAGGTGATGACTGTGAATAGCAGAAGGAATTGCAGCCTAAATCCCTCATCTAGAGGGAGAAAGCAGTGGGACTATGTTACAAAAGAGCTGATGGCTAGAGGCCTGAGACCTAAGTGGTGTGCTGTCTAGGAGGCCATGAAGAAGTCAGAGGTACAATGACCTTGGGAACTATGAGTTGCAGCTATAGAATGTAAGTTAGATTCTCCGCCCCCCCACCCCCAGCACTTTGTTTGAACAAGGCAATGAATATTTGCAAATCATAAGAACATTAGTCATACATAATTAAGATATATTTCACCATAGAATTTTACAGTTTACATAGGACATGACCTTTAACTGATTCCCTTTCATCAACGTTGAGAATATTCTCTTGGCACCATACAACAGACTTCAAACATCTAGTAAAAACAGATTATTTTATTTTTTTACACGAAGGGAAGTCATATAAATACTTCAGGGTTTGCCCTTTAATCTTCAAATAGGATCCACATTTTTTAGGGGAAGAAAGCCTCTCATTAAAGGGTTTGGCTATAAATGTCTAAAAATGGTCAATACACCTTGTACAAACGGAAATTTATTTCACCCAGGCAGCCCTGCTTTGTGAGTGGTAGGCATAAATCATTGCAAAATGACCAAACTCTTCCTTATATTTATGTTTTATTTGGCAATTTTATTACTTAGACATTAAATGTGAATTTATATTATATAAGCCTGATTTCAGTTTGATTAATAATTATACTTTGACAGTCAAATTTGTGCATGGAATACGATTGCTGTCTGCTTATGGCTACAAAGAGTCAATCTTGCCCACAACTTTAATTTATCTACTGTAGCAGCCACCAGTGGCTCTATTCTGCCATGGAAAAAACCAGTGCTCTTGAAGTGTTTTGTTGTTCATGATTCATACTCCTGGGGTGAAATCTTGGCTTCAATGAAGTAAATGGCAAAACTCCCATTGACTTGACTTCAAAATTTCAACCTCGGTATTCATTTGTTAAGCATACTTGTCATAAACAGATAGTTAAGGGTTAATGTCTCTTTTACCTGTAAAGAGTTAAGAAGCTCAGTAAACCTGGCTGACACCTGACCAGAGGACCAATGGGGAGATAAGATACTTTCAAATCTTGGTGGGGGGAAGTCTTTGTTTGTGCTCTTTGTTTTTGGGGGTTGTTCGCTCTTGAAACTAAGAGGGACCAGACGTCAATCCAGGCTCTCCAAACCTTTCTGAATCAGTCTCTCATGTTTCAAACTTGTAAGTAATAGCCAGGCAAAGTGTGTTAGTCTTATTTTTGTTTTCTCAACTTGTAAATGTTCCTTTTTGCTGAGAGGATTTTACCTCTGTTTGCAGTATCCTTGAACCTAAGACTAGAGGGGGTTCCTCTGGGCTATATGAATCTGATTACCCTGTAAAGTATTTTCCATCCTGATTTTACAGAGATGATTTTTACCTTTCTTTCTTTAGTTAAAAGCTTTCTTTTTAAGAACCTGATTGATTTTTCCTTGTTTTAAGATCCAAGGGGATTGGATCTGGACTCACCAGGAATTGGTGGGGGAAAGGAGGGGGATGGTTAAATTCTCCTTGTGTTAAGATCCAAGGGATTGAATCGTTGTTCACCAGGAACTTGGTGAAAAAGCCTCTCAAGGCTGCCCAGGGAGGGGAAGGTTTTGGGGGGACAGGAAGTGATCCAGAAACTGAAATTTCTGGATGGTGGCAGTGTTACCAGATCTAAGCTAGTAATTAAGCTTAGAAGTGTCCATGCAGGTCCCCACATCTGTACCCTAAAGTTCAGAGTAGGGGAGGAACCTTGACAATACTTTAGTTCCTGATTTGACAATTTTCAGCCTTATCACAACCTTAATTATTGTAATAAATGATGAACCCTGCCTGTCACTCTTTGGGGACGGCTTAATAGGTTGATGGTGGGACAGGGCAGTGTGTTGGGGCCCTATTGTATTGTATTCTGTACAAAAATTGAAAAGATTAAATCTCTGCCCTATACAGTTTTCAATCTAAAAGAAAAAATAAATAATGATGTATATTGCAATAGTGCCTCAGGGTCCTGGTCATGGATCAGGGCTTCTTATGCTAGGTGCCATGCAAACATGAAACAAAAGGACAGTCCTGTTCTAAAGGGTTTACAACCCCAGTAGATTGTAAACCGATGAAGGATGGAGAAAAGAGTGTAAAGTAAAAAGAATTGGTCATTCTGATGATTTTTACATGTTTGTTAGTTACATTGTTATTTTTAATTAATATTTAATAATTAAAACTGGGGGTAGAGTTAAGGTGACTTAGGCAGTAGGATTGGGGAGGAATAATTTGTGTGTTTTTCTTAGAGGGCAGATTTAATCCTTTTAAAAGGGTTTTAGTTGCACTTGGATTAAACTTTGAATAGTTTATTTAAAAACAAACAAACAAATGTGTTATTCTTAGAAAGAAAAATATACCGGCACTACTTTGCATTTGCTGTTACAGCTGTGTTTCTGGGTATTTTTCCCCAGTTTCTTATTCCTACAAGTATAGTTTCTCATTTCAGCCTGTCATATTTTGCTTTATGATATGAATCAAGTTTTACTCCCTGCTGTGGGAATACGATCTTGGATTTGGAAAGCATGTACACAGACTATCATGCTGTGTATCAGAGTATCAGACCTGTAGCGTGAAGGTCTTTTTCAGTAACATGTTAATGAAAAGAGTGGGGAGGGGAGTGAGTTACATTTTTTTTAAGCAAGCTGTAAATGTCCCCACAATGTAATTTAAAGGGAATTACAAAGGTAATTTCTTTGTACAGCTTTGAGCTGGAACAGTCAATGAATTTGACTATTAAAATACAAAAAGCCATCAGAAGCAGGATTGCAGAGCAGCTTAACAGAAAAGGCAGAATCAAGAATTGTACGTCAGCTGTTGTGCACTCTCGATTAACAGAATAAGAAACATCAGCCAACTTCATGCGCTGCATATTGAGCCATTTTGTTGGAGTTTGACAAATAAACATACACCAAACGAAAAGGTGGGACTCCATTCAAACCTAGTGATGTTGCTAATTCTGTGGAAAATAACAATTGTATTGTCAATTCTCACAACAGCACTTGCAACCAAGCAAGGCAAGAAACAAGGGGATAGGGAGGTTGGAAAGAGGGAAAACTTAAAAACACTTGCAGATTTTTATCTTGGTAATTTCTCATATTCTGGCATTGCATTCAGAGTGTTTTAGATGCAGTTTTTCTAGTCAGTTCTCTAAAGCTGTATTCACTCAGAAATAGGATTTCCGTGGTAGCCTGCTGAAGCAACCATACACTTTTTTTTGTGTGCTTAACAAAGCACTAACACGGCATAATGTTGAGTTAGTAGAAAAAGATCTCTCTTTATCTTGCCTGCAGAATAAAGGAGCTCAGTTCTCCATTCCACTATGGCCCTTTGTGCTGCTCCGCTGGGGCAAAAGGGCTCTTGTCTCTGGGAATGCCCCTGTAGCGTCAGAGTAGATATACGTTCTGGCTATTCCTAGTTGTTTTAACAGCTCCAGGGATTACAGCCAGCCAGGCATATATTAGAACATCTTGGATAGAGTGACCAGGTGTCCAGTTTTCAACTGGAATACCTGGTCGAAAAGGGATCTTGGTGGCTCTGCTCACCGGGCCGTTGACTGTCCAGTTGGCAGCACCACACAGCGGGGTGGGCTGGCAGGCTCCCTGCTAGCCCCTGCGCTGCGCAGCTCCTGGGAAGCAGCTGGCATGTCCCCTCTCTGGCTCCTACACGTAGGGGCAGCCAAGGGGCTCTGTACTCTGCCACTGGCTTAAGTGTTTCCCTCGCAGCTCCAAATGGCTGCAGTTCCCAGCCAATGGGAGCCGTGGGGGCGGCACCTGTGGATGAAGCAGCGCGCAGAGCCACCTGGCCGCACCTCTGAGGAGGAGCCAGAGTGGGGACATGCCGCTGCTTCTGGGAGCTGCCTGAGGTAAGTGCCAGCAGGAACCTGCACCCCTGACCCCTTCCTGGGCCCCAATCCCCTGCCCCAGCCCCAGCCCTGATACCCTCCTCCCACCCTCTGAACCCCTCGATTGCAGCCCGGAGCACCCTCCTGCACCACAAACCCCTCATCCCCAGCCCCACCCCAAGTCCCCACTCCTCACTTGGAGCCCTCACTCCACCCACCGCACCCCTGCCCCAGACCAGAGCCCCCTCTTGCACTCCGAACTCCTCAGGCCCAGCTGGGAGCCCCCTCCTGCAACCCAAACCCCTCATTCCTGGCCCCACTCCAAAGCCCGCACCCTGAGCCAGAGCCCTCACTGCCTCTCACATCTCAACCCAATGCCATAGCCTGGAGCTCCCTCCCACACTCTGAACTCCTCATTTCTGGCCCCACCCCAGAGCCCACATCCCAAGCCGGACCCTCACCCCCTCCTGCATCCAAGCCCCCTGAGCCAGCCTGGTGAAAATGAGCGAGTGAGTGTGTGTGTGTGGGGAAATGGAGTGAGCGGGGGGGGGAGGGGCTCAGAGAAGGGGAGGGGCAGGGGGCGGGGCAGGGGCAGGGCAAAGGTGTTTGGTTTTGTGCTAGTAGAAAGTTGGCAACCCTAAGCCTGGAGGCTACTTTAACTTATGGTAGGTGTTACCAAATTGTTCCACTGACTGGCTAGAAAGTCAAGTATCTGTAAAGGTGGCATAAAGCTACCACTGTTCCCACTCCAGTCCTGCCCCAAGCATAGCTTGGCCCCTCCTGGGAATCAGGTCCATGGTCTCGAAGTTTCAGTGCTACCCATTCATCAAGACTGCTTCCTCCTTATTGTCAGTTACCCTCCATAATGAGCATCATCTTCATGGTTTAATCAGAGGAGTAAACACCCTGAAGCTGACTGACAGCTGCCTTACCACTAGTCAAAGACTTAGGGCCTGATTCTGGGCTCACAGATGCTTCTTTAAACCAGTGAGATAAGAATCAGTCCCAGGGAGATTCTCTCTCATCTTGTGAAGAGCTCACAATGGGACCAGGGCTCATTAAAATAGAAAATATACTCATAAAGGTCAAAATATAAGGGGCCAGACTCTCTGCTGGTGTAACTCAATTGATATGAGTGGTGTTATACCAGCAAAGAATTTGGCCCTAAATGTCTCGACTGACTGCATGGAGCCAGGCACCAAGATTGCTGAACCCATTCCTCTGCCTTTGATGGAAATAAGTGGAAAAAGTCAATGTACAGTACATCTTGTTAGTCATTTACTGGTCCTGCGCTAGCTGTCTAGGGGTGTGTGTATGTTCATGTGGTTTTCTACAGGAGTTTTGAACCTCCAGAGCCTATATTTCGGGTGTGTAGAGGGCAGGGGAATAAGCATACCTGTTACGAAAGTTGTGTAATATGCTGAGTAATTAGATTTTGAAAGTATTTGTTTGTGCTTCTCATCTCATCAGACCAAGCAAGTTTTGTGTTGTTGCCAGATCATAATCTTTTCCCCTTCTTTATGCTTGTCTGGCACTTGGAAGGGAAAAGATCTAAACTGTACACAGGCGGTATGCCAAAAGACATATTTAAAACTATTCTTTATTGCCCATGCTGTCAAATTTATAGCAATAATGCCAGAAGGATACAAAAGATTAAAATCTATAAAATCCTGCTGCTTCTGTAGGGAGCTAGACTAGGGTTACCTAGTTTCCAGTTTTCAACTGAAAATCCCGATCAAAAAGGGACCCTGGCGGCTCTGATCAGCACTGCCGACCAGGCCACTAAAAGTATGGTCGGCAGCACAGAGAAGGCCTGAGGGAAGGCAGGGTCCCTGCCTGCCCTAGCTCCACATGGATCCCGGAAACGGCAGCCAGGTCATTGCAGCTCCTAGATGCATGGGTGGCCAGGGAGGCTCCACATGCTGCCCCTACCCCGAAGGCCAGCTCTGCAGCTCCCGTTTGGCAGGGAATGGCGACCAATGGGAGCTGTGGGGGATGGTGCCTGTGGGCATGAAGGCAGCGCACACTGTGCAGGACTGCCTGGCTGCCCATGCACCTAGAGGCCACAGGGACCAGGTGGCTGCTGTGAACCTGTACCCCCCCTGCACCCCAATTCCCTAGAATAGCCCAGAGCCCCCTCCTGCACCCCAAATCCCTTATCCCCGGCCCCACCCCAGAACCCTCATCCCCCTACCCCAATCCCCGGCCCCAGCCCAGAATCTCCTCCCACACCTCAAACCCCTCATCACTGGCCCTACTCCAGAGCCCACATCCCCAGCCAGAGGCCTCACCCTCCCCGCATCCCAACCCCCTGCCCCAGCCTGGAGTCCCTTCCCGCACTGCAAACCCCACATCCCTGGCCCCATCCCCAGTCAGATCCCTCACCCCCAATATCCCAACCCCCTGGCCCAGCCCAGAGCCCCCTTCTGTACCCCAAAACCCTCATCCCCTGTATTGTCATTTTACGTGAATGGAATGAGACATTTGACTATTTCCATTTTGTTTGTAATATGTGCTTATTAGTATGATGTCACAGGAGTTTTAGCATGGGTTTTTTTGTATTAGAATAATAAAAGTCTGCAGCAAAACCCAGCTGATGTGCATGTTCAGTGGGATTTATCCAAATGTAAGTACAGTGAGTAGTTTTTTTTTAAAGGTAGGTCAAACTAGAAGAGCAATTATCTTAAATTTTATATCAAATTACATTTTAATTTTCAAATGTAAAATCCCATTCAGATGAGTAGTGACCACAAATTACTCCTATTCTCTGGCTGCTGGGTAGCCTCTGGGAAATGAGTTTGAGGGCTAAGGACAGTTCACTGTGAGCAGATGCTCTCATCTGAAAATCACCATCCCAGCTTGCACTAACCAGAACTCTTGTTGGTAGTATCAACTGAGAGGCCATGAATAGAATGGATAAGGTGTCTGAACTGGTCCTCCAGCTCAGGAGTGAGGCACCCTGGTGGGACAGTGTGGAAGAGACGTTTACACTGCCGCTGCCAGTACCGTAGCTGTTCTGTGGATATTCAGTCTGTAGGGCTTGCAGCCTCATAACTGTGAAGTCAGCCATCTCTGGGATATTTTCTCAAACATTAAAGTCACAGAATTAGTTTTTAATTTTTGCATTTCAAAATGAAGGCATCTTTAACTTAAAAGGTGACCCCTGCCCCCCAAAAAAGTGTTTAAAACCTGGAGAACTACGTCTTTTTGGTGATGCTAATAACAATCCTGTCTACCTAGCCCTTTAAAAACGATGCTAAATTGTAGCCATTTGAAATGACTGTTATGAACACAGCATTTATTATGATAAAACTGACAGACTCCAAACTGTAGTTTGGCAATACCAGGCAGCATTATCACTTTCAGACTTTCATGACAGCGCTGGCTTCAGGGGGAGAGATACTATGAAGATGAAAGCATTTCCATTGCTGTACCAGAGTCTTTTGTGCCTTAATGACATATGCCTTCCATTCCTTCAAAGACCTGCTGCTGTTTATAGTCTTTATCCCAGCGTTTTCTTTCTCTTTACAAACTGATGAAGGCTGAGTCTTAGGCCTGGTCCACACTGGGGCCAGGGGGAATTGATATAAGATATGCACCTTCAGCAACGAGAATAGTGTAGCTGAAGTCGACGTATCTTAGATCAATTTAGAATCACTTACTTTGTGTCCTCGCAGCGCAGGATTGATGGCCGCTGCTCCCCTGTCGACTCCGCTTCCACCTCTCACCGAGCTGGAGTTCAGCAGTTGACAGGAGAGCGATCAGGGATTGATTTATCGTGTCTACACTACCCACCGATCCGGGTAGTGTAAGTAGTTCCCCAGTTTACATGTTTTTAAAAAACTATGCTTATGTACTCTCCTTTTATTTTGGTGTCTGTTCATGAGCTGTGTATATGCGCTTGTCTGGATTTTTGGTGGGAGTATTTGTGCCAGGGTGGGGAACTATTGAACAGGAGTTGATTTTAATGTTCCAGTTATGATTCTCAACACTGCATTAAACTGCCTATCCAGACATTTGGTATGTCAGCTGCCTGCCCAGGCAGGTGTGCAAAATTCCTTAGTCCAGTGGACCAGTGCTAGAGTGTGTGCACATTGGCATCCCATGTTGTGCCCACAAGTTTTCAGAGAAGGCTACTCCTTGCTTTTACCTTTTTTTCCAATCTTTTCCAGCTAGTCGAAGGTTATACCCAAGTACATTGGATAGGGCTCCTTTTGGATCCATTGAGCACAAAAGGAGACACTAAGTGGTGCATTGGCGGCATTCTTGTTTAGGTTTAAGGCTGTTACCCGAGTTTGGGAGACGTAGGGGTGGGGCTTCCCATATTGAAAGAATTCTACCATTATCTTGAAGTCGGTGGCGAGGGTGTCATGGGTAGTGGGTAAGATCTTTTGTTTTCTGTTGCAAGGGCAATGTCACCACATACGTGAACAAAATTGTGTCAGGTAATTCGTTAATGTAGATGTAGCGAAGAAGCCAGCACAGATCCTTGAGGAAGCTCATCATTGAGAATGCAGGCTTTGCTGATCTGCGCATTCAAAAGAATGCAGTACCTACAGTTGCTCAATATTGTGGCCAGAAATAGTGCTGCAGCATTTAATGACTTTGATGCCTTGAGCAAAAGCCTATATCTCTGTACTGTTTTGAAAGCAGTTGACAAAGAGATCTTCAACTATTGCTATATGTGCAACCCAGTTCACCTTGCGGAAATTCCAGCATGGTTTTGGAGTTGATTCAGTTAGTGGAACTCCAAAGCCAACATGCAGATTTGTGTGGTGGTGTTGGCTGCAAAGAAAATTCCCGAGCAATGTTTGTGAAATGTGCAGAGGAACACTACTATTGTCTTTCATCACAAAGCAGAGGTCTGGGTTTTGCTCAGTATTCCGTCTGGCTAAGTGAAAAGTCCCTGTTTGGGGTCAAAAAGAAGATGAATATCTGTGAATAAAGCCCAATCTGTGAATTACTTAACTGCATCATTTTTGCTATAGCCCCCTTGTGAGTGATGGCTATTAAAGTCACCAAGGTGCACAGCTGGGTGGAAAAAAAAAGAGTATTGTGGGCTTCAGCTGTTCAAAATTTGGAGGTTCATAGATGTGTGTTACGGTAATTTGTCCAATTCTTGTCGCAGCAATAGAGATTCCTATCATCTTGGATTACTCCAGAACCAAGACATCCGGAAAACTCTGCCAGGTGTACGTGACGGTGCCATACTTCGCATCTTTCATGGTGGCAATGAATTCATAGGCGTGAATTTCATATCTTGCAGCTTGCTCATAGTCTACAGCATAAGTTTCTTGTAGAGCAGCAACATCAGTATTGTTCACTGTGAGAACTCTCAAGATAGTGACACTTAGCACATGGGAGACCTTCCACTTTGGAAAACATGTGGAGCTGATCCTACAGTTCTATGGTGCTGTTCCAGACAAGAACAAATTTCATGTTGCTAATCATACTGGGAGATCACCATATCAATGTCCAGTAGCCTTTTGATGACATTCATTGTATTAATCAATAACGCATAACAAGCATACTATGTGAAGGTTATCATCTTTCCTCTGCAATTAATACTAATGATAGGCCTGACCCATGAAGTGCCAATGCAGAGAGCTGATGTACAGTTCCCCATTGTGTATGTAGCTAATGGCAATGAAACTGTCAAGACTTTCCTGCACAGCAGGCTAATGCTGCTCTGAAGCATGTTTACTCATCCTCTTGGAACAGAATATCCAGGCTAAGTAGCATTAAATGTTGTTTGACCAGGATAGCATCTAATTTTCAAAAACACCCTGGGAACCAAAATAAATCCGTTTTCATTCCATTCATTCTCTCTGACTTTTTTTTAAAGTAAACATATAAACAACTGTGTTTGTGGAACTACAGCAAATTATATGAGAAATCCTAACTGAATACTAGTAATGTTAACAGAAGATACTGTTGCCACCCCCAGGCATTCAAAAATCATGAAACAGGATCCAAATAAATAAATAAAAATCCTGAGATTTAAAAAATGCAACATTGAGAGTTCTTATTTATCTTCTGGCTTTTGAAACTTTAGGGTTCACATTTTCAAGTTCATCTCTGAGGGCTAGAAACATATTTTATTTAAAAGAAAGCTGGGATTCTGGAATATTCACAAGCCTCCAGGGTCTAGGGCTTTAAGAAAACACCAAATATCAAGAGACTGCCAATAAAATTGCAAGAGTTGGCAATTCTGCAGAGGTTGCAAGAAACTCAGCTGCTTATGCAAGCAGAGTACTTGGTCTGTGGTGAGATTTATTGTGGAACTTACATATTGTATTATAAATTGATTTCAACGAGATATAGATTAGGTCAGTGCTCATAGGCTGAAAATTGTATTAGTTTCCCATGAGTTATCTTCCTTTCTAGAAAAAATGAGTCTCTGGCTTTGGGGAATCACTGAGATATTAACAGTGGAGTTTTTAATCAGGAGCTTAAATTCATAACTTTGCTAGATACTAAAAGTCATGGGCTGAATAGAGACACTGGGTTTATGGCTTATTACAACAATCTATTAACCCATTTACTCCTCCCCATGATTGGAGAGGTGTTAATGAGCCACTTCAGCTTGAATGGTCCCTTGAAATATGCATTAACTGCTTGTGCTATACAATCTGTTCTACCTTGTATTTCGCTGTGACACTCTGTGTACATTTCCCAGATCTGATGAAGAGCTCTGTGTTAAGTTCAAAATCTTGTGTCCCTCACCATCAGAAGTTGCTCCAGTAAAATATATTACCTCACCCAACTTGTCCCTCTAACGACTGGCCTATTGATCTTTACAGTCTGTCCTATCATGTATCATATCTGTGCCTTAGTAGCAGGCAATATCGTTGTGGGGCCACAAGATGCGTTGTGATCTGTAAACTGAATGTGGATGCCAAATGTGATTTGCCACTTTGTGCACGTTTCTCTAAAGCACAGTGCAAAAAGCTGGTATGTGTGCTAGTAGGAGGTTCCATAGGGGCACCCTCATGCCCCTCTGCATTGGAATCATGTCACTTTTGGTTAGGGATGTGACGGGTTGGACCCCCTCTTCTGGGATGCCGCCTGATGTACTGGGATTTCACTGAGCCTCCTCTGCTCAATCAGTCTGGGATCCCTCTCCTTGCTTTGCTGAATTAGGCTCTCCGGCCTCTTGCAGCACACATGCATGGGTAAGGCCACACCCCACTGCAGACACAGGGCTTGTCTACACTTACATTTTATAGTGCTCTAACTTGCTGGCTGAGCAAGTTAGAGCAGCAAGTTTGAGCGCTTTAAAGCGCTAGTTTGGACAGGCTCCAAGGGCTGGGAGCCGCGCTCCCAGCTATTCCCCTCGTGGAGGTGGATTGTCAGGAGCGCTGGGAGAGCATGACCCCACTCACACTTCAAAATGGAAGTTTTGAAGTTTCTAGTGTAGACGCAGCCACAGACTGAAGTCAGCTCTGTGTGAGAGGATTCACATGCGCACCCTAATTTGGGAGATAAACCCAAAATAATAGTGTCTTGCGCTGCGTAGAAAAATCTGCACAGCACAAGCTCATAGAAATCTGCCCTCTCCCTGAATGTGAAGAGAGATGTGCACACTTCTTGCCACCAGAGTTAGAAATTGCATAAACTGGGTTTTATTATAAACAAGAAATAAATTTATTAACTACCAAAGGTGGGTTTTAAGTGAATATAAGAGATAACAGACAGAACAAAGCAGATTACTAAGCAAATTAAATCAAACACACAAACTATGCTAATTTCACTAAAGAAATTGGTTACTAATAGTATTTTCACCCTAGATATTGTTGCAGGCAGATTGCAGAAAGTCTTCAAAGGCAGCTGAACTGGTCTCCCTCTTGAGACCTCCGGTATTATTACTCACAAGCTAGATGTCCGTCCGGCTTGAGTTCAACCCTTCTCATCTCAGTTCAGTTCCAGGTGTTTTTTCCAGTGTCTCTTCAGGTGGGGAGGCAGAGGAGAACCATGATGATGTCACTCCCCTGCCTTATATAGCTCTTTTGGGTGGGAACCCTTTGTCTTCTAGTCGAAAGTCACTGGCATTTCAAAGAGAGGAGGGGTATCCAGTACCAGGTGACTCGGACCCTGGTCTCTGCAGGGCTGTGGCAGCCATTGCTCGTATGCTGCCTCCAGCGTCCACAGGAAGACTAAGCTCTTTCACAGTCCATTGTCTCCACAATGGCCCATTCGCCCTGTCTGGCTTTTCCATTGTTGTTCCTGAATCACTGGTTGGGGTGACACCCAAAGTAACACATTTGAAATACAGATACATAGTTAAGAATATTAACTTCAGATACAGAAATGATTCAGGCATACAAATTGGATAATCGTTTTCAGTAAATCATAACCTTTTCAATGATATCTCACACGAGCCATCTTGCATAAAGTATATCTGTTATGTCATATTCATATTATAAGCATATTTTCATAAAGATATGGAGTGAAACGTCACAAGGGACCTCTGCCATCCTGGAAGGAGGGACAGAATTTGTCCCTGAGTGAATGCAAAAAATGGTTAGGACTTTATCTCATTTGTTGCAACTTGTTTTTAAAATATTAACTTTGTTTTTAAACAAGATAATAGCAGAAGTGATCAATGTACATAATTTACAGAGAAGCTACCAAATTTATTATGAAAAAGGTGTATTTGACAGCAAAAACATAAGACTCACGAATTTACCCTGAGGGGATGGGTGTGTTTGTGTGTGGGCATGTGTGCTGTTATCTGTGAGAGCCATTTCACTACAATGATTCCATTGGTCTTCAAATTATTTATTATTTGCATGGGTTAAATCTCCCCCTCAAGCTGTGAATCCAACACACTGTTAATGAGATAGCATGGTGACATAAATGCCTTCCCTTACATCCCATTATTGCATAGTATCTCAGATCTTTGAGTAAATGTCTGTCAGAGATTCAAAGCACTAAAAGTAAGAATTTCTGAATGAAATATTAATAGCTCCTTATCTTTCCGTATGTGATAGTACTAAAACCATATTACCAATTTGCTAATTTCTTCCATATTGTCAGTTTCTGTTAGGAGATGCACAATTAATTACTTGTTCCATGTTTACTTGTGGTATGATTTCTTCTGTGTTGCCTGCAGATGTTTATCCTGGAACCTCCATCCTCTCCGGTTTTTCCTCTGTGAATTTGACACTTTTGAGAATGTCTGTCTATGCTCCTATTGGGCCTAATCTTGCACCTTTGAAGACAATGTAGTATTGTCATTGACCTCAATGTGAGCCATTTCGTTCGTTATGTCCTTATCCCAACCTTCCATCCATTCCTTGATTTAGAAACTATAGCCTTCAAATGCATTGAAGAGTGATTAATCAACCTAATTTAAGATTGATTCAAAGAGTATGGTTCATATCTGCAGTTTATAGAATAAAAGCAATTTGGAGGCCACTTGAATCTTATGTATTGACTTGCTAAATTTCTTTTCTCTTCATTGATTTTGGGCCCAGGCTACTTCTTTCTCAAAGGTAAATGCTTTCTCTGGACACACGTTCAGTCCGTTCTGTTTCTCCAGACCTCTCACCTGATGCTCTCTACATAACCCCTTTCACTGATCATTCTTTTCACTACCTTTCTTTTTTTCTAGCACAGTTTCCACAGAACTTAAGAATAACCCTCTTTGTGATATATGTACAAAAATGGAACATGTCCTTATACTTTATGTTCTCTCAATGGTTACACTCAAAGGGGATGAGAACACTAAACAAGGTTATTTCTTCATTCATTTATGAGAGGCAAACTGCTTTACTGTAAATAATTTTAAATCTTGTCAGAGGCATGTCTATTATATTAGGCTAAATATGTTTAAGTTCAATGCTGTCTAATTCAATCTAGAGATTTGATTGAAAGGGTCTTAAAATCATAAAGTTTTGTTCATTGTTTGTAACCCAAATAATAATAATGAAAAACACAGTAAAGATGGGATTATTGACAATTAATTTGTAATCATTGCCTAATATGCCGACATTGGGTCAGATTCTGCTGTCACTTACACTCATGCCATCATCAGTTTTATCCTTTCCATCAAAAGAAATGTTAATGTTTTCATCATCTTAATATTCCAACATGATACCATGTGACCTGTGCCTCATTAAAGTTGGCCGACCTGAGTTGGATTTTGGGAAATGAATGCTTGCAACAAACTGCCTGTGCACAGACTATAGATGAACAATTATTTTCTGAAACAATTTAGCAAATTTTGATGAATTTTAATTTTAGATTTAAAAAAACCCAATAGTTTTCTCCTGGATAATTTGCAAACAAATTAAAAAGAGGATAAATTGTATAGTTTGCTGATAATTACTTGATCAGCTCTCATTTTGACTGACAGCTGATCAAAATGTTTGATTTTGAGTGATAGCAAATCTTGTATATACTTTTATTAAAAGATTGAATGTGTTTTGGAAGGAGTAGGCAGAGTCCTACTACAGAGGGAAACATGGCTGAGCCCATGAAGAAAAAGGTGTTTGCTGGAGTTCTCACATGGTGTGCTATAACAGTGAATTATAAAGGAAAAGTGTAGTTTGTCTTCTGTCTGTTCAATAATTTACATATCTGTGAATAAATTAGATTAGGATGCAGTATCCTGCCTTTAACCCATTTCTATCTCAGGAAAGAAAGAACCCAGTGATGATGCCCAGTTTTCTTTGTCCACTCAGAACTCATAAGAATCTATATTACCATAAATTTAACTATTGTGGTGCAGTATATTGAACTGTAATGTAACTATAGTGTTATAGTATATTGAAGCAGAGGATATGCTACTATGTATTTTAGAATATTAAATATGTTCTTTACTAATGTGTTATAGATAGTGTACTTTGAGAGACATGATGAAGTTTTTTTTTTGTGTGGTACTGTTCCAAGTTTAAAGAATGAATGGTATGAACAAATTGGGCATGAAACTTTAAATAGTGAATACATTGAAAAACTTATTTTTCCAGAAACCTGTTTTTCATTTTATTATGAGTAGGGAGATAATGTGAGGAGAGAAAAATAATCTGCTACAGATAGAAACCTAATCTGTTCTGTTTGGAAACTGTAATTCGCTGCACATTCCTGAGAGTCAAACAATCTGTCTATATTATGTCACTCATCACAGAAGTTAAAGCAAGGGGGAAATATGCTTCAGAACATTTCTTTTTGATTTGATGAGCTTTCAGAAATGTATTTGTCAGGTTGCACGGTATAGTTTGAATTAAACCTGAGGCATGGCTGCTGATAGTACTTATTGATTAGAACAGACCCTAAGATGCTGTAGAATCACCAGGGTAGACAAGACCTGAATTTTTAAGGAAGAAAGTAAGGTTTTTCTGACAAGAAAGTCCTTTTGGGACACTTTTATACCTTATAGCAGCACAAGACCAATTTTATTTTTTTTCCTTTGTAAATCACTTTTAGTGCCAACTGATCTTAGAGGTGGTGGATAGTTTGGAGGTGGAATCCCCAACCTCTTCTGTAGGGGAGCGAACACAAACCTCAGGAAAGAATTCATGAACACCGTTGCAAGTGAAGACTCAGTTTTGGGATTCTTACCTGGGATGTTCCTAAGTAAGGAAGACCAGACTTGAGAAACTCTGGTTGAAAGGGCTTGTTTGCTAATATTCCTGACAAGCTTTCTTTTCACCCTCCACCTTGTTGCTCTGCCTTCCTCAATAGTAAGGGAAAAAATGGTAATGTTTTTTTCTTCTTAGTAAGCAGATTGAAGGTCTTGGGAAGATTTGTGTCTTTCTGTCCAGGAGTTTGGAAAAAGACACTGTCCCCATCCCATGAAATACAGTAAATGCTGGGGCAGTATTCTTGAAGGAGTTGAGTTGTAGGCATATATCCAGCTTCCTTGGAAGTTTTCAAGACTTCTGTTACTGTAATTATTTAGATTGATACTAAACCATTGTCTATTAATTAAAACCTTCTACTGATATGGGACAACAGCTGAAGCATTCAAGTCCAGTTAGTGTTTTGTAGCATGTAGAGTCCAAGATTATAAAATTTCTAGGTCCTATGTGCATCTTTTCAAGGATAAAGCACAAATTAATTTTTTACTGCTGTTCATCTGTATAAATGCACACTTCAAAAATATTTTATCCAAGTGATTAAACATAGACTACTCAAGTCTATAGAGCAATAGCCAAAGACATTCAGTAATATAGCTCAGAATGGTGCCATCATTCCTATGTCCTTGGCACATTGGAATGATAAATTGCAGAAAACACTGTATTCTAGCTCCTGCATTTCTCTTAGATGCTGAAAATATTTATTTAAAATGTACAGTTATACAGACTTTCAAAGAGAAACAGGTTTGCTAAAACTTCAAGGTGGAGAATGAGTTAGGTTAATTTAGAATTGGTAAACTACTTGGTAGCTAAAATGTGTAACTGGTTCTGGCTAATGTTATGTGTAGATGAGCTATTTTGCTAATCTATTTTTATTTTAAACTCAATAAAAATAGAGCTTGCATACTGAATGAAGCTCAATGTGACTGATTGCAAGTGATTAGCACTATCATTTACATTTAGAGGAAAAGGGAATAAATTGTCAAGAATTTTAAGAGGAGAGGGTTGAGGGAAACTATAGACAATTCATTTTGATCATTTAATTTCAAAAATAACATTTAAAGTGTATGAGTAAACATGTATATGTTTTTAAAACCATCACATTGATACCATGCCTACCGAAGCTTAGACATTTTAAAAAATGTCATATTTTGACATTCTTTTGGTGTCTTTGTCTTCCTTCTAGCATTCACTCGGATGGTCATTACTTTGGGTATTTTTACATTTGAACAAATTAATGAGTACAAGATGAATTTCCTCCTCTACACCTTTGTTAAATGTAATATGACATGCTTAAAAGTGAACTGTAAAGTGATAGAGCAGGTGTCAGCAACCTTTGGCACATGGCTATCCGGGGTAAGCACTCTGCTGGGCTGGGCCAGTTTGTTTACCTGCTACATCAGCAGGTTCAGCCGATCGCGGTTCCCACTGCTACATCAGCAGGTTCAGCCGATCGCGGTTCTCCGCCCCAGGCCAATGGGGGCGGCGGCAAGCAGCGCGGGCTAGAGATGTGCTGGCCGCGGCTTCCCGCCACCCCCATTGGCCTGGGACGGTGAACCACGGCCAATGGGAGCCACGATTAGCCAAACCTGCTGATGCGGCAGGTAAACAAACTGGCCAGGCCCGCCAGGGTGCTTACCCTGGGGAGCCGCATGCCAGAGGTTGCCGACTCCTGTGATAGAGAAAATTGAATGAAGGTCAGGGTTCTATCTCTGTGTCAATAACAGGGCTGTAGCAGGCTGTAACCAACTCTTCTCCTGGTCTACAAGATTTCTCTCTGGCTTTCACAGAGTATGTAGCTTGCTACCAGTATGCTGCTTTTATCACTTTTTCAGTCAGTAATCCATTTTCCTTTTCTCAAGGACATCCTGACAGGCCCAGCCCTTGTGACTCTTTATCTTTTCTAACTCCTCCCCTGTAACTTCTAGTCAGCCCCAAAGCATTTAGACATATCAATTACATAAGCACCAAAAAACCATTTAAAAAGGCAGGAGTTGATGATAACCTACAACCTTTCACGAGTCCATGTTTATAATTACACATTTAGGCAATGCCTCCTTACTCTATCCTCTACTAAATTCACAAGTATCTTATATTTGTCAATAGATTCATAGACTTTAGGGTCAGAAGGGACCAATATGATCATCTAGTCTGACCTCCTGCACAAAGCAGGCCACAGAACCCTACCCATCCACTTCTATAACAAACCCCTAACCTATGTCTGAGTTACTGAAGTCTTCAAGTAGTGGTTTGAAGACCTCAAGCTGCAGAGAATCCACCAGCAAGTGACTCATGCCCCACGCTGCAGAGGAAGGCGAAAAACCTCCAGGGCCTCTGCCAATCTGCCCCAGAGGAAAATTCCTTCCCGACCCCAAATATGGCAATCAGCTAAACCCTGAGCATGTGGGCAAGACTCACCAACTAGCACTCAGGAAAGAATTCTCTGCAGTAACTCAGACCCCATCCCATCTAACATCCCATCACAGACCACTGGGCATACTTACCTGCTGATAATCAAAGATCAGTTGCCAAAATTAAGCTATCCCATCATACCATCCCTTCCATAAACTTATCAAGCTTAGTCTTAAAGCCAGATATGTCTTTTGCCCCCACTACTCCCCTTGGAAGGCTGTTCCGAACTTCACTCCTCTAATGGTTAGAAACCTTCATCTAATTTCAAGTCTAAACTTCCTAGTGTCCAGTTTATACCCATTTGTTCTTGTGTCTACATTGCTACTAAGCTTAAATAATTTCTCTCCTTCCCTAATATTAATCCCTCTGATATATTTATAAAGAGCAAGCATATCCCCCCCTCAGTCTTCTTTTGGTTAGGCTAAACAAGCCAAGCTCTTTGAGTCTCCTTTCATAAAACAGGTTTTCCATTCCTCAGATCATCCTAGTAGCCCGTCTCTGAACCTGTTCCAGTTTGAATTCATCCTTCTTAAACATGGGAGACCAGAACTGCACACAATATTCCAGATGAGGTCTCACCAGTGCCTTATATAACGGTACTAACACCTCCTTATCTTTGCTGGAAATACCTCGCCTGATGCATCCTAAAACTGCATTAGCTTTTTTAATGGCCCTATCACACTGGCGGCTCGTAGCCATCCTGTGATCAACCAATACGCCGAGGTCCTTCTCATCCTCTGATGCTTCCAACTGATGTGTCCCCAATTTATAACTAAAATTCTTGTTATTAATCCCTAAGTGCATGACCTTGCACTTTTCACTATTAAATTTCATCCTATTACTATTACTCCAGGTTATAAGGTTATCCAGATCTTCCTGTATGATATCCAGGTCCTTCTCTGTGTTAGCAATACCTCCCAGCTTTGTGTCATCCGCAAACTTTATTAGCACATTCCTGCTTTTTGTGCCAAGGTCAGTAATAAAAACATTAAATAAGATTGGTCCCAAAACTGATCCTTGAGGAACTCCACTAGTAACCTCCATCCAGCCTGACAGTTCACCCTTCAGTACGACCCGTTGTAGTCTCCCCTTTAACCAGTTACTTATCCACCTTTCAATTTTCATATTGATCCCTATCTTTTCCAATTTAACTAATAATTCCCCATGTGGAACCATGTCAAATGCCTTACTGAAATCGAGGTAAATTAGATCTACTGCATTTCCTTTGTCTAAATAATCTGTCACCTTCTCAAAGAAGGAGATCATGTTGATTTGGCACGATCTACCTTTAGTAAAACCATGTTGTAATTTGTCCTAATTACCATTGACCTCAATGTCCTTAACTACTTTCTCCTTCAAAATTTTTTCCAAGACCTTACATACTACAGATGTCAAACTAACAGGCATATAGTTACTCGGATCACTTTTTTTCCCTTTCTTAAAGGTAGGAACTATGTTAGCAATTCTCCAGTCGTACAGTACAACCCCTGAGTTTACCGATTCATTAAAAATTCTTGCTAATGGGCTTGCAATTTCATGCGCCAGTTCCTTTAATATTCTTGGATGAAGATTATCCGGGCCCTCCGATTTTGTCCCATTAAACTGTTCAAGTTTGGCTTCTACCTCAGATGTGGTAATATCCACTTCCATATCCTCATTCCCATTTGTCATCCGTCCATTATCCCTAAGCTCCTCATTAGCCTTATTAAAAACTGAGGCAAAGTATTTATTTAGATATTGGGCCATGCCTAGGTTATCCTTAACCTCCATTCCATCCTCAGTGTTTAGCGATCCCACTTCTTCTTTCTTTGTTTTCTTCTTATTTATATGGCTATAGAACCTTTTACTATTGGTTTTAATTCCCTTTGCAAGGTCCAACTCTACATGGCTTTTAGCCTTTCTCACTTTATCCCTACATGTTCTGACCTTACTAAGGTAGCTTTCCTTGCTGATCCCACCCTTCTTCCACTCCTTGTAGGCTTTCTGCTTTTTCTTAATCACCTCTCTGAGATGCTTGCTCATCCATCTTGGTCTACAACTCCTGCCTATAGTTTTTTTCCCCTTGGGATGCAGGCTTCTGATAGTTTCTGCAGCTTTGACTTAAAGTAAATCCAGGCCTCCTCTGCATTTAGATCCACAAGTTCTTCAGTCCAATCCACTTCCCTAACTAATTTCCTTAATTCTTTAAAGTTAGCCCTTTTGAAGTCAAAAACCCTAGTCCCAGATCTATTTTTGTTTATCCTTCCATCTAGTTTGAACTGAATTAGCTCATGATCACTCAAACCAAGGTTGTCCCCTACAACCATTTCTTCTATGAGGTCCTCACTACTCACCAAAACCAAATCTAAAATGGCATCCCCTCTTGTTGGTTCTTCAACTACTTGGTGAAGAAATCCATCAGCTATCACATCCAGAAAAATCTGAACCCTATTATTCTTACTAGCACTTGTCCTCCAGTCTATATCTGGGAAGTTAAAGTCTCCCATGATCACACAATTCCCATTAGTGTTTACTTCATTAAAAACATTAAAGAGGTCTCTATCCATATCCAAATCAGATCCAGGCGGTTTGTAGCACACCCCAAGCACTATCTCAGAGGAGGCTCTAGTAGCTTTCTTTCCCAGTGTGATTTTTGCCCAGACAGACTGTCTAATCCATTCCATCACTTCTTATTTCTTTACAGTTAACCTCATCTTTGATATACAATGCTACTCCACCACCTTTGCCTTTATTTCTATCTTTCCTAAACAGCACATACCCTTCAATACCTGTACTCCAGTCATGACTACTGTTCCACCATGTTTCTGTTATCCCTATAATATCCAGTTTCAATTCCTGCACCAGTCGCTCTAGTTCCTCCATTTTGTTACCTAGAAAGAAAATGTAATGTTTTCCAATTGCTCCCAATATTTTTCAAAAGGCATATGCAATATTCACCTATGGATTAAGAAGCAAAAGGCAGATGCAATATTCACCTATGGATGAAGAAGCAAAAGGCAGATGCAATATTCACCTATGGATTAAGAAGCAAATAACAATTAAAGTTAGACTGCAGTATGATGAACACATTTCCAGATATCAGAGGGGTAGCCATGTTCGTCTGGATCTGTAAAAGCAGCAAAGAGTCCTGTGGCACCTTATAGACTAACAGACATTTTGGAGCATGAGCTTTCGTGGGTGAATACCCACTTCATCAGATGCACCCATGAAAGTTCATGCTCCAAAACGTCTGTTAGTCTATAAGGTGCCACAGGATTCTTTGCTGCTTTTACATTTCCAAAGACATACAATTTTGAATTAAAGTGGAAAATAGCCAGTTGGCTGCTGAAGGATGTCTTTTTGAAGATTTCCCCCCCCCCCGTGAGAATTAATTTGTTGTATAGGCATAACAACAGTGTAGTATTGGGAAGCTAGTTTTTTTAAAATATGTTTGGAACATGCTGTATTAAAGTGAACACTTTATAACCAAATACAATAATCCACCAAGGGGGAGACTATTTGATAGATGTTCAGATACTTTCTATTATATTGCTCCTTCAATCTTTATTGTTGAATAAATATATTAATATTCATGTAAAACTATTGCATCATATAGCCCTATTGCCATGCAAGATGCAGATAAAAGAAGACAAGGGGTAAAATACAGGCCCTGTTGAAGTCAATGGGAGTTGACTCAAGATCTCTGACCTGAGGAGTTTACAATTTGTAGGGTAGATTCAGGTTGTGTCTGCATGGTGTGGCAGGTGGGAGAGGATGTAGGGTGTTCTTTGCCCCATTGTACTGGAATGGGAGAATGCAATGCTTGTGCTCCTGAGTGACTGGCATTGAGCATGGTATATAGCCATGAGTGACTGGACTCGCCCTCCATCACCAGTGGTATGCTTGCTAGTGACTAGAGGCCTGTTTTTGGAGAAGCATATGATCACCTCTAATCATGGCCTACCCAGTGTGTCTGGAGGCATTTTGCTTGCATTTACCCTACACAGGCAGTATTGTGGCCACTACTACTCACAAGGTACAATTCTTAATGCCCCTTTCCCCTTAATCAAATGCCTAAGTTTCTGTCTCCCTTTGCACAGATAAGGAGATTCTGTTTCCCTCTGCGCAGATGAGGGGAACCTGCAGAGATCCAGTCTCAGGCCAGTGCATTGATGCAGGAGACTGCCAGAATGCTTGTACTTCTGAGCTTTATCTACTATAACTGTTACCAAAAAAATTCACTGTTGCCAGCACCAGCACCGCTGTGTTGGGAGACTTAGCATAGATAGCTCCAGCAGCTTTCTTCAGCACAATGTCTATTAGATCTAGCCCACGAAAACTTATGCCCAAATAAATTTGTTAGTCTCTAAGCTGCCACAAGGATTCCTCGTTGTTTTTGCTGATACCAACTAACATGGCTACCACTTTGAAACCTGTTTCAAGGAAAGTACATCATTAGCTGTTTTATTTAATAGATTTCTGGTTTGTGATCTGTCAGTGTGGAGTTACATAGAACCAAGATGGAGGTTAGTGGTGGAAAGCCAGCCAAGAGAAGTGAGATTTGAGAGCAGCGTTGCTTGACAAAAAGTAAGAGAGAGGAGGCTATTGGATACATAAGTGTGATGATAATCAAGGCAAAGGTGATGGCGATAACAGCTTTCAGGAGAGAGGAACAAGCCTGTATTGATCACCTATACTGGGAGCAATCCCTTCCAAGAGGAGGTTTCAGAAACACCAGACGTGTATTGGACTGCAAAGTAAACTTTCTTGGGATCCTGCCACGCAATGCCATCAATCTGTAGGCCAAGCACATAGCAAACTCCTAATGACTTCAGTGGGTGTTCTGGGTGCAGATCCATGACAGAGTTGATTAATCATGTTAATATTCTTAGCAGAGTTGTCCAAATTTCTACATCCTACATCTTTTTAAAGTAATTCTGTGTGTAACAAGGAGAGCTGTAGGAAGCTAGCAGTTTTCACTTCACTGTACAGTCCGTGCAAAAGCTTAGGTTGTCATGATTTTTTGAGAGGACTTGCATGGGTAAAAAGTGGTCATTTGCACTAATGAATGCCATTTTTCACAGTGGTTTAACTGAGGTATAATATTCTTGCTAAAATTCTGATCAGTCACAGATTAACGTTTCACCATTTTTACAGAGAAATACCACCTTTCCCCAAGAAAATGCAGCATTTTTGTGCTGAAATGACAGTTTTTTATATTTGACACTGCAGGAAATACGGAGTTAAACATACTAAGCAAGAATGTGTTTGGTACATTTCACTGATCAATATACTGTAGTGATGGTTCTTTAATCTCCCCTTTTGAGGAGAGTGTTGTAGCTATGCATGCATGCTTGTGGCTAAATTTAGTTGAGCTGTGTAAGACTGGTTAGCTTCAATCTGCAAAGGTTCAGCGAACTTTTTTTTTCCCCTGAGAGGATGAGTGCATGGTGTTTTAGAGTCTGAAAAACTCCAAGTAACATCCATTCGAAATCATCTAAGATTGCATCCTGTAACCATAGGCTGCAGTCCCTCTTCCCTAGCAGGCCCTCCTTCCCTAATAGTCCTGGGCTGCTCATATGTTTTTCTGTCTTCAGGGAGGAACCTGGAGAACCCCTCCCACCATTTTCTGTCTTTGGGGCAGCCAACTGGATCTTCTGAGGGTGATGGATGACTGGCTGGACTACTCCACTCCATTCTTCTGTTGGTTTTTTTAATGGATAGCAAGGTACATCCATTCAACCAATCCACAGAAAACATTCTGAAGGCAAGAAAAGGGACTTCTTTCTCATGTACCTTTACTCAGCCCCATTTTGGATGAAATAAGATTGTGCACACTGTGCAGCAGACCCTTGTTTTACTTACTGTAGTAAGATTCTAATAGTGCTCCTGATCTCCCTGCTGCCCCACTTTCAAATACCATAGTTTCCTATCTTTCAGTATTTTCCTATGCACCTAAAATTTAAAAGAGAATCAAATAAATAACTGGGACTCATCACTCTGGGATCAGAAGTAAAATTTTGGAGATCCTAGGAAAGGAGACTTCATATCCAGTTACTTTTTAACCAAAATGACTATTATTTAAAAAACAGATGCTTCTGTTATTATAAAAATAATCAAGAACAGATTATCATGGTGTTAAAAGCCTGCTATTAGCCTGGGCCCCTATCTTGCAAACACTTGTGTTTAAGGTATTTGCAAGATTAAGGCTATAAAATGGGAGAAAGGATTAGTGCAAGTAAGTTGTATTTGGATTTTCACACAGTTTGAAAGTAAACAAGAAGCATAAATATTCTAATTATTTATGTAACTTGATCAAAAGATACTAATTTTTTGTTTGATTTCAAAATGTTATCTTGTGAGTACAAGTATTAAGTCTCAGATGTTGGTGTGCCCAACGACTATTCACATTGTGTAATACAGTATTTTGATTTTGTAATTGGCATGCTGTTTGCCATTTCATTTTTATTTGACTATTCACATATTTTCAAAGTATACCACATTATAGCAGTATTTTACAAGGAAATAAAACATCTTCTGTTGTAGCAGCTACTACAATGCTTTGTGGTTTCACTTGATAAGCCAAATTGGCACTTCTCTTTTCTCCTGGTACGTTGATATTTACGTATTCGCAAAACACTTCTTGGAAACTTGCAAATAAGTGTAACATGAACATTTGTTGAGTTTCTCTGGAAGAGCTGTCTGAAATACTGTGTTCTGTTGTTTCTTTCTCATGCATGATAGTTTTCCCAACTCAAGGGCTTGGTCAGAGTCCCTGTGCAATTAGAATTGAGAGCATTTCTTTCTGAAGTCCAGGACCTCTATAGTTTCTGGATTTAGGTCAAAGCTGCCAAAGCCTGCATTTTAGTGTATTAGCACTAAAGCGTATCTACAAGTATTATATATTAGTTATATTAATGAATATGTATATGATGAATATACAACAGTATGGCATGAAGTTTTATCAATATGAACATGGGAGGTGTGAAGCCAAGTGAGTTATGCAGATCATTCCAAATCAGTTAAAATCCTTATGTTACACCACAAAATCATGTTTTCAGTATATATGTTACAGAAACCACTTTACAAGAGTTTTAATTTTAAAACGTTTGACTTTTTTTAAAAAATACCACTTACAAATCCAAATGGCTTAGTGACTACAGACCTGATTCCCAGATTATGCAAGGCCCTGATTCAGTGATGCATTTAAATTTGTTCTTAAGTACTTTGCTGAGCAGAAATAGGATAACTCCCTACTTATAGTCAAGCATGTGCTTATGTGCTTTGCTGAATCAAGACCTACATTGGTGTTGCACCAGAGAGTTATATCAGCTGAGATCTGTCCCCCTGGGTCTAACTGCCTGGTTTTCACACATCTCAAAATGTTCTAAAATAGTTTATCTGTAAGGGTGAGACATATTTAGGAAATGTTTGTTATTCCAGGCTATTCTAGAGCTAGAAGTAAATGCTGGATCCTGCTGGGAATCTCCCTTTGTCCAACAGTATAAAGCTATGGAGCAAAACCTTATAACTGTGTCTCTAACCCTGTATGGCCATGCGATATCAAGTTTTCAAGTTTTGACATTTTATGTCTGGAAGAGATGTTGCTCCACCACTTAACCTTGCACTGAGCATGCTCAGTGAATCCCTCTGTCATTCCAGTTGACCTCAGTTGCCATATATAGCAATTAGGCAGAGCAGAATGGACTTGTCATAGGAAAGGGCAGGCATTAATGGCTGTGTAGTTATGAAGTAGGTACTAAGCACTTGCTACCAGTGGGGAACTCTCTTTTTTCCTAAGGTTTCCTGGAGTCTTAACTCTCCAGGCTCTCTCAGGCTCTGGATGTCTGAGGGCATGTTCTAAAAGGTCAAGAAGCTTCAGACTGCAGAACTGAATTAATTTCATTGTTAGGGGAGGAATGATTTAACACAGAGAAGATATTGTATCCTGATCTCCTGTATTTATAAATATGTACACCCTCAATATCAGACAGCAAAAGCAAAAAGCTATTTTATAACTCAGAGATACTGCAAGCACCCTTCAGAAATCCAACAAACAACTTTATCCCTGCCTTCCGTCAGACTGTACTCTGTCAGTATACACCCTGATTTTGCTGCTTCCCAGAATCCCTCAAACTGCTGTCACTTGCAGAAGGAGGCCTCTACTACTCCACATGGCTAACACTTTAGAACACCCAGACTTTAGGACAATCAAGATTTTCATTATTATGATTATTAATTTGTACTGTAGCAGCACTTAGGACCTCCAGTCATGGGCGAGGACCCCATTGTTCTAGGTGCTGCATAAACACAGAACAAAAAGATGGTATGAACGTGTTGCCATAGTGACTTAGTTCCTCCAAAATACATTTTTGGCAAAAAAAGAAAAAAAAATTATGAGGGTAGAGAAAGTTTTCTAAAAAGCGTGAGACAGGGAAAAGAAACCCAAAATTCAAAATGAGATGAAAAATTATGTTTCAGATTTTTTCATCAAAACGATCAAAAGTTATTAAATGATACTAAACCTTTCATTCTCTTTGAACGTTTTTCGTACACATGGACACAGACACACACTTGACCAACTCTAGCTAAAACTCTTAAATACAGTAAACATGTCTACAACCAGCCAAAATAAACAAGCATCCTAGGTCTCGCATGGTTTTTTTTCTTTTCCAGTTCTAACCCCGACTGACCCTAGATATCTAGGCTATTTATAGCTTCAGCTAAATAACTACCCCCTCTTCCCATCAGAGGGAAGAAAGTGTAGTAACAAAATTAAACTAATATTTTCATATATATGAAGCTACTTGTTTAATTTGTATTGAGCTTTGCAATGATATCACTGCATTGTCTGTTCATTTTCTTTGATCACTTACTTGCAATCACTAGCTGTGTTTTACAGTAAACCCACATAATACTGTGAGCAGCACCATAACAGTCTGGATACAGAATAGTTATTTCTTTCCCCTTCACATCAGACTGGGCAATGGCTAATTCATTTTAAAAAAAGTAACTACTAATAATTTGCACTTAAAAAGCACCTTTCAAATCTCAGTGTGCTTTACAAATTAGTTAAATAAATGACAATTACTTATCCAATTACTAAAACTAACACCCTAGTTTCTTAGAGGGGGGAAATTCAGACACCGTTTCAATGACTTGCCCAGAGTTCTCAATGAGTCACTGGTAAATGTGGGAATATGAAATCCTGATTTCCCTCTCTGAAGTTTGAATAGCTAGCATAAACTACCTTTCTCCTGCAGGGTTTTTTAAAGAGCAATAGCTAGCCTTTATCATTTGTGATTAATAAAACCTGAGCAGGCTGAGGTACATTCAGTACTCTCTGTGAAAGATGTTCTGTTCTCCATTTGGCGGCTCCAGTAATAATACCATGTAGATTAACCAGATGTTTTTCTAGATATTGGCATTAAAATTAAAAAAGTGAATTGTAGATCCCAAGTTTTCAATAAATCTAACAAGGAAACAAAGGCCAAGTATTGTGTACAATTGTTTGTTTCCACACAATTGCTATTATCATCCTTAGCTCTATTTTGTAATGTACTTGGTTTGAAGGGATTTAGGGTTTTTTGATTAGTTCAGTGCTATTGCACTGAATGAAATCATAAGTGGCTCCAGATGAGCCTTGAAGAGGAAAATGGCTATTTCTTTGTGCCAGCATGTTTCAAAACATACTGTAAAGATTCTGAATAAAGGAGCAGGCCACTGGGAAACAGGAAGGCTCCTGAGTTCTTATCCTAATATATGCTTCAGATTCATCATATGACCTTAATCACATTACTTAACCTCTCTGTATCTCAGTTTACCCAAATGTTGTGACAATTTCCTGGAGGCTTAATATATGTAAAGTGCAAGAGGATCCCTGGATGGCAGCTGCTGTGTACATGCTAGAAATATTTTGATACTAAATAATATAAAATAAAAGTTGTAAATGTGAAACTCAGATAAATAAGGTCTGAAAATGAACACAGTCCATGTTCTTTAAAAATATCACATTAAAGGGAATTGAAGAAAGTAGGGATCTGAGTCGGCAGACACTTACCAGGTTGTGTGTGTCTTTAAAAACAAACTACAAACCCAAGAACCCAAGTAAACTGTGTGAACTCGATTGAGAAACTTCTTCTTGCTCACTCTTCTTTACGATGTCAGTACTCAGCCCAGTTGGCTTTCTGTTTCTCTTCGTTAATCTGAGATTATTAGTCTAAAATCCCTATCTTCTCACAGTGATAAATCTTTAGGATTTTTTTTTCACAAGTACTCCTGTTCTTTTTACAGATACAGACTAACACGGCTGCTACTCTGAAACCTTTTTTTTCCAGTTAATACTCTTGCTCTTGTCGCTCTTACTTAGGTTGTCCATTACGTATTTTTCTTTCATATTACTCTCAAATTGCACCCTCTGCTTTGAATGGGATCATGTACAGGCTCTCCAATAACTTTGTGGCCAGGACCCCTTTCCCTTTTGTAAACTGTCTCCTCTAAGCTCACCATACAGAATCAGCACTGTCATAAAAATAAAGTGGATAGAAACCCAGCTCTGGATTTTTGGTTTTGGGAGTTCTTCATCAGTGTGCTAGAATTATCATCTCCTGTAGAAAAGCGTGTTTCAAATGTGCAAAATGCACTTTTAAACCTAGTTTTTGCAGTGCTGCTACTCTCCAGTTGGATTAAGCATTACTGCATTAGGATAAATGTCACCAGGGTGTGGCATGTCAGTGCATGGCCTTCTATAGCACTTTAGCCCTGCCGACAGTCTAGGTGGGGACTTATTGGCTGAACAACTGCAGCCTTTTCATGCTATGGAAAGTCTCCATGCTGGTCCCTATTGAGGGAGGGTCAGTGGCTGTAATCTATGCTTATCCAGACCAAGAAGCCCCAGTACCCTGCATAACTGATGTAGACAATCTGTGGCTGTTACTCCACATCATAGGTTGGAATAATGGCTGCAGAGCAGTTCCATGCTCTGGCCTTGGGTAGGGATGCCAGGTGGGGATGGATTTGTTTCTCCATCTGCTCTGCACATCACCCTCCTGGAGTCTGACTAATCAAACTTTATTTTGATGGAGTGGATTCACCCCAGGGGATTTTGCTGTAGACTTCAAAGGGAGCAGGGCTGGGCCCCTAATTTCGTACAAAATTTAGCTGTACAAACCTCGTTAGATGTCAGGAAATCCAAATGGATGCTTAGTGGAGTTTTTATTGTCTTTTTAAACTAGATCAAATTTTCTTTCTTTCTCTCGTTTGCCTGAGCCACATGACATAATGGCTCATATGAAGAAAGTACTAGGATGGAGTCCAAGTTTGGCAGAACATTAAACAAATCAGAAATTAGTTCTACTTATATTCCCATTTGGCTGTGTGCATGTTTGTTCTGTTTATGAGCTAAACTGACAGACAGAAATCATTGAGGCACAGAGGAGAAGACAATATGCAAAATGAAAAAACTCAAAAGAAACCTTCTAAGGATGTGAGTTGCATACCAAAAAAAAAAGTCAACCCAGAAAACAATTTGTAAATTATACACAAACTATTAACTCTTGCAGTTATTTGGTCAAAATTTTCCAAAAATACATGTATCCCTTCTGACTTGGGTTCCAAATCACTTTTAAAAGTTGTATTTTTGCTCAATGCTTACAAATGAAATGTAATGTATGACTGTATGGGTGCTCTTAAAGATACAACTATTTAGTCAGATAGCAGCATGTTCTTTGCTTGAAAAATACCAGGTACTCAGAAAAAGACTCATAAGAAAAGTCTGAATTGCCAATCAAAGTTATTTAGGTGGTGTTTATAAATCCTTGAAACAAAGGATCTGCCAGCAATCTAAGCACCTCTTTTCTTCCAAAAGGGAAGCTGTGTTATGATAGAATTTTTAGATTTATTAAAATAAGTTTAAATAGGTATTCAGAAAAATATTCAGCAAGCATATTCAACTGGGGCCAGTAACTGTTATGCATCTATAACATGCCCCACCCTCTTGTTAGTGAATAGCAACATTAAGAATTAACGGTAAAGAAACCTCAATATTTCTGTCAAGCACAACATAAACATTTTGGTTCTTATCAGAAACTAAATGAGCTCATTAGCCTCTGTCTTTGAGGAATGCTTAAAGTAAACCCCAAACATCAAAGCTAAAGCATGTTTTTTGCTTTAGTTTAGTCACTTTACTGGTCAGCACTTCAAAGGGTGTTGGGTTTCTTAATGTTTAACTTATATTTAATAAATCAAATTGGGAGCTTCAGTGCTCTCAATTCAGATTTTGAAGGAAAATTTTAAAATAGTCCAGCTGCACGAATGAGCACAGTAGCTTGGTTAGAAAAAGGGATTGAGATGGCAAGTTCCAGTCAAGTAGAAAATCTTATTCACTTTACTTCTGTGGGGTTACTAACTTGAGTAAAATGAACAAGATTTGGCCCCAAGTCCTGTAGTATTTAGAGTACTTAAAAAATGTGTACATTATGGGGGTGCTTACATCCTCTTTCTTTTTTCCATCTTACTTAAATGATCCCAGTTCATCTGCTATGTGTGCCTATGATCACAATGATTTAAACATGAGTATGGTATCTCCAGAAAGTCCACATGCACCTTTGTAATTAACAAGGCCCATTCATGAGAAGTAGAATAAATGAAAATATCTTGAGCAGGTTTCTCCCTAAAATTGACCTTATCATTGTGATAAGGTATAGTCCCAGTACATTTGGTTGACTTGAGATAAAGTATTCCTAACGCAATAGTGTTGAATTCAGAAGGGAAAACAAATCACTCATCTTCTGTGCTGTGCATATTTAAATCTTGAAATCGGAGGCTCACTCTTTTTTGCTGCGTATTCAAGTTGCCCTTTCCTATCAGCATGCTGATTTTGGAGAGATATCTTTGAACCGCAGCCTACCTGCTCTGATCAAGAATGCAAAAACGAAGGACTTTTTTTGTTTGATTCATCAAAAAGAAAGAAAGAAATGTTTCTTACCCCATTATGCGGGAAAGTAGGACTAAGCAACTTTGTTGAAATAGAGCGTTGGATTTGAAGATGGTTATCAGACTACTTTTGTAGTTTTTATTTTAAAAGCTTTATACAAAAAGAAGTGAACAAAGATAGCTAAGTGGTTCAACAGCCCAATAAAGGTAGCTGTCTTAATCGCATGTTCTGATACAAAACTATGCTTAGTTCCATAGAAATAGAGTACGACAGAGCATCTTTAGATTTCAGATAAAAGATTACCAATTGCAAGGCCCATTTAAACACTCCTGCTTAAAAGTAAATTAATTCAGACTAGGAGTACTTGTGGCACCTTCGAGAATGTGCCACAAGTACTCCTGTTCTTTTTGCGGATACAGACTAACACAGCTGCTACTTTGAAACCTGTTAATTCCGACTGAATTTTTCTCTTTTTTTTAATGTGTTCATACAAATACTGTTCACTAGCTAAGGAAGATTGTCTTCCGATAGTTTGCCTGTGGACCCTATTCAAAATGGAGATGATAAATAACTTCTTGGAGCAAGCATATCATGGTCGGCGCATAATGAAGGCTGGATGAGGCTAAGCCTCACACTGCCAGGGATGGGGGCCCTTGTGGATTACTACACGCTCCCATGGGCCCATGCCCGGGGGCTCCAGCCAATTTGGGGCCCCTGGAAAAATTGCCCCGCCACCATGGCCCTAGGGCTAGAGGAGCTCTCACTTCCCACTGTGGCCACAGAGCTTTTCTGATCTTGGGGCTGCAGCAGGGAGGGGAGTGGGGAAGGGAGCAGGGGAGTGGGGCTTTGGGGGAAGAGGCAGAGTGGGGGTGGAAGGTAGCTTCACCGCTGCAGCCCGGGCAGGTGGAGGGGCTTTGGTGGGCTGATGGAAGCAAGCGGGGGCATGGCCTCAGCTAGAAGAGGCGGAGTAGGGGGCTAGCCTCCACAAGGAGAAGCTTCATCCACCGTCCTTGAAGCCCATAAATTTTTATTCAGGCAAAAATGTCTTCACAGTTTCTTCTTGTTTATCTTCCAGGTTTAGCTGAGGCCCCCTGATGAATCTTCCTTCCTTCTAGCACTTCCGTGGTACTCTACTTTTTTTCTTGAACCTTCATTGGGAATAGGTTCCTTCTCTTGAGGTCAATAGGCCTTAACTTTAAGTTCATAGACTCATAGACTCAAGGACTGGAAGGGACCTCGAGAGGTCATCGAGTCCAGTCCCCTGCCCTCATGGCAGGACCAAATACTAATAGACCATCCCTAATAGACATTTATCTAACCTACTCTTAAATATCTCCAGAGATGGAGATTCCACAACCTCCCTAGGCAATTTATTCCAGTGTTTAACTACCCTGACAGTTAAGAACTTTTTCCTAATGTCCAACCTAAATCTCCCTTGCTGCAGTTTAAGCCCTTTGCTTCTTGTTCTATCATTGGAGGCTAAGGTGAACAAGTTTTCTCCCTCCTCCTGATGACACCCCTTTAGATACCTGAAAACTGCTATCAGGTCCCCTCTCAGTCTTCTCTTTTCCAAACTAAACAAACCCAATTCCTTCAGCCTTCCTCCATAGGTCATGTTCTCAAGATCTTTAATCATTCTTGTTGCTCTTCTCTGGACCCTCTCCAATTTCTCCACACCTTTCTTGAAATGCGGTGCCCAGAACTGGACACAATACTCCAGTTGAGGCCTAACCAGCGCAGAGTAAAGCGGAAGAATGACTTCTCATGTCTTGTTTACAACACACCTGTTAATGCATCCCAGAATCATGTCTGCTTTTTTTGCAACAGTATCACACTGTTGACTCATATTAAGCTTGTGTTCTACTATGACCCCTAGATCTCTTTCTGCCATACTCCTTCCTAGACAGTCTCTTCCCATTCTGTATGTGTAAAACTGATTGTTCCTTCCTAGGTGGAGCACTTTGCATTTATTTTTATTGAACTTCATCCTGTTTACCTCCCACCATTTCTCCAATTTGTCCAGATCATTTTGAATTTTGACCCTGTCCTCCAAAGCAGTTGCAATCCCTCCCAGTTTGGTATCATCCGCAAACTTAATAAGCGTACTTTCTATGCCAACATCTAAATCGTTGATGAAGATATTGAACAGAACCGGTCCCAAAACAGACCCCTGCGGAACCCCACTTTTTATACCTTTCCAGCAGGATTGGGAGCCATTAACAACTACTCTCTGACTATGGTTATCCAGCCAGTTATGCACCCACCTTATAGTAGCCCCATCTAAATTGTACTTTCCTAGTTTATCTATAAGAATATCATGCGAGACTGTATCAAATGCCTTACTAAAGTCTAGGTATATCACATCCACCGCTTCTCCCTTATCCACAAGGCTCGTTATCCTATCAAAGAACGCTATCAGATTAGTTTGACACGATTTGTTCTTTACAAATCCATGCTGGCTATTCCCTATCACCTTACCACTTTCCAAGTGTTTGCAGATGATTTCTTTAATTACCTGCTCCATTATCTTCCCTGGCACAGAAGTTAAACTAACTGGTCTGTAGTTTCCTGGGTTGTTTTTATTTCCCTTTTTATAGATGGGCACTATATTTGCCCCCTTCCAGTCTTCTGGAATCTCCCCCGTCTCCCATGATTTCCCAAAGATAATAGCTAGAGGCTCAGATACCTCTTCTATTAACTCCTTGAGTATTCTAAGATGCATTTCATCAGGCCCTGGTGACTTGCAGGCATCTAACTTTTCTAAGTGATTTTTTACTTGCTCTTTTCTTATTTTCTCTTCTAAACCTACCCTCTTCCCGTAAGCATTCACTATACTAGACATTCCTTCAGACTTCTCAGTGAAGACCAAAACAAAGAAGTCATTAAGCATCTCTGCCATTTCCAAGTCTCTCGTTACTGTTTCCCCCTCCTCACTGAGCAGTGGGCCTACCCTGTTCTTAGTCTTCCTCTTGCTTCTAATGTATTGATAAAAAGTCTTCTTGTTTCCCTTTATTCTCATAGCTAGTTTGAGTTCATTTTGTGCCTTTGCTTTTCTAATCTTGCCTCTGCATTCCTGTGTTATTTGCTTATACTCATCCTTCGTGATCTGACCTAGTTTCCATTTTTTATATGACGCCTTTTTATTTTGTAGGTCACGCAAGATCTCAAGGGTAAGCCAAGGTGGTCTTTTGCCACATTTTCTATCTTTCCTAACCATCGGAATAACTTGCTTTTGGGCCCTTAATAGCGTCCCTTTGAAAAACTGCCAACTTTCCTCAGTTGTTTTTCCCCTCAGTCTTAATTCCCATGGGACCTTACCTATCAGCTCTCTGAGCTTACCAAAATCCGCCTTCCTGAAATCTATTGTCTCTATTCTGCTGTACTCCCTTCTACCCTTCCTTAGAATTGCAAATTCTATGATTTCATGATCACTTTCACCCAAGCTTCCTTCTGCTTTCAAATTCTCAACAAGTTCCTCCCTATTTGTTAAAATCAAGTCTAGAACAGCTTCCCCCCTAGTAGCTTTTTCAACTTTCTGAAATAAAAAGTTGTCTGCAATGCAGTCCAGGAACTTATTGGATAGTCTGTGCCCCGCGGTGTTATTTTCCCAACATATATCTGGATAGTTGAAGTCCCCCATCACCACCAAATCTTGGGTTTTGGATGATTTTGTTAGTTGTTTGAAAAAAGCCTCATCCACCTCTTCCACCTGATTAGGTGGCCTGTAGTAGACTCCCAGCACGACATCACCTGTGTTTTTTACCCCTTTTAGCCTAACCCAGAGACTCTCCACACTTCCGTCTCCTATGTCCATCTCCACCTCAGTCCAAGTGTGTACATTTTTAATATATAAGGCAACACCTCCTCCCTTTTTCCCCTGTCTATCCTTCCTGAGCAAACTATACCCATCCACACCAACATTCCAGTCATGTGTATTATCCCACCAAGTTTCAGTAATGCCAATAATGTCATAGTTGTATTTATTTATTAGCACTTCCAGTTCTTCCTGCTTATTACCCATACTTCTTGCATTTGTATATAGGCATCTAAGATACTGGTTTGATCTTGCCTCCCAGCTTCGCCCTGACCCTCCTTCCTCTCTGCCATTATAGCCCGTGCTCCCTCCTGTTTCCAACCCATCTCCCAGGTCTTGTTCCCCACTTACCTGTGGGCTTTGCTCACCTGTCCCCGTCGAACCTAGTTTAAAGTCCTCCTTACTAGGTTAGCCAGTCTGTGTGCAAATAAGGCCTTTCCCCTCTTCGAAAGGTGAACGCCATCTGTTCCTAGCAGTCCTTCCTCGAATAGCATCCCGTGGTCGAGGAAGCCAAAGCCCTCTTGGCGACACCATCTTCGCAGCCAGGCATTCACCTCCACGATGCATCTGTCTCTGCCCGGACCCCTACCTTCAACAGGAAGAATCGAAGAGAATACCACCTGCGCTCCAAACTCCTTAACCCGTACTCCCAGAGCCCTGTAGTCACTCTTGATCTGCTCAGTGTCACACCTCGCAATATCATTTGTGCCCACATGGATGAGTAGCATGGGGTAGTAGTCAGAAGGCTGGATAATCCTCAACAATGCCTCTGTAACATCTCGGATACGGGCCCCTGGCAGGCAGCATACCTCCCGGGATGAACGGTCAGGGCGACAGATGGGTGTCTCCGTCCCCCTCAGGAGAGAGTCTCCAATCACCACCACCCTACATTTCTTATCAGTGGTGGCAGCAGACCTCCCAGCCTTAGGGGTACGAGGCTTCACCTCCTTAACTGTTGGGGGTGATTCCTTCTCTCCTGTATCAAGAAGAGCATAACAGTTATCTTTTACCACAGCAGGAGGGTTCGCAGCAGCAGTGGAGCACTGCCTGCTGCTAGAATTAACCAGCTGGCTGTGTCCACCCTGAGCCTCCTCCTCCACTGGTGTGTCAGATACACCCTGAGGCATCTCCTCCTCCACTGTGTGTCGGTAGTCTTGTCAACTGGGACAGCAGCGTCAGCTGTCTCCACATGGATACTGTCCAGGAATTGCTCATGGATATGGATGTTCCTCAGCCTAGCCACCTCCTCCTCTAGCTCTCCCACCTGCTGCCTGAGAGACTCCACCAGTAGGCACCTTTCACATTGGATGCCACCCCCAGCCTGGATATCAGTAAGGGGAAATTGCAAATTACAGTCTTTGCAAGCCCACACCAGAATCTGGGTAAAAGCATCCATGCTTTGGTGCTCTGTCTGGCTACAGGCGCAGGTGGAGGAGACAGAAGCAGTGCTGGCACAGGTGTTGCGGGTCCTCCTCACCATTGTAAGCCTCCCTCTGTCAAAACTCTCTCAAATTCCCATCTACAGCTCCCTGTCTGCTCTGCTCTGCTGTAAACAGAAAGGTTTTGGATGTGGCTCAATTTATAGGTTCAGGGGACCAATGGGTCACAGATGAGACCAACAAGGGACCCCCCCTCCCTTCCTACTCCCCTTGCAAAACTCCCTGTTCGCTAAGCTCCCTGGTCGCTTGTGCGCAGCTTTATAAAGCCCTGGCCTGAGTGAATGCCCCGCCCACTGGTTAAGGCTCAGCCAATTACCAGAGGCTTCTAGCTTTCAAACCTTCCTAGTAGCTCCACCTCCAACTGCCAGCTACAGCACACGGTCCTTCAAACAAACAAACCAAACAGACTGACAAACACAAGCTCAGCACACAGCAAGTAACCCCCAAACACAAACACAAACACTGCAGACAGTCACTTACCCCACAGATGCTGTATGTGCTCCTCCTTCACCTGGAGAACTCCCTTGCAAAACTCCCTGTTAGCAGCTCCTGTTCGCTTTTCTCTTGAGTTCATGCTTAAATTCTTTGTTGTACTGGTGCCTTAGGAAGGGGATGGGAGAGAGAAGAGGCGCTGAAGTTGACACCAGTTCTGAGAGCCTGTGGGGCAGAGAGGATGATGTCATTGTTGACAGTTATGACGAAAGGGGAGAGAAGGAATTGGGAGAAAAGATGAAGAGTTCAGCGTCTGACATATGAGTTTCAGTTTGGCAGCAGGACATATCTTGAGGCAATTCAAAATAAAAGTGTGATCAAAGAGGGGAGTGATTAGGGTGGAAATAAATCTGGGACTCACTGATGTGATGAAGAGACAGTGATTTAAAGCCTTGATGAATGGATGAGGTTACCCAAGGACAGAGTGATCATATTGTGTGCTTACTGGGCTTTTAAAAAGCTTTTCCTTTTACTATTATTTGTATGTGAAATGAAATCATGGATAACCCTGAAATACATGCAGATACACTGTAGAATCCTGTTTTCCAAACTGTGGTTCCCATTTCTGATTTTGAGAAACACTGCATAATTCCTGATATGTCGTTTGAGCTACAGAATGTTTCTAGGGTTTTAGAGAATTAAATTCTCTCTCCATTAGGTAAGATTTTCCTGCACACACATAATGAAACATGGGACATAATAACAGATTTGATTATAGATTTTTTATAGATAGATTAGATCATTAGATTTTAGAAATCTAAGTAGTTGCACAAAATTAACCATTATTTGTATTTTGCCTTAAACATAATCCTACATTAAGAGTACAAGTTCTTTTTAAAATGTGTTTTTGTTACCCCAGTCCTCTGAAAAGAGTATATAATTTTGAGTTTCACAAGCCTAGACATCACTGTGAACGCCCAGTGATAAAAGCCATACAGAATACTGACATAACCGGGTCTACTGTAGTTCATCTTGTGCTGGCGTGTTAGCCTGTTGGATTAAAAAACATCAGATGTTCAGAGCACTTCAGTTAGTAATAGTATTCTGAAGGGGGGGGGGGAATTAAACAGGATGTTTCTTTACCAAATATTAACATTTTGTGGTGAGATTTAGATATGTTTCTCTGTTTAGAACTTGGACCATCTCTTTATGACATAAATGTAAAAGTCAATATAATTTTTCTTATATTAATTTTAAAGTAACATTGGGGTGTCACCTTCTCAATGCTGTTTTATTTCTAGAAATATTATCTTTATAAGCCTTATATTAATTTTTGTGTCTTGCTAGTTTGTCTTACATGTTTTAGAACAGATACGCAAACAGTTGGAAATAGTATGTTTCATCTGACGCATGGTTAATTTTCATTAAATACCAGACTCATTCTAGGGATATACTGGCTTTCCTAGTTCTCAGCATTTGTAAATCCATATTCACATATTATTTTCCCATTTTAGTTCTTCTGTAATATCCCTGACTGTCTCCCTCACAGTCCTGCTGAATGATTTTGTCTGGCAGAAGATGCTTTATTTTTAATAAAGTTAAAAAATGTAATAAAAGATTAAAAATAAGCACAATCAAGTAAGGATTCAGTTATGGAATTGACTCAGAGCTGTTTTCCATCTTCATTTACAATCACAGAAATCAGTGGGAGTTCATGGAGAAAAGAAGGACTGAATGTAGCCCTTAGTAAAAATAAATGAGACAGTGGCCCTTGATATGACCATTGTCATTTTCCTTTATATAAACTTGAGTGAAAAACTCTGAGTTCCCTGCTATCCAAAATCTACCAGGGATTGGTCATACTAGAAATGAACCCAAGCTGCAAAGTTAAGATCCAGATAAAAATTTTTCCTGAAGTGCAAGCATTCAGTTCCACATCTGGATCCAAACTTGCCCAAAGTTTGTGGTGTTGGCCATTGGCCATCGGTAGTCTCTTGTAGCCTCGATTCCCATTTCTTTTTTTCGGAATCTGGCAGAAGGGCTCTTAAGAAAGTTGCCTCAGTACTTATGAGGCTTATAAATAAAATCTACGTTATCTATTTATAGGTTTACATAAAATGGGTTGGTTTCATTACTCTTCAAAATAAAGCTTAAATCTCACTTCAACGATTTATTTATCTGACTGGGAAAGGTGTTCTGTTACATTTTTCTTGAAAGGCACTATATGGAAAGAAACTGTGGAGCATTACTCTGTTGCTTGTGTGTGGTCTGGGATGATGTTGGTTTGATGTTAGAAATATACAAGAAGGATTTTGTACGAACGCTTGGACCTTTATTGTCTTTTTAACTAACCAACAGCATCTTAGAATACTCATTGAAGCAGTTTATGCAGATTTGGTGCACTCAGAATACTTTTTTGGTACTGGCATGTGGGCAGATATCTTCAGTTTTTCCATAAGAATTTGTTGTCCTGGTGGCTGGCATGGGGCGGGAGTAAATCCTGCTGATTAACACCTATGTGCATGTCTGTCAGTATCTGGGAGGACTCTGGCTGCACTCTGCTTCTTGCTAGGAGTTCATTGGTCCTTGCTGGAGTTGATTATACACTGCTGTTGATGTTTGTACAAAGCAATAGTCAAACAGTCTCTATTCCAGGAATTTCTAAACAGTAACAAGGAGTGTGATAGGAAACAGACATATTGATGTACCAACACCTAAATATTGTGCTACCTAGTGCCAGCTAGCTAACTTCCAAGATAACTCACATCACCACACTGCTCAGGCTGGACCAAGAACCTCTTGTCTGGTCTTGCATTATTGAATATACAAGCAAAAGAACAGCCTACAGCAGAAGTCACTTTCTCTGCCGAGTACAACAGCAGTTCATTCTTCCCATCAGTCTGACAGCTGCTGTGTCTGGCACCAAAACAGTTCCACTTATGTCCCTGGCGGTGGAGGGAGTGCAGTTAACATGCTGGGTGAATCAGACTATAGAACAAAATTCTCTCTCTAATTCTTTGTTCCCTGGAATAATTCACTTTTTAGTTTAGATCTGTTTTTAATTTCCCATACAGATGGGGTCAGCTCTGGAGCTGAACTTCCCCAAAAGTCTGTGTGTGTTGAGACCTGGCCATTTATTTTAGAGAAGAAGGATATGTGCAAAGTTTAGTTTTGATCCAAACTTCCCCAGGATGTTCATATACAAAGTTTTATTTCTGACTTGTCTCTTATTTTCCAGTTTAATTTTGTTCCATTTTCACTCCTCCTACCTACTGAAATTTCTCTGTACTGTCTAGCTTATTTTGGGTTTATGTAATTTATTACTCTCTCAGTTCCCATTCAGTTACTTAATTTCAAGAAAGATTAGATACATAACAACTAGGGAATGAACTGCATTCAAGTTCGCCTTGTGAATATTAAATGTAAAATGCAACTAATATATATGAAATAAAGAATGGTAATGTATTTTATTGTGCAGAATCTTTAAAGCTACCCAGTTCTGCACCATGTACCTTCTCCTTATTTCTTCTTGGTGATGGAATAAGCGTTTTCTTTGCTTGTCTTTGCATTATTCATTAGACCAGAATGGGAACTTTGCTAGGCAGGGGGGAGGAGGAGGAAAAAATCTACAATTCTATTAATTCAAGAGCTCTTCTCATGAGAGGAAAAGGACAAAATTTCACTTCACTTCTCACAGTGTGAAAGTGGAGACCTCCCCGCCCCAAATTGCCTGCAGCTGTTTTTCAGAATTCAAGGCCACACCTGGTTTGAGCGCTACAGTTTGTACAGTTATGAACCTCTGGCTAAAGGAAAAGGCAAATTCATTAGGGGAAAACAAACAAACAAACCAGGCTACAGCTTTGGGTGTTATTTCTGGCCATATCAGCATTTCACAGGTGCACTCACACTATTCTTGTACTCCCAGGGTAACACACTGCATGTAAGATATATAGCAAATGACAGTGCTCACTCAGGAATCCTGAAGTTAGGAGTCCTAGTTCAGGATGCTTTTCTGTATAGTTAAATGCCATTTCGTTACTTAACAGTATCTTTCCATAAAAGTAAAGGAGATGGGAGGAAACACAGTAACAATTCAGCAATGATAAAGGAAATAGAAGAAGTACTTGGAGTTATTGTCTGGCTGGGAGGAGCACCTTTAGCCAGTAATCCTAACTAGTGATTAATCCCCAGGAAGATTCCTGTGTTGGGGTTATTGTTGCTATTATGAATTAAAAATGAACAAAATAAATCATAAGAGTTGCTTTAGTGAGCTATGTGGTTTCAGTTGCTATTTAGAGAGCATTTACTGAGAACTAATGCCCTGCACATAAGTCAGGCTTGTGTTTAGAGTAGGTGAGAAGTCAAAACTTTTTGACTTTTCCTATTCCCAGCTCTGCCATTGTCTTCTGGGGTAGCCTTGTGTAAAACCTAACTTCTATATCTCAAGCCACCTACCTGTAAAATGGGCATATAAATGCCCCACCCTCAGGGAATGAGAATTCAGGATTGTAAGGTGCATTGTGATCCTCTGATGAGAAGCACTGCAGTAGGGGAAAGTGTTGGTATTAACACAAGTGCTAACTGTGATAGAGGCTTTGTGATTTGAACATGCATTCATTGGGAACTAAAACTAAATTCACCAACTCATCTCTCACAAGTCATAAAACTTCAGTCAAATAGTAATTTTTGGTGATAATGCTGACTGGGCAGGATTCCAGCTGGTCACCTAGAGGAGAAAAGTCCCAGTGTCAATTCCCAGATGTACATTAAAGCTTACCAACGCTGGGATTTCTTATTGCTCTTTGCTCTTGACTCCTGTAATCTTTGATAATCACATCAAGTAAAACACAATTCCCTTCATATCTTGGGTCAAGACAGACAATTAGGGAAATGTCTTAGCTGCCAGCCTCATAATTGCTATTAGCTCAGCTGAGACAGGCACCCAATGCCTCCTTTGGACTCATATTCCTGTCTTATCTACAACACCATTGAAGAATTCTCTTTGTTGTCCTCTTTCATTTACTTCCATCTGCTCATTTCATACACATTCAGGGCTGGCCCTGATTACCCTTGTATTTAAACAGAACTGGATGAGATTCCCTTTGGAGTCCATCATGGCTGGTTCTTAGCCAGTCCAAGTTGACTCTGTTCAGGCACTAACTCTCTTCAGGAGCCTAGTGTATAGTTTGTGCATTAATCTCAACTCCTGTGGGCCTGGGGAGCAAAATACCAAGATTAAGAATCAGGTATTTTATCTTTGGTCAGTGTAGTTTGTTTATAACTAGTGGAAGAGTTTACCTCTAAGCATTTAGGGCCAATTCAAAATGGGTGTTATTGACTCAGTTCTACGAAGGTCAATAGGGATGCATTTGCTTACACCAGGTCTGTTTTGGGCCTTGAAAGTTCCATTCTAGAAACATATGCTGCGCTTATTGTAACGTGGCAAGTGGTAATGTCATATGTAATCTATTATAAAATGAATGGCATGTTGAAAAATGATTCAAGTTGGCTTATGTATGGGACACAAATTCTCCAGCAGTACTCTGTACATACCAACTGAAACAGTATGCCCCCGTTAGAGTTCCATAGACAGACAGACACACACACACTTGTGTGTATATATATATTATACTAATGGCAATGATTGCGGTGCAGGATGTTTCCTGAGGATTAATGACAGGCTGGGATTCATGGCCTGAAGCTGAGCCAAGGGCTATCAACTTCTACCAGCTGGTCATTAATCCACAGGAAATGCCCTGTGCCTTGATCATTATTACTTAATTGAAATTTTTCCTGCTACTAGAATTCCAATTACATCTTCTTAAACTCCCGATAATTATTAACCTTGCATATAAAGTAATCGTTTATAACGAAACACATAACCCTTAGCAATGTGGAGAGTTTAATGTTAATAACCTCGCAACCATGTATAGTTTATCACGCTGAAGAGCTGCGTTAACCCCCAGAGTTCACTTTGTAAACTGAAGTTCTGTTTCTGAGTTCAGCAGACTTGTACTATCAAAGTGAGTGTTCATCCTTCTCATTTCACAACCCAGTCTTCCCTCTCTATGATATTTCAATGATAAAGCTGTGTACACTGCTATGCAGACTGTGACTTTTTTTATGTATCCTTTTAAAAGTACAGGTTGCAACCTCTTCCACTGACTCCTGGGAGTGGATGAATAATAAAGAAAGGCATAGGAAATGTCAGAGGAAGGTGCATCCGGGGAGTGTATTTGTCCAACCCTTTCAGGAAGTGACAATCTAGTCCTCTATCATGTCAGTCAGCTTAAACCCATTTGATGTGGCCAGTTTCCTCCAATTCATGGTTGTGTAAGTAGAGGGCTAATAGGCGTGCCTCTTCTAGGTTTCAAAGCCCCTTCTAGGAAAAAAATTGCCATCATTCTACCATTTCCTGCTATTGTTCTACCTCAAGCTGAAAAAGCTCTGTTTGTAACTGGGCAAAGGCTGGATCCTGGACCTCTTCATTTCCTTTGTCACCTGAATTGTTGCCAGAGTGAGAGGGAAGGGACATAATAAAATGTAATATCTTCATTAATAATGGAATTTTACTGAAGGATATTAAACCTGACAGCCAATTGAATGAGAACAATTTGAATATTTATTTCCATTCATGGAACTGTCGAACATAGAGGGTTACAAAACAGATTTGGAGAAAATGTTTCCTTTGAGGATGATGACTGATAGGTCAGATATAGAGTGATTGCTTTGTGAAAAGTGTACATTTCATACAGTTTATCCCAGCATAGGCATTTAAGCAAGCATAGGACAGTGAATACATGTCCATGTGACTATAATGTTAATAAAATAATCAGAGTTTGGAATCGAACCTGAACTTTCTTAAAGTTTGGGTTTACTCAGAGGGGTGAGTTTGGTACAGACCAGGGGTCAGCAGCCTTTCAGAAGTGGTGTGCCGAGTATTCATTTATTTACTCTAATTTAAGGATTTGCGTGCCAGTAATACCTTTGAACATTTTTAGAAGGTCTCGTTCTATAATATATTAACTAAACTATTGTTGTATATAAAATAAATAAGGCTTTTAAAATGTTTAAGAAGCTTCATTTAAAATTAAATTAAAATGCAGAGCCCCCCCAGACCAGTGACCAGGACTCGGGCAGTGTGAGTGCCACTGAACATCAGCTTGTGTGCTGCCTTTGGCACGCGTGCCATAGGTTGCCTACCCCGGTACAGACCATTATAGAAATAAGGGTCAAATGCAAATTTATGCAACGTTTGGGTATATTGAGATCCAAGATTTTGGCTAGGGCTTCTCCCTAAGAGTCAGTAAAAGTTCTCAGGATTAACATCTCAAAAATTAAAAACAAATAAACAACCTCACTGCCTAAAATTTAAATAAACTGTCAAAAGTGAGATGCCAGCCCAGACCTCGAGAGGTGAAATGCATATCCAAACCAGATGTCCAAAATGTCACAAGGTTTGGAGGTCTGGTTTGGATAAGTAACCAGAAGTTTAGACCCTCATCCAAAGTTCATGACAATTTATATGAGACTCCTTTGATCTGAAAATCAAGTTAAAGATTTCAGCAGGGCTATGGCTTGCAAGATTTCAAATACTCTCGAGTTCTCGCAAGTCACACTGAAATACAGTGAGAACAGCTTTTTTCATAATGGGTTATCCTTCCTTCCTTCCTTCCTTCCTTTCTTTCTTTCTGGGCTAAAAGTAAAAAAAAAAGAAAGAAATTAAAATACATTTTATTTCAAGCTTTTACTGAAGTTTCAGAATTATTATTATTTTAAGCTAATTCACTTATCCCTAGTTAGTAACACAATTTACAAGGCTCTCCAAGGTAGGGAATATCCTGATATTAGTCTTCATTTTCTCTTCATAATGGTTAAATGTGAAGAACAGAAACCCTTTGTCATCTTCCTCTTTTGATATTTCTTCATTGCAGGGTATAGCCATGGGTTGCTTTACCTACTCAGCTTTAAAATTTCTGTGAGTATTTGGGTAGTTTAACATTTAAAAGGGGAATTGTGTTGTAGTTCAATATTATAGGTTAATGGTGGAAAGTTAACTTCTAGTTTTGTTAGAGAAATACAAACAGAAAATGTTCATAGTGGTATGCTGATAAAGCTCTTATCTAAATCACCCAGCAGGGAGCAGTATCTTTCTTGGCTTCAATTTTGATGTTCAGGATATTTTCTGTTCGTGCTGTAGATCACTTTTTCTTTGTCAGCCAGTTTGCAAACTCTTGGGAGCAGACATCCTCACCAACAAATTGTCATTGTGAAAAACGGATTCCATGTTGGCACATCAGCAGAACAGATGGGGATTCACAACAGAACAAAAGAAAAAAAACAGAAAAAGTTGGCATTGTATTACTTTTTATTCCTGGATTTGCTCTGTGCCTTCCTATCAAGAACACGTAGTGGCTTTATAAATTCAGCTATGGAAATGTACATTTAGGCCACAGTTCTGCCAGTCTCTCAGGCATGTAAGCATGTGAGTAGTCTCATTGACTTAAATAGGACTACTCACTTGCTTAAATACCTTCTTGAACTAATAGGTCCTTGCTCTCAGTTTCTGGACTCTTTGGGATCAGTGGCAAGTTTCCCTGTTTGCGGATCTAGTCCCAGGAGAACCTAGGGTGCAGAAATGAAGAAATTATTATTTTCTTTTTTTTTACAAAAAAAGCAAAATAAAAATTTCTAATCTAAATAAAATGTTTGTGTTAAGATTTGATTTTGGGTTTTTTTAATCTGACTGAGGTTATCTATGCTTAACCGTAAAGGGACATCCACTTAAGATTTGTTCTTCAATAGTTTGTTTTAACATATTTGTTATGTGACAACTAAAATTAATATAAATGACATTTTGATGAAACAAATCCTCCTTTCCCCCCATTTGTTTACTTTGTGTGTTTGACATAGCATTTTGTATGGACTCTTTCACTGGTTCTCTTCTGTAGTCAGGTCAGTCATTTCCTTCTGTTTGTGTGGACCTTTAAAAATTGGCAAAGGGACCCAGAGGCAAAGGTAGTGACTGAAACAACACTAATTCCATTTTATGTAATAGACTAGATTTCAAGATGATTATGAACCAATGAGTATTTGCTTTTTTATATTTTCTAGTTTCCTTTTAGCAATTTTTGATGAAAATTAAATTCTCATTACTAGCAACTTTTTGTAATTTATATTTGTGATCTATATTAAGTCAACATAGAAAAAATCGATCCCGTCTTCTCAAATTCTCTCATCCTTTTTTCTTCTCTTCTCCTCTCACTTTCTTCATTCGTTCTATAGTTTCTTTTTTGTGTGTTTTTCTCTTCCTAACCACTGAACTCTTCTTGTTTTTACTTTCATTCTCTTTGCATTTCCATTTCCCACTTTTGTTTTTACTCTCTCATTTGTATTGTCTTTCTCCTGTTCCTGTTTCCCTTCACCAGTCACTTTTTCTCTGCCTCTCCAATCAGTGCTACACTTTCTTTGTTCCTTTATCTCATGCAAATTTTAAAGGCTACCTTCTCAGTCAAAGGTTCAATTGTTTCTGTCCATTAAGAAGCCATGGGAAGGAGCAGAGGGGCAGGAAACTCTGAGGTTGGCCACGTAGAATTTCTAGGTAATTAGCATTTGGGCAGGATGTTTTTCTTTTTATGTGTTTGTTTATTTGGTGGTAATGAGACAGGTGAATTCTGGGAATCTGCAGGAAAGGGGGTTCTTTAGTGCTGCTGGCAATTCTGCACTGCTCTTCTGCTCCCTCCTCCACTTGTAGCATGGCTCCTTGAGAATCAATACTGCCACTGAGTGAGAGATTTCTATGGCTGCACAATAGCAGACAGGGAGAAGGCCAGCAGGAATTAATGGTGCTTCAGGCAATGTTTAACTCCCGGTAAGATATTCCCTTGCATAGATCAGTCAAAGATGACAATAGAGAGTGATTGGCTGGTGGATCAACCCCCTCCCATTTCCAAAGTAAACACTGATGCAAGACTTCATTGAATTCCTGCAGAAGGGTTTAAACTGTTTCCCAGGGAAGTGAAGAAAATTCCATGGAGTTATAGCTTCTTACTTCCATGCCTCTGAAGAGAGTCACTGGATCTCAATTCTTTCTCCCCACAGAAGCAGAGGGCTGATATAGCCTCATGTCTCCATAGACCTTAATATCAAGTCAGTTTGCAAAATTACAATTTAGCTGTCTTTAGAGCCTCTTGGTTATGTGTGAGGATGTTATTTCTATTTAGCAGATTATAAAGAAAAATAAAACAAAAACAAAAACTTGAGGCTCCTAAAATTGCTGTCTGCCTGGCCTGCAGCCAGGCATTTAGTTATCTTCCTGTCCTTTGGTTGTTGCCTTTGCCTTGTAACAGCAAAGCAGAGTTTTTGATTTGGACTCAATAGTGCTGCTTATTTATTGTCTTTGCTGGTAAAGTACTTTTATACTGGTGCTGTTCTCCTGTCTCAAAACCACGTAATTCTTAGAGATATAGATAAATAAAAGGAGTTGCTTTTGTTAATGGTATTCAGACTTTGAATATCAAACCATAACATAGAACAAAATTCTTCACATTAATAATTTCTAAAACTGGTATTGAATTGAGCTTTCAATTCAAATGAAAACCAAGGCCCTATGTACCCTCTGATCTGTAAGTGTAGTGATCCTGCCCACAGATCAACTGCAGGGTTTGTGCCCACAGATCAACTGCAGGATTTGAGCCTTGCAATATTGATGTGTAAACCAATATTTTTGTCCAGTCTGATATTGTAAAATGCATTAGATAGTGGAGAGCTTCTGTAGCACCAAATCATAGGCCTCTACCACTTGAGCTAAGATAACTCCATTGGCTGACAGCAGTAGTAGGCTGTTAATCTCTATCTGGACTAGCCACTAGAGAGAGAAATAATACATACATTATAAATGCATTGCACCAGCCAAACTTCTGTTAAGTCAAATGGCAGTTGCACAGATGTTTATAAGGATAGACTTGATCCCAGAGTTAATTGATAGTAAAATAAGGCGATTTGGGATAATAGAGAGCATGTACGTGATCAACTGGGAATATGGAGTTTGTGCAGGGATGGGATTAGGAATCTACTAGGTAGAGATCAGATACTGGCCAGGGCTATTAGTGGTGTTAACTAACACCCTGAGCAGGGTGTATGGACCCAGCACCAGAGAGTTGGGGGAAGAGGATCAGGACGTTGAATCTGTGAACATGCTGCACTATTGCCCGGTTTCAGCAGTGAAGCTGATGGAAATCAAGGAGACTACAGAAAAGGATATTGCAGGATATTGACCTAGCAGGATGGTCAGAAGCCAAGTACCAGTAGGAGCAGAACCATATTTTCAAATTAAAGATGAGCTGATTGTGCAGCATGGAATCATATTTTGAGAAGGGAGAGCTGTTGTCACTGCCTCATTATGTAGGGATGTCTTGCAAAAAATCCATGTCTCACACCAGGGCATTGCTAGCTGTCTGAGACAGGTTTATTTACTGACTGGGCATGAATACGCAACTCCACTCCTTGATAGAAGTGTGTTACACCTGCTGGTCATGTGTTAACCACCAGCAGAAAGAGACTGTTGCCACAAGAGCTGCTCACCTGACCATGGGAAAAGGTGGGAAAAGACTTATTTACCTTCAGTGAAAAGCAATGCTTGATATAGTGGACTACTGTGCACATTTCTGGGAGATCGATGCTCTGCCTGATACAAGAAGCAAGTCAATGTTTGGCAAATTCAAGGCCCACTTTGTGAGAGATGACATTCCGGACACTATACTCACTGACAGTGCAACCCAATTTACCAGGGAGATGGAGGGGGAAATTAAGACAAATTCAAGGAATCTGGGTGCAAATGGAAGTTTTATCACCACATCTTCTCCCCAGCATACCCACAGAGTAATGGTGTTAGGTGGCATCAGCTCTGAAAACAGCTAAGAGATTGTTAACAAGGCTGTTTCTTGTGGTTTGGACCTTTTATTAGCATTTTTGGCATATGGGAGTACCCCATCACAGGGTTGCCAAAATAGTCCAGTGCAGGCACTGGGGGAGGAAGGACGAAAACCCTGCTACCCGTGAGGGGAGACCTGTTGTAGCCAAGTGAATGGAGATACTGTTGAGAGATGGCCAACAATCAGAGAAAGCAGGCACAAGAGCAAGACATGTCAGCCAAGGGTCTTCCAGCCTTGGAGACAAGCACACCTGTGACCATCCAGCCATTAGAGAGACACCTTAAAGAGTGGACTGCAGAAGTTGTGAGGGGTACCGTTGCACCCAGGTCACAAGAGATGACTACACAAGAGGGACAAGTGATCTGAAGGAACAGGAGGCACTTACGAGCTAGCAGACAACATCAAGAGAGAGCCTACAGAGATAAAGAACTCGTCATAGAATGGAGAGACAGAGACCATCTGGAGGCCAACCCAACAGGGAGGGAGGAGACTTCACAGATAATTTACTAGAGTCTGAGATAAGTGAGAGGGAGACAGACAGGTCACGTCAAGTGTGGTCGCCTGTTGACATCAAACTATCTCCAAGACAATGTCATCTGCTGAGTCTGTGATAATGATGAGGTGCTATCTTAACTATGTTCTAGCAACCTCTGGCTGAAGGGACATGGGGTGGGGGTCTAGGAATCAATTATTATTTTGTAGTGTTTATGTTAAAATGTTTGTAGAACAGGGAAGATGAACTGTGATCAGTGAAACTGGAGTCAGAGGGCCCATGTTTGCTGGAGGGATTTTTACGGACAGGATACCAGGAAAACAGGGAATGCGAGGAGTTGGGCTGGAAGCAACATAGCTACATGGATGGAGCAGTACCCACAGTTTAACAAAATTCTATTTGTTCAATTTGGTCTAATCATTCTAAACACCCTCAATGGTGAAGCACAGTTATATTACATGGCTGAAGACAATTTTCATGTTAGCTGTTTTCCATCCTTTGGCTTCCAATTTCTTGGATACCAGTTGCATTCAGGGAAAGAAAACCTACAAATCTTCAAGATGATTTCTCATGGAGTGGTTGATAATTTGGTTTTAATTTGTTTAATTGGCATCAGTGGCCGGCACCCTTTTGTGTTTTAAGTCCTTGTTATCTTAGACATTTTTTCCTTACTTTTAGAGGATGCTAATTTACATGCAGCTTGGGAATATTTCAACAGTCTGCTAAAATGTAGCCAACACACATTGTGCAAGATTGAAGTAACTTTCATTTGTTTTGGAAAGCAAAACATCCCTTCCAGCTGCAATGGACACCCCTTGATGCCCTCTCCCATCCATTTTTCTTTGTCAGACAGAATATGGTGACTGCACAAATGCTGTGAGAAAGGGGAATGAAAAATGTAATCTCTTTATTTTGAGAGACAAGGTGGGTGAGGAAATATATTTTGTTGGACCAACTTCTGTTGGTGAAAGAGGCCTTTGAGCTATTCAGAGCTCTTCTTCAGCTCTGGAAAAGATTATCAGAGGGTATGTCCACACTGCAGTTAAACACCTGCAGCTGGCCCATGTCAGCCCATGTCAAGGTTTGCGGTGCTCGGGCTATGTGACTGTTTAATTGTGGTGTAGATGTTTAGACTTGGGCTCTAGCCCAGGATCCCAGAGCCCAGGCTGAGCCCTGGGACCCTGTGAAGGGAGAGTCTCAGAGCTCAGGCTCTAGCCCAAGTCCAAATGTATATACTGCAATTAAATAGCTCCATAGCCTGAGCCCCATGAGCCTGAGATAGCTGGCATGGGACAGACGGGGGTGTTTGATTGCAGTGTAGACGTACCCAGAGGGTCACAGCTGAATACCAAGTGGAACAGATTGTGTGGCATAAGGGGTAAACACATGTTGCAAGAAACCATTTAAGATGAAGTGGGCAATTAACACATCTGCAGTCATAGCATAAAGAAGGGTTAGTGGGTTACAGATTGTTGTGATGAGTCATTAAACCAGTATCTCTGTTGTGTCCATGATTTTTAGAGTCTAGCAGAGTCAGTAATTTTAGCTCCCAGGCTCATTTTTTGAAGGTGTTGTGCAGGTTTCTTTTGAGAACAAAGGTTGAGAAGTTAGATATGGAGTGATCACTTTGTGAAAAGTGTTCACTCATGGTTGATATAGTGTTTTTGTCTTTTGTCTTTTTTCTGTGAGAGTTTATTCAGAAGTGTAGTGATTGTGTGGTTACACCCACCTGGATGTTGTTGGGGCATTTGATGCACTGGATGAGGTACACCACATGTTTTGATAGGCATGTGTAGGCCCATGGATCTTGACAGGTGTGTTGGGTGTATTGATCATCGTAGCAGTGGGGGTCTTACAGGCTTTGCACTATTGTTCTGGCAGAGTCTGGTGCCACTTTGTCCAGGTCTACTGGGAACTTGCTTCTAATGATGAGCTTGGAGAGGTTGTGGGGTGATTTGAAGGCCAGAACAGGGGAGTTGGGAAAGATTTCTTTCAGGATGTGGTCCCCATCAAGTATGGATTGTAATTGTTTAGTGATTTCCCATATGGGTTTCAATATGGGGCGGTAGGTGGAAACTACAGTTGTGCACTCTCTGGGGTTCCCCCCCCCATGTATTGGAGCAGGTTCTCTCAGGGGTTTTGGGTGGCCCGTTCCATGATGTGATCTACTTCTCTGGTAGAGTGTCTAGTCTGGTGAAGGTGCTATATATCCTGGTCTTTATGAATGGAGCATATACTGCAGTATCCAAGTGCCTGTCTATAGATAACAAATTTCTTAGTGTGTCTAGAGTGGCTACTGGATCAGTGGAGATAAGTTTGGTGATCTATGGGTTTCTTGTATATAGCTGACTGCTAAGGTTCCATTGCTGAAGCTGACCATTGTGTTCAGGAAGTTGATACTAGTATGGGAGAGTTCTAGAGAGATTTTGGTGGGTGGGCAGTAGAAATCTTCAAGGATGTTTAGGTTGTCTGTCCAGAGCATAAGAACATTATTGAGGTATCTTAGGTATATTATTGGTTTTGTGTTGTTTTTTTCCCAGAAATTCTTCCTCCAGGTGACCCATAAAGAAATTGGCATATTGGGGAACCTGCCTAATACCCATGGCTGTTCCTAACCTTTTCTAGACCTGAAGAAGAGCTCATTGTAGCTCAGAAACTTCTCTTTCAACAACCAAAGATGTTCCAGTAAAAGATGTTACTTCATCCATCTTGTGTCTTCATATTCTGGGACCAACACTGCTACAACAGTACTGTCTTTAGTTGTATTTTTCCATAAAATATGATGGGCCAATTTCTTTAGTGATGTAAATTTGATAAGTCTCCACTGAAATCAATGGAATTGCTCCATTCACAAACAATTTTATCCTGCTGTCTTTTTCTCTAAATATATTCACTAAAAAGTAGTTTTTATCATCACATGTAACACTTAAATACTCATCATTACCAGCAGAATTCTTGAATCATTCCAACATACTGTATAAATTACTGCCTGAAAGTCATTTTTGATTCTATGGAGACAAGGACCCAAATTTATCCATGGCATAAATGGGCACAGTTCCCATTGAAATTTCTGCTAGCTGTTCCTGCTTACATCAGCCCTGAATTTGGCCCATGACTCTTTAGTCTAGATTTATCTTCTAATCAACTATCAGCTTGGGTCCCAGCAGCAGCCATAGCATGTGCTCAACACAAGAAAACTCAGAGAAGCTGCTGGGAGAAAACTATCAATAGTTTTTCACAATGGGAGGAAGAAGTGATAACATTCTTGTTTGCAAACAGATATATGGTCATTGTTTTGATAGATAACTTCAACTGCCACACTCCCCAAGTGGATCTCTACAGGCAAAAGACCATGGCCATTTTCTCAGAGAATCATTTGGGATTCACACTATTTTCTGCAATTTTATTGAAACTTTATTAAAGAAACAGCCATCTTACAGTAAAAAAACTGCAGGACCAGACTTCAAAGAGAAACTGCTGAGCTTCAGTTCATTTGTCCATCAGATCAGGATTAAATAAAGACTGTAAATGGGTAGCCAACTACAAAAGCAGTTTCTCCTCCCTTGGTTTTCACATCCCAACTGCTAGAAGAGGGCTTCACGCTCCCTGATTGAACTAACCTCATTATCTCCAGACTGATTCTTGCCTGTAAATTTATACCAGCCTCTGGAAATTTCCATTACATGCATCTGACAAAGTGGGTATTCACCTACCAAAGCTTAGGTGCCATAGGACTCTTTGTTGTTTGTTAAAGAAACTATTTCCATGACATCCTGCTAGAGAAATGAAGCTCACATATATTCCATAAACCAAAGAAATTTCTTGGACTCTTACAATAGTCTATTTAGCTATGGTGGAACATCAACCCTTGATATGGCAATAGAGGAATGGGTGACAAGCGTATCCACACACATGGGTGGGAAGTGAAAGATTTTTACACTTTATTATGAACACATTTTAAAATTCAGATTTCAAATACATAGATTTACTGAATGCAATGATTGTCAGCAATTTTAAACTGCAACAAAATGTGTATGATATTGCTTGTTTATTTCTCTCATTAAAAATAAAAGATGTTGTTTTTAAAAAGTTACTCGCATTACGGGTCACATTTTAAACATTGTTTCAAACTTTGCAGCTGCAGCTATTGATGGGTACAAAATTATAGTCCTTTTAATGGTTGTTTAATTGTCACAGACCTGACTGCCACCACAAACTGGGCAGTTGGTCACTTAAATGCTATAAATTGCTCCAGTAAATATTTGTTATTGCATTATCAGAGGCTGGTTCACTTGCCCCAAGAAATGTATTTACAGTTAAGACAGTGCAATGAAATCCTTTTGTTAGATGAGCTCTTATTCCTGTTGCTGAGGCAGCAAATTTCCAGATTTTGACTGCTCTGGCATTTGTTTTTGGAAGGGAAATAAATTCTGACTATCATAAACAGATAAGTAACAGTTAATAGAACAGGAGTACTTCATGTCTCTTTTGCCTGTAAAGGGTTAACAAGATTAGTGAGCCTGGCTGTCACCTGACCAGAGGACCAATCAGGGGACAGGATACTTTCAAATCTTGAGGGAGGGAAGTTTGTGTGTGTGCTGTTAGTGTTTGGTTGTTGTTCTCTCTGGGTTCTGAGAGTGACCAGACATGTAACCAGGTTTCTCGCCAATCTCTCTGATACAGGTTCTTATAGATTCAAAATAGTGAGTACTAGGTGATAAGGCGAGTTAGGCTTATGTTTGTTTTCTTTATTTGCAAATGTGTATTTGGCTGGGAGGAGTTCAAATGTGTATTTGGCTGAAAGGATTTTAATTTCTACTTGTATACTTAGGCTGGGAGGGTATTCCCAGTGTCTATAGCAGAAAGACCCTGTAACATATTCCATCTTAAATTTACAAAGATATTTTTTACTGTTTTTTCTTTTTTTAATTAAAAGCTTTTCTTGTTTAAGAACCTGATTGTTTTTTTATTCTGGTGAGACCCCAGGGGACTGGATCTGGACCCACCAGGGAATTGGTGAGGAGAAAGGAGGGAAGGGGCAGAGAAAGGTTAATTTTCTGTCTGTGTTAGGATTACTTTCTCTCTCAGGGAGAGTCTGGGAGAGGGATTAAGAAGGAGGGGGGAAGGTGAATTTTCCTCTCTGTTTAAGATTCAAGGAGTTTGAATCACAGTGATCTTCCAGGGTAACCCAGGGAGGGGAAGCCTGGGAGAGGCAATGGTGGGGAAAGGGTTTACTTTCCTTGTGTTAAGATCCAGAGGGACTGGGTCTTGGGGGTCCCCGGGCAAGGTTTTGGGGGGCCAGAGTGTACCAGGCACTGGAATTCCTGGTTGGTGGCAGCGCTACAGGTTCTAAGCTGGTAATAGAGCTTAGAGGAATTCATGCTGGTACCCCATCTTTTGGACGCTAAGGTTCAGAGTGGGGAATTATACCATGAAACTAACTAACGAAAGAAACAAGAAGTTTCTGCAGAAACATGAAGATCCTGCATCTTGGCAGGGAGGTTAGACTAGATGACCTCTGCAGTCCCTTCTAACCCTATGGTTATATGAGTCTAAGTTCTGACTTAAGGTTCTATTATTCTAAGTTCTGACTTAAGATGCGAGTGAACATCTGCTTTGAATCGAATTAGCTAAGCCCAACAGCAGGGAAAGCCATTGCCCCATTGGCCAGGTCTCCCTGCAAACGTATACATCTATGTTTAATTTATCTACATTGTAAACATCTTGTCTCCGGTTATTTTATAATGAAATGTCACTTCCTCCGTTATCGTATTAGAACTTCCTTGGTATTGATTTGTTTCTTTAATGAGGCGTTTTGGAGGTGATAAATGGTGCAAAGGATTAATTTACTTTTTTTATTTCAAATGTTGTTTGGTCCCAAGTGAAAATTAGTTTTTGTTTTGTTTTGTAATGAATATGTTCTAAAAAAGCATGTTCCAAAAAACACTTGATCTTGGGCTCTCCTGCCTTTGCCAGACACTGAAAAAATCAAATCAAAAGTAAACCAAACCAGATAATAATCAACACAAAATGAATCAGTGCTTTTATCCCATTCCATAGTGTCCATGTTTATGCACATCACAAGCTATTAAACTATAAACATTAACTTCAACTTCCTGCCAAAAATGAAAAATCATATAATGTAAATTACACTTTAAAGCACAGAAGAATGTTTCTTGGTTATGAGACTCAAAAAGTTGCTTCTATCTCATTTTTGTCTGTTAAATAAATATGATAAGAATTAATATGTAGAATGAAAACTACAGGCAAAATGCTGGCCCCACTGAAGTCAGTGGCAAAACTCTCATTTATTTCACCCTTTGTTTTGGATACTAATTAAGCCTTTTTAAATTAAATTAATTCTTTTCAAATTTCAGACTGGTTGCCATGTTAGTCTGTATCAGCAAAAACAATGAGGAGTCCTTGTGACACCTTAGAGACTAACAAATTTATTTGGGCATAAGCTTTCATGGGCTAAAACCCACTTCAGCAGATGCATGGAGTGGAAAATTCAGGAGCATGGTATAAATACATTCCATGCATCTGATGAAGTAGGTTATAGTAGGTTATAGCCCATGAAAATTTATGTCCAAATAAATTTGCTAGTCTCTAAGGTGCCACAAGGACTCATCGTTATCTTTTCAAATTATGTATTAAGGCACCAATATGTTTCAGGCCCCCTAAGAAAAGGCAGAAATCTAAAAGACATTGGAATTGCACGAAAAGGTCCTTTCAGCCTTAGGAAACATGTTTTTTGTTAAAGAAAAAAAACTATTTAAAAGATTTTTTTTTAAATGAGTTGACCACAACAGTCATGGCAGAGATATTGATGAGTTAAGTGGGGATTTTGATCTGGGTCTTTCAAGACTGAACTATTGAATTATATACAATTATAATAGCAAATGAGCCTGATGTAACCCTTCTGCCCTTCTGAGTTGGCAGCAGCAAGGGCCGGGTTCAGTATCCAGGGGTTCCATTTCAATAACACAATGCAAAACTGGCTCGAGCCCCCACCCAGTGACCTGGGACAATTACATACCACCCCCCCAGGTGCCTCTAGGAGGCAATACTTCCCTACTCGCAAGCACGGAGTCTGAGTGTAGCAAAATCCTTTTAATAAAGGGGGGAAACAATGCGGCATCATGTTGGAGAAACACCACAAACAGGATTATAACACCAAACCATAAGCAAAAAAACCCACCTCCAAGTACGTTTGGCAGTGTCCTTTCCCCCTTAGGGTCTTAAGTCCAATCACCTCAAAGTCTAACAACCCGAAAGTCTCTGGTCAGTGCCACTCAAGAGTTCAAAAGTTTATCTGCAGAGTTTTACCCTCCCAGCCTGGGTGGAAGTGGGTGGGGGCACACACAGAGTATTAAGGGGCACCTTACGTGGGCCAAGGCCAACTGCTCTGTCTCTCCGTGGAGTTCTGCTGCAGCCTTCACCATGACCAGCTCCACTACACCAGCTGTGTCACTCCTCCAGCCGACCCGTGAGCCACTCCAGCCGTCCCCGCAAACCGCTCCACTCCGCTCACTGTTCCATGGGCTGCTCCAACATGCTGCAAACTGCTCCACTCTGCCAGCTGCTTAGTGATAGGTCTTCAGGCTCCCCCACTAGTTAACACAGCACTCAGTGATCTCAGCTCACTAAGCTTAGCTCTTTTAGTGATTTCAGCTTGTAGTAGGGGAACCGCGGTGCTGGTGCACCATTGGCCCAACATGAATTCAGCTCAGCAGACTCTAGATGAACTCCTAATGAAATCAAAATTAGCTCTACTCTTTAACAGTGGAGAGAGGAGGATGTGCAATGGGTGTTCCAGGCCCTCAAAAGGGGCCCATATCATTGGGTACACACACCAGTCCCCAACCTCTCTCATTTCAATGGGTTTTGGCACCCATGTCCCTTGTCTAGCAAGCGCTACTTAATTGATATTGAGACGTCTTTGTCATAAAGCAGTTTCATAGTTCCTTATTCACATAGACTCATACACTTTAGGGTCAGAAGGGTCCAATATGATCATCTAGTCTGACCTCCTGCACAAAGCAGGCCACAGAACCCTAACCATCCACTTCTATAACAAACCCCTAACCTATGTCCGAGTTATTGAAGTCCTCATAATCAGGGTGACAACACTTTATTCCTCCTGCCCCAATAACAAAGAAATTGGGGATCCCAGAGCTGTCAAAATAACCATCCCAGGCTGCTGTGGGCTATGCTAGGTGGGGTGGGTGTGCCGGTGAAAATACCTGAAATTCCTTTCCACACTCCCCATAATTCACCACCAGATGTTAGGGTAGAGCTCATCTTCACTCTGCTTACACTGATAACAAGCACATGTTCTTAAATGTTAAGTAGAAAATAAACATTAGAACAAAGGAGGCCTTTAAACAAACATATCTTGGGTCAAACTTTCAGACCAAAGTGAAGCAGTTTCACTTGTAAATTTTAGCATTTGCATACCCACTAACTTTTGCATGTGCAGTTGAGTAATTCTGCATCTAACTGCTTGCTTGCTTGTGGATTTCCCCAATTTGTGCACAGAAAATCTGTTTGTGAGATCAAAGCCGGACCTCAGAGAAACATATGGGATATGTACATTACTCTAGATACATCCGAAGTGTATATGATGAAAATGAGATAGATTTTTAATAATTTTAAGAGATAAAGAGCCACATACTCTCTCCCTGTCACGGTACCGAGCAGACCTGATGGGCACAGAGTGGAGAATATGTTGTAGCATCTTCAAGACTGGTGTGCAGATGTACTGGGCTACACTGCTTGGGGGTCCCTTGAAGAAATCCTGACTGAATCAAACAGAATTCTTCAGAATTCTGACTCCAAATGCTGTGTGGCTTGTCAGCCCCTGACTGTGCATAGGGAATAATCACTGCCACTATAATGTGCTGTATGCATGCTCCTGCAATTCTTGGCAAAGGAGATTTGGCTGGGAGCTGCACACTTGCTGATTGTGGTGCAAAGTGTACCATGCTCAGAATAGTGCCAATCCGCACGTCCATTCCTATATGGGGAGGTTTTGGTTGTGAGACTGAAGATGCGGCATGTCTGATGCTATGGTAAAATGTAAGCAAGTAAAATCCATTTATTCAGGTCTGAATATTCGTGAAATTGTAGCAGAAGTTTTGGAAGCCTTCTTGAGCCATCACTTACTTTGAACACTCATCGGCTGCCCTCCCAGTGATCTGCTGCACACCATCTATCCACTGGTAGTCCCCTACTACGATGACTCACTGCCATTCCTTCCATGCTAAATTCTCAAGGTTATTTCCATCTCTGTGCCTGATGTGACCAAGTACATAAAGTTTCTCCTGGGTGTTTTCTGACAGTAGGGTCTGCTTCTCTCCAATAACATTTCTGATGTAAGCATTCATCTGCTTTGGTGCTGAGTGCTTCTATCTACTATGATAATGAAACAACTATCATTATCACTATTAAGTGGACAGGGATACAGTATGCTGCCCCCCTGGAATGGGATGCAGAGATAGAAATACCTCATTGTTTAGCAACAGATGTTCTTAAACTGTATTGATGATGGGCTCCAGAGTGAGTCCTATTGTACTGTTCCCAGCTGTGGCTTGAAGTGTCATGGGTGGGACTGAAAAAAGGGAGCATTTGGCTTTTGAAGTGAGGTGTGGGAAAAAATCTGAGAAAAAAGAATCAGCTAAGGAGTAAGAGAGAGACAGAGAGAGATTTTATGGAAAATGTAATGTTTAAATGTTTAATCTGCATGGAGCAAGGATTTGTCACACTGCGGTGAGACAGAGCAAAGGTGTAATTGAAGCTATTAAAAATGAAGAGTCACACAGTGGTTACTGCTTGACAGATAGAATTTGACCCAATTTAGCCACAGAAAAGAATAATCCATACTAAACCCAGAAAAGATGTGGCAGTTCAGCTTTTGGATTAAATTATCCTTGCTGATGTATCTGCAAACTTCATCTCTACATGTTAGCTTGACCATTACACCTCAGGAAAGATTCACTGGTGGGCAGTGTTCCCTCTCATGTGCAGAATAAGTGTTATGTGCACTGAGGTAGTATGCAGATGTGCGCCACCAGTAGGAACAAAAACTTAGATATAATATATTATTTTTAAAACATTACTTCAGCCAGGACAGATTAGGCACTTTAGAACTCACTACTCAAAGAATTAAATGTAAATGTAAGAGAGAAATAAAAATTATGAAATGCATAGGCCAGTCAAAACACTAAAATAACACACTTTGAAAGAATAAACTTACAGAGAATATATGTGCATTGCAGGAAGTACCAAGAAGTAACAACAACGATAATACAAATATGTGTTGGGAGGTGAGTGTGAAAGACTGTGTGTGTGTAGATCTGGTTCCTTGACCACATCACATCTGTCATGTACGTTCAATACACAGAACATGCACATTGAAATTTTTACAGTGTATTTTGTAGTTGAAAGCAAATATTTGGATAGTATTTTACAAATCCTGTGATGATTTTGACTAATCAGGTTAAAAGTTTAACTTTATGCTATCTTTATTGTATTTCTCTGAAACTGACAAATGTGGAAAGAAACGCTGAAAAATACGAAGTATGGATAATTCTCTAATCTTTAATTTGTAATAATCTTAAATGCTATTTATAACAATAGCAGGTGAAACTTTTGATTTGTAAATTGACATGTACGTTCATCATCACAGAATCAACCAAATGCTCCTACCTCACTTCCACCTTTATTCTAGTTCTTGATGTCTGCACCTGCCATTTTCATGTTCTAACAAGTTACAGGCCAACCTGAAAATGTCATTAGTTTGCTCAATGATTATTTTTGAGAAACCTGATTAAACCAATGGAATGTGTCTTGACACTATTGACCTGGCAGATTCAGTCATTGGTTAAATTTTTGGTTTAAGGAAATTTGAGGCAGCATCTCAGCCTCCAGTAATGAAATTCTTGCGGATATGTCAATAGAAGCCAAGTACTCAGAATGATAGGATCAAGGGAGAAATATGGAAATCAACCATTCAAGCATTAATCAAAATATTTTTATTAGTAAATTGAAACTTGCCTTAGATAATTACTTCTTCAGGTTACTTGAACTTTGAAGTTGTTTATAAAAAGGCAAATTGAACTGACATTTCAAAATAGGATAAGAGTGCTGCTGCACACAATACCACAAGGAGTCAGCGCAAATTTGCTAATTGTTCGGTGCCAAGGTGTCCTGAAAAATGTTGCAAACAGAACATTAGTTATATTTTGTTTTAACTTCTTTGTAAAACTATTAGTTGCATGCTTGCTTATTTATTTATTTATTTGGGGATGGGGAGACTGTTTGACAAAATAAGAAGCAGATGCAATTATCCAAAGTCAGTAAAATTTTCCATTGACGTTTATGGGCTTTGATCAGGCCTACGATGCACAAATATACTGAAGTAGAATAACTGAATCCTGAAGTATATGGCACAATAGAGGTTCAGACATTTGCATCCAAGCAGATTCATCTGGAATGTTTCCATCAAAATTTGGCTCTGATTTGATGTTTGCTTATTTCAGCTCATTTGAAGCACTAAATGGTTTAAATAAATATGATTTTAATGGATGTTGATAAGGGAAAGGAGATGGAATTGGGGATTTGTGGTTCCAATTCTGAAATTATTCACTTAAATGCCTCAGCTTTAATAGCAATTACATTGATTTTGCTTTGGCAAATGCAACAGATAGCTGCTAATGTAAAAAATTTAGGAGTGCATGGTCAAAGATTTGTAGCTCAGTTTGGGTTATGAACAGTTTGATGAGCGCTTTTCACACTAAACTGCTTGTTTCAAAATCCATTTGTGAGAGTTTGTTCCTTTGGAGCTCTTTAATTTTGTGTTTGGGTATGTCTACATCTACAATTTTGCAGCGCTGGTTGTTACAGCTGTATTAGTACAGCTGTATAGGGCCAGCGCTGCAGAGTGGCCACACTTACAGCAACCAGAGCTGCAAGTGGTGTTAGATGTGGCCACACTGCAGTGCTGTTGGGCGGCTTCAAGGGGGATTCGGGGAACGCGAGAGCAAACTGTGGGGAAGCAGGTCTCCTTCCCCGGGTTGTTCCAGTGTTCCCTGAACCCCCCTGCAAGCAGATCTCCTTCCCCACGGTTTGCTCTCGCATTCCCCGAACCCCCGTGCAAGCAGGTCTCCTTCCCCGCGGTTTGCTCTCGCGTTCCCCGAACCCCCTCCCCGCAAGCAGGTCTCCTTCCCCGCGGTTTGCTCTCGCGTTCCCCGAACCCCCCTGCAAACCGCGGGGAAGGAGACCTGCTTGCACGGGGGTTCGGGGAACGCGAGAGCAAACCACGGGGAAAGAAACCTGCTTGCACGGGGGTTCAGGGAACGCGAGAGCAAACCACGGGGAAGGAGATCTGCTTGCACGGGGGTTCGGGGAACGCGAGAGCAAACCGCGGGGAAGGAGACCTGCTTGCACGGGGGTTCGGGGAACGCGAGAGCAAACCGCGGGGAAGGAGATCTGCTTGCACGGGGGTTCGAGGAACACGAGAGCAAACCGCGGGGAAGCAGACCTGCTTCCCCGCGGTTTGCTCTCACGTTCCCCGAACCCCCCTGCAAACCGCGGGGAAGGAGACCCGCTTGGGGGGGGATTCGGAGAACACCGGAGCAAACCGCGGGGAAGGAGACCTGCTTGATTACCAGAGAGGTATCCTCAGGTATGCTGGGATACCTGCTTATTCCACGGAGGTCAAGAAAAGCGCTGGTAAGTGTCTACACTTGATTACCAGCGCTGGATCACCAGCGCTGGATCCTCTACACCCGAGACAAAACGGGAGTACGGCCAGCGCTGCAAACAGGGAGTTGCAGCGCTGGTGATGCCCTGCAGATGTGTACACCTTCTAAGTTGCAGCGCTGTAACCCCCTCACCAGCGCTGCAACTTTGTGATGTAGACAAGCCCTTTGAATTACAACTTAAGCCAGTAGTTCCACAAAGGCTGAGCTGTGCTTGCTTTCTAATAATTAAGGAGGGAAAAGGTGTTAACAGTGTGATTTAAAGAGATACTGTATGCAGAGAATCAGAGGGGTAGCCATGTTAGTCAGGATCTGTAAAAGCAACAAAGAGTCCTGTGGCACCTTATAGACCAGGGCTCGGCAACCTTTCAGAAATGGTGTGCCGAGTCTTCATTTATTCACTCTGATTTAAGGTTCCGTGTGCTGGTAACACATTTTAATCTTTTTAGAAGGTCTCTTTCTATAAGTCTATAATATATAATTAAACTATTGTTGTATGTAAAGTAAATAAAGTTTTTAAAATGCTTAAGAAGCTTCATTTAAAATTAAATTAAAATGCAGAGACCCCCAGACTGGTGGCCAGGACCTGGGCAGTGTGAGTGCCACTGAAAATCAGCCATACACATGCCATAGGTTGCCTACTCCTGTTATAGACTAACAGATATATTGGAGCATGAGCTCCAATGCATGCATCCAACGAAGTGGGTATTCACCCACAAAAGCTCGTGGTCCAATACATCTGTTAGTCTATAAGGTGCCATAGGACTCTTTGCTACTATATGAAGAGTGCTAATTAACATTTCTGTACTAAGCAAAAGTCTTAAATGAACAAATCCTCATTTAGCATGTAGAAATGATCTATTCCAAGTTGTTTTAGGCATAAATAGTCAGGCTTCTGCCTTTTAGCAATACAGCTCTTCTCCTTTTACAAGTTCTAGTAGAAAACGGAAATGTGGAAACAGGTGAATTTCTTCACATGACCCCAATTAGTAGGTGGAAAACATGAAAGGCCAGCATGGTATATAAAATTCAAACATGGTCAGGAAGGTCTGAGGGTGAGGTGAACTTTCAAATCAGATTTAAAATAAAAACAAGATGCAGTTTTGCCAACTCTTCTGATTTTATAGAGGGTCTCATGATATTAGGTGTTTTTCTTAAAGCTCCAGCTACTGGAGTCCAGTGATTAGGTGAGAATCTCAGCTTTTATTATAAAGGTATGTTTCAGGCCCTTACATGAATGGAGAAAAGCTTGAAAACACAAGTTGAGTGCAATCTAACAGATCGAAAATGAGAAGGCAAAGAAAAAGAGCTCCCAAATTATTATTGTTTAAAAACTCATGATATTTAATCCAAACCCATGATTTTTTGGAGTCTGGCTCATGATTTGATGCTTGAGGCTGGCAATCCTGCAAGAGGATGTTAATTATGATGCATTAAAAATGTAAGCATTTATCAGAATTAAAAAAAAAAAAAAAAGCAACCGCACTTTTCCCCGTTACCTATCAAGAAAACAGAAAGGAGAGCTAAAATAAAATAAACTGTAGATTACTAGATTTAACTAGTTGAGATCTAGTGCAAAGGACCGGTGTTTAGTTGATTAAACTCTAAATATAAAAGTTATTGGCATGTAAAATAGGAACACTGCAATGGCACACTGATTAAATGATTGCTGGAGATTATTTTTTTCAAATCAAAGTCATGGAGCTAGATCACACAAACTCAAATGATCCCAAGAAGGCCTGTAAATGGAGAATGATGGTGAAGTCACAGTGTCGCCTGCTGTGATTAACAGGATTAGGTCATGAAAATTGCAGGGGATCAGGCCTCTTTGGATAATTAATGCAAAATGTGAAAAATTGCTGGTGATGGGCCTGATTCTCATCTCACCTAAAGCAATTTAGCACCACTGACTTCTGTAGTGTATTCAAGGCTTAAAGAGGTGCAAGTGGGGCAAGCTTCAGATTTTCAGTATTATTTATGACACACAGTGACTGGCCCCTTTAAGCGAATAAGGCTGACCTGATTAAGAGGGTGAAGTGGCATGTAGGGCTGGTAAATGAGAGAAAGATGTCTGTGCCTGAGGAAGAGGTCCCTGGAGGGAAGTGCCGGAGTTCCCTGGGAAAGGGGAGGGTAGCAGAAGGATGAGTTTGTAGACCTGCCTGAATCCGAAAGCCAGGGTTAGGAGAACAGTGGATGGGCTCGCCTGGTGACCTTCCTAAGCAAGAGACCCAGTGCCAAGAGGCTGAAAAAGATTGAGAGCACAGAGGGGCTAACTTGCTGATCTTTCCCAGTCAGAGGCTTGGAAAGCAGGAAGCCTGGGAAGGACTCGAGCTGAAGGAGCTGTTTTTGATGAAACAACAGGTGGGGACCAGAGGAAAGCCCAGATGTGGCAGAAGATGCCAGAGCTGTGGCCTGCGGTGTGTCGTTAGACTGTGGTTTAGGATTTTTATGGATGATGTGCACTGTATGGGGGGTAATTGGACCATGTTTTGGGGGTTTAAGAACTATTTACGCAATGTGGGATAATAAACTGACCCCGCATAAGAGTAGTATCAGACTTGTGGTGGAGTCTTTAAGGAGCCTAAAAGAGGAAATGGGAAGGTTACTTTGGCATTATTGCAGCCAGCAGCAAACGGATACTCAGGTGGAAGCGGGAACTGTGACTTTATACTTTTTTTTCATTGTACAGTTCTACTACACAGTGCCCTTCACAGCAGGCTGCAGCTCCATTGACAGAGCCACTCTCCTTTTCTACCTCTGTACCCCCACCTCCTTTGGATTTTAATTTTAATTTTACTTGTAAAGAGAGAAGAGTGCAGTCCTAGTGGGTTTATATCCTGGTCTCTAAAAGGCATGGTTGCAAATCCCTTAGTATTTCATTCAAAATGACAAGATTTTCTGGTTATAGAGCTCCGGCTGACAACGCACACCAGTTGGCGATGTTCATTTTGCTGACTGCAAGCTTGATCGCAGTTCCTACAAGTCTCACCAACGAGTAGACTTACTGGTACTATTTCCTGTGCATACAGGTGGCAAAATTGTGGCCCTGATTAGGATAGGATGGGTTCTACAGTGTCAGAAACTACACTCATTGCCTGGCATTGTAGTAACTCAGATGACCAGTGGTTTCTCCAGGAACTGAAAGGGGGGGAGGGGTGTTTGAATTTACGGGGGAAGGGGTGTCAGGACCGATGAGATATATAAAAGAGATATGAGTAAAGTAAATGTTTTGTTAACGATAATGCAAATTTAACATAAGGATAATGTAAGTTACACCAAAACATATAACAGGTCTAGATTTCTAAAAGAATATAAATTAAAGAATATGTATTTCATTTAAACTGACTTTTGAAAAGTAAGCCATCATGGGATAAGAGGGAAATCTTCTCATGGATCAGTAACTGGTTAAAAGATGGGATTCAAAAGGTAGGAATAAATTATCAGTTTTCAGAATGGAGAGAGAGAAATAGTGGTATCCATGAGGGGTCGGTACTGGGACCATTACTGTTCAACATACTCATAAATGATCTGGAAAAATGGGTAAACGGTGAGATGGCAAAATTTGCAGATGATACAAAACTAGTCAAGATAGTTAAATCCCAGGCAGACTGCGAAGTTATATATATATAACAAATATTGTCACAAAACTGGGTTACTGGGCAACAAAAATGGCAGATGAAATTCAGTGTTGATAAATGCAAAGTAATGCACATTGGAAAATCTCAACTGTACATACAAAATGAAGGAGTCTGAATTAGCTGTTAACACTAAAGAAGTGATCTTGGAGTCATTGTGGATAGTTCTCTGAAAACATCCACTCAATGAGCAGTGGCAGTCAATGCTTCCCAACATTCTGTTTGCTTGTTTAAAAAGAACAGGAGTACTTGTGGCACCTTAGAGACTAACACATTTATTTGAGCATAAGCTTTCGTGGGCTCCAGCCCACTTCATTGGATGTAGCCCATGAAAGCTTATGCTCAGATAAATTTGTTAGTCTCTAAGGTGTTACAAGTACTCCTGTTCTTTTGCGGATACAGACTAACATGGCTGCTACTCAGAAACCTATGCTTTTTTAAGAAAGAGATAGATAATAAGACAGAAAATATCATATTGCCTCTATATAAATCCATAGTACATGTACACCTTGAATACTCTATGCAGATCTGGTCACCCCATCCCAGAAAAGATATATTGGAAATGGAAAAGGTACAGAGATCGGCAACTAAAATGATTAGAGGTATGAAACAGGAGGAGAAATTAAAATGACAGAATTTTCAGCTTAGAAAAGAGATGACTAAGGGGGGATATGTTGGAGGTCTATAAAATCTTGCCTGGTGTGAAGAAAGTGAATAAGGAAATGTTATTTAATCCTTCACATAACACAAGAACTAGCAGTCACCCAATGAAAGGTGTTTTTTTTTAAAAGGAAGTACTTCTTCACACAACATAAAGTCAACCTGTGGAACTCTTTGCCAAAGGATGCTGTGAAGACCAAAATTATAACAGGATTAAAAAAAGAACTAGATAAATTTCTGGAGAATAGGTCCATCAGTGGCTGTTAGCCAGGATGGGGAGGGATGCAACACCATGCTCTGAGTGTCCCTAACCCCTGTTTGCCAGAAGCTGGGAATGGGCAACAGGGGATGGATCATTTGATGATTACCTGTTCTGTTCATTCCCTCTGAAGCACCTGGCCTTGACCATTGTCGGAAGACAGGATACTGGGCTATATGCACCATTGGTCTGACCCAGTATGACCATTCTTATGTAAAAATTAATTATAATAATAAAAATGTTTAGTACAGAAACTCCCCAACATAATGACCTCTCAAGATAGCAACAATGTGAGATAACAACCTTGGCAAATAATGCATTTTAAAAATCTTGGCCTACTAGGAAACATATTTATGTAAGTTTCCATTCCCAGTCACAAATCTAGCATTCTGGAGCAAAGTCACTAAAATATAGTCCAACAAACAAATGTTTCTTTAACGTGTCCCTCACTTTTCCCTCCACCGCACCCCACTCCCCGGTCTTGTCCTTGGTCAGTGGAAACTCAGAGTTCAGAGGTGCTTTCAGGTGAGTACACCTTCCAGGTGGGGGACAAGAAGGCACCTTGCTTGTTCCTCCAGCTGCTCAATGTTTGCTCTGGCCACGGCTGTTCATTGTGCCACCGTTCACTCTACCACTCTGTTGCCAATGGCTCTGCGCAGTCACCTTCTGCTGCCACCTGCCACAGTGACCTCTGTGAGTTGGTCTCTTGAGGTTCCACTCAGCTCTCACTGATTTCAGCTGAGCTCTTAGTGGGGGAACCTCGCTGCTAGTGCAGTCTGGGGTGTCTCTTCCACAGAAACACTGTCCCCATAGCAGGACTAAGCACTTAGATCTAATGATCAGTGATTTCAGCTGCAATGGTCACTTAACAGAGCAGAAGACTATCTATGGAGCCTAATCAGCTCTATCTTTAAACAGTGGAGAGGGACAGGTCTCCACCCACTCTTTTGAGGCCTTCAATCAGCACAGGCTAAGTATAGTTCTACTGCCCTTTACTCATACTATAGGAACAACAACATTTCATTCTCCCCTCTCAAGTGATTTGTAACCCAACCCCAGCCAAAATCTATCACTTGCGCAACACAGCTCTGTTTTCTGGATACCTAGGTAGATTAGGTGTGAAAGTAAATACAATCTGGTCCTGAAGCCTTCCCCCTCAGCCTCCAGCTCATCACTAGCTGTCAGGAAGAGCTCATTTTGACTTTGCTTACAAATTATCATTTGAAATTATTAGGTTGGCTAACATCACCAAAGTGAATGCACTGACATTGTCATAAAAAAAACAACAGTCTTATAAGGAAGCTAGTCTATGTTCATATTTTTCAACTCTATTATACTTTTTCAGATACACGTATTTTATCATACATTGTATATGCTTTTGAAGTGTGTATTAATGTTTCAATTTCAATTCAAATTCCCAAACAGTCACTAAATTGGCATGTTTCAGAGTAGCAGCCGTGTTAGTTTGTATTCTCAAAAAGAACAGGAGTACTTGTGGCACCTTAGAGACTAACAAATGTATTTGAGCATAAGCTTTCGTGGGCCCACTTCATCGGATGCATAGAATGGAACTTATAGTGAGGATATATATATATATATATATACATATACAGAAAGCATGAAAAGGTGGGAGTTACCCAACCAACTCTAAGAGGCTAATTAATTAAGATACCCTATTGTCAGCAGGAGAAAAAAAAACTTTTGTAGTGATAATCAAGATAGCCCATTTAAGACAGTTTGACAAGAAGATGTGAGGATACTTAAACATGGGGAAATAGATTCAATGTGTGTAATGGCTCAGCCTTTCCTAGTCTCTATTTAAGCCTAAATTGATTGCATATTAATTCAAGTTCAGCAGTTTCTAGTTGGAGTCTGTTTTTGAAGCTTTTCTGTTGCAAAATTGCCACCTTTAAATCTGTTACTGAATGGCCAGAGAGGTTGAAGTGTTCTCCTGCTGTTTTTTGAAAGTTATGATTCCTGATGTCAGATTTTGTGTCCATTTATTCTTTTGCATAGAAACTATCTGGTTTGGCCAGTGTACATGGCAGAGGGGCATTGCTGGCACATGATGGCATAGATCACATTGATAGATGTGCAGGTGAACAAGCCCTTGATGGAGTGGCTGATATGATTAGGTCCTATTATGGTGTCACTTGACTAGATATGTGGACAGAGCTGGCATCGGGCTTTGTTGCAAGGACAGGTTCCTGGGTTAGTGTTTCTGTTGTGTGGTTGCTGGTGAGTATTTGCTTCAGGTTGGAGGGCTGTCTGGAAGCGAAGACAGGCCTATCTCCCAAGATCTGAGAGAGTGAGGGATCATCTTTCAGGATAGGTTGTAGATCTTTGATGATGTGCTGGAGAGGTTTTAGTTGGGGGCTGAAGATGACGGCTAGTGGCGTTCTGTTATTTTCTATGTTGGGCCTGTCTTGTAGTAGGTGACTTCTGGGTACTCTTCTGGCTCTGTCAATCTGTTTTTTTCACTTCAGCAGGTGGGTATTGTAGTTTTAAGAAAGCTTGATAGAGATCCTGTAGGTGTTTGTCTCTCTCTGAGGGATTGGAGCAAATGCGATTGTATCTTAGAGCTTGGCTGTAGACAATGGATCATGTAGTGTGTCCTGGATGGAAGCTGGCCGCATGTAGGTAAGTATAGCAGTCAGTAGGTTTCCTGTATAGGATGGTGTTTATGTGACCATTGCTTATTAGCACTGTAGTGTCAAGGAAATGGACCGCTTGTGTGGATTGGTCTAGGCTGAGGTTGATGGTGGGATGGAAATTGTTGAAATCATGGTGGAATTCCTCAAGGGCTTCTTTTCCACGGCTCCAGATGATGAAGATGTCATCAGTGTAGCGCAAGTAGAGTAGGGGTGTTAGGGGAGCTAAGGAAGCATTGTTCTAAGTCAGCCATAAAAATGTTGGCATACTGTGGGGCCATGTGGGTACCCATAGCAGTGCCGCTGACTTGAAGGTATATATTGTCCCCAAATGTGAAATAGTTGTGAGTGAGGACAAAGTTGTAAAGTTCAGCCACCAGGTTTGGCATGTAACTAATTCACAAAACTGGGGTGGGGGGTGGTGTTGGGGAAATTCAGGGGAAAGGTACACCTCCTTAGGGGAGATGTAGGGAAATCACTGCAGATGACACAAAATAAAAATGACTCAGACCAATTAATTTCCGTCACTGTTTAGCTATGGCCTAGATACAAAAGAAGAATCAAGGTAACTTGTTTCATACGTTTCTGTAGCTGACACTTGTTTTGAAGCTGATCCAATGCCTTTGCCAGGCACTGTCTGCAGTATAGCTATCATTAGGGCACTGCGTTTGTCATGGAAGTCACGGATTCCATTTCTTCCTGTAACCTCTGTGACTTCTGTAGCAGCCAGTGTGGCTGACCCCAGGGCCGCCCAAGCAGCTTATCCCGCGGTCAGCTGCTCAGGCGGCCCTGGGGACAGCCACACCAGCCACTGCTGGAGCAGCTCTACAGCCAGCCACTTGGGTGGCCCCCCAGCCAGGCGCATCAGCTGCTGCTGGAGTGGCCCCAGCCCTGGCCATAGGAACAGTCAGAGCAGTAGCTAATGCAGCTGACCCTGGGGACTGCCTGAGCACTGATCCCGGGGCGGCCAGAGCAGCCACAGCTCGGTGGCTCCCGGCAATGGTCCTGGGATGGCTAGAACAGCCACTGGTGCCCCTGGGGCTTCCCCCACGGCAGCAGCCGGAGCAGCTGCTGGTGCCCCATGGGTCCCCCCCGCAGCTTGTGCTGCAGGTTCCTTCCCTGCAGCTGGTGCTGCAGGCCCCCCACCCTTGGGAGAACCCCCCCCCAAGATTCAATCTGAGGTATTTATGGTATAAGTCATGGACAGGTCACGGACCATGATTTTTTGTTTCTTGCCTGTGACCTATCCATTGCTTTTATTAAAAATACCTGTTATTAAATCGTAGTCTTAATTGTGATGTGGTTTTTTTCCTTCTCTCTCTCATGCCTACTTTTTCTGGATTCAGTGGCCTTGTTGTACTCCACACTTAATTTTTAATTTAATTTCATTTATGACTATTTTACCACTACAGCACAGTACATGCTAGAAGGTACCAGTTGGAATTGCATCAGACTAGTATAGAACAATCCTAATGAAGGACTGTAAATCAGTGGTGGGGCTTGCCAAGAGACATTACAGAGAAGCACTGCACCTGTGTGAGAGCAAAAGACAGGCAGGATACATCCCTTTATTCCAAGATGCTGGAATCCCTGGCTGATCACTATGTTGGTACAATCTCCTTCAGCTTTCTGCCTAATCATAACACCATTTCCTTATTGTTCTCGGGTCTTGTGGAAGCTCTGTGGTGGTGGTGGTGTAGGACTTTCTAGCTGCTTTTGGCAACAAGTCACTTAAGTAATGTTGTCTAGTGTTCTATTCTGTGCATCTGATGGGAGACTGGCTCACTCTGTATTTTGTGTGCATTTTCATCTTGTTTTGGTGCATTTTGGAGTTGACGTACATAAGACTAACATTTTCAGAAAGCTTGGACACTAACTTCTGCATGGAAAACTACTTAGCTGGTGGGTTCACACGAGATAGTTTTCAGTGAAACTTTTCATATTTGCACCCACATTTCAATTGTGGGCACAGTTTTCTGTGGCATAAAATGCATCTTTTTGGCTGGTGCAACATTTAAAAATTCCATATAATCTATGATATGTGAATGATTAATGCCCCAATTACCATAGATCAGGATGGCCAAACTTACTGACCCTCTATGCCGCATACAACAATCTTCTGATGTTTGAGAGCCAGGACGTATCTGCGGGGCTTGGGGCTTCAGCTTTGCAGGAAGGGGCGTCTTGAGGCTCCAGCCTCATGGGAGGTGCCTGCTGAGGCTTGAGGCTCCAGCCCTGCTTCTGCTGAAGCCTTGAGTCCTGGCAAATGCGCCCAGTGGTGGTGAAGCCCCAAGACTCCCTCTCTGCTGGGAAGAAGCCCCGAGTCCACCTCCCCCTCCCCAGTCTGGTAGACAGAGAATGGAGAGGGGAATATGAGGGGCTTTGCGAGCCGCACTTTAGCTGTTAAAGAGCTGTATAAGTCTCGCGAGCCGCAGTTTGGCCATCCTTGGTATGGATAGATGTGCCATCCATCTGGCAACTACTTTACAGGCAGTAACTCAAGTGATTGATGCACAGCAGAACCCATTTTGGATACTCTACAGATAGCAATAGTAAAATGCATAAGTCATGCTTTGAAATAGTGAACATCTGGCAATAGATTTATGACTGAAAATTTACTTGCATGCAAACATCTCATTTTTTTCATCTTTAAATTACATTTATGATTTCTAAGACATCCATCCATTACCACTTGGCTGTTTCTCCCATTGATTGTCTCATATTAATGGTGACATCAGCATGCAAATGCACACCAGCAATTCTACTGATCTTATAACAATTAAGACAAAAGCAATACACTAGTGGTTATTTTTTAAAATGCTTCATGGAACAATATCTATTAACCTGCTTTGTAATGTTTTTAGTATAGGTCATTCAAGGAGATAGTCGACTAATCTGTTCAATCTTGAATTGTATATCCTGCTAAAGGTTGCAGAGTTTATTCCTACAGCATATTTTAGGTGGTCTTGTGAAAATGGAGTGGTGATATTTTAAACAAATTGAAACCAGAGATGGGCCCAAACCAAACTCCCTTATCCAAATGTGTCTTTTGAAATCCAAATCCAGATCTGAATTGTGTGGCTTGAGCCTTTCCCCCTGCCATAACTGAATAAATTTTAATGTACTTGTCACCGCCTGGTTCCATCCCACTGTCCAGGTGGACACTAATCTGCCATGAATAGACCCAATAATTCATCACGCTTCTAATCTCCCTGGGTGTAGGTAGTGACTGGTCACTGTTCCTAGCTCTGGGTTTCGTAGGTGCACTCCCATGTGCAAACTCTATATCTGACACCGTTCCTGGCCAGTCAGACCCCACAGCTTGCCCACCTAGAACCAAAGTCTCTGCTGTCTGAAGGCCCCAGAGACATGTTCTGCCCCAGAGTCCACCTGGCTGTGGAAACTCCAGTTTCCTAGGTTTACCTTTCAGGGACAACATAGCAGTAAAGGGACATAGGCTTAGCAAAGGAATTGTGAACACACATACTTTACTCTTAACAGCGCACAAGAGAGTTACAGATCTATGGAAAACATCAAGCTCCTGAACACAATCTCCCTGGTCTGATCTCACAACCTCATAGAGTTATAGAAATGTAGGGCTGGAAGATGTTGTCCAGTCCAGCCCCTGCACTGTGGCAGGATGAAGTGAAATTAGACCATCTGTGACATTCCCCAGGGTGCAACCTGGGCTGCTGAACTGCTGTGTTCCCTAACTCTCCAGCCTGGGATGCTTTTTACACTGCAAAATCACTTCCAGGTGTTTACACAAATGCTGTCCCAGCAATCTGTGAATCTGTCCCAATATACACTGGATGAGATAAAAGAATAAGATTAGTTTATTAACTAGACAAAGATAGAACTTGTGATTTACAAGTGATGAAATATAAAAGTCAGAATTGGTTACAAAAGAAATAAAAGGACAAACACACGAACTAATTCCTAAACTTTACGAAAGCTAATGGGTTTAAAAGCAAAAAGGTTTCTCTCACCCAAAAGCTTTCAGCAGTATGCACTGGCTGGAAAAATCTGCAGGCCAGGACCACTCCCCCCTCTTCAATGATGCTTCCTTTTGTCTTTCAAGAGTTCTTGCTGCCATGAGGAGAGTTGGGAGAGGAGATGTGATTTTTGTGGTGTGAGTTCTCCATTCTTAAACCTTTTTTCCCCTCTTTGAAGTTTACCCCTGCCATGTATAGACAAAACAGCCCCCGGGAACTTGAGATTTGAAACCTCCTTTAGGTGAATTGTAAATTTCTTGTTTACATCTTCTGTGTACATGAAGTTTGAGCTGTCTCAGAGATGACATGTAAATTTTTTGTTTTCAGTCTCTCCTGCTGATGAGTGGTTACTTCAGCAGTTAATAGCTTTAACACCTATGGACAGTCTTTTGTTGTCTCTGAGAAGCTAGTCTGTTGGCATTCCCCAGAATGACAACATATTTCATTAACAAACATATAATAAAATCTCATAGCTTTACACACTGTGTTGATACACACATTTTAACCTGACAATGATGTTCAGTAGACTATGAGTTTTCAAATGATACCCTCCACAATGAATACTTTGTGCAAATATATATAATAACCATGTAAAAGTGGTTAATATGGGGATTTTGAGTGTCACATTCAGTACAGGATGTCACACTATCCCTGACTCAGGTATTTGTCCAACTTATTTTTAAAAGCTTCCAATAAGGGGGACTCCACAACCTCCCTTGGAAATGTATTCCAGAGCTTAACTACTCTTATAGTTAGAAAGTTTTCCATAATATCTAACCTAAATCTCCCTTGCTTCAGATTAAGCTCATTACTTCTTTTCCTATCTTCAATGGACATGAAGAACAATTGGTCACAGTCCTCTTTACAACAGCCCTTGACATATTTGAAGACAGTTATCAGGTTCCCCCTCAGTCTTCTTTTCTCAAGACTAAACATGCCCAGTTTTTTTAACCTTTCCTGATAGATCAGAATTTCTAAACCTTTTATAATTTTTGTTGCTCTCTTCAGGATTCTTAACAATTTGTCCCCATTTTTCCTAAATTGTGGTGTCCAGAATAGGACACAGTACTCCAGCTGGGGCCTCACCAGTGTCAAGTAAAGCGGGACAATTATGTCCTTTGTCTTACATACAACCCTCCTATTAATGCACGCCAAATCATATTAGCTTTTTTTGCAGCTGCATCTCATTGATGACTCCTTTTCTGTTTGTGGTCAACTGTAACCCTAGATCCTTTTCAGCACTACTACCACCTAGACAGTTATTCCCCATTTTCTAGTTGGATTTGATCTAAGTCCTCGGGACAGGAAACCTGGTCATCTTGTTTCTGGCCATCCTGGCATAGAGAAGCACACCTTTTAAAACTGACTCTGTCCCCAGTTTCCCCACGTGTTTCAAGGTCAGGGGAGGTCCAGCCTTTCTCCCTTCCCCAATCCCCCACTTCCCCATTGGCTGCGGTGTAGAAAGACATTCAAAGTTAATGGCCTTGCTGGCTGGTTAATGGCCATTGTTCCAATAGAGAAGAGTTGATGGCCCTTGATTGCTTTGCCACTGCTTCTCAGACCAAGACCTTGTCTACACTAGAACTTACTTTGGTATAATTTATGTCACTCAGGGTGTGAAAAATCCACACCCCTGAGCAGCTTAAGTTATATTAACCTAAGCGCCAGTGCAGATAGTGCTATGTTGGTGGAAGAGCTTCTTCTGCTACACAGCTACCACCTCTCATGGGAGGTGGAGTAGTTAAGGTGACAGGGGAGCTCTCTTCCACCAGTTTAGAGCATCTTCACCGGAAGCGCTACAGCGGTGCAGCTGCAGTGTTTCTAGTGTAGATGTCACCTTAGTCTGTCCAGTAGGGTGTTAAGCCTTGGCTGCAAAATGGGTGTTGTGGCCCAAACTGTCACGGTAATATTATGCACATCTTTTGCTGTTTCATGCAGTATTAGGCCCTATTTCTGTGAAAGGGAACTGCATAGGTGCAGGGGACCAGTAGGGCACAATCAGGGCACTAGTTTCTGTCATAAGACAATATTTTGCAAACAAATAGGATGTTAACTACTGATTTTGGTTTTAATAACACCACGCTGCACAAAATACTGCAAAACCAGTATCCCCATGTTTTTTCCATTATAGGTCTAAATTCAGAAAATCATTTATGCATGTGCTTAAGTATATGCCTATTCAGGACAGCACTTAAGCACATGATATCAATGGGACTGAAGCATATATTTAGAGTTAAGCATAGACTTAAGTGGTATACTCAGTAGGGATGGTTTCCTGAATCAGATCCATAGAGACAGAACAAAACTCAAGCTCTACTCTGGGTTGTGCTTCTCTGTGATGCTAGAAGCACTGTGCCAATGGGTGTGTTCTAAAGCCCAGTGAAGTCAGTACAAGCCTATTCAAGTCAGTGGAGACTTCCCCTCACTTGAGTGGGTTTCGGATCAGGCACTCCTTTGCACCACTGTAAAGTCAATTTGAGTTTTGCCATTGAATTGTATGGGAGCAGCAGGATCGTTAGTGAGGAACCGTGCCTCTTGTCCCCTTACTGAGGGTCATGGGTTAAACTGACAATTTTAGTCCCAAACCTTTTAGATAATCCAGCCTTCTCCCTGCAAACCCTGTAGGACTGGATTTCAAACATCCACCAATAGATTAGCATAGTGGGTTCTTTCCCTTGCATCCGAGGTGGATCTTAACAGGATTCTAAGGCAGTGTCTCCACCCTGCTGGGAGTCAAACAATCTCCATTTTGTTTATAAACTGTGGTGCTGAGAGATAATTAATAATTTTCTTTCCCACTACTTGAAATGGATTTGTGTGCCTAAGTTATTTGAAGCAGAAATCCATCATCTTCAGTTCACCCTAGTTTTACATCACAAATTAAAATTACATGTCTGACAGAAAATTGAAATATCTTTTACATATGAAAGTTACACAAATAAAACCTTTTTTCCTGAATAAACTAAGTAATGACTCATTGAAAATTTGGCCAGGAAAATGATTTTGCCACTGGCTTTTTTTTAAACTGTATGTTTTAGTCGTTTCACTCTACTTCCAATTAAAATCTCTGCCTCTATAAAGCATCATGCTGGAAAGTCAATAGAAAGTCTCACGTTGGCTTGAATGGTCTTTGGATTGGGCCCTTTGTTCTCCCTGTTTGGAAGCTGAGGACTGCTGATCCCTTGGATAAGGTTCAAATGACAAAAGGGTTTCACAGAGTTGGAGCTTACCCTTTGATCTTCGATTTCCAGCTCTTGTGAGAGGGACATAAATGTTTTGGTTTTTCTAAGTAAAAAGTTGGCAAAAAAAGGGAGAGTTGCATTTATTGGAACACTGATCAAAACTGCACATGCAAAAAGTAACTGAATATCAGTGAAGAAATCAGAAACAAACATCCTGTTTTCACGTTATGTGGAAATGTTCACACATTTCTGGTGGTGCATGTGCAGCTGATTTATTGAGTCAGTCCTGTTGGAGGTGTGTGTTTAAACTCATATCCTCTTTCCTCCTCAGTTTCCTTATTTTAGCTCAGATGGTACTGTCCATTTAAATCAGATAATATGGTAAAAGATCTGCTAGCTAACCTGGTACTAGGGTCTAGTCTAAAATTAAATTAGAAGCTAGTCTAAAATTAAATTCCAAACGCTAAAATTTAGTGCGTAATACCTTACTAATTCTTCAGAGCAGCCAACTAGAGCAGCACTTGATTGGTTCACAATTAAGCACAATTGGAATTTTGAATGTTAGTGATTTAAGATGTTTATGCCCAAAGTATTACTACTGCAGCTGTACCATATTTATTGGCAGCTTGGAGATACATTTTGTATTAGTTTGATTTATAGGTCTATAACCTCACAAATGGTAGGAATTTTCCACTGCCAACAGCACAATGAATGGAAAGCACAAAATGATTCAAAGAATTTTGATCACGTTTCATGTACTCCCATTTCTGTCTCTATACTCAAACATTTTCCTCTTCCTCAGAGCTTGTTTTCCTCTTCACTGCTGCTATGAACTTACAAGAGTATCTTTCCAATTATGTTTGCTCTTGTAGGATAAAAGAAGTAGTATTTCTACCATGCAATATCCTCTAGGAAAGGTTATAGCTTCCAAAGATAACAATTTAAAAAACTTTGCAGTTATAGAAACATGAACAAACAGTAAATATTTATGAGATCAAATTTTAATGATTGTGTTTTCAATCTAATATTGGTGCAACTTCACAACTGGCATAAACTTGGATAACTCCCTAATCTATCCATATTGAGCTAGACAAAGTAGGTGAGATAATATCTTTTAATGGACCAACTTCTGTCAATGGAATATACAAGCTTTCAAGCCTCACAAGGTTTTTCTTCTGGTCTGGAGAATGAAATCGGAGTATCTGAGCTAAATACAGGTTGGGATAGATTGTTCAGCAAAGCGGTTAATGCATGCTGGAGGACAGTGGTTCTCAACTTGAGGGGGGGGTCACCAGCAAGTTTTAGGGGATCTGTAAAGCAGGGCTGGCATTAGACTAGCTGGGACCAAGGGCAGAAAGTTTGGGCCCCGGCACCCTCTGGCTGAAGCCTGGAGCCCTGGCACCCAGTGGGACAGGAACCCTGGTCCCCCATAGGGCAGAAGCCCAAAGCCTCCCCACCCCATGAGACTAAAGCTTGGCACCCTAAGTGGCAGAAGATGATGTGCATGTTTCCTTTGAAAATGAATACTAAAGAGGTCAGATATGGAGTGATTAAGTAGCCCATGAAAAGTGTTTGCCCATGCGTGAGATGGTGGATGGCTCCCCAATACGCCAACCTCTTCATGGGCCATCTTGAGGAATAATTTCTGGAAAAATCCATCACCAAACCAACAATGTGCTAAGATACATCAATGATATTTTCATCTTCTGCTCAGAAGAGCTAAACTCCCTCAGAGATTTCCCTCACAACTTCAACAAACACCTCCTATACATGAGTTTCTCTCTGTAATACTCCCATATCAGCATCATCTTTCTGGACATCACAATTAGCTTCAACAATGGAACCCTACAAATGAGTATATACAAAAAATCCATGGATCACCACACTTATCTCCACAGATCCAGCAACGACGCCAGACACACCAAAAAAATCTGTTATCTACAGCGAGGCTTAACTTGCTCCAAAGAGAAAGTCCAGGATACATACTTTAACCTACTTAAAACCACCTTCACTAAACAAAGACACTCCACCAGAGAAGTAGATGGCATCAGGGAAAGGGCACCCAAATACCCTGAGAGAACCTGCTTCAATATGGGGAAAAAACCCTCTGACTGCACACCTCTAGTTGTTACCTACCACCCAGACTGGAACCAATATGGATTATCATTAAGCACTTACAACCTCTACTCGATAAGGACCGCACCTTGAAAGAAATCTTTCCTGACCCCTCTTCCCCTTTTCTGGCCTTCAAGCAACCCCCAGCCTCGCCAAGCTCTTTATCAGAAGCAAGCTCCCACAAACAAGGTCACTCCAACTCAAAGTGGCACCAGACCCTGCCAGAACAATAGATGCAAAACCAGTAGACATATCTTCACTGCTACAATGGTCAATACCTCCTCACCCCCTTTTAAGATCCATGGGTCTTACACATGCTGTGATTGAAAGCACCCCTGTATTCACAGCCTACACACTGTTGTAATAATCTTTGTAGAAAATATGACTTGTGAGAAATTATTTGAAAATTAGTAACTCACTGGTGAATAATACCATGGTGAAATGTATGTAGCAACATTATATGTAAAGTTATGAAATCCCCCTCTATACTGTTCTTAGCATATGTTCAAAACCGCAGAGCCCTCTCTAGGCAGAACTATCCTGAACAAGGAAATATGTGTACCTTAACTGACATATAGGTAGTAAACAGAGTCATTGAGACAGCAGGGAGAGGAGAAGCCAGAAGACAAAGCAAATCTGCATTTCAGCAAACATGGGTCCGAAGGAAGAACATGGAGCCTCCTTCACCACCAGACTCCATGTTGCCTTTGTTTTGAGACGTAACCCTCAGAAGACTCCACTTCAAAGGTTGACTGGCTATAAAAGATAGGAGGCAGAAAACCCCAAGTCCAAATGTGTGTGTGCCTGCGTGCGCTCTCTCTCTCTCTCTCTTTCTCATCCTCCCCCCAAGAAGACAAAAGAACAAACCCTTTGATTTTTGAGGGAGTTCCTGACCCGAGAATTTGGTCAGCAACATTGCTGGGAACCTGTGGTAAGGCTTTCACCTTGAACTAAGTCTAGCTTGTTAAGTTTTAGCTACCAGAGAGCATTTTACCTTTATTTCTCTTGTAACCATTACTGACTTTAATACTTTATACTTGTACAGTAACTTCTCACTTAATGTCCTTCCACTTAACGTTGTTTCAAAGTTATATTGCTGCTGAATTCAGGAACATGCTTGTTTAAAGTTGTGCAATGCTCCCTTATAACACCTTTTGGCTGCCTGCTCTGTCTACTCTTTGTAAGATTCTGTGGAAGAGCAGCAACTTTACAAGGGAACATTGCACAAGTTCCTCTTCTCTGCCTCCTCCCCCTCCCTCCCAGCGCTTCCCCCACAGCCAAACAGCTGTTTGGCGGGGCTTAGGACTTTTGGAGGGGACGGGGAGGCGAAGGAGCGGGGATGCGGCATGCTCCGGAGAGGAGGTGGAGTGGGGGTGGGAAGAGGTGGGCCTGGAGTGGAGCAGGGATGAGAAGTGACTGTCCTGGAGCATCCCCCGGCAAAGTCAGTGCCTGTTGTTCTCCTGGGAAGCTACCGCTGCTGCTGTGAAGATGCTTCCTTGCATTCTTGCCTGCAGCGGCCTGTGCCTGTGTGGAGTAAGCCAGGGGCACTTCCCAACTACAGTACAGTACTATACAGTATATAATGCCTTTTGTCTGCGCCAAAAAAACTTCCTTGGAACCTAACCCCCCGCATTTACATTAAATCTTATGGGAAAATTGTATTCGTTTAACATTGTTTCACTTAAAGTTGCATTTTTCAGGAATATAACTACGATGTTAAGTGATGAGTTACTGTACTCACTTAAAACCAGTCTCTTTGTACAGTAGGTATAATTGTTTTATTTTTAATCTAAGCTAATTCTGTGTTGTGTGTAAACTGAATTGTTTGGTAACTCCAGTTAAAGTGACAAATTGTTGAATATTGTCCCTTTACAGGGGAAATGGCTCTTTAATATCTTAACTGCACAGGAGAGGGCACGACAGTGCTGCACACACATTTTGGGAAAACCCAGGACTGGGAATGTGTTGGGGTCACCCTATAAGTAGTAACCACAACTGGTGGAAGCCAGAATGTGACTGGAGTGTTGCTGACAGACTACTGGGGTCAGAGCTGCTGGGACAAGGTTACAGCTGTACACAAACATTCAGGTTGTATGTGAGTGGCCCAGGTTGGGAGCTACAAGAGCAAAGTATTGTGAGGCACCCAAAGTTGTGGGGCAGGTGGTGATGCAGCCCCTCACTGGTCTGGACTGCACCCCAGAATGTGACACATGCTTATCACACCATGTGCTGTACCTCTCAATGCTTCACTAACAGCTATGTGGGTGAAACCAGACAATCACTATGGTCTCGAATGAATTCACACAGAGATCTGATAAAAGACAAAAACATCCAATCACCTGTGATGTGCGAACATTTTTCACAAAGTGGTCGCTCTATATCTCACCTATATGTTCTCATCTTGAAAGGGAACCTGCACAACACCTTCAAAAGATGAGCATGGGAGCTTAAATTCATAACTCTGCTAGATTGTACAAATTATGGTCTTAATAAACACACTGGATTTATGACCTAGTACAACAATCTGTAACCCACTAGCCCCTCCTTTTTTTCTTCAAAAAAAAAATAGGAGTACTTGTGGCACCTTAGAGACTAACAAATGCATCCAGTGAAGTGGGCTGTAGCCCACAAAAGTTTATGCTACAATAAATTTGTTAGTCTCTAAGGTGCCACAAGTACTCCTATTCTTTCTGCAGATACAGACTAAAACAGGTACTACTCTGAAACCTGTCTTTTTTTCTTATTACTACAAGAATGTGTTAATGGGCCATTTCACTTTAGATGGTCTCTTACAATATGTGTTAACTTTTTATGCTAAACAATCTGTTCCCCCTTGTATTTAGCTGTGACACTGGGTACTTTTCCCAGAAAAGCTTGTCTTTTTCACCAACAGAAGTTCGTCCAATAAAGGATATTACCTCACCCCATTTGTCTCTCTAATATCCTGGGACCAACATGGCTGCAACAACACTGCAAGCAACTTAGATTATTGTCATAAATTTGTTTTTTTGGATGGATTGCTTATGAATTTCAAAATGTTTGTGTTCAAAACATAATTGATATGTTACTTTCTTTTGGGAGTATTTATTAATTACATTTTTACTGTTACTGCTGGACATTCTGAAATAATTTTTATTACTCAGTCAAATCTAGGTGACTTCCTGTTTAAAAGTAAAGTTTTTTAGGCATTTATGAACTTTAACATTTAAAATATTTTTTTCAAGCTGTTTGGTATATTGCTAGAGATAAGGGTTTAAATAGATTTAAGTAATCTTTATGATTAATTATTTTCCCTATAATTGGCTTGGGAATAAATTATATAATGCAAACAGTGGTACAAATAGCTGCAATAGGAGGAATTTTTTCATTTACCATCTTTTTTTTTTTAAGCCATGCACTGAGTAATACTCCATGAGTCAGAGTAACTTTTTTACTCCCCCCCCCCTTTTTTTAAAGGGTCTAGTTTAGACATAAGGAGTTATGAATGTTCACTATCTGCAATGTCTACAACTTTAGAGTCACCTGCTGGTACCACCAACAGTGCTGCAAATCGGCAGTTAATTACCTGTATCAAAAAACCAACCAAACAAAAAAAACCCAACAACCTTTTTTCATCATCCAGTAAAACCAAGAATGAGTTCATAATCAGGACCAGCCAATTCCAGCAAGATTCAGAAATGAAAAGATTGCTCAGTTAATTTATGCAACAAATTCTCCATTTTGTCTTGTTCAGAACACACATTACATTGACATGGTTCAGTCATTACAGCTAGGTTACACTCTACTCAGCAGAGCAGACATTGCTGGAAGATTGCTGGATACAGTATACGAGAAGGAAATTGAACAGTGCAAAAATTTGATGGGGAATTTGTAGTCTGAATGTTGATGGGTGAAGTAATGTACACAACAATCCAGTAATATCCGCTTGTATGAAAACAGAAGAGATAGGTTTGTTTGTCTTACAAAAACAATTTAGACATTAGGAAATGCCCATGTAGCAGAATACTTAAAGGAACAAAAATGCTAGTCTGTAGCTTTGTTACAGACAATGCTGCAAATGTAGCAAAGATGAGAACAAATCTAGAAGATAATGAAGGGAACCTGAAACTTATAACATATGGGTTTGCTGCTCATTTGATGCATCTTTTAGCCAAAGACATAAGCACAAGTCCAAAAATAAAGGAAAATGTAGAAATTGAAAAATACTTCCACAACAACCATTTCAGCTTCATTGAAGAGAGCAGGAGGTCCAAACTAATTCCCACCCAAGATATACGAAGGAATTCAGTGGTTGACTATTTTAAGCTATTTATTAAGAACTGGCCTATTCTGGTAACAATTTGCAGTGTTGTCAACTCTCATGATTTTGTCATGAGTCCATGATAATTATTGTTTTCCTTAAAGCCCCAGCTCCTGAAGTCAAGAGGATATCTGATGATTTCAGCCTTCGTTCGTAAAGCAAAAGTAAGTTTCTAGCCCTCGTGGCTGTGGAGAAAGCTTCAAAATGTGACCCCCAGTGCACCTAAAGGCTCAAATAGCAGAAGGCAGATAAAAAGGACACCACATTTATCGTTTTTAAATAATCTCATAATTTTAAAGCCAACGTAATGATTTTTGGTGAGCTTGACTCATGATTTTTGAACATCTGGGGTTGGCAATACTGCAATTTGTGACACAAATCATGATAAAATAGATGGCACAATCACAGCCAAAGTCAACATCGGACTAAAGAGAAATGCAGAAGAAATGCCGAATATACTGAAGCCTATTGCCATAGCCTTGGACAAACAACAGAAAGATTTCTGCTGTATTGCTGATGCTGTTGGAATTTGGAATGAACTTCAAAACGCACTGAAGAAATACCCAACAACAAAGTTAAATTGCAGACAGTAAAGAAAGCAGATGGATCAAGCACTTATTCCTCCTAATTTTGTTGCCAATATTCTCAACCCAAAGTACAAGGGTAGATGCCTAACTGCTGAAGAAGATGATGCTATGACATAGGCATCTAATAATCATCCATCAATCATGCCAACCATAATACATTTGAGGGCTGAAAGCGAGCCATTCAAGTAGTACATGTTTGCTAGTGACATTGAACTGATGGAAATTACTAGCTAAGCACCTGGAAACATAGTTTGTTGAAGTGCTAACCCATCTTTTGACAGAAGAAGCCTCTTCTGCAGGCACAGAATGAATGAATGAATGGATGAATTTAGTCCAAATGAAGAAAATATTCTAAGTTGAGAAATGGATTGGGAGTTGAAAAAGCAAGAAAACTTGTTTTTCCTCTTCCAGTCTATGAATAAAAATGAGGAGGAAGGGATTGAGATATAATAGTTTTAAAAGTAGTTTAGGAGACTGTCTCATTTTCAAGAGACTTAGATGAGTAGGAACTGAAGCTCCACTCAGTTTTACGAAGTCCATGTCTACACTTATTCATGTGGTTGGGTTATGCCAACGGGAGAGAGTATCTCCTGCCGACATGGTGTTGTGCACAAGAGCACTTATACCAGCAAAACTTATGTTGCTCAGGGGTGTGTTTTTTCCATACCCTTTAGTGACAAAACTTTTGCTGATGTAAGTGCTAGTGTAGAGGTGGCCTCAGGCATATTAGAAAATTTTTCCAGGCTGAGGTGAAATAATCAGTTTAGTTCACTGATTACAGTTAATCATTTAATTGTAAATGTGAAACATGTTTTGATAAGAGAAGTTTGTATCTAAAACATTTAAGGTTGTTTTGTTTAATAAAAAAATGTATATGCTGTTTTATGTGTTGAATTCAATTCCAGTTACCATCCTAAGGCAGCTTGACACAAATCATGAAGAAAAAGGTAATTATCTAGTAAATAAGCAATATATCATTCATCATTTTCTAACATACTAAAAATGTTCAATTGATAAGAATCTGAAAATATTAAGCTCTATAATTGCTTAAATAAAACATATCGTGTAGTATGTCCTCAGTTCTAGGTAAAAAAAAAGATGTACCAAATCAAGTGTAAAGATTCTATTGAGTGGTAAATAAACATGTTGTAATGATTATATCAACCAATGAGAAAATAACTGAAATACAAATGGAAAAGTTGATTGAAATCGATTTTTTAAATCGAGGCTTTCCTCTTGGTGATTAAAATAATCATTTAAATCCTCTTGATTTTAAAACAATCCACCAGATCTGAAGAAGAGTTCTGTGAAGCTCAAAAGCTTGTTCCATTCCACCAGCAGAATTTGGTCCAGTATATGTGTCTCTCCTATCCTGTGACCAACAGTGCAAGCAACACTGAAAACATATCAAGCTAGTCATTTCTGCACAAAAAGCTCAGTTATATATCCTTGGGGAATACAATATATTGAAGAAAGGGTGTATGGCCTACTTAGTAATATCTGGAGGTTCCATTATATGTTTAATGGCACAGGTCCTCAGCTGGTGTGATTAATTTAATCTTCCTCAATGGCGCATCATGATTTATCTCATTATGATGGTCAGATCTTTCCCAGTATATCTCACATATACCCCGATATAATGCTGTCCTTGGGAGACAAAAAATCTTACTGCATTATATCGAACTTGCTTTGATCTGCCGGAGAGCGCAGCCCTCCCCCCCCCCACCCCCCGGAGCACTGCTTTACTGCATTATATCCGAATTCGTGTTATATCGGGTTGCATTATATTGGGGGAGAGATGTATAACACCAGTTGAGGATCTGGGACAATATGAGTTGTGAGTTTTTCTTTTGCTGAACTATAACTGGGGTTGGTTGAGGGAAAAAGGGGTCAGCTACATGGTTCCATTTTTTCCCTATCTTCATTAGTAATTTATAGTCAATGGGCGCAAACAGCAGAAACTGATTTTCAGTTAGAGGAAAGTTAATAATACTAGAAAAGTTAATAATCTATGTCAGCAATGTCTGCACTACCGCTGTTTGATTATATATAGTTTTAAAGATACTGTATTGTTGCTAAGCAAATTGTGAACTACTTTTGTATAAGTTTGCATGGGCCATTTAGTTCAGTCAACTCATGTTTTCCATAACAGACACATTTATCCCCAGACAGACATGACACACTGCTTTTATAGCTTACAGCCATTCTTTTATTGGGCCTATCTAACACTTGGCATCTAAAGCCAAAACTAGGACTACTGTTGCTTTGGAGACACTATCTGCCAGGAAGGGGAGTCCTCTTAAAATATTTTTCATGTGACTGATTCATGGAACCTCCTGGTGTTTTAAAACCAGCTGATGAAAATTGCTACCCATCTTTGTGAAATAGTTCTGGTGTATAGTGTAACTTCCTGATACCAGCAGATTTTCACTGTGTCATGCCTTTTTTCCCCCAGAAGTAAATCCCCCCTGTTTATAATAAAATTATGAGAGCTCTCATGCAGCGCTGACATAGGGAAAACATTAATACAATGTTTATATGTCACATAACCTGAAGGGAATGGGAGTTTTGCGTGCATCAGGACTGAAGAATCAAGCCCCATTTCTGTTTTCATTCAGCAGAGTTAGAAATCTTGTCAGTTTCCTCAACATTACCAAGCAGGGTTTCAATAGAGGCTTCCTTAGCAAATTCACTTCAAGTTCATTGATTTTTGTGGTCTCCAAGTATTTCTGTTGTATTGGCTGAAGTATATAGTAACAGAAACGACAAGTAAAGTGGTGAGAGCTTGGGAAAATGCTCTGCAAGATGGTGGTCACAAACTTCAGGAGCTAACTTCTACTTAAATTGTGAATTATTAAATTATTATGAATCAAGCAAACAGGTTTCTCCCATTAAAAATAAAGATTGAAAATTCAGCACAAATATTGCATTTTGAAGTCCTTCGAAGCCTAAAAGAAAAAAACAGACATACAAAAACAGTGGATAGCAAATACTTGTGAAATCTAAAATGTCTACACTGAAATGACTTTTCTCTGAGCTTCGACATCTTAACATTTGAGACACAGTGGCATACTAGCTTCTTCCAAAAAATAGCATCATGATCTATTTTGAAGGAAAATAAACATATTTAATACATAAAACCAAACTGATTTAGTTTTGTCAACAAACAGCTGGTGTTTTCAAAAACATCAGCAATTTCCTTTCTTTAATAATAATTTCCCCATCAGTAGCAGTATTCATATACAGAGCATTTATAGCCATTAACTTTACTATTGATAATCAGATCTAAGGATGCATATATGATCTGTGGGATTATAAAAATTCTAATTCTTGCTGATTATAAATCAAGGCTGTCTTTTTCATTTGGCCACAAATTAACCTTTTTTGAACATCAAAAAGAAACTTGCATCTATGTTTGTGTTTGCAAATGGTTCATTGGGACAATCCAGTCTGTTAGCTTGTGCAATGTGGTTGTGCTTGTGCATTTATGCATGTGCAAAATCAAAAGCCATGCGTGAAAATTAGGCCTCTGATATTCGCTAACCTCCTATGCAAGGGCTCAGTCTTGCAAACACTTATTATACGCTTACTCTTTCATACTAGGGACAAAACCAGTGATGATTCAGGTTTAAACAGCGGGAAAATGTTTTCAACCTGAGTGATGAGGGCAGTTCTTAGTGTAACCTTTTGAAAGTTGTGTGTGGGGCCAAAACAGTGCACAACCCTCTTTTACCTCTCCTCTGTGATGCTAGTTCCCAGGCTTTCAGCAAGTTGTAACTCTGTTTAGCTACAAAGTTAGTTAAATTGTATATATTTTTGATATAAGATCAGATGAGTTAAAACAAAACTAAATAGTGGAGTTATTCTTTAAAAATATATGGATATCTGTTTTCATTCCATATCCAGGGAATCCAGCAGGAGACAACATAGTAAATGTTATTCTTTGTTCAGAGAAGAACTTCAATATCAGAAGTAAATAAATATCAGTCTATGCTGATGAGAAAACAGGAAACCTTCCATAGCTGCTATGTTCTGAAAACACAGCAATGGCTGTCAGTTGGCAGTGGTGATAATGTTTCTAAGTGCTGCACTGTGACTGAGGAGCTGCATTAAACTATTTCCCTGTATTTAAACAGTTGGGTTTTTTCCCACTGGAAACAGGGCCACTTTCCTGGCCACTGTAAATTTCATGCCAGCTATTTAATGTTCAGCAGTGTTAGCAAGAGTTTAAAGCATGAAATCTAAACGTGCTACTATGCAGAGGTTTTCCATCTTTGGTGTTTAAATGGAATAGAACTTTTCACAATATATGCACTTTTATGCTCCAGTCTTAGCCTTGATTACAGAATATTCACTTGGATGATGTAGAGAGTCTACCTCCTGAATATCAGCTGAGTGCATTTTTCAGATGGGTGACTTTCAGTTTAATCAGAAGTTAGGACACAGACCTCACAAACATTTTTCTGACCGCTAAATATCAGAAAATGTGTTTAGATGACATTCAACTTCTTATCTGTGTCTAGATAACAAGAAAGGAACATTATTTCATCTGTTTTATATTATAAGCGTAGAGTCGAACTGTTTGGATTAGCTGACAGAAGCATAAAACAATTGGGGAAATAAAACTGCTTTAGAAAGAAAAAAATCTGATGAAAAGTCTTTGGTCCAGATCTCCTGCACTCTCTGCCAAACTTGGCTGGGGGCAGGGAGAAGTGGTTTTTAGCCACCTTTGTGGTTCCTCAGGCCTGGAGCAACCCATTTTCTTACTGACTGCTTGTGTGCCTCTGTCCACGTGGTTAGGTGTCAGCTGGGTACAATGGTTCCTTGGGCACATGTCCATGTCAGCCTTATGCCACCTGCGTATTCTTCTACCAGAGAATTTTCAGGAAGCCATTTAGCTGGCTTTCTGGTTGCTTTGTGCCTGCTGACAAGAGTGGCATCCAAGAGCTTTGTGTTGTTGGGAGAATGAAACAGTTTCCAAAACAACTTTACTGAACAATAAAGTAAAATTACAGGTACTTCATCAGAATCACATCCAACACAGAGATCAGATGTTTAGTATGAGTATTTAAATCTCCCTGATTTAGTGCAAATATTTCATTCTATCTGCCATAAATGAGAGAAGCTTTGTGATTTTTTTAAACCCAGAGGGCAAAATTCTGCCTTCAGTAACACCCATGAAATCATAGTGAGGTCAAAATATGAGCCCGGGAAGGGGCAAGACACTTTTTGGTTCTCCCAGTTCTGGGCTGATCTAGGGGCAAGCGGAGCTCTTTGAATAGTTTAGGAAGCCATTAAGGGCTGTTTAAGTTACAGCAACATGGCCTTCTCTGCCCTTGGCTAGCAGTGCTGAGAGGAATCCCTGCAGCACCATGAATTGTGACTCCACTCTCAACATGTCCCTGCTGCCCCTTATCCTACTTGGTTTGTGATGAAGTCCTTTTTGGGCAGCAGAAGGTGCCCTTGAGCTAAGCCTGTACTAGGGGAAATTCTCCCTGGCCAGACTGAGGATTCTAACAGAGTAAAAAGACCGCAGCAGAGTGGACAATCCTTCCCAACAGATATAACTGAGTAGAATTATTATTATTTAATGTTGATGTTGTCATAGCACTTCAAGCAGGCCCTATTGTGTTACACTGTGTTGTTAAGCTGAAGGTTGCGTGAAACCTAAGCTGGTGGGCATAACAGCCATCCTTCATTCAGGATAAGTGTAAAAAGCGGGTAAGCTCCTTTTTGGAGTAAGTAACTGAAACAATAGGAGGCACCGTCCAAAACACAGGCCATGTGCAAGGCCGGTCAGAAGCTGAGCTATGTAGGTGGAGGCCTTTCAGTGGGGATGAGTGCAAACACATGGGTCTGGGGATATTGTGTGTGTTGTGAGAGAGAGAGAGCACAGAGGTAGACAGAGAAGACTGCAGAAAGGCAAGGATGGCCAACAAAGTATTTACAGTGTGGCCTTGCAAGAAAGCTGGGTAGAATGCAAGCTGGAAAAAGAAGGTAGGAATACTGAGCAAGGAAACAATCTCACGCTGACTGGCTCATAGGGTGTTCAGGAAAACAGAACTTTGTATACGTTCTTTGCAAATAGCTGACTGTAATAAATTTCTCTTCCTAACAGAAACAATCTACAAGACCCCAAATATTGGCTAACTGCTCAGGTCAAAAGGAGTAGTATTATGGTAAATGGCAGTTCCTGCCCCAGAGAGCTTAGAGTTTGGCCCTGTAACTTTAGGTAGAAAAGAGCAATCAGAATGAGAGAAAATGAAGTGGAAAAGCCATTTGGTGGTCTTGTCCTTCACCCAGGCTGTGAAAGATTCTTATTTACAATATATTTGCTAGTGCTTTGGACAGTCTAAATCAAAAAGGTGTACTTTGTCCATTTCCTGTCTTATGTAAGAAACATTTTAAAGCAACCATGATCTCAGAAATACTGAAATTTCCTACCTCATCAATTCCCACAACACCGCCATCTGGTATGATGTTAATCACAAGTTTTAAAAGTATGTGCTTCTTCCAAAAATATAGATGACTAACTGTGCTTTAAAGTTCAAAAAAAATTGACACACAAAAACAAGCAGATATGTTATCAAGAGGGATAAAGAGAAACTTTATACAGAGTCAATGTGAACGTAAGCTTCTAATGGTCCTGCCACAGTTCCCTGGAGTTATAAACTGTAGTCTAACAGGATCCACAACACATGAGAAGTTTCACAGTTGCACACGAGTGGACAGTTTTCTATGGCTATGTCTCTACTTAAAATGTTATAGTGACACAGCTACACTGCTGCAGCTGTGCTGTGCTAATGCTTCAGTGTAGATACTACCTATACCAAAGGAAGGAATTCTCTCTCTGGTGTAGGTAATCCGCCTCCCCTAGGTTCTTCCATCAACCTAGCTCTGTTTACCTGGGGGCTTAGGTTGGCTTAGCTATGCTGCTCAGAGGTGTGGATTTTTCACACTCATAAGTGATGTAGTTATGCTGACCTAATTTTCTAGTGAAGACCAGACCTAAAGCTAATGGCTATTATGCAATGACAGCCATGTTTCTCTGCGTTTATCTATTTTTAATCTTTAAAAGCATTCAATATCCTACACAAATCATCCTCCCCTTCACTTAAGTTATATAACTTTATGCCGTTTGGATCAACATAAAAAATTATCACTCAGAAGCAAACCCAGCAAATGAACAGTTGAGTACAGATGTAGCAGAGGGATCCTCAGTGAAACAGCAGTACTAGCCTCCTTATAAATGGGGAAAAGATAAGAGTGCTATAACTCCTTGTGTTTAATAGAATATATGCAGTTCTATAGAGGGAAATGTGGCAATTATAGGCAGAAGCTAATTAAAACAAGTAATAAAATGAACAACATGTTCCTTTTAAAATGTAGATGGAAATTGTGTAGGAATGGTTGTGAAACTGGTTCAGGATGGTGTTCTGAATTTTTCTTCGTAATCCTGGTATCTAGCAATTGATTTGTGAAATGTTTACTTACCGCTGATTCTTAGTAGTAACTTATGCTTATTATTTTACCCAAAGTCCTTCTCTCAGCATTTTTCAACCAGGATGGCTGAGACCTTCCTTTCATATGACCATACTCACTGGCAATTTGTCATCCCTAGATTTATTAGACTTAGTCCTTTGTCCTTCATCTGTAAGTATGGTCCCCTCTCTGTTCACTTCTTCCTGTTAATTTCTTTTCCTGTAGTCCCCATACTCTCTGTTAGAATTGGACTCAGTATGCAAACAGACTTCCATTGTAAGACAATACAGAGTGGTCAGTCAGGGAAATAAGTGTCTCCCACCTGTTGTCTGGTCAAGGCATGTCATGTCTGGGTAACCGCCTTCAATTTCAAGGCTTTAAAAACATAATTTCCAATGTACATATAGCTATATCCTTCCTTATATACTATCTGCACATACATTTCACAAAGATTATGATGACCAGTGTGACTCTGGCTTTCAGTAAACCCCTTATATATGACACACTTTGGTATACTAGCATGTAAATACCGGACACAGGGGATCCCTATAACCATTATGCATCCTGGCGCCCTCTGCCAGTTTGGATCAAGAGGTTCTTCAAAGGTTCTAGTCATGTTCTGCCACAGACTTGCTGTGTAACTTTGCACAAGTCATCACTTTGGTTTCCCTGGAAAATGAAGACAACACCAACTGGAGCAGGGTGTTGGGAGGCTTAATTCATTAATGTCTGTTAACATTAGTGCTGTGAGATCAGGCTGCTATTATAGTGAAGAGTACTATTATAAATGCTGATACAAATAAAACAATATCAACCCTCTGACTTGTATCTTCAGCTGGTGAACATCAGTGTAATACCTCCATTGACTTCACAAGAGCTATGGCGATTTGCAACATCTGAGGAACTGGTCCTAATCAACATCTCAGAATTGTTAATCTATTCTTTGGGAAGTACTTTGCATGTTTTAATATTGCATTTATGTTCATATCTTTGAAGTAATTACAAGACTACGGTGTTTCAGTGCTGAGTGTGACTACTATGTAGTTCCTTAAAACAATTTAAAGGAAATATTTTGATACAGCTTATTTTGGCAGAAAAATCCATTGGAAGATATGAGCTTTGATTATTTTACAGTTTTCTTTTTACTAAATAATTCATGCGTTAACTGTATGTGATGTGAATCATATGTTCCCCTCAAACCAACTGACACAACTTTAAAAAAGGAATTATAATGATAGTAAATTACTATTGGCAAGTCATTTTAAAATTACATGGAGGAGACATGGAAAACAAAAGAATAGGTTATTGTGACTTGTTTTGAAGAATGACTTTGATTTCAGAACATTCTGTGTGCCAGAAGGTTTTTTAATACAATGATTTATGTATTCTTGAGAGAGATTTTTTGCTTTGTTTTTGTTTTTTAGATGGTGGAAGATTTGTAAGTATTTTGCCCTTTACAATTGAAAGAACTCAATTCTAGTCAGGCTAATTGGTTAGGAAGAATGGTATCACATTTCTGTAATGCTAATTAAAAAAAGCCTTTTTCTCTGTCAAGAAACAGGTCTGTTCATATCTTGGCATGTGGATTAGATTTAATATGCCTTATTGCATTATGAAAGTCATAAAAAAACTTTTACGTTATATTAAATTAGCTAAATGTAATTATTGTTCCTTGTTTCATTAAAGAAATGTCACCTTGTAAGTGCTTGTGAACTTGGCAACTACAGTTATTTGAATTATATTTTAAGTATCTAAAACACTTTAGAGTTTCTCCTCTACCTTGGTGGGTCCTGCGCTTATTGGCAGATTTGCTCATCTGAGTGATCTTCCCCACAGTTTGGATCAACTCCTGTCTCTGATCAGGAGTTGGGAAGTTTGGGGGGAACTCGGGCCCGCCCTCTACTCCGGGTTCCAGCCCAGGGCCCTGTGGATTGCAGCTGTCTATAGTGCCTCTTGTAACAGCTGCATGACAGCTACACCTCCCTGGGCTACTTCCCCATGGCCTCCTCCAAACACCTTCTTTATCCTCACCACAGGACCTTCCTCGTGGTGTCTGATAACGCTTGTACTCCTTAGTCCTCCAGCAGCACACCCTCTCACTCTCAGCTCTTTGGACCTCTTGCTCCCAGCTCCTCACACGCACTTCCTCTCCTCTAGCTCCTCCCCACCTGACTGGAGTGAGTTCCTTTTTAAACTCAGGTGCCCTGATTAGCCTGCCTTGATTGGCTGCAGGTGTTCTAATCAGCCTGTCTGCCTTAATTGGTTCTAGCAAGTTCCTGATTACTGTAGTGCAGCCCCTGCTCTGGTCACTCAGGGAACAGACACCTGCTTCTTCAGTGGCCAATAGTGTATCTCCCTTCAATTCTTCTGCTGTAGAGGGAACGAGGGAGAGGGCAGCTGCTGCTGCTGCTGCTGCTACTACTGTTCCTGTTCCTGCTGGGCACTGGGCCCTCGCTGCTGCTGCTACTGCTCCAGCTGCTCCTCTGGCTGGGCTAGACACCATCCCCCACCCCCTTTCTCTACTATCTGCTTGATGGCTGGGTAGTAGACCCCCCCCCGCCTCGGTTGCTGCTGTTACTCCACGTACAACCCCTTGAGGGGGGAGCTGCTGGCCTGCTCCCCAGAGGAGGGGAGTAAGGAGCCCCAGCTCCAGCCCTTGTTCCTGAGGACGCTGCCACCACCACCACCATCTTCTGAGCGGGGTCCCTCCTGCCTGGCCACCAGACCACCACCACCTGGAGCTGCTGGGGCTACTGCTGTTGCTGGGGAGTTGTTGGTGCCCCTAGGAGAAGAGGACCGCCCACTTCTGGGAGACTGCATGAAGACCACTGTGGAGGGGGCTTTTCTGGACTGAGTATTTTTCGAACTGTGCTGTTGTGGGGGTTTGGACTGTGTCTGTTGGGACACCGGTGGTGTGGAGTGGAGCCTGCCCCCGGTCCCTCCGTGTTCCCCTTCGCCCTCACCACCATTGTTGCCCCCTCCACCACCCCAGCTGGCTGTTTTCCTTCTGCTTCGGCCTCCTGCCTCTGGGACTGAGCTGCTTGCCTGGCTCACCATGCCCACTTCCATCATTTGGGCCTGCAGCAGCAGCAGCCGCCAATCATTGACTTTTTGTGCAAGTGCTCATGGGTGCACCTCGCCCACCCCCTGGACTGACCCTCTTTCCTTTGTCATATTTGTCAGCCCCACCTGTTTCCCTCTGCAGCCCTGATTGCCCTGCCCCAGCCCTGCAGCTAGCCCCGTGGTCCCTCCGTCCCATTCTTAGCTCGCCCTTCCCCCACCCTGTGATCCCCCAACCCTGATTGGCCCCTCCCCTCGTGCACCCATGCCCCCTCCCATGCGCTTGTGCCCTTTCCCCATTTGAGTTTGCCCTTATTCCCTGCATCCCCCTATGCTGTTATCCCCCCTGATCCCCTAGTGCAGCTAGAGGAGCCGGAATTCCCCTCTGAGTCGGTGACCTGACATCCTCCCGCCCCTAAGTCCTTAGTGGCTCCCCACACCTCTTTAACCTTCCCTTTCTGGCACCCTTCTCCCCTGCCTGCAGTCTAGCGGGGAGGGGTGGTCGCCTCCTCTCCCCGCCCCTCGCTGTTTGTCCCCCTCCCTGCTCTCATTATGGTGGGGGACGCAGTGGGGGAGACCCCTCGCGATGCTCCCACCGCCCCTCCTCCACCTGCCCTCGTGTCCATTTCCCAAGCCTTTACCTCGACCGCCACTGCCGGTCCACCTGCCACCACCCCTGCTGACGCACGGGTGGTGACAAGTACCGGGGAGACCTCCGCTGCTGCCAAGTCCCTCGCCCCTTCCGGTTCGGGGGGAGCCCCCCCAGCCGCTAGGAAAGGTCGGGGTGGGAAAAAGGGTAAAGGCCCCGCTAAAATGGCCAGGCCCTCCATGGCAGAGACGGCCCCCGCTGCCACAGCCTCGCTACTGGCCGCGGCATTAGTCCCTGCTGCTCCCTCCACCAGCTCCATGGGTGTCCGTCCCCCGGCCCCCAGGGCATACGACCAGGTGGCGGTGGCCCTCCCGCCTGCCGCTGCTCCCCCGACTGCCACTTCTGCTACCATCTATAGCAGCCGGGGCCCCTTCCTCATCTTGACCAGGAAGCATGGCGTCCCTTGCATCCTGGTGCCCACCTTGCCCCACGTGGAGATCTACGTGCGGGCATTGGTGAGGGTGGTGGGGCCCACAGCCATCGTGGCGGCCTCAAAAATGTACGGGAGGGTGATCTTCTTCCTGGCATCGGAGGCCGCCACCCAGGAGGCGGTAGAGACAGGCCTGGCAGTGGGGGTCGTGTTCTTCCCCTTGGAGCTGCTGGAAGACCTGGGGGTCCGTTTGATCCTGACCTCCGTCCCTCCCTTCCTGCCCAGTGCCACCCTGCGTCCCGTCCTTTCTGCCCTGGGGCAGCCTATCTCAGTCGTCAGCCCTCTCTCGCCTGGCTGCAAGGACCCCGCCCTCCGTCACGTCCTCTCATTCCACCGGCAAGTGCAGCTTCAACTGCCACCGGCGGTACATGATGGAGAGGCGCTCAAGGGGTCCTTTCTGGTCCCCTACCAGGGAGCCTGCTACTGGATGCATTATTTGACGGGAAGGCCCGGTGCTACCTCTGTCGGGCGATGGGGTACGTCCAGAGGGACTGCCCCTTGGCCCGGCACAGAGGAGCATCTGAGACCCCCGAGCCCCGGCAAGGTGCCGGCCCTGTCATCGCCAATGCCCCTGGCTGCCCAGCACCCCTCCTCCTTTTTGGTCCACCGCTGTGGAGGTGGGTGCAGCGGAGATACCGCTGGTCGTGGGAGAGGGCTCGCCCCAGGGACAATCTTCCCTCATTCATGCTACCCCACCATCGCCCCTCGAGTCCCTGAGCCATCGCCCTTGGCCCTCGACCCGACCCCTGTTAGCCAACCCCCGGATGATGCCATGGAGGGCTGGTCCTTAGTGCAGGGGAAGCGGGGCAAGCAGAAGGCTCGGGCTCTCTTACATCCGTCAGATTCAGAGACCCCCCGGAAGAGCAGGAAAGGGGGCACCAATGACGAGCCTTCCGCCTTGCCCCCTGATGATTCCTGTTCTGTGGTGCCTGCTGGGGACACCGTGGCAGCACTGGAAGTAACACCGCCCCTCCTCCGGGGTCCCTTCCCATGGAAGCCCTCGAGGGAGCCCCTCTCGCCCCCTTACCATCCGAAGTCCTTGCGAGCGCCGAGGTGGGAGCGCCGAGACAGGGAGGGCCCTAGGGTGGCGGACAGTGATCTCCCTTCCATTTACGAGGAGATCAAGGCCCTGGGTCTGACCCCGGTCATGCAGGGGGAGGACGACCCTCTCCCAGCGGGCCTCAATCTGAGCGACCTCACCTCGGTCCCCCTGTCCCCGTGTTTCCTTCCCCTGACTGCTGCTTCTGCTCCACCTCTGAGGGTCCCCTGGGGTCCTCCATCAGTTCGGCTGTGGGTGGCACCGCGCTGACAGCTGCCGAGCCCATTGAGGCGACAGCCAGTGCCCCACTGCCTGGACCCAGTTCCCAGGGAGTGTCCCTCTTGGGTGTGGAGCACCCGACCTCCTTCCCAGACAGAGACCCCACTGATAGCCTTCCGTTTCCAGATTCTGTGGCTGCCGCACCAGCCATAGTGGTTCAGCCCAGCGTCGTTGCGGGTCCCCTTCCCATTCCCCAGATCCCTAGGCCTGACCAGGAGGGGCCACCTTCAAGTGACCCGACTATCGAGGCTCAGGATCCTGCTTCTGCCCCCCTCTCCAATTCTCTTTCTGATCCCTGCCCTGCCCCTGCTCCTGTCCCCTGCCCTATCCCTGATGCCAGCCCTGTCCTTGTCCCCTCCACCTCCCGTGATGCCAGTGCTGCCCCTGGGAATACCCCCTAGGGAGCGGCCTTAGTAGTTTTTCCCTGTCCTGACCCATCAGGGGCTGCTGTTTTCCTTCCGTGCCCCCTCCCGTTGAACTGGGGAGCGGGGCAGGCCGCGTGGCATCAGGCCATTGGACGCCATGTCAGGGGTCTGCCCCCTGCCTGCCTGCCTCGCAACTGGGGGGAATTAGGGGGAAAGTCATAGATCAGTGACCCCGCCCCCTCATGCCCTGAGGGAGCAGCTGTGGGAGTTCCTTGAGGACGTCCGTGGCTCCCGTAACAAGGTCCAGCTTGTGCTCCAGTGGTGGGGGATTTCCATCAGATCCTCCAGGCCACGAGGGCCCTCATGGGGGAGGGTAAGAAGACCAGCGGGTCTGCCTCTTCTGTGACTCTTTACTCACTTATGGGGTAGGTCATGGATTGCTGCGCGACCCGACGGAGGCCATGGGCATGTCTGCCGGTGAGGTTCCCCCCCAGCCCTCCTCATGGCACCAATCATCTTTGCCACCTTAAACACCCGGGGGTGTAGGATGGGTCCCTGCAGGAGCTAGGTGCTCTCCTTCCTTCGAGAGGGGGGGTACTCTGTGGTTTTCCTGCAGGAGACCCATACAGATGTGGCTGCTGAAGCTAGCCGGTGGCTGGAGGGGGGGGACGGGGTCTACTTTAGCCACCTCTCGGTTCGCACAGCTGGAGTGGCGACCCTGTTCTCCCCTGACCTACGGCCCGAGGTGCTGGGGGTTGCCGAGGCTGTGCCGGGCCACCTGCTGCACTTCCGGATCCGCATGGAGGGGCTTGTGGTTAATCTTGTCAACGTTTACGTCCTGACATTTGGCCCGGAGGGATTGCATTTTTATCAGTAGGGGTCCGCCTTCCTCGGCTCCCTGGATCCTCGTGACAGCCTGGTCCTGGGCGGGACTTTAACACCACCCTCAAGGAACGGGACCACTCGGGGACCGAGCAGTGCCCGGCCGCCGTGGACGTCCTCCGGGAGATCTTCAAACGCCATTCCCTGGTGGATGTCTGGCGTTACCACCACCCAGACGACGTCTTGACGTTCACCTTTGTCCGGGTAGAGGCCCATCGGTCGCGCCACTCCCGGGTGGACTGCATTTACCTGTCACGTCTCCACCTTTCACGAGCCCACTCCTCCAGCATTTGGCTGGTCCCCTTTTCAGATCATCACCTTGCCACCATGACGGCCTCTCTCTGTGCAGAGAGGCCAGGGCCGGCCTATTGGCACTTTAATAATAGATTGCTGGAGGATGCGGGCTTTGTGGCATCCTTCTGGGAGTTCTGGCTGGCCTGGCGAGGGCAGAGGCGCGCCTTTCCCTCGGCGCGGCAGTGGTGGGACCTGAGGAAGGTGCGCGCCTGCCTCTTCTGCCGTGACTACACCCGGGGCGCCAGCCGATGGAGGGATGCATCAATAGAGCAGTTGGAATGGGAGATCTTGGAGCTGGAGAGGCGTCTGGCTGCCAGCCCTGAGGATCCATCCCTCTGCGGAGCGTGCCGGGAGAAGCGGGAGGAACTCTGGGACCTCAAAGACCATCGGGCCCTGGGTGCCTTTGTTCGATCCCACATTTGCCTCCTTCGGGAGATGGATCACGGCTCCCGCTTCTTCTACCCTGGAGAAAAGGAGGGGGGCCAAGAAGCACGTCACCTGCCTCCTGGCGGAGGACTGCACCCCCCTCACAGATCCGGCGGAGATGTGCGGGGGGCCCAGGATCTTCTACACGACTCTTTTCTCCCCGGATCTGACCGATCTTAACTCTTGCAGAATGCTCTGGGACGGACTCCTGACAGTCAGCACGGGTGACCGGGACTGGCTAGAGCTGCCTCTCACTCTGGCTGAGTTCTTGGAAGCCCTCCGTCGCATGCCCACCAATAAATCTCCAGGCATGGATGGGCTGACTGTGGACTTCTACCACGTGTTCTGGGGCATCCTCGGCTCTGACCTGGTCACCATCTGGGCCGAGTCCTTGCAGAGCGGGGTCCTCCCTCTCTCGTGCAGGCGAGCCGTGCTTGCCTTATTGCCGAAGAGGGGGGACCTCCGCGACTTATGGAACTGGCGTCCCATCTCGCTACTCAGCATGGACTACAAAATCGTTGCGAAGGCCATCTTGATGCGGCTAGGGTCCATGCTGACGGACGTGGTCCACTCAGACCAGACCTACACCATTCCGGGCTGCACGATTTTTGATAACATGTATCTGGTCCTGGACCTTCTGGAATTAGGGTGTAGGGATGGTCTGTCATTCGCCCTCTTGTCCCTGGTTCAGGAGAAGGCGTTCGACAGGGTGGACCATGGATATCTCCTGAGCACTCTACGAGTGTTCAGCTTCGGACCCCGGTTTGTGGGTTTTCTCCAGGTGCTGTACGCTTCTGCGGAGTGTCTGGTCGGGCTCAACTGGACCCTGACCGAGCTGGTCAGCTTCGGGTGGAGTGCGGCAGGTGTGTCCCCTCCTGGGTCAGCTGTACACTCTGGCAATCGAGCCCTTCCTCTGTCTCCTCCGTCGGAAGCTGACTGGGTTGGTGCTTCGTGAGCAGGAGCTGTGGCTGGTCGTGTCAGTGCATGCCGACAATGTGCTTCTCGTGGTCCAGGACCTGGGCGAATTGGTGCGGGTGGAGGCTTGCCAGGCCATCTACTTGGCGGCTTCCTCTGCCCGGGTCAACTGGGTCAAGAGCTCTGGCCTGGTGGTCGGGGACGGGTGGCAGGCTAGCTCCCTCCCATGCACGCTTCAGGCCATCTGGTGGAGTGCGGCTCCGCTGCTCTATCTCGGCATTTACCTTTCTGCCACGCATCCGTCTCCGCCGGAGAACTGGCAAGGTTTAGAGGGCAGGGTGACGGAGTGGCTCCGGAAATGGACGGGACTCCTCCGGTGCCTCTCACTTCGAGGGCGGGCACTGGTGCTCAACCAACTAGTCCTGTCCATGCTCTGGTACCAGCTCAACACCCTGGTCCCGGCCCCGGGTTTCCTGGACAACCTCCGTATGGTGATTCTGGAGTTCTTTTGGCCAGGAATGCACTGGGTCTCTGCAGAGGTTCTCCACCTGCCCCTGGAGCAGGGGGGCCAGTGCCTGAAGTGCCTACACACTCAGGTCCGTGTCTTCCACCTCCAGACCCTGCGGAGGCTCCTGTATGGCGCAGGTAGTCTGACGTGGAGTGTATTGGCGCACACCTTCCTCCGCCGCTTCCGAGGGCTCCGATACGACCGGCAGTTCTTTTACCTCCATCCGAGAGGTCTTCCATGAGACCTCTCTGGGCTGCTGGTCTTCTACCAAGTCCTCCTCCAGACCTGGAAGCTCTTTTCAACGACCAGGTCCGTGGCAGCCACCGTGGGGGCTGATCTCCTCGCGGTGCCCCTGCTACACAACCCCCAGCTTCGTGTGCGAGTGGTGGAGTCCCCTGTGGTGCGCCAGAGGCTGGTCTTGGTGGGAGTCACCAGGATCAGAGATCTCCTGGACTATGACTGGGGAGACCGGCTGGATCTCCTGACGCTCGCTCAGCGCATGGGGCTCTCCAGAACTTGTACTCCCCGGTGCATACTTCAGGAGGTGAAGGTCGCTTTACTGCCCGCTGCTTGGGCCTACCTCGACCGGGTCCTGCGAGAGGGCACGCCCTGTCCACCCTCCACCCCAGGCCCCATGGACCTCTTTATCGGGCCCCTGCCCCGTGGACCCAATTGGCCCCCCCACCCTTTCACTGTGAGCCGGCTGCACGATCTGCAGCCGGTTTTGTTCCAGACCGTGCCAAGGAAACATCTGTACACTCTCATGCTCCACACTCTTCACTACCTCACTCTCGCGTCCCGCCCCGATACAAAGCGGCAGGACCTCCTGCCACCTCTCAAGGGTGAGAAGCCCCGGTGGGCCAGCTTCTACTCTGCCCTGGTCTTGAGGCCCGCCAGGAATGTCAGTTGGCGGCTCCTTCATGGAGCTGTGAACACGGGTGTGTACTTGGCGCGATTTACCCCTGTCCCCAACACCTGCCCCTTTTGCGGCATGAAGGAGACCCTTGTGCACATTTATTTAGAGTGCACCAGGTTGCAGCCCCTGTTCCGGCTCCTCTTGGATCTCTTCTTGCATTTTTGGTTGCCCTTTTCCCCTCACCTGTTCATGTATGCACTCCCCATCCGTGGCCCCACAACGTTGCGGGATCTCCTTGTCAATCTCCTCTTGGCCCTGGCCAAACTAGCCATCTACAAAACCAGGGAGAGGAAGTTGGCCAACGGGATTTCCTGCGACTGTGGGGCCTATTTCTGCTCCTCCATCCATTCACGCATCCAGGCAGAGTTCCTCTGGCCAGCATCCGCTGGCTCCCGTGACACCTTCGAGGAGCAGTGGGCGCTGTCTGGGGTTCTCTGCTCGGTATCCCCATCTGGTTCCCTTCGTTTAGACCTATGACCTCACCCCCGATCCTGTTTTTTTCATTGGTTATTTCAAGCAATTATTTGGTATCAGAGACCCGTGGATCCTCCCCTTAGGTTGGGGGAAGTTCTTTAGCAGTGGGCGGGCCGCCCACTTCCTGGATACTAACAGGACCAGACTCCTGTACCCCACTGGTTTGGGTCTGTCACAACTTTTTGTGTAATAAACTGTTCTCATGCACCTTTTGGCGCATGTAACACATTATTCCGCTGAAGCTCAGGTACCCAAGTCTTAGAATCAGTGTCTCTATAAATACTTTAGGAGCAAGGGAAAGATGAAGGAATGTGTAGGTCCGTATTTAGCAAGGAAGGAGAGCTAATAATGGATGACATCAAGAAGGCAGAGATGTTCAATGCCTATTTTCTTTCAGTCTTCACTAAAAAGGTTAATTGTGACTAGATGTTTAACACAATTAATATTAATAACAAGGGGGAAGGAACATAAGCCAGAATATAGGAAAAGAACAGGTTAAAGAATATTTAGCTAGATTAGATGTATTCAAGTCAGCATGGCCTGATGCAATTCATCCTAGGGTATATACAGAACTAGCTGAAGCTATCTCAGAAATGAGTATCTTTGAAAACTTATGGAGGATGGATGATATAGTACCCATCTTTAAAAAGGAGAACAAAGAGAACCCAGGGAATTACAGTCCAGTCAGTCTAACTTTGATACCTGGAAAGATACGGGAACAAATTGTTAAATGATCAGTTTGTAAGTACCTAGAGGGTAATAGGGTTGTAAGTTATAGCCAACATAGATTTGTCAAGAACAAATGATGCCTAACCAACCTAATGTACTTCATTGACAAGGTTACTGGACTAGTTAATAGGGGGAAGCAGCAGATGTGGTATCTTGATTTTTAGTAAAGCTTTTGGCACAGTCTCATGTGACATTCTTATGAGCAACCCAGGGAAATGTGATCCACATGAAATTACTATAAGGTGGATGCATAACTACCTGAAAGACTACTCAAAGTGTAGTTATCAATGATTCACTTTCAAACTGGGAGTATGCATCTAGTAGGGTCCCTCCTAGGTCCAGTACTAGTCAATATTTTCATTAATGACTTGGATAATGGAGTGTGCTTATAATTTCTGCAGATGATACCAAGAGGAGAGGGGTTGCAAGCTCTTTAAAGGATGGGATTAGAATCCAAAAGTGACCTTGAGAAATTGGAGAAATCAACAAGATGAAATTCAATCAAGACAAATGCAAAAGTACTTCACGTGAGGAAAAGTTAAATACCAAGTACAAAATGAGGAATTATTGGGTAGACAGTAGTACTGCAAACAAGTATCTGGGGATTATAGTGGATCACAAATTGAATATGAACCTACATTGTAATGCAGTTGTGAAAAAGAGTAGTATTCTAATGTATATTAACAGGGAGTGTTGTAAGTAAATGTCCCATTCTCTTTGACGCACTGATACCTCAAATGGAGTACGGTGTCCAGTTTTGGGTACCAGGCTTAATGAAAAATATGTGCTAATTGGAGAGAGTCCAGAGAAGAGGAACAAAATTGATAAAAGATTTAGAAAACCTGCCCTGTGAGGAAAGGTTAAAAAAACTCAGAATATTTAATTTTGAGAAAAGACTGACAGGGGACCTGGTAACAGATTTCATATATATTAAAGGCTGCTATAACAGGGACAGTGATCAATTACTCTCCATCGCCACTGAAGGCAGAAATAAGTAACTTAGTCAATAGCAAGGGGGATTTAGGTTAGATGTTAGAAATGTTTTCCAAAGTATGAGGATAGTTAACTTCAGGAATAGGCTTCCAAAGGAGGTTGTGGAATCTCTATCACTGGAGGTTTTAAAGAGCAGGTTAGATTTAAGAACTATCAGAGATAATCTAGGTTTACTTGGTCCTGCCTCAATGGGAGGGGCTGGACTAGATGACATCTTCCACTTCAAGACCTACTTTTCTTTGATGGTTGTAGACACTGTACAAATACTATGAATAGACAGTTTGTGGCTTTAAAGTGCTTAGATTCTAATAGAACCTTAACTCTAGTGATGAAAATGTTCTACAATAAGTCAGTGCATACTAGAAAGAAGACTCTTTCAGTTTGACTCCAAGGAAAATATATGGACATTATTTCTGAGTGCTCCTTTTTCGTTCTTTCTTTCTACTTGCTAAAATCATCCTTCAATCACCCTGACATCTGCTGGGAGAGCAATACAGCAGTGCACAGACAATCTAAGAAGTTTTTGGAGAGTGTTGGGGACAACTTCCTGGTGCAACTACTGGAGGAACCAACCAGGGGCCATTCTCCTCTTGACCTGCTGCTTAGAAACAGTGAAGAATTGGTAGGGGAAGTAGAAGTGGGTGGCAACCTGGGCAGCAGTGACCATGAGATGGCTGAGTTCAGGATCCTCACAAACTCTGGACTTCAGAAAAGCAGACTTTGACTCCCTTAGGGAACTGATGGGCAGGATCCCCTGGGGAGGCTAAGATGAGGGGGAAAGGAGTCCAGGAAAGCTGCCTGTATTTTAAAGAAGCCTTATTGAGGGCACTAGAACAAACCATCCCGATGTGCAGAAAGAATAGCAAATATGGCAGGCGACCAGCTTGGCTTAACAGTGAAATCTTTGGTGAGCTTAAACACAAAAAGGAAACTTGGTTAGATGACTAGGGAGGAGTATAAAAATATTGCTCGAGCATGCAGGGGTATAATCAGGAAGGACAAAACACAACTGGAGTTGCAGCTAGCAAGGGCTGTGAAGGGTAACAAGAAGAGTTTCTACAGGTAGGTTAGCAACAAGATAAAGGTCAGGGAAAGTGTGGGACCCTTAATGAACGGGGGAAGCACCCTAGTGACAGATGATGTGGAAAAAGCTGAAGTACTCCATGCTTTTTTTGCCTCGGTCTTCACAGACAAGGTCAGATTGCTGCACTGGGAAGCAGAGTATGGGGAGGAGGTGAGCAGCCCTCAGTGGTGAAATAACAGGTTAAGGACTATTTAGAAAAGCTGGACATGCACAAGTCCATGGGTCCAGATCTAATGCAACTGAGAGTGCTGAGAGAATTGGCTGATGTGATTGCAGAGCCGTTGGCCATTATCTTTGAAAACTTGTAGCAATCGGGGGAAGTCCCGGATAATTGGAAGAAGGCAAATATAGTGCCCATCTTTAAAAAGGGGAAGAAGGAAAATCTGGGGGGACTACAGATTGGTCAGCCTCACCTCAGTCCCTGGAAAAAATCATGGAGCAGGTCCTCAAGGAAACCATTTTGAAGCATTTGTAGGAGAGGAAGGTGATCAGGAACAGTCAACATGGATTCACCAAGGGCAAGTCATGCCTGACCAACCTGATTGCCTTCTATGATGCGATAACTGCTCTCTGGATATGGGGAAAGCAGTGGACGTGATATATCTTGACTTTAGCAAAGCTTTTGATACGGTCTCCCACAGTATTCTTTCCAGCAAGTTAAAAAAGTATGGATTGGATGAATGGACTATAAGGTTGATAGAAAGCTGACTAGATTGCCGGGCTCATTGGGTAATGATCAACATCTCGATGTCTAGTTGGCAGATGGTATCATGCAGAGTGCCCCAGCGGTGGGTCCTGGGGCCAGTTTTGTTCAACATCTTTGTTAATGATCTGGATGATGGGATAGATTGCACCCTCAGCAAGATAATGGATGACACTAAGCTGGGGGGAGAGGTAGATATGCTGGAGTGTAGGAATAGGGTCCAGAATGACCTAGACAAATTGGAGGATTGGGCCAAAAGAAATCTGACGAGATTCAACAAGGACAAGTGCAGAGTCCTGCACTTAAGATGGAAGAATCCTATGCACTACTAAAGGCTGAGGACCAACTGGCTAAGCAGCATTTCTGAAGAAAAGGACCTGGGGATTACAGTGGATGAGAAGCTGGATAAGAGTCAGCAGTGTGCCATTATTGCCAAGAAGGCTAACGGCATACTAGGCTGTATTAGTAAGAGCATTGCCAGAAGATCGAGGGAAGTGATTATTCCCTCTGTTCGGCACTGATGAGGCCACACCTGCAGTATTGTATCCAGTTTTGGTCCCCCCACTACAGAAGGGATGTGAACAAATTGGAGCGAGTCCAGCAAAGGACAACGAAAATGATTAGGGGGCCAGGGCACATGGCTTACGAGGAGAGGCTGAGGGAACTTGGCTTTGTCTGCAGAAGAGAAGAGTGAGGGAGGATTTGATAGCAGCCTTCAACTACTCAAAGGGCGGTTCCAAAGAGGATGGAGCTAGGCTGTTCTCAGTGGCGGCAGATGACAGAACAAGGAACGATGGTCTCAAGTTGCAGTAGAGGAGGTCTAGGTTGAATATTAAGAAACACGAGGATGGGTCACCTAGAGAGGTGGTGGAATCTGCATACTTAGAGGTTTTTAAGGCCCAACTTGACAAAGCCCTGGCTGGGATGATTTAGTTGTGTTGGTCCTGCTTTGAGCAGGGGGTTGGACTAGATGACCTCCTGAGGTCTCTTTCAACCCTAATCTTCTATGATTCTATGAAATGTTTGTTTTTAATAACCAAAGAATCTACATCTGTTGTCAACTACAAAGTCCTTGTTTGGAGCATGAGTGCACGTGGAGACATATTTTCAGAATTAAATCACATAGACCTATGTAAAAGGTCACATGATGATTGCCTGATTAATAATTAATAAAATAATAACAATAATTGTATTGTGCCTTCAAGTTTCTCTCTGGAACTGCTTTTGGAACTGACACTGATCCCAGCCAGGGGACAAGGACAAGGACTGAGGACTACTACCTTGTTTTTAATTACATTGGTATCTAAGGGAATGGCTACACCCCAATTATAAACCCAGGGCTGGTCTGTGCCAGTTGATTTGGGGTCATGGGGTTCAGGCTAAGGTGCTCTTTAATTGTCATGTAGACATTTGGGCTTGGGTTGGAGCCTAGGTTGAGAGGTGGGAGGGAAGCCCGAATATCTACACGGCAGTGAGCCTGAGTCAGCTGGCACAGGCCAGTCGTGGATTTTTAATTGTAGCGTAGACATACCCTAAGTATTTGTAAATTCACTTCAGCTCTGATCCTGCAAAAGCATATCTTTAATTATATGCACTGTCCCATGGACATTAAAGTGGAAATGAAAGTGGACAGATCGTCATGTGAGAGGAGTTGACTGCAAGCCATATAACCTCTCGGCACTTAGATCTTGATAGTCAAGTGATAGCTAAGGGATCATAAAGAAAACAGCCTGGCAATGTGGGAGGAGACACAAAGTTAACAATGTTAAGGAAATATGATACAGGGATTCTTTTCCAGAAAAGTGTGCTTGGTTATGATGATAATAATAATATATGCTGTTTCTATTGCATTAGCACCTAAGAATCCCAATCAAGGGCCCAGTTGTGTAAGGCATTATATGCACAAATAATACAAAGGCAGTCACTGCCAAAGGGAGAGAGCTCAAAATCTGGGATTTAAATACATCAGGCAATACAGAATGGCAAATCACATCAATAAAGGACTTGACTATATAATTTGCCATTTATATGACCAAATTATTTATCAGTTATTTAATAGCAGAAGACTATTCTGTAATTGGAGATCAATAAATGGAAACAGGCAAAAGCTAGTAGAAAATGTTTAATATGAGCCAAGCTTTGATTGCAAAATAAAGGTAACATGAAACTGGGCTAAACTAGCTGTCACAATAGTCTATAACTATGAGTTTAAGGTAATGGTCTTTTCCTTTTTCAAAACAGATTTAATTAGGAAATGCATTGAAGAAGTACATGATTTAAAAAAAAAATTTTGTATGACTTTAACATTAACAACACAGGTAAACAAATTAAAATATTCACTGCACATCACTCACCACACTTTCATAAACAAACACATTATAGCCAAGCTGTTGATTTACAAATGAACACATCCAGGGGAAAGTGTCTAGTTTTCGTTTATGACAATGGTAGGAAGTGCACTGAAAGCTGGAGCTGCTCCACAATTTATGTAACTATGGCAAAAAAAATGTGCTCATGATAATGAAACAGCTGAAGATCAACATTACCTGTCCTGGCTCAGTGTGGAAACAATGCATTTGGGTCAATCAAACAGATGTTATTTGAGACCTATGTTATAAAAGTCTCACAATATAATTAAGTCTGTGAAATAATGCACAGATTAACTAATGTAACATTCCCCTATGTCATTTTATGAGCAACCACGATGAGTCTTAGAAACCATTAGTCTCTGCCTTGTATTCCTCCCATCTTTTTATCATTTCCTTCCTCTTGCTTTCGTTCATCACTGTTTGTATGGTAAATACGATTAGCTTAGCCCATCTACAGATTAAAAATGAGAGTAAGCTTGGCCTGCTTCCCTCTTCAATGGTTTCTTTACAACTGATAATGAACCAGTCCTGTGGATAACATTGGAAAGTTGGAAAACTTCCCACACAGTTGTTTGTTCCAAATATATATATATAATTTAAAGAATGAATATAAAAGCAGAGCATCAGGACCCTGCCTTGAAGAACCTACAGTCTCAGTTCCTGATTTAATGCCCATTTTTGAATCAGCCCCTAGGTAGAGAGCATATAAATGCAGGAATTAAGTTGGGATGGGGAACAGACATGCATCTTGTCAGTTCCATGATTTTTGGTTGGATTTTGTTGTTGTTGAGAGATTATCATTTACTAGAAGGCTTTGCAGAGTAGGTCAGGGAAGGAGTTCTAAGCAAAAGGGTAGTACATGGAGAAAGACCGGGAGATGGGTGAATGGGAGAAGGAAACAAAAGGGCTGAGCAATTGAAGTGAAGAGGGCAGCGGAGAGGTAGGCAGGAGTCACAAGGATTTAATGCCTTGAAGATGAGGACAAAGATCTTAAATTGGATGGGGAAGATGAAAAGGAGATAGTAAAAGAATTTGAAGGGTGACTGGGTGTGGTCATGGTAAGTGATTTCTGTGGCAGAATTTGGGATAAATTGAAGAGGTAAGGGGTGAGACTCCAGAAGGAGAGGCAACTTGAAGGAAAATGATGGCCTTGAGCGTAAATATTTTCCTTTTAAATCTGAGAGCCACACAGGAATGTTCATCACCATATGAGTGACACAGTCCATTTGAAATTTTTTCATGAAACAAAATTCTAAAAACAATTTTATTTTGGGTCAGTCAAAATGTTTTGATAAATTTGAAATATTTCACTTCTATTTTGACACTTTTAAAAACATAAAATAAGATACATTGTGAAACAAAAGTAATTTTGTCCAAACATCTCATTTAGAATTTTGGTTTGTTTTCAAAATATGTAGGTTTTTTCAAATTTTTTAAAGCAAACTTTTATTAAAATCAAAATTGTTAAAAAAAATCCCCTTCTATTAATAGAAGTTGATCCAGTAAAATATATTACCTCACCTACAATGTCTTTCATTTAATTAAAAGAACATGGAAAACTGTTTCAATAAAATTTTCTCACCAGCACTACTGCTCACTATGCATAACATTTAGCATTTGCTTAAATATTTACAGGTTGAGGGGGTTATGTCAAACCTTTCATTCCCAAATTGATCTTGTGGTCCCCTTCAAAGGAGATAACTGTGTGTTTTCTGAAAATATTGGATATCTGGCTATGTCACACTTTTGACATCTCCTGTTTTAAAAACAGTGAGACTAACACAATTAAGAGAAAACAAAAATTTGGAGACATCTTTGAATTCCATTGTGCACTCTACTTGTAATGTTATCAGATACACTATGGGTATTGTTACTTAGGACAAACTTTTTTTCTGGGGACCTAGCTGAAGAAAATTGTAGATGCCCGCGACCCAACGGAGATGGGGATTAGGGGTTTGCGGTGTGGGAGGGGCTCAGGGCTGGGGCAGAGGGTTGGGGTATGAGGATGAGAGTTCTGGAGTGGGGCTGGGAATGAAGGGTTCAGGGTGTGAGAGGAGGCTCTGGGCTGGGGAAGGGGGGTTAGGGTGTAGGAGGGGGTCGAGGCTCTGGGTTGGGGGTGCAGGCTCTGTGGTGGGGCCAGGGATGAGGGGTTTGGGGTTCAGGAGAGGTTCCAGGTTTTGGGGGGGCTCAGGGATGAAGCAGGGGATTGGGGCACTGGGTTGGGGCATGGATTTACCTCTGGCAGCTTGCAGTCAGCTTCCTGCCTGTCCTGGCACCATGGACTGTGCTGCGTCCTGGAAGCGCCCAGCAGCAGGTTTGACTCCTAGGTGGAGGCATGCAACTCTCGCCTGCAGGCACCGCCTTCCCCCTAGTTCCTATTGGCTGGAATGCAGAGCCGATGCTTGGGACAGGGGCAGTGCCCCAGGTCCCCCCTGCCTAGAAGCTGCACCCGCTGCTGGACACTTCCGGGGTGCAGTGTGGTGTCAGAATGGGTAGGCACTAGCCTGCCTTACCTGGGCAGCACCATTGATAGAACTTTTAATGTCCCGGTTGGTGGTGCTGACCAGAGCATCCCAGTGCCTGACATGCCACAACTCAGTACTGGGTCACGACCTGAACTTTGAAAAATGCTGACTTAGGGTAACATGTCACTGTAGAACCCAAAACACTATCTGTGCTCAACAACTTTTGTAATTTTTTTCAGGGTTCATACTATCAAATTAAAGCTCAGAAAGGTGCTACCTTGATAGATGTATATTATTATTATTTATTATTTGTATTATCATAGTGCCTAGGAGCCCTAGTCATGAACCAGGGCATCCTTGTGCTAGGCACTGTACCACGCAGAACAAAAAGATGGATATTTTCTGATTGCGTGTGAAGATTTCAGCTCCCAACCTGACCTGTTTTACCCATAGCGATGCATGAACTTGAAGCAGTCAGACTGAAAATGACCCTTTTATATGAATGCTGGACATGATTTCTTCATTACACATTATATGAAACACCAAGCATTATTCCCACAAGTGAAAAAATGATTTGTGTAAAGAAAGAGTTTTCTATATATAGCTTGTCTGGGTGAATATGACACAGAACTATGAATGAGGTTAGCTCTAAAATTGATTATTTTCTTCAGCACCAGGAGGTTGCACTACCCCTTGGAACTAATAGATTAAAACATTTTTCATGTCACTTATGTTTGCTCTGATATCTCAAACTCACTTAAAGCCTAGACAATGGGATGGTTTAATCCAGACTGGGAGGAGGGTGAGGAGGGGAAGTGCAAGGGAGGAGAAAAATCTTCATTTAAACTTGTCATCATAGTTTGTCTTGTCTCTTCTGTCGTGTTACAGCACAGCGTGTAATAGTATGAACAATCAAATAAGGTACTTTGCTGACAGTCAGAATAAATCTAAGTTTTATTGATCAGATCCTTGCTTTTGAAGTCAGGCTGCACAACCCAAAAGCTTTTCCTTGGAGGACAAGAAGAAAAATCCACACCAATCATGATTTTATACATCTCTATCATATCCCCCCTTAGTCGTCTCTTTTTCAAGCTGAATAGTCCCAGTCTTTTTAATCTTTCCTCATACGGAAGCTGTTCCATACCCCTAATCATTTTTGTTGCCCTGCAAGGTGTTTGTACAGGAAGTAGTTTGAGATATATAAAATACTAGGTTCCAAAACAGTGGAAGTCAGGCTTGTCACCTGAGTCACGGTGAACATCAGAGCTGACTCAGTCAGCATATAGAACAATAATCATCTGTGGAGATAGGCTCAGTCTACTGTTTGGGCCAGGCACAGGCCTGAACATTTACAAATACAAAGGAACCTCAAGTTAAGCCTCTGAAGAGGGGACCTACAGGGATATGAAACAATTGTCTTTAACTACATAACAAGGGTGAGGGTTAAGGTTTTTTTCTTTCACTTAGGAGTAAGCTGACAGAAGATCACAGCCAAGTCTGTCTCTAAGATGCTGGAAGGACTTTGAGTGAGTATTGATCTATAAGACAGAAAAGTATCTAGTTAAATAAGCCTAAGTTCTAGGATGCAATTTATTATTTTATTTTATATGTAACCATTTTTTCCCAATCCTTCTGCTTGCTGTCACTCAGATCTCTACGCTTTGTTAAATAAACTTCTACTTGTTTCACACTAAACTTATCTAATTGCTGTGTGTTAAACTAATTAGCAATCTCAGGTGTAAGAGGTAGGCTGGGATGTGCTGTTCCTTTGGGAGCAGTGAATCTGTAAATACTGTGTGTGTTTAGTGGAAGAGGGTCTTGGCGCTCTAGGAGGATCCTCAGGGTTTGGAGTGTGCCTATCTTTAACCTGTGGAGAGAGAACAGGGCTTATGTGGGCCAAGAAGTGAGTGCCTGTGTTGCCTGTGGCTGGTGCAGTCAGGAGCTGACCCATGGTTAGTCCCAGACAAGGCATCTTCACACAAAGGCCAGGTGCCCCACAGCCTTGCATTTCCCCCAGAAGTGTCATAAGCTCCATTAGGAAAGAGAGAATCAGAGAAATTTGAAAATTATGGGTGCAAAACAAGTAGGGATTTAAAAGCCGGGTAGACTGAACTCCCCCTTGCAGTCCAGGAAGATCACCCACTCTGAGGCTTCCAGCTCCCCAGATGTCACCTCTCTTGGATGTAGAAATATAGACAGTCTCCCTGTTGACTGGGGTGTTTCCAGGCTGCATAGTTCCTGCCTACACTGAATCCCCTAGCAAAGTCAGACTATCTAAGCAGACCTGCTGTGCTTTGATTTATTTTTGAGGCTATGAACAGGGTAATTTCCACAGATATAAGTTACCACAAGCTCTTTCTAAGCAAGCACGTTTATTCTTAAGGCAAAAGCATTACAGAAAAACACGTTAAAAACAATATAAGAACCTACACATATGCTAATAAGGTAACAGAGATTAGGTAAGGTCTCTGGCCAGTGATCAGTCCCTCAAACCACACCAGTGGGTTTTTCTGTGGTCACAAGGGATACGTCTACACAGCAATTAAACACCCATGGCTGGCCCTGATCAGCTGATTCAAGCTCACAGAGCTCAGGCTGTGGGACTGTAAAATTGCTGTGTAGGCCTTTGGCTCAGGCTATTGGACACCATGAGTGGGGAGATACCCAGAGTCAGGGCTCCAACCCAAGCCTGAATGTCTACACAGCAATTTATACCCCCCACAGCCCAAGTCTGAGTCAGCTGCAACCATACTGTGGGACTTTTATTTCAGCATAGACGCACTTATGTTCAGAATAGCTGTTAGCTGAAAGCAAGTACCCCTTGGATCTGAGAGTCACTCTTCTATGCAGTCTGGGCTTCTGATGTTGTCTTAATTTAACAGGTGATCAGGAGACAGTGGGTTTCTCCTCAGGGCACAGCTTCAAAAGGATGGGTTCAGAGAAGGGTAATTAGCATTCCTGTCCTCCTAAGTATTTCATAGGAAACCCATTCAGCTAAAAATTCAATCTTGTCTGGCCCACTGTTTTAAAATCTCTTAATACATCCCTGGATTTACCTTAGTTCTGTCTCCCTTTACAAATGTTACATAGAATACTGTTAGGATGTAAAAGCAGCAAAGAGTCCTGTGGCACCTATTAGACTAACAGACGTTTTGGAGCATGAGCTTTCGTGGGTGAATACCCACTTTGTCAGATGCACGTGTCAGATCTGACGAAGTGGGTATTCACCCATGAAAGCTCATGCTCCAAAACGTCTGTTAGTCTATAAGGTGCCACAGGACTCTTTGCTGCTTTTAAAGATCCAGACTAACACAGCTACCCCTTTGATACATGTGAGGATGTAGATATTCAAGCCTGTCTGTGAAGGCCTATCCTTTAAGAATTTAGGTGTATGTTTATTATTTAGCTAGTTATAGAGAGATAAAAGAAAGAGTCTGTATAAGGGCCTTTTCTCACTATGACTAAGGCCCTGTTTGGTCATACTGAAATAAGGCGATCTGGGGCTGTTAGGCAGGTGAGCTGATCTATCACCTCTAGAGAAAGAGAAAAGCCTAGAAGATGGAAAAGGAAATTTAGTTTGATCGTTTTCTGTCTGGTAAGAACTCACTTATCAACAGATACAGCTGCCTTTATAGATGTAGTTGTGAAATCCTCACTTCTGTATTGTTTTGTATGTTTATTTGCACGGTCTCAGTCTGGTTCTGTGATTGTTTCTGTCTTCTGTATAATTAATTTTACTGGGTGTAAACTAATTAAGGTGGTGGGATATAATTGGTTAGCTAATCATGTTACAATACTTTAGGATTGGTTAAGTAAATTTCAGAATGGTTGATTAAGGTATAGCTGTGAATATTACTATATAATTTAGGGGCAGACAGGAAGTACGTTGGGATTCAAAAATAAGGAAAAAGGAACTTGGATTTAAGCTTGCTGGAAGTTCACCCCAATAAACATCGAATTGTCTGCACCTTCGGACTTGGGGTATTGTTGTTCTCTGTTCATGTGAGAAGGACCAGGGAAGTGGGAGAGTGAAAGAATAAGCTCTCTAACAAATACATGTGCATTTTTAGTAAAACGAATTACTAAAATACTTAAATTAAACTTTATTGAATTAGTAACGTTTATTCAGTAACGTTTATTTTAATTCAATAACGTTTGTCTAGGATATTAGAGGAAATTGCCATATCTAGCCTTTGTTGTTGTTTGCCTCATTTGTTTGTTTCCCAAAGATCCTCAGAAGACATGTCTGGAAACTGGTGTGATCCAAGGGTAGCCCTATTGCCATGACTACAGAAGGCAAGAAGAGGTTTATATATTTATGCAATCAATCAGATTGCCAGGTGTAAATTAATAAGAGAAGGTGGATAAAAGATTGGCCAGTGTGTGTTAGAAATTTGATTTCTTTATCCCTACTGTTGTTCATAGTCAAAGATTTTAGGGCAGGAAGGGACTATTGTGATAATCTAATTTAACTGTCTGCATAACACAGGCTATAGAACCTCACCCAATAATTTCTGCATCAAGCCCATAATTTCCGTTTGAACTAGACTCTACTAGAGTGTATCTTTTGAAGGATAGTCAGTCCTAATTTAAATCCTTCAAGTATTATGCTAATATCATGGCAGGATTAATGATTTACAAGTGTGAAGAAAAAAGCTCCATTGTCATTTGTCACTGACTCTTGCTGTATAGTGCTGCTGTGTAAAAACCTGTTGGAAACTTTATCATTCATAGAAACCACAATAATGCATTTCTAAGAAACCAATAGCTGGTACTTTGCTGTTCAGTAACACACTATAATGTCAGGTCAGAGGTAGAAAATTTAAGAGAGGTTATTTTATTTTTACTTTTCCTGGCTGAATATTTAAAGCTAAAAGAAGAAAAAAAATTACCAGAGGAGCTAATTCACATAATTTAAGCAACAAGAAAGAAGTGCTTAAGTTGTCCTAATATAGTATGTAATGATGTAGTGGGAGGCCTTGACACTAATCTGTTAACTATTTTTCTTATAGAGTGCTCTAATAGTATGTTTGACAGTTATCTTGAAAATCAGATCTAATTTAGTAGAAATTGCATTGCCAGCATAAACACAATTGCAAGACAAGAAAGAGGTTTCAGCTGATCTCTCACTATAAAGCATGAATTATAGTGGAAATCTTACTGACAGTACAATGAAAACTGTTCTAACAGTCACCTCCACAAGGTAACCCTCTTGCTTCAGCAATATTTTACAGTATGCCCAAGATTTCCAGTAGCATTCTGAAGGATGTTTTTAGTTAAAGTTCTGCTTAATGAGTTGTCCTTGTCCCTTGGTCATTTAAAACCAGTCTAATTGTATCTCATGGAGCTGAAAACCAGAAAAATGATTCGATCAAAAATTTTGAAATTTCAGATTTGTTTCTATTTTGCAGAGTTGAAAGGGATTTAGTCTTCAGTTTTTCATGAAATTTTCTCTGATGAGTTTTACCAAAATTTTGATTGAAATTTTTATCAAAATGAGAAATGCTCTCAATATCAATTTCAGTAAAAAATATGCAGGAAATTATGTGAAAATACAAAATTTTGATGATGACAGTTTTTTTCCAAAAAGTTTTGCTTTGGAAATAAAGTATATTTTTTGATGGAAATGAAAATTGTTTTGTGAAAATTTCAGCTAACTCTGTCAACCAATCCTGATCCCATTGTAGCCAATGGCCAAACTTCCATAAACTTCACAGATTTGCCCTTTATAGCATCCAGTTTCACCTTTCTTTTTTCCCATTGGCCAATCTCTTAAATGATTATTCATTTTAAAGACACATCCTCAACACTCTATTCATCCTGGCCAATTCCCCAATATGATGAAACTGAAAAGTGCAATACAGGAGCAGCAGAACACTACCAAATCTTCACAAGGAAAGAAAACTATATATCATGTCTTATAGTTAAATATATTTTATTTTAATGTGTTGTTCTATGTGATAAATGTTCATGATCTGAAAACACGCTTCCAATAGGTATTCAAAGATAATTTACTTTTTTGAGTTATAAGAATGGTGACATTAGCATGTCCTTGGAGTAATCAGCTTTATTCTGTTTTCAGATTCTTCAGCTCCATTTCTTGAACGACTCATTTATAAAAGATGTTTATTGTTTTTTATACTCAGCTGGTTTGAATATTATCCCATAATGAAAATAATTGTTTATGGATTACTTTTTCCTTCTCCATTTTTTTTTGTTTGGTCTAGATTTGGATTCTAAATGATATAGTTAGGAATTCAGATTACGAAAAAAGTAAAACATGGGGGGTGTTGGTAATTTTTGGAACAGGAAGGACTTGGTGGAGCATAGTTTATGAATCACTTGGTCAATTTTAATCCCTGATCTGATCATGATTCACTCTGTGGCCTTATGGCATGACTTAAAAAGATCTATTATGAAAATTATTGAGCTGTTTGTAGAATGCTTTAGCTATCAAAAGTTGTATGTAGGTGCTAAAAAGCATTGAATCTAGTTTTCACACTTGGGTGCCTAAAGTTTGGTAACTCAATCAATATGAAGATTGCATCCATTTGAATATATATATTTGAATATAGCCTCCGACCTACTGGAGATTCCTGACTAGCGAAGACCTTGAACTGGATTTAGGATATCAGAAAAGGGGAGATGGCCTGTGGAAGGCGTAAACATTCTCTGAATCATGTAAGGGCCAGGAGTGGAAGATTGGGGGAAAATTAGCTTAGGTAAAGGTTTAGATTCAACTGAGTATGGTCTAGTATGTGGACTGAAGTTCTAGTTAGATATCTGTTTTTCTGAAGGGCCAACCCTTAATTTTTACCCGATTTTTTTTGTGCAAAATCTATTACAGTTATAATAAATTACATAAAACATTATGTGATCTGAATTGAAAAAACTTCATGATGGGTAAATTGTATAATTTTTCATTAAGTTAAAAAGGACCAGGAAACCTACAGCAAGTAGATATGTGTTTTCTCACTTCTTGGTTGTAGAAAGGTGAGAATAAGTGGGAGAAAGAGGGGGTTCAGAAATAGGGTTGGTGTGTTTTGTGATTGTTTGATTTTGTTACTGGAGCCCCTGGCCACAATATCATTCCACAGAGTCCAAGTTATGTTTCTAACTCTTATGCTTTCAAAGAACACATTTAAAACCTAAACTGCAGTGTGTGTCCCTGAGTTTGCATACAGCCTTAAACAAGAGCACTGAAGTGTGAACTATTGCATTTATCCCAGTGGTTTAACTGTGAAAGATGAGTGATCAATGTAAAATGTTGTTAACATAATATAACATAATAACATGTTGTCATTTCTCCTGCTGCTCCTTTATCTGAGGCATCTGGTTGATATGCTTACCCCACAGTTCCAAACTATCTGCCACGTTTTCTGGAGTGCCAAGAGTCACAACTGCCTCCCACTCAGTTGCCAACACCTCCAAATTCTCTGGACAGCTTCTAGGACACCCATAGCTGTGCACTGTCAGTGCAAATATCTCTGACACTTTCCAAAGTGAAAAGGTGGGCAGAGTATATAATAAATTGCACATATCAAAATAAATAATCTGGGGACTATGGTGTTAGCTCTATTAATGTTTTTCATATTTAATTTTATTTAATAAAAATGTTCCTTTATTAATATAAGTGGAGCTGTTACAGAATTTACAGCATGCCAAGGTGTTCTTGTTGTAGAATTTAAGTCCAGCTTGCCTGACAGAGTATCACAAGGCTTTGTGCATTGTTAGTGTTTGCCAACTTTTACAAGACAGCAGGGGACAGAATTCAGAGAGTGGGGAAAGGTTAGCAGCTCCAGCAATACTTCTAGCAATAACAACTTTTTATGGGGCCGAGTCTCAGTACTCCCTTTGGAGACTGGAACGATGAGTATATCCTCTTGATTTTATGGTTACACAAAACGAGTCAATATTGAAGAAACAGAAAATCCTTCAGGGAAAATGAAGATACCACTGAAGGAAATGTAACCAGATGGGCTAGGTCGACTGTTGAATTCAATGCCAAAAGTTGTAAAATAATAAATGTAACAACAAGGTTGGGCTCCTTCCGTTCACTGATTGTAAACCAAAGCAAACTGACTGAAGCTCAGGTGCTGCAAGTTGCCAGTAAATGCTCTTCCAGACTCCAAAGAAAACACACTTTCCCTCCCTTTTTTTAACTGGAGGGATCTGTGACTTTTTTATTAAGTGGTTGTAATGTAATATAATTGTATTAACATAATTCTATTCACTAAATTAATCAAGTGGTTTAGGCCTAAACTCTAACTTTTGTTTAATAAAAGGGTTAAAAAAGGCTTCATCTATAATTGTTGTAACTGTGCACCTATGGTACTAGTGCGAATGCTGATATCACAGCGACTGGGTGACTCACTTTACACAATGCATTCAAGTGCGAATGCTGATATCATTAGCCTGTCAGTGCTAGTATCACAGCAGCTTCTAGTCCTGACCAGCCATACTTGATCTTCAGGAGCAGCAGCTGTAGGTAATGTTGCAAAGATGGCCCAGTAATTAGAGTGCTAACTTAGATATGTAGGTTCAAATCTCTGGTCTGTCATAGACTTCCTATTTGGTCACATAGTCTCCCTGCACCATAGTTCAGTTCCTAATCAGTAAAGTGGGCATAATAGTACTTCCTTATCTCACAGGAGTGTTGTGAGCTGCTAAGATACAACAATAATGAGCCATCTAGGTATCACAGATAGCTTTATTGTGCCTCTGCACAGAGCACTGGGGTCTTTGAGCCAGCTTCTTGCAGATTGCCTGAATGTATTAACTACAAAGGAATGGAGTGCTTGTATTTCTTATACTATTTCCTGTAGCAGGCTGCAAAGGTTATTAGTTCTTCCCTCCCAATGGTAACATGGAAGTTGAATTCTTGAGCTGAAAATGACCTGCTTGATGACCATAAGGTCTAAGGAAGTAAGTCTGCTCTACCATTGTGTAATGATCTTTGCCATCTATATTGATAAATTTTTGCTTGGTATCCATATAGTCAGATGTGCATGATGAAGTGGGCATTCGCAAAACATTTGACCAAAGTGTTTAAAACAACAATTATCTAGACACTGTGCTGTAAATTTTCAGCAGTGTCTATTTGGATGTCTTACTTTTTGACAAACTTGACACCTGCAGGTATATCAAGATGGTCACCCAAAAACTGAAACACAAAATTAGTGAACATTTTGTTTTGCATGTGTGTGTGAAAAATTACAACTGTATTATTGAGAACTTCTACTCGACTTAAAGAAGATTTGTTATTGGGCAAAGTTTAAATTGGAAGATCAGTGAATTATCCAAAGTCCAAAGATTCAATTTGATATATTTTTATTTTTGGAAGACTCCATAAACCATTCCAGATATTGTAACTAGTGTATCTGCAAGTGCTTTTGGTTTCCCCAAGGTCAGTATAATTCTATTTTCCTTAATACAATGGCCTTTGTCTCTAAGGAAATAGGGATGGACAAAAAGCTTGATGTTTGTATTTGTTTAAAATGATTTGGGCCAATTTTTAGATCTGAACAAAAATGAACAATAATATTGTCTCTTAAAGCTCAAAAAGTCGAAGATGCTATTTTCTGTAGCAAAGGAACAAGTTCTAGTTCTTAAATCTTAGGCTGTGATCATAGAATCATAGAATATCAGGTTGGAAGGGAGCTCAGGAGGTCATCTAGTCCAATTCCCTGCTCAAAGCAGGACTAATCCCCAACTAAATCATCCCTGCCAGGGCTTTGTCAAGCCTGACCTTAAAAACCTCTAAGGAAAAAGACTCCACCACCTCCCTAGGTAACCCATTCCAGTGCTTCACTACCCTTCCAGTGAAAAAGTTTTTCCTAATATCCAACCTAAACCTCCCCTAGTGCAACTTGAGACCATTACTCCTTGTTCTGTCATCAGGTACCAATGAGAACGGTCTAGATCCATCCTCAGGTAAACACGTGCTTATATACTTAACTTTAAACTGCCCAGTACTTTTGAAAATCTGTCCATTTGCTTCGATGCTTAAACATCGATATCAGAACCTAACTTTAGGATCTTATTTTTTAAAAATCTTGGCCAATGTACAGTCAAATCTACAAAAAAACAGAAAGAAAGACTTTTGTATGATTAGTGTATTTTAGTTATAAATGCCAGGTGTTACCTGTTGCAATAGAAGGTAAGAATTTCAGGCAGAATGTGCTTTTTTAAGTTGGTAGTGTCCCTTTAAGAATGCTGCATGTCACATTTTGTGTGAAATAAAGCAGGTGTTTAGTAGTGCACAGGGACAGTATACAACAGAGTAAGAAAGCAAGTGAAGGGTAATTGCTGCAGTTGAAACAGTAAGGAAATTCATCTGTTTCCTCAGTGTGTGCTCAAGGTTCCACTAATGCTAAAATGGGCATTCAGCAAGTTAAGAAGTAAGCTTTACAATATTTATTTTCAGATCCTCAAGGATATAAAATAATAACAGTAAATGTTGATACCTACATGAAATGATGGAAAAAAGCCAGGCTTTCCTGGATATCTGTGGGATCATCAGGATGCTTCACTGCACTTTGGAACCAACCAGCATATCACTAGGGCAATCAAAACAGATTTTTAAAAAGGTTATTATGGACTCAATTCTGCAAGGTCTTTACTCATGTGAGGACTCTTCGCTGACAAGAGTAGCTCCGCTAACTTGAGTGAAAATGTTAGTCTGAATAAGGGCTTGTACCATCCAGCCCTTTGCTGCTGTTTGGGTGCTTAATGCTGCTCCATCTATTTAGGGAAGGATTCATTTTCTGTTTTACAGGATCACAATTTGGAGTGGAAAAGAACAAACAATAAAGGGAAAACAAATAAACCAAAAGATACAATTTTGTCTAGAAAATTTGGATAGGAGTTGAAAGCATTCAGTTGTGCAACAGTGTCATGACTTATATTACATGCAGTTTCCTGTTTTCAAGGCATATAAATACATATTTTATTTTTATTTTTTTAACCAAAATGTGCAGCACTTGAAATACATGTTTCTGGCTGATAATTAGAGATAGACAATAGGCATGAATTCAGCAAAGCATTTAGGCACATGTCACTGATTTGCTGAATCAGGGCCATAACTTGTAATGAGTAACTTATTTGATGAATTACACTTATTTTTCTGGTGTGTGAAGTGTCCACAAACAGATCATGGTTTTCTCAGATACATTTGTTTAATCAAAATTATTTGTCAGTAATTTCTGTGACTAATTCTTGGTCTGCAACACAACTGCAAACAGTTCATTGCATGCATTGGATATTCAGAATGAAAGGGGTCAGGTCCTCTGCTGATAAAATTATAATGCCTTTCTTTGTAATGCATCTTTAGATTTTGAAGAGCACACATCTGAGCGCATGAACATTGTGCTCTCAGAGTAGCTGCAGTCTTGTTAGAGAAAATACACACCCTCACTGATTTGCATAAAAACTTTACTTTTGTTCTTTCTTTCTTGTTTTCCTTAATGAAAAAATAAATGATCTTAGGTTCTAATTATATGATTGCTCCTTATGTTTGCAAAAGTGAACAGTGGTAGTTTTATTATTTGCTTCAGGTTTTTCAGAAGAGGAAGTAGTAAGAAGTTACATATGCTGTGAAATGATTAATTTTTTAGCTGATAAAATTAGTCCATCAATTTATTAGAATACTGCACTGTGTATATAGTACAGAATCAGATATTTTATTTGAAATGAGTTCTTACAAAAAAGAATCTGAGTTTCCTAAATATAATCTTGATTGGATGTGTATGCGTGCAATAATTCGAAAAGTAGAAGACATCCATTTTAGAGACTCATAAAAACTTTAGAAAAGTGTAACTATAGTCTAGGCTATAAACTTGTATTTTACACAAAATCCCTGTAATCAGTATTATTTCATCACAATTAAGTAAACACATTTATATCTGATTATATCATAGGAAATTAAAGGTCATGTCAAGCTCAGTGCTAAAAGTAGAAGTGTAAGAGGAAACAGATTTCCCAGGTTTTTTTTTTTTTCCAACATCCAGCATTTTTTTTACCCATTTTGAGCATACCATGAAGCAAGTCAGGCTCATTTTAAGGTCATACAGTATATGTGAAAAAACTATTTCCATAGCATGTTCCTCAAAAGGTAAAGACTGGTGTCTCTGAGGAAGTTTCAGTCCCCTTCAAGGGAGTTTCATATGAGCCAAAGGGAAATGAAAAAGGAACACATTTTCTTGCTTCATCTTTAGGACTCTGTACAGGGCAGAATTGTCCCTTGCAAACCAAATGGGCACAAATAGTTTTGCTTATGCTGAGACCTTAGGGTATGTCTACAAAGCATTTTGGAGCTTGCAGGAGTGAGTGTCCCAGCCCATGTTGATAAGGTTGTCAGGGCTCATTCTAGTGCTCAAAAATAGTTGCATAAAAGTTCCAGCTTGGGCTGTATCTCTGGCTCTGAAGCCTCAGGTGCGGGGTAGGCTTCAGAGCCTGAGCTTAGCCCAAGCTGCAACCATGTGCATCAACCGTGCTTACCTGGCAGCTCTGACGGGGCTGTGTTTCTTCCCTTTGAGAGTCTGTGACCAGAGCTGAATACAGTGACCAGACAGATAGTCTTAAACCAAACCATTGTTTCATTTTAACTGCTGGAAGAAATATAGAATAAGGAAGGATTTTAAAACAATAAACACACTATACACACCTATCTTACCTAAAGTCCTACTATCCTGTGCTAGTGGGCCAGGCAGGCTTAGGTTCTTTGAACATTCTAGCAGATGTCTGTCACAGTCTGAACAGCTCCCTAACAACAAAGTCTCCTCTGGAAAGAGAGAGGCTCTTTTTATCCAACCAGAGATCCTTTGGGTTTTGTCCATTCCTGGACTTTCAGTCCAGCTTGTCAAAAACCAGTGCTGTAACTGACTGGAGTTGGGAGATAGAACCTACACAGTGATTAGCTTGGGCATGTTCTCTTAGCAGCCATTCAATGTTTACTGCAGGATGGCTTATCTTGAGCCATTCTTCTTGCTTGTTTCCCTTACACTCTTAAAACTAAATCAACTTATTTATTTAGTAAACACCCCAATAGCTAGGTCAACATACAGTATTTATAAATTATTACAGAGCAGCTTCACATATGCCCTGCTCTCCATCCCACAAAATGGAGGTGTAACCGTGCATTTGTGGGTCGCAACTGAGAATACTAAATTCCGGACAAACTGCTGAGAAATAGAGCAGATATACCCCAAAACGAAGTTATTATCCCATGAGGTATACCAAATAAGCAACAAAAGTAAACTTCTGTTTCACCACACTGGCTAACAAGAAGTCAGAACAGCAGTTTCCTTAGGCATTCCAGTCCTTGTATACCACCAAAAACACTAGACTTAGATATGAGTGGTTCTTTAAAACCAATCTCATCAAATAAAAGGTTGTTCTGATCCCAAAGGACTGGCCACACACCCAGGTCAATATACAACTCAGGTCTTACAAAAAAAGCCATGCTGTTGCCAGTCCTTTAGTATCTAAAATCTAAAGCTTATTCATAAAAGGGAAGAAAGAAAGGTGAGAGTTAAAATTGGTTAAAGGAATCAAATACATACAGTAATTCCAAAGTTCTTGGTTCAGGCTTGTAGCCGTGATGGAATAAACAGCTGATTTAAGTCAAGTCTCTATTTGCTTCCAAATCATTTGAAGGACCTCAGTCCCTTGGTTAGAATGCTTCCATTAGTATAAGTACATAGTCCAGAGGTTTGAGCAGGAAAGAGGCAAAATGGAGGTGCTTCCAGGGCCTTTTATAGCTTCTGCTATGTGGAGGGAAACCCATTGTGTGAAACAAATTACAGGTGACAAGGTGGTGTTTGAAGTCACATGTCTATGCGTAATTTTGCTTAGTCACAGTAGCAGTCATTACGTATACCTCAAACAGCACGTTCACAGGAAAGTCCATTCAGGGTAGGTGGGCGTCTTCCATTGTGAGTTAAATGTTCTTTTGATGGACCACTTAGTTTGAATAGTGCCTCCAAGATGTGCTGGCTAAATACCTTGTGGGCATTACCCCAGGAGCAAACATTTGAAATCCAGGTGTAGAGCCAATACTCAGAGCATCAAATACAAAAATGATACATGCATACAAATAGCATAATGATATTCAGCAAATCATAACCAGTCCATAGACACCTTACTTGGCAACCTTTGTAAAAGATTTGTTGCAAATATTTAACAGTGGTTTGCACCGTCACAGGAGGGGAAGATATAGTGTGGTATTTTTAGCTATGTAATTGTTACAGACTCTGTGATGATAGCCAATTTTTGTGTTCAGTTCAGCGGTCTCTCTTAAAGAGCCATTACTTTTATTACGTCTTGGTTTTTGTGTGGATCTCTTAAACGAACATAAAGATCATTCTGATGGAAAGTATCCCTTTGTGCATGAAAAAAATAACACAACCTAGGTATTATATGAAAATGCATACTATGGAATGGCAGAAAGTGATTAAGGGAATAAAGATATGTGAGATGTATAGAGCTCATGTATGGAGAAGAACTAGTATGTTTTCAGAATGAATTCTGAGAGAGGAACAAAGATGCAGAATGAAGGGAAGACTGTAGAAGAGGCTGAATACAACATTTTCATAAGAACCAAGAGGTTAATGGAGGAGATGTAAAGGGCTCCTAGGAGTTTATTTAGTGACACAAGAGGTACATATTGATAAATAAAATGTTACCTGCATTCTTCGCTTTAGTATTCACAAGGGAGGGCAGAGGAAAAATACCACCAGCAGATGTGAGAAGGAAGATGATTTACATTAGTCGGAGCATTGCCAGGAGATTGAGGGAAGTGATTATTCCCCTCTATTCAGCACTCTTGAATCCACATCTGGAGTACTGCTTCCAGTTTTGGACCCCCCACTATAGAAAGGATGTGGACAAATTGGAGAGAGTCCAGCAGAGGGCAATGAAAATGATTAGGAGGCTGGAGCACATGGCTTACAAGGAGAGGCTGAGGGAACTGGGCTTAGTTAGTCTGTAGAAGAGAAGAGTGAGGGGGAATTTGATAGCAGCCTTCAAGTACCTGAAGGGAGGTTCCAAAGAGGATGGAGATAGGCTTTTCTCAGTGTTGGCAGATGACAGAACAAGGAGCTATGGTCTCAAGTTTTAATGGGGGAGGTCTAGGTTGGATATTAAGAAAAACTTTTTTCACTAGAAGGGTGGTGAAGCACTGGAATGGGTTACCTAGGGAGGGGGTGGAATCTCCATCCTTAGAAGTTTTTAAGGCCCAGCTTGACAAAGACCTGGCTGGGATGATTTAGTTGGGGTTGGTCCTGCTTTGTGCAGGGGATTGGACTAGATGACCTCCTGAGGTCTCTTCCAACCGTAATCTTCTATGATTCTATGATTTGCATGAGTTTGCAAGATCTGCAGTGTTTATACTTTTAAATGAGATGTTGCAGTGTGACCCTGCCACCCACTGTGCAGACAATCCTCCTTAAACTCATTTATTCCGTTAAACTTCTCACCAATATTATTATTATTTGCATTATAGTAGTGGCTAGGAGCTGTAGTCTGAGACCAGAACCACATTGTGCCAGATGCTGTACAAACACAGAGCACAAAGACAGTCCTTGCTCTAAAGAGTTTACAATCTTAATAGTAAACAATACATTATAGTATCTACCATAATCTGTTGTTAATCTTCCAGTTAGAAATTTAAAAAATACTGAATTGTTTTTACATTGAAATATTGTCTGGGTTTGAGCTGTATTCTCTAACTAAGATTTTAATTCCTTCCCTCCCCTGCCCTACTGAGACAGGTATTGCTGCTTATGTATCACACAGCATTATGTTTATCTGTGCTCAGTGAGTGAATGAGTGAATATGGATTCTTTATTCTGATCTTAGATACATGCTTTAAGTACGTTTTACTGATGACATGAACCACAGAGCACCACATGCTACTCTTCCACTCACTGCACAGTGTTGATGGGATTAAATCTATAGAGAGCTTGTGGAGTATGCAAGTAGCTAAGAAAGATGCTGCCCAGTCTCCACATCGCTAACTTTCTCACTAAGCAAAACCCAACAGACGATAGTCCACATGGAAATAAAGGGTGGGGCCAGGCTCTGGGGAAGGAGCATGTGCCCACTTTAAACTGCAGCCAGTACACCAGTCTGCAGAGAAGTTACGCTTCCAGAGATAGCATTAACTTCTGCTCTCACTGCCTTGTGCCAATACTAGATTGCAGCTGGGGGCCAGCAGCTCATAGCAGCACAGTTATTGGTCCTGCTATACTGATGTTGATAGGAAGCACTGTTCAGAGTTTTCTTCAATACAGTCAGCCAGAATATACTCAAGCTGTCCACTGCTCTGATTCTGCAGACCCGCGTGGTGGGGAGAAGAATGCTCAGACATTCGGGTTGTATTAGGGTCATTCAGTTTTCACATTAATAAGTTTCCTTCTACTTTTTAAATAATAAGGGAGCATAATGGGCTTGAAGTTGTAAACTCCTTGAGGGCAGGTTCTCCTCTTTGTGCTGCGTAGCACAGACAGTAGTGGACAATAATCATGGTGTGTGCCATTCCTAGTTTCTTGAATCAGTACTCTTTAATATTGATTTTTTATATGATATTAAGTGTATTCAAATACCTAAAAAGAAAAAAAAATCTATTTAGAAGCAGCAATCATTGCTGAACAGATGGATAAGACTATTGACATTTTATTAAAACTAGTTTGGCAGAATCCCAGAATACTGACAACAGTGACAAGAGAACCATTTAGACCCTGGAATGCAGGAGGAGCAAATTAATGAAAGGTGAGTCAATCATCTCCCAAGGCTGCTCCGTGAGTTTAAGTATCAACATCAACCTGGGCCTTCGCTTTAAAATAGCTAATCAATTTGTATGATATTCACCGAGATGCATAACATTTAACTGCCCTTTGTCTTCTCTGTGATCATTAACATGTCTATCTACAGCTCTTTCCCTTTAGCCTTGGTAATGTTTGTAGGGTTTATTTGTCCCTCGTTAAATGTTTAACTGTTAACTAAACAGGGTTTCTAGATTAGATGAAGAGTACCAGCATCTCTGTGCTGTACAGGAGTTGATGCTTCAATTTAAAAAAAAAAAATCTATCTAAATCATGCTGCTTTTCCTCACAACCATGGCATCCGTTTGGCTTCTGACAGTGCCTTCCTTGCTATCCCCAGGACAGACTCAGGTAATTATAATTGCGAAGATTTTAACAGCACATGCAATGAGGAATCAGTTGAAACATACCAATCTCTTTCTGGATTGCAGACAGAGAACATGCTTTTTCCTTGTTTGAAGTTAAATGACAAGTTAACAAATTCTGGAGTTTGACAGCAAAGTAACTGAAATGCACAGATAAACTACAGGTACAGTTATTGACTTAATAAATGGCTTTGTAACACAAAAATCAACTTTTAATATTTTTAATTTTTTTTTTAATCTAAAAGGATCTTGCTTGTTTTCTCAGCATGCAAGAAATTTCCATCTCCCACAAATGGATTTTTGTATTGTCGAGCTGATTACTGCATTATTCGTTGCAAAGATGGTTTCCAGTTTGACAGTGAACCGGCAAATGGCTATTTGTGCCATCCAACGGGAATGTGGACTGCAGTGTCTCCAGAAGAAAGTGTTCCTTGGCCTAACTGCACATTGAAAGGTAGTTAAACACCGACTATTGTGCTCTCTTTCCCAAAAGATAGTTAATGCTGTGGTGATTTATACAGTTGTGCATGCTTCAGCCATTGGTGATGCTGGAGTTTGTTGAAATTTGTGTGTTATCTTTAACTTGGTCTGGATTCAACTGTCAGCTTTTTGGTAGATGCCAGGAACCAAATTAGGAACATTCAGTAAGGAGCAGAGGAACCTCAAGTACTTCTGAGAGTGAATGGTTTCAATAGCCCCGTTGCTCAGCCTGACCTGTGTAGTTGGCTCGCTCTTTCCTATTGTAGTTTCCCCTTGTTACCTTGTGAGGTATGACTTCCTCTTAGAACCCCAGAAAAGAGGCACAGAGGAGCCTGATCTTGTGAGATGGTAAGTGCCTCTAGGAAGGGTGACTTCAGTAGGAGCTGAATATGCACAGCGGCTCATAGCATTGTGCTTTGAAGGTTTGGGCCTGTGTATTTGTGTAATACACATTTCTTAAAGCTTTAGGGGGCTTCTTGAACATCAGCCTTTGGGCCCCACTGCTGCTCTTTGCCTGCTTCATTGTTGTTCTAACAGGCTATAGAATTATAGGTTTCCCTTGAATTCACTGGTCTGACCCTGTCTATCAGCACTGCTGCTGACTTTCTTCTAGATCACAATGGGATCCCCCATGTGCCCACTTCAGTCAATGGCAGTTTTACCATTGATAACGGCAATTATTGAGAATCTTACAAGAGCAGGCCCTGTGTTATGCTGAGATCCAGCTGTGGTGAGAGCCTCAATTAAGTCTAGTATCAGGGGTTAGCCGAAGAAGTGAGGTTTTTTTACCCATGAAAGTTTATGCCCAAATAGTTAATTTTTAAGGTGCCACCGGATTCCTTGTTGGTTCAATGAAGTCTGTGCCACCATTTTGGGGTTATTGAGATTAGCAGAGAATGGATTGTCAGTAGCACTGGAGGGCAGGACCAAGTGCTCAGAGGTATAGACTGTAAATTGTTGCATACAAGGAATATGCTGTACATTTTTTGATGTGTGTTTCTGATTAAAGAAGAGCCCCATTGCACTTCCAATGCACTAAAATATTCTGAAATGCAACTCCTTTCATAAGGCCAGATTGTGACCCCTATGTTAGATATTACTTGCACAGTGTGACAATTTGGGGAGTCTGTCTGTACCACTTATGAATCCTGGTTCACATTATAAAGTTATTATGAAGTTGTTACTATGAAAATTGCCATGTCACAAGTGCCCCTCTGTATGCGTTTCCCCATGAGCTGGCACTGTTTCCACATCTCTGCCAGGCTAGAGACAGTGGGGAGTCATTACAACTCAGTGATGGTAGATAAAGTACCTTGGTACAATGGGTTTGTTTGATCTGGGAGTAGATGCTTCCTCCTCCAGTGTGAAGAGAAGAGGGAAGTGGAAAGCAATGGAGAGTTACTGAAGGACAAAGCCAAAAGACTCACAGGGGAAATCCTTACAGAGACATACTCAGGAAATTGGGCAGGAGAGGAGAACAGGATGGATTACCAAGATCACTGGAAGCCAGCTTACTTAGGAGGACAGGCTCCATGGTTTGGAAAAGAAGTCATGCAGCTTCATGGGGATTCAGGATCCCACAGAGGATTCTGACTCCAGCCCAAAGAATGCTGTGGAGTGATGAGAAAACTGAGTCAGGGAAATGCTTGCAGGGTTTATTCTTTTTGTATAGATCTATGTATTTCCCATGTGATTAAGTAAAGAGCAGGAATGTTAAACTTTCGTGCAAAGTGTCAGTGCATTATATAGTTCACCTATCTCCTTGGATGTGAGGACAAACTTGGTTTCTCTGGTTTTTCAGTTGAGCTGGAGATAATGAGGAAGAAGACGTCTGAACACCTTTTGTTCTGAATATTCTTTGGTGTTTATATCCACATTTGGCAGAAGTATGGTGATATCTATCATAATTTAAATCTTACGGTTATCTTCAAGGGAACCATTAATAAGAGAGGTTAAGCACTGGTAATAGCTTATTATGTCTACCCTACAATTAGACACCTGTGGCTAGTCCATGCCAGGCTTGCAGGGCTTGGGCTAAGGGGCTGTTTAATTGTGGTTTGGGCTCGGGCTGCAGCCTGAGCTCTGGGACCCTCCCACCTCACAGGGTCCGAGAGCCTGTGGGGTTTTAATTTCAGTGTAGATGTACCCTTAAGGCATGAACCAGCTCCTGTTGCAGTCAATGGGAGTCTTCCATTGCCTGCATTGAAAGTAGGAAGAACCCATAGTGTATACTTTAGTTAATTACTCTATTATTTAGCCATTATATTGGGTTCACTTTTTGAAGAAATTTTTTCCCCACAAAATCTACCTGAGGATTAGTTTGTTTATACAGCATTTTGAACATCTGAAGCCCTAAGTTAATGCAAAACATATTATTCTTGTGCTTTTGCTGCTGATGCTACCATTCATTCATTAATGATGTATTTTTTTCAGACAGGGTTCAGTTAAGCTTCTAGGTATTTTGAATTTTGCTCATCATTAAACTTTATGGGTCAAATTCCCTTGCTCATGTGTAGGGCTCTACCAAAATTCTCTGTCCATTTTGGTCAATTTCATGGTCATACAATTTTAAAAAATTATAAATTTCATGATTTCAGATATTTACAACTGAAATTTCACAGTGTTGTAATTGTATAGAGCCTGACCCAAAAAGTAGTTGTGGAGGGTGGGAGGGGGTTTGCAAGGTTATTGCAGGGGGGTTGAAGTACTGCTATCCTTACTTCTGTGCTGCTGCCTGCAGAGTTGGGCCCTGAGTCAGCAACCACCACTCTCCAGCTCTGATGGCAGCAGTGCAGAAGTAAGGGTGTCATGGTATGGTATTACCATTCTCAGGGTTGTCCCTAGGAAGGTGCGGGGCCCATGACACCCCCTCGCCTTGCTCCCACCAGACTTCTTCCCATCTCTGTTCTGGCCCCGCTCCATCCCCATTCTGCCCCAAGCCCCCAGCCTACCTGTTTCTGGCTTCTGCACCCTCCCCTGAGCGACGCTGGGAGCTGGTGGGGTAGAGCGGGGTGGGCTGGGGCTGGGTCACTGCTACTGCTGGTGCCAGACCCCTGCTAACCCCCAGGCTGCCTTGGACCCCACATTGCCCTGAAGCGTGGGACCCGGGGCGGTTGCACTGGTCCGTCCTATGGATGGGATGGCTCTGGCCATCCTTCTGCGCTGCTGCTGGCAGGGCACTGCCTTCAGACCTGGGCACCTGGCCAACAGCAGCTGTTCTGCAGCCGCCCAGCTCTGAAGGGAGCACAGAAGTAAGGGTGGTAATACTGCAACCACCCTAAAATAACCTTTTGACCCCCCTGCAACTGCCTTTTTGGGTCAGGACCCCAATTTAAGAAATCCTGGTCTCCCCCATGAAATCTGTATAGTATAGGGTAAAACTACCCAAAAGACCCGATTTCATGAGAGGAGACCAGATTTCATGGTTTTTCATGGCTATGAATTTGGTAGGGCCCTGCTCATGTGAAACAGTGCCTTTATTATAAGTGGTCCCACTGAAATGAATTAGACCTCTATTGGTTAAGGTGTTATGCGACATGAGTAACTACTGGTCTTTGTGTTTTTTGACACAAACTACCATTACCTCATAAATAGATTCTGACACATGACATGTCCTAGTTTGGCTTGTGTGGCATGTGTGTCTGAAGATGTGTTTGTAAAGGATGAAACCAAAACAGAGTGGGATTAGTTCACCATTTTTCTAAGGGGATCTAGTTCCACCTAAGTCAGTGGAGTTGTGTGTTATTTACACGAGTGCTGAATTTGACTCAGTATCAGTATTGTTACAATATGCAAGTCTTAAATAGGGTTATTTACCAGGCACAGGGGAGGCCAGGGGGGTGGAGGAGACTGCTTTAAATATTTATCTTGTAGGCTGCTCTGAAAAGTGTTTGTCATGAAAATGTTTAACTTTCAGAGCAGCTCAATGAATTAATTATTACTGCTATCAAACCCAGTTTTAAATAGGCATACCTCTTCCAGATGCATCCTACAGCCCCAATGTATTACTATGAAAGGTGAAGAATTGGAACAAGAGACACATTAGTGAGGTGTTTTGACAGATGGGAATAGGAAAGACATGAAAGCAGTAGGCATCTGGACTGGACTGTATGGAGCTGTGCAGCATTGTCCATGTAGCGGATCTACGTGATGCAAAATTTGCTCCATTGTAGAACTTGTGAAGAATGGTATTTATCTTCCTTATACAAGCAGGTCTTTATCCATGAACAAACATGATGCTGACAATGGACGACTGCTAAATTTTCTTGTACAGTTTTAGCTATTCAGTTGGCCTGAATCCTAAAGACACAATACAACTACTGCAAGACTGGAGTCTTGGGGATTGTTTAAGTGTTGAAGAGTCCCTCCCTTTAACTTATTTCCTTCTTTATCACAGGCACAGCTGATTAGATAGGGAAGCATGCTGGCTGGCGCCTTCCCATCCTGTATGTTTTTATACATCAGTGCAGTGTAGGGTAGGTCATGTTCCTATTCATTTAACATGACCTTTCATTTTTACACCCTTTTTAATTGCAATTTGTTTCTGTAACCTTAAGAGCCCTGCATGCCAGTCTAAAAGATGTGTTGTGTTTTTTTAAGCCACCTCTGGAAAGTGTTGGAAACTTCATGAAAATGATCAGCAAACATAGTCTTGGGAACTTATACAGCCTCTTCTGTATAGCCGAGACTGGAAGTACAATACCTTTTTCCGCATAGGTTTGGTTTAATGTACTGTAGTGCATTATTAAACTAGGTTCTAAAATTTCTGTGCCCCTTTGAGTACATATGAAACTTTTATGAGATGATTTGTGTATGAATATGTTCCTTATAAATATTTGAAATCTATTAGCAGTTCAGTGTCTTCTCAGATTGAGTAACTCTGATCATATTGTTTTTTTAACAATGTGGGTTAGGTTTTGCTATTTGTAACAAAACTTGTAGCACAGACATATTCTGTTTAGTTTTCTTTGGATTACACAGGTCTGCATTCCATACTGCTGTCTTTTTTTCCTAACTCATTTTCCATACTCTAGTGTGCCGAATTTATTTGTAGCTGCCTCCCTGCAGTGGCACACTCGCAGTAGCTTTGACTTCACTCCATTGCGCTGCAGCCACTAACTCTCTTCATTATAAAATGCGTTGAATTTATATCATAGCCTTTAAACTGAGTTGAATGGGCTTTCCCATACAGTCCTACCAATACACTCCATTCTAATCTGGATGAAATCAGCTGTTCCACCTTTGGGCCTTTGGTAGAACCATTTACTACCAAATTTGATTTGTTTGTGATTTAAGATGCATTTTAATTAGTGTTCAGCAATGAGGCATTTGTTCATACCCTGCAATCCTCACTTACTGCAACAGCTAGTTCATTGCTGGAAGAAAATAACAGGGCATAAAAATGTTCAAATGCTTTTCATGCAATTTTAGGCATGGAAACCTATGGGCTTAGTTGGATGTTGCATGATTGTTGAATGTATGCTACTCTGAAAAGTGAAAGGGTAAGGTCTAGGATGTCCTGATCTGATCAACTAGCCTCCTGGATGTTGCTGGTAAATGTAGTGGTGATCCTTCCAATTTCAAGGAAGATTAAGAATTTTAATTGATGTGCTAAATTTAGGTTGTAAACTGTTCATAAACCTTTCTATGCCAGTGGAGAATTATTAGTAAATATGATATTAGGAAACTGATTTGCTCAAAATTGGATTAAACATATTACCTTGAATTTGAACATTTGGAGGTTCAATCTATATACATTGATGTGAAAAAATATTGTAACTTAAATCTTTAAGAATTAAATACATTTTTTTTGCATCAGACACCAGGTAAATGAACCAGTTTTCTGGCAGCACATTAGGAGACAGGTGATTATAAGTTATCCACAATTAAATTTCAGTTGACACCTTGTTTTTGACTGTATTTCTGCTTTCCATAGTTAGTTGGGCTTCTTTTAAAATGCATTTATTTATAAGTCCCTAATGGTGTTATCCATTAAAACATGAGTTGTGCATGTCAATTTACATTGATAAATATTAATCTCAAGTTTACATTTATTGCTTAGGTAATGTAAGGGATACTGCTGCTATGACCCCACCTTGGTGGAATGATGATAATCAATAAGATACGCTAATACCAGGATACAAATATATAGGAATGACAGAGTAGGTCATGCTGGTTGGGAAGTGGCACTATAGTGAAAGAAAAGAGTCAAATATAGTAAAAATCTTAACTGAATCAAACTATACCACAGAATCTCTATGGATAGAAATTCCATGTTTGAATAATAAGAATATAGCAGTAGGAATATACTACTACTGATCACCTGACCATGATGATTGTAAAATGCTCAGGGAGATTGGAGAAGCTATAATAATGGAAAACTCATTAGTAATGTATCAGAGGGGTAGCCGTGTTAGTCTGGATCTGTAAAAGCAGCAAAGAATCCTGTGGCACCTTATCGACTAACAGACGTTCTGGAGCATAGGCTTTCGTGGGTGAATACCTACTTCTTCAGATGCATGTGAAGAAGTGGATATTCACCCACGAAAGCTCATGCTCCAAAATATCTGTTAGTCGATAAGGTGCCACAGGATTCTTTGCTGCTTCATTAGTAATGGGGGTTTTCAGCTATTCCCAGATTTGACTGGGTACATGTCACCTCAGGACAGGATGCAGACATGAAGTTTCTGGACACCATAAAATGACTGCTTCTTGGAACAGCTAGTCCTGGTACCTACAAGGGCAGAGGCAATTCTTGATTTAGTCCTATGTGAAACATGGGATCTAGTCCAAGAGGTGAATATAGCTTAACAGATTAGTAACAGCAACCATAATATAATTAAATGTAATATATAGGGCAGGGAGAGGGAAGGGAGGAAACAGCAAAGAAGACCACACCATAGCATTTAGCTTCAGAAAGGAGAGCTACATAAAAATGAGGAAGCTAGTTAAACAGAAATTAAAAGATATAGTCACAAAAGTGAAATGCCTGAAAGCTGCATGGAAACGTAAAAGTAAAACCATAATAGAGTCTGGCAAAATGGTCAGTGTTGATATGGTGGGTCCCACACTTTTTTTGGTGGGGAGGGGGCTAGGATGCCACTCCTTGCCCCTGCTCTTGGGGCACCAAGGGCCCTGCTAGTGGTCCAGGAAGGTGATAAGGAGGGAAGGAGTTTGGGTTTGCTCCTCACTCTGAGCCCCAACCCCTCTCAACCCCTGCAGGTTTCTTACTCTCTTCTTCCTCAGGTAGGGTTACCCTCAGTCATTGATGCTGGGGCAGGGTCTCCTTCCTCTAGTTCTCTGGTCTTTCAGTTGTCATCAACACACTTCCAAACTCCAGTCCTCTTTCTTTCCTTGCACACCCTGTCTTCCTGAAGTGGGCGGTGGGGGCGGGGGTGTATTAGGTTCCTGGCATGGCCTTAATTGACTACAGGTGCTCCAATTAACCTGTAGCAACCCTCCCAAGTCTACAGGGAACCACACCTTAACTAGCCTAGGGCTTATATATTTCCTGTCTATCACTCTCCCACTGCTGCCTGGCTCTGCTCTATCACAAGTCTCAAATTAAAAGTATGCCCCAAATTAAAAAACATAATAAGAGGACCAAAAAAGTGCCATCATGGCTAAACATCAAAGTAAAACAAGCAGTTAGAGGCAAAAAGGCATCCTTTAAAAATTGGAAGTTAAATCCTAGTGAGGAAAATAGAAAAAAGTATAGACTCTGGCAAATGAAGAAGTATGATTAGGCAGGTCAAAAAAGAATTTGAAGAGCAACTAGCCAAAGACTCAGAAACAAACAGCATAATTTTTTAAAGCACGTCAGAAGCAGGAAGCCTGCCAAACAATCAGTGGAGCCTCTGGACATTGAGGTGCTAAAGGAGCACTCAGGGAAAATAACCCCATTATGGAGAAGCTAACTGAATTATTTGCATCAGTCTTCACACCTGACCATTCATTTTAGGTGACAAATCTGAGGAACTGTCTCAGATTGAGGTGTCAGTAGAGAGGTTTTGGAACAGATTGATAAATAAAATAATAATAAATCAACAGGATCAGGTGGTATTCACCCAAGAGTTCTGAAGGAACTCAAACATGAATTGCAGAAATACTAAGTGTGATGTGTAACCTATCTCTTAATCAGCTTTTGTACCAGATAATTGGAGGATACCTAATGTGATGCCAATTTTTAAAAAAAGGTGATCCTGGCAATTACAGGCCAATAAGCCTATCTTCAGTATGATGCAAACTGGTTGAAACTATAATGAAGAACAGAATTATCAGACACATAGATGAACACAATTTGTTGGGGAAGAGTCAACATGGCTTTTGAAAAGGAAAATTATGCCTTACCAATCTATTAGAATTCTTTGAGGGAGTCAACAAACAGGTGGACAAGGGTGAGTAAGTGAATATGGTGTACCTGGACTTTCAGAAAGCCTTTGACAAGGTCACTCACCAAAGGCTCTTAAGAAAAGTAAGCTGTCATGGGATAAGAGGGAAGGTCCTCTCATGGATCAATAACTGGTTAAAAGACAGGCAACAAAGAATAGGGATAAATGGTCAGTTTTCAGAGAGAGGTAAATAGTGGTGTCCCCCAGCGGTCTGTACTGGAATCAGTACTGTTCAACATATTCATAAATGATCTGGGAAAAGGGGTTAACAGGGAGGTGGGAAAATTTGTAGATGATACGAAATTACTCAAGATAGTTAAGTCCAAAGCTGACTGCAAAAGTTTGCAAAGAAGATGGCAGATGAAGTTCAATGTTGATAAATTCAAAGTAATGCACATTGGAAAATATAATCCCACTGACCATACATAATGATGGAGTCTAAATTAACTGTTACCACTCAAGAAAGAGATCTTGGAGTCATTGTGAATAGTTCTCTGAAAAGATCCATTCAATGTGCAGTGGCAGTCAAAAAAGCGAACAGAATGTTAGGAACCATTAGGAAAGGAATAAATAATAAGACGTAAATATCATATTGCCAGCATATAAATCTATGATATGCCCACACCTTAAATACTGTGTCCAGTTCTGGTCACCTCATTTCCAAAAACATGTATTAGAATTGGAAGAGGTATAGAGAATGGCAACAAAAATGATTATGGGTATAGAACAGCTTTTATATAAGGAGAAACTAAAAAGACTGGGGCCACGTCCACACTACAGAGTAAAATCGAAATTAATAAAATCGATTTTATAAAACAGGTTTTATAAAATTGATTTTACGCGTCCACACTAGGGCACATTTGGTGGTGTGCGTCCATGGTCCCAGGCTACCATCGATTTCCGGAGCAGTGCACTCTGGGTAGCTCAGTAAAAGAATGGGACCAATAACTTCGATTTCCGTCCACACTAACCCTAAACCGATATAGTAATATCGATTTTAGGGTTACTCCTCTCATTGAGCAGGAGTACAGAAATCGATTTTAAGACCCCTTAAAATCGATTTTAAGTGCCTTGTAGTGTGGACGGGTACAGCGTTAAATCGATTTAACGCTGTTTAAATCGATTTAACGCTGTAGTGTGGACCCTAACTGGGACTTTTCAGCTTTGAAAAGAGAGAAAACTAAAGGAGGATACGATAGTGATCTATAAAATCATGAATTGTGTGGAGAAAGTGAATAAGGAAGCGTTATTTACCCCTTCACATAACACTAAAACTAGGGGGTCACCCAATGAAATTAATAGGCATTCAGTTTAAAACAAACAAAAGGAAGTACTTCTTCATACAACACACAGTCAACATGTATAACTCATTGCCCGGGGATGTTGTGAAGGCAAAATTATACCAGAGTTAAAAAAAAATTAGATAAGTTCATGGAGGATAGGTTCATCAATGGCTATTGGGCAAGATGGTCAGGGATGCAGCCCTATGATTTGGGTATCCCTGGCCTCTGACAGCCAGGGGCTGGAAGTGGGGGAAGGATCACTTGATGATTGCTTGTTCTGTTCATTCCCTCTGAAACACCAAGCATTGGCCACTTTCAGATGACAGGATGCTGGACTAGATGGATCATTGATCTGACCCAATATGACCTTTCTTATGTTCTTATGCTGTTCTTTACTGATGAGGAAAGAGATCATCACAGTGATTATCACAGATTAAATTGCCTCCTATAAAATCTGTGCCGCTAAAAAGAGGAAGGGGTGAAATTTTTTTACTGTATTTGAGAAGATATAGTTCTCTTTGAAACAGAGTTCAAACCCTGTCATGTGTATGGTCTGTTTTGTATGCAATGTAATTTATAAAAGCTTCATGAAAAGATTAATTTTAATGTAAATATAATATCTGAGACCAAGGTTTTCAGATTTTGGTGCCTTAAAGTGAGGCATGTAAATAAGTGGCCTGATTTTCAGAGATGTTCAGTGCTCACAGCTCCCACCGAAAGCAAAGAGACTTGACACCTCTGAAAATCAGGTCTCCAGATATAGGTGCATTGGATTATACATGTGGATTTAGGTGTCTAACGTTAGTCACTCAAGTGTGTAAATTTTGGCCTGAGCATAACATTTTTACTAAAAACCTTGAGCAAAATGATGTGCCCACTTTGTGCTACATTGTTGGGTTATGGTCATAGGTGAGGCGTGGAGAATCAGGAATGGAGAATCACTCCATTGGGTGCCTCCAGTGATGGAGAGCCAGTCCAGAGGCTTCTACTCTGATGCCTCCATACTATAACATTTTCTGCCGCCCCTCTTGCTGCACTCCAGCTTGCTGCCAGCACATGGAGTGTAGACAGGATGCACTGACACTTCACCAGTTTCTTGCTGCAGTTCCAGCTCCTTGGAGCTGTTGGCAGCTGGTATAAATCAGAGCAGCCTCAGGCCATATCTACACTACCGCAGGATCAATACTGCGGCAATTGATGCACCGGGGGTTGATTTAGTGGGTCTAAATCGACAGCAGAGTGCTCTCCGGTCAACCCCAGTACTCCACCAGGAATGAGAGAAGTAAGCTAAGTCGACGGGAGAGTGTCTCCTGTCAACCCAGCATGGTGTAGACACTGCAGTAAGTCAACCTAAGTTATGTTGACTCCAGCTACGTTATTCACATAGCTGGAGTTGTGTAACTTAGGTCAACTTGCTGCGGTAGTGTAGACATAGTCTCAGTGTTTGTGTAAGGGGAACAACCCTTCACACTGTAGTCATTTTTGCACATGGTGCTAGCCACTCTTACCTATTGGTAGTGTATGGAAACAATGTACTCCAAAGGCATGAGAAAATGGGAAGTATAATATAGTACCTAATTGGAAAATTTCTGAGAGTAAATCCTCCCCCTGCTTGCTATTCAGTTTAAAATAAGTAGTTTATATAAATTCTTCCCCCCCAACACATTGATCTGAAATACACTTGAAAGGCTAAATTTCCATCTACTAGTCCATGGATCTCCAGAATCATTTAAATATTGTTCCTGTTTTACCATGATTGTGCATTTAATGCCATGTGAAGACTTCAGTGAAAATGTTTCTTCTCTGAGAGAACATATTTCCACATTTTTTAAGCAGAAACCTGTCCAAATCTAGTCTATGATTTTTAAGTAACTGGTGATGAGTGTTGTGATACTGTTAATGTAATCTGTTTTGGAATTAATATAGAGTGACCAGATGTCCTGTTTTTAAAGGGACAGTCCTGTTTAGGCTCATATTAACCCCCATCCCCGTCCCATTTTTTCACAGTTGCTATCTGGTAACCCTAAATGAATATGATATCAGACAATATACTCTCCCCTGTAACAAAAACAAACATGCTAAAAATTAATTATTGTCTTTCATCCCTTCTATTCTTGGATTGTTAAATATTAACATGTCAAAATAATTTCTTAAAACAACAGGTACAAAGAGAGCTCTTATTGTAATATGTAGGCCAAATTCACCACTGGCATCAGAAGGTCCAGCTCCATTGACTTCAATGGGGTTGTTCCATAGGAGCAGATTCCCATTGACTTTCAGGGGCATTGGTGCAGGCCCCTACAAAATAAATCATATACCATGCTTCTGCCATAACTTGCCATTTATGCCTTTGAAACTACCCACCTTCATTAATAAATGATGATAATACAAACATTCTTTGTACTTCTCTAGCAAGTTTTATCTGTTGATCTCAAAGCACACTGCAAACATTAGTTAAATAATGGAAAGAATACATACTTGAGAAACTTAGTTGGTTTTGCCATTGCAAAAAGGATATGAAACAATGTTCTCTTTTATCTTCTGTTGAAAAATGTGCCTGGCTTATGCAAGTCACATATATAATAACATGAAAGCTAATGTAATCTGTTTTAAAATGGTGAAAGATAATCACTTCCTTGTAATAATTTCATACAAGAGACTAAAAGACTAATACATACCCATTACCTGGGAGGCCTGTTGATGGTAGCCACTGTGCCCTTGGGCAGGGCCGCCCACAACATTTTGGCACCTGCGGTGGGAAGCTCTAATGATGTCCCCATGCCCCCTTGCTTGGGCCAAAACTTTGAAAGGTCTCAATTCTGCCTTCTTCCTGTTCTTCTCCTCTCATGGTACTGCTCTGCTACCTACCCCAGTAAAGGAGAACTAATAACTTAAAATGCCTTGTTCAAAAATTTCTTAACTTTCAAATGCCTGAACAGCAAATGTAATTTTTTGTGTCTGCATAGTAAACACTGGCATTTTTATCCGTTTGAATAATCAAAGTGGTGCTTTCCGTGCCTTCTTTGTTGCAAAGATTTGAACTGCTTCCTGCTGAAGGTCCACAGTCTGGGACAGCTCATGCTCTATTGAGAGGGCTGCAAGGCCGACCAGCCTCTTCTCTGTCATTGTGGAGCATAGATGTGTTTTTATCACAGCTTTGAGAAGCTGGATTCTTACAGGAAGTGTTAGAAGTATGCACAGAGCAACAAAAGATTTGGAAAGAGGGTGGTCATCTTATTTGTGCACATATATTCCAGAACAGCCTTTGGAGTTGATTCTGCTGAAATGTATCATGAAAGGGCATCCAGTTCATCACCTAAATCACTCGCATCAGTATCATGCATGTCATCATGTGTCAAAACTGTCTCTAGTGCCCTGCATTGCTGATGTAGGTCTTCTTCAGGTATAGTGAGGAGTTTTGGAATATCATACAACATCTCAAATGTACTGCTATGTTCCTTGAGCTGCATGAAACGTTCTTCAACTGACTGCATTGCACAATCAAGCACACGGTTAAAGAATTTCACTTTGAATTGTTGTTTGGGGTCTCCTATGGGATTATTCCATGCCTCGTAATCAAAATGTCATCTTCTTCGGTGACTCTTGTATTCTTGAATGGGTGGGAAACTGTGAAGTTCCTCTGCCAACTTCTGTGCACTCCTCAGAATGTTTTGAAATCACTCATTTGACTGGTGAGACTGTAGGTATGACGTTGCTTTATCCAGTTGTTCCATTGCTCCAGGTATATCAAGGTCAACACCTTGGAGTCTCTCGTGCTTACAACATTTCTTTCAAACAGTATGTCATGCCACAACACTAAGCCATACAGAAATTTGAAGATATGTATGTTTCTGGTGATTCCATTTCCCTCTGCCACTGTTATCCCCTAGAACAGTTCCTGCCATAGCATTATCCTCCATAATGGCAACTGTGGCATCATCTATCTTCTCAATTTTGTGTTTGATAGGCTTAATTGCCTCCACTTGACTTTCCCATCATGTGGTGCTCGGTGATTTCAGTGTCAGAGAGGCTGTTCCCAAATGTTGCTTCAAAATTTGCTATCAATGAGTTGATGCAGAGAAAAATACATAGATGTTTTGAATTACATTAAAAAATTCAGCAGCCTCACTAGAAGCTGATGCTGCATCACTGACCACCAAGTTCAATGAATGAGAACTGCATGGGACAAAAAAAGCTCAAGGGTTTAACTCTTGGATCTGTGTCTGCATCACGTTGGCACCATTATCATAGCTCTGACCTCTCATGTCAGCTATCGCAGTTCCTGTATCTTCCAGCTTTTTAAGAAGCACATTTGTCATACCAGCTCCTGTAGTATCATCAATGTCAAATTCTAGAAAATGCTCTCTGACAGTCACTATTGCAGGGACATTTTCATGAGGTTCTGTTGTTGTTACAAAATGCACCATTAAAGTCATTTGTTTCGTATGGCTGATGTCAGGTGTGCACTCCAGAATAACAGAGTAATCTTGCTGACTTCAGATCTGCCATAATCTTCTGTTTGAGTTTTGTTGCCACTAACTGTATTGTCTCATTTTGAATTGTTTTTCCAAGGTAGTGGTGTGTGTACCTTGGATGGTGACTCTTCTTAGATGCTCCTGGAATACAGAATCAAACTCAGCCATCAGCTCCACAATTTTAAGGAAGTTTCCATTGTTTGGCACATACAGCTGATCTGAAGTGCCAGGCAGTGCTAGGTTTTGGGTAGCAAGCATTCTCACAATGGCAATGAGCCTTTCAGAACATTTTGCCAGTAAAGAGATTCTGATGCAATCTTCTCTTGATGCTGATAATCTATGGTGGCCTTTAACCTTAGTCTCAGCTCAAGCTCTTTCCACCTATGGAATGCTCTCTGGTGATTTGCTGCCTTCTCATGGCAAGCCAGATTTCTAGCCAGATTTTTCCAGTCCTTTGTTCCTGTAGAACCCAATGTGGCTGGAACATTAGACTGGAAGAGTTTGCAACAAAAACAGTATGCAGCATTCTGGGTTTTTGAGTACATAAGCCATGGCCTCTCCATTTCGTCACCGTTGGGGATTTCATGCTAGGAATATGTTGGATGGAAATTTCTATTTTCATTGTCTTTGGGGAACATGAAGTTTCTCACTGGCTGTGACCCATGCAGTACAAGGAAGTCCCTCAGGCTACTGCTCAAGAGGGTCCACAGTCCTGGATCATCTAGACTTAAGGAACTAAACTGAGGCCTGGTCTACACTACGCTTTTAAACCAAATTTATCAACGTTAAACCAATTTAACGCTGCACCCATCCACACAATGACGCCCTTTATATCGATATAAAGGGTTCTTTAAACCGGTTTCTGTACTCCTTCCCAACGAGAGGAGTAGCGCTGATATCAGTATTACCATATCGGATTAGGCTTAGTGTGGCCGCAAATCGACGGTATTGGCCTCCGGGTGGTATCCCACAGTGCACCATTGTGACCACTCTGGATAGCAATCTGAACTCGGATGCACTGGACAGGAAGACAGGTGTACAGGAAAAGACTCGTGAAATTTTGAATTTCATTTCCTGTTTGCCCAGCGTGGAGCTCTGATCAGTACGGGTGGTGATGCAGTCCCAAATCCAAAAAGAGCTCCAGCATGGACCGTACGGGAGATACTGGATCTGATCGCTGTATGGGGAGACAAATCTGTTCTATCACAGCTCCGTTACAGAAGACGAAATGACAAAGCATTTGAAAAAAATCTCCAGTCTATGATAGACAGAGGCCACAGCACAGTGCTGTGTGACAAGCGTAACGGAAAGCCAAAGAATGAAATGGACGCTCATGGAGGGATGGAGGGGGTACTGAGGACTCCAGCTATCCCACAGTCCCCGCAGTCTCCGAAAAGCATTTGCATTCTTGGCTGAGCTCCCAATGCCTGTAGGGTTAAGCACATTGTCCGGGGTGTTTCAGGATATATGTCATCAATTTGTCCCCACTCCCCCGTGAAAGAAAAGGGGAAAAAATCATTTCTTGACTTTTTTATATGTCACCCTAGGTCTACTGCATGCTGCTGGTAGATGCAGTGCTGCGGCACTGAATAGCAGCATCCTCTCCCCTCCCCAGTGGCAGATGGTACCGTACAAAAGGACTGATAGCCGTCCTTGTCATCAACCCGTGAGTGCTCCTGGCTGGCCTCAGGTGAGGTCGGCCGGGGGCACATGGGTAAAAATAGGAATGACTCCCGGTCATTCCCGGTAGATGGTACAGAACAGCTGGTAACTGTCCTCATCATAGCAACTGGGTGCTGAGTTCCATCAGCCCCCCACCCTTTCATGTCTAAAGAAAAGATTCTGTACTGCCTGGACTATCATAGCAGCAGGAGGCTGGTCTCCTCTCCCCCCTCACCGTTTAATGTCCTGCCTGGACTATCATAGCAGCTGAAGGCTGCCTCCCCCTCATTTTGTCTCACTAAAAACTCAGTGTTTCTTATTCCTGCATTCTTCATCACACAAATGGGGGAACACTGCCATGGTAGCCCAGGAGGGTTGGGGGAGGAGGGAAACAACAAGTGGGGTTGTTGCAGGGGCACCCCCCGTGAATGGCATGCAGCTCAGGGCAATGCAGGGAAAAAGGGCGCGAAATGATTGTCTGCTGTTGCTTTCGCAGAGGAAGGAATGAGTGACGACATTTACCCAGAATCACCTGTGACATTGTTTTTGCACCATCATGCATTGGGATCTCAACCCAGAATTCCAATGGGCGAGAGAGACTAGGGAACTATGGAATAGCTATGGGATAGCTACCCGGAGTGCAACGCTCCAGAAATCGGCGCTAGCCTCGGTACATGGATGCACACCGCTGAATTATTGTGCTTTGTGTGGCCGCGTGCACTTAACTTTATACAATCTGTTTTACAAAACCGGTTTATGTAAAATCAGAATAATGTTGTAGTGTAGACATACCCTCAGCAACAGCTGTTTCTTGCGCCTCCACAACCCTCTTCTCTGATCTACACTTTTCTTCAGGAATGCGCATGGTTACATCCATTTGAGATGGAGATATGGATGCTGCAGTAGCTGCCAGGTCACCTGCACTCTGACTAACTGGAAAATCAGGCATCTCCTCACCACTCACATCCTCACTGGGCCAGAAGGCTCACCATGAACATTTGTGTCTATGTATCTCCGGACAGCTCCTTCCTGCTTACACAGAAAAGCTTCCTTTGCTTTCTTTCTTTTTGTGAATGCTGCCCCAGAGGGGCATTTTCTTCTTTCACTCATGACTGCTGTTCTGTGCCAGATATAGTGGCTCTCAACACTCAACTGAAGGGGACAAATAAGCAAGCTGGTAGCAGGGCCTGAATGAGGGAAGATATCAGCATCTTACAAGCCTAACTGGCTCCTACTACGTCAGTTGACTGCCTGTTCTCCTCAAGTGGGTTCAGGGAAGCAGCAGGAAACAGGAAGCTCCCTGAGAAGCTGGTGTTAATCAGTCCAGGCTCCTGGGCGTACTAGAGAGGTACATAAGAGGCTCCTCCTCCTCTCTCTCCCTGCAGCTCCTGCTGCTTTCTGTTATTCCCTCTCACCTTTTCTCCTGCCTGCCTGTTATGTCTCTTGTGCCCTCCTTCCTCCAGCACAGCACTCCACCATCTCTGTGCATCTAGAGCAGAGAGAATACACGTGCACCAGCAGCAGACACAATTTTCTACACTCTGGGTCCTAGTGGCGCCCCCTGCCCCAATCTGGAGCCTGAGGTGGCTGTCTCAGTTCACCTCATGGTAAGGCCAGCCCTGCCCATGGGTATTTCAAACAATGCCATTTCTCATCATTCCTGGAAATATTGCCTCCACTCTGTTTGTTTTGGCATTTCTTGATGCTGTAAAATAATGTAAGGAAGTCATTCTTTTCATTGTCAGTGTTTCCATGAATCTCAGTATTTTGAAAGGGAGAGCAAATGTCAAAAATATGGGCCTTAATATGTTTTCTTACTTGCCCAAGAATGATCAAGCACTCTTCTATCTTTTTAAGAATTAAAAGTTGATTAGATTTGAGCATATAGAGGACTAGATGCACTCAGTATGCACTCAGGCAGCATCAAAATAATGGATTGGATTCCCTCTTGCGACAGTGTGAACCAGAAGTAACTCCACTGAAGTCAACAGAGGTCAAGTATTGTAAAACCAGTGTCAGTCAGAGGAAAAATTGGCTGTCTGGATGTACAAAAGCAAAAGCTTACAGGTAAAAGCAGGACCCAAACCCTGCCCAAAGGTTTAGCCTAGCTCATCTCCCATTTTTATGTCAATTTTCTTTTGCAAAATAGTTGCATGGATTTATAGTAATACGTGGCTTTGAAAAAACCTCTCGCTGGTGTACAATGAAAGGACTAGGCTTGCAAACTCTTTTGCGGTGAAAATTTTATACTCATGACCAGTTCCACTGAAGTGAATAGGAAAGCTTATATGAATAAAAGTTACATGTGCTTGCAGGATAGGGCCCTTCAATACTAATTTGGCAATTGTGAGAGGAAAGGTATTTATTTCCTGATGGGTATTGTGTGTCTAGTATTTTTCTGTTTTCTAGCAATTAAAAGACTAGAGAAAATTCTTCTCACCTTACTCACTCCAGTAGTCCTATTGAGATCAATGGAACTTCTTGGGTGGAAAAGCTGAGTCACTGTATAGTAACCAATATGAAAAGAGAACTTCATTCTCAAGGTTTCCTTAGGTTTATGATTATTATTACCATACCTTGAAAGTAGGTTTTAAATGGGTGGGTGTCACATTGTCTGGAGTGGCTCACAACCCTGAGTGAGCCACTTTCAGGGCAGACACTCCAAACTGGTGGTATGTTCTATAATTAGGTTTCACCAAGCCAGTAACAAATGTGAAATCCCGAATCACTGTAACAGTCTTACCATGCAGTCACGGACAGTTCCCTTAGACTCTCCAGTCTATCTTGCCACCAAGACAAACTGAACTTTGTGATAAAAAGTTACTTAAGCCTAAAATCACACCACATCATGTTGCTCTGAATGCCAAGATACTAGTCCTTACCCCAGATCAACTGGTACTAAAGATCTTATGCCAAAGACAATCCTGGCAGCCAATTCTATAGTAAACTAACTATAGGTTTATTAGCTAAGAAAAGGAAATGAGAATTACTGAGATGTTAACAGGGGTAAAATAGTTTTTTTGCTGCAGGATGGCCACCTTAAGGTCTGCTATAGTGTGGCCAGGGAGGTTGAAGTGTTCTCCTACAGGTTTTTGTATATTGCCATTCTAAAAGCAACTAGATGGGGAACAAATAATCTAAAAGCAACTAGATGGGGAACAAATATTTTGGCAATATACAAAAACCTGTAGGATAACACTTCAACCTCCCTGGCCACACTATAGCAGACCTTAAGGTGGCCATCCTGCAGCAAAAACACTTCAGGACCAGACTCCAAAGGAAACTGCAGAGCTTCAGTTCATCTGCAAATTTGACACCATCAGCTCAGGATTAAACAAAGACTGTGAATGGCTTGCCAATTACAAAACCAGTTTCTCCTCCCTTGGTTTTCACACCTCAACTGCTAGAACAGGGCCTCATCCTCCCCGATTGAACTACCTCATTATCTCTAGCTTGCCTGCATATATATACCTGCCCCTGGAAATTTCCACTACATGCATCTGACGAAGTGGGTATTCACCCACGAAAGCTCATGCTCCAAAACGTCTGTTAGTCTATAAGGTGCCACAGGACTCTTTGCTGCTTTTACAGATCCAGACTAACACGGCTACCCCTCTGATTCTTTACTGAGTGCTGACCTGCAAATTCCACTTAAGTAAATTTTACACACATTATATAATTTTTGCTGCTGCTTTTTTTCTTCAGTGGGGATTGTTAATTCTATCCCCCAGTTCGCCCCCAGGTTCTCCTTCTGCTCCCTCTGTAATAAAATTTCTTCACTCGCAATGCAGAGAGTGACAATTTTATAATGAGTTACAGGGCCACTTGGGGGGGGGCAAGTGGGGCAATTTGCCCCAGTCCCCCACGGGAGTTTTTCAGGGCCCCTAGAGTGGGGTCCTTCACTCGCTCTGGGGGGCCCGGAAAACTCTTGTGGGGCCCGGGCCCCCAGAGCTTCTTCCGCTCCTGGTCTTCGCTGGCGGGGGGGTCCTTCCACTCCAGAATGGAAGGATGCCCTGTCGCCGAAGTGCATCCGGGTCTTCGGTGGTAATTCGGCGAGGGGGCTCCTTCCATTCTGGGACCCGCTGCCAAAGTGCCCCAAAGACCCAGCTGCACTTCGGCAGCTGGTCCTGCTTTGGCGGTAATTCGGCGGTGGGGGGCCCCGCCATGGGTCTTTGGGACACTTCGGTGGCGGGTCCTGGAATGGAAGGACCGCCTGCTGCCAAATTACTGCCAAAGCAGGAGTCCCCTGCTGCCGAAGACTCCCGGCCCCCAGAATCCTCTGGGCAGCCCTGTGAGTTATTGATATTCTGCATATTCCATTTAACTTCTGAGTGTGGTCGTTATTACTTGTCTCCATAGTCTAATGCAAACCCACACATTCTTTCCCATACACCAGCCTGAGTAGCCAGGCTTGGTATGGGGGATTCTATGGCAGCAAATCCCCTGAAACAGCAACTCTGACTCCGACTTCTAATATGCCTCTACTCTTTGAGGGACTGTGACAAGTTTTGGTAGTTCTAGTGGGTCCTCCCCATTGCTCCCATGCTCTATAATCCCAGGTCGCACTGCAAAGGGACCCTTGGGGATGCCACTTAGACCTGGGCTCTACAGCATCCAGGTAGTACGTGACCTTGGTGCAGGCTTCTTCCTGTTACCTGTGCAATAGACTAGCTGCAGCTGGGATGCTAACCTCTTTAAGAAAATAGGAGCTAGGTTTAGCAGAATGGCAGTTGTTTCATTCTATGTAAATGATTCTTAAAATATCAGACTGTAAAACAGATTGGGATTCTATGGAATTGAAGACACTGTATATACACTCTGTATATGTATTACATTGTATTTACTCATAATGACTCCCCTGCCTGCCTCTTGATGGAATTATAAAGTGATCTCATGAGCTGCGTGAGTGATGTCAAGCACCCAACCTGCAGATTAATGGTTCTTTTTGTTATTCAAACAGATCCCCAGAGCACTTTTTAATTCCACAAAGAGACAGGATGGGGGGCACATGCACATTTATTATTCAGTACTGCCACTTACTCAAAGATAGAATTTTTAGGTTTTCATGGGGATTTTTTTTTGTGTGCCACCATCATATGAGAATCAAACATAATTTTAGATTAAAACTCTATGGAATGAAGTGACTTCTCTTTTGGAGAGAGATGTCAGGAAGTCCTTTGCTGTGACTGATGAGAGGAAGTTTAGTCCTTTATAATTACTATGAGTAGGCAGGGGATTCTAAATAGTTAATAGCACAATTTATTTGTTCTTGTGTCAATGCACTAATAATATATTTGAGTTTCTTAATGCAACAGAAACAAAAGCTTTCTCCCAGGCACCACTACTGCCATTCTGGGGGCACTTGCATGACACAGAGTAAAAGCATAAATACAAAAACTTAGATTGAAATCACAACAGTGATTGGCCTTCAATTTAAAACAATGAGACACTTTTATTGCTGAATCTCTGATTCTAACACTCTCTGTCCTCTTGATCCCAGCAAATGAAGACTAATATCTTTGCCTGCAGTGGACCCATTGGTAACAACATGCTTTTAAAAGCTGGGCCAAGTGTGAATTTCCTTAAACAGTGCAGTCAAAGTGAATGATAAACAGTGGCCCAAAATTCCAGTTTGTATGCAGCCAGGTCAGACTCATGCAGACAAATATGAAGATGTTTGAAACAGAAGTATGTTATATAGAAAAAGTCTTATGGGAAAGTAGTTAAAAACTTTTAGTGATACAGTGGAAAGCTTAGTTGCTTATTAAGATTTGAGAGCTCATCTATGTCTCTGAGACCAACCTTTTCAAAATGTAGCTAATGCTTTTGGGTGCCTCAGTTTTAAGGTGCCCAATGTGAATCACTTAAAGGGGCCTGATTTTCAGAGGTAAAGGCAGCAGAACTCAGCACTTTATGACCTCAAAATTAAGGCACCTAAACTGACTGGCTTCATGTATTGCCTCTTACATTTGAAAAATCCAGCCAATACAGCTGACATTGCTGACATCTCCAGGCGGTTACATTTAAAACTGCCTCACTTTTGGATCCACCCACTTTGTGCTGGATACGTCTTATGTAGATTCTAAGCAGTGTCTCCCCTACTTCCAGCAGTCAGGCAATACTATATGAAATGCAGTGTTAATGGTCCTTCAATAATTCTGTTATTAAGACTCTCTTGTTCTTGTCCACTTGAGGTAAAGAGATCCACTCCTGCTTTTTTAATCCACTCGGCTTGCTCAATTTGTGAATCGCTCTGAGGGTTAGCTGGGAGATGGGTGATTGGATGCCCACAGGGAGGCAGCAGTGCATGTTCCCAGAGGCAGAAACGCAGGAGCTTAGGGAATTTTTACTCTCCAAATTTAGGTGCTGAGTGAGTTTAGACATCACAGGGATTAGGGGTTTTGTGCATAGAAGTGGAGCCAAAAATGGGATTTAGGAGTCCGAAAAAAGGGACTTATGTGTCTAACTCTTTTTGTGAATTCAGGCCTGAATCCATTAAAATATTTAGAGAGACAAACCAGTATTTTGATAAGATGGAGACAGACAACATCGCTGACACTGCAACAGTACAGTGATCAGTTTATCTCATACTGATGTTTCCACTGTGCTGCATTCCATCCTATGAATATCAATTGATTCTACATGGAGAGCATTTTCTTATACTTCAGGAATAACACGGCATTGTCATTCAGCACTGACCAACTGAGCTATGATAGAGAAAGGTTATTTGAAGAAACACAAGAGGAACACAAAGAGGCATGACAACAACATCTGCTTTTGCACTGTCACATCACTCAGAGTGCCTGTATGGTTGCTCTAATTCAAGCAGAATGACTAAGATCCATGTCACAAAGAGCTATTGAAATAGTATAAATAGTCATGATGCAAGTCAGCTGGCAGGTAATGACTGATCAATCTAAACTCTTGATAACTCTTAATGGGGCTCTTTAAAGGTGCTCAGTAGTGTTTTTCAGAATTAATATTAGCCAAAAGCAGTTTCCCACACTTGATAGCTCAAGGCATAGCCTATATTCTTAAAATCTTTCTCTGGAGAAAGGGGGCCTTGAAAGTAGAAAGATTGAATGAACTTCCTGCTGTGATTATGGCTGGGTCCATCTGATAAAAGATATATTAGCCTTTCTTTACAGAGCTACACTATTGTTGACAACAAAACCCCACCCACAAAGAACTTTCCTGGTTTTGTTTTTCATTACATACTTAAAAGTCATCCCAGTTTTGTTAAAAAGTTTTGTTTATAAGGTTAACTCTCAGCAATTTCATGTGTACCCGAGCCTAGTTTCAAGCAAAAGTGAGAGAAGGTGGTCTGACTGACTTTTACGTTGCATTTAAGGCCCATAAGACATTTAGAGAGAACTGAGATGCATTTATTTGACCAACCTTTTTCTTGGTGAGAGTAACAGTGTACCTGAGTACAAATAAGTGTCTCCCAGATGTGTAAACCTGGGTTCTTATTCTGTGACAGGGCCGCCCAGAGGATTCCAGGAGCCTGGGGTCTTCGGCGGCGGGGGGCCCCCACTTCGGTGGTAAGCTGGCGGCGGGGGGTCCTTCTGCTCTGGAACCCACCACCAAAGTGCCCTGAACACCCACGGCGGGGGCCCTCAGCAGCCGAATTACCGCCGAAGCAGGACGCCGAAGTGCCCCGAAGACACGTGGCAGGTCCTGGAACGGAAGCCCCTCCCGACCCCCCCACCGATTTACCGCCAAAGACTCGACTGCACTTCGGCGGCGGATCACTCTTCGGCGATAATTCGGTGGCCCCTGAGCGGAAGGACCCTGCGCTAGCGAAGACCGGGAGCAGAAGAAGCTCCGGGGGCCCGGGCCCGGGCCCTGTGAGAGTTTTCAGGGGGCTCTGGAGCAAGTGAAGGACCTCACTCCAGGGGCTCCGAAAGACTCTAGTGGGGGCCCCTGCGGGGCCTGGGGCCTGGGGCAAATTACCCCACTTGCCCCCCTTTCTGGGCGGCCCTGCTCTGTGATCAGATTGCTTTTAAGTTTCTATGTGCTGATTTTCAGAAAGAGCGCTTTCCAGCACAGCTTGTTTGCATCAGTTTAAGGTGCAGCTGCCTCTAATGACTGGGCAACCAAGAATATTACAGGTCAAAAAAATTGGAAAAGGATTTCTTCCTGCGAGATAAACTAAAACTCTCCCATGACCCTAAAGGAAGTACAAAGGAATATGTAGGATGACTTCATTAATATTGAATCATCAAATTCCTTTTCCTTTGAGATGACTAAACTTCACAATAACGAGTACAAATGAATCTTAAATGCCACACATTCAATTACCAGGTAAAGAGTCTTACTCAGATCTGACTATATTACACTCGCTTTGGTTTGGTTTTTCTCATAAGATACATTTTCAAAAGGTGCAAAGGAACTTGATATTCATAAACTATCATTCTGATGTAGTTTTAGATCCTGAACAATGCAAAGTAGTGAACGCCTTCAACTCCTATTGAAGCCAGTAAGAGATGGGGGCACTTGGCACTTTGCAGCACCTTGGTGTCTAATCAGTAACCAGTGCACTCTGGTAGAGATGGTCAGAAAATTCAGATACAACTTTTTTTTTTGTTAGAATTTGCCAATTTGCCATAACTGAAACATTGTGAAGAGACTAATTTTCAAAACTTAAATGCCTGTTTCCTGCCAGCACACCTGCCTGTCTCCTCTTCAGCTCAGCTGACAGTGAGCTGAGAGCCTGGGAGCTTCCAGGGTTCATGAGTTGAGGGCAGCCTGCAATTCTGTTTTTCAGTTAATTTAGAAAATTTTGGTTTCTGTTTTGAATTTGAATAAAAATCCTTCATAAAATAGAATTGTCCCTCTCTGCTCAGCTCTGCTCTGTAGGCACTACATCACTCAGGCAATTAAGAACATAAGAACTGCCAGACTATGGTCCATCATACCCAGTATCCTGTCTCTGATGGTGGCCCATGCCAGAGCTTCAGAGGGAGTGTACAGAACAATTACAAGTGGTTCACCCAGTCTTCCACTCCTTGCTTCTGGTAGCCAGAGGTTCAGGGTTGCCCCGAGTTTGGAGCTGCATCCATGATCACCTTGGCTAATAGACATTGATGGACCTAGCCTCATGAACTTTTCTGGACCCCGTTATACTTTTGACTATTGCAACATCCCATGGAAATGAGTTTCACAGGTGGTATGTGAAAAAATAAAAAAGATTGATAATGCAGTGGAGAAGCCTTTACATCTCTGGTTCAAGGTTTGTAGTGACTGAAAGCAGTTATCCACTGAAAGATGCTCAGGGTGTTGCATAAAATGTTGGTTTCAGTCCAGTTAACAAACGTCATCACCCCAATTTCAGTCTTAAAGGACAGCCATTAAGTAAGAGTAGTCTCTCCAATTCAGTGCCAAGGCACTTCTTAGAGATAGTGTGGGGCAAATGCACTGTGGCCAGATAAAGGACTTCAAACAGATGAACAGGAATGGGGAATGGGAGTTTTGGAGGAGGTTTGAGAGCAAGTGTGGTTCCTCATGGTTTAAGTATGGCTCAAATAGGTAGCAGATATGGACAATCAGAGAACATTTGCTGTGTCCTACCTTGCATATACTATGTTTTCCTTTCTGCCAAAAGACAGAAGAGAGTTTTGGTGCATGAAGAGCAAGCTGAAGGTGTGATATTTTCCTGGTGTTATCTGGATCGTTGATCTGCTAGGTCCCTCCAATACTTGACTCTGGGAGCCACCCTTACCCTGCTCTGCTGTGAGAACCCCCACTTCTGGGCTGTTCATGCACAACCTCTGGCATGTAAACTGCTTGGATTGTGCAATGGAATGACAGTAGCCAATATCTCCGGTCCCAGACACAACCCTAGGACCTTCTGTCTTGCAATGTCCAGTTCTGCTCACTGATCGCTACAAACTTGTATGGGTTCGTCAATTTAACAAAGAAATTGATATGTACCAGGCTTGCTTTCCAAAGGGGAGTCTCTTCAAACCAAAGGCACAGCTTCAGGTAGAATAAACAAACAAATTTATTAACTACAAAGATAGATTTTAAGTGATTATAAGTCAAAGCATAACAAGTCAGATTTGGTCAAATGAAATAAAAGCAAAGCACATTCTAAGCAGAGCTTAATACTTTCAGTGCCCTTACAAACTTAGATGCTTCTCACCACAGGCTGGCTAGTTGCCCTTCAGCCAGGCTCTCCCCTTTGATCAGCACTTCAGTCGGTTGTTGGTGGTGTCTGTAGATGGAGGTGGAAGAGAGAGAGCATGGCAAATGTCTCTCCCTTTTATCATGGAGTTACCCAGACACTTTAATTTAAATGTACTAGATTAGATGAAACAAGTATATTAACTACAAAGAGAGATTTTAAGTGAGTACAAGTCATGAGGCATAAGAATCAGAAATAGTTACCAGAAAAATAAAGATAAAACACTTTCAAGTACCTAACTTAGCAAATTGTATTAGATTCAAAGCAAAAATTCTCATCACATATTTCTAGCAAGATTACAGACCAGACTCTTCAAGTCAGGATTCCCTTGCCAGAGTCCAATGGCTGTTTCCTCTTGTCTTCTCAGGTGCAGAGAATATGATGGACAGAGAGAAAGGGATGGATGTTTGTCCCTCCTTTCTGTAGTATTTTAGTCCCTCTTTGAAAAACATTTACAACTGAGAACCAGGAGATGAAGGATCTATGTGAAAAGATGGGTTTTGCTGGTTTTTTGAACAAAACCCTGTTTGAACTCCCCGCAGGGCCTTAGGGTTTGGAACATGTGTTGTTAACATCATACAGGGGAATCTTATAATGTCACATACAATGTTGGCACACATATTTTATCAGGACAATACTGACCAGCAAACTATGAGTTTTCAAATATAAGGCATACCTTGTACAAAGATTATTACAGTAGTATGTAAGGTGTGAATACAGAGGTGTATTCCATCACAGAGAGGGGGCTGTATGAATGACAGCCTGCATCTCATATGCTGGCGGGGGGAGGGGAGATATTCTTTGTTGGAACTAGCTGGGGCAGCCACAAGGACATTAAACTAACCATATAACGGAAAGATGCTAAGAAGGCAACTATGATACAACTCCAACTCAGCATGTCACAAACAAATTGAACCAATGTGGCAAAGAATATGGAGTAGATTTTCTTTTTCAGTTGCCTGAATACCAGAGCTAGAAGTCTGGATAACAAGCAACAGAAACGAGAAATTCTCATTGACCAGAAGAAAATAGATATAATTTTTATTACTGAAAGCTGATGGGATGATTTACATGATTGGAATGTTAAAATCACTGGTTATAACTGGTCCAGGAAGGATAGAGTGGGTAAAAGAGGTATGTGTGTGGTGGTGGCACTCTATATTAAAGATACCATTACCTGTTTCAGAGTAATTGATAACCCAGAACTACAGAGGCTTGAATACATATAGAGTATTGTGCTAACTAACAAAGCCTGGAGGGAGGAGGTGGGCGGGGAAGATAGTACCGCTAACCTTCTATTACAGACCACTGAATTAAACCAGAGAACAGGATGAATTTCTCCTTAAGTACCTGTCCATAATGTTTGGGGAAATTGTGATTCAGGGTATTTTAATTTGACAGACATATGCTGGCAATCTCGTGCAGCTAGAATAAAACATAGAGTTACTAAAAATTATAGATAATTTTCTAACACAAAATGTGTCTCTATGGTTACACTATTTTGGGCCTCATTATGATGGATAAAGATGAATTAATCACTTGTCTGGAAATTAGTGGTTGTGTAGGGACCATAACTATATGACATTTAATATAAGTAAACAAGAGAGTCTCAGCCAGTAATATTTTATATATTTACACACTTTGTTTCAAAAGGGCTAATTTCCAAAGCTGAGGAAAATTATGAGCAAAATTGACTGGAAGGAAAAAATTAGACAGAAAAATGTGAATGAGAATTGGGAGTTCTTTAAGAGGAGTGTATCAGATGGCCAAAAAGGCCTCCATTCTACAATCAAGAAAAGGACAACTTTGGTTGAAAGCCAATAAGGGTTTAGTGGCAAAGTGAAGGCAGCAATTAGAAATAAAAATGCAAGTATATAACAAATAAAAAAGGGGGAAATAGATGTTAATTGATATAAATTAGAGGTTATGAAATATAGAAAATTGATAAAGAAAGCTACAGATAACAGGGAAAAATCCATGGCTGTTAGGGCAAAGGACAATAAGAAGTTTTCTAAGAAAATAAGGAACAAAAGAAATCCTACCAATGGTATAGACCCATTACTAGATGGAAATAGTAAAATTGTTAATAACAATGCAGAAAAGGCAGAAGTGTTCAATAAATATTTCTGTTCTGTATTTGGAAAGAGCCAGGATGATGTAAAAAGATAGGCAGAATGGTAACTAATGAAGAGGTCAGGGCAATCATACAGTGATCTAGATTGCTTGGTAAGATGGGCCTGTTCAAACAAAATGTGTTTTAATTCAGCCAGATGCAAAGTTTTACATCTAGGAACAGGGAATGCAAGCCATAACTAAAGCCCAGGAAACTGCATCCTGGAAAGCAGTGACTCTGTCAGTGATTTGGGATCCATAGTGGACAAGCAACTGAACATGAGCTTCCAATGTGATGCTGTTGCAGAAAGGGTTTTGCAAACCTTGTATAAACAGGGGAGTAATAAGTAGAAGTAGGGAGGCGATTTTATCTCTGTGTTCAGCATTGGGTCAGCAATGTGTTCCGCTGGAGCAGTGCATCCAGTTCTGATATCCACATTTTTAAAAGAATGGTGAAAAATTTGAGAGGATGCAGAAAAATTCACAAAAATTATTTGAGAGCTGGAAAATTCTCACAGTGAGAGACCTAGAGTTCAATCTGTTTAGTTTATCAAAAAAGAAGATTGAGTGGTGACTTGATTATAGTGTATAAATAATTTCATGGGGAGAAAATACTAGGCACTAAAGGACTTTTTAATTTAGTGGAGAGCAGCATAACAAGAACTAATGGCTGGAAGTTGAAACCAAACAAATTCAAATGAAAAATTAGACACTTTCTTTTTTTCTTTTTTTTTTAAACACGTGAAGGTGAGTAACAAACTGCCAAGGAAGTTCTCCACGACGTCTTCAAATCAAAGCTGGATGCCTTTCTGGTGGATATGCTTTAGACAAATGCTTCTATCTTCTGTGAGTTATTGTGCTGAATAAAGGGTAACAGGGTGAAATTTAATGTTCTGTGTTATACAAGGGTTCAGACTAGATGATGAAATGTTCCTTTGGACCTTAAACTCTTATGAATCCACAGTTCTGTTTTAAAAAGAAGAAGGTGAATTGAGCTTCTCTGGCCCCTCTGCCCACCAAATCAATAAATATATGAAGAATTTTTGTTTTTATTTAAAACCCACAAATAATCAGCTAAATATCCCAAATCATTAACTGATCCTGTCCCCCCTGGTTTCATGGTGTGCTACCCCCTCTGTGAACTAGAACCAGAGCTTGGCGAGAATTTGGTAAGCCCCACTCCTGCATGCCAAAGCTCTTCCCACTATTCTGCGGGGTGGGGGTGGGGGTTGAGTGGGAGAGCATCTGATGTTTCGATACACAGCCATTGCTCCAAATGGAGTGGGGATTCAGAAGCCTCTGGTCAATGGCAACCAGGGAGCAGCTCCCCAACCAATCATCCAGGTGAGGAGTATTCTTTCTCCAGATCCTGACAGAAACACCAGCATGTAACCTTGCTCCTTGGGCCATGTAATCATTCCCAGACTCTTACAGAACATATGTGTAAACACAGAAAACTATTTCAGATAATGGTACAGAAGAATAAACAAGTAGGTCAGGAAGGAAAGGGGGAACCATCGAAAGTACATAACAGACTACTTCATTTGCTTTAGTTTAAAAAACAAGTGTGTTCCCATGCTGTGCTTTTAGTATAGAATGAGCTATGTTCTTTTGCACAGTTCAGCTGGTACCAGAGATAATCCCTTGATGCCACTGGCACCATGGCTTTTCCTTGTAATAATAATTCATGCCAATTTTTCCAGAACACTGCCTCTCAGTTAAGTTTATCATGTCTGGGCGAAAAAGCCATTATTGTAACATATACATAAATATTAAAGACTATTGGGTCATTGTTTAAAATTGGGTTGTTGCCTTTCAAACAAATTCCCATGAGAAAGGAAAAACATTGATAAGAAACAATGTAGTGTAAGCTGGGGCAAAGGTCTGATAAACAAGTATAAACTTTTGTTGGATCATTAGAATAATACACCCACTTTCATAATGGAACATGATATCAAGTATTTATAAGATGGAAGGGTGGGTATTATATAACTATACACAATGCCTTCCACTCTTTCTTTTTTAGCTGCCTGTCCTGTATGCCAGCAGCATTGGGCCCTTTGTGTTTAGCACAAATGGGAAGATAATGGATTGAACAGCATTTCTATTTGTTTCAGTATGAACATCAGAATAACAAATTGATGCAACTATGTTGCTATAGAACAGGGGTAGGAAACCTATGGCACATGTGCCAAAGGCGGCACGTGAGCTTATTTTCAGGGGCACTCACACTGCTCGAGTCCTGGCCACCATTCAGGGAAGCTCTGCATTTTAATTTAATTTTAAATGAAGCTTCTTAAACATTTTAAAAACCTTATTTACTTTACATACAACAATAGTTTAGTTATATATTATAGACGTATAGAAAGAGACCTTCTAAAAACGTTAACATGTATTACTGGCACGCAAAACCTTAAATCAGAGTGAATAAATGAAGACTCGGCACACCACTTCTGAAAGGTTGCCGACCCCAGCTATAGAATATTCCTGAGGTGGTTAAATACTCTACCTAACTTATTTTTCAAATGAAGAAGATTAAATTGCCGTTCTTTAAGTTAGGCCAGCAGAGTAACTCAGAGGAAAGTCGTTTTTACACTATCTTAGTGCAAATCATATTGAAATAGTAATGTCCAACATGCTATAATTCAGGAATACTGGATCCAAATCCTATCTCTAATAACTGAGTAAATTAGCCTCATGATCCCTTGGTTGTTGTATTGGGATTAATATATATATACACTACAAAATGCTGACCTCACAACACATTAACTTTTGACAGCCAGATGTACAATCCTTGAATTATGGAAAAGACAAGAACCCCAGGGAGTCCAAACATTATTTGAGATAATTGACAAATGACTTGAGAATGGGAGTCCTTATCTTTTATCAAGTGCCAAGTTAGCTTTTCTAGAAGTCAAGGGAAGAGATCAGTGAAACATTAGTATGAGACCAAAAATATTTCATTGCTTGTTTTAACTGTAAGTAAATTATGATGATCTATATAGTATTGATACTATTATGATCTTTATACCAAAAATAAAATATGCCTTTTAAAACTGTTAGATATGGTATATTAACTGAATTGTCCTTTATTTGCAATTTCACTTGGTTTAGTCAAACCAAAAATATGAGTACTTCACAATTTTGTTTCTATTTGTCATGTGTCTTCTACAAAGTATGGGATAGTAAGTGTGTGATTGTATAACATATAATGAGCAAGATCACAGCTGGTGTCAAGTGGCATAGCTTTATTGACTTCACACAGGGCCAGATTCTCAGCAGTGTAAATAATTTTGTATGCAATAATTTAAATCCTTAGTGAAAGAAAAAATCTCTGTCTGTGTGTCTGGGGCCATCGCAACAGGGAAATAAAAGAGAAATAGATTAGGACAGTATCCTCTTGGCATATTAGAATAGTTGTCTCTACCCGTAATGTGTTATCCTTGAGATAGTTAGAGCATATTATAAAAGGACTGTAGGAACATAAAAAAGAGAGAAGGTGTGGTAAATTCTTTTAAGGAAACCTGTTGATAAGTGACAAACACCTATCAAGAATGATCTAGAGTCCTGCTTCAGTGCCGGTGACTGGGTTAGATGACCTGTCGAGGCCCCTTTCAATTCTACATCTTTATGCTTTTGTCATCTATGCATCTCAAGGTTCAGAAGTTTAGATTTTTGCCATAATCTGCCATATGTGACCTTTGCTGTGCACAACATTGAACTTGACCGTGACTTCATAGTACATAGGATGCAATTTTGATCTCTCTAGATCAGTGATTTTCATGCTGAGGCTTGGGAGCCACAAGCGACTCTTTAATGTGTCTCCTGCAGCTCTTTGCAGCACATGATATGAAACCACTGCATGATTTAATTATTAACCAATCAGCATGCTTTTACTATGTTATTAACCAATTGTAGAATACTTGTCAATTGTTTTGCTGTGAGAATAATATAAATTTAGGGCTGCCAAGCGATTAAAAAAATTAATCACACTTAATCGCGCAATTAAAAAAATTAATCACGATCTCACTGTTAATAATAGAATACCATTTGTTTAAATATTTTTGGATATTTTCTACATTTTCAAATATATTGATTTCAATTGCAACACAGAATACAAAGTGTACAGTGTTCACTTTATATTATTATTTTTATTACAAAGATTTGCACTGTAAAAAGCAAAAGAAATAGTATATTTCAGTTCACCTAACACAAGTACTGTAGTGCAATCTCTTTATAATGAAAGTTGAACTTACAAATGTAGAATTAAGTACAAAAAATAACTGCATTCAAAAATAAAACGATGTAAAACTTTAGAACCTACAAGTCTACTCAGTCCTACTTCAGCCAATTGCACAGACAATCAAGTTTGGTTAAAATTTGCAGGAGATAATGCTGCCCATATCTTGTTTACAATGTCACCTGAAAGTGAGAAAAGGCATTCACATGGCACTTTTGTAGCTGGCATCACCAGATATTTATGTGCTAGATGCGCTAAAGATTCATATGTCCCTTTATGCTTCAACCACTATTCCAGAAGACATGCATCCATGCTGATGACAGGTTCTGCTTGATAATGATCCAAAGCAGAGCGGACCAATGCATGTTCATTTTCATCATCTGAGTCAGATGCCACCAGCAGAAGGTTGATTTTCTCTTTTGGTGGTTCAGGTTCTGTAGTTTCTGCATTGGAGTGTTGCTCTAAGACATCTGAAAGCATTCTCCACACCTTGTCCATCTCAGATTTTAGAAGGCACTTCAGATTCTTAAACCTTGGGTCGAGTTCTGTATCTGTCCCTAGAAATCTCAAATTGTAATCATCTTTGTGTTTTGTTAAATCTGTTGTGAAAGTGATCTTAAAACGAACATGTGCTCGGTCATCATCCAAGATTGCTATAATATGAAATTCAGTCACAAATTTAATTAATGCATTTTTTTTAAGGAGAGTCATCAGCATGGAAGCATGTCCTCTGGAATAGTGGCCAGAGCATAAAGGGGCATATAGATGTTTAGCATACCTGGCATGTAAATACCCTGCAATGCCAGATACAAAAGTGCCATATGGACGCCTGTTCTCACTTTCAGGTGACATTGTAAATAAGAAGCAGGCAGCAGTATCTCCCATAAATGTAAACAAAGTTGTTTGTCTTAGCAATTGGCTGAACAAGAAGTAGGACGGAGTGGATTTGAAGGCTCTAAAGTTTTACATTGTTTTGTTTTTGAGTGCAATTATGTAACAAAAAATTTCTACATTTGTAAGTTACACTTTCATGATAAAGAGATTGCACTACAGTACTTGTATGAGTTGAATTGAAAAATACTATTTCTTTTATCATTTTTATATTGCAAATATTTGTAATAAAAATAATAATATAAAGTGAGCACTGTACACTTTGTATTCTGTATTGTAATTGAAATCAATATATTTGAAATTGTAGAAATGCATCCAAAAATATTTAATACATTTCAATTGGTATTCCATTGTTCAACAGTGCGATTAATCACAATTAATTTTTTTAATCTCGGTTAATTTTTTAAGTTCATTGCGTGAGTTAACTGTGATTAAATGACATCCCTAATATATGTATATATATAAATATATAAATAGTGAACAAAACAGTGAATTCATACTTCTGTGGCTCTTTTGGGTACTGTTGATCGGCTCCTGAACCACTGAGGTCTAAGTATCACTGCTATAGGTCGTGGACCCCATGGTGCAGAGAGTATGTGTAACTGTGTGCTTTGTACATTACTTAGCACAATGGGGCCCTAATCCTGATTGAGGCCTCAGGGTGCTACTGTTATAGAAATATTTATTTTCCATTTTTCTTTTCTATTAATGTTGTGACTTGCAAAATTGCTAACAGAGATTCTTGGTTTTCAATAGATAGCAGATTTCTGCTTTCCATGGCATTCTACTAGACTTATCGCTCTGTAGCTGGCTACAAGATGAAAAAAATACATTGATTTTATTTGAGACATTCTTTATGGTACATTGTGCATCTGCAGAATTTGCAATTGGAATAATTTCATGTCACTCCAGTTATAAAAAGTATTATAGTATTGGAAAGTGACTAAGAGACTGACACTCTAGAGTTTCATATTGACTGTCTCCCAGTGGCTCTCATATCAAATTTGAAGGTTTATATGTAAAATGTTTTATTTTTAAGTACTAGTCCTGCAAAGTTAGCCTGAGATCTGAAAGCCAAGTGTTGGCCTTCCTCTCATACCATCCTTAACAATAAAGATTCTGAAGTTGGAATGTCATGATTCTGTTTGTGAAACCTAAGCCAATAAAGAGTGTATCACACTCTCCCATAGCTGTATTCACTAGGGAATATTAATGGCAGTAAAATGAGCCAGAAAGCACCACAGCTTGGGTTTCAGACCCTGAATGTGTTTGCAGGACAGGAAAAAAGATCCCCTTGTTTTCACTAAAAAGAACAACACTTTGGATTTGGAAATCATTGATGCACAATGAATATGGAACCCAATGTTTCCTGTCAAGACACTTGTTGGGGTAGAATCAGGGCTGAAAAAAAGTTTTTGAACAGCTGAACTGTAGCCTGTTTAAGGATCACAAGAAAAGAGATTATTGTTCTGATCTAACTAGAAAATATTGTAATGCCTTGATTAAATACAATTCATGCTACCATCTCCTCTGTCTCTTCCCCCTAATATAATGTACCACAAATGTTGAAAGAGTACACTCTGGGATATGAAACTGTTTGCAGCTGCGCATTTATTCTGTGTAGTTAATACTGTTTCCCTGGCATTGTGCTCTCTTGTATTTTCTTTCAATTCAGTATGCTTTATATTCTCCTTCTAAGAACTCCTATTTTTAACACTGCATTGGACTGAAGATAGGAAGTCTTTGCCTTAAAGGCAATGGAAGGATTTGACAAAACTTTTATTTTCAAAGCCAGTCAGATGCTGACTTGTGTGTTAATAGATGCAGCAAATGTTATATTGTATGTTATCTATTTTGAGGATGCTGCCTGCTTAATAGTTTCATGTGTCCTGATAAATATGTGCACTAAAAGCTAGTTCTAATATAAAATATGCATCTTAAAAAATCTATCAATGCATAAAAGTAGAGGTTGATATTTTCAAGTAAATACAAAGAATTTAAACACATATATTCCATTAATTTTAATCTCAATGGAAGATGTGTGCCTAAATCCCTTGCATTCCTTTGAAAACCTCAGCGAGGATTTCCAGTGTACCAGTCGATGACTGGTTGGTGTTTTTCTCAGATTACATCCAAACGGCCTTAAAAAATGTAAAATGTCTTTCACAAAAAGGAAGGAAAGAGACAGACACACATGGTGATTTGTTCTTTTTACAGTCTATAGATAAAATGTTCTCAGGAAGCAAATTTTCAAGTTCTATCATGTATGTCATATTAAAAGTGGAAAATGAAATAGAGCATTATGAATCATTGTTTTATTTAGCTTTAATCTCCTATTCCTGCACAAAATCTTTTACACCTGAGTTAAGAACATCAGAATGGCCATAGTGGGTCAGACCAGTGGTCCATCGAGCCCAGTATCCTGTCTTCCAACAGTGGCCAATGCCAGATGATTCAGAGGGAATGAACATAACAGGGCAATTATTGAGTGATCCATCCCCTGTCGTCAAATCCCAGCATCTGGCAGTCAGAGGCTTAGGGACACCTGGAGCATAGGGTTGCTTCCTTGACCATCTTGGCTAGTAGCCATTGATGGACCTATCTTCCAGGAACTTATCTAATTCAGTTTTGAAACCAGTTGTACTTTTGGCCTTCACAACATCCCCTGGCCATGAGTTCAGCAGAGTCATTGTGTGTTGTGTGAAGTACATCCTTTTGTTTTTTTTTAAACCTACTGCCTATTAATTTCATTGGCTGATGATTGGTTCTTGTGTCATGTGAAGGGGTAAATAATACTTCTTTATTCACCTTCTCTGCACCATTCTTGATTTTATAGACCTATATCATATCCCATCTTAGTCCTCTCTTTTCCAAGTGGAACACCACCAATTCATCCCAAATAAACCGCTGCCTAGTATTCCCTTGCCTCTATCTTTCTTGGGTTAATCTTTATTTGTGTACTGAAAATTCTGAGATTTCCATGAAGATGTTATGAATATAATAAAATGCGTGGATGTTATTTTTCAGGCCTTTTAAAAAATGTATGAAATGCACATTCATACTTTGTTCTACTGCAAAGCAATTTAAATTGTTTTTCCTTCATTGTTAAGTGCTGCCTATTTGGATGTTGCCTGCTATGCTCAAAGTCTTTAAATTCCCAGTTGATACACAAATAGTTAATAATTTTCACTAATCTTCTGTGAGTGCGTTATACTTTATCCCAATGGCCAGGTTTTGTTGTGTTACTGCATTACTTATGCCATTTTTCTGGCACTTTTCCTATTGCTTTCTCATTAATTTTCTTACCTTTTCCCACATTTGTTTCTTTGTGTAGTTCAGTGCATTACACTGATTAAGTTCATTCCTCTTTTTCTTTCACGTAAAGCTTTTGTTTTGTCTGTGATTTATTTCCTCTCTTGTGCCAGTTGAATTCCTGCAATTTCAGTGATGCAATGTTTTGATAGCAGTGGCGATAATTTCATATATTTATTCTTGAGTACACTTTTATCTGGGATAATCATAGTTTAAAGTGGTGAGATTTTCTATTCTTCCTACTATTTAAACTGTACTTTATTTACTTTGGAATTAAATTCTTAATAAGGTTAGCTGTGCTTGGCTCTGCACGTGTGACCATCTTGAATATACTGGATTAGTTCACTATTAAATTTACCCATCCACAACTCCATTTTCAAATGATTTCCCTAACAAGAAATCAGCCCACACAGGCCACATATTATGTTTCTATTTAACTTTTTGCCATTGGGTTAAGGTCCCTATAATTTGAAGGGGAAATAATTGCTCAAGCTGCAATAACTTACCTAACTGAAACAAGCAAACAAAAACTAACTGACTAAAACAAAACAAACAGAAATACCCTTTAAGGGTGCCAGGTTTAAGTGCACTGTTAGTGTAGGATGCATCAATAAAAACATGTGAACAAATATATTCGTTTTAGTAACTCTATTGACCTGTATAAAGTTATACCAGGGATGAATTTAGCGCCAAGAGAAATATGTAGTACTCTACCATATCAGGTACTTTTAGTTCATACCTAAGAATTTGAGCAGAATTATGGCTACTTTACTTTATATTTAAGCATTTCTTTCAAACTACACAAATGTCAAAAATTGCCTTTTGATCGTAAAAGCTGCAGTTCACATTCTTATAACTTCAGACCATGTAATTCAGTGGTGGGCAACCTGCAGCCTGCGGGTCGCATGTGACCCATCAGGGTAATCCGCTGTGAGCCAACAGACAGTTTGTTTATGTTTGCATGGCCACTCGCAGCTCCCAGTGGCCGTGGTTCACAATTCCCGGCCAATGGGAGATGCGGGAAGTGGAGGCCAGCACATCCCTGCAGCCTGCGCTGCTTCCCACAGCTCCCATTAACTGGGAACGGTGAACCACGGCCACTGAGAGCTGCGGGCAGCCATGCAAATGTAACGAAACTGTCTGGAAGCCCATCAGCGGCTTACCCTGACAGGCCACAGGTTGCCCACCGCTGATGTAAGTTAGTACTATTTTAAGGATAGGCCAAGAAAAGTGCTTTGATACAGTCTTATCATTGCAATATCCGTAATAGAGTAACTTTTTCCAAACAATAGGGATATGGGAAGGTGGCAAACAGTTACAAAGTGTTTCAGTATCAAATAATCTGAATAGTTTGCTTAAAAAAAGCTTTGACTGAAAAATTTCACCGGCTGTAATCATTGCCAGGTGCACAGTCTCTGCAAGGGACTAAAGGGCACTCGTCAGTGTATGTGTCAGGAGGAAAAAAATGAATTTCATCCACAAACCCATAGAATTACTCCATCTGTAGGTCATTAAAAGTTAGTATTTGATCTGTGTCAGAAAAGTCCTCATTCTGAATATGTTACAGTAATGATAGGACTGTGGAATATAAGTGTAGACTCTGATGAGGTAGAAGAGGGGAAGAACTCCAATCATGCATATTAATAGCTGTATTATCAACAAAAATGTTGCTCAAGAAACACAGTTTAAAAAAATGCATGGTCAGATAAGTGCTACATGTATTACACTTCCATGCAGAAAGGTGGCAGAAATCAACAGCACCATGAAGTTCTGATTTCACATAGGTGTTGCCCACAGAGCATTCAATTACCCAGATACTCACTAAAGTGTCACATTAAACTTATACAAAATTCACATAATCTTCTCAGTGATTTAAAGGTAATGGAGATTTTAAACTATTGGTTATGTGATCGTTTAAATTTGTATACAGTTTTTCATCCCCAAAGATATAACTCTGAGATGCAGATGCTGTCAACTGATAATGACTGGATGGATGACCAGCAATGATTTATTAATTTCTCATGTTTATATATTTTAATTCTGACTTGAAACCTGAAAAATATGCATCAGATGATCTATGTAACCCTGTGTTTCTATTGCTTTTGTCTGCTGTGTTTTGTCTTAATCTAATCTAAAATCTGTGGGCCTAGGATTATCTTTTATTTTATATATATATATATATATATATATATATATATATATATATAGAACCCAACACAGAAGGATTCCACTCCTGATTAGGGTGTTTATGACTACTACTAATAATAAAACAACTTAGAGTGAATTGAAATAGTAATACATTTTGACTTGGCTCAGGTTTTTTCAATATATGGCTGAAGTGAATGTCTGCACACTCTTATATATAAGGTATTATGGCTAAATTCTTTGAAATAAGTTTTATTTTTTTTAAATATGGACCCTCAGGAATATTTTGCTATATTTTAAACATAACCAGTCTCCCTCTTCAACTCAGAATATCACCATTTAAATTCTAATCTCTCTAGGATAAGCTCCAACTGTCAAAATTCAGGCTGTGTAAAAGAGAATTCAGAATCTAATGAGAGGTTAATGAAGCCTCTGACTTTTTCCTAATTTGTATGAGAGGTATGTACATCTAATTACAAAGCATAATTGTCTCTGGTAACCTTGAATCCAACATTTCTGGGAATCAATAAGAGTACTAATTATATGATCAGCGATATAAAAGGTATTAGAGTTCATTGGACTTCATTCTCATGTTGATGTCATTTTAATGTTAAAAGCTTTGTTTGCAAATCAGGATTTACTAGACTGTGAAAAAGCGTAACCAACCAAAGCACATTTATTAAGGAAAGGGGTAGCAAATACAAAACCAAAGCAAAATAGAAATCTGAGACATTCAAAACTGAATGGGCAGGTGTTGCCAGATATTTTAGCTTTTAGCCAGACCACACACAATTGATTAATGGTGCCTGTCTACAATACATAGGAAGTGCTTAGGCTGGGATTTTTACAAATAGATGGATAAAACAAAGGGAAATTTATCTGCCTAATGTCATCCACACTGCACCGTAAAATACTGCATTCATATAATGAACTAACTAGTGATTATTTTCAGAAGGCATAATATGTAAAACAATGAAATTTAGCTGACACCAAGATAAGTATTGCATTTTCCATTGATCCATCACTCAATGTTTGAAACTTCTCACCATTTCACCTATTATAAAATCAAGATGGAATCCTGAAAATGGAGGCAGAAAAAAAGTGAGAAAATGCATCAAAACCTCAAAAGCAACAATATAGCAAAAAAAAAAAAAAAAAAAAGTAGGCCACATACTGAATTATTTTTAGACTTTCACATTAAGTCCAAACTTAGTCCTTTCTTGGGCAAAACTCATACTGACTTCCATAGGATTATTGCCTATTGCCTGATGACCATTAGACTGGGCTCTGGGTCGATCTTTGAATATTATTCAGAACATCTTGGTCAAAATATTACAAATTACAATTTTTCAGTCTTCTCAGATTCTCTCTCGCTTGCCCTCTGGGTCTGTATTGCATATTCTGTATGTGGAGCTTTTATTGATGTCAGTGTAATTACTATGCATGGAACTAGTGTTGTATATGAAATAAACTTATACCTGCAGCGCAGAGTCAAGAATGGAATCTTTCCCTATGAGACTGCAGTATTTGGGAACCTGAGTTCCATGCAAATAGTACTACAGAACAATGATTGCTAGTATTTAATTGTTTTTATTGTTTTGCTAAATATCACAACTTACTATCCCCCATCAACTAGAACTAGGCTCTCTATATCCTCATGTGTAAAATAGATAATGTCTTAATGATTCTAGCACAAGGCCTATGCATTCTCAGTCTGGCAGTGTGAATTATTATTATTTCCTATGTTGTTCTTTGGACTAGCTGCAAGTGTCTTGAATTTTTTTAGTATTCATTTTACTTTAGTAGGTACAACTCAGAGCCAACTAAATCCTATTATACATGGAAACTGCTGGAATGCAGTTTATAGAATTAGTCAACAAAAATTTGAAAGTCTCTACTACTGAATAATTTAGTGGGTGCAATTAAATGCAGATGCAATTAGTAGAATTTATGGGTGAAATCCTGTTTCCATTTGAAGTCAAAAGGCAATTTTTTCATTGGTTAGGATTTTGCATTAGATATCTGTCTCTCTGATATTTTGGGGCAAACAACAGTTTGACATTTAAGTTATCATTTGCACCTGCACTTGATTGAACATGCAAAACTGATGTGCACAGAATTAGAGGTGAAGTTGAGATAACTTTGATAATTTGATTCCTGTGGCCCGATCCTGCATTCTGACCAGTTCACTGGACCTTCTGCCCATATAAAGCCTCACTGAAGTCAGTGGGTCTTCACACAAGCAAGAATCTGTTTGCATGAATTAGACTGTAGGATCCAGGTCCAAATTTAGAATGTAGGTCAATATTTCCCACATGGATGGTCTTATAAATGTAATTTTAGGTTTGAAAATTGTGGCCTTTATGTATAAAAAAGAAATACAAATGGTTGCAAACTTAGATTATGGGATAAACGTTGAACTCAGAGAAAAACTTGAAAGTCAGAATCCTTCTACAAATTACTAGAAATCTTTCTAATAGAGTATAGTTATATCATCAGTGAAATCAATAACTTATTTTTCTTCTGCTCCCGTAGAATATTCTAATTTGATCTGCTAAGCAAAAATACAGAATTATTTTCACTTCTAGGTGTTTCCTATTATTTTCATTACATTTTACAATACTAATTTCTGTACATTACTTAACACATGTTAAATTGTAATCAGTAAAATGTGTAAAGAAAGGTAAAATTAGCTTTTTTAGACCTTTATACCTTTTATAATGAGAGAAAGAAAAAAAGTAAAATGGTTTGAAAAGAATGAGGAATGGGAGTAAGCAGCATGACATGGAAATGAAATACTATTTCATAGAAAATAAAGACATTTTCAGCAGGGGCAGGTATAAAAGCCCTTGTACTCAGCCAATTATTTGCAGGAAGGTTAAGATGTGCTTTAGTGAACCATCAAACGTGTGCTCTGATCTGAGAATTGGACTATTCAGATCATGATAAAAATTGTCCTGGAAATCTGTTTTGACCTGTGCAGGGACAGAGAGAGGACTTCATATTAGTTTTAAACATTAAACACATTCATTCTTTTTTATTGATATTGGTCCTGTGACATAGCCTCATTAGTGAATGCCATTTTTGCAATGATGCTAGCCCAATGGTTGAGCAGAGTGTAAGATTGAACATACCGAGCCTGTTTTTATCTTCTCACTCTCACATAATATTGCATGCCTGTGTCATGCACTGAATCTATCCATTCTCAGCTCACATCTTAATCTTATTGGGAATGGGCATAGCCTTGCCAGAGCAGAACTGGCATTGGGGTGTCCTAATGTGGAGCAAGTATAGGCCAACAGCAAACTACTAATTCACTTTGTCACTCTCTGAAGCACAATGACTCCAGGTGCTATTTCTGGGGTGTTGCTGCTCTCCACATCTTATCTGGGGCAGTGGTGCATAAAAGGACAGCATGGCCCTTAGATAATACATAGTTAACAAACAGCAAAGTTTTCGATAAGCAGTATTGGTATTTCAATAAGTCACAGTCATCCTTCCTGAGTCGGAATTGAACCAGTGTTCCCATCATAGTGTAAGGGGAATATTACACTGCTGTACATGCCATCTTCCAGCTGAAATAAAACTGAGTTCCTGACTACTTATAATAATAATAATAATTAATAATAAAAAAGTCCCAAGAAATTGTTGTAAGAATACAGGTGTTTATCCAGGTGTTCTGATCAAGTTCCTGCTCAGGTAATTTCAAGTGTCTAAATTTTCTTTACAGTATCAGTTAGATACAATATTTACTCCCTGTCCCAAACTGTTGCATAATATTCATGGATTTCATCCCAGAAGTATCTGCAAATCAGTGGTGAATGAACTGAATCCAGCATTTTTGGATGATAGATGGTGTATCAATTATTCTTGTTTCAATATTAATGTGTAATTCCCACTTGTGTAAATCAGCATTATACATTTTTAAAAAAGAGTTCAGTGCCCTTAAACTGCTATTGAAGGACAATTTCTAGGGAACTGAGTACAGTGGGCACCATGAAAAATGCACATTTCTGAAAAATCCTAGCACAGTTCATCTTGGGCTCACAGAGGGTATTTGTATGCATTTCTGAACAGAATGCCTCTCATGCTGCACGTGCCTGGTTTGCATTTAGCAGCATGCCTGTATTGACACCAGGTAGACACTTGAGGTACTTTGTAAGCATTACAATTAAAGATGAATTCAGTAACTCATCATCAGGGGGATTAGCACAAATTTCTTCTTTTTAAAATTTTCTCCACAGGTCTTTTCAGTGCAGTTTCACTGCCTATCTGTACAAAACAAATATTTGAAAATAAGTGGGTTTTTCCTGTTACTCCTTTTGTGGAAAACTCACTTTCTACATAGTCTATCTTGCTCTTTTCTTGCCAAAATAAAAATAGCATTGTAATTCTTTCCTTTCTTAGTTTGGTCAGGGTAGATAAAAATTGATGATTTGAAAAAACAAAAGTTTTCAGTTTAAATTAAATAGATTTTTTTAAAAAAAATCTATAATTAAAATTAAACTTGAAATTATGACAACCTGTGTTAATGCTTATTATTAAAGTCATTTACATTCATTAAAAACATTAAGCAGTGCATGTTTGCTGCCATGTTTTAAAGAAGGTCAAATCACTGCACTGGTGGAAATCATTGGTTAAGCACCAGTTTGTTGAAGTGATAAACCAGCGTTTGACATCGGTAGTTTTTTCTTCAGTTGAAGAGAGAATATTCTCTGAATTTCAATTTATTCAGTCAGTTCAGTTTAATGACTAGCTATTCATTTGAAGTTAAGAAACCAGTTGAGAGTTGAAAAAGCAGGAAAGTTTGTTTTCCTCTTTTAATCTATGAATAAAAATTAGATGTGAGAGGATGAGATCTACTGGTTCTAAAATCCCCAAGGACAGAGTGACCAGAAACGATAAGTTAAATTAACTAACTACAGATAAGACTTCCTACTTAGTTTTAAGTAAGAGACATGCTTTGATGTTTTTTCTTATGTATTAAGTGGAGGGGGGACTTGAACAGCGGTTTCCCACATCCTAGGTAAATATCTAACCATTCAACTAAAATTTATGAGGCGTTCTCCTCACCCTCACTGTTTTATGTGAGTTTGGATACAGGTCATGCTCATGTTGGTGAACTTACTGCAGGTGAGTTAGGTAAGGGAATGCTTATCTTCCACCAGTTTTTATATCTCTATAGGGCTTAGGCATCCAGATGCATAGATTGAGGCTGTAGTGCACGTGGGTTGAGTCAGAAAGACAAGCACCTTGGGAAAGCTTACTGCAAAAACTTGGAAGCTGTGTGAGTTTAGGTACCTACAGGGTGCGGCGGCAACTGAGGTTGTGTTTTTTTTTAATCCCAGTGGGACTTGATTCTGGGATTTAGGTGCCTAAAGTGGTAGTTAGGCATGTAAGTCCTTTTGTGAATCTAGCCATATGGGACATTTTTAAAAAATCAAAATACAATTTAATCCAGATGGTAGAGATGTGCTATTCAAATTAATTGCTGCAGGTAATTAACAGTTGGCTCATACTGGAAATGCCTGAGTCAAGTATTTCCATTTCAACTAGCATGCCTCTGGGATCTCTGGAATCTGGAGTGGGAGCTATACCACCTTTTCACAGGGTGCAGCATACAAACAGATCAGTCTTTTTTGTTGGCAAGCTACACTGATTGATTGGTGTGGAGAGAATCAGGACTAAGCAATGGGGAGTCTGTCACTGACAGTGGTGTGAGTTCAGGCCACTGCCTGTACTCCCCACTCCTATGGGTTGGTCCCTTTGCAAGATGGGAAGTTAGATCACTGTAGGTCCAGCCACAATCTGCTCCATTATATATTAAAAAATCAACCCTTCATGCAAGTAATAGTATCAGTGACATTACAGATCCCCTGGGAATAGTAACCATGTAATCACATGCATGTTGTCTTGAAGATATTTGTCTGAGGCAAACTTTTTCCCGCTCCTCTGAGTCAACAGGTTTACCTCATCTGTGATTTCAGGTTTGTGCGCTGACAGAGAAAGAATGATCTCAGTCTTCCTATAAATCTCAGGTGTATCAGAATGCAATCCATATTACCCCACTTGAAAGGAAAATTAAAGATATATATTTCTTTTAAAAAAACAAGAGTGGATTAGTGGGGTGAGGCAAAATTGTGAAGGATTTCAAAAGTAAAGACAAGATGCTTGAATCTGATGTGATATCTACTGTAACAGAGGAGGAAGAGAGAGGAGACCTTATGAAGAATGTTAAGGAGATAGGGTTTGAGCATGTTAAGTTGCTGCTGAGACATCCAGTAGATGTTAGAGAGAGTGACTGAAATACTAGATACAATCTGCAAAAGAAAGGGTGTAAACTGAGAAGAGGAGGGTAAATATTAAGACTGTCTCTCCCATCTGTGGTTGATCATGTCAAGTTACATCATGGTAAAAAAATACCTGTGCTTTGTCTCTGCTAAGATTTCACATTGAGTGGAGTGGAGAGATTCAGAATGGAGTTAGAGGAGAGGAACCTTATGCAATGTTTGTAGAAGGCCCTCAGTATATTTAGAGGTGAAGGGGGAAAGGGAGATGGAGTTGGATAAATATATGGGGTCAAGGGTTGTTTTATTACGATAGGAAAGACCAGAACATGTTTACATTGTGAGCAGAAAGAACCACAGGCGAGTCAGAGGGTAAGGGGCAGGGCAAAGAAGCGGGTAAAAGCTGGGGCAAGGAAGGGCAGGAGTCAGATGGGGTAACTGGGCAGATGGAAAGATTAGAGGGTGAGAAAAGGTGAGGAACCTTATTGTCAACAAATAGGGAGGAGGAACAATTGCTGGGAACAGTAGGCAGTGGGAGGGAGGAGGAGGCAGAAGAGCAAAGTCAGATCAGAGCATGTCAATCTTCTGTTAGTACATATTTGTGCTTTATGCTGCACTGTTGCTGGATCCTGAAGGAAGATAACGTTATATTATTCATATCAGAGATGAAGTAAGACATTATTTTCTTTCTGTTAGTACATATTTGTGCTTTATGCTGCACTGTTGCTGGATTCTGAAGGAAGATAATGTTATATTATTCATATCAGAGATGAAGTAAGACATGATTTTCTTTCAGATTCCTACTTGGATAAAATAGCTGTGATCCTAGCTTTCCAGTAAGGTGGTGTTATGGCTGAATGGGCCAGCTTTAATATACACACTGGTGTAACCATGCTGTTTCCAAGGATGTTGTGATTATTGTCCTGTATAAAGATAGAATGAGCACCTGTTCTAGAAGTCTCTGTAGGCCTGAGGGTATGTTGATCTCCATGCCCTGTTGAGGCTGTCAAAAAGGGAGGCAAATTGTGCTGGCAGATTTTGTGATATGAATGCTTGTCTGTCAGGAACTGACTGAAATAATCCTTTAATTTTACACATATCAAATCACTGGCTGAAAACAGTTTTTCAATCATAACTGATATGAGATAGACCTGAAGATGAAAACCTCAGTATCTCATTAGTAATCTTTTTCAGCTTCTATCTCTTCAGCCATGTATGTTTGATTGTAAATTGTACAGCACAGTGGATAAAGCTTTTGCAGAAATTCAGTGGCCTGCGTTATGCAGGAGTTCAGACTAGATGATCATAATGGTCCCTTCTGACCTTAAAATCTGTGAATCTGTGAAAAATACAGAAAGATTTGGAGGTTTTTAATATTTTTATGGTTATTTTGCAGTCATGTCTTGACAGTCTTATTTTCAAAGAAATAACTGAAGCAAGGTCTGTAATATGTCACTCAAGTAACCAAAGTGAACGCTTGGTGGAACAATGACACCTACCAAATGCCTCTTAGTGATATAAGAATGACAGGCAGAACTTGTGCTGCACAGCTAGTTGGTAGCTTTAAAACAAGAGTTTCAGGGGAATTCAAAGGAGTTAAATATTAGCAAAAGATTTTTCTGACAATATGAAAAAATATAGAATTGTATAAAAACAGTGTAGCAGAAAGAGAAAAATGTCCTATCTGCAGCATAAGGGAGTCAGTCATAACTTGCTGGTAGTCTAGAGAGAAAAGTAAGCAGCTCAAAGGTCCAATGGACAACCACACCTTTGGGTCTACTGTATTTTATTATGTGTATTTCAATAGCACCTAGAAGACCCATCCCAGGACCCCACTGTCCTACTCTATAAATATTAAGTAATTGGCCTTGCCCTAAGAAGCTTTTACACTCACTCAAATGTGCTGTAAAACTACAATTAAGTTTACAATAGAAACATAGCAAAATAATTTTGCTCGCACATAGTTGATGTAAATTCTTCAAATAGGGTCAATTCTGGTCTTATTGGAGTCAGGGACAAAATTCCCATTGACTTTAATGGGGCCAGGATTTGTTCCACAGAGGATAGCCTTTAAATTGATTTCCATTCTGTAACAATCATGTAAATTTATAAATATGTAGTCAGTTTAGGCCTATCTGTACCAAAGTTAGGGTCCTATTTGGATTAGAACTTCCCTGAAGTTCTAGGTGTTTAGTTAGTGGTTTTGATGTTGTACCCATTTCTAGAATCTACTACAAATGTGTTAAATCATAACATATATTTTAATAGCCCATTAATATTATGTATATTTATTTACTATATAGTATTATTTAATTTAATATGCATCTAATACTGTAGAAAGAGGACATTCAAATAATTAGGGGATGCATTTTCTCTGGGGGAAAAAATGAATTAGAAACTGTGCAAAGCAGTAATGACAAGATTTTTGTAACGCGGTTAAAAACGTCATTCAACTGTGAGTTGGAATAGTGTCTCAAATATTCACCCTGCACATGTTGTAAGAGACCACACAAGGTAAAAAGGGCAGTTAAAAGGCAAACCTGGGAGCTCAAATTCATAACTCTGTTAGACACTAAAAATCATGGACTCAATAAAGCCACTAGATGTATATGGCTCATTACAACTATAACCCACTCACCTTTCTTTGTCCTAGACTGTAGAGGTAGTAACTGCCCACTTCATCCTGAGATTCTCTTACGTTAACTGGTTATGCTAAACAATCTGTACTACCTCCTATTTAGTTGTGAGTCTCTAGATATGTCTACAGTGCAATAAAACACACATGGGTATCCCATGTCAGCTGATTCAGGCTCACAGGACTCAGGCTGGGCTATACAACTGCAGTGTAGACATCCAGGCTTGGGCTGGAGTCAGGGCTCTTGAGACCCTATAGAGGGAGGTGTGATGGGCTGGATCACAGAAACCCTGTTGGGGCTGCCAACTGATGTGCCAAGACTACTTCTGCTCCTGCTTTCCTGCCCTGGCAGTTTAGGACTTCAGTGCCCTGCCTGGTTTAAGCCAGACCCGCTAGCCTGCTGCAAACCCAGACCCAGGTTTTGAACCACATACCCTAACAGCTCTAGCCTTAACTGAAAGCAACTTACAGAAGTGTGCTTGACTTTAGCACTCAGATGCCCAACTTCCAGTGGGGTCTAAAACCCAAATAAATCTGTTTTACCCTGTATAAAGCTTATGTAAACTCATAAATTGTTCGCCCTCTATAACACTGATGGAGAGAGATGCACAGTTGTTTGCTCCCCCAGGTATTAATACATACTCTGGGTTAATTAATAAGTAAAAAGTGATTTTATTAAATACAGAAAGTAGGATTTAAGTGGTTCCAAGTAGTAACAGATAGAACAAAGTAAGTCACTAAGCAAATTAAATCAAATGCAAAAATCTATGTCTAATTAAAGTGAATACAGATAATCTCACCCTCAGAGATGCTTCAGTAAGTTTTTTCCTCAGACCAGACACCTTCCAGCTTTCTCCTGGTACAGCTCTTGTTCCAGCTTAGGTAGTAGCTAGAGGATTCTTCATGATGGTGCCTCTCCTCCCTCTTTGTTCTCTTCTACCCCTTTATGTATCTTTTGCATAAGGTGGGAATCCTTTTGTCCCTCTGTGAGTTCCCACCCCATCCTTCTCAATGGAAAAGTACCAGGTTAAAGATGGATTCCAGTTCAGGTGACATGATCACATGTCACTGCAAGACTTCATTACCCACTTGCCAGCACACATGTATACAGGAAGTCTTACAGGTAAAACACAGCCATCTGCAGACAATTCTCCTAGTTGATGGGAGTCATCAAGATTCCAAACCACCATTAATGACCCACACTTTACATAATTACAATAAGCCCTAAGAGTTATATTTCATATTTCTAGTTTCAGATACAAGAGTGATACATTTATAAAAATAGGATGATCTTACTCAGTAGATTATAAGCTTTGTAATGATACTTTACAAGAGACCTTTTGCACGAAGCATATTCCAGTTACATTATATTTAAACTTATTAGCATGTTTTCATAAAATCATATAGAGTGCAATGTCACAGGAGGATCCCAGAGCCTGGGTTCCAGTCTGAGCCCAAACATCTACACTGTAGTTTTATAGCCTCCCAGCTGAGCACCACAAGTCTCAGTCTGCTGATGCAGGCCAGCTGTGGGTGTCTTATTGCTGTGTAAATATATCCTCTGAGTACTTTTCCCAGTCCTGAAGAAGAGCTCTGTGTAAGCTTGGAAGCTTGTCTCTGTCACTGACAGAAGTTGGTCCAATAAAAGATATTGCTTCACCCACCTTGTCTCTGAAAAACTATGGAATGTATTTCCAGCCAGGAAAACACCATGAGAATAGCTTTTCCCATGACATTATGACATTTCTGGTTATTACAAGAACCAGGATGTGCTAATTGGTACAAAATGGAACAAAAAAGTTCAAAAGCTTCTGGTAGCTCTCACAATAGAGTTAGATTGGGGTTCTGCTTGAGTTTTGGGGGAAGGGTTAAGTTTGTTTTTATTTTATGCTAACAGTGCCAGTTTATTCATCCCTACAATCATTGTATAATGTTCATCCCTTGCTAGCATCTGGCTTGTGATATTTACTTTTTCTGAAATTGATTCCAAGCTCTATTCCCAACTCCCAGACAAAAATATCCTTGGATGCATTTAGCTCCCTTGAGCACCAAAATATAGAAAGCTAGATTATGGCTGGCTCCTGTACAGGTGTCCATGGTAACACAAGGAGCTTTTCCCTTCTTGCCACCAATGAGCTAAAGTCAGGCAGAACTGCAGCCCATATGCTGTCTGCACGATTGATGGCCGAGGACCTGCTGTGGTAGGTACTGTACTAACACAGAACAAAGAAATGGCCCCTGCTCCAAAGAGCTTACAATTTAAGTAAGCAGTGTGTGCACAATCTACATGCTGGAGCTCACCGAGAGGCACTGTGTCCTCTCTGAGACACTGTCTTTCCAGCGCTCCCTCAGGGATAATGTCCCAGTGCTGGTCTGTGCCTTACTCAGAGAAGCTAGTAAATATAGTTTGGCTTTATAGGGAAAATTCCTGTATGTTTTCTACTGTGTTTGAAAAGTAGATCCATGGTTAGCTGTGCGGTAGTTTTCCACAGTTTTTGACTTTTTTAGGCCCCAATCCTGTAAGCAGTCCCTGCTCAGAACTCCCATTTATTTCAATGAAAGTTCTTCGAGTGGTGGCTGGCTGGATCAGCCCCCTTAGGTTTTAGTTTGTTTTGTTTTCTAGTGATCTCAGGAAGCCTGGTATCTGTTCACAAGGATGTCACGTTCACATGGACTTTCTCATGTTTCATAAGGGGAATGGCAGGACTTATAAAGAGAAAGATGTTATCTCCCCATAGAGTTCCTGTTCCTCTGCTAGAAATCCAGCTTTCTATGTGAGGAGTCCTTACCCTTTCAGGCTTTCATCATAGGCACGAAGGTCTTGTACTGTAGTTCAACTGGAAGTAAAAGTAAACAAGCATGAGGGCAAGCAGATAATAGACAATTCTGAGAAGACATTGCTGAATGAATTTGTCTGTGTTTATGTTGTGTATAAATAAGCTGAGAGAATAGAAGGGCACATCTGAGCAAAATTCACTTCAGAATAAGAGTTGGCAAATAAGTAACAAAGCTGTGGACATGAAAAATGGAAAAGTTTTCATTGAGGAGAAAAAGAGGCAGGATTATTTACTTTGAATCTCTCTGCTTGCTCATCATCCTAAAGATTTCAGAAATAATCCCTGCACTTCCCTCACACAGATAGACTCTCCCACCTGTCTCTCCCTTGCAACTCAAAGCAACACATTACATATTTCATCAAAAAGCAAATTCAATGTTTTTGGATAGTTTTTCATTGTTTTGTATGTCTTCTTGTCCTGCAGGGAAACTCTACTTCTTCCTGCATAAGGCATTCTGTAAAGTTTATTTGCTGCTATTGGGCAGCTATATTTCAGGCTTGTGGTTCTTCACAATTGCTTTTTTTAATCTTAAAGCCGTGTTGGATACCAAATGTGCATGTATTTGAAACAAAGTTACAAAACCATCAGAATATACCAAAGCAGGTGGTCTAAGCATCCCGTTACTTGTGCCTTTTGCATTATGTCAGTATTTTGCACCCAGACTAGGTCAACAGTGATTGCAAATTTTGACTATCTGAAGGGATTTTGGTGTGTTGTGTGACTGTGTTTGTGGTGGCAGTTCAATTCTTAATGTTGAATTCTAAAAACCAGACCTGCAATTGGCACTAGCACTCCTGTTGACAGAAGGTGGGATTTTCAAATCACCCTGGGTAAGTCTACAGTGGAGCTGGAGATGTAATCCTCAGCTCACGAAGACATGCCTGCTCTAGTTCTGATAGAGGTAGTATACTAAAAACAGCAGTGTAGCCATTGCTGCATGGGTGGACTAGCTGTCCCAAGTATAGTTCCCTCTGGAACCGTAGGAATGTACTTGTGGCCTCTCCCACTGCCTGTGCAAGACTGAATGGACATGGAGACAGAACATGAAGAAGGGAGAACTATCCTCTCACTCTCTTGAGGTGGTCTTGAGGTGGTCCTTTCTGGGTAAAGGTGGAGGCTCAGTGAGGTGCACTTTGGAAAAAAATTGCATTGCCACTACCTGTGAGTGTGTGTGTCTGTGATATAGTTGTATAAGCAGAAGACATCAATCCTGAGAGTTGTCAGACTGGCTCTTTTCTTGAATACTCAGTTAACTGTAAAAAAGAAAAATGCTGAAGTTACTCTGTGCCTTTCCATATGCCCTGTTACAGAGGCAAGGATACGATTATCCCTCTATGACCTTACACATCAGCTGCTGTGTTTGTTTTCCCCTAAAAGCTGGATAGTGTATTTAAATAACAAACTCATCTGCTAATTATGTACATACTAAGTGGTAAAACTTTGCCTCATCTAACTTAGAACAGGGAACTCTGCCCTCAGTTATACACCTCCAATTCCAATTCAGATCCCTTCCAGGAGTGACAGGGGTTCTGAAGTAAACAACAACATGCAGAGTTTTCCAAGTGACAATTAAAGAATGGCCTCTATAAGCTACTCTAATTAATAAAATATTTAGTAGATGTATTGAAAATCCAAGATTTGGTATTAAAATATTGTGTAAGGTTTAATATTCATGAGATCAGTTGAATAAGATCACTGGCTGGAGTAAGGTTTAATGATAGTAAAGTAGATCCAGTGGCTGGTTCTGCATCCTGGCCTGCCAACACCTCATTCCTCACCTGCAATTCTCCAGTGCTTCTCTGAAGCAGCTGGCTGAATAAGGGGCACCCCTACGGCACAGACAGACAATGGGCCTCAGTCATGTGATGATTTTGGATGTCAACAAATGGAGGATTGGAGGATGGGAAATAATTTTCTATAATTTCACTTTTATACTTGTAACATAAAGCAGGATTAAATTAGGGCTAACATAAGATTAAAAGAGTGCCTTCTTGAGGTATTTCATCAGTAATACAAGGACGATGTTCAGAGATGCTGAATTGCCACAACTTTCATTGGAGTGAATGGGATCTGCAGGTTCTCAGTATTTCTAAATATCAGGTCAGTTACATAGGTGCTAAATAAAATCATAGAATATCAAGGTTGGAAGGGACCTCAGGAGATCATCCAGTCCAACCTCCTGCTCAAAGCAGGACCAATCCCCAGACAGATTTTTGCCCCAGATCCCTAAATGGCCCCCTCAAGAATTGAACTCACGATCCTGGGTTTAGCAGGCTAATGCTCAAACCACTGCCCACTGCTGCCACTTCCCCAGTGGCAGGTATGGGACCCAGGTCCACCGCCTACTCTGGGTTTCATCCCAGGGACCCTACAACATGCAAACAAAGTATGTTCAGTCCCAAACTTTGCTACTTACTCTGTGGGCTGCTTCCTACCCTGTATCTCACAGACTCTCTTTTCCATCCTGCTCTCATTAGGATATGCCCTTCCTCCCCTGCGGGCCAGGCCCCTGTACTCTATCCATGAGTTCCCACCTTCCTTCTCTACTAAACAGAGGGTGACCACAAACTTCCTCCCAACAAATTTTGCTGCCGCCAGCTTCCTGGGTTTATACCAGCCCAGCTCATCTCTGCTCAGGTGAGCTTCCCTCTAATCAGTGCTATCCATGCAGCCTATATCTCCCTCTTTTGCTGCTAAATTGGCTGATTGGGCCTGCCTGGCCTAATTCAACCCTCTCAGAACCAGTGTGGGGAGTACACCCCACCACAGACCCCGGTCAAGATCAGAGCCCTGTTGTGCTAGGCACTACTGATATGTAACAGAAACAATCAATGGGATTTAGACTCCAAAGGGTTAACATCTCTTTTGAAAATGGGACTTGGGATCCTCAATCAGTTAGATGTTGCAACACTGAGCACAGCAATGCCAAAATACTTTTACAAATCTGGACCTTAGTGACCTGCCAAGGTGTATGCCAAGGCCAGGAGTAGAACCCAGATGATTTGATTCTCAGTGCAGGATTTTAACTGTAAGAGCATCCTTCTTCTTTCTGCTGTACACATCTATTTCAAAACGCAATGAGTATGGAGAGCACATCTAATTACCAGCATGTGATTAAATGTACATGCGGTTATCCTGATTTCATTGTGCTTTTGGTGTCTTTATTTCAAAATCTACTAAAATTCTCATTTTGAAATGAACATTCAAAAACAGGAACAGTATATTGTTTTTAAGTTGGATGGGTCCCAGTTGTTTTAGTACATTCCTTAATCAAATTGAGTATATCATGCCAACAAACATTGGGTTTTTTTGTTTGTTTTTTTTCAGAAAAAGTATGTGAAAATGCTTGCACAGGATGTTCATTTTTATGTTAACCTTTGCCATTGAAAACACATGGTATAAGGCTGAAGAAGCATTAATAAGGCTGTCTTATAGGATAGCTAATGTGATGGCAATTTTTAAAAAGGGCTCCAGGGTGATCCCGGCAATTACAGGCCAGTAAGCCTGACTTTAGTACTCGAAAAACTGGTTGAAACTATAATGAAGAGCAAAATTCTCAGACACAGAGATGAACATAACTTGTTGGGGTAGAGTCAACATGGTTTTTGTAAGGGGAAATCATTCCTCACCAATCTACTGGAATTCTTTGGAGGTCAACAAGAGGGAATCCAGTGGATATAGTGTACTTAGATTTTCAGAAGGTCTTTGAGAAGGTCCCTCACAAAAGGCTCTTAAGCATACTAAACTGTCATAGGATAAGAACAAAGGGTTGCTGATCCCTGGATAAGAGGGAATGTCCTTTCAAGAAATGGCAACTGGTTAAAAGATAGGAAACAAAGGGTAGGAATAAATGGTCAGTTTTCAGAGTGGAGAGATGTAAATAATGGTGTCCCCCAGGTGTCTGTACTGGGGCAAGTCCTATTCAACATATTCATAAATGGTCTGTAAAAAGAGGAGAACAGTGAGGTGGCAAAATCTGCAGATGATACAAACTACTGAAGCTAGGTAAATCCCAGGCAGACTGCAAAGAGGTACAAAAGGATCTTTCTAAACTGGATGAGTGGGCAACAAAATGGCAGATGAAATTCAGTGTTGATAAATGCAAAGTAATGCACATTGAAAAGCATAATCCTAACTATACATATAAAATGATGGGGTCTAAATTAGCTGTTACCACTCAAGAAAGAGATCTTGGAGTCATTGTGGATAGTTCTCTGAAAACATCCACTCAATGTGCAGCGGCAATCAAAAAAATGAACAGAATGTTTGGCATCATTAAGAAAGGGATAGATGAAAAGACAGAAAATATCATATTGCCTCTGTATAAATCCATGGTACACCCACACCTTGAATATTGCATGCAGATCTGATCGCCCCATTTCAAAAAAGATATATTGGACTTGGAAAAGTTTCAGAAAAGGGCAACAAAAATTATTAGAGGTATGGAAAGGCTGCCATACGAGGAGAGATTAATAAGACTGGGACTTTTCAGCTTGGAAAAGAGATGACTAAGGGGGATATGATAGAGATCTATAAAATCGGGACTGGTGTGAAGAAAGTAAATAAGGAAGTGTTATTTACTCCTCATAACACACAACCTAGGAGTCAGTAAATGAAATTAATAGGCAGCAGTTTTAAAACAAACAAAAGGAAATATTTCTTCACACAATGCACAGTCAACCTGTGGAACTCTTTGCCAGAGGATGTTGTGAAGGCGAAGATATAACAGGGTTCAAAAAAGAACTAGATAAATTCATGGAGGATAGGTCCATCAATCACTATTAGCCAGGATAGGCAGGGATGGTGTCCCTGGCCTCTGTTTACCAGAAGCTGGGAATGGGAAGGATCACTTGATAATTACCTGTACTATTCATTCCCTCTGGGACACCTGGCATTGTCCACTGTCAGAAAACAAGATATTGGGCTAGCTGGACCTTTGGTCTGACCCAGTATGTCCATTCTTATGTCATCATTCATGTTTTGCCTCTATTAAAAGTTCTGTGGAATGGAGCACAGATGCTAAGATCTGTTTTCTTTCAAATACTTACTATAACTAGTGCGTACTTTATGGTACAGAGCTTTACACAGTCATTTATCTGCCAATATATATAATCAGGAAGCTTACCATGTTATAAGCTCTGAAGACTAAAGTCTCTAAATTTTGCATTATGGTCTAAGCCCTGCATGGTTTCCTCGGTTTTAGAGTGAAGTTAAATCCAGTAGATCTCAGCTTGGGGGAAACCACCATTTCCTAGTGATCCTGCAGAAGGCCCTCTTCAGGGTTGGGACAGAATCAAGGACTAAGGAAATGCTTATTACAGACTGGAGTTCCTTCCCAACATTGGGGTCATTTGCAGACAGGCAGTCTATGGGAGGATGGCTATGGGGGCATGGGAGGGAATTCATGGGTTTGGTGGGGGGAAAACCCTCTATAATTTCTGAGGCAACATAATCTGCCCCCAAAAAATAATTAGGAGGAAACTCAGTATATCTACCCTCCTATCTGTGTTATTCCTCTGTCGGGGAACAAGGGTCCTTAAATTGTCCCTAAGTAATGTATGTTGCTCTTGTTAACATTAGTGGGAGTTAATTTAGAAGCATTTCACATGTATATTCTGCACAACACACTCTCATTGGATCATAAATTGGTAAATTCAGGACAAGAGTATAAGCTTTTTAAAAGATATGCAGTATCCATTACCTGCAGTTATTTCTGGTGATTTATGACTTTGGACCCTAGCTCTTTGTATGAGCATTTTGCAAGCTCATTCCTTCTTGAAAGAGGGGATTAACTATGTAGAATTGCAGAATTACCGACCAGTCCAGTTAATCCAGGAAAAGCAAAGGACAGAGTCCTAGAATGTATGGCTCTGATATTCTCATTGCTGTGATCTGCCAAGAATGGTCTCTAATGCACTGGCTCCTATTGGCAATCTCTGCCATTCTCTGAGTTTCAGTGACACTGCACTTAAGGCTTCATTCTAAATTATTGTTTTAAATTTGTAGTAAACTAGAAACCGAATATGTCTGAATAATTCCACCTCCCACCCTTTAGGATGCCATATCAGGTGAATGCCCAGTGGGGACGGGTGCTGACTGCTAAATGGATGATTAAAATAATCCCCTGAAGAGTGAATTCCTTCAAAATATCTCATTACTAGGTTCACAAATATTTCTATAGAAAAAAATGAAAATATCCCTTTCTCTACAGTCAGGGGCTAACTGTCCTTCTAACATGACAATTTAAGTTAATGTCCCAAGCATAACTGATTTTTCCTTCCAGTTATGCTTCAAGCTTCCTTGTTAATTAGCATATGCTTGAAAGAGCAACAGCTAATTATTTGAATATCTTTATGTGTTATGGCTTAAGGAAGATTTTGTTCTCCAGTTCTTTTTAAGTTCCCCTGTCATGATTACATATTCTTACTAAGTTATATGGGAGATGTGAGTAGAGATGCATGGCATTAGCTGATTTCTATTTATAAGTAACAAACAAACAAAACACATGTAAAGGACTGGGAACCTGCACTCATTGGTCCCATTGCAACATACGTACAGCTTTTAGGTACATGAGCAGTCCCAGCCAAGTTAATGGGACTACTCCAATGTTTAAAGTGAAGTGCAAAGTACTACACTTAGGAAGGAAAAATCAAATACAAAATGGGGTATAACTGGCTAGGCAACAGCGCGGCTGAAAAAGATCTGAGCATTACAGTGGATCACAAATTGAATATGCGTCACCAATGTGATACAGTTGTGAAAAAGGTAAATATTCTGGGATGTATTAATGGAAGTATCGTATGTAAGACATGGGAGGATAATTGTTCCACTGTACTCAGCACTAGTAAGGTTTTAGCTGGAGTACTGTGACTAATTTTACATACTGCACGTTAAGAAAGATGTGGACAAAGTGGAGAGAGTCCAGAGGAGAGCAACAAAAATGATAAAAGGGTTAGAAAAAAATAACCTATAAGGAATGGTTAAGAAAACTGCCTACATTTAATCTTGAGAAAAGAGGATGAAAGTGCTGTTGCAATACAAATAAATAAATAACAATGAATAGTTCAAAAACTCATTATTTTGCGTAGTTCTATCATCCATCTTTGGACTGCTAAAATATTAATTCTGCAAAAATGGAAAAGTCAATCTCCACAAATATTGATGCCCAGCTCACTGATATGGCTGACCTCACAGCTAAGTAACAACTGGCATCCTGCAGAAAAGGAATGCCTGAAAAATTCAAAGTAATTGGGGCTGACCTTTTAGTGGTCTGTGATTAACATGGACCCTGAAGATAGATATACCACTTGCCCTACCCTCCCTTTATACTAACCCTCTTTATTTACTTTGTGTATTATGGTGAATCTGGTATTTTTGTATATTTCTTGTATTTGGAAAAATTAATAAAAATTATAAGTAAAAAAACCCTTCACTCTTTCATACATAAACTTAAAACATTAGCAGCCAAGAAGTTATCACTTCCCACCCAGCAGTTAGGTAAACCCTCCTCCAGTAACTCTAATAAATACCTAGCAGGTAATTTCTGCTGCAATGAGTAATTTCTGAAATGAGTATCTTCAGCAGCAAATTTTCTGCGACAGTTACTGTAGGTGGACCGTATCAGTCTGCAAGTCCCATGTGGTCGCTTGCTATTTTTCAGCTTTCTTTCTGTTGCCTAGCAAGCCATTTTTATTAGTTTGATGTAATTCACTGAAACAAATCACTTATTATCTTCAAATGGTAAAACATGAGTAAAGGCTTACACCTGAAAATGAAAATATCCAGCCAACCAGAATGCCGCTGTGAGGTAGTCATCCTCATCTGCTGCTCTAGTCGTTGCACCGCCTGCCTTGAATCCCTTTATTAGCTACTCTTGCTTTGTCCACACCTCTGCTCATGCTTACATCTTTGTTACCATTTTATCTCAGTCCCCCCATCTATCAGCCCATGACTCCAACCTAACTGCTTTCTTTGAACTCCTTTGAACCCTATCCTAAGAGTGGGCATCCAGGGCTTCCCATTACATATGTGACTAATTTAAAATTGTTGTTTGTGTTTTGCAATAGATAACCTTAATTCTGGCATTTCTTACTTTTGTGTGCTTGCCTTTGCAGCCTTAATAAAGTTGATTTAACATGGGTATTTGGGTGTACTTTTGTCTAACTTGAGGATGGAAGTATAATTATCAAAAGACACATATGTCCAATGTTTACTTTCTATTTATCACAGTATCTTAACCAAATTTAAGCCATTAAATAATTACCTAAATCTTCAAGCTTTCAGCCTTTTATGAACAAATTGTTTAGGGATGAAAAATAAACCAAGTCCCAAATCCTAAAATTTACATTAGGTGAGCTATTTTTGAAGTCAGTGTGGCTCTGATGAGTTGGAAATTGCAGGATTGGGGCCAAAGTTTGTTAATGTTCAGCACCACTAATTGTATTGAGGAAAAAGGTTGTGTTAGAACTAAACTTAACAGGATAGAAACAAGGTACAAGCTCAGTGTAGCACAATGCCTAACAGGCCCTATTGGTTTATCTTGGTTGTACCAGTAGAGAGAGGCCAAGGACAGTGGTTATAGAGATTAAGAGTTCTGTGTATAGGACGCCAATAATATCAAATTTCAAATTTAGTTTTCACTGTCTGCTAAATTTAACTTTCTGCAACTATTTCCTTAGCGTTCAAAGGCTCCTAATTATGCTCCAGGTAATATACTCTAGAGTACATATTATTGTGTAACATGAAAAGAAAGTTCATCTTTGACATTTCCTTGAAAAGTTTTTTTTTTATGCGATGTGCTATCCTGAAGGGGTCTTCATGAAATTTTAAACTCTTTTGCCCTTACAGATAATCTGAAAAAGTCTACTGAGATCCACACAGCTCATGTACAGGGACGTGGAGCTACAGCTATGAAAATTAAACAACCAAAGAAATCAAAACAACCAGGTAATATTTCCTTTTGATTGAACAGCTTTACTTAAAAAGTGATAGACATTGGACAAAAGCAGACTTTTTTTTTAATCCACAAACTTTATGGTCCAGATCATCATCTGGTGTAAATTGGTTGACTTCAAAGGAGCTACACAGATCTAAACCAGCTGTGAATCTGATGATGATTCAGATAAATTAGATGCTGGATCCTAAACACTTCTGATTGTAGTTTTGCAAAATCAAATTCCAGTCAATGAGGTTTGGCATTCTGATGTAAAACCCAACCTCATCATCCCTCATCTAGTAAATGAATCAATTTAAAAGCATTTTTGTTTCAAACTCTTTTTTCCTTCCTGGGAGTTCGGAGCACATATTTTGAGTTGGTTGTGGTTGAACATCAGGACTAACATGGAGATTGTAAAATCCAGGCTTACACCTACACTTGTGCTTAGACAGTTTAATTCATTTTAAAAAATGCTTTTCAGTTTGCATCCTAAATACCTTGAGCTTAATGCATGATGTGATTTACATAAAATATTATAAAATAATTTTAAATAATAAAATAATTTTCATTGACATACATATAAATATCAGATAATAAGAGACATTTTTTAAAAGGGCCTAAATTATTTAGGAACACAAACTTCCTGAATGTCATTGAGATATGTGCTTTTAAATACCTTAGGCACTTTTGAAAATCTTCCCCGGGTGACAACGACGACAACAACAACAACAACAACAAAAATCCAACTGTAATTGAAGTCAAGACACGTTGTGAAACTCAAATTTAGAGTAAATGTGATAAGCTTTGTGAACGTTTTTAAAATTTATTTACACAGGGTAAAAGAATACCTCTGTTTTCTGTACAGTAGGATTGTTTATTTTGGTATCCAGAATAATTGATATTAGTTCTTGTAGATTTAAATATTAAAATCTAGTCACCTCTGAAATTGCTCTGTCCATGTTTATTGCTGCGTTATAGTATGGGAAGCTTACTGTATTATTTCAGCTGGGAGATAACTATCCTGCCCCTTCTCATGTTCCTCTTCTGAATGCAACACATACATGCATATATACTTGGGATCAATCTTGTATTGTTCTGGGGCTTGAGGTTGAAAAGTGAATAGCACACAGGGACTCTTCATCATGTGCAGGATCCTTCCTCGTGCACGATATGTGCTAGGTAGATGTACTCGACTAACATCATTCTATACACCACTTAGCCAAAAGCAGAATGATGTGCAGGTGGGTAACGTGTCCAATCTCCCAAGTCTATAAATCTTAATCATGAGGATGTTGCATAGGACGTCTGTAGAAATGAAATGTTTGAGTCTTAATTGTGTGCTTTAACCACTGCTACACAGGTGATCACTGGTAACTGGTGGATCACCATATTGCTTCTGCTCAGATGAGAGGCAAAGTGTTCCTCGTAGCTCACAAAGTGTTGGCTCTTCGTGTGCAGTCTAGAAAAATGACAAAAATCTTACTTAAGACCTCTGATAATTTGGAGCTGTGATGTTAATCAAAATCACTTCAAAGGCAACTATGTCTTTATTTAATAGACATAGTGACATAGCTATGAAACATGACTTTTTTTAAGTGATAAAATACATGAATAGCTTTTGTGTTCATATGGGATATTTACAATATGGTCACTGGAAATGTAAAATACATAATATCCAATTTTATTTTATATGATTTTATCATTCAAATTAACCCAGGACCTCATTAACAACTAGGGTCATGTGAATTGGTTCAGTTGCCTCAGAAGTCACAATCAGTTCTCAGCAGGAGCTGAACATAAGGCATTGTTGCCTACGCTGGCCATTTTATTATAAGTCCTGCAATATTTTGGTGGTGTTCTTAAAGCCCCAGCTGCTGCAGTCAAGAAGCCGCATGAAAATCTTTTAAAAAATAGTAAGTTTCTCATCCAGGAAGGATAAAAAGAACCCCCTAATTGTTTATTGTTAATAAACCTCATGATATTTGAATGCTTGGGGTTCACAACACTTGATAAAGCCTAATTCAAAATAGTAATCCTCTAAATATGGTGCTGGATGAGCTTTGCTATTTTGGAATTCAATATTTCACAGTGATGCTTATGTTTAATTCAAATGTTCTGAACCTGTACATTTTGGACCCAACTGTGTAATCCTTACTATGCTGATGAACAATTATTAAAGAAAATAGCTGCATTGTTACTGGAGCCAATGGGATTAATAATTTTAGGAAGTGCTCACCAATGAGTTCCAAAATTGGGCCCTCTGGCTTTTTCCAGTAAGTGGCTGCATGGCTCTCTCATCTTTTGGCTACAGAATATTGTTATTTTTTTGTTGATTTGCCAGTTAGCAGGAAAGTACTAACCAAAAGCAATTTATGTAAGAAGTAAACAGTGAAATGTTAAGTAAACAAAAATGTTTGTGAAAGTGCCAAGCTAAACTTAGCTTTGAAAATGATCTCGTAGTATGAAGAAATAAAGATGAGTATAATTGGCCTATGCACTACGAGGCAAGAAATGATACCAAATGATTAGCTGGAATTTTTCTTTCCTGAATGAACTCCCAAGTTCTTTGATGAACATAGCAGAGGAAATTACCACAAGTATCATTCAAAACCAACAGATGTCCAAGATCAGAGGTGATTCATTCTCATGTTGTTGAGGATATCATTTGTCACCAGTCATTCAGCTAGATATTCATCACCAAACTTCTTCACTGAAGTAAAGTTAGATAAATTGGATCAAGAAAACACTGGAAATGTTGTGTAATTGTGTCCCTGTTAGGGATTTTCTTTGTTGGCATGTATTGAGTGAGTGTGTGTGTGTGTGTATGCGTGCGCACGTGTGTCTGAATCTGGATGGAGGAAAATAAGGAGTAATTCTTATATAACATTTCCTTCCATAGTTCTCAAAGTTTTTTAAAGTGTGGGTAAGTATCATTGTCCTCATATTATAGAAGAGGAAACTAAAAGAAAATTAAATTGAAAATCTTGGATTGTGGAGCAAAGGCACATGTTCTGTCCACCTCAGTGAAACTGCTATAATCATTTAAGGATCATTTCCCTGGCTAGATTTCAAGGCCAGCCTTACCATATTTAAACTTGCACTGCCCTTAGTATTGTTGATCACTCTCTCCTTCTCTTCATCTTACTAGAGCTGCTTGAATATTTTCCAACAAAACTTGAGTAGCTGGAGCTGGGTCTCTAGAGTAGGGAGCCTGCCAGCCCCACAGTACTCCAGCAAGAGCCTGGCATCTGTTGGTAGGTAGGCTCCCCAATCCCCAGAAGACAGTCTGACAGCCCCCAGAACCCCAGCTGGAGCTAGATCTCTTGGCACTGGTAGGTTCCCTACTCCACCAGCCCTGGAATCTGGCTGCCTTGGAGTCCCAGCCAGGGACATTCTTCATGGAGAGGCTGCCCCAGAGCCATGGATGCTGAGAGCTGGTCCTAGGAGTTCCAGATTCCCAACTCTGTGGCAAGGACCTTGGAAATCCTGAGAGCCCCATCTCAGGCTAGAAGCCAAACAGCCCCAAGAGCCATTTTCAGAAGTGACTTTGGCACTTGGGCGTCTCCACTTTCGAGACTAAGGCTTCAAAGTGCCTCCTAAAATACTTTTGAAAATGAGACTTTGGCTCCTGAGTCACTTAGGTGTCTTTTGAAAATTTTACTCAATGACAGGTGGATAAAACCAAAATATGGCAATGTCAATTGTTATTTTTATGTGACATCTATTCTCTTGTTGGAAAAGGCCCTGAAAGGTGCTGATCAGAGTTAATGAAAAAGGGCTCTCTTTCCTTAGAGTAACAGTGTGAGGGGAGGAGAGTGTTGAACCTGAATGCACATTTTATGTTGCTCAGCCTCAAAGAACTCTTCTGGACCCTATTAACAAAATGCTGAGGTGGCCTGAGTCTCTTTTGAAATGAATAGATATAGTTTGGATGGGATTATTTTTTTGCCCAAATGACAGCAGAAATCAAGTTTATGTAACAAAGAAAAATAACGAGTCTCAGAGATAAACTATGAGATTTGAGAAGTGTCTATTTTTCACATAACAGGTCTGATATTAAAATCATAATTCACAAGGTACCCTTGGAACTGTGTTTTTACAGCTTAGTTTGCTCTTATAATCTCTCTGTCAACTGACTCCTACTAGATGTATATCTGATATCAAATACAGTCCTAAATTAAGATGAAAAATTCAGAGGTAAAATATTCAGTGTTGTCTGATGAAGAGACAAATCCGGGTCAAAATGAAGGAATGGGAAAAACAACTTAGATCCAGTGCCTTCTGACAAATACAAGCACTAGTCTGCTAACACAGCATGAAATCAGTGCTTTTGCTTTACGAGTCATGTTTGCCTTTAAAAATGGTCTTTAAGTTTGTTAAAAAATTTAAACTAAAATTAAGGCCGTTTTGCTTCTTTATGGGTCCATGAAGATTTGATTTCTCTGTCCCAATTGCTGGTGGTGAAAACTTTCATTCACTAACTTCTACCAGAACTGTCCTTCAAAGCCATAATATTTGAATGTGATTTCAGAAAACAATCTTTGCAAATAGACTACATTCACAATATTCTTACAATATGTATGGTTGCTATTTAGGATGTAGCCAATTCATGTTGAAAGTCAAAGAAAAAATTCTGAATGCGATATAGTAACTTTTCCTGTTAAGTGGGGTATCAAGTTAAAATTCAGATCAACTTCTCTTTAACTAAACTTATATGTTAAGAAAAGTACACCTAAAATACTTGAAAAGATGTACAAAGTCTAAAAACCAGTGACTGAAATTTCTACAGTCCAGAAACTACAACCATGACATTAAGTGGTGCCTTAGTGCACTAGTCCCACTGAAAGCAATGAGATTACTTGCAGAGGTAAGTCCCCAGTCCTGCATTATGAACTTGCATGGAAAAGCCCCAGTGAAATCAATGGGATTCTGCCCTCAGAATCTCAAGGCTTGGAGCTTAAGACACTACATGGTATTGAGAAGGCTCTGTCAGTAGCCCTAGACAATGTACAACTTTTGCGGAATCTTTTTTCTAAATAAATACATCCTCTTCTCACATGCACTGTGATGGATTTGACACAGGTATATTTAAGGTTAGATGGGCATTTTGGCTGGTACGATGAAGGGCACAAATATAAACCAAATCTAAACACAGGGATGAATTCTGTGCTGACTCAAACCCCATGTCAATCAATGGGGCAACAGAGGGTGTAAATCAGTGCAACATTTGGCCCAAGGACTTTCAGAACATTTTTCCTGAACATTTCAACAACAAACTATTTTTGCACAGATGCTATACACTGGAGAAAGCTATTTTTGAGGTGATTCATATCCTGATGTCAGGGCTGGTGCAAGGAAGTTTCGCGCCCTAGGCGAAACTTCCACCTTGCACCCCCCACCCAGCTAACCCTGCCCCCCCACGTCAGCTAACTCAGCCCCCCACCCGGGGATCCCCCCCGCAGCAGCTACCCCCCCCCCACCGTGATAGTTAACTCCTCTCCCCCCGACCCCCCACGGCAACTAACTCTGCCCAGGGAGAGTCCCCCTGTCCCCCCAGGGCAGCTAACCCTACCTGGGGAGACTTTCCCCCTCTCCCCCCTGCCACGGCAGCTAACCCTGCCTGGGGAGATCTACCCCTGCGGAAGCTAACTCTGCCTGGGTAGCCAGCCCCAGCTCACCTTGGCTCCGGCTCCTCCACTGAGCACACCGGTGCTGCTCTAATTCTCCTCCCCACCCAGGCTTGCGGCACTGATTGGAGGAGACAGAGTGGGGCTGTGTGCTCAGCGGAGGAGGCAGAGTGGAGGTAAGCTGGAGCAGGGAGCTGTTCCCCTGTGCACCCCCTCCCCCTTTACTGCGGGTAGCCCTCCCCGCATGCCCCCCCTCCCCCAGCTCACCTCCACTCCACCTCCTCTCCTGAGGGGACTTTTAGGCACCCCCAACCACTAGGCACCCTAGGTGGCTGCCTAGTTTGCTTAAATGGTTGCACCGGCCCTGCCTGATGTTCATAAATAATGTGATTATTTCTGCATTAAAATGTGAAACATTTCTACTGGGTCTAGAAGAAAAAATCCACAACATGGTGTACCTGTCCTAAAATATACTCATGGTTACATGAATCAGCAAACAAACATGATTACACTCTGATAGAGAGCACTCAATAATTAGTTTTACACAGTCATTTAAGGCCTTATTGTTGAAGTTGTTCATTGTCTAATGTAGTAGAGCTTCTTATCACTATGGTGGTGGCATTGTATTATATTATAGCTGCTGGTTTCACAGAGTGAATTGCTAGAATCTGGCCCTCACGGTTTCACATTTTGATTACTGTAATGTCTCCCTTTCTGGCCTCCCTAACAATCACAGTCCAGTTCATACAAAACATAGCAGCTAAGATCTTTTACCTTGTGCATCACCAGGGCCAGCTCCAGTCACCAGCTTATCAAGCAGGTGCTTGGGGTGGAAACTCCAGAGCTGGGTGGCACTTTCAGGTATTCAGTGGCAATTTCGCAGAGGGTCCCTTGCTCCCGCTCTGAGCGAAGGACCTCCAGCTGAATTGCTGCAGATTGCGATAGCAGCTTGCTTTTTTTTTTTCTGCTTGGGGCGGCAAAACCTCTGGAGCTGGCCCTGCGCATCACTCTGACCATATCTTTCCTGCCCCACCTTATGAATCTTCCATCTGACTCCCTGTTTTCCATCACAAGTTTAAATACCTTGTCTTCAAAGCCTTTTACAACATGTCCCCACTTTACTTTTATAGCCTTGGCTCTAACCATGTTTTCCCCCTCTGTTCAGTGAAGATCCTAGCCCTGAATGGCAATTAGTTTGCTATTCTCACAAATGTCTCCATTTTGCCCTCTACACATGGAACATCTCCCTCAGGTGATCCATAAGAATCATCTTGCTTCGTCTCATCTTCCAAATCCTTCTGACCCTCTTCTGTCCTAGGGGTACAAGATATCAACCAACTACAGATGAACTAGGATGAATAACAGTCAGGGATAGCTGATTGTACTTTCTTGTTTATCATCTATTATACTCTATGTTGCAACTTGTTTCTGATTAGATTGTAAGATCCCTGGGGCAGAGACAATGTATTCTTCTGTGTTTATACAGAATCTACCACCATATTGTCCTAAACCTACATGGGGCTATTAAGTGTTACCAAAATAAAAACAAATAGTGATATCAACATAATAATCTTCTCAAATAAGTGCTGTGATCATTATTATATGGGGGATGATGATTTTCTGTTAGGATTAGATGAAGGTTACAAAAAGTCAATTATTCATAAAGGCACATCGTCTCTTTTCTCAGAACAAGAGAATTTTTGCAGCCAAATCTTTGTAAACTGGCAGGGAAGTTGCTCAGGGCGTAAGAACTGACAGGCAGCTTGCAAACAGATGGGAGAGCCCTGCTCTTTATGAACTTTTGCCCTAGAAAATTAGAAAGAGAGAGGAAAAAAAGAAAGAGAAGAAATGCTCATTAGTGAGGTGAACATTTGGTCTAAATTACATTTTTCTTATTCAGTCACACATTTACAATGAGTTTTTAAAAATAAATTGAAATATTGCCAAATAGCCTAAAAAATTTTCAGATACAGGAAAACAGGTTTCTTGTAATTTTTTCATGAGGGTGATTTGAACACTTTTGCTTTTTGTGTGCTAGAAGATTGTGTGAACAAATTTTAAAATATATTTTTGTAGTTACAAGCATCTAAATGGTATGATGGTGGCCTAGAATTTGGGTGATGTCACAGATTGCATTTAAAAAATGTGAACAAAACTTTCCTCCCTGCAGGTTTAACCTCCAGTTTCGATTACAATTGGAAATTTATTTAAAAGAAATGCAAATTACCCATTGGGTAGGAAAGGCACGCGCTGCTTATTATCTTTACTCCAGTAGTATAACTCTGTGATTTAACTTCGTTATACTGGGAATTGTGATATTCTTAGAGTGTCTGGTCTTAATGTGTTCCCAATATAGCTGTAAGAGTTAAGAGCCATTGGGCCAAGCACTGTCCTCAATGATGCAATCTGGGATTTGTGGAGTTGCAAGGGTGTAATGAGGCATTAAAATGTTGCTTTAACTTTCTGAAGAGTTGCACAGGATTTAGCTATATACAATAACCCCCTCTAAAACCAGTGGGAGTCTTCTGACTCTGAGTTTCCAGTTCCAACCAAAGACCATCATGAGGGCCACCTCTGGTGATCCAGGTGAATGAAGAATTCTAACCCTAATAACATTGCTAATAGAGCCATAGGTAACAATGTATGTATATTACACTATTTTAAATATTTTTCTGGGTATGAAAAATATTTCTTCCTTCCTTCATACAGTATATAGGACTGTTCCTCATTGTATCACTATTTACTGTGTTAGCCCAAAGTTTTAATTCTTAGAACATGACTACATGTTTTATGCACTGGGTAGTTTGTTTTCTAATTCAATTTAGTTACATTGGTATGAATCCCTCAGTGGGTCCTCTAAAATTTGCACCAAACTTATATCGTTTTATTTTGGTTTGGTAATTTACTGAATTATTGTTGTAATTGTTGTTTGTGGGTTTCTAAAACTTTCATACACAAATCCCACTCCTTCTCTTTGTCCCATTGCCCCAGTCCTTAGCTCCATGCCATGGCATGTCCATTTGGCTGATGAACTAAGAAAAGGTTCCTCTCTTTGGAGGTTAGGAAAATCCCCCCAACATTGGACAAAGAGTTGCTGCACTTCCATGAAGGTTTGAGCATGCTTGCAACAGTTTTTTGATTTTTAAGTGGTTCAAAAAACCTACAGTAAACCTAGAAGATTCTTAGTGCAGGTTTTATATGCGTTTGTTTTCTGCATCCTGTTATTTAGTGCACAATGCAGAATAAACATTGGACTGTTTCGTATAAAGGGAATTGTCCCATTTACATGAGAAGAATCACAGTTTGCACTTTTGTCACCCGATTCATATAAAAAACAGCTTATAAATCTAATTAGATCTGAAATGTCTCCAAAAGTTAGTTGTGCAACAAATGTTGTCTCGGTAATATTATTTATTATCTTGTGTTTTCTCTCTTCTTAAATAGCCTTTATTGCTTAGCAGGTTGCAACTTACTACTAGCAAGAATGCATTATTCAAACCTTTCGCTGTGCCACAGCAAGTGGCAGCTTGTCATGTTTTTAATTGTCTCCCTTGAACTCCACAGATACGATTCCTCCAACCATAACAAATTGCCCATGAGACATCACCATAACCACTGAGACTGATCCAGTACAGGTCAGCTGGGAACAACCTGAAATTAGCTACAACAGTGGGGTGTTTACTTCAGTAGCTTCAATATCCAGAGGCTCCTGTTTCCGGTATGGAACTCATCAAGTGCAATACACCGCCCATGATGAAGCAGGAAATGAAGCCTCCTGCCAGTTTAAAGTTACCATCAAAAGTAAGTGCTATTCTTGACTGAAGTTTAAGAAAGAAAAACAATCAGGATCCTGAAAACTTATGAACCAGATTTACGAATTAGAAGTAGAGCTGTTTGCTTTAATGCTACCTCTTTGGCAGTAATATTTCCTGTAAACAGTTGGATGTTCACCAAACCATGAATATTTTGCTGTTCATGTCATATACCAAGTGATATGATTATATCAGGTGTAATAAGAATTGCATCTTTCAAGTATGTTTTGTGGCCAGTGGGCCAGATCCTCCACAGGCCTCAATTGATATGTCTTCATTAACACCAGGAAACAGTTGTGGTAACTGTGGAGTAACTGTTGGAAAATCTTTTTAATGACAACCACTGTTTGCCTGAGATGTGAGCTAGAGTTAAGAAGTAGTCAGCCAAGGACTGAAATATTCAGAAAGCACTTGTTGTCTGACACTGATTCCCTGCAGCACTGATTTCCAAAAATGGTGCTTTCCAAAATGAAGTTAAAACTGGTTACAGTCTTCCTGCTACTCCTCTATACCCATTAATAATGCCTTGTCTACACACACCAACTGTACTAATTTTAGCTGAACTGTTTTAGAAACTGATGTACTTAAGTCAGTGCAGTCACCATTGTGTGGACAATCTTAAATTGGTTTGAGTGCCTTACATTGATTTAAGCTAAATTAATATAAGGCTTTCTCAATCGATTAAGATTGTCCCCACAAGGGGGTTGCACCCCCTTTACTATATCAGTTTCTAATAATTTAGTTAAATTAGCTCAATTTTTATGTGTAGAAAAGTCCTGGCATTTGAAAGATCCCAATGAAGATCAATGGCAAATGGATATACCAGTTCTTTAGTCAGTAGGGTTTGGATTAAAAAAAAAAAAAGAGGACTTCTCTGAAATTAGCCAGGTTGTTTCTTTAGGTCTCATTTTAATTAAACTGCTCTATTTTAAGCGGAAAGATTTTTTGCAATATTTGATTAACATTTTTAAATGAAAAGGAAAATGCAAGTGATACTTGAGTTAAGCCACAGTGCTGACAACTTGATTATTAGAGGTGGAAGAAAGAAGAAATAGAAAATTACTTTTCTTATTTGGGATCTCCTAGAAGTCATAATATAACAGCAAGATCCATCAATGTGGTGAGAGAAAGCATTGAAGACATTTACTGAATATCTGTGTTTTGCAATGATGTGAACAGTTTCACTGTACAAAACCCCACAATCATGTGTGTCATTTCTGCTGTGACTACATTAAGGAATTTTTGTAAAACTTTCCTCACCAGAGACCAAATGCAGAACAGGCTTTGACAGGCTTAATTAAGGTGATTAAATACTAGCAATTGCTGGAACCTCATGGCTGGTGCTGGCACCAATGAGGATTCTGTTGTTAAATCTCCCAATGTGGGCACATATTACTGAAGTGTATTGTATAGTGCTATTATTCCTTTGCCATATTTTTAATATAAAAATAACATTCATAGAAGAACACTCCCTTTTCCTTAAATATTCCATACCTTACCTTTTCTTTCCATTTTTTTCCTTTCACTATGGGATCTTCCCCATCTTCCATATAGCTACAGCTTGTACAATATCTGTAGAATTTGATGAGACAGTTAAATACAGAATGCAACACTTACCCCACAAATTGCAGTAGGTGATGGATGCAAAAAATACATTAACTTTTGGAGGATTTAGTTTTCACAAGAAAACTGAAGCAGTTTAAATTATGGTCTAATACTATACTCAATAGTGATTTACTTAAACTGGTGCAAAAGACTGTGTGGACGTTCTTATTTCAGTTTACACTATGTTTATTTTGGATTATTTTATTTTGGATTAGGAATTTAGTTTAAACTAAATTGAAATAAGCCACTTTTAAACTGAAGAGGCTCTACACAGGGGTTTGCATTGTTTTAACTAAATGGATTTATAAACCAATCTAAGTTGAACTAGAGCAACTTTGTTGAGTAGACAAGGCCTAAATTAGGGCAGGTGGAACAAATTCCATTAAATAAGAATGACCATTTTTAAGTTTTAAAAAGTTTTCATGTCCCTGCTCATTTGGCTTCAGGCAAATGCAGCAGCGCTGAAAATTCCTGGGAGAGGCCAGTTTCATGCTATTTATACATGTCCTTTTTACAGTCAGGTTTTAAATACCACAGGCCTAGTCCTCCTCCCCACCCTTGGTATTTTAAGTACTTAATGCTTTCAGCTAAAATCAAAAAGTGCAAAGCAATGTTAAAAAGAGGAAAACTGACTTTTCTTCAAACCTCAGAGAGACAAGGTGAGTGAGGTATCTTTTTTGGGCCAACTTCTGTTGGTGAAAAACTCAGAAAAAGGCTCAAGTTTGGTTTGGGTAAGTTTCAGATGAAGGCTGTTTTCGGTTTAAATTTTATTTGAACCAGTTCACAATTTCTACCAGTATTATTCTCCTGCAAAATCCGGTGTCGTACTGTGCACATACATGACAGCTGTCTGAGGGGAAAGCGTGGCATTAGTTCATTTATAAAGGTGTTTGTTTAGCTACCTCTTGCAAAGAGCAACTGCAAGAACTAAAGTTGTAACTATGCTGAAGTTGGGCAGGATCCCAGTTCTTTTGGGGGGAAATAAAATTAAAAGCAAAGGTTCAAGATATTTTTGATGAGATAACTGACAATTGTGTTTACGAGTTTTTATTTTCCCACAAATTTCAAAACAGAATAATACATTTATGACGTTTTTAGCTGGACTCTCTTCTGCTATTTAGTAGAGCATTAATAACACATATTGTTGTACCATGATAACACCAGCTCTGTCCAGCCAAGCAGCCTAGATTATTCAAGATGTCATATTTATTTATTTAAAAAAAATACTTTGGCTGTTTATCAGGAAGTGACTTCAATGAGGAAGCACAGTAATTCAATTATCAAACACTCCTCTCTATCGACTAAATACACATGAGCAGAATGTAAGAAAAATATCTATTTACAATTACTCATCTTGTATAGGTCATTATGGTGACATGGGGCCTGATCATCCCCTCTTGTAAACAGGGAGGTGGCTTTGTAGGGATTGTAGAGGGAAATGGAAAATTCCATGAACATCTATAAAGTGATCAGTCTATTGTGTGGAACAAGCCGTGGTTCTGCTTCCAGGGCTATTAGCTGGGAAGAGCTGTGCCTCCATATAGTCTTGGGACCTTTGCCCCTTCTGCTCCTGGGAAGCTTGGTTCAACTGGAGACAAACTATCAGGGGATCCTCAGGTTACTGTGGAGGGGATCAGCTATATGGAAAGAAAATGGAAGAGAAGGAAGGTGAGGGAGACAGGTCAGGGGAGAAGAGGGTAAAGAGAGAAAGGTGTGGAGTGAAGTTAAGGTGAAAAGACTTGGGATAGGGGAGTGGCGAGGGAGGGATTGGAGCACAGGGCCAAGAAAGACAGAACTTTGTACACATTTGATTGAAATGGCCAACTGTGGAAAAGGTCCCTGCTTTGGCTGCTTCTGCTCTAAATGTCTGGAATCTCTGGCTGGCTCATGGTGGCTCCAGAATGTGTGGGATCCCTTCTGCACAGTTTTGACTGGGGGGGAATGGTGCCCTGGCTGGGTCTCATATACTTCCACCCCACCAGTGCAGCAATCCCTGCTTTGGCTGCTAGTGGCTCTACTGGCTGGAGTCTCTGGCTGGCTTCTTTTTATGGTTTTCCTCAAGGCCACAGGTCTGAGACACCACATGGATCCTAGCGAGCCTAGAGAAGGGGATAGGGGGGAGGCTTCCTCTACACTGTTCTGGGTCCTGTGTTCTAGTTGTAATAAATGCTCTAGAATTTTTTGAATAATAAGAACATGTCACATTTGTAGAATAATTTATATTCAAAGATATCAAAGTGCTTTACAAAGATGGGTAGGTGTCATTATGCCCATTTTACAGAAGTCTAAAGTAAGGAGACCTGTGACAGAGTCAGGAACTGTGTGCCTGCCTGGTCTTTAACCAACATATTACATTTTTTGGTCTAACTCTGCAATCAAGGTTGGTATTCTCTGGGTATGTCTACATTACGGGATTATTCCAATTTTACAGAAACCGGTTTTTAAAAACAGATTGTATAAAGTCGAGTGCATGCGGCCGCACTAAGCACATTAATTCGGCGGTGTGTTCCATGTACCGAGGCTAGTGTTGATTTCCAGAGCATTGCACTGTGGGTAAGCTATCCCATAGCTATCCCATAGTTCCTGCAGTCTCCCCCACTGTCATAACCTAGTCCCAGATTTGGACCTTAGCGTCCAAAATGTGGGGGTTAGCATGAAAACCTCCAAGCTTAGTTACCAGCTTGGACCTGGTAAAGCTGCCACCACCCAAAAAATTAGTGTTTTGGGGCACTCTGGTCCCCCCAAAAACCTTCCCTGGGGACCCCAAGTCCCAAATCCCTTGAGTCTCACAACAAAGGGAAATAAACCTTTTCCCTTCCCCCCTCCAGGTGTTCCTGGAGAGATACACAGAAACAAGCTCCGTGAATCTAAACAGAGGGATTCCACCCTCCCCGTTTCCAGCCTTGGAAACCAGAAGTACCGAGAGCTAATCTCTCTTCCCCCCTCACCCAGAGGGAATGCAAAGTCAGGCTAGTAAATCTAACACACACAGATTTCCCCCTGACTTCTTCCTCCCACCAATTCCCTGGTGAGCACAGACTCAATGCCCTGGAGTTCCCCACTAAAGAAAAACTCCAACAGGTCTTAAAAAGAAAGCTTTATATAAAAAGAAGAAAAAATACATAAAAATGGTCTCTCTGTATTAAGGTGACAAATACAGGGTCAATTGCTTAAAAGAAATATGAATAAACAGCCTTATTCAAAAGAATACAATTTAACACATTCCAGCAACTACATACATGTAAATACAAAAAAAAACAAACCTATCTTTGTACTCACAACTTGGAAACAGAAGATTAGAAAGCAGGAAATAGAAAAATCCTTCCCATAGCCGAGAGGGACAGATTCAAGACCAGAACAAAGGATTCACACACAAACTTCCCTCCAACCAGACCTGAAAAAGTCTGGTTTCCTGATTGGTCCTCTGGTCAGGTGTTTCAGGTTACTTTTTTTCAGGTGAAAGAGACATTAACTCTTATCTATCTGTTTATGACACCCACCCATTGGAATTCTGGGTTGAGATCCCAGTGACTGCTGGGGCAAAAAACATTGTCACAGGTGGTTCTGGGTACAGCCTCACCCCTCTCTCCGTGCAAGTAGCAGACAACAATTTCACGCCTTTTTTCCTGGGTGAACTTTGCAGATGCCATAGCACGGCAAGGATGGAGCCTGCTCAGCTCAAGACAGCAATCATAGACTTTGTAAACACCTCACACATTCTCGTGCAGTTTATGCTGAACCAGGACCTGCAAAACCAGGCAAGGAGGAGGCGGCTACAAGAGTGATGAGGACATAGACACAGAATTCTCTCAAACTGCGGGCCCCTGTGCTTTGGAGATCATGCTGGTAATGGGGCAGGTTCTAGTCATTGAATGCCGATTTTGGGCCCGGGAAACAAGCACAGACTGGTGGGACTGCATAGTGTTGCAGGTGTGGGACGATTCCCAGTGGCTGCTAAACTTTCGCATGCGTAAGGGCACTTTCATGGAACTTTGTGACTTGCTTTCCCCTGCCCTGAAATGCCAGAATACCAAGATGAGAGCAGCCCTCACACTGGAGAAGCGAGTGGCAATAGCCCTCTGGAAGCTTGCAACGCCAGACAGCTACCGGTCAGTCGGGAATCAATTTGGAGTGGGCAAATCTACTGTGGGGGCTGCTGTGATGCAAGTAGCCAACGCAATCATTAAGCTGCTGCTACAAAAGGTTGTGACTCTGGGAAATGTGCAGGTCATAGTGGATGGCTTTCTGCAATGGGATTCCCTAACTCTGGTGGGGTGATAGATGGAACGTATATCCCTATCTTGGCACCGGAGCACCAGGGCACCCAGTACATAAACTGCAGGGGGTACTTTTCAATGGTGCTGCAAGCACTGGTGGATCACAAGGGACGTTTCACCAACATCCACATGGGATGGCCGGGAAGGGTTCATGACGCTCGCGTCTTCAGGAACACTACTCTGTTTAAACGACTGCAGCAAGGGAATTACTTCCCAGACCAGAAATTAACAGTTGGGGATGTTGAAATGCCTACCCCTTGATGCGATGGCTCATGAAGCCATACACAGGCAGCCTGGACAGTAGTCAGGAGTTGTTCAACTACAGGCTGAGCAAGTGCAGAATGGTGGTAGAATGTACATTTGGCCGTTTAAAGGCGCACTGGTGCACATTACTGACTCACTCAGACCTCAGCCAAACCAATGTCCCCTTTGTTATTGCTGCTTGCTGTGTGCTCCACAATCTCTGTGAGAGTAAGGGGGAGACCTTTATGGCGGGGTGGGAGGCTGAGGCAAATCAGCTGGCTGCTGATTACGTGCAGCCAGACACCAAGGCAATTAGAAGAGCACACCAGGAAGCGGTGGGCATCAGAGAAGCTTTGAAAACAAGTTTCATCACGGGCCAGGGTATGGTGTGACTGTTGTGTTTGTTTCTCCTTGAGGAACCCCTCCTCACCTTTATTGACTCATTCCCTGTAAGTCACCCACCCTCCCCCTTCGATTATCGCTTGCTTCCTAAGGAAATAAAATCACTCTCATTTAAAAATCATGTATTCTTTATTAATTAATTATAAAAACAGGGAGAGAACTGACAAGGTAGCCCAGTTGGGGTTTGGGAGGAGGATAGGAGGGAAGGAAAAGACCACTAAAAAAATTTCAAAATGAAGATAGCCTTTTGGTTGGGCTGTCCACTGGGGTGGAATGGTCGGGTGCACGGAGCCTCTCCCTACGTGTTATTAGTCGTCTGGTGGGTGAGGAGGCTATGGAACATGGTGAGGGAGGAGAGTGGTTATACAGGGGCTGCAGCGGCACTCTGTGATCCTGTTGCTGTTCCTGAAGCTCCACCAGATGCTGGAGCATGTCAGTTTGATCACACAGCAGCCGCAGAGTTGCATCCCACCACCGCTGATCTTCCTGCCGACACCTTTGATCTTCCTGCCCCCACCTCTCATCTCGAGCATCTCTCCTCTCCTCACATTCATCCCTCCTGTTCTCACATTGGTCCCTCCTGTCCTCAAGTCACTGGCATCTTTCCTGTACTTTGATACCATGTCCTTCCGCTCATTCAGATGAGCTCTTTCATTGCGGGTCAGTTCCATGATTTCCGAGAACATTTCATCTTGCGTCTTTTTTTTCCGCTGCCTTATCTGAGATAGCCTTTGGGATGGAGGAGGGAGACTTGAAAAATTTGCAGCTGCAGGAGGGAGGGAAAAAAAGGGAGAGAAGTATTTAGAAAGATACATTTTACAGGACAATGCTTATACTCTTTCACGGTGAACAACACTATTCACTTTACATAGCACATGTGATCTCACTACAAGGTCGCATTTTGCATCTTAATATTGAGTGCCTGTGGTTTTGGTGTTAGAGATTACAGACGCAGATCCGGGCATCAGAATTCGGCTTGCATGTGGCCATGGTAAGTCATTGTCTTTCGGCTTCTGCAGCCTTCATATATCCAACACCCTCCTTTCCCAAATAGCAAGTAAAGCCCGTTGAGTGCTGCTTCTTTTCTGTTAAGGTGCAGCACCAGAACCACCCCCATCCAATTCTCTGGGATGATCGCTTTACCCCTCCCTCCTACTGCGTGGCTGGTATCATGGAAGATCGCTGCTAGCCACCCTCCCCCCCACCACATGGCTGGTAGCAGGGAAGATCCCAGCTAGCCAAACGCGAAAAAGCTCAGCGCCAATCACCCCCCCCCCCCCGCCCAACTCCCTCTGCTTGGCTAAATGCAGGGAAGGATTTCTTTTAAGCCACAGGCAAACAGCCCAATCATATCTGTCCCCTTAATTAAATTCCCGTATTTCAACCAGGTTACCATGAATGATATCACTCTTCTGAGGATAACACAGCGAGATAAAGAATGGATGTTGCTTGAATGCCAGCAAACACTGGGACCATACGCAGCTAGGCTTTGTCATGCAATGATACCAGATTATTTGCTACATGCATGGCATGGTCAAGTGTCCTACCATGGAGGACGGAAAAAGGCTGCCTTGCCTAGAAACCTTCTGCAAAGGCTTTTGGAGTACCTCCAGGAGAGCTTCATGGAGATGTCCCTGGAGGATTTCCGCTCCATCCCCAGACATGTTAACAGACTTTTCCAGTAACTGTACTGGCCACGAATGCATTCCAAGTCCTCAGGGCAAATTGATCATTAAAAAATGCTTGCTTTTAAACCATGTTTTATATTTACAAAGGTACACTCACCAGAGGTCCCTTCCATGGCTTCATTGTCTGGGCTAGTGGCTTGGGAAGGCTGGGAGGGTACTTCTGTCAGGCTGAGAAAAAGTTCCTGGCTGTTGAGGAGAACGGAGTGCTGTGTGCTCTCTGCAAGCTCATCCTCCTCTTCCTCCTTCTCATCTTCCCCATCCGCAGAATCCTCAGGCAAGGCTAAGATTATCCCCACCTCGGAATCCAAGGACAGGGGTGGGGTAGTGGTGGTGGACCCCCCTAGAATTGCATGCAGCTCAGCGTAGAAGCGGCATGTTTTTGGCTCTGCCCCGGACCTTCCGTTTCCTTCTTTGGTTTTCTGGTAGGCTTGTCTGAGCTCCTTAACTTTCACACGGCACTGTACTGAGTCACTGGTGTGGCCTCTCTCCATCCTGGCCTTCGAAATTTTTTCAAATGTTTTTTCATTTTGTCTTTTGGAACGGAGTTCTGTTAGCACGGAATCCTCTCCCCATATAGCGATCAGATCCAATACCTCCTGTGCAATCCATGCTGGAGATCTTTTTCGATTCTCAGACTGCATAGTTACCTGTGCTGATGAGCTCTGCGTGGTCACCTGTGCTGATCAGCCCTCCTTGCTGGACAAACAGGAAATGACACTCAAAAGTTTGTGGGGCTTTTCCTGTCTACCTGGCCAGTGCATCCAACTCCAGATTGCTGTCCAGAGTGGTCACAATGGTGCACTGTGGGATAGCTCCTGGAGGCCAATACCGTTGATTTGCGGCCACACTAACCCTATTCCGAAATGGCAATACCGATTTGAGCTCTACTCCTCTCGTCGGGGAGGAGTACAGATATTGATATTAAGAGCCCTTTGTATTGATATAAAGGGCTTTGTTGTGTGGACAGGTGCAGGGTTAATTCAGTTTAATGCTGCTAAATTCGGTATAAACCCATAGTGTAGGCCAGGCCTCTCTCTCAGTGTAACGGCTTGTTGTTTAGTGATGTGTCAGATAGGTATGTGTATATAGTGCAGAGCTATTTATAAAGTACTGTGGGATGTGAAAGATGCTGAAAGCATGTTTTATTTTATTCAGAAGAAGAATGCAACTGGTAGGTTAGCGTTAGTGCGGATCGAAATTTGTCCAATTTTATATATGTAACACAGTGTAAATAGTACTATTTTTCCTGTCAGCCCTAGCTGGCATATATAACCATGATTCCTTTCTTTCAGCACATACTCCAACCATGAAACATTCCTAGGGGAATGGTTCCTCAGGAATGTGTAAACCAGAGCAAACATTGTGCTCTGGAAGGCAGCCTCCTCTTGTGTCACTGTAAACAAGAGGGGTTGAAATACTATAGTTGACTAAAAGGTTGTGCACCATGTATTAAGTAAAATTCACTGAGCAAAAGTGTTCAAGCTATATAGCATGCATTTATTGTTTTAAGAATTTCTTTTAATAGGGGAGGGACTCTCTGGAGAAGGGGTAGACAGACCCAGATCAAGTGGTGTTAATTAAATACTTTAGTGGACCTACACTTAAGTGGGGACAATATACATTGTCTCTCCTGATGAGGAGTTGACAGTATCCATTGTCTCAAAGGCAATAACTCCTTTGAAATGCAAGAATTTAGAGTGAGAGATTGCTTTGAAGTTTCATTAGCTCCCTTTTGCTTAAGTCCTAGATGGCAGACCTAGCATCATCAACACAGTGTTGATTCAGCAAAGAATCCTGTGGCACCTTATAGACTAACGGAAGTTTTGGAGCATGACATGCATCTGAAGAAGTGGGTATTCACCCACGAAAGCTCATGCTCCAAAATGTCTGTTAGTCTATAAGGTGCCACAGGATTCTTTGCTGCTTTTACAGATCCAGACTAACACGGCTACCACTCTGATACTTGACAGTGTTGATTGACACCTGTATTGTGACTGCATGTAGTGATTCTGCATTACAGTCATATGGTCATCGCAAAGGATATAATGTGTTTGAATAGAGTTAAAAACATCTTCCCAGGGACATTTGGGGGATGGCTTAAGAGCAGAAATGGAGAAAGTGACTGGTCAGAGAGAGGCACTGAACTTAGAGGAGTTTGCTGGAGATAGAAAGGGCCATGTTACACATGTGAGTTAGAGAGCTAGCCCCTCAAATCAGTTTAGCTTCATTATTTATGCCAGTTTACTCTGGTTGAGGATTTGGCCCATCAGCTGTATTTTGCTTTTGTCATCTGGTATCACTGTTCATGAGTGTGCACAACTAAAGGAGCCTATAAATATCCTGTCTGGTTCAAGTCATTGCTCTCCCACCCAAGAAAACTAGATTCACAGCTAATCAAATACCAGGGAGCTAATTTTGCAAAAAAATACAATTTGTTTCCATTTTGTAGGATTCAGATCAGAGCTTTCTTTCTTTCTTTCTTTCTTATTTGAGTTTTGATTTTAATAATTTTGAATTTGCATGTTTTTTCCCTTCTCCACCACCCCATTTTTTTGCTACTGAATGCTATAAAAAAATGATGCCCCAGGCTTTTTCCACTGTTACATTTTTTTCTTTTGCTACATTGTACCCTTTTTCAACTTTGGAAAAATTACAAAATGACAAAAGAAAAATGAAAAAGTAAAGGAAAAGCAAACATATCCCAGGCAGAATTCATTCTGCTGCACACAGTGGAACAAACAAGAAAACTGAATATCTGACATTTTAAATTTCTTAATTTTAATATTTTCAGTTTCATTTCCAGTAAAAGTTGAAAGAAAAAAAAAGATGACTCCATGAAGGTGCTTTGTTTTGAAAAATGGAAAAGTTTAATTAAAAAAAAGTTTTGAACAATACAATTTCAGAGGGTTCTAGAAATAACCCATTCTGAGCATCTCAGATGTCCTAAGCACTTGGAAATGGTATCATTCAGTAAAGAACTTAACGGTTTTAAAAAAAGTTACAAGCATGTATTTGTTTGAGGGCATTTTACTTACTGTATTTCTACTACAGTGATATGAATGGACTTGATACTTTAATACTTGATACTTTAATATTTTTTATGTTACTCTTAGAGCCAGATCTTTCGTGCACTGCCCAACCTCCCACTGATGGGTCTTTGGCTTGTGGAACGTTATCTTATCCTGGCAGTGGAAAGAACAAATGGCAGCTTTGTGTACCATTCTGCATGAAGAGCACTGATTTCCATTGGAAAGCAGGGTCACTGTTTTTCTGCCAGCCGTCTCAATCTGGGACAAGTTGGTTTCATTTGGATGAAGCCTGGCAAATGACAAAGGCTCACATGCCAGAGACTTGCACAGGTGAGCAGGCTTGAATATTTCAGTGGATTAGCTTTCTTAAAGACTCTTGCTGACTGAAAGTTTATTGATTTACACATTCAGCTGCTGTTAGAGTTTGTCATGTTTGTATAAGACAACGTGAAGATATGGATTCCAATTATGATATGAATTGAGAAAAGAATGTTTTGTTTCTCCATCTTCAGCTACAGTGTGTTGGTTCTCTGGGCAACATTCTGATGTCAGTTTCAGAGTAGTGCAGTGGAGTAACAGTGGTGTACATCTAGACTAACTAAGAGCAGAAGTTGTCCTGAGAATTTATCCACTTTGCTTCTCCTGCAAAGTCTGATCATAATCAATTATTGTGTATGAATAATGGATTTTCTCTCTTTTGACAGCCTTCCTAAGAGGCTTGAAAATAAACTCTCTCACTACACATTTTGTCTGTTTCCTTTTAGCAAATCTTTATTTCTCTTTCCCTCCCCATGATTCTAATAACACAAGCCAGTAATGGTTTAGCATTGCTTATTACCATGATTATTCACTAGCATCATGTATAGTTTCAGGAGTTGAACAGTGACAAATAGTGTGTGTGGGTATTTTTGTTGATTTTAGAATCTGAAGGCAATTTCTCAGCATATTAATATTTTTAAGGTAAGACAAATGTCCGGCTAATACTAAATTGTTGAATGAAGATCCTTTAACTCTTGACTTAGAGGTCTTCCAAAATACTCCCTGAGACTTGCAAGCCTAATGCTATTCTCTCACCTCCCCATCACTACAGAAGGAAGATGTACCGCAGTGCTTGTCTATGTTTGGAATTTTACCAAAATAGCCATTCTGGAATAATTATTTAAAATTTTAATTTATAAGTCCTAAATGGATTAAGTTAAATCAGGAAAGGGCAGTCTTATTCCAGAATAAGAGTGTCCACTTGTAAAGTTATACTGGAACAGCTATTTTGGTAAATTTCCCAGTGTAGACAAGCCCTTACTGATGAGTACTCTACTGGCCATTTTTATTGGATGCTTTTCAAATAAAAATTGAAAGAGAACATAATTTCTTAAACAGATCCAAGAAGGACTCCAAGGAGGCATGAGAACCACATATTTAAGGAAACAGGGCCAGATGGAATAGCAGCATAGAGTGTTGTCTGCATTAGCTTCTGAAAAGGATGCAGAGCAGTCCCATACCGTCTCTGCACTAACTGGAAAAATTGCAAGAAATAAACTTTCCAAGGGTGGTATCATAACTACTTACCCTGAGTTCTTCAGCGGACCTGCCTGAGGCACTGTGCATTCTGGAACTCTTGCTTGACTGGTGCAGCTCTGTACTACCCCCAGTAGAGGCTTTCGTGGCTTTTGGGGATAAAACTGAGGTATCTTGTTGGGGATTGGTGACATCACAGGCAATTAATCTAATCTGCAGATGGATTAATTTTGAATATTAAAACATAGTTTTATGATTTGAATGGGGCGTATAGATGGAGACAGGATCTAACAGAGGTATCTCCAGTCATCTGTTTATGGTAAGCAATTGCAGATGACACAGAAAGCATGGCCAGTTTCTTTCTGAAAGCTCGAACCAAGAGTGTGGAACAAGATCTTTTTTTGCATAGAGCAAACACTGAAAGTTTGTGATGTATTACCAGAAGTGGCAGTGTGCTACTCAGGTTGTAAATTTGTTACTGTCGGGTTATATATGATAAACTGAAAACATGACAAATAGCTACTTTTTTATTTGAGCTAGAGTCTTACACATGAAACCAAAATGACATTTTTACCTCTCATTCAAGTATTGAGCAGTATATTTATGCTTTTGATATATCACTCGTGCTGCTTTGTGTTGTGGCCTTGTGTTTAAGAGAAAAATTGGTAATGTGATACATTTGTGCTTGCTAGGACTCTACTCTCTATTATATGAAAATTGTTTAGCACTTTTGTGCATCATGGCACCATTTTGGGCATATCCTTATTAACTAACCTCATGTTATATGAACTATTATCAGTCAGGCGTCGTACGGGGTCCAGAAAAGGACATTCACTATAGTACTATGAGGGTGACTGCAATGAACAGGCCATGAAAAAACAAATCCTAGCAACTGTGGAACACATTGTAGCCAAAGATCCCTCTGTTGTTTCCCAGTGCACCAGGTACCCAAACACCTGTGGCGATTTCAGAATTTCAGATCGTTCTGTTCATTGTGGGCCTGGAAACAACCAAAGAGGTAAGAAATTGTCTTTTCAGAACATTGTTAATGTCACTGTGATGGGGTGGACAGTATTTTTTCTCCTACATGTTTTTTAATATGCTTCATAGTGTCTTCTCTCTCTCTGTGGTAATTCATATTATGCAGTCATTTGCAATCAGCTGCAGCATAACATAAACCATAATCTTAGAGGCACACATATTTCATGCTCTAATCTATCAGTAATGTGCACCATTAGCTCCTATCATTCTTGATGGGAGCTGGACATGCTTTTCTAGTTGCTTTGAACTACATCTCCTTATGTCATCAAAATCAGATATTTTAAAATATAACAGATGTATTGTAATGTACTACACACAGTACAAATATAACAGAGGTATTGTAACGTACTCAACTTTCAGAAAGTACTTCAAGTGAGCATGAGTTTACAGAAGCGTGTAATGTGTCAAGCAAAGTCCAATGCATCTCAAAGACGCTAAGTGGAAATTATGAAGGATAGACCACTGTAAGATCAGCTTGTCAACTTTTACTTGAATCCAAAATGTATTAGCTGAAATATATGATTCTGCAGAGGTCTTCAGGAGTGAGATGAATGAAAATGAGTCCAGAATAAAGGTACTCAAAGGGATCTGCCATACAAGTACTTCTGTGGGTGATGTTGGTTTGGGAACATGATGCCAAGGAGTCTTTTCACTCATTTTGTGGGTTGGGTAGAAGCAAGGTGAACAAACATCAAAAAGTTCTTTGTTTCATTGTAATTCAACCTCTTTGTTCTGGACTTTTGCTGTTAATTTTTGGTGCTGTTCATTTTAGTTGCAGTTCAGAGCAAAACGCTGATAGGATAGACCCTCTCACAATGTTTTATTATTTGCTACTTGTAGTTGAAGCCAAGGGTCCTGGGGGTGGGGGCCACACTGAGATTGTTCAGTCAGGACAAACTGCAAAGAATGGGGAAGACAATGACCAAAACCGGAGGTTATTTCTAATAAATAGATTCAGCAAGCCAGCAACAAAACATCTTCTACAGTACCTTATTGGTTACCCAGAAGCCAAAAGCACAGTTCCCTTAAAACAACACAGCCTTGGGCTCCTACCCAGACATCCAAGTCAAATATGATGAGGATTACTGAAAATCTTGTTCATTATATAAAATGTTCTACCAATCCCAAAGGATCAGACACATTGCCCATGTGGTCACTGATTATTTCAGATGTTACCCAAATACACGCTTACAGCCAATTCTTATTAACTAAACTAAAATTTATTAAAAAAGAAAAGAGAGAGAGTATTCGTTTAAAGGTCATTATACATACAGATATGAATAAAGTCCTTAGGTCAGTTTCATATGAGAGATGGTGAGCTTCAGAGTTGCAAAAGGTTCTTTCAGAATCAGTTCCGTAGATCACAGTCCAATGTCCAATATCGGGGTGACCCAGGCTGGATCTGGGGATCTCAGTCTTGTGACTCAAACTTCCCCTGGTGAAGCATAAGCAGATCTAACATGCAGGATCAAGGCCCAAGAGTTCTTCTTATAAATTCCTGGCAGGCTGTTGTCAGCCTCTTGACAGCATATGTTCCTTGAGTATAGAATAGTGGCTTTGAAGTAACCTCCTATTTCCTAAGTATCACCGGTAATTAGCTATATGGATGAGCATAAGACAACTGCCTATCTCCCGCCATTTACAGGTAGTTTACTACATACTTCAAAGAGAAATGAAGACAATGCTATTAATACACTCACAGTTCATCTAAATGTTAGCATCTCCTTTTGATCTCTGAATTGACAGAATACAGTGACATACAGGAACCGTTTGGTTACATTGTCAACCTGTAACAATATATATGTAAACACACAAAAAACACAACTATTATCTACTAATATGTCTCTGAAGGTTGAATCTGGGTCAATTAGCCTGCTTGTTGTGTAACAGTTTCTGTGTTACCCTGTGTCACATAGGCCTAGCAAATTTATTTAACTATATATATATATATATAGTTAAATAAATTTGCTAGGCTTATGTATAGATATGTGTGTGTGTGTATATATATATAAATACACACACACACACACACACACACACACACACACACACACACACACACACACACACAAATATATATATTTGACCTTTAAAAAAAGATCATATTTAGTTCACCTTCAAATCTGGGGGAAAGTTTTGGGGCTACTATTTTTGGCTCTCTCTGCTTTTAAATGTTCAGATCTCTCAAGATTACCTGAATTAGCTTCTTTATACTTCCACACAATATCCTGTCTTTTTGCTGTGCCATTAATGTCTGTGTCAAAAATCTGGGGGGGGGGGTTGTGTTTATATTCTTTTGTTGCTATGTTTCCATTTTTGCTTTAAATGATTTTTTTTATTTCCCTGCAGGATTCCTGTTTCAACTTTGTACTTCATTAAAGATTTCACATGTTTCAAATAGAGCCCATTTTAATTAGCTTTTTAATTACAGCTGCAGTAAGCTGTTTACTAGAGAGTCTTGTTCTAGTGAACAAGCCCCTGTGGAGCTAGTTAGCCTTAGAGAATAGTGAAAAATAGCCATTTTAAATCAGAAAGGAAATATTTTGCCCCTATCACCACAATCCTATGGGAATTTTCTGAAATTCCAGTTTAAAGGGTCCCCATTATAGAAGAACTGTGCCCCAGAACATGGGGATAAAGATTCTAGGGGAAGGCCAAGAGAGGTGTGGTGTCTTGGCTAAATTCGAGTTGAGCAAGTGTATTCTATTCAACACAAATTCTCCTGTAGTTTCAATTGTCTGAGGCAATTCTCACTTTCACATTCTGATGTACACCACGTTGCATTCCCTTTGCACAGGAACACGTTACCTAAGGTGCCAAAGGCAGTGTAGAACCAGGCCCTTTCCTCAGTATGTGCTACACAATGGGAGGCATAGATATTTCTTTTCAAAGGTGGGTGAAGCATTTGTGTCCTAAAAGTATCCTGATATAAGTCTAACTTCTTTTATTTGTTAAGCTTTAAGAGCCATATTTTCAAAGATATTAAAGTGCTGATCTGCAGGCCTCTAAACACCTTTGAACATAAAGCCCTAAGTCCTTGAGAAATTCTCCTCTCAGTTACACCCAGTGTGAAGCCAGATAACTTCAGTAAAGTTTAACTGGTGTAACTGAGAGATGAATTTATCCCATTGTAAGTAAAATCAACACTCTTTGTTGAGAACTAATTATGGGCCGAGTCCTGGCACTACTGCTAAGCACTGGCAAATCTCCCATTAACTTCCCTGGGATCCACATCTGGTCCAAATGTCTTAAATACTGTACAAGGGCACGTATGCATTTGCATAAAGCATATTGCAATTCTGTTCAGTTAAGAAACATGCTGTTAAATAAGCTTAGATCTGAGCAGCAGGGTTGTCTCATTGCATCTTATTGTGAAACATAGACTATCAATATTACTTTCTTATGCTTCTTAGCATTTGGAATAGCCAAAGTCTGATATCTATTATTATGTATATTGTTCTTTCCTCAGATACTGAACCACCTGTAGTGATCTCCTGTCAGAACATTGAGATAGAAACCAAAAAAGGAAACCCCTACTGGAATGACCTGCCTGAATTGTCTTGGAAGGAGCCTGTGTTTGAAGACAACTCCAGGGGTCCACTGACAATCACAAAAGGAAGGTCCAGTGTGAATAATGGAGACAAACTGGCATATGGCCAATATTCAGTGGAATATATAGCAACGGATCTTTCAGGAAACCAAGCCAAATGTTCCTTTGAGATCTCTGTGAAATGTATGTGTTTGGCTTATACTCAAGGTCAACCAAATGGAATATAATGAAGTATTAATGCTAATTGTCCTGTTTCATTTGTTATTTGATGATTAATACCAAGTGAGGGTTAGGATATAAACTCTCATATTTTGTCTACATCTACGGGCTATTTATATGCAAGGGTGAAAACATGTATGTCCACATGTTTCTTCCCCCGGTCTCTTACAGCTTTGCTCTCTGTCCTCATATAGCACAGTATCCTTTCACTGAAGCCTATATGTCAGCTACGTGTAAAGAATTGCTTCCTTCAATGGCTCCAGGTACAGACCCTAACACAAGTTATAGGATTCAAACCAACCTGTTACAACGAAATATGAGCCTGTGATGCAAAGTTTGGCTCTAGATTGAAAGTTGGGGCAGAGACAAGGCTTGAGGGGAAAGATCTGATATTCTGATTCAGGCTCCTCTCTGTTAAAAGAAATCATCTCCTGTAAGAAGCATGTTTTCAGAAGTGGTCACTCACTCACTTGTTGTGCCACAGTTGTGTGGGGTATTTCACTTGAGACACCTTGTGCCTGATTTTCAGAGCTACTAAGAACCCACTTTCCACAGAGCACCCCAGGAGTAAGTCATACCAATTCACTGAATGCTTCTGAAAATAGGAGTTGTGTTCCTCCTGATGATTACCTGTTCTGTTCATTCCCTCCAGGGCACCTGTCATTGGCCACTATTGGAAGACAGGATACTGGGCTAGATGGATCTTTGGTCTGACCCAGTATGGCTGTTCTTATGTTCTTATGTCCACACACACTCCCAAATACTATCTCCAGCTATAATGCTATAATGAATTGCTGAAGACTGTCTGAGTCTTACACCCATGCAAGGATTCAATCCCAAACTTTTCCTAAGTTACACAAATAGGCACATAAGAATCAGTTTCCCTTTACATGCAGTAGGGGGCTAGTCACATCATCCTGAAGATTTATCCAACAGAGACATTATTATCATCTATATTAATTTATAGTAATATTTTAAGAATTTCTGTTTAAGATTTTGCATAATTTGCTTTTTATGAAATGTAAGCAGTGTCACTCATTTTTAACTGAGTTTTTATTGTTGTCTTTTTTATGTATACACAAAGCAATTGCATGCATGATGGAATTGCCAGAGCATGGAGCTATAGTCTGTGGCTATCCTTCGGTGGATGGCATGGACCTCATGACCATTGACTGTATTGTATTGTGCAAAGCAAATACCAGTTTAGCAGGGATCCATATCCAATATATGCATGCTCAGAGGAGGGACTTTGGTGGACCTTCACAAGTACATTCACGCCTATTGGCCCAAATTTGCCAAGTTTAAACCATAAGTGCCAAGGTAAGAAAGTTTAAATGAATGAAAAACTTTGTAACTAATTAAAAAATCTTATTTGCGTGCTATATTTTCACCACTTTGATGATCCTGATGGCATGTAAATTATATTTCAAATATTCATTAAAAGTAGTTTACCTTTATTTCTATAAACAACACTTGTCAGATTTCTCAAATCAGCACTGAATTAAACTTGAGGTGGGTTGAGTTCAGCTGCTTGATTTACTTAATTACAGATTTAAAATATGCTGATGGAGTATAGATGTTTCACATTACTTGTGTCCATGAAGATTTGTGTTCTGATCACCAACCCTAAGTCTTTATGCAGAAAATGGAGACATAATCAATGGGAGACCATACCACTTTCTAACCAGTGGGGGATTACAGGAATAAAGCACCAATGCTTTATTAACTGATTATTTTTCACAAGAACAGAACCTGAATACATGGGCCTTGCACAGGGACCTTTCTAGAGCTTGCATATTGGGCACAAGCAAACAGTAAGCCTTTTAATACGGCTAAATGTAAATGTATAAATTTATAAACAAAGAATGTAGGCCATATATACAGGATGGGGGACTCTGTCCAGGGAAACATGACTCTTAAAAAGATTTGGCATTGTGGTGGATAATCACCTGAATGTGAGCTCCCAGTGCAATGGTGTGGCCAAAAGGGTGAACATGTAATGCTCGGATGCACGAACACAGGAATCTCGAGCAGGATTAGAGAGGTTATTTTACCTCTACGTTTGGCACTGGTGTGACTGCTGCTGGAACAATGTCTCCAGTTCTGGTGTTCACAATTTAAGAAGGATGTTGATAAATTGGGGAGGACTCAGAGAAGAGCTGTGAGAATGAGTAGAAAAAACATGTCTTACAGTGATAGATTTAAGGAGCCCAATCTATTTAATTTAATAAAGAGAAGGTTAAGGGGTGACTTGGTTACACTCTGTAAATGCCTACGTAGGGAACAAATATTTGATAATGGACTCTTCAATCTAGCAGAGAAAGGTAAAACACAATCCGGTAGCTGGAAGTTGAAGCTAGGCAAATTCAGACAGGATATATGGCATAAATTTTTAACAGCAAGAGTAATTAACCACTGGTACCATTTACCATAGGTCATGGTGTACTTGCCATCAAAGATAATTTTTATATTAAGCTTTGATGTTCTTCTAAAAACTGTGCTCTGAGAATTATTCTGGGGGAAGTTCTATGCCCTGTGTTATGCATGAGTTCAGATGAGGATCACAGCGATTCCTTGTATCCTTGGAATATGTGAATCTATGTACATTTTTAGAGTCTTTTGGGGGCAGAACTGTGTCTAAATTTGTGTTTGGAAAGTGCCTCACTCATTCTGAATGCTATCCACAGTATAAATAATTATAAGAACCCACTAGCACATCCTGAGCCATCCATGTGGCTCGTCTTTAGTTGCTTCTTTAGTCCCAGGGTTACAGTAGTAACTATAGCCCATGCACTGTCATCATAGTGGCTTCTAGGAGGCGGCTGCATGAAGACTGTTGATGCATTGGCCATGACCATGCCCACTCCCCAGTTCTCCCCTGACTCATATTAGGCCAAGAGTGAGTGAACGTAAAGCATTGTTCCAGCCAAAAGGGTCTGTGATATAATTTTTTTTTTCAGTTTCTAGCTTCAGCCTGCCATGCTCAACATGCAGAAAATTGCTGGCATAATTTTGATTGCATTCTTTCCTATTCATTTTATTTATTTTAGGCCTGATCCTGCAATGACTTATACATACCCATAATGGGGGAGAGATAGCTCAGTGGTTTGAGCATAGGCCTGCTAAACCCAGGGTTGTGAGTTCAATCCTTGAGGGGGCCACTTAGGGATCTAGAACAAAAATCTGTCTGGGGATTGGTCCTACTTTGAGCAGGGGGTTGGACTAGATGATCTCCTAAGTTCCCTCCCAGCCCTGATTAATGATGAGTATGAGAGTAATCCCAGTGAATCAATTTATATACTTCAGGTTAAAAACACATTTGTAAATCTTTACAGATTTAAAAATACATTTAAATCTTTTCCTAGGGGTTCATTCAAAACCCACTAAAGGCAATGTGAGCCTTAAGCCTTACCTTTAACCTTATCAATTCATTCTTTTAATACAACTATGATATTAGTTGTATTAAAAGTTCCAGATATGTAAACATTAAAATAAAAATTATTCTCATCGCATTTGATACATGTAAGTTGAAAAGTAGGATGCTCTGCATCACTGAGGTGACTGGCTAAGTCACATTAATCCTGTGTTTTCTTTGCCTGTATTTTTAGAACCAGATATCCATAAAAAGCCAAAAGTTGTTGATCAGAATTTTTACTTTGATGGTGACTGCCATGACAGAGCAGTGCAAGACATACTGATAGGACACTTGGAATATTTTCAGAGGAAAACTTCAGCATATCAGTACTGTGAATTAAACAGAGAATTCTTCAGAAAGTGGAAAGTCTACCGCAATGTAAGGGTGTTCTGTGGAAGTACGTGAGATGGAATGACTGTATTGTTATGGTTTTTTTAGAATGTATTTGCATGCATGTATGACAACTACATATTATCCAAGTATTCAGACTGTTCCTTGAAAGCAGTTTGTGCTGTAACCTTATTTCCTCTTATAAAATAAAATTAGGGTAATAACACTGCTCTACAGCCAAAATGCTTCTGAAATAAATGTTGTCCAACTTTACTAATTCTGGGTCACTGAGAACGAAAATGATGCTTAAAATTGTTGATTGGCTCTAGTTTTCAAGATATGCTATTGGGTCAGTATATACGAATCTTGACTTGGGAATAGCAGAGGATAAGTGAGTTATAAAGGGAGGGATCTCAATTTAAACCAGAAATGACTAAAATACATCTTTGACTGGATCTATGAATAAATCTATGACTGGGTTTGGACAGTACTTGCTTTTTAGGCAAAACAATGAATGATGCAATCTGAAGCTGGTATTGCATCATACATGATATGACTTGCATCATGTTATCCCTAGAAGTCATGGATAATGCAATCATAAGGAAGCTTACATCACTCTGCTGAACAAATTGCCCTATATCAGCTCTAGAAATCATACAGTGTCGTGCTCTCTTATTTGTCAGTGTTTGATTTTGCAAAGGGACACATTTCTGTTTAGCCAACTTGAGTAGAGATGCCTCGTACTTGTGTGAACACTACAGATAACTTCTGCTATGTTTGTGGTGAAGTGACTTTTGCATCACAAAAGCGCAGTATAAGCACTATGGTTAAGAAAGCCTATCACCTTTCTTTTGGCTGCCAAATTGGAGATCAGTACAAGAGGTGGGCCTCACACATATGCTGCAACACTTGTGCAACAAAGTGTTGCAGTGGTTGAACAGGAAAAGGAAATCTATGCCTTTTGCAGTGCCAATGATTTGGAGAGAGCCAACAGATCATACCAGCAATTGTTACTTCTGCATGGTGCCTCCAGTTGGGAAAGGTGTGTCAAAGAAGAAAAAGTGGACTGTGCATTATCCAAACATTCCATCAGCTATACGCCCAGTACCCCACAGAGAAAGACTGCCGGTTCCTGATGCACCAGAATCATTCTCACTTGAGTCAGACGAGGAAGAGGAAGAGGATGAAACTTCTGGTCCTGAACCATCAATGTCACAGGACCCACATTTTCTCCCATCCTCCTCCTCTGAACCACACCTCCTAACACAAGGTGAACTGAATGACCTTGTCAGGGATTTGGAACTACCCAAGAGTAAGGCAGAGCTGTTGGGCTCCAGACTACAGCAGTGGAATCTCCTGGCAGGCTATCAGGGCAAATGGAGCCCATCAATGCTTGCAGACTATTGCTGGACAGTGACAAGAGATGCTCCATTTAATGAATACAAGAGACAAGACAAGAAGCGCCGAGTAGACACTGAATAGGACTAAACTATGTACATAATAGTTTTTTGCCTTTTGTTTCATAAAAATTTTATTTATATAACCCTTTTGCTGATTTTTAATGTGTTACATAAACAGGACAGGTGAAATATTATCATGTAAAGCAACCATGAACACATGAAAAGACCTAGGTTTACAATTTATGATTAAAACTCTACTATCTACACAATAGACATAAAATGTAAAAACTTAAATATCTTAGAAACAGTAGCCAATCAGTTGTTTTAATTGTCATATTTGAATTCAGCACATCAAAATACATAATAAATATCACATTTTATCTCTGAAGCAGACGACTTCTCAAAAATTGTAGACCAGTGTAATATAATCACTTTCTTTTCTTTCTTCTTGAGCTTCCCCTATTGTTGCTACTACTTGGGAAATTTGGCATTGTAAGTTACATACATGGACCGATAGGTGACAGGATACTAGTGTGTTACATTTGGGTTTTTTTGGGTGGCTTCCACTTATTTGTTTTTTAATTATAATGTAAAACTGGTGAGGGAAATTTTGAAGCCATATGTAGGAGTATCATGATGGAGATATTTATTAAGACAAAGTTACACTAAATTGTTTCAGAGTAGAGTGGCTGCTATTAAGACATCAATATTTGTCAATAATTATGCTCCTCAGAGCTATGTAAGATTATCATAGTCTTTTTCCTCCTATATTTAGAATAGGAAGTATCTGTTAGAAATTTGTAATATGGGCACACAAATATTGATTAGCAATAGAACTGGTTGAAAAGTAGAAACAATTTTCCATGCAAAATATGAGGGATTTTTTTCTCCTCTATTTTTCATTCAAATTTATGACCAGCTCTGCTTGTTAATGGCCTGTATTGTATATTGTGAAATGGACTGTAAAATTATTTTACGGATAACAAGATCCCATCCAGAATTAAAATCTATCAATATTGATTTGTTGTCTTGGATTCAGCTTTGGTAATATCACTACCTAGCAACAGATATCTGTAGTTGCCTGAATTAGATAAACACATTGGGCCAGAGCCTTCACTGGCATAGCTTTCTCTCCCTGTTAACTGAAATGTGGTTGTGCCATTTGTACCAGCTGATGATTTGGCCCAGGGAGTACAGCTATTTTCACAGAAAAAGCTAGAAGACAAATGTAGTTTACTCATTAGGGCTCTGGAATGGAAGCCAGGAGAAGTTCCTTGTTTGGCCATTAACTTGCTGTGAAAAGTTGGGTAAGTCACTTAAGTTGTCTATATCAGAGGTTCTCAACGAGGGTCTGCTGCTCCCTGGGGAACTGTGAGCCCTTTCAGGGGGCAGGGCGGGAGGGTGCAGAGTCCCACAGCTTAAACCCAGTGCCCTGAGCCCCGGCACCCTCCAGTAGGTCTGAAGCTGGGAGTGGTGGGGGGCTGAAGCCGAGAGCCCCAGTGTTCCTCCCGTCTGCAACAAAGCTGTGAGCTGTGCAGGACTGAAGCCCTGAGCCCCAGCATTCCCTGCAGGTAGAAGCCCTGAGTCCATGGGCAGAGTTGGGGGGCATAAGAGTGTTGTCCCTCAAACTGCAGTGCCTTACCCAGAGTGGAGCATCTGGGGGGCAGCTCCACTGCCCCCACACTGCCTCCTCGCCCCATCCCCTCTCAGGCCCAGCCCTCTGGTCAGGTTGCAGGTGGGAAGCCAGGCAGTGTGGGGCAGCTGTTCCTTTGGCAGGTGGGGCCGTGGAGTGGGCAGCTGTGGTATTCCTCCATCTGCTGCTGGTGCCCAGATATAGGAGCTCCTCAGCTCCCAGCCCACTTTGACTGCTCACACTTGGGTGGAGGGACCCGGCTCTGGGGCCAGCAGAGCCCTCAAGGAGCAACTGCCGCCGGGGGAACCCTCCTGGGACACAGTCCCTAATTATTGTTTTCCCTGAGCTACCCCCCTTCCTGCGCATTCCCTGGCTACCCCCTCCCTACACCACAAGCGACCTCTCTGCCCCCACACAGCCCCTAACTACCCCTGCCTGCACCCTAAACTAGCCCCCGCTGCCTCCACACAGCCCCTAACTACCCCTGCCTGCATCCTGAGCTACTCCCCTGCCCGCACACAGCCCCTAGCCCCCCCTGCCTGCACCCTGAGCAATTTTCAAACTTTTTGAGCTGAGTTCCCCATTTGAGTTATATTTTTTGGTTGCACCTCTCTCTCCCCCAACCCAGACAGGTGGCGGGGCCTGCTGAGGTGAGTCAGGTGGTGGAGGTGGCGCTCCCTTCTTGGACCCAGCTGTGCGGAGCTGGCCTGAGCCCTACTGGCCCTTGTAGCACCTCCCCGCCCTCCACCAAATAGAAGTCAAACTGCCTATGCCTGCCCCGCTTCCACGCTGGGCCTGGAGTTTTTATAGCATGTTGAGAGGGGCCTCAGCAAGAAAAAGATTGAAAACTCCCGGATTATACCTCAGTATGCCCATGTTTACACTGGCATACTAATGCTTACCAATGTTTCTAAAGAATTTGGAGCTCTACATCTGAAAAGTATAGTATAACTGCTCAGTATTCAGATTATACTGTTACATTAAGGCAGAGGAAGAAAATATGAAGATAGTTAAACTAGTTCTTAATGGAATAAACAGCAGGAATACTGGGACCTAGACATCGTTATGCTTTTTGACTTAATAAAAAACAAAGCCTACCTAAATTCAGTGTTCTTTATTCATAATATTTAGATGTGAATGAAAATACGGTTCCCGATGCTTTAGTTTTGTGCGTTAACAAACAGTTTATTATGGGAAACATAAACTGAACACTGTTTTTGGTAGTACCAGTTTAGGTGTCTGTTGGTAACTTGCGCTCATCTTTGAAATTAAAATGAGAGAGTGTCCCAGTCGTTCTAATGATAAATGCCGCACATTCTGATAAATTGAGTAGGGGCTCAAAAACATGGGCAAAAATACCTCTGCTTCCACTTTCTTATGGTATCTGATACAAAGCTCTTGCAGTAGAGAACTGGAACAAAAGAAAGGTTGCCACAAGCCAACAAAAGCAAGGAACTTCATGATTATGGCAGGAATTTTAACCTCAGCTCCACCTGCTGTGCAGCAAATAGTGAATGCCAAATCACCTATGATTTGGACTCAACCCTAAGAGGTAGCAGGTCCTATTACAGTGAGAATGTCAGCGTCAATGGTGAATTGCCTGGCCTGTTGATTTTTTTGGCCTTGTTATCAGTTCAGTATTTCATGAGGTTTTTGCTCTTAATTTTCTAACGACTGAATGGTGAATCAGCTGTCATGAGAAAGTGAAAATGCTTGCAGTATAAATAGCAGTATCACATAGCACCCTTTGTAAACTAACTTCTGGGATAAAGAAATACATCTTTAGAGTTAATTATTGCATTGCAAGATTACACACTCTTCAATGAATGTCTTAAGACAGTTAGAAAGACTAACACTATTTAATTTTTTCAGAAGATAAATTCCTCCAGATGGGTATGAACTCCCGTGAGCTATTTAATCAGATGCTGCTTACAGGACAAATCCTCCAAGGTGCTGATACCTCTTGAAGTATTGTGCACCTTCAGTTCATCTGGAATCTAAATATTTGGATTTTAGGTGTGGTTTATGGCTATGTTCAGAAAGGAATGAGTTGAAACACAATGTTACAGGGCATTATAGACTCTGCCTTATAGCTTGATCATTCCCATTTGTGAACGACTGGTACACAAGAACTGTCATATTGTATCAGAACTGTGGTCCATTTAGTTCAATATACTGCTTACATTAGTTTTTTATGACCACTCCAACATATTGAACAGATTTTTTTTTCATTGTGGTGTCCACAATGTTGCCCAAGTCTTTGCTCTTTAATATTTACAGTCAATTTAAAACTCAGAAATCTGTATGCGTAGTTCAAATTATTCCTTTCCCATGTGCATTACCTGGCATTTGTAAACATCAAGGGTCATCTCCCATCATGCTGCCATTCACCAAGCTTTGTTTGAGCTCTCTGGAATTCCTCATTGTCTTCTCTAGACAAACGATTGTTGGGGGTTCTCAACCTTTTTCTTGATGAGGACCCCCTCAACATACTAAAAAAATCTCCAGAGCCACAAGCTTCCAGTTGAGAACCGCTGTGCTATGTCACTCTTCACTCACTTTTAATCACCACCAACCCCTAGTATGGCCGTGTTGAAAATTAACAATGTATTCCTACTCTTTGTTTGGGCTCTTACTGTAAATTTCTAATCCATGACAGCACTTTAGCCTTTTTTGTAAGTGGTATTTTCAAAAGCTTTCTGAAAGCTCAGATAAATATTTACTTGTTTTTCCTTTATCTACTACTTTATTGACTGATGTAAACATATCTATTAGATAGAAAAGGGTTGGTTTGCCTTTCAAGAAATTGCACTGTGTGTTGGCTATCATATCCTGTTCAGCCAAGTGTTTTAAGGTTCTGGCCAATTAACTGGTACCAAAGTAAAATAAACATACTAGTTGGTAATTCCTAGGACCCCTTCTAATACTTTACCCTCCAGGTCTCTGATACCGTAACTAATTTTAATGTGGGTTTGAATATTTTTTATCAGGTCAGTCTCTATTTTTAAATTCCTTCAGAACTCTTGGATGTACTTTATCCAGGCCTGGCAACTTGCCCTTGTTTAATTTGTCAGTTAATTTCAGCCCCTGCTTTTTCACATCCCTGAATCTTTAACCGTTCTATGTTTTTAAGTAGATGAAAAAGAGTAGCTGTGTCCTAGGTATTTTCCCACCATCCTCTATGGGAAGACTATTATGAAGAAAGCTTCTTTGCAACAACCTTATCCTCTTTAACTGATCCCTCAGGAGGGCTGATGAACACCACACTAATTCTTTGGCATGCACTCCATTTACAACCTATGTAAACAATGTCTTGGTATTTATTTTTATATCTTTGGCTAATTGCTCTTTCAATTCCCCATTAGCCAACCAAATTTCTGTCTTAGATTTTGTAAGCCATAATTCCTGTTCCTTTCATTGACTTGTGTGCTCATATTAATACCTCTTCCAGGAAACAATTGTTGAAGATGTCAAGAAATTGCTTCTCTGATATTATAGTTGACTGCTTTATATGTGGGTAGTTGATGTTAACTACTATCACTGCTTTAGGCTCCAATTCAGCAAGGTACTTAATCATGTGAATGGTCACATGGGGATAGAGCATCAGTTGGTATAATTTGTCATAGCAGCATTGTGAACTTCAAGAGGACCAGCTGTGGAACTGCTTAATTTACTTCAAAGGACTACGCCCAGGGCCAATGCAACCATTTTGGCAGACTAGGTGGTTGCCTAGGGCGCCGAGATTTGGGGGTGCCAAAAAGCACCCCCCAATTTTTTTTTAAATGGTTGAGCAGCCGCTGCTGCTGGGACAGAGAGGGAGTCTGAGCTGCCAGCAGCAGCCGGCAGCCCAGGGTGTCCCCTGGGTCAGGGCGCCGTCGCGGCAGCCTGCAGCCCAGGATGTCCCCTGGCCCAGGGAACCACCGGAGGGGGCAGCAGGCAGCTCCCGTGGAGCTGCCGCAGTGGTGCCTGCGGGCGGTCCGGTAGTCCGCGGCTCGGGTGGAGCTGCCGCAGTCGTGCCTGCGGATGGTCGGCTGGTCGCGCGGCTCCGGTGGCCCTCCCGCAGACACCACTGCGGCAGCTCCACCATAGCTGTAGGACCAGCGCGCGGGGCGGCGAAATTGCCATCCGCCTAGGGCGCTCAAAACCCTAGCACCGGTCCTGACTACGCCCATGCTTAAAGTTAACTACGTGCTTTAGTACCTTGCTGAACTGGAGTCTTTTAAGTTGCTTCTTTGATCACTCTTATAACTTATCTATGCAAAAGAATAAATGGACACAAATCAGACGTCAAGAATTATAACATTCAAAAACCAGTCAGCAATCACTTCCTGGTCACTCAATTACAGATCTAAAAGTCGCAAATCTCCAACCAAAAAAACCTTCAAAAATAGTCTCTAATGAGAAACTGCAGAATTGGAATTAATTTGCAAACTGGACGCCATTAAATTAGGCTTTCATAAAGACTGGGAGAGGATGGGTCATTACACAGAGTAAAAACTATTTTCCCATGCTATCTTTCCCCCTACTGTAATTCACACCTTCTTGTCAACTGTTGGAAATGAACCATCCTGATTATCATTGCAAAAGTTTTTTTTCTCCTGCTGATAATAGCCCACCTTAATTGATTAGTCTCGTTAGCATTGGTATGGCAACACCCATTTTTTTCATGTTCTCTATGTATGTGTATCTTCCCAGTGTATTTTCCACTGCATGCATCCAATGAAGTGGGTTCTAGCCCACGAAAGCTTATGCCCAAATAAATTTGTTAGTCTCTAAGGCCACGTCTAGACTACCCCCCGTATCGGCGGGTTAAAATCAATTGCTCGGGGATCGATATATCGTGTCTCATCTAGACGCGATATATCGATCCCCGAGCGTGCTTATATAGATTCCGGAACTCCACCAACCCCAACGGAGTTGCGGAATCGACAGGGGGAGCCGCGGACATCGATCCTGCGCGGTGAGGACGGGTGAGTAATCCGATCTTAGATATTCGACTTCAGCTACGTTATTCACGTAGCTGAAGTTGCGTATCTAAGATTGATTTCCCCCTGTAGTGTAGACCAGCCCTAAGGTGCCACAAGGACTCCTCGTTCTCTTCGCTGATACAGACTAACATGGCTACCAATCTGAAACCTCTTATCACTGTGCAATTGCTACCCCGTTCCTAAAATTTTGGCTTAAATATTTTAACATACCTGCTGTGATGGGTTGGATCACAGAAACTCCCCGCCGGGAGCTGCCAACTGATGTGCCAAGACTACCTCTGCTCCTATTTTCCCTGCCAGCTCAAGACTCCAGTACCCTGTCTGGCTGAGCCAGCACTCTCGTCTGCTCCAACACAGACCCAGGGTCTGAATTACTTGCCCCAAAGCTGCAGGTTTACCTGAAAACAGCTCACAGAAGTGTGCTTGTCTTTAGCACTCAGATGTCCAACTCCCAATGGGGTCTAAACCCCAATAAATCCGTTTTACCCTGTATAAAGCTTATGCAGGGTAAACTCATAAATTGTTCGCCCTCTTTAACACTGATAGAGAGAGATGCACAGTTGTTTGCTCCCCCAGGTATTCATACATACTCTGAGTTAATTAATAAGTAAAAAGTGTTTTTATTAAATACAGAAAGTAGGATTTAAGTCATTCCAAGTAGTAACAGACAGAACAAAGTAAGTCACCAAGCAAAATAAAATCAAATGTGCAAATCTATGTCTAATCAAACTGAATACATATAATCTCACGCCCAGAGATGCTTCAGTAAGTTTTTTCCTCCGACTGGACACCTTCCAGGCCTGGGCACAATTCTTTCCCCTGGTACAGCTCTTGTTCCAGCTCAGGTGGTAGCTAGGGGATTCTTCATGATGGCTCTCCTGCCTCTTTGTTCTCTTCCACTCCTTTATATATCTTTTGCATAAGGCGGGAATCCTTTTGTCCCTCTGTGAGTTCCCACCCCCTCCTTCTCAATGGAAAGACACCAGGTTAAAGATGGATTCCAGTTCAGGTGACATGACCACATGTCACTGCAAGATTTCATTACCCACTTGCCAGCACACATGTATACAGGAAGACTTACAGGTAAAACACACCCATCTGCAGACAATGGTCCTAGTTAATGGGGGTCATCAAGATTTCAAATCACCATTAATGGCCTACACTTTATATAATTACAATAGGCCCTCAGAGTTATAGTTCATATTTCTAGTTTCAGATACAAGAGTGATACATTTATACAAATAGGATGATTACACTCAGTAGATTATAAACTTTGTAATGATACCTTACAAGAGACCTTTTGCATGAAGCATATCTCAGTTACATTATATTCACTTATTATTAAATTTTTATAAAACCATATAGACTGCACAATGTCACACCTGGTATTTCTTGTGTACTATGGCACATGCCTCTCTGTCTAAAACAGCTGTGTCACAGACTGCCTTGGTCTATTTTATTTATCAAAAATGCTATGGCCTTTGCTCTTCAACTGACAAAATTAAATAAATTGTCAAAGGGAAACTATTTCACATTAGTTCAGCAATGTTGTACTGCCAGGCATCTCTTCAAACAAAAGCCAGATGTTCTTTAGAATTCAAAGCCCATAATTTATCATAATTAAAACATATCTGGGTTATTATGTGATCATCAATCATAGCTGCAAAACACATTTCCCAGCTCCTTTTCTACTCATTTGCTTACAGAATATGTTGCAAAAATAAACATGTATTTTACAATACGATGAGATCTGCAATTGTACTGTTAGTGCAACAGGAAAGTTGTTAGGCAGATTCGCAGATGGCCTGGACTCTGCAGATGCATCATGTTTGTGGAGAACTCTATGGCTTGGTGTGAAATAGGCTAAGTTCACTCAGCCCTTTTGCTCTCATAGGTATCCATGGAAAAAACGCTTCTGCTGAATAATATTAGCAATTGACTATTTATATACAGGATTTAACCAAAGGCAGATTCAGAATTAAGGGTGACAAGAAGACAGCCATTAATAGTGCAGCTATAGGAAACTTGTGAATTGAAATCACCGAGTCTGTCACTCCAGTGAGGTTCCATACAGGTCCAGGAGAGTCTGCCTGTATGGCATCAGAAGCTATAGGAGACCGTAATCTGAAGAATATTAAAAAATACTCCAGCGTTATGCAGTGCTATTAACAATTTTATACCTGTTTCCCTAGAGTCAGATTACTTTGCATACATAGTTAGGAAGGAGTAAAAAGCCTGAGCATTTGCTCACCTTTATCACTATTGTAATAAATAGAAATCATGACTTTTATATGTAAAACTTCTAAGCACTTAATAAGCATAATAATGTTATTGATCAGAAAATTAATACTTTGTTTGTCAACAATTAAAATGAATGTTTCATAGGATCAGTGAAAATAAGACCAAAAATAATTTCATATTTTTTCATTTTGTTCTTACTTTATAAGCAATAAATACACTGCTATAGTCCATTAATCTTATTTACATTGTACAATAGTTTTGAAAGTTGCTTGATTTCTAGCATGACTCTTTTATGACATGAAATGGTAACAAAGGAGGATATGCATTAGCATGTGTTCAGCCAAATACTCTAACAGATCATCACCTTGACAAATAATGAATGACAAAACAATTAGTAAATTAACCTTTAATAAAGTGAGCACCCAGCAGTGAGCATGACCTAACTTCTTTGTGGCATTTTATTAATTGACAGCAGTAGCATAAAAATAGACACTCTCTCTTTCATTTGAAGTACTATCCATAAACATATAAAACTAACATATTAGTATTACAGATACCAAATACAAAATGAGATCCTAAACAAGACAGGTAGCCCCCCAACACTCTTTGAGACTGCAAATCCTTACGGAATAACAAACTAACAGCAAACTACAGTTACTATGAAATGCTTGCCTAGTAAAAAGAATTCTTAAAAACCCTCATAACTGTTTATATTCCTTCAGAGCACATATAGTAACTACACCAGTGTTTGCCCCAAACACAGTACAAAGTATATATAAAAAAGACCATGTGAGAAATCAGTGTAAGGATTCAAATTTATTCTGATAAAGGAGCATTTAGACCATGTTCTTGGCTCCCTGGATATGTGAGAGGGATATTGTAAGAAGAGGGTGTAGGAACTTATTCTCTAATACAACAGCCATATGCAAGAAGGTCTACCTCATGCTTAAGGATAAAATGTAGCTACCACACTATTTGGCACACCATGGCCACAAAGGATTGTTTCTCACCTGCCCTTGCTGGGGCTGCATGCTGTTTCTTTTCTAAGAGCAGGGCTGGCTTTAGGCCTACTCCCCCAATTCCTCCAAATCAGGCCCCACATGTAAGAGGGCCCTGCGCCCAGTGAGAATCCCTTACCTGGCTAGAGGCGCCTTTTTAATTTTTACTCACCCAGCGGTGCTCTGGGTCTTCGGTGGCACTTTGGTGGTGGGTCCCTCGCTTGCTCTGGGTCTTCGGCAGCGGGTCCTTCAGTGCCGCCGAGGACCTGGAGCGAGTGAAGGACCCATTGCTGAAGTGCCACCGAAGACTCGGAGCACTGTCCAATGAGTACAAGACCCACATGTTTTTTTACATTTCTTTTTTTTTTTTAGTCATCTCTGCTGGAGGCCCGTTGAAACTGTTCTAATTGGGCCCCGCTCTTCCTAAAGCCAGCCATGTCTAAGAGTATACATGGCACTACATTGGGCCTGTCACCCTGAGCTGTGAGGACAGCTCTGGTAGCAGAAGCTGTGGACCACATTCTCCCCTCCCCTACCTTCCCAATCCACAGCTCCCTAATGGAACTACAAGCAGTCAATACTCCTCTCTGCTATGAGGTAAAAACCTTACTAAAATCAGTAGAGTTGCATCATCTAACGGGAACAGTGGGCCCTTAGAATTTAACTCTTCGAGATTACATTGGCTGCCCTTTATGGGTTAATCATGTTAGTCTGGCCAGGTTTTTTGAATTACGCAGCTGATCAAGCTGTATAAAACGCTTTAAGTCTGTAATGGCTGCCTGGAAGACACATGAACAGTATGGGCCAGTTCCTCCACTGATGTAAGCCAGTGTAGCTTCCTTGACTTCAAGAGAGCCCATATGATTTACAGCACCTCTGGCTCTGGTCCCATGCATAAAAGTCTGCTGGGATTTCAGCCAGAGTAAATTTTTTTAAATTGTTGTTCAAGCAACTTGGTCAGTAAGAACATTTGTAAGCAGCTGGCATTCACACAATGACACTGTGACATCTGATTTCTGCCACTGGTACAAACACGGCCAATGAGTGACCCTCAGACATTTTTGTTCAGACTATTCACTATCAGCACAGACCTTTTGATCTGGGCAACTGAGATTCTAGCTTATTATGATTACTATTAATCCACCGACTAAAGGCCTTTCTTCTAAATTTAATCACCAGCCAGGTTTAAACATATACAAAAAGTTGCAGACTGCTGCGATGAAGACAAAAACTATTCACATTCTTATGAAATCTCAAACTGATAAGCCCTATGATGGCTGGCTAATTAGCTATCTATTGAAGTCTGTTAGAAGACTAATGACATATCACCCTTAAAGGCTAAAACTGAATTTTTCATATTCATTAATACGCCTTTAACACTGAGGTGTTCTGAAAAAGTATTTTTTAAGCCTCTGGTGTTGGTTTTAATAAATCAGAAATACTTTTGCATGTCAATATACTACCATCCACAGTACTAGATTTTTTTTCATCCATTTCTTTCACTTTATTCAGCCTTAAAAATACTTTTGAATAAGACTTTTTGAGAACTAAAGTAACCTCTTATCATGCGCCCTCCTTCTGATTTTTCTTCTTTTGTATTGAAAATACACTATTTGTTTAAAACATAAAACATTTAAAAACACACATAAAATGCTGTCTTTAAAGACATATTTTTTAAGACCTTAACAGATTCAAGTCTTATACAATCAATCACCACAAAATAATACTGAATTTCCCAAACAAGGCACTTCAGAAAGGCTCTAAAAGATTTTCATAAGACAGACTTGATAAGTTTTCCAAAAACCACTGGAAAATGCCCCAAACCACCTTGTCTTATTACTAGGCTAGGCTAAAGAAGCTGGCTCTAGGATAATATTTATTTGCATGCCATCCAATCTTGCATGCCTTTCTCAGCCAAAACTGCCACTGTACCAATGGGATTTGTTTTGCCTGATAAACTAAGGAGACAGGTATCAGGCATGTGGCAAGGAAATTTTTTTTTTACATGTATGCAATCTTGCTCCAAGTCAGCAAGCCTGCTTGACTTTTACAAACAGCTTAAGCACTAGTTTAAGTTCCATCAAAGTCAAAGATAAAGATGGGCTTATAGCTTTTCCAGATCAAGATCTCACTGGTCCTGCTCCCATTAAAGTCAATAAGAAACTTCCATTTATGTCATTAGTGGCAGGATCAGGCTGTCTGTATACCAAAATAATTAAAAACATCTTGTAAAATATTACATTGCAGAATAGAAGCAGCTGGGGTTTCATACCTCAGATTTCAGGCATTGGCATCTGGATGCCTTTACAATATGCCTGGTTTAAAATAGTGGCAAAAAATGAGCCAGATACATATAAACATCTCAGACTCGATTATCTTCAACCATCTGTCTTTCCTGACTGATTTCAATCTCAACCACTTATTTAGGATGTCTTTACTGGCTGAATTTAGCAAATATATTATGATTAAGACAGTATTTACAAGATGAGTTCTTGCAGGTAAATGAAATGGCTTTCAATGCAACGCAGTCTTTACACAAACTTTCAAGAAAATAAGAAATCCTTCATTGAGTCCCTGCATACAAAATAATTGCCAACTTGGTCTACATAGTAGAAATGGAAGAGGCAAAGTCTGGTTCTTTATATATGTACTTATATCTATGTATGAACATATATGTGCATATGTATATACACATGAGAAATGCATTGTCTTAAGTTAGCATCATTCAGGAAAAACATGTCCCCAGTGAGGTAAAAATCTTCTGGCCATGAAGTCATTAACTCAAACGTCAAGTTCATGAGCTATTAGGACTAGAATGCGGGCAATGCAGCGTTTCTGCAGTCAACCATACAGCTTTTCAGCTTTTAAAACAATATTCTCCATGTCATGGTAGCTTTTCCCATTTAAATGTTCATTCATGAAATCGTGATTGAAGCTGTAGCTCTGAACATCACTGATGGATGATACCGTGTAGGAAGCTGTGCGCATAGCATCTGAGTGAGTGAAGCTGTGCTCAAATTGGATTCTGTACTGATTCCAGTGCCTTCTCAAAACAGCTTGGACCTATTCCATGAAAGGAAGAGGGGAAAAAATGTGTATAAATTACTTGGAAAGATGCCTATGTGCTCACCTTAAAAATTAGTATATAGCATCAAAATCATGGACTATTATGAAGGAAATACAAATTGAATTAGGCTATATTTTTGGTAAACCCAGACTAATATCATTATATGTAACATTTTTAATACATTCAATGCTCATGAAAGATTTCGGATTTATAGCACCAGAGACTAGGCTATTTTACACCATGGGCCGCAGAAGTACAAATATTCACACACTGCCTGAACCCTAATGTGGTTAGCCAATGGTTATCTGTGTTCATGATTAATGTGGTGAGATCCTCAGCAACATCAGTTGATATAACTCCATTGAAGTCCGATTTACACCAGCCGAGGGTCTGGTCCAACAAGTCTTCTCTTATTTGTGATCAAGCCTTCATAAAACTAATGGCAAGGTAGTTTCAGCACATGTTCTTACCCCGGTTAAAAATAAATTTAATAGAATAGCCAAAGAACACAGCAGCATCAGTTTGTTTACATGCTTCATTGTGAGGATGTTATGTATTTCATTGGTTTCCTCTAATACAATATGGCAAAACACCTGTGCAACAGGAAGACTGGATTTACTGAAGTGCTGTGTTAATGAAATTCACACGGAATTAGTTTTTGAGGGAAGGAGGCCAAGTTACGAGTGATCAGAACGCTGGAACAGCTGCTTGTAGGAAAATCAAATTTATGGAAAGTCTTAATTTATGTTTTTGCTCAGACTTAAACATCAGGGATTATGTATTAGTCCTACCACTTAACTATATTATGGACCAAAGTGAACATTCACTCTGTAGTTACAGAAGAGGTCAAATTTTAGCCCTATCAACCTGAAATCCTTATCATCTACATCTTAGCTTCTTTTCTCACACAAGCAAAATACCGGGAGGCTAAGTGCTAAGTTGTGTCAGAGTTATTTGCAGCTGTTAACAATGGGCACTAAAAAGGATACCACGTCTTAAAGCTCTGGTCCTATCTGATTAGCATTTAATGTAATGGCAATAGCTTAACTATTCATTTCCTTTTGCCAAAATTTTCAAACTAATACTTATGGGTTCCTAACTTGTGATGAGCCTGATTTTCATTAAATACTGAGGTGAAGTTGTCTTGACACAGGACCCATGTGCCTCAAGTTAGCGCTCAAATCACCAGCCACATGGGAAAATCTTGCCCTTCATTTTTATGTTGTCAGATTTATTGATGTACATCCATTTGGAATATAAACCAACATTTGCAGATGGATCAGTGTCTGTTAACAAATTACTATTATGGGGCAACATCTTCCATTCAGCTTTCCTTATGTGTGGAGGTTTTCGTTTGCTTACTTTACATTTTCTAACACAATGGCTTATTTTGTCTAATTTCTCTCCGGCTTTAATTATGATAAATAAATACCAATAGAACAGCACAGACACAACATTTAGACTTCCTGTAGTCTGCTATCAAAACCTCAGTTAAAAACAGAGTTTCATATTCCCCAGTATGCTGGCAAAGAAAATATACTTTGGGAAGCAGAGAAGTATGAAAAGAGTTAAGAAGAAAGCTAGTATTTTTCTTCTCCCATCCGGGACACCATCTACTGTATGACAGTCCATTATAATCCATTTTAGTCACTTGCTCTTGCTACACAAAAGATTATATATTCTTCTCAGTCTGTGTATGCAGTTCCAGTTCCTGGCAAAGGGAATTCCGCACATAGATTAAGGCTGGTGAGCGGCCTTAATTTTTTGCAGTGGTGAACCTACTTCAATCAGGTGGAGCTATGAGGCAGAAGAATGTTTTAAAATATCTCCCCTTCTGAGAGGGAAGCTTTAGAATGCATTTTATAATCCATACAAAACTTAGCTGCTCAGCAGCTTTGACCATGCCACCCCACACTTTGAATATTTCTACCGGCTTCCTGTTTTCCACCAGGTATTATATATACTTATAAATAAGAAAGAAAATCACAACGCTGGGTTGATTTGAAGCAAAAAACTGCACACCTCCCTTAACTATGCAGATACAGACTAAGACGATGGGAAAGAGAAATTAGGGAATTCTATGGCTGAGCTAGGAATTGATCCAGAATGGATAATCTTAGTTCTGGACTAGTGTTTTAATCACAAAACCATCAGTACCCTCATCCTCTTTTCCACCTTCCTTCCTGTTTGTTACACTTGTTAAACCTTCTCTTCAATTAGATTGTAAACTTGTTGGGGCAGGAACTAAGTTTGTAACATCTTTGACACCATTGCAATACAAATCAATAATAATTTTTAAGAGCAAAGCAGTTTATGTAGTGTGATGTATTGTCTACAATCATTGCTTAAATTTGGTGTTTCAATATGGCTCTCTCACCTTCTCTTTTATCTTCTTCTCCCTCCCCACACCTCCAGGCCCCAACATATTCTCATGGTATTTCTTTCTACACTAAGCCAAGTCTTTTTAATCTCTCATGCAATAGCCCCTCTGTTATGTTAAATCAACATCTCACTACCAGTCTAGTCTTGTAATTCACTGCTGTTACCTATCCATTATTTCTGGCTTTCCTGCAGTCTCATCTAACATGTCTAATCCAACACCTAGGAACTGCACAGCAGACAGCTGATCAATGCAGCAGCAAAGTTTTCCCCAGATTATGCTCCTTTAACAAAAGTTACATACAGAGGAGTCAAAGGACTTTATTGTCCTTTTCTCAGCTTTGAACAATTTTAAATAGTTTTAGCAGACAGTGGGCTCACTCTCTTACATGCAAATAACACAGTCAAAAAAATCCTAAAATAAGCTCATATTGCAAAGTATATATAGTCATGGCCATACTTCCTGGTCACTAATACATGTGCCCCATCTGGCTGTATGGCTCTTGCTTTTCTCCCTAGTTTAAAGATGTCCTTCTGTGCTGGCTGTTGGTGCAATGCTCCTGCCAGTCTCCTGTTCAACTGAATATGCCCTAACCAAACTAGTGGTTTAATCCAAAATTCACTGAAATCAATAGGAATTTTTCCACTGACTTCAATGAGGTCTGTATCAGGCCCACTGAAGCTTGGGTTGCTCCAAGCACCCACTGTGATTGCAGACCATGTTACGCTCTATGTTAGAGCATGTATCTGAGTGTCTGATATAGTAGTTTCCTGCTGGTAAAGTGATGCTATTGTCCACAGCAGTTGGGAAACCCCAGTATATGGATAAAGAAAAGTTACTGCTTGCTAACAATTCTTATACTTCAGTCTTTACTGTAAAGACTTTTCCATTGCTCAAAGGAATGAAAAATCCACGTGCCATTAATAATAAAGAAATTTGCAGGAGATGAAGATTCCTTATTCACTGTTATTCCCTATAGCTACACAAACTGCACATGCATGCTGCCACTTCTCTAGGATGCCTAGCATTCTTTAAATTATACTGAGGTGTTGCTATGTCAAGTGATGTTAAAGGGGACATATCATAGATAAGACATATCAAGTTGAAGACTGTTATAACAGAGGCCCTTAGGGACAGAAGATTATGAGTTATGTCTGCAGAATGTCATGTCTGCAGCAGAATCTAGTAAGAGACCAAGAGAACACTAGTTGAGTCCATATTTTTGAACCCCCCTCCTTATTCGTTATACCTTACTATACTATCCTTTTTATGGCAAGATTTAATGAAATTATAGCCAGCTGAAAAAAAGTAGAATAGTGCCACTGGAACACCTGAAGACGATAGGAAACAATGTTTAAAACATACAATTCTGCACAATGTGATGTAAATGGACAAATATCAGCTAAGATTAAAGATTGTGGGCCAGATGTCAAGATGATTTATGGTCCTTTTATGTGATTCAGGTGATGCTAAGTGGCTGTAATCTGTTCACAAATACCCAGAAGAAAATTCCCTTGTTGGAGGGGAACTCCCCGCTAGTACATCTGCGTGTAGACGGCGTGGCAGGGCTAAGCTTTGCTACACTGATCCTCCAGCAATGTAAGGCCCATTAAGGATGCTAAATTAGTGGTATAACAGACAGCTGCCCAACTCCCTGACACTGAACAGAGTTCTGGCTCAGGAGAGAATACAGTCAAATAATAGACTGTAAATTCATAATATTGGAACCCTAATAGAATAAATAATTGATTACTAATGCTAATAGAGCAAGTTTTAAATTTAAAATCACAAGTAGATTTGATTTTGTTCTGCAGTGGAATGGAAACATTGTTAAGAGGTGCACATAAATTAAAAACAATTATAGCTGATCAAAGGACAGCAATTCCATTTTGCACCCATTTTGTTCTTGTTTCACAGTAGAACAAAACGAAAATCATTCAAATGTTTGCACAAAAATGTAATTCTGTCAAATTATCCATTTTCAGATCCAAACCCAAGCTTTTCAACAGAGGAGGGTGGGAGAGGGGCAGTGATTAGAGCATAGTGATGTAAGAGGTGATCCAATCAGATTCAGAATCATCTGTGATGAAAAACTCGTCACTGAAACAGGCAGAGGAGCAGGGACTTGTACTATGGTCCACCACATCCCAGGGCAGTGCGTTAACCAACTATGAGTGTGTCTCTCACTCCTGAACAGAGATTTCCTCAAAACTGGTATGTGTCTGCAAAATGCTTCAGATTCAGCAAAACAGCATATTTTGGCACAACATAATTTGGTCAAAAATGTTCTGACCAGCTCCAAAAATAATGGAGAGAGAAACTTATCCAAACCGTAAGAAACCTGCAGTTCAGGTTTTGCTTAGTTCAGATTTTGGGTGTGTATTTGAGTCAATTCTTCTCTATTAGTCAAATGATTTATCTGTCTCTCATACATTCTTAAAATGCCTAATAAAAATACGAGAGCAGTTGATTAATCACAGTTAACGCACGTAATTAACTCAAAAAATTAATTATAATTCAAAAAATTAATTGCGATTAATCGCACTTTTAATTGCACTGGTAAACAATAAAATGCCAATTAAAATCCAAAATATTTTGAATGTTTTTCCACATTTTCACATATATTGTATTCTGTGTTGCAATTGAAATCAAAGTGTATATTATTTTTTATTACAAATATTTGCACTGTAAAAATTATAAACAAAAGAAATAGTATTTTTCAATTCACTTCATACAAGTACTGTAGTGCAATCTCTTTGTCATGAAAGTACAACTTATAAATGTCAATTTTTTTGTTACATAACAACACTCAAAAACAAAACAATGTAAAACTTCTGAGCCTGCAAGTCTGCTCAGTCCTACTTCTTGTTCAGCCAAGCACTAAGACAAAAAAGTTTGTTTACATTTACAGGAAATAATGCTGCCCTCTTCTTATTTACAACATCACCAGAAAGTGAGAACAGGCATTTGCATGGCACTTTTGTAACCAGCATTGCAAGGTATTTATGTGCCAGATATACTAAACATTCATCTGCCTCTTCATGCTTTGGCCACCATTCCAGAGGACATGCTTCCATACTGATGATGCTCATTAAAAAAATAATTAATTTAATTTGTGACTGAACACCTTGGGAGAGAATTGTATGTCCCCTGCTCTGTTTTACCCACATTCTGCCATATATTTAATGTTGTAGAAGTCTCAGATGATGACCCAGCATATTTTGTTCATTTTAAGAACACTTTCACTGCAGATTTGACAAAACGCGAAGAACGTACCAATGTGAGATTTCTAAAGATAGCTATAGCACTTGACCCAAGATTTAAGAATCTGAAGTGCCTTCCAAAATCTAAGAAGGACAAAGGGTGGAGCATGCTTTCAGAAGTCTTAAAAGAACAATACCCCAATGCGGAAACTACAGAACCCGAACCACCAAAATAGAAAATCAACTTCTGCTGGTGGCATCTGACTCAAGATAATGAAAAGGAACATATGTCAATCTGCACGGCTGTGGATTGTTATCAAGCAGAATCTGTCATCAGTATGGATGCATGTCCCCTGGAATGGTAGTTGAAGCATGAAGGGACATATGAATCTTTAGCGCATCCGGCATGTAAATTTCTTTTGACACTGGCTACAACAGTGCCAGGAGAAGGCCTGTTTTCAATTTCAGCTGACATTGTAAACAAGAAGCAGGCAGCATTATCTCTATCTCTTGAAAATGTAAACAAACTTGTTTCTTCTTCGATTGCTCATATCCATTCCAGTTAGGGTGTGCGTGCGCCGCGTGCACGTTCGTCGGAGAAACTTTTACCCTAGCAACCCATGCGGGTCAGCTGGGCGCCCTCTGGAGTGGCACCGCTATGGCGCCCAATATATATCCCAGCCGACCCAGCCACCCTTCAGTTCCTTCTTACCGCCCGTGTCGGTCGTTGGAACTGTGGAGCGCAGCTTCGCTGACCTCCACACTCCCTAGCAGCTCATTTCGCTATCGTTGTATATAGTAGTTATAGTTTATTGTTGTACATATATATATACATATATAGTTAGTAGTTAGTTAGTTATCTAGTGTTATTAGTGTAGTTCTTAGTTGTAGTTTGAGGGGATCGGGGACCCATCCCCCCTTCCCCGCACCGGGAGCCGGAGCTCATGCCCGACTCATCGGGCTTCAAGCAGTGCTTGGCTTGTCACAAGCCCATGCCAGTCGGAGACCCCCATGACTCCTGCTTGAAGTGCCTCAGGGAGTCGCACTTATCGGCCAAGTGCTCAATCTGCAAGTCTTTCAAGCCGAGAACCAAGAAGGAGCGGGACATTAGATTAAGACAGCTCCTTATGGAAGCAGCCCTGACACCTCCGCCCTCGGCACCGAGCACAAGTCAGCCGATAAGCAAGGGCACCGCCACGGCACCGAGTGCTGCCACCAAGAAGCCGGCACCGAAACCGACTCCGAGCCGCCCCCTCTCCCCGAGGCCGAAGGTGGCGAAGGCGCATATCATCCCGCCACCAATTGCCTCGCAGTCAGAGCCTGCGCCAAAGACGGATCGCCCGGCACTGATACCTGCCGCGGCACCGTCTAAGCCGGTACCGTTGACTCCGACCCCACGAGGGCCGTCGAGTCCGGCACCTGGCGGCTCCTCGGTGCACACAGGGGTAGAGCCCGCTTCGCCTTCTACCCCGGAGACGTTTGCCGCAGCGAGGGATCTGATCGCGATCACCGAGGCACCGTTGCCCTTACCCCCAGCACCGCCGGTGCGAGTACTCCACTCCATGGGCAAACCGACCCTGACCAGACCAGCTTCGGTCAGCGTAGCAGACCGGCACCGCTCCAGATCACGGTCCCGCGGGCGCTCTGCATCGAGGCGTCGCTCATGCTCTCCACGTCGATCTCGATCCCGACGCTGGTCAGACTCCCGGCACCGATCACCTCGGCACCGGTCGAGCTCCCGGCACCAGTCACCTCAGCACCGATCACGCTCCCGGCACCGCTCAGGCTCCCGGCACCGGTCGACATCCTGAGCGTCAACCAGGTACTCCAGGTGCCGCTCCAGCTCACGGCACCGCGGTGGGCGCCGCGCCTCCAGGAGCAGATCGAGACAGAGGCACTCGGGATCCCGGTCGACCTCCTGGCACCGAGCCGGTCGCAGGTCCCGGTCTCGCTCTCAACACCGTCACCAATACCGACACCGGTCACCACTACCCAGAGGTGTAAGGTCTGTCGGTACCTCGGCACCGACTTTCGCCACTCCACCTTGGCCATCTAGAGGCACGTCGGCATCCTCCCAGGCGGGTAGCTACTATGAACGGGACCAGGATCCCGAAGTACCGCTGGGAGTGTTCCAGGACCCCCACCTGCAGGACGCGGGTACCCAACAGTGGGGTTTTTGGACACCCTGGGCATATCATCAGACCCAGGTTGCCCCCGTACCCCAGACACGTTCTACCGCCTCAGAGCATCGGGTGCCAGAGGCCACTGTTTCCCGCCCCCCCGTGGCTGAGTCAGATAAACAGCCGCCACCAGACTCCCCGGGTCAGCTCAAGCAGGAACCAGGCCAAGAACAGCAGACCGCACAGGAGGCCCTCATCCCCAGAGTATCCTCCTCCTCCTCCTCCTCACCAGATGAGGCAGTGGCTGGGTCTTCAGCGTCAGGACCCCCACCGATAGACCTCAGGGCCCACCAGGACCTCCTCCGTAGAGTGGCCCTCAATATCAACCTACCTGTGGAGGAGGTCCCAGAGGTTGAGGACCTGGTAGTGAGCATCCTCTCGGCCGATGCACCTACCCGGGTAGCCCTCTCATTCATAAAGACTATCCAGTCTACCGCTGATAACTTGTGGCAGTCACCAGCCTACATCCCGCCGACAGCTAAGGGAGTGGAAAGGAAGTACATGGTACCCTCTCGGGGGTACGAGTACCTATATGTCCACCCTCCTCCTTCCTCCCTAGTTGTCCAGTCTGTCAACGACAGGGAGCGGCACGGCCAACAGGCTCCGGCCCCTAAGGCCAAGGAAGCTAGGTGAATGGACCTCATGGGGCGCAAGGTGTATTCGGCTGGGGCCTTGCAACTCCGTGTGGCCAACCAGCAGGCCCTACTGGGACGTTATAACTATAATATATGGGCGGAGGTGGGTAAGTTCTCCGAACTTCTACCCCAGGACTCACGCCCGGAATTTAATGCGTTCCTGGAGGAGGGTAAGAAGGTGGCCAGGACCTCCCTCCAGGCCTCCCTCGACGCGGCTGACTCAGCAGCCAGAACCCTAGCCTTGGGAATAACCATGAGGCGCATTTCATGGCTTCAAGCCTCCACACTACCTCCGGAACTCCAATATACAGTCCAGGACTTACCCTTTGACGGGAAAGGGTTGTTCTCGGACAAGACGGACTCCAAATTACAAAACCTGAAGGACAATCGAGTTATCATACGCTCACTGGGGATGCATACACCTTCTACCCAGCGTAGACCCTTCAGGCCACAAGCACGACGCCCATACTTCCCACCCCGTCAGAGGCAGGACCTCAATAGACGGCGTGGCAGGAGGGGCCGCAGATGCCAATCCGGCTCCCAGGGAGGCCAAAGCCAAGGGCCCTCCAAGGCACTACTGGGCTCCAAGTCCGGCTTTTAGGTGCGCCCGAGGATGACATACCAGGCGCAAGACAGGATCCTTCCCCTACCTTCTCCAACCGCCTCTCCCACTTCCTCCCAGCGTGGTCCCGGTTAACTTCAGACCGTTGGGTGCTACGCACAGTGAAGCACGGATACCATCTGCAATTTGCTTCCTCGCCCCCTTCCCGCCCCCCTTCCCGGTCCCTCCTCAGGGACCCCTCTCACGAGCAAACCCTCCTGCAGGAGGTTCGTTCCCTCCTCGCGGCGGGAGCTATAGAGGAGGTACCTCTAGGCGAGAGAGGCAAGGGGTTCTACTCCCGATATTTTCTGATCCCCAAGTCCAAGGGAGATCTCAGACCCATCCTAGACCTGCGGGGCCTCAACAAATAGATGCTCAAGTTGAAGTTCCGCATGATCTCCCTGGGAACCATTATCCCATCCCTGGATCCTGGAGACTGGTATGCCGCCCTCGACATGAAGGACGCGTACTTCCATATCGCCATCTTTCCACCGCACAGGAAGTACCTTTGCTTCACGGTCAGGCATCAGCACTTCCAGTTCGCAGTCCAACCCTTCGGCCTCTCCACGGCCCCGAGGGTGTTTACCAAGTGCATGGCCGTTGTGGCCGCCCACCTCCGTCGGCGGAAAATCCACGTCTTTCCGTACCTCGACGACTGGCTCCTGAAGGGGTCCTCCCAGTCGCAAGTGCGGAGACATGTCGAGGCCGTTACGGACCTCTTCTCCCAGCTAGGCCTGCTTCTCAATGCCGAGAAATCCAGCCTGATCCCCACACAGCGGTTGGACTTCATAGGCACGACCCTGGAGTCTACCCAAGCCAGGGCTTACTTGCCTCAACCTCGCTTCCAGACAATCGTCGTGATCATACGGAGCTTGCAGGCCTCCCCAATCACTTCAGCTCGCACCTGCCTCACACTACTAGGGCATATGGCCGCATGCACTTACGTGACGAAGTATGCCAGGCTCCGAATGAGGCCCTTCCAAACGTGGCTTCACTCCGTATTCCGCCCGGGCAGGGACCACCTGGATGTATTGGTGACGGTCCCCCCCGACCCTCTCCGCTCCCTCGACTGGTGGCTGACCCCATCCCTAGTATGCGTGGGGATGCCGTTCCATCCACAGCAACCGTCGATGACTCTAACAACCGATGCGTCATCCCTGGGGTGGGGAGCCCACCTAGGACACCTGCGTACCCAGGGCCTTTGGTCGTCCCAAGAGCTGTCACTCCACATAAATGTCCAGGAGTTGAGGGCAGTCCGCCTCGCATGCCAGGCATTTCAGCGACGCCTACGCGGCCATTGTGTTTCCGTACTCACGGACAACACAACGGCCATGTATTATATCAACAAACGGGGGAACCCGTTCGTCTCCCCTATGTCAGGAAGCCATTCGACTCTGGGACTTCTGCATAGCCCAGTCGATACATCTGGCGGCATCCTTCCTCCCAGGGGTCAAGAACACGCTGGCGGACAGACTCAGCCGATCCTTCCTATGCCACGAATGGTCGATCAGGCTGGATGTCATCCATTCCATCTTCCAGAGGTGGGGATTTCCCCGCATAGACCTCTTCGCGACCAAGTCCAACAGGAAGTGCCAGGAGTTTTGCTCCTTTCAGGGTCTCTCTCCCGGGTCGATCACGGACGCATTTCTCCTGCCATGGACCCGCCACCTACTGTATGCCTTCCCTCCGTTCCCTCTGGTGCACAAAGTCCTGTTGAAACTACGCAGGGACAAAGCGCATCTAATCCTGATCGCACCTGCGTGGCCCAGACAGCACTGGTTCACCGCCTTGCTGGACCTATCAGTGGACCCTCCAATCCCCCTTCCTCTCCACCCAGACCTGATTATGCAGGATCACGGCAAGCTCTGCCACCCAGACCTACGAGCCCTGCACCTCACGGCGTGGCTCCTGCATGGCTGAACACGGCGGAGCTCAGCTGTTCCGCACCGGTCCAGCACATCCTCCTTAACAGCAGGAAGCCCTCCACTCGCTCAACATACAGGGCCAAGTGGAAGCGCTTCTCTTGCTGATGCGCAACTCAGGGGGTGAACCCTATGCAGGCCCCGATTCCCATGGTCCTAGACTACCTCTGGTACCTTAAGCAGCAGGGCCTGGCGACATCCTCCTTAAAGGTACACTTAGCGGCCATATCCGCCTTTCGACCAGGAGAGGGTGGCCGCTCCGTATTTTCCCACTCCTTGGTCGCCAGATTTGTTAAAGGCCTGGAACGTCTCTACCCCCCCCGTATGCCGCCCTGCTCCTACCTGGGACCTTAACTTGATCCTAAACAGGCTCACGCTCCCGCCATTCGAGCCACTGGCGACTTGCTCGCTCACGTATCTGTCATGGAAGACGGCCTTCTTGGTGGCCATTACATCGGCCAGACGGGTCTCCGAGCTCAGAGTTCTCACAGTCGACCCACCCTACACCGTCTTCCATAAGGACAAAGTGCACCTGCGACCCCACCCGGCATTTCTCCCTAAGGTTGTTTCTGCCTTCCATACCAACCAGGACATCTTCCTCCCAGTCTTCTTCCCAAAGCCACACTCTTCTCGGAGAGAGCAGCAGCTACACTCCTTAGATTTACGCAGAGCGCTCGCTTTCTACATTGAGCGAACAAAGCCATTCCGAAAATCCCCTCAGCTGTTTGTGGTGGTCGCAGAACGGATGAGGGGTCAGCCAATCTCCTCTCAGAGGATTTCCTCCTGGGTGACTGCATGCATTCGCTCATGCTACGACCTAGCTCGTGTCCCCTCTAGCCACCTCACGGCACATTCCACGAGAGCCCAGGCGGCGTCGGCAGCCTTCCTGGCGCACATGCCTATCCAGGAGATATGCCATGCAGTGACCTGGTCATCGGTCCACACATTCACCGCACACTATGCGCTAGTCAGACAATCAAGAGATGATGCGGCCTTTGGTGTAGCAGTTTTAAATACCGCCACATCTCACTCCGACCCCACCGCCTAGGTAAGGCTTGGGAATCACCTAACTGGAATGGATATGAGCAATCACTCGAAGAAGAAAAGACAGTTACTCACCTTTGTAACTGTTGTTCTTCGAGATGTGTTGCTCATATCCATTCCAAACCCACCCTCCTTCCCCACTGTTGGAGTAGCCGGCAAGAAGGAACTGAAGGGTGGCTGGGTCGGCTGGGATATATATTGGGCGCCATAGCGGCGCCACTCCAGGGGGCGCCCAGCCGACCCGCCTGGGTTGCTAGGGTAAAAGTTTCTCCGACCAACGTGCACGCGGCGCGCGCACACCCTAACTGGAATGGATATGAGCAACACATCTCGAAGAACAACAGTTACAAAGGTGAGTAACCGTCTTTTATCTGTGCGATTGGCTTAACAAGTAGAACTGAGTGGACTTGTAGACTCTAAAATTTTACATTGTTTAATTTTCACATGCAGTTTTTTGTATATAATTCTACTTTTGTAAGTTCAACTTTCATGATAAAGAGATTACACTACAGTACTTGTATTAGGTGAATTGAAAAATACTATTTCATTTAGTTTTTTACAGTGCAAATACTTGCAATCAAAAATAAATATAAAGTGAGCACTGAATACTTTGTATTCTGTGTTGTAACTGAAATCAATATATTTGAAAATGTAGAAAACATCCATAAATATTTAAATAAATGGTATTCTATTATTGTTTAACAGTGCAATTAATTGTGATTAATTTTTTTAATCACTTGGCAGCCCTAAAAATACCTAAAGGCTCAATCCTACATATTCTTACTCCCACACATCTGCTTACTCACATATACTGTAATTGAACTATGTGTGGGAATAAGCAGTTGTGTAGAAATAGGTACCAGATGGATTAGTAACTGTCTCCCTGATACAACTATGGGAAAAATAGCAAATTACTTTATTTTCCTAGTGAAAACAAAACTGATGGCAAAGTTCCATTAACTTCTGTGATGCAGGGTCAGGGCCTTAGCCCACTGAAGACTTAGGGCACAGTCCTTTGAATTCAGAAGGAGCAAGTATGTGCCCTCAGTAGCACAGTTGCCAACTTTCACGCAGTAAATAAGCACCCTGGCTTTCAAAATAAGCTAAAAATCAAGCTAATTCCATTTTAAAACAAGGCCAAAACAAGCCAATCCCCAAGAACCCCCATACTCTATGTGACTAGATGGTGGTGGGCCCGCTGTGCACCACTGACTCTCTCCCCACCTTTCCCCTGCTTGCCCTGAACCGATCAAAAAAAGAAGCAACAAGCAACAAACTACAAGCCAAACAAGAACAAATAAAAACCAGCTAACAAGCAACTCACAAGCCAATTAACCCAAAATCAAGCCAATTTAGCCAAAAACAAATTTTTGCATTTTTTTTTTTTTGCGGATTTGGCATGTCTGCTCAGTAGTCACCTGAAGGGCAGGATTGGACTCCCAGAAGAATGGAGGTCCAACTGACGCAAGGAAAACTTTTTGATGGCCCAAACATATAAGGTTTACAAAGCCTTGGCCTTGAAAATTTTTTTCCATTTGTGCTGAAAAGGCCGACTGCAAAACATAAACCCAGAGTTCTGCTCCCAAAAATAAAAAAAAACTGAAACACCACCAAAAGAGATGACCTTTTATCTCCATTTCATACAGTGAAGTTAGTATTCATGAAAGGTACCACATTAACAGTCCCAGAGATGGAGACCTCAACCTAATTACAGAGCAGTTATTTCCCAGAAAGTAACAGTACAATTTTTCCAGTTCTGTCCCACAAATGTGCCTCATTCCTGACCTCGAAGGACCAATTCAAGGGGGGAAGGCTGACACAATGATGACAGTTTGGTAGCTTCTTGGATGAGAATACATGTCCACTAGGAATTTATGATTTTATTCTTCAGTACTGAATTTTTTTTCCCACATAGCACTACTGTTATTGTCATATGGATACCAACCTGCAAAGTGCTGAGTGCCATTAATTACTTCTGAATCAAGGGAATTTTAGATTGCTCAACACCTAATAGGTTTAAACCCTTAAGAATGTCATGAAATATTTTAGAGGCAACACTGAAGCCTAAATTCAGGTCTTACTAGGTAAGTTATTCTCGAATACTTTATCGCTAACATTCGTACTTCTTTTAAAATGTAGAAGTGTAAATTTAAATTTCTATTACAATTTTACATTTGTTACTGGAGTGGTGGATTTAAAAAAAAAACAACAAAACAATTTCCTTTAACGCTAAACCAAAATTAAGAAAGTGAAAAGAACAGGAAATAAATTGAAATCAGTTACTGTACCTCTCCATTAAAAAAGCAGAAAATTGTAGCCACCAACAGACCCTGCAAAATAAAAAGTTTTCTCTTGATTTTTTCAATACATACAGATTTATTAAAATACAAGACTATATCTATATCTATATGTAGATATAGATATATAGATATCTACACACACATACACCTAATAAAACTCAGATCTAGAGAGCTAAGGGAAAATGCATTTCAAATCTAAACTCAGTGGATTATTACTAATAATACAGATGGTCTATTGGGCCAGCACTCTAGCATGACATTTTATTCCTTTTAAAGGATTAATCTAAACGAAATGAGAAATATAAGGCTATTAATAAGCAGAACGTTTTTTTTAATTAAGATCTAAAAAGTTTTAGAAATTAATTAATTTGCCTTTGTCATTCATTTATTTGCAGTCATATTGCAAGTACTGTCTAGCTCAAGGGAACAAATGCTACTTAAAGCTTCTTACTTGATAATGCGTAAGGATATGCATCACGTAGTCATATACTTCTTCAGCAATACGGCCTTCTGGTCGCCATGGAAACAACACAAATTCAATGCCAAGAAGTGGCACTAGAATGAGTGTAGCTCTCACAGCTTTCATGTATAGGTTGGATTCTGCCTGGTGTGTGACTTTGAGCTTGGTTATCAGAACTCGAACAATATTCAACAGGAAAAAAAGATTCACCTGTAGGAAGGAAAATTGCTTTTGTAATAGTCTGATAAAATAGACTACAATTACTATGTACTGAATACTGAAAGCAAGGAAAACACATAATGTTACTAAAGAAAACTCAGACTATATGTTATGTCATTATATTATGACTATAGTTATTATTATGACTATATGTGTATTCCTTATAACAAAATGAAGCATCTGAAACATCCTCTGTCTGGTTCGGACCTATACTTTGTACTTGGAGATTAATTCTTCTCATGATAACTTCCTCCTTGTGATTCTATATACATAATCATATATGCAATATATGCATAATTCTTAAAAGCTTGTTGTCATAAACAGATAGTCAAGGGTTAATAGAACAGAAGTACTTCATGTCTCTTTTGCCTATAAAGGGTTAAGTTCAGTGAGCCTGGCTGTCACCTGACCAGAGGACCAATCAGGGGACAGGATACTTTCAAATCTTGAGAGAGGGAAGTTTGTGTGTGTGCTGTTAGTGTTTGGTGGTTGTTCACGCTGGGGGCTCAGAGGGACCAGACGTGCAACCAGGTTTCTTTCCAATCTCTCCGATACAGGCTCTTATATAAGTTCAGAATAGTGAGTACTAGGTAGATAAAGCGAGTTAGGCTTATGGTTGTTTTCTTTATTTGCAAATGTGTATTTGGCTGGGAGGAGTTCAAATGTGTATTTGGCTGGAAGGAGTTCAAATTTGTATTTTGCTGAAAGGATTTTAATTTGTACTTGTATACTTAGGCTGGGAGGGTATTCCCAGTGTCTATAGCTGAAAGACCCTGTAACATATTCCATCTTAAATTTACAAAGATAATTTTTACTGTTTTTCCCTCTTTAATTAAAAGCTTTTCTTGTTTAAGAACCTGATTGTTTCTTTTTTTTATTCTGGTGAGACCCCAGGGGACTGGGTCTGGATCCACCAGGGAATTGGTGGGGAGAAAGGAGGGAAGGGGGAGAGAAAGGTTAATTTTCTCTCTGTGTTAGGATTACTTTCTCTCTCAGGGAGTGTCTGGGAGGGGGGAGAGAGAAGGAGGGGGGAAGGTGGATTTTCCTCTCTGTTTCAAGATTCAAGGAGTTTGAATCACAGTGATCTTCCAGGGTAACCCAGGGAGGGGAAGCCTGGGAGAGGCAACGGTGAGGGAAAGGGTTTACTTTCCTTGTGTTAAGATCCAGAGGGTCTGGGTCTTGGGGGTCCCTGGGCAAGGTTTTGGGGGGGACCGGAGTGTACCAGGCACTGGAATTCCTGGTTGGTGGCAGCGCTACAAGTACTAAGCTGGTAATTGAGCTTAGAGGAATTCATGCTGGTACCCCATCTTTTGGACGCTAAGGTTCAGAGTGGGGGTTTATACCATGACACTTGTTCTTGTATAATAAGACAGGAACCCACCCTCAATGACGTGTGCAGTCTAACAGCCTGATCCTGCATTCCTTGCATATTCAAAATTCCCATTAACATTGGTGGGAATTTTTTGGTGCCCAAGAAACGCAGGATCAGGATGTTAATCTGAATGGGTGAAATTGTGGACCTGCTGAAGTGAATGAAAATTTTACTATTGACTTCAAAGGGGCCAGTATTTCACCCAAATGTATTGGACCAATCTTGGATGCTGGGTTATGAAGAGAGTAGAGTATATCATGGTATGTAAAATAATAGCTACAGCAGCTTCCATCCAAGGTTTCCAAACCACTTCCTAGACATTAATAAATAAATCCTCACAACATGCTCATGCATCAGAAAAGTATTGTAATCCCTATTTTACAAATTGGGAACTGACACACAGAGGCCTTGATTTAATGTAAGGTCTTGATCTAGGGTCAGCTGAAGGTGATTCATTTCATCAGTTTCTAAAGGCTTGTCTACACAGTGCACTCATGTACACCAGTGGGATGTAAATTCCAGTGCACACTGGCATGTCATACGCTCTCTGGCCCACAGGGTCCCTGTTGGCATGCAGCAAAAGTTTCCTAGTGTACAATATGCTTGTGCACATTATAATTTATACCTCAGGTGGTGCACACTAATTTATTTAGCATTTGCATATTCTCCAAGCAAAGCAATAGCATTCTTAGCAGCCAAGTGGGGTTCTCAGAGCTCACCACTAAATTTGGTTAGTGGGCACACCTCAATAATGTGTGTCATTGTTTGATCTGCGCCAAAGATCCCAACAGTGCTGGGTGGCTGCACAGAGGTCTTGCCCAGTCCTGAATTGGTTAAGAAGGGCCCAAAGATGACATGGCAAGTTGAAGCTGGGCAGGTGAGCAGAAAGGTCTGTGAAGAGGAATTTATTGGTGGTTGATATTAAGCACCAGTGTTCCCACCACACGGACTCCGCTGTCACATTCTGGCATGGCAGCCTCAACCTCAGTGGCTGTTGTGATGGAAGACATGTATCTGGTGGGCAAAAAGACAAGCGGGTGTTGGCATGTACCTTCTCAAGCAGCTTGCCTGCTGCAATCTCCATCCTGATGTAAGGGAGCAATGTGGCTCAGAATTGTAAACCATAGAAGATGAGTTGGTAGGAGAGTTCCTGTGATGATTCACAGTGTTGAACTGAGTTGCATATCAACAAGTTTGATGTGTGCTGCCTGACTCCATACTGGCACACAGTATTCTGCTTTTGAGTGCGAGATGGCAAGGGCTGAGTCCTTAGGGTTGGAGCATCCACTCCCCATGAGGAACATGCGAGTTTGCTGAGAAGGTTGTTGCCCGTCTTGACGCTCGCTGCTATCTTGCTCAGTTGGCTTTTATAAGTCAGTGTTTGGTCGTGGGTCACGCCTAAGTAAACTGGGTACATTTCATGCTTCAGCCTCTGGCCATTCATTGTGATGTTTAATTCCCTCTTAGTGTTGGCATGGTGAAGGTGAAATGTTCTAGAGACTGTCTTGCTGGTGCTAGGCTGAAGACGCCATGTCTTGAAGTAGTTGGCCAGCTTTGCAGCTTCGTGACTCAGGGTACTCTCCAGCTCATAGAAAGTGTAAGCCTGTAGCCTACAGCAGATATTGTCTGCATAGATGACTGGGTTGGTGGCAAGTCACTGATTTATAGATTGAACAAGGTGGGGGCTAGAACAGACCCTTGGGGTAACCCGCTCATCTGTTTTTATCAAAGCACTTCTTTTCTCGCCACCATGCACCCTGAACCATCTGTCTTAGAATATCAGTTTGATGGCATCAGTAAGCCATGGTTGGAGAACTCTTCATATTTTAACAAGCAGATCTGTGTGCCACGTATGCTGCAGTGAGGTCACAGAAAATAGCACCCATTTTCAGATTTCTTTGAAAACCATTTTCAATTAATGTCATTAGCCCAAGTACTTAGTTGCATTTGCTTCAACTTTGTTGAAAGCCTGTTTGCCTGACATTAAAAATATTCTCCACCTCTGGTGTTATTCACTGTAAAATGAGGCACTCTAGAACCTTGAGAAACACAGAAAGCAGCAATATCGGGTGGTAGCCTGAGGCCTGGTTTGGGTCTTCACCAGGTTTTGGAATGCCAATAACTTTTGACATGCGCCAGATTTTTGGCAGTCTTTTGGCTGGCTTCCTTCATTGGTGACCCACGTGAAGAATTGAGCCAGCAAAGAATGGGGGCATGGGCCAAGAGGTTTCAGGAACTCTGGAAGGATGTTGTCTTAGCCGGCAGTGGTGCCAGACTTGATGTTATGTAGCACTCTGTCCAGCTCTGGATTTGTGCTGCCTCTGGAAGATCCTCCACTCGCTATGGACTTGACTCTTCATTTCTTTTTCCAGAGATGTCTTTCCCATGTGAAGCAGGTGATTGGCTATTTAGTGAGTACTCACAGATGATCAGCCTGGTGTCAGTGATTGCTGGGCTACTCCAAAGTTAAAAAGTAAACTACAGCATTTCTGGCTGGAACGTGTACAGTCCAGGTTCTTGGTCTTGATCTTTTCTTCCCCTTGGCTCAGTGAGCACAGCTCAAAGTTTCGAATAAGTGGTTGGCCAGGTCTGGGTCACCGGTTGACTCACACTGCTTGAGCAGAGCGGCGTACTCCTACATAATTCAGCCCACATCCAGCATCATGCTAAGTCTTGCAGAATTTTCCACACAGCCTGCACAGACTATTAGTGATCCATATTGACCTTCAGCTACCAATTATCATGAGGACTGAGAAGCAGTAGCAGAACATAAGCAAAGCCATCTGCATAGTAATGCACCATGTAGACAAAGCCAGAGTGAATTGCCCAAAGTTACACAGGAAGCCAGAGGCTGAGTTGGAAATAGAATCAATAGCTCCTAATGCACAGTCCTGTGCCATAGCTACAAAATCATCCTGCCCCTCTAGTTTTGTAGCAGAGTGAAGCCTGTCTAGGTGGATGTTCTACTTGAGTCTAAGTCTCTTTTTGCTTTACCCAAGTGAGTAGTGCTGCTGACCTCCATGGGACTGCTGACATGGGGAAAGTGAGCAGGATTTGACCTTCACTGTAGACAGGTGCTAGGAGTAAAATGTAGATAACAAATTTTGCTAAGCCAGCAGCTAAGACAAGTGAAATAAAAAGCTTTTCGGACATTTGTAGAAACAAAAAAATCACTGATGCAGCTGTTAGCCTGCCACTCCGAATGTATACACTTTATGAGGCATTCATTGCTCTCAGAAATCAATCACAAAATACATAGGGATAGAAAAACAGCTATAAAATTATTACTCGCCTTTTTAGCATACAGATACATGCAATTTTAAAATTGACATTTTCAGTGTTCCCAGTGGTCAGCAGCCTTTTATTATAGCAAAGTCAAAGTGGTAGGCTTTTGAGTTAACAGATTTTGTATTATAGTTTAACTAAAATTGCATTCCTGTTATCTAGAGCTGATCAAAAATCTTTGATCAAAACTTTTTTCAATATAAAATGTATGGAAATTTTCAAGAACAAAATTCCATTTTTCATCAAAAATGTTGGGGTTTTCATTGAGAACCACCCCCCACAAAAAAACCCCAAGGATTCCCCTCTCCACTAGTTTTCATCAGTCAAAAAAGCCAAAAACTGGGAAAACATTCTGTCGTCAGTTTTAATTTTTCAATGAGAATCTAAAACATTTGAAAGAAAAATTTGGACAAATGATTTTTTTTAAATTTTAGTCAAAACTTTTTATAAGAAAAAAAAAAAGTATTTCTTGACCATTTTTACAGTAGACCATGGAATATCCTGTTATAACTTAAAGGCATAGACAAAGTGACAAATACTCAGATTATTCACCAGTAGTGTAAATTAAATGACATTTCCATTAGCTACAATGGTCTGATGGTATTCTCCATCTAGCACAAAGTGATAAGAGCATATTTCAGGAATTTGGACAGATTTTCAAAGGCATTTAGATGCCTAACTGCCACAGATCTCCCATTGACCTTTGAGGATGTGGGCCTTTGCTTCGTTGTTAAGGAGTGATCCCAAAAAGTAATGAGCAACCATAAATTTTGCTGAAGTCAATGAGAATTTGAGTTCCTCTTTACCTCTACCAGTAAAATCTTTTCTTGCTAACATTTCAATATGTTTCAAAGTGAATGAACAAACCACTTGTGGTCTAGTTTACAAGCATGTGCCCTAAATCTAATTAAAAACAATAGGTGTGCAAATAAACCATTAGAAGATGCAAGTGTGACAAATATATAACTGTTTTATTGTTGTTGTTTATTTATTTGTGGTAGTGTCACAGATATGGAAGATGAGATGGTTCCTTCCCCGAAGAGCTCACACTATAAGCACAGCCAGGTAGACAAGTAAATGAGGTCAGAGAAGAGGATAAAACTGACAACTTTCCACTGAATTTTCATGTATCGTTGTATAATGGCAGCAGTTGTCTTAATCTCAGACATAGTAAGGGGGAGAGGTAATGACTCTCCTTCCTGCCTATGGGATAAGTCCTTTTAAAGCCAGCAGTACCTTTGGCTGAGGGCACTTGCCTCCAAACAGTAGCCTCATTGGCCAAACCATTGATTAACTTCCCTTGTATAAAGTTGTTTAGGGACAAAAGGAGCTTTCCAATCTAGTTCTCTACATTGGTATTTTTTCCCCCTGAAGAAGAGGCACCAAGTTAATCATCACCCGAGACTCATGGGTGAGGTCTGTATGGCAATCCCATCTCTTTGAACAACAATGAGAGGCTGACTGGTGCAGATAGCCATTACCAGTATAGGATCTCATATTTAAGAACTTGGTCTAGATATAGTTTTAACAGTGTGGGGAGATGTGGAAGATCTCCCAGCAGGTGTACCAATGCAAGGAATAGGGGAAGGCACCAGTACAAGTAAATGCTCTCCTTTCTACAGCAAGCAGGACTTCCTCCTCTAGGATATAGATCTTCTTTGTCACACTATAATAAAGTTGTAACCTGGTTAGCAAATCAACAACCTGTATACAACAGCATTTCTGTCACGTAAATTATGGGTTCATGATAAACAGCTGTTTATGGTTCCAGCAACATGGTATTAGATGGATGTGCTATGTTATTTATATTCCACTTATGAGCTATTTAAATCAATTTAATAGGAAACTGCTTTACATAGGAAACTTCTGCATGAGTTTCTGCTGGAAACTAGCAACTACCTTTTAGCTTTGTTTAGGCAATCAAGGTCTTCTGATTCTTTCCCAAGGGATTTATTTAGATTTCAGGCAGCCTACCATCCTCATCTAACTTCCTATTGTACTTTCCAACAATATGTCCTTCCTTCATTGCTAATTTTAAGCTCTCTCACTTAGATCTATTACTTTAATACAAAATAGTTCTCTGAAACTTGTAGTTTGCATATCTGTGAAGCTTTGGCAATTTGACTGAATTAGTACAAAATGTTAATTAAACACCAAATTCACAAACGTTAAAGGTGAGTAGCTCAAAACAGAACTATTTCATTCATAAAATCTTATTAGTGTTTGTTTTTCATTTTTTAAAATAGAATATGCCACTTTCCCACCATAACACATTCACACAATTTGCAAGGCTAAATAGTGCAGATATTAGAACAAATGAAGCAGATAAATGGGTTTAGTGATGTGGCAAAGTAGAGTGCAGACCCGAGAAAAGGAGCAGCAGAAATATGCAGTAATCTCTTTTGCAGTAATAGAGACTTTTTCCAAAATGCTAAAACTGAGAGATTGTGATGGCCTGATTTCTTACCAAATTAGCAAAAGCAGGTCCTGATTTAGGAAATTACTTTAACACATGCAAAATTTTAAGCATAGATAGTCCCATTGCCATCAGTGGGGCTACTCACATGCGTATGATTATTATATGTAACATGATAATGACTACAAGACCGAACTGAGTTTGGAGTCCCATTGGGGTAGGTACAGTGCAAACTCATGGGAAGAAATAGTCCCTGCCCCCCAGAGCTTACACAAGTCAAGTCAGACAAAGGTTGGGAGGGGAAATAGATGTACATAGAGGGGAAATGACTTGCCGAAGGTCACACAGCAAGTCAGTGGCAAAGATAGAAACTTAAGGTTGGTCTCATGAGTTTCAATCCAATGCCCCAGCCATTGGACCATACTGCCTCTCATGTTAAAGTTACATACCTTCTGACTCTACCTTGTCTTGTTAGCTACCTTGCCGAATTGTGGTCTTCAGTCTTATTTAAAGAACTGTCAAGGAAAAAATACACTAATCTATTGTAACATGATCCTACTTATAGAGTGGTAGAAATAAAAAAAAATCTGTCCTTTTCAGTGGCAGAAATGGAAACTTTAGAATAGAAAAAAACATTTGTTAATATAGCTGAAGTCAAAACTACTTTTACTTAAAATAAAAACCACTGCTGTTCTTTTTTTCCATTCTGATCAATGATTCTCCTCAGTTGGAGAAACTGACATCGGCCTCCATTTCCCCATTCCCCTGCTAGTTCTTTATTTATGCTACTCGCTGAAATGGGACCTCAATTATGGGGAGAGGCTGGAGAGGGGCCTTGACCTGGTCTTGAGGCTTTCCCACTCTTTGGCATACCTCACAAGACCGGACATACTTGGCAACGTCCTTGCCCATCCCCTCCCAGTGGAAAGACTTCCCCAACCTGTCCTTGGTTCTGTTCACCCCAGCATGGCCACTGGGATGATCATGAGCTAAGCTTAAGAGCTTCCCCCGGTACTTAGCTGGAACCACCAACTGTTTTTGCGGCTGCCATTCTTCCCGGTGTCCACCAGAAAGAATCTCCTTGTATAAAAGTCCTTGGTCTATAACAAACCGGGATCGATTAGAAGAGCTGAGAGGCGGTGGGGTGCTCCGTGCCGCCGCCCATGCTTTCTGAAGGCTGTCATCTGCTTCCTGCTCAGTCTGGAACTGTTCCCTTGAGACTGGGGTCACCAGTTCTTCCTCAGACTGGGGACTTGGGCTTGGTCCCTCTGGAAGCGCTGTAGCTGATGGGGTTGTTTCTGTTGCTGGGGAACCGCTCTCTGCAGGTGCACCTGAGGGTATTTCAGGCTCTGGCTGAGACTTTTGGGTATGGCTGTCTGTTGCTTCTGCCAGTTCTGGCTCGCTGGCGCCCTCTGGTGTTGAGTTTGAAGATGTGGTTGCACTTGCTGGTTGCTGTTCCAGTTCCGGGCCTGGGACTGGAGGCGCTGTGGCTGTTTCAGAATCCGGGTCCACTACCTCTGTCTGGGTCTCTGGTAACACAGACGGGGCGTCTGTGGATGGCTCAGGAACAGGAATGAGTCTGGAAGCTCGCCTGGTTTGGCTACGTGTAACCATTCCCACTCTCTTGGCCCGCTTCACCTGGTTGGCCAAGTCTTCCCCCAGTAGCATGGGGATAGGATAATTGTCATAGACTGCAAAATTCCACATTCCTGACCAGCCTTTGTACTGGACAGGCAGTTCAGCTGTAGGCAAGTCTACAGCTTGTGACATGAAGAGGTAAATTGTCACTTGGGCCTTTGGGTTGATGAATTTGGGGTCTATGAAGGATTGGTGGATAGTTGACACTTGTGCCCCCGTGTCTCTCCACGCAGTAACCTTCTTTCCGCTCACTCTCAAATTTTCCCTCCGCTCCAAGGGTATTTGAGAGACATCTGGGCCTGGGGATCGTGTGGGTGATGGTGGTGTAATGAACTGCACTCGGATGGCGTTCTTTGGACAGTTGGCCTTGATATGTCCCAGTTCATTACACTTAAAGCATCTTCCATCTGATGGGTCACTGGGTCGAGGTGAGTTACTGGAGACTGGTGAGGTGGAAGAGTAGTGTGTCTTTGGCTTTACTTGGGTTGTAGGTGGGGTTTTTGGCTGCCCTCGGTTGTACGGTTTATGGTCGGTGTGCCCTCTGGGGTATTCGTTCCCCTTGACAGTAGCTTTCTTGCTTTCTGCCACTTCCATCCATCTGGCTCCAATCTCCCCCGCCTCGGTGAGATTTTTGGGTTTTCCATCTTGTATGTACCGTGTTACGTCCTCAGGAATACCTCCAAGAACTGCTCCATTTGTATGAGGAGGTGCAGTTCTTCCAAGGATTTAACATTGTGTCCTGATATCCAGGCCTCATAATTTTTCCCAACCTAGTAGGCGTGTTTGGGAAATGACACATCTGGTTTCCACTTTTGGCTTCTGAAACGCCGACGGGCATGATCAGGGTTATCCCCATTCTGTATCTGGCCTTGGTTTGAAAAAGTTTATAGTCGTTCATGTTCTCCTTAGGCATTTCAGCTGCCACCTCTGCTAAAGGTCCATTGAGCTGTGGCCTCATTTCTACCATGTACTGGTCTTCAGAGATGCGGTACCCAAGACAGGCTCTTTCAAAATTTTTCAAGAAGGCCTTGGTGTCATCACCTGCCTTGTAGGTGGGAAATTTCCTGTGATGTGGAACCATAATTGGCGAAGGGTTGTTAGGATTGGCTGGCGCATGCAGCCCAGCTTGCGCTAAGTCCAGTTCATGTTTTTTCTGTTTTTCCTTCTCTTCACTTTCTTTTTGTTGTTTTTCCATTTCTCGGCGGTGGGCCACCTCTTCTTCTTCTAGTTTTCTGTGGTGGGCTGCATTTTTGGCGTCTTGTTCTCTTTTATGGGCTGCCTGTTTGATCTGTTCTTCTCTTTCTTTCAGCTCCACCTCTTTTCCTCATTTTTCCAGTTGTCGCCTGTGTTCTGCTTTTTGCTTTGTTCTTGGGCCCCCATTTTTGCCTTAGAAGTCATGGTTCCTGTTTTCTTGTGTTGGGGTTCCCTCCGGTGTTTATTGTCTGAACTGCAGGCTCTGTTGCCTCCTGGGGTCTGCCTAGCAACAGTGCCTTTTTCCCTTTCTTCCTCTAGCTAATCTTTTCAATGTAAAGTAAACCAGAAAAACCACTTTATTTGCATGTGTATAGTGCTGGTATTTGACTCCTAATGGGAGTGCTATTGTGTCACAAAAGACCCTTCTGTCACAGCTTAATGGTTCCTTGCTTAATATGCAAGCCAGAAACTGCAAGAGAGAGCAGAGAAAAAAAAATTCTCTGGTTCCTTTTAAAACCAAACTGTTTCTCTCTGCTTAAAAGCCCCTAGCAGAGAAAAGAAAAATATAATATTCCTACTGGCTTCTGGATTCTATCTTTCCCACAAACACTGCCACCATGTCATAGCCTAGTCCCAGATTTGGACCTTAGTGTCCAAAATATGGGGGTTAGCATGAAAACCTCCAAGCTTAGTTACCAACTTGGATCTGGTAAAGCTGCCACGACCCAAAAAATTAGAGTGTTTTGGGGCACTCTGGTCCCCCCAAACCTTCCCTGGGGACCCCAAGACCCAAATCCCTTGAGTCTCACAACAAAGGGAAATAAACCTTTTCCCTTCCCCCCTCCAGGTGTTCCTGGAGAGACACACAGAAGCAAGCTCCGTGAATCTAAACAGAGGGATTCCACCCTCCCCATTTCCAGCCTTGGAAACCAGAAGTACCGAGAGCTAATCTCTCTTCCCCCCTCACCCAGAGGGAATGCAAAGTCAGGCTAGTAAATCTAACACACACATATTTCCCCCTGATTTCTTCCTCCCACCAATTCCCTGGTGAGCACAGACTCAATTCCCTGGAGTTCTCCACTAAAGAAAAACTCCAACAGGTCTTAAAAAGAAAGCTTTATATAAAAAGAAAGAAAAATACATAAAAATGGTCTCTCTGTATTAAGGTGACAAATACAGGGTTAATTGCTTAAAAGAAATATGAATAAACAGCCTTATTCAAAAAGAATACAATTCAAAGCACTCCAGCAACTACACACATGTAAAATACAAAAAAACATATAAATCACTATCTGATCTTTTGTACTTACAACTGGGAAACAGAAGATTAGAAAGCAAGAGACAGAAATCTTCCCATGGCCGAGAGAGACACAGGCACAAGACAAAGAACTCAGACACAAACTTCCCTCCACCCAGACCTGAAAAAGTCTGGTTTCCTGATTGGTCCTCTGGTCAGGTGTTTCAGGTTACTTCTTTCCAGGTGTAAGAGACATTAACCCTTAGCTATCTGTTTATGACAATGGCTCTTCAGGCAAACATTTGCAACTCACTGGGCAACTAGTGACAACTCCAGTCAAGACATACAAATTATAGCTGCTTCTTTCTTAGGCCTAGATTTGATCACAATTACATAATAACATGGCTTCTAAAAGCATTCTTGTTAACTTTATGGAGGGGGGGACTTTCAAAGCCACCTAAGGGAGTAAGGAACCCATTTCCCATTGACTCCTCCTCTGAAAATCCCAGCTGGGGGTCTTTAAGATGTTGTTCCTACAAGAAGAAAAAACACTTTCCCCTAGTTATCTTGTTTATAGTTTAATATTGTTGCTTACAGTTGTACTAAAGCAGGTCATGCTTAGTTAAGTGTGAAAATTGGCTTGGCAGTCCAACAGCTTCAGCCATGAAGGTTCTGGGTATACAGCCAAAGCACATGCATTTAGTCTTCCATCTTTATCCCTGACTTGTCTTTTTTAAATCAGTATATAACATCTAACTACTACCAGGATGGGAAAGTACATTAACCCATTCAAAAAGGATCTCTTTCATTTTGCACATGTCATGGGCAAGATTTACAACCCTGTTCAGTCTTCATCATCTCTGCATCCATATTTTTTTTCCTGCCTCAGTGCCCAGAAAACATATACTGAGAATAAGAGCCACATTTTCAACCTACTATTCATGCAGGAATATTAAAGTTGTATAAATATTTAAATAAATAAAAACAGCTGGACATATTGATTTATAAGCCTCACACACATTTTGCACCTGATATTGCTGTCATTGAAATCAAAGAGCATATTTATTGTTGACTTTAATGGGAACAACACTGAGCAGTTTGGGCCTGACCCAAAGCCCATTGAAATCAATGGGATTCTTGCCATTGCTTTCAATAAGCTTTGGATCAGGTACTTTGTGCCTGTGTATCTTTTATATTGATTGGTTGGAGGTGCGGGGGAGGGAAGAAGATATGCAATTTGGCAAATGAGGCCAGACCCTGTAAGGTGTGCTAGTTTTCATGAAATTCAGAGCTCAAATGTGTAAACTAAGGCACATACAAATGACATCTCAGCCTTAGCACTGACAGCATAGTTACGTATGTGACATCTCTGTGTCTGGACAGTTTTGGATTTAAGAAATAGTAGTATATTAGTATAAAAGAGAGTAACATGCATTCTCTGGATGCAATCCTGGCCCTATTGAAATCAATGGCAAAACTCTTACTGATGTTAATTGAGCTGGGATTTCACCCTCTGTATATATTGGGGAGAGGAAAGGTTAGATGGATTTAGAACTGGTTTTCAGACTAGAGGAAATACCAAATCCCAAGTATTTTCCTGCCACAACATCTACAGGTACGGACGACCTGATTGTCAGGGTACAGGGAGGCAGGATACAGGGAATCTCTGCAGGGGTCCATGCCCCACTGGTCACGGCTCACAGTTCCAAAGGAACACATTGTGCTTCATTATGGAGAGGGTTTGGAGTGTGAGGGATTCTCAACTACATTAATTCAATAGCTAATCACCCTGTAAAGGGGGCACGAGTACCACAGCATCTATGTACCCGATTGGCCCCCTCAGTAAACTTTTCTCAACAGCTAAGATAAGAGGCTGAGCAATGGGTTCAGGATTCTGCCCTAGGAGGGTGTGGAGGGGGGAGAAGAAATCCTATTTTCTTATTTTAGTTGGCAGAAAACTGAGATTAAATGTAGGCAATGTCTAGAGGGCTTGATATAATTTCCATTGACTTTAGTGAGTATTGAATCAGGTCCACTGTTGGAGCCGGCCCATGGTTAAAGTGGGACCAATGTTTCCATTCCAAGAGATAATTTTCAGTTGGTTATAATATTTTCAATATTTTTTCTTTCCTGGCTGAAATCTGTCAGATTCATTCTTAATTTAGGAGAGAATGTTTTCTGGAATGTTGGAGTCAAAAAGGTTCAGTCATTTTCATGGAGAAAGTGACAAATTGCATTTTCCCCAGTATAATTTTTTTTGCACCAGTCAGTGAGAGTTGGGTCCATAATGCTGGATCTTGAGTTTATTTTCTGCAGTAATTTCATGAAAGTAATTGTGCTGTCATATATTTGTGACACTGAAGTGGGAATTTAAAGTGGTTATAATATGAGAACAAATGGCTTCAAAGCAGGCATCAAAAGAAGAGAGACTTTGAGGGTCTAGAATCTCCCTCCACTTTGCATAAATATATTTGATGATTATCAAAAAAAGAATAAATAAATCAGTAAAACAATGCATGAAAAGTAAATGGATTTAGAGGGTGGGATTTTCTGACATGCACAGTGCCAGTCTAGTGAAATCAATTGCAAAACTCCCCTAGACTTCAGCGGGAGCAGACTTACGAAAAGCACTATTGGCCTATTTAAATATGTCAGCTTTTTGTTTGTCTTTTCTGTATGAAAGTCTCTACATTACAAAATTTGAATGAAAGTTGAACAAAGGCCCAGGCCAAACCAGCTAACAATAAAGCGAATAAACTGATCATGATAAGCATTAAAGGTTCAGTCGCTGATGCACTTCATTAACATTATGAGGTATCACCAACAGGCTGGAGATAGCCAGTGGCCCACACATTATGTCACCTGTACTAAGATGACATGCAAATAGAAACAATTTCAGCCTCAGCAGCAACTCTGAACTATTTACCAAAATATTGTTCAATTTATTAATTTTTAACAAAACCGCCTTGTGCGAATTGGAAAGTGATATGAAAAATTAAAGTCGATGTGTTTTTACATGCTAATTTTGCTGAGGTCAGCCAGTCCAAGTTTTCTGATTATCTTATACTAAAGGGAATTATTTTAATGTGTAAAGTCATTGACATGTTCAGGTTAATTTATAAAATGATACTACCAAGGGATAACAGTTTAGCAGAGCTTTTTTATGTATTTTTTTTTAGTTATTAATTGCCAAGATAAAATCATAGAATAGAATCATAGAATATCAGGGTTGGAAGGGACCTCAGGAGGTCACTTGTCCAACCCCTGCTCAAAGCAGGACCAATCCCTAACTAAATCATCCATTTTTTCGCCCCAGCTTGAAAACTCTGTAGCTGAGGGCTGTAACATACTCTATCCTGTTGATTGCACACAGAAGGGGACCTGTAATATACATTCACTGATGTTTTGCACTTAAACTATTAGTGAATCTGTCCTCCAGTCTTCACAGTCACACTATTTTTGTGGTGAGAGATATTGACCCTACCAATTCTGTAAAAAAGGCTAAGAACAATCAGGAAATGGACAAGAAAAAACAAATGATCATATGAAAAACACCTACCACTAAAGCAGCACAAATAGGCCCATGGATAATGTACAGCAGATGAGTTTCAGAACTGATCCAGCAGCTGTGGAGAAAATGGAAAGAATAACCATTTGGGCTTTTTATTAATTTCCATCTCTCTTTGAAAGAAAATGTTATATTTTTAGAAACAAAAGCTGAGATTTTACTTACTTGTCATTGAAATACATAATTCTTGCTACAGCGTGTATGCAGGCAGGGATCAGTGGGAATCCTGAGAACAGAAAATTTATGAATCAGCCTAATTCAAAGATTAATTCTGACTTTATCAAAAAAGGAATTGTTAAAATGGCAATCAGTAAGTTTTAAACATAATGAACAAATACACGCAATAAACCTGATTTTATCCTGCATGCCTAGGGTGACCGGATAGCAAGTGTAAAAAATCGGGACAGTGGTGGGGGGTAATAGGTGCACAGATATACGTGATTTCAGGTACTTTTTGATTTGAATGAAATTTTTCCAGAGTAAAGCCTGATGCAGCAAGCATCTGTGTTGAAAAATCTAATCCTGAGTAATAGTCCAGCAAGTAAGGCTCCAATCCAGCAAAACATTTAAGCAAGTGAGTTGATCCATTGACTTTGTAAAATGAAGCACATGCTTAAAGCTCTGCTGGATGAGGGCCCTGAGTAGGAAGACAGACTGAAAATTTAAAATCAGACCAGCTAAGTTAATGTAACAACATTGTTCATCTATTTTCACTCTCACACTTGAAAATTAATGCTCATTTTTAGGCATGTTTCCTTCTATTAGTGCAATTCTGTGCAGATTGCTAGACAAGCCCCCTCTAATTCACTGTTGTTTTTGTACATACAGCAGTATGAAAAGGCATGCAATTTTAATGGCTATGTTTTGCTTGTTTTCTGCGTGTTTTGTTGATTTCTAGTACATGGAAAATAACTAGGAAACCAATATTAGCATCAGCCTTGGGAGTCTTATATTTTTTCACTTCAATCATGCTATGTGTTGCAAAACCATATAGCATTATACAGCAAACATCTTTTGATCTGGTCCAATGCCTGTCCTGTCATATGGAAATGTAGTCCAGCATGTTGTATTATTAGGAAATTTGTACTTGTCTATATAAATAAATCTTATGTCAAATCGTAAACAAAAAGGCATTTTAAAAAAGTATAACTCCAACCGTACTGACATTTTCCAGACTGAAAGCTATATTAATGCTTAATGGGATATGAATAAAAGTTCAAAGTCTCAACAGGGTTAATTAAAATGACTCTAGAATAATTTTTAATGATCTGTAGTATATGTACCTGAGTATATAAAAATAAAACTACCAGAAAAGAGGTTTAAAATACTTTATTGAATCCCTAATTACCTATATTTTAAACAGTTCCTCACTAAAGAAAAAACTCCAACAGGTCTTAAAAGAAAGCTTTATATAAAAAAGAAAGAAAAATACATACAAATGGTCTCTCTGTATTAAGGTGACAAATACAGGGTCAATTGCTTAAAAGAAATATGAATAAACAGCCTTATTCAAAAAGAATACAATTCAAAGCACTCCAGCAACTATAGACATGTAAATACAAAACAACAAACCATTTTTGTACTCACAACTTGGAAACAGAAGATTAGAAAGCAGGAAATAGAAAAATCCTTCTCTAGCTGAGAGAGATTCAGGCAGAAGACAAAGAACTCAGACATAAACTTCCCTCCACCCAGAGTTGAAAAAATCCTGTTTCCTGATTGGTCCTCTGGTCAGGTGCTTCAGGTTACTTTTTTTTTTTCAGGTGAAAGAGACGTTAACCCTTAGCTATCTGTTTATGACAATGTACCTGAGTATATAAAAATAAAACTACCAGAAAAGAGGTTTAAAATACTTTATTGAATCCCTAATTACCTATATTTTGAACAGTGATTTTCGGTGCCCAATCTGAGACAACATAAAAGGGCCTGATTTTCAGAAACTGCTGAGCACCTGTGTTCTCAAAATCAGGTCTCTTGAATGTGTCTCAAGATGAGCAACCAAAAGCTGAAGCACACAAAATCACTAGTCACTTCAGAAAATTTTGGCTTAAAAGCTTTGTGCAAATACAGCCCGAAGCCTGAATCCTGACTTTTGTGAAAGCGCTATCCCACACTGCCTTAATCTGTCATGTTCAGTTTGTGGTCTTTGATATTGTTCTTTATGTAAGCTCTTTACCTACATTAATTCTCTATTTGCTTTGTGAACAATACAGGTCAAGCGGAACCTCTGGAAAAATAAATGCTTGGCCTTCCCCAATTCAGTTTTGACCCTCCTTCACCCTAAGCATGGTGAGACGTCTCTGAAAACAAACATTCATTCCTGTATAAACATCTTCAAGATGAGAAACAATGAATAATTACTTCTTATTGTCTCTTCATAATAAGAGGCGCTTTTCTTTATGCAAAGGAGGAGTCACTTCCTGACTTCTCCAGTACATAATCTGTCTTTCAGCAAAAACAAAAGGGTGTGCAAAAAGTTTTGCTAAAACAGTAAGGACATATTGAATTTCAGAGAAACAAAATTGATCTGATACATGTGCTGAAGTACTCGCATATACAGTATTCAGGGCCGGTGCAAGGAAGTTTCGCACCTTAGGCAAAACTTCCACCTTGCGCCACCCCCAACCCAGGTAACTCCACCCCCCGCATGGCAGCTAACCCAGCCCCCCACCTGAGGAGCCCGCCACCCCTGCCCCACGCGGCAGCTAACCCTGCCTGGGGAGCCCCCCTCTTTGCAGCAGCTAACCCCACCTGGGGAGCCCACCCCAGCTCACCTCAGCTCTGCCTCCTCTGCTGAGCATGCCAGGGCCGCTTTAATTCTCCTCCCCTTCCAGGCTTGCGGCGCAGATTGGAAGAGACTTAGAGGGCTGTGTGCTCAACGGAGGAGGCAGAGTGGAGGTGATCTGGGGTGAGGATTGGTTCCCCTGTGTGCCCCCCCCGGTTACTGCGGGTGGCCCTCCCCTGCACCAGCTCACCTCCACTCCACCTCCTCGCCTGAGCGGGCTTTTAGGTTCCCCCAACAACTAGGTGCCCTAGGCGGCCGCCTGGTTTGCCTAAATGGTTGCACTGGCTCTGACAGTATTAGTTTTATAGATTTAAATTAAAAATGATGGTTTCCCCCAGCCAAAAAAAAAAATCTTGAGGAAACAGTTTTTTTGTTTTTAAAGAGAACAACTTATGGAATTACATACCCCAGCCGAGAAGATAATACCACATCAAGTGTTGTTTCTCTGCAAAGACGGCCACCACAATGAGAGTATGCAGATAAATCCCTTCACAGAGCATCCAGAAGTAATGGCAACCAATTAAATACAAGTAAATGAACTGATATACTTTGCAACTAACCTGTGAAAAAAACAAAGAATACAGCTTGAATAATTAGCTTGCAATGGTTCCAGAGAGATTCAATGGCAAGAGGGAAGCATTACTTATTTCGTCACTCTGCTTTTCTGTAAATTTTGCTTTGATATTCATAAGGCAGTACTCAAATTGTGACATCCAGAAGACTCCACAAAGGAGACTGTGGTTTTATTAACTGACTTGTTTTGAGGGATGGAGACTGAAGGCGTCCAGCACCATGGAGAACATGATGGGCATAGGGAAATTTTTTTAAATGATGAGGTTTTTCTCCTCAGAGGATCCTCATGTTGCCAACACTGATGTAAATTCATCAATGCAGATAAATAAAGATTCCTCAAAGCTTTGTCAAAAGTATCTGATGGTAAGTGATATCTTTGGGAAGAAGATATTTTGTTTAGGCCACATCATCCTCTCAGTTACACCAGCAACTCCAGTGGAAACAGTGCATGCAGTGAAAGGAGGAGATTCACCTCCTTAATAGCTCTTAGGATGTTTAGACTTTTGCCCCAGTCATCTCTACAAAACTTAATCCCATATTCCAGAACTGAACCAAGAATCTAACAGGGTCTAATTTTCCTCTCACGTAGTTACACTGGTCTACTTCAACTAAGATACACAAATGTGAATGCTATTAAAATCAGGCCCATGCACATTTTCCTGCTGTCATCTTACAAAGCCAAGTTCCCCAACACGAGTCTGAATCTGGATCATTTCACTAATAACATCGAAGTTGCACCAGTGCAAGCATGTGACAGGAAAGCCAGTCACTACCTATGAATTTATATTTATTTAGTTCTGGAGCATAATCTTAAATTCTTTTGAAATAGTCCAAGCAAAATCCTAAATGTTTTAGAAACCAGTACCTCTTCTGTCCACTGGAAAAAAACCCATCTGAGGGTATGTCTGCACTACTAAATTAGGTCGAATTTATAGAAGCTGGGTTTTTTTTTAAATCGTTTTTATACAGTCAATTGTGTGTGTCCCCACACAAAATGCTCTAAGTGCATTAAGTCGGCGGACTGCATGCACAGTACCGAGGCTAGTGTCGACTTCAGGAGCACTGCACTGTGGGTAGTTATCCCACAGTTCCTGCAGTCTCCGCCACCCATTGGAATTCTGGGTTGAGATCCCAATGCCTGATGGGGCAAAAACAGTGTCGCAGGTGATTCTGGGTACATGTTGTCAGCCCCTACCCCTTTCTCTGTGAAAGCAATTGCAGACAATTGTTTCATGCCTTTTTTCCTGGGTTACCTGTGCAGACGCCATACCACAGCAAGCATGGAGACCGCTCAGCTCACCGTCACCACATACCTCCTGGGTGCTGGCAGACATGGGACTGCATTGCTACACAGCAGCAGCTCATTGCCTTTTGTCAGCAGATGGTGCGTGACGACTGGTAGCTGTCATCGTCGTACTCCTGGGTGCTCTTTTAGCCAACCTCAGTGAGGTCAGTCAGGGGCACCTGGGCAGATATGGGAGTGACTCAGCCAGGTCATTTCCATCTTCTGCCGAGCACCCAGGAGATGACGATGGCTAGTGGTTGTACTGCACCGTCTTCTGGTGAGCAGCCAGGAGATGACTATGGCTAGCAATCGTAATGCAGCATCTTCTGTCGAGCACCCAGGAGATGATGATGGCGAGGAGTCTTACTTCACGGCCTGCTGCTAGCCTAAGATGTAAAAGATAGATGAAGTGGATCAAAACAAGAAATAGACCCAATTTGTTTTGTATTCATTTGCTCCTCCCTCCGTTAAATCAACAGCTTGCTAAACCCAGGGTTTTGAGTTCAATCCTTGAGGGGGCCATTCTGTGTGACAGTTGTTTGTGTTTCTCCTTGATGCAAAGCCATCCCTTTTGTTGATTTTAATTCCCTGAAAGCCATGTCATCAGTCGCCCCTCCCTCCGTCAGAGCAACGGCAGATAATCATTTTGCGCCTGTTTTCAGCACAGATGCCATAGCACTGGGATCATGGAGCCCGCTCAGATCACAGCAGCAATTATGAGCACTGTAAACACCACGCGCCTTACCCTGGAGTATATGAAGAACCAGAACCTGCAAAAGCAAAATCAGGCAAGGTGGTGATGGCAGCATGGTGACAAGAGTGATGAGGACATAGACATGGACAAAGACTTCTCATAAAGTACAGGCTGGGCAATGTGCCCCGGCAATGTGCCATCATGCTGATGAACTCTGCGTGGTCACCTGTGCTGATCAGCTTGCCACGCTGGCCAAACAGGAAATGAAATTCAGAAGTTCGCGGGCCTTTTCCTGTTTACCTGGCCAGTGCATCTGAGCTGAGAGCACTGTCCAGAGTGGTCACAATGGAGCACTCTGGGATAGCTCCCGGAGGCCAATACTGTCAATTGCGTCCACACTACCCCAAATTCGACCCAGCAAGGCAAATTTCAGTGCTAATCCCCTTGTCGGAGGTGGAGTAAAGAAATTGATTTTAAGAGCCCTTGAAGTTGAAAAAAAGGGCTTCATCATGTGGATGGATACAGGGTTAAATTGAGGTAACACTGCTAAATTCGACCTAAAATCATAGCGTAAACCAGTCCTAAGCTTGGTTTCATGGGATTGCTCAGAATAATCATTCTCTTGATAAGCTAAGCAGGCAGCAGCACATGACAGAACTATTTTAATTTATAGCTAGCCTTAAAGTAAATACCAGAAATATCATACTATCAGAAAAAAAGGTATCTACTGTACACTAACCAGTAAATTCTCTAGTTGTTACTGCTAAGGAGTGAAATGCAAGGCTAAACAATATTGTACCCGACGATATTTAATTTAAAATATTTTTGAGTATTGAAAATGACCAGGACTTTTTATGTAAGTGTTCAAAAATGAACAAGGGCGCAACAATCTAGCCCTCTCTACATAAGCCTCTCTAGCTGCCCTGCATTCCCATGAGATAGTGAAGTGTTATTATCCAACTTGAAAGAAGGGGGGGAGGGCGGAACAAAAGCCACAAAGAAAGCAAGTAACAGAGGCAGGTTTAGAACTCAAGACTTCTTGACTGCCAACCCCAGGACAAATTCAGCCCTGGAATAACTTCATTTAAATCATTCTTCCAGATCATACTGCTTTCCTGACATTGTTTTAGTACTGTGTAAGAATACAAGAGATCTATCTGCATGACACACAATACCAAACTGAAATCAGAAATGTAGTCCAATGCTATGTATTTAATAAAGATCCATGTGATTTTGAACTCCCCTGCCCTCACAAACCCTAGCTGGCCAAACTGACCAGACATCTGTTGCATTATTTAAAAAATGAATAAATTCTTACTGCAATTCAAAAATGTTAGTTTTGATAGACATGATGTCATGAACTAATGATATCTAATTTATTAATATTTTCCATCATTAAATTTCTTTCCACACAAATCAACAGTGCAGCCAAATCCACTTTCACTTACTGGATTAGTTGCAACTAATTGCTGGTTGTTGACAACTGCCGCCAGCCAAATTATTGTAACGATGGAGTTGCAAACAAAAGAGAAAAACAGATTTTTATGTAGGGTGATCCTTTGGCAACTCAAGCTCCTAGAAAAGAGAGAAAAGAGCAAGTTAATACATATGAGTTCTCATCCTCATATTAACTATGCTGCCAACTCATTTTAAAATAATAAATTTAATATTGTGAAAAGTAAAGAGTTTCTTTATCCTTGATTTTATTTCTATTTGGCTGTATAATGCAAATCAAGTGCAACAAGGTTTATTATGCTTATAAGAAAAGGACTTGCTTTGGAGCAATTGGCTAAAAAATGTCTGGAAAAATATGTTTATTTACCATTGCAAGGTGATATTTTATTCCATGCCAAATTATCTTTAAAAGTACCTAGGCCTCGTGACCATTCAGCTCCCCCTCCTCCCACCCTCCAGGGGCCTGTGAGTGTGTGAAAAGGGAGAGAATCACCACAATATGAATCTCCACCTCTTGCACCCTCAGTGCAGGAGATGAGCATAATGGGAGTCCTAGTACTACAGGAGTGCTAAGACTGTACAGAGTGAGCACCGCTCTTGGCACTAGCCTCTGCAAAAGATGTAAAGGAAGGGTTGTGGCCTTTGGGAAAATGTCACTGGAGGTCCAGGAAGCTCTATAGTGGCCTAAAACTACATCTACACTTACAGTGGCTTGTAGAGTACATGTAGCTACATGCTGCAGAGAAAGTCTCTGGCAGCAGGGAAAGGCTCTGGCAATGGGGTGGAATTGTGGCTACATGCTGCAGTACAGCCCTATCCACCTACCCTCCTTTTATTGGGACGACCATAGTGTTAATTGACAGAGAGAAATTCTAACCGAAAAGGGAGAATCTATCATGAATGACTCCAATTACTCTTCACTGTTGTGGAGGCCAGATATCAATTCACACCAGTGAATGCCAAGTCTGAAAGCATAAGGAAAGGGGGGAAAACTCCCGCCGTCTAGTCTTTACAAACAGCATACCAAGAAAAACTAAAATCTGGACAAACATTGCTCAATATTTGAGCCAGGAAGAGTATACAGATTAATATAATAATGTTTTCATAGCAATGTATTTACAGTTTTGAGGTACAGTGACCGGCAATCTCTTGAAGACATGCGAGACGCAGGAAGAAAGGAAAAAGCAAAGTAGAAAGTCACCAGTATGGTTAGATAGGTGTATTTTATGCCTGTTCAAGGCATACTATAAAGATCTGCATTATAAAATTATGATTATGGGTTCTCAATTTTTGCTCAGGCATCAGAAGGGAGTGGGAAGCTTCCCACAGGTAAACAGAGCTGACCATAGAGGAACCTATGCCGGTTAAGGTTAATTCTACATGTGGGGTGACAGAATATAGACACTGCAAGCCCAGTGAGAATGGGTATAAATAGCAGTGTAGACAGCAAGGCACAACTTAGGCGAGTAGAACAGAGTAGAATGTCCTACATGACTGAAACCTAAGGTATATACCCTACATGTCTCTCTACAGTGCCGCCATGTGTTATGCTGCTATTTTTAGCAGTGTAGTGTCTAGCTGCCAGAGCCTTTCACCACTGCAGTAGGAAAAGGCTCTAGGAGGGTAGAGGCAGTGGAGAATGGCTCTGGCACCTCCCTACTGGAGCCTGTCACTACTGCATGTTGTTACACACCACAGCGGACACAGCCTGTCTCTCACTGTGGTGTGTAGCTGCATGCTGCTGCAATGTAGACAAGGCTAGTCATGAAGGGCCAGATTGTGGAGACCCTGTTCAAGCTGAGTACCACCTTACTCCACATGCAGTCTCAATGAAGTCAGTGGGACCACACTTGAGGAGAAAGCAGCTAATTCACATGAGGAAGGATGTTCGAATCTGGCCCCAATGACTGGCAAAGGTTAATCTTCTGGAAAAAATATAGATAGAAAAAGCACAAATCACACAGTGCAGCTATGAATATGAATGAAGTAGGAAATTATATTCTATTTGGTCTTCTCTAGATATAATTTAGTTTTTGTCTTTTGGGTTTAATTCCTGAAGAACATGCAGGTTTGACTATGAATGTATATAGAAATGACTCCAGACTAGAACTGACAGTTATATGCAAAATGAGTCATGAACAACTCCGGGACTCTGTGTCTGCTTATTGTCAAGACCTCAATGCACAGGCAAGGAAAAACACGTACAACTTATGAGGCCATCTGTCAGGGTCATCCAACAGCTGTTCCTGTTGAATATTGAGCACACCCACCCACACCCCTGCACCCTCCCCCACCCATGCATGAAAGGAACATAGGACAAGAAACAAGAAAGCAAGACTGGTGACATTTAAAAAGGAAGAAAAGACTCTTTCAGGAATAAATAGTATTCCTTCTTAATCCTCTACTCCTCCGCACCCCTTCTCCACACTGTTTTTGTTACTGATATAATGGCCTTTAATAATTCCTTCTTATATTATGATTAAAGTGTCATTTAAGGGTCTATCACTAGGCTCACCCTCATGAAATAAAATTTGGTTTGCACTGATCTATGGCACTCCATGAAATACATTTCTCTGATGTCTGTGGATAAATACAGGGTAACATTTTCAGAAGTCCCTAAATGATGTAGGACCAGATTTTTAAAGGTATTTATGCCCCTAAAGAAGCAGACAGGTGTCCCTTGCGATTATTAAAAGCATTTAAATTAGTTGGGCCTTTGACTTTAAATGGGAATTAAGTACCTAACTTCCTTCAGAGCTTTTAAAAAAAAAATTCCAGTAGGAATCTGCCTTGTTAAGTGCTAAAATACCCCCTGTAAATCTGGCCCTTTGAAAGCCCAGGTTCCATTGACTTTCAATGGGATTTATGCTCAAAAATGCCTATAGCACTTTTCAAACTGGGATTTAAGCATTTTTGAAAATGTTGCCCAATATGACATATACAGGATCAGGCAGTATCTCTGAAAATAGTCTTCCTGCCTTGTAACACAAGAACAAGGGGACGTTCAGTGAAATTGAAAAGTGGCAACTTCAAAGCTGATTTTTTTTTTCTTTATGCAATCCATAATATGGTTCTGGAACACTCTGCCAAAAGTTGAGCAAAAATCAAAAAGAGACTGGGCATTTATATACATAACAAGACTATCCAGAGTTATAATAACTAATGATGACATTTTTTTAGGAAGGGATATAAAACCATCTGCTCTAGGATTTAAACCAATCTCTACCAGGGTCTAGCATGAAACCTTCATGAGGGACAGATTATCCCATATCTGTCTACTATAAGGTTTCCTGCACCTTTCTTCTGAAGCATCTAGAGCTGGCCACTGTTGGAGATAGCATAATTAGGCAAGCCAGACCACAGGTCTGATCCAGTACAATGTCTCTGTTTCTATGTCTAATTGATTTTTCCTCTTGCTTCCTCCAAACCCTTTCTCTCCCTCCCTCCCAAGCTGTCACTTGTCCCATCCTTTCTCTGCCCTCTCTTTACTTGAAATCTTTCTTAAGAGCTGGTTTAGCAGATAGTTTATATGATACACAAGCAAGATGTGGGGGGGGGGGTACTTCAAGAGAATCAGTTTACACACCCTCTGATTTTCATTCACAGATCCTTTTCTAAAACTGCACCAGCTTTGTGCAGCTAGTTCACACAAGTACAGTGTGTATATGCTATCAGCTTAGAGCCATGGGAAAACCAGAAAGTTGAACCAGTACAAGAAGTTGCTCTGGGCAGTCACAAATAGAACTTGAAACCCACAAAGAGTCTGTTCTATATTTAGAATCCAAAATATTTCAGTGGAGTCTAAAGTCAATGAAGTGAGTTATCCAAAAAAAGTGTACCTATGACATAACTTTTCATACAGAAAATACAAAACCTGAAAACCCGTTGTTTCCCCATATGATATCTGCTGGACTACAGTTTATTAAAATATTTTTAGTGCTGCTTGAAAAAACACTCTTCTCCATGGAAAATTTAAACTTTTTTGTCAAAAACCTAAAACATTTTGGTTTTTGATTGAATGAAAGTTTTTGCAGAAAGTGTCTGCTTTCTCCAAAAGTTTTGATTTTTCAGCTGAAAATCAAAAAGTTTTAGATTTTTGACAAACAAGTTTACATTTTCCATGAAGAAGAGTGTTTTCCAACCAGCACTAAAAATATTTTAATGAACTGTAGTCCAGCAGATATCATATGGGAAACAAGATTTAAAAAAAAGAGAGGGCAGAGAAAGGATGGGGCAAGTTATCTATATAAATGCCTAGTCTCTTTTTAAAGTTTAAATTTTCCATGGAGAAAAGCGTTTTCCAGCCAGCATTAAAAATAGTTTAATGAACTGCAATCCAGCAGATATCATATGGGAAACAATGTTTCCACAAAAAAGCATAAATACATTGGAAACACAAAATTCCAAATATACTCCCACACAACAGTAAAAAAGCTCCATCTGTTAAAGCCATGAATTACCTTAACAAATATCAGCCAATATATAACATATCCTAAAATTAGGCTAGATCCTCAAACATTTTTGTACTACTAAAAATACTATACAGGATCTGTGCATGTATCCAGTGAGAACATCTTGTAGAGGCCTTTCCTCACCTCCCTTTAAACTTTGCAATTTCCCTTTGTATCCCAGCATAACCACAGACTAGAAATTGTGGTTCGTGGATCTGGATTTTTTCCATGTCATTCTCTAAGGATATGGGATCTTTCTACTAAAGAAACCATTGCCTTAGAGAATCAGACAAACATAACATCCTTACAATTTACTTCAATAATAGCAATGCAAACCACCTGGTTTTGTTGTAAACGCTGATAGTGTTGTCACAAGCTGAGATGAAATTGGCTTGGATTTCTATTTTAAACAGTGAAAATCAAGCTTTAATATGACTGTAGTTTCAAATCACTTCCAAATTTGTTTCAAAACTCAATGCCCAAACATTTTTTTCACAGCTTTTGATTTTCAATCTGTTAAAACACATTATGAGTTTTAGAGCAGCAGTAAAACCCTCTCTGTGCCAAGTGAAACAACTGTTGACACACACAGGTTCTTCATCAGTCTATTTTATTCAACAGTGAACAACTTAAAAAAAAAAAGGCTCCAAAACATAGTTCTTACTGAAGAATTACAAGCTACACTCACGTACATACAATTTTACTGTCTTCATGAGAAGCAGAAGGATCATGAACGCTGCGGCTTAAGGCTAAGATTTCCAACTGTCTAATGGTTTGGGTGCCCAACTTGAAACACCACATAAGGACCTACATTTTCAGAAAATGCTGAACACCGACCTTAATAGTATCTCATTTGGGCTATCAAATGTTGATGCACCAAAAATTGATAGTGAGTGTTGAAAATCTTAGTCTAAATCTTGAAAAATTGGAGGTTCACTGTATTTATTTGGATATATCTAAAAGATGGTTTTGCATATAATTGTCAGTTGCCTACTGCCCTTATTGGCCTAACCCAGACCAAATGAAGTGACTAGAAGTCTTTGGATGAGATTTTGATCAGCCCCTATGTTTCCAATCAACTATTAGCCTACTCAGGGATAAGATAAGATAAATCAAAAATTGAAAGAATGAGAGAGAAAGAGATTATAACTTTTAATTAGCCTGCTGAAGGTTCATATTTATCATTAAAATAACAATTAATAGGTGTAATGTTTACTACCCTAATTAGCCCTGTTGTCTTTGATGAGATTGCGCACAGTAGAAAGTCTTGCAAGGTCTTGGAACAAATTTTGAAAGAGAAAGTACTTAAGAACACAGAGGTAAACAGTAATTGGCATAAAATACAACATGGTTTTACAAAAGGTAGATTGAGCCAGACCAGTCTGATTTCCTTCATTGAGAAGATAACTGATTTTTTTAGACAAAGGAAATGCAGTAAATCTAATCTACCTGAATTTCAGTATGACATTTGATACAGTTCCCCATGGGAAATTATTACTTACACTGGAGAAGATGGAGATTAATATGAGAATTGAAAGGTAGATAAGCAACTGGCTAAAGGGGAAACTGCAACAGATCATACTGAAAGGTGAACTGTCAGGCTGGAGGAAGGTTACTAGTAGAGTTCCTCAAGGATCAGTCTTGGGACCAATCTTATTTAACATTTTTATTAATGACCTTGGCACAAAAAGTAGGAATGTGTTGATAACATTTGTGGATGACATAAATTTGGGAGGTATTGCCCATATGGAGAAGGACCAGAATATCATACAAGAAGGTCTGATGACCTTGAAAACTGGAGTATTTGAAGGAGAATGAAATTTAATAGTGCAAAGTCGTGCATTTAGGGATTAACAGCAATAATTTTTTGCAATAAGGTGTGGACTTATCAGTTGGAAGTGACAGAAGAAGAGAAAGAAATGGTGTATTGGTTGAACACAGGATGACTATGAACCACTAATGTGATGCAACTGTGAAAAGGGCTAATGCAATCCTAGGATGCATCTGGAGAGGTACTTCCAGAAGAGACAGGGAAGTGTTAATATCATTATACGAGGCACTGGTGAGACCTCATCTGAAATATGGTGTGCAATTCTTGTCTCTCATGTTTAAGAAAGATGAATTCAAACTGGAACAGGTGCAGAGAAGAGCTACTTGGATAATCAGAGGAATAGAATACCTTTTGAGAGGAGACTCAGACAGCTTGGCTTGTTTAACCTAACCAAAAGAAGGCTGGGAAGAGATATGAATTACTCTATAAATACATCAGAGGGATAAATACCAGCGAGGGAAAGGAGTTATTTAAGTGAAGCACCATTTAAGTGGTCACAAGAACAAATAGATATAAAATGGCCATCAATAAGTTTAGGCTTGAAATTAGACAGTTTTCTAACCATTAGAGGATTGAAGTTCTGAAACAGTTTTCTAATGAGAATAATGGGGGCAAAAACCCTAACTAGCTTCAAGACTGAGATTGAAAGGTTTATGGAGGGGATGGTATGATGCAACTGCCAACAATGGCATGTAGCCAGTCTGCGACTGCTAGTAACAAATATCTCCAATAGCCAGTGATGGGACATTCGATGGGGAGCGCTCCGAGTTACTACAGAGAATTCTTTCCCAGGTATCTGGCTTCTGCATCTCACTATATTTGGGGTTAAGAAGGAATTTTCTCCTAGGTCAAATTATCAGAAACCTTGGGATTTTTTTTGCCTTCTTTTGCAGCATGGGACATGGGTAACTTTCAGGTTTAAACTAGGGCTGTCAATTAATCACAATTAATGCCTGTGATTAACTGAAACCAAAATTAACACATTTATTTTTCAACACGTTAATTGCATACCCCTGGGCAGGGAGGGAGGAACCTGGCAGTGTCTGGTCAGGTGCAGTAACTACCAGTGGATGAGAGGAGAAGAGAAGAAGAAAGAGGAAGTGGCTCCCATCCCAGCTCCAGTGGACAGGTAGTGATCCTGACCCCAACCTGCCTGGCTCCTGGGCTTGGTATGGAGGACAGGGATTTATGCCAAAGTATCTTTATTATTTTGAGTATCTTGCTGTTCAGTACTCACCTTCCTTTAGCTGTAGGCCTAGGAATGTCCTCTGGTCCCTCTGAACTAGCTCATTAAATGCTTTAAGATGGAGCAGTCCCACAGCTGCTCCCAAGCTAACAAGCTCCCAAGTAGTGTTTATTAGCTCATTACACTAAAGGGTCAGTTCAGCAGGACCAGAGGAGAATTTCCCAGGCTTATGCCTGAAGAAACCATTGGCCAGCCAGACACCATTTAAAACTTCAAGCCAATCAGGGATAGTCAGTGATGCTTCCTTACTGTAGCTCAGGATTGCAACAAAAGCTGGGATGGGTGACAGAGTATTTGGTCACCTGATAGTAAACAAAAAATTCACCTGGCCAATTATTACTGATACATGTGTCATCCATAATTTGGTGTATATATTCCTATAATCGATGCTAAGAAGAAAAAGAAGAGATGAGAATGCAGAGAATGGAGTATAAAACCAGAGATAGGACAGTTGCTCTAGATAATTCAAAAGAATGTCATCTTTAATTATTATCTTAATTATTCACCTTAATCGGGCACTAGTTCCAGAAGACAATAATCAGCATGATTTATTTCTTCTCCCTGCTCATACCCTTTACCTTCTTAGGTTTCTGGGAAATAGGAGAATTTTCCTTCCTATTATGATATACCTTTGAATGCTAAGACATTCAATGATCTAAACTCATATAGTCAATTTGGATCCTCCATCCAACCCTTATTAGGGTATCAGGTATTTCAAATTGCCTGATTACCCAGGATTATTGTAGCCAAAGGAGTCTGCTGAAAGATACAAAAACATTTTTAAATATACTTACTTAAAATAAAAGAATATGCCAAGGGAAATCAAAAGTGACGCAATTGAAAGACCATGCCCAATGATGGCCAGATAATACAAATTCAGGGCTGTCTGCAATAAAGTAACAAAATAAAAAACACATTATGAGCAATATAAAAATACTATCAATAAAAGCACACTCCAGCAGACCCCTGTTACATGTAGAACTGTAATGGATTAAGAAAATGAAAAATATTATAGATAATAGTGAGTCAGCTCTAGAGGCCCTGTGATTAACTCTAAGAGGATCCTAAGCCACTGAAGACTCTCTCTCCATATGGTACGTAACATTAGTAGCAGTCATGTTTAATACTCATTGTATATCAGTTAATGCGTCATTTTAAAACAGACACTCCTAAATCTTTCCTGTGCATTTACGTAGTCCTAGCTATTTATGTTACTCTGCTAGGAACATTCATGGCTAAAGGTTGATTCATCCAATAATGCTGCTCCTCTGCAAAGCAGAAATTGATGTGTTTTGGAGATGCATTTATGTAATCCTTTCATGTGGAACTCTTGTAGGAGTGAGTTTTTCTAATCATTTGAAAGACATTTCCTTCCAAACAGGACCTACATTTGCCATGTTGGAACTTCAGCTTTCAATCAGCATTCCAGGAAGAGCATGAAATAAATTATTGATAACTCAAAAATAGCTGCAATTAAACTTGTGTCTTAAATCTGTCTTCAGCAAGCTACATTAAAGAACTTTGAAAAATTAGGCAATAAAGAAAACACTGTAAAATATACACTTATAAAGAGCAGTTTAAGGAACAGTTGGCAACATATAATGTATCTTCATTAATAATCTGAAGTAAGCAGCACATTAAACACTACCACCACTTTGAATTTACCTAATGGTTTCCAGTCAAGATCATCAATATTATAAACATCCGGTTATTGAATTTAACCTCACAAAAACACCTATAATGCAGTAAGTCTTCCTATTCTCATTTTGCATAAATGGAAATGCAGGCATAGAGGGCAAAATCCTCTTCACCTGCATACAGCCCAAATAACTGAGTTCTGTGTGAGGAATTGAGATGAGAAATCCACAAGACTAGGGCATCAGACTACAGTGCAGATTCCTGACTTCCACAGACTCAGTTTAAACCTTTGGCCTAGAATATCCACCATTGAGACAGTTGTGTAGGATGTTAAAGCTACAGGACCTATGTAAATAGATTCTGTGTGGTCTACTAACAGTCTCACTGAACAAGGCAAAGCTGCATAGTCCTACATGATGAAATTTCTTTACTTTTACTCTTCTTTTTAAAGAATGTAGGAAATTCAATTCAAACCAACATTAAAATAATGTTATGGATGCAAAATGAAACACTCTGAAATTTGGAAGTGTCAAAACTAAAGTTGTCCATGCAACTTTAACTCTGGTGACAACATTGAATGATATGATGGCATGCTTTTTTCTCTCTCATTCAGTGGATAATTTTGGATGATGGAGGAGGTATAAATCTAAAAGATTTATGCCTAATTTAGTGCCAACATTGAGTGGTGTGCAGTAGTGTGGGAATGGGACTACTCATAGACTAGTAAGTATAAAAAATAAATAATGAACATCCACCACATTTACTGGGCAGCTCCTAAGCTGCCTACTGAGTTTGGCATCAAAACATTGTATACTATCATGCACATATCATTTGTGCTACCAAGTAAGCAACTGCACACTCTTTTAAAGTAGGTTTTTGTATGGAATAATAATACAAGTCAGAGTTGAGGGATGTTGGCAGAACTATCTGACGGAAGCTTGCACGTCTCATTATTCACAGTAAAGACCCTGGATGGCTCTGGAGCAGCTTATTTGGCTAATCTTCTCTATATTTCCAGCCACATTTTAGTGAAAATGAAGTTATGACATTTGTTCCATTTACAAACTAAATTAGAAAAGTGCTTTCTCATTATCTGAGGCAAAGTTAAAGAAACATGCTCATTAGAGACTTTAGCTGTTCTTCAGTGTGAATGATTGTTCAGTACTCTGAGCTATGATAGAAATATAGATTGTTATCATCACTTGCCTTCAATATTAGTACAAGCCACTACCACTGATCCCCTCACTCTTTTGAAGACTAAATTCATTCAGAATCTGACCCACTATAGCTTTTCAAGTTCTATTCCTTGGGCAGTTTACAATTTCATCTATTTTTCTGTTTGTTACTTGCCTTCATTTTGACTGTTAATTAAAAAAACACAAAACTATAAGCAGCTGCATCTCTTTCAGCTGAGGGTACATTTTCCTTTATCTGTGATGCCACTAGATATCACAGCATAGCTCAAAGATAGACAATAGATGGCATTTTAATAAGCTGTTTGTTTCTATTACTGAGTATAAATATGCTGTGCTTCTGTTGTCGGATTTCTAACTGACATCTCCAAACTCCAGTGAAGTCTACAGAAATTCCATCTTTGTGACAGACACTATGCATTGTGGCCTGATTGTTCCTCCAGATCCACACGCATAAATGAAGACTTCCATATACAGATCTGTCCTTGCCTGCATGGATGATAAAGCGTGAGTTGTTCATTCCTTGGACTCTGTAAATGGCTGTCTGTGGGAGCTGGAACAAGTGCTTTGGGCAGGGAAGGCAGTAATGTGTCCATTCAAAACCATGTGGAGAGCTTCTCCAGATTTTTAAATTTTTGAAAATTTTTGATGAAAGAAGGGAACAATTTTTTTTCACTAAAACTAATGTGAACAAGCTCGGCTCAGGAGTTACTCCATCTTGGAGATACATTAATGATATCTATGCACTTGCTGGTAGGGAAATTGCTGTCATTATGACTGCACTGGATGGACTATATTGTTGGCAGATCCTTCTGAAATCTGCATCCCTCGTGGAGATCTATGGAGTTCTAGGCCTTTCTTCCACTTGTGTGTAGGACCAATTCTGAAGAAATTCAGAGCAAAGATTTGAAGGGAATCTCTTCAAAGTTTTCTTCCCTCTTTGCACACATGCTTGTGCTAGCTCAAGTGGAAACAGTAGTGTAGGCAGGGTAGCGCAGACAGTGGAGGCACAGCTTAGCCATTCTAAATAAGTACCCATAGGGTTCTGGTGGGTTTGTACTTGGCATGGCTAAGCTGTGCCTACACTGCCTGTGCTAGCACAGCTACACTACTATTTATACTTGTAGTTATGTACACCACTAGCTTGCAGCGTAGAGGTATCCCCAGAGTAACGTTATATACTTCAAGCTGGTCTAAAACTGGTTAAGTCCAAATCCAGCCCTTTGAGTCTGCTTAGCCTGCTTTCTTCTCTTGTTGCCTCTCTAAATTGCTGCCCACACTTCTAAACACATTATAAGAACGCACAAGGGAATTACGTGGCTATGAAAAAAGTAGTATTTTAATGACAGTCAATTTTGCTGGTATTTGAGGTTTCATCAAGACTGTTACAAACTTTTCAAATGAGCTTCCTATCCCTGGTAACATGCATTCCTCTCCTACCTTTACTTTTTCATGTGTACGGAGATTACACTGGGTGTAGTTTGTCCATGTTCTGTTGCTTTCAGGATGTTTAAACCAGTTTCCATTTTGGTCACAAATCTTTGTAACTTTTTCTTTAGCCAGCCAAAATGGGGCAGAAAAAGCAAGCAAAAAAAATAAATAAATAAAAGAAAAGAAAAGAAAAAAAAAAGTCAGTACTCAATGTCTGTTTCTCCATCTCTAGTATTTCATAGACTATAAAAACTGGCAAAGGACAGACAGCTTTACTAGTGTGAAGAGAGAGCTTTCTTACATTAATATGAATTTTGAGAGCCATTGTATTTGCTTGGCAAGGGCAAGCAAACAAAAATCCTTCAATCTAATTACTCTAAAACTGTATCACACAAACATGATAAGAAGATTTTAAGGTCTTATGTGGCAATCAGGCATCTAAATTAAAAACGGACATTTTAGTCTAATAAATAAGAGAGAAAAGAAAATGTCATGAGAGATATTGCTTATAATTTTCACAGTCACTGAAGAAATTGCTTTATCTGTGAATGCTTTACTGCCAATGCCTAGCCAAATAGTCCCAGGCATGAAAGGGCACTGGGAGACCCCAAACACAACAGAATCACTCCGGTTTATGACATTCTCATGACCACAGAGGGCATGTTTCAGTTAAGAAAATAGGTCAAGGTTGACCATGGAGGGAACATAGTTAACTGTGACCAGCTGAATTTGAGGTAAAAGGTATTAACATATGTCTACATGTTAGGGAAACAATCTGAGTTAACTAACATGTTAACAAACCTTGCACTACCCTCAACTTCTTTTTCTAATCTATACAGCCTTGCAGGGGCAATTATCAGTGTGGTGGTGCAGTGGGGAGTGTCCTGCCAGTGGGTGTGTGTGGCCAGTGGACCTGGGCAAGGAGCAGGTGCATACATCCAGTAGGTGTGCAATAACATGGAACCTTTCGTAGTAGCAGCTGCCAAGGAGCTGAGCCACTGATGTGTGTTTGGTGGTTAGATCAAGAAGGAGATTAAATCACCCCCACATGCCATTTAGCCAAACAAAACTGGCATACAGGTTCATACACATTTACCTGATGGGTTAAAGTCCTGAAAGTAATCAGGACAGCGTTGTACTGATATGGTTCCTGCTGCAGCATCATTCCAACACAACCAACCATCCCATGTTCTGTTACAGTAAGGACCTGCACAAATGTAGAGAAACCAGATAATAAAGTTTGATTCCACATTCACAAAAGCCTTACAATAATTAGATGTAAAATCTGGAAGTAAGCATATAAACCAAATAATTTCTCTAATAGTTATCCCAGGTCTTTTACATGTAGCTTTTAAATCTTCAACACAGAACAAAAGTATTTCAATCAAAAGCAAACTTCTTTTCTTGAATAAAAATCTTAAAGCAACGATTTGGAATGAGCTTTTAAAGGATGAAGTAAAATCTTTGCCAAAATATGTTAATTAAAATTCTGTCTGCTCCGATGATAAGAAGAGTGCCTTTATTTGTAAGTACATTTCTTTCATTAAGATGTATTTAAAATGTGTCATCATTCACCATAACTGTGACTACAAAGGCCTAATCTGCAATTTATACTCAATGCCAGGTCTAGAGTAGAGCTACGCAGATAGTCACAGTCCTGAGACCCGAGTGACTGAACTAACCAGTTTAAATTGAAATAATCTGTGTTAGGATAAAGAATAAACTTGTAAAGACCATTTCCTTGCTTTTATTTATACAGCAGAGCTATACAATATGCCACACAGCCATGTGAAGGCACAGATCTGTATGAGTTATTCTTATTTTTAAACTGCATAAACATTTGTCTTGACTATAGATGATAATTTAATCAGGAGAAAAAAAATCAGTGTAAAATCTCTTTTCTCCCACCTTCTAAGATTCCAGTACTTTTTAAAAAAGATTTTAAAAGGGAAAGTGAATAATTCCATCTTGAATATCTTCATGAGTTCCTGTAAGCTGTTTGTGTCAAAAGTGGGTTATTATTTAAAAGGCAAAGAATATTTCTGGGACCCAGAAGTTAGAAGAAGCAAGGATGTTCCAATATGTGAACATTTCCAGTTAAGTATTTATATCACCTGTTTAAAATGAAGATGCTTTCATTGTTCCTAAGGACATGAAACAGCTGGCCCAGAGGGGTTGAAGTACCTATAATACCTATAGGTGGGTACACTTTCTTCATTTATCTGGGCAGGAATTAAATAGTTAGTAATCCATATCTATAAATAAAACATTAGGTCTGCAGGCAGTGGTGTTTTGGGTAGCTAACATACTGCAGCACCTTTCCATAGCAATTAAATATTCTTCCTCACTGCTAAGGAAAAATCACATGCATGTCTTCCTGAAAGTTACAGAAATGCAATTCGTGTTATAGACCAAAAAAGTTACTAATAAGACAAGGAAGGAGGAGGACTTTAAAGTTCCTTAGTTATACAATTAAAATCTACTGTCTACTTCCTCTAGGTACTACTTCTTCGATTATAAATTCTCTGGATTAGAGGCTATCCATCCATCCATCTTTCTTTCTTGTTCTGTGTTTTTACATCACCTAGCACAACAGGACTCTAGTCCATTAGTCCTAGGCAATATGGCAATTCAAATAATAAATAAGAAAAACCATTTACCTTCTTTACTACGAATAGGATCTTGTGTAATTTTCTGATAGCATTCATACTGTGCTGTCATAATTTTATTCCTAGTCACACTCAAATGAGTGTAGTCTTGTGTCACATTCTGATTCTGCTCATTTGGTATAGCAATGGCAAAAAACTAGGAAGAAAACGAGATTTAAAAATACATATATATTGGAAAGTTATCATTGTTTTCACAGTACTTTTTTCTGTAACCGCTGCACTGGATCTTTTTCCAGAGGGGTAACCATGCTAGTCTGTATCAGCAAAACCAACGAGGAGTACTTGTGGCACCTTAGAGACTAATACATTGATTTGGGTATAAGCTTTTGTGGGCTAAAGCCCACTTCATCAGATGTATGAGGCCCAACTACAAAAACTAATTTCCCCCTACTGTTACTCACATCTTCTTATCAACTGGTTGAAATGGGCCACCCTGATTACATTGGCCTCATTACTACAAAAGTGATTTTTCCTCCCTTGGTATTCTACTGTTGAGAACAGCCCACTTCCACTTTAATTGAATTGTCTCATTAGCACTTGGTAAGGCCACTCCCATCTTTTCATGTACTGTGTATATATATCTGTCTACTGTATTTTCCACTCCATGCATCTGATGAAGTGGATTTTAGCCCACAAAAGCGTGCCCAAATATTAGTCTTAAGATGCCTCAAGTTTTCCTCGTTGTTTTTAGTGGATCTTCTGTTTTTCAGGTGAGTAAGCTGATATATAAGGAGCTTGCAATTATTATTATTCTTGAAACAATTTCACCAAAAGTAGCCATTAGAGCTCATTACAGACAAGCTGGTTTTCTTCCTGTTCATTTGGTGAGTGTTCTTACTATTAAATCAAAATAAAGTACCCCTGCCTGAGGGCAGAAGTGATGGTCTGACATGATAAGACTGCAATTGATAATGGAAGAGAATAAAATGTATTGACAAAATCAGAAGAAGATTAAGGGCCTTTTACAAAGCCCATTGAAGTAAATTAAAGTGTGAACATTGATTCTGAAGGAATTTGGATCAAGCCCCAAAGGATTTTCTATGAAACAAGACTTACTAATTGAAGTTATTGGGGCTTTTGGTTTGTTTTAGGGCTGTTTGGTTTCCTCTATAGTTTATAAAGCATAAAACAAACCACACCAAAACAGTAAGGTCAAAGGAATTGGGTGATCAATGTGTTACCGTAGTCATATGGAGGACACATTATTCTGAGTTTATACGGACACTTATACTAAGTTATGAAAATAAGGAGAGTCAGACTGAAGACTGACAATGAAAAGTTTTTCACTGACTGTATTGCGTACCTATTTGCCTTAGAAATCTATCAGTCTGTCTGTCTATCATAAGTCCCATCTGCTCTAGTTGAAGTCAATGGAAGTTTTCCCATTGGCATAAATGGGTATAAGGTCAGAACCCACCACTGCTGCAAAACCCATTGCTAGAGGAGGGCACAACTGTGATCAATGGCCAGAAAGGATTTCAAACTTCTGTATTTCTCCTAGTTACTACACAGGCTGTCATAACTATAAAGGGAAGGGAACCGCCCTCCTGTGTACAATACTATAAAATCCCTCATGGCCAGATACACCAAAATCCTTTTACCTGTAAGGGGTTAAGAAGCTCAGGAAACCTGGCTGACACCTGACCCAAAGGACCAATAAGGGGACAAGATACTTTCAAATCTTGGTGGAGGGAAGGCTTTTGTTTGTGCTCTTTGTTTTGGGGGTTGTTCACTCTTGGGACTAAGAGGGACCAGACATCAATCCAGGCTCTCCAAATCTTTCTGAACCAGTCTCTCATATTTCAAACTTGTAAGTAACAGCCAGGCAAGGCATGTTAGTTTTATTTTTGTTTTCTCAACTTGTAAATGTTCCTTTTTGCTGAGAGGATTTTACCTCTGCTGTAACTTTGAACCTAACGCTAGAGGGGGTTTCTCTGGGCTCTATGAATCTGATTACCCTGTAAAGTTATTTTCCATCCTGATTTTACAGAGATGATTTTTACCTTTCTTTCTTTAATTAAAAGCCTTCTTTTTAAGAACCTGATTGATTTTTCCTTGTTTTAAGATCCAAGGGGACTGGATCTGGACTCACGAGGAATTGGTGGGGGAAAGGAGGGGGGATGGTTAAATTCTTCTTGTGTTAAGATCCAAGGGGTTGGATCAGTGTTCTCCAGGGACTTGGTGAAGAAGTCTCTCAAAACTATCCAGAAAAGGGAGCTAGTAGTTGAGAGTGGTGGCAGCAAGACCAGATCTAAGCTGCTAGTTAAGCTTAGAGGTGTTCATGCAGGTCCCCACATCTGTATCCTAAAGTTCACAGTGGGGAAGGAACCTTGACACGGGCATTAAAATCAGGATATACCATTAAAGAGAATTGTCCTCTACTAGAGCTTTATATTAGAGCAAGACAAGAATATCCTGTATTTCCATATTTGTCAGAGAAGTCAAGATCTGTGTCGAAGCTCTGAAAACTGAAAGCGCAAATACATGTTAAGGAAAATGTTAAAACTCACCATGGTAACTGACAAGAGGAGCAGCGACTGAATGATCCAATTTCTCTCCATCATTAAATCTGATTCAATGTGTTTTATGCTACAGTTCAACAACAAGATCAAGCTGCAATGGAAAAGTTGTAAGAAAAATAGAAGTAATTCATATAATTCAAAATCTACTGAAAACTGACAAAAATGGCTGCCATTTTTCTTTATAGGTCACTACAATCAATATATCTAGAGCCCAGTTGTGACTCCATTTCCAAGGCTACAACTCCTATCACGCAGGTAATGCAAAGGGGTAATCCACAGCAGATCACTAGCAGACAATTCCCATGACATGGGGGTACTGCATGTTAGTGTATCTGTGTTGCTATTTGGACCCACAGCTCTGCCTCCACCTCCTCCCAACATAGGGGCTGTGTTGGGGTGGGGAAGAGGGCATGGAAGAGCTCTCCTACACCAATCCTCCACTGGGGAGATCTGTTAAGGACCCTACATCAATGTGGAATTAAGATATGCCTGATAACAGCTCCAAGTGGTATCAGAACCAGAGCTGTCTCTCCAATTCAGGGAGCTGGAGCTGGCGCTGGTTCCCCGAAGACTCTCTGTGACTAAGTGGAATTCTGGTGCAGGAGAGAATCTGCCCCATTACACTATAGGTCATTAAACATGCAGTAAATTCTGGCTACACGCGAGGGTTGAAGCCCATGTTTTAAGTAAAACTGCAGTTTAGTTTATATGAGCATTTAACTGGCATGTTTAAAAAGGAAATTCCACTCCTTCCTTCCTTTTACTCCTGTGACACTGATGGAAAAACTGATCCATAGGTAGCAACTTTAGGCTAATGCTACAGCTTCCCAGGAATGATGGGAGTCAATGCAGGGATTAACAGCAAGCTGTAAAATAGCTTCCATATCTGCTGATAGTTGAACATTCCCAAATATGGAAATATCAGATCTTTGTGGAACTCCTGTAACATCTCTCCCATAAACATAATAATGTATTTCCATTACCCAGCAAGAGAATAAATGAATAAATAATTAAATACATAAAATTCTGTGTTCTGTTCCTTGTCTGTAGATGTAAACAGTGTGGGAACAGGGTACCACTTTATGTATAACAAATGCATTGCAAATGTATTTCTGAACACTTTAAAAAGTAAGTTCAGCTATTCCAAGGGCACCTTTTCACATAACAATGCAGATTGTTATATGAATGAATCTTTGTACATTGAGGTATAAATCCACTAACACCCCTTAAAAGGCACAAAATCTCTTTCAAACCACATATATAGACATAATTGTCCTCCTGTGGGAAACCCTGTGGAAGGGGGTTGACAGGAGGAAATCTCTGAGAGGTTCCCTTGCAATGATTTGTTCCATTGTGGGGTTGGATTTGCTCCCCACAAAACAGGCCACAGGGCTCAAACCCCCTTCCCCTCAGACTCTGTAGATATGAGGATAAGTGGAAAGGCAGGACCAACCACACAAAGGCCTATTCCTCCTAAGAGGCTCCCCAGCCCACACCTTTCCTGCTGCTCTAGTAGGTGCTCTAATAGCCTCCCCTAAGGAGGGAGCCCTACCAAGAAGATGATCCAGCAGAAAGATAATTCAGTCTGGGCCATACCACATTATTTTAGGGAATAACATGACCCCAGCCCTCCTCCCTTGACTCCAGATGTCCGTGTAGATCCCTGGACTTATGGAGCATCCTCAGCAGAGTTCAGTTGAAGTGGGTGCTGCCATAGAGATATCTAAGACCTTCCACCTCTTCTACATGATCCATGCACTGAGGGGACCTTCCAAATGTTGATCTGGGGGATATGATCAGGCCTTACTTTTCTAAATTAACATATTTTACTATATTAGCATTAATTACCATTAATAGTAGTAGTAATCCACAGTACTGTAGGACTGAGCTTCAGATTGTGGACGATACTACCAGAGCTACTCCAGCATTACTTAAGCCACAAAAATCATATTCTGGATATTGCAGGTTTAACTGATATTGAAGGGAGAGCACTGTTGTGAGCCAATTACTTACATGCAAAGGTGTGTCCAGATTCCAACCACATTTTCCTTTGGGTCATACTCACTCTTGTCTCGGATATGTTCTTATCCAGTAGTTATGTCCTACAAGAGATTGATTGGTGACAATAAGCAAACAATTGAGCATACCTTGACCAGCAGGAGTCATTTCACACAGAATCCATCCCACAAAAAACATAATCTTATATACATAATGATGATAGTAAGCAAGAAGCCTGCCTGTCTTTTGTATTTTGTACAATGCCTAGTACAACTGGGACCTTGACCACTTGGTATTATTGTAATACAAATAATTACTAAACGTTCTTACTTTTTGGGATGTAGAGTTTGTTTAATTTTCAGGGTTTAATGAAGCCTGAAGATGCCAATTTGGGCCTGGTATAAGGTTAAAGCAGTGTTCCCCAACCTTTTTCGTCTGGCGGGCACCAGACAATGAGCCATGGACGACTATGGCGGCGGATGAGCATCCACTGAAATGCCACCAACAAGTGACAACGTCAATAGGCATCGCCGCCGAAATGCTGCCGACAAGTAGCATCATCCAGAGGCGTCGCCGCCGAAATACCGCTGAAAAATGGCGGCATTTCGGCGGCGACGCCTCTGGATGACGCAGCTTGTCGGCAGCATTTCAGCGGATGCTTGTCCACTGGCCAGTACACGGGTGCACTTAGATGCTCCAGCGGGCATCATGGCACCCGTAGGCACTGCGTTGGGGACCCCTGGGTTAAAGACACTTACAGTTGTGCCTGTTTATACCAGGCATGAATTTGGCCCAATATCATTCTCTCTCTCTCTTCTACTATTGGTAGGTAACCGTCCTGAGGTGTCTTCCAACCCTAATCTTCAATGATTCTATGATTCTATTTAGCAATGTTGTCACCCTTGTTAGAGTACTTCTGGAGTAGGAGGGCTCCCTAGCCAGAAGCTTTATCAGATTATTTGACTATCAACCTGATCCTTAATAAGTAATGTAAGATGTAGTGTGTTCTTTTGTTGTAACTTTGCCTTAATAAAAAGTTAAAACATATTCTTGAAAGTGGGTCCTTGCAGAGACCATTATCTGATATACAGACTAGGAAGAAGTATTGTTAGTTAGTTTCTAGCCAGTCTGTTTGTAAAAGGAACACCTAAACAGTACATGTGTATTGGGCAAAGCATGATATCATCCCAGTGGTAATGGAGACTTCTGATTGTTAGACTTCAAGAGCCCATTGCCTCTCAGGTTACTCACATACAATCTCTGGAACACGTGACCAGGGCACAGAGCTGAGAGAAAGCTCTATAATTGTATAGGCCTGTTTATTTTCAGTATTTCACATTATGACTTTTTCTTTATTTATGCATAGCTACCAGTCAAATATTACTCCGATGGGAATTTGAACTAGAAATCAACATTGAAAAATATATTGACTATTGATATGAATTGCTTTAAATGTTCTTCACAGTGGATTATTTCACTTGTTGTAGTTAAAAGAATTTAAACTGGAGCTGGACAAATAAGCTATTGTTTTGGACTGTCACATTCAGATAAGCTGAAAGGTCTCTGGACTCATAGCGAAGACAGAGAAAGTAGTTAACTACCTGGGCACAAGGTCATAACACTGAAGGCTGTTGTCTTTTCCTCTCCAAACAATGACATATTAGTGCTAGGCAGTCTCATTTTGTCCTCAAGAACAGTGAGCCAAATGGGGTGCAGGCACTGCTATATATTTTAGGGCATGCAAGCATAATTTAGGGTTATTTTTTTTTGCCTATTTACTGATAATATGCATGAGTCTGAAATTTCAATAATTTTCTCTATAACAGTCCCTAAATAGTTTTCCAAAACATATTCTCACTGACTGATAGATTTAGCATGCAAGGTCAAATAATGCCCTTAGATACACCTGTGTACCTCCATTCACTTCAGAGAGGTTGTACAGTGTACATGAAGACAGAATTTGGCTGTTTTGATTAAGGGTGCAAGACTATTTACATTTAACATTAAACAATATTGGCCACCTGCTAGCCCAGTTACTTAAATGAGGCACACCTTTTATAGGTAATGGCTTTGTAAGCATCTCTTATCATCTCTTCCAGGGGCATGCTCAAACTCTGAGTTCCTAATTCCCCTTAGTAGACAAGAGATGAGCTCATTTCTGCAATGCTTTGAGTGCTTCCTACTCAGTGTCCCTAAAGTTGTTAATGTACATTCAATTTATACCTAAGAAAAGAAAGTCTCTTCCTAGAGATGACTGCTTTTTTGATATAATTGCAAAATGTGTGGGTGCGGTTCATGTATTATACATTTGGATTTCAGTAAAGAATTTTCTACATCATCTCATGAATTCATTAGCTCAAAATTGATTCTATTTGGTTTGGATAAGAACATTGCAATGTAGATTAAAAAGTGGCTGAAGGATAAACAGCACTACATAGAGTTAGGGTTGAGGTGGTTGTTGAGATACAGCTGATATAAATGTTGAATCCTATTTTAATGACCCTATCCTGTTTCAGTAATCTGAAAAACGTAAATGGAATTCACAGATGATTCTAAGTTGAAAGGTGTTGCGAGCAGAAGTAAGGAAACTAAATACAAAGGTATCTGTGGAGAGAAGATTTTAACTTGGGAAAGATCCAGGATAATATATTTGGGGAAATATAGTCAGATACATATACAATATATTTAATGGCAGAAAAAACCAGAAAGCATTGATGCTGAAAGAAACCTAAGAATAACAGTGTAAAAAATATTCCCACAGTGGAAGTCTAACTCTACAGTAAAATTGCAAGTAGTTAAGGATGTTCATATAGGCAGCTATTTCGCAATGCAAATTTGGCTGTTTGGGGGAGGGAGGTTTTTTTTGTTTTTTTAAATAGAGTCCTCTATCACTGTCATATCTAGGAAAGCAACAGTAAAGTGATACTTACAAACTTTAAGAGATTTGAATGAGAATAGTTTTAAAAGAAATTTAAAACACTTTATTTCTAGATTCCCAGGCCAGAAGAGACCATTGAGATAATGTAATCTAAAATAGGGCATAGATCTTCTCCAAAATAATTCATGGAGCATATCTTTTACAAAAAACATTCAATCTTGACTTAAAAATTGTCAATGATCGAGAATCTACCACAACCCTTGGTAAGTTGTTCCAATGGTTAATTACACTCACTGTGAAAACGTGTGCCTTATTTGCGGTCTGAATTTATCTAGCTCCAATTTTCAGCCATTGGATCATGTTATAATGTTCTCTGCTAGACTGAAGAGCCCATTATTAAATAGTTGTTCCTCATGCAGCTACTTATAGACTGTGCTCAAGTCACCCCTTAAACTTCTCTTTGTTAAGTTAAGTAAAAGGCTCCCCAGCTGGACTTCATGCATGAAGTATGGCAGCCAGGCAACTGCCTGGATGCCCCACTTCCTTTCAGGAAGAGGGAAGACTGGAATGCATTGTGCGAGACAAAATCAAGGCTGCCTGGGGGGGAGGGGGGGCCAAATGGGGCAATTTGCCCCAGGCCCCGGGGCCCCGCAGGGGCCCTGCGAGCCCTGGCCTGGCGGTGGTCTGGGTCTTCAGTGGCATTTCGGCGGCGGGGGGCCCTTCAGTCACTTCAGGTCTTCGGCGGCATTTCGGCAGCAGGGGGCACTTCAGTGCTGCCGAAGATATGGAGTGACTGAAGGGCCCCCTGCAGCTGAAATGCTGCCAAAGACCCGGACTGCCACCCAGTGAGTACAAGCACCGCAGCTCCCCTGCTTTGCTCCCGGTCCCCTGAATCCTCTGGGCAGCCCTGGACAAAGTCCAACCAGGGAGTCTGCAGATACAGGAGAATAGGGGCATGAGATACCCAAACTACTTCTCCCATCTGTCTACTGACTGTAACTGGCAACTCCATAATGAGAGAGGACAAGTATTATTACAGTGGTTCAGATTAACATGAGCTTTTTAAAAGTCCATCAAACACACAACTTGATAGAAACATGGTGGAAGCCCATGCACTGAGTCCCCCTCTCTTTCCTCACATCTTTATGTGCTGCTGACAGATTCAACAAGACAGACAGCAGGTCATCAGTTTACACATTAGATATTAAGAGTAAGTGTGATTTAATGTATTAATTGATAGAAATATTTTCTAAAATAAAGGCACCAGAATTAGCATGGGGAATTTCAACAGTAAATCAGTTCTTCAAATATCACACTTGTATGTTACTTTTATTGCCTACTGTACAGAATATGAGATAACTTAACCATATTAACTGCATGTTTCTTCTCTTTATTACATTCCTCTCAGCCAAATTATTTCTATTTTTTATTTTATTTTATATTATTTCCATTGCTTTTGTAGTATTTGTCGCTGTCAGCAGTGACATGTACTCAGAAGGCAGAGCTCCACAACTGTAGAATGAACTGAGCCAAAAGAGTCACTCATAAAGCTTTAACAGATGTTTTTTCCCTTCCCCTCCTGCCTTCTCCACAAAGCCATCCTGCCCACATCAACAGCTGTTTCTGCTTTTACTCTTTTCCCTTCCTCTCAAGAGTAAATGCCCTCCTGATTGAACTCCAGAAAGGTACCGTTTTAACACCAGAGCAAAGGGAGAATACAGCCAGAAATACCAGGGCTTGAACTTATATCCTCTGGGCATAGCTAGCACAAGCTAGGCATCTTTCAGACATCACACACACTCTCTCTGGGAGAGTGTTTTCAGAATGACTGATTTAAGCTCCATGTAGTGTTGGAGCCATCAGGAAAATCTGCAACACTGAATTTACAGCTGTATATGCAAACCTCTTTGGTTGAAAAATTGAAGTGGATGGTTTATGACAACACTCTGTCACACACAAAGAGTACTTCCTGATTTTGATTGGTTGGAATTACTCTGATAATCACTGTTCTCACAATATTTTGTTATCTCTGTTTCTATTTAGAATCAGGGAGTGAGGAGGCATAGGACTCAAAACATTTCAAACCTCAGGCAAGCTTTTGGTTTGGTTCATTCCAAGATATTGGCAAAGGACCAAGCTGGAAATGATCCAAACTTTTTCATGCATCCCTAATTCAAATGGCCTGCAAGGATCTTTTGACAGTTTGAGGAAATCTCAAATCAAAATCATGTTCCAAATGGAACAGCACATAGGGCCCAATTCTGGCAGGTGCTAATCACCCTCATTTACTGTTGACTTCTGGAGCACTCTGCACCTTAGAGGAGGAGGTCCATAATAACTCCTAATTAAGGAGCTTGATTAACAGTGATTGATTAACAGATTCATTGACAAAGCTGAAGGAGGACTGCAAAGTGTCCAGGGCTGCTGCAGTGCAATTTGGAAATATTTTTAATCTGATAAATGACTTTTCAGACTTTGAGGGATTGATTCCCCTTTTACAGAGTTTGAACAAGGGACATCGAGATCCATTATCGATAACACTACCCTGTCCACTAAAGGAGGCTAGCTGACCACAGTTAGCAGTTTGTTGAACTGTTTTTTAACCAGACCTCTAACAATTAGAGGGAAACCCCATTATAGGTAGCTGATAATTAACATGTTACATCTGAGCAGCACATTTTCAAGCTACTAGAATTCCCTTTTCAACACTGCTTTGAATTAACTCACAGGCAACAGCATGTCGAATTCAGAAGTGTTTTCCCAGCAACATTGCACAGACACCTTTGCAACCCCCCTAGAATTGTTCTTACGGCACTTGTGCAGTGGTAATGAAGCGTTAGCTTCCCATGAGCCTCAAAGGCTTCATTGCAGCACACTCTTTCTCTGGATAAAGCAGGACATGTTACTTGGTGGGCTATATTGCATCTTTCTTTAGTTCTTGGGTGAATTGATACTTTGCCTGAATAAGCTGGATCCTCATGGTGTTATATTTCAGATAGTTCATGTAATAAACACTAACCATAGCCTAACTTAATGTTAATATACTGGGCCAAATTGATCACTAATGCAACTCATTGTGATTTCGATGGGATTGTTGCATTCAGCACACTTACTATAGTCAGGGGCAGCTCCAGGCACCAGCACAGCAAGCGCATGCCTGGAGCAGCAAGCTGCGGGGAGCGGCCTGCTGATCGCTGTGAGGGCGGCAGTCAGGCTTCCTTCGGCGGTGTTTCTGCACAAGGTTCGCAGTCCAACAGTTCTGGCAGTAATTCAGCGGTGGGTACACTGAAGGTGCGTGACCAGAGGACCTCCTACAGAAAAGCTACCCAAACCGTGTGACTGGCGGACCTCCCGCAGAAATGCCGCCGAAGGTTGCCTGACTGCCATGCTTGGGGCAGCAAAAAACATAGAGCCGTCCCTGACTATAGTTACCTTTTCTGTTCTGCTATGTAACTATCATCTCCCAAGCCCGGACAAAGCAGAAAAGGAGAAATTAAATCACTTGGCGCATATACTTTTTTCAAATAATGCTCTGAAAATCATTGGCTATAATTATGGCTGGTTCTGAGTACGTGCTAGTGGTGAGAAGTGGGATCACAGAGCCATTCCCAGTACACTGCAAAGGAGGCAGCCATATTTTGCTTGCAAAATGCTGTGGACCACAAGGGGAGAAAGCCAGAGGGCAGTTCCTGCAGCACTCAGAACCCTAGAAGAGTAGGATTTGGGTTTGGAGTGGAGGGCAGTTGGTAAATATAGAGCAGCACTGGGGAAAGCACATGCAATAGGTGCAGAAAGCATTGCAGGGAATGACACTGATCCTAGCTACCTCTGAAGTGGTGTTATTCCTGCTCCTGACTTCTGCAGGCATACTGCTTTCAGGGGTCTTCACACTGCTTGGTTCCTTTTCCCTCCACCATTGCACAGGCTCGTTGAGCCTTAGTATAGTCCTTTGCAAATTACTTTTGCCTGAAATAAAAACTCCTTGGAGCCCAATACTGTAGCTGTTCTGCATGCAGATCCTTCAGGTAGGGTCTACACATGAAGTGGCTACAGTATGAAGGCTTGGAGCTCTTTGGGAGTGGGGGTGAGAAAAGAAATTAGCAAGTGGGGACCAAATGGGGGGAAAGAGGAAGAGAGAGTATGACATAGCTTCATTTTATTGTTGCTGGAAATTGTACATCAGCTTCTTCATGTACTAGCTGGAAATACAGACATTATGATACAGTGCTTCCTTGTACTTTTCTGTCTTTCCCTGAGTCATCCTTTAAGATAAATGTACTTGAAGGTCTCAGATGTGTTTCAGGTGAACTACTGCAGGCTAGTTCATGACATGGTACATCATTTATACTCTCTTTATGAGTGTGCAAATAATTTTTTATCACTTAAAAGTAAAGTTGTTTGCCAGAGAGCTTGTACAGATTACAGAACAGCCTGTGGCTATGATTACAACACAATGAATTACTCCTGTGCACTTTTCCCCATTAGTAGATTTTGGCTATCACACAATTACATTTAGTTTTCCATGTCCAACGGATACTATAAGCAGTAATCAGTAATGTTCTTGGCCGTTGGCAATAATACTTAAGATCTTAAAAGACCTATCACAATATGTGGACAGCACTATTTTTTCTGGGAAGTTTAAAGCCATTTTTGATCTTGGTAACAGTGTCTTTTGCATTCAGTTCTAAATGTCTGATGAGATTTTAAATTGTGCTTGGGAGAGCCAGTAGGACTGACACTTTAGGATGGGGATTGAGAGGAAGAAATCTGCACAAGTTTCTGCTTGTGAAACTTTCTCAACAGTTGCTGCATTAGGGGCAAGGTTATTCCTTTCATGCAGAATAGCCAACGGTGCCTACCCAGAAAGGTTGCAGATCCTTCAGGATCAGTGGGAGGCCAGGGCTATTCCTGTTCTCATGGTTATGGCTCACTGCATCAAATCGGTCTCTAGCAGGGGTACACTGATGGGCTAAAGATGGTTCTCCAATGTGTGTACGTGAGGTAGAGGGAAGGAGGAATTGTGGAAGTATTTATACAGTATGAGACATGACAGGTGGTGGCAATAAGGAGTTTTGGGGAGGAGGGATGATGCTTTCTCCCTGCCCTGACCCATCTGTGCCTCTCCTAGTCTACCCTCTGCCCTTCCTGCCCACTATGAGGACACCCATACCTGTAGTGAGCCTTCCATAGACTTTGAAGAGAAGAGGGAGTCAGAGGTGTGGTACACTGCCAGTGGAACGGGGGCAGGGGGTCACTGTGCCAAGGATCTCCTATGCACTGGGATCATAAAAGGTATGATCCAGCTGTATTTTCTCACGTTTCTGCAAGAATAGTTACTGGTGCTAGATAAATACAACCATAACAATCATAATCATACCTTATTTTCCAGAAAAAGCATGTAAGAGCAGAGACAAAATAACAGAATCACTTCACAACATTTTGTAGATTATATTATTTCCGGACAACAGTGATAGCTATTTTGCCTTTTAGAGGGAAGAAGCAATCACAGTCGCATGGCATTGTATCTTCGCGCTCTCATTTCTAGCTCAAACAAAGTAACACAAGCTGGCAGCATTCATCAAACCACCTTCCCTGGGAGAACTAGAAATCGATTTTTGCTTATTTTGCACAAAAAAGGTTGATAACAATCTAGGTTTTATTTACATTTTAAAACAACTGCACCTTTTATTGCTCTTGGCTATAGATTAAAATTAACATACAAATGATTCCCTTTTTGAAGTAGTTGTTAAATAAAGGCACTAGTGGGTTTGGCAATGAACACCTTTGTAAACAGATTGACACTGCTGTAATTTGTTGCCATGCTAGATTTCTTGGTCTATTCATGAGGATATTATTGTGAGAAGTGAGATTTTAAGTTACTGTTAGTAACACCTCCTGGTTGCCAGTTGTTTCTCGATTTGCTGAAGAACTCGTTCAACCCAGTACTCATTCCTTAAAAGATGTTTCTATATGGTATTTCAGAGAGCAACTCTTATTATTTATTTACTGAAGCTAACAAATCTGCTGGTTCAAACATTAAAAATGCATTTTCCTGTGCAAAAGAAATTGCATAGGCAGAAGCTCCTGGTAACTTTGTATGGTGCATAATTAAGAACTGCTACTTTAGGACATCACATTCCCTCTAAAAAAAGATGGCAAAGCTATTCAGTGATGCTAACTTTTGCAGAGAGCTATTATCAACCTGTGTTTTTTCCTGTTTTACGAACATGTTCTGAACAGACATTTAAAATAACTTTCTTTCCTGAAAAGTCTTTGTGCCAAGAGCTTTTTTTTTTCCCCTCTCCCTGGTTCTACCTACCATGTAAAACAAAGGTTTGTTAAAAAAAGAAATGCACAGTCACGCTTAACATATTTTAAGCAGCGTTAAAGAACATTTCCGAAATAATCTTGTCTTTAAAATCAATTTATTTTCATGAGCATTCAGAATAACAAAAGTAGCAGCTTTCCAAATGGTCACCATTTTATCATCAACTCCTATTCTTAAAAGGGGCCTGTCCATTAAAAAAATGGTCTGTTCCTAGCAAGAGACCAACTTTAAGAATGCTTTAAAAAATGGAACTTGCGAATATTATTTTACTGAGGCATAATTTAAAAAAACATTATATTGTTAACAGCAAAACAAATAAAATCTTGCACTTCTACAGACTATCCCATCAGAGATCTTAAAGGTCTTGACAAACACTAATCAGTGAAGCTTCAAAACATCCATGTGGATAGGTTAGTTATGGATGGGTGAGCTGTTGCAATGAGAAGCTAAATTGTATTTTTGAAAACAGAATAAGGATGTGGAACAGCCAGGAAAAGAAGATCCCAGGACCTTTGATTATTTTAATGATAAGTCTTCTTCATTATTCACAATTCATTCAGGGCTTATCAGAAATGCATAATTTAATAGCAGTGTTTATTAGTATTGCAGTAGCACCTCAAGGTCCCAATTGTAGACCAGGTTGCACTGTGCTAGGAACTGTACAAACAGAACAAAAATGTTGTAAGAAGTTGGGACAGGGATTGTCTAAATAGAATATCTAGTTATGTGGAATTCTCTGTCTTTTCTGTTTAAAAAAAATACGTTGTGAAACACCCTCCCCACCCTCCACCGCACCCCCCACCAAAATGTACTGTCTAGGAGTTGGGAAAATGTATGTCTTTGAAACAATTATGAACAATCCAATTCGATGGCATGACGCTGACTATGATTTAGCAGACAATGTAGACCAGGACAAACCATGTTCAGCATCATGTCCACTAACCGTGATTAAAGATTGGTGTAGCTAGGTTTAATCATGGTTCTCTAACAAACATGATTGATTTTGGTCTACATTGAGTGCTAAATTGAGGGTCTAACTGGGGTCTAACTCAGTTGTTTACAGTATGCTCAAACATGACTAGGTTCCAACCCAAACGTAGAATAAGCACTCTTGAATCAGAAACAGTGAATGGAAATTCACTACTTTTTTTATTTAATAACTACAGATGAAACAACTCCAGCCTGCTGCATACTTCAAGTCTCTCCCTTTCTCTCTAGTGCAATGGAGACACAAACCTTTAATAAAAGTCTTTGAAGAGAATATGATTCTCTAATGGCTTCCATATTAACCCTAATTCTTAGGGCTCAGCTACTCCTTTCTCTGTATGATTGTGCCTAGGTAGGGGAACTACCATTGCCCTTTGCACTCCCTGTGAGTCCCAGGAACCATATACTGGGGATAGTCTCATCCAGAAATGTTCCTGGAGGTTCCCATTCCAGTGCTGCCTTCTGCACCCCATGCCGGCATGTGCCATGCCTCTGAAAGCCATTCAGCTACAAAAGGCTGTAGGGTTCACTGTCAAATCTGATGCAAAGATGATGGATAAAGATAATAAAAACATTTAAACACTTAATAATGGAAACCTATCCTTTTAAAGTGGCTGTCCTCACTGTGGTCAGTGGAGTTGTGATCACAAGGTGCTGGCTATCCTCGTCTCCAGCTGCTAAATTGCATTCAAAGAAGCAAAAAATATATTCAATAACTACCTCAATATTACTGTTCCTTGCTGTGGTTGATACAGTGACATTCTGGTTGGGAGGGGAATGGTTGCATGTTATTGTCAATAGAAAGAGATTGGCAATGACAATCTCTCTATTAGGTGTAGTTCATTGCCATGAAAAACTTGGAGAACTCCTGTTTCACAGTTTTCTCATCAGATCTATTTTAATGCCTCATTACTGCTCTGCTATCCTTATTAGTCAACAATCTATTTGAGGGACTAAATCATAATTTAAAAGAGAGCATGACATCTCTGAATGTTTACACCTTGCTGATATTGAGAAAATAGGCCAAAACCCCAAATTCAGAGAGACACCAATTTTGGTTGGACGTATTCCTGGAGGTTTCATCACACGACATAATCTTTAATTAAAGATTAATCTTTAATTCCTGGAGAGTCCAGGACAATGCTGGAGGGTTGACAGCCCTACAGGGATGGTTATTAATGTGACCACAAACTAGACCCATTGGAGCAGAAACCACTGGGACTGAGAATGTGTTATTAGATTTACTGGGTCCTCCTGCCTGTGATCAGCTTCTGGTGTTGTTTCCCAGCTGCATATTCAGAACACTGAATTTCAATGGAACACATAAATTCTCTGGAAATCTCTATCTCATTTTGTTCCTTTAAAAAAACAATATCCCATGTGCACTGTGTTCCAAGCCGCACTGCAGCCCTCCAGGTCACCTGGATTGCTACCATAACATGGACAGGTTTAGAGGACTGGGTAAATCATGTGGGGTGGGAGCACATAGAAGCCCCAGGTCAAGAGGGGCCAAAGATGGCTTAAAGCCACCTTTCTCCCTGTCAAGGTTCCTTCCCCACTCTGAACTTTAAGGTACAAATGTGGGGACCTGCATGGACACTTCTAAGCTTAATTACTAGCTTAGATCTGGTAACTTTGCCACCATACAGAAATTTCAGTGTCTGGATCACTTCTTGTCCCCCCCAAAAAACCTTCCCCTCCCTGGGCAGCCTTGAGAGACTTCACCAATTCCCTGGTGAACACAGATCCAAACCCCTTGGATCTTAAAACAAGGAGAAATTAACCATTCCCCATCCATTCCCCCCACCAATCCCTGGTGAGTCCAGATCCAATCCCCTTGGATCTTAAAACAAGGAAAAATCAATCAGGCTCTTAAAAAGAAAGCTTTTAATTAAAGAAAGAAAAGTAAAAAAATCATCTCTGTAAAATCAGGATGGAAAATATATTACAGGGTAATCAGATTCATATAGCCCAGAGGAACCCCCTCTAGCCTTAGGTTCAAAGTTACAGCAAGCAGAGGTAAAATCTTCTCAGCAAAAAAAGAAACATTTACAAGTTGAGAAAACAAAAATAAAACTAATCCGCCTTGCCTGGCTGTTACTTACAATTTTGAAACATGAGAGACTGATTCAGAAAGATTTGGAGAGCCTGGATTGACGTCTGGTCTCTCTTAGTCCCAAGAGCGAAAAACACCCAAAATAAAGAGCACAAACAAAGACTTCCCTCCACCAAGATTTGAAAGTATCTTGTCCCTTTACTGGTCCTCTGGTCAGGTATCAGCCAGGTTTACTGAGCTTCTTAACCCTTTACAGGTAAAAGAGGCATTAACCCTTAACTATCTGTTTATGACACTCCCCCTCCTGCAGGCTGCAAATTCTATGCTGTGCCTCCTAGAGGAGTCGTATAGAATCTCACCCAAGGACTTTAACTTTCCAACTTAACGCAACAAAAAAAGAAAAATATTCTCCACTCCCTCTGCTCATTTGTATATAAAATGCATAGGCTAGCACACCCAAAAAATAAAATTAACGAAGAACACGTTCCCTTTCACACTAAATCATGATTATGCTGAATTAAAAAAACAGTTGGTACAAACTCATGGCTGCATGAATTAGACCACATAGCAGTTTCCTATACACCCTTGCTGAAATGTTTGAAGTTTATTTTTTCCAGAAGCTTCATCCCAGGCTGCACAGAGAAAATTGTACTTCTCTTTGTGTGCCTTCTCAGTTGGTGTTTTTTATTTGAATGACTCTATTTGATGCTGTTTACTAAATAATGACTGAAAAAAGATCCAAGGGTTTCTCTGAGAAAATGTTTACAGCATGAAGTCATTTTCTCTAATGGCCTAGTTTAAAAAGTTATTGTTTTTGTGTCAGTGACATATGCTAATTTTACATGAACAATACGACCAGGGTGCAAAACTTTTTCTCAGGGTCAGAGGCAAGGCAGTGGAACTGGGAGTCTTTGTTAACCAAAATGCATCAATTTCTTGTTCTTTCAGGACTTACTGCCTTTCAGTCTTCTTTTCCAAGACTCTTAATCAGACTCCTTTTTCATTTGGCTATATGTCTTTTACTAAGAAGCTTAAAGGATTTAAATCAAGAGTTTCACCTAAATCAACATCACACTTAGGAAACACGAACACTTAATAATAAAATGGTCACAAAAATAGAAGCTATCTTGGCTAACAATGAGCTGACCTCTTTGGATAAGAGAACCAACCCAAACAGCTTCAAGTTTCAAAAAAAATCGTTAAGTAATGTCCCAGGCCTGGAAACACCAATGCCTAGATCCTCAAAGGTATTTAGACACCTAATTCCCTCTGAAATCAAAGGCCTTTGGGCTTAACTCTCATATAAACTAGGCCAGTTGGGCAGTGTAAAAGGGCCTTAAAATTTGATTTATTTTTATTTATTCAATCATAAGCTGACCCGCCCGAGATGGATAAGTAAAAATGGAAATTTTATTATAACCCATTCATAAGTTGACCCTATAATTCAGGAATCAGCAGACTTTGGCTCCTGGACCATCAGGATAAGCTGCTGGTGGGCCAAGATGGTTTGTTTACCTCGAGCGTCAGCAGGCACGGAAGTAAACCTAAGTAAACAAAGTGTTCCGGCATGCCAGCTGCTTACCCTGATGGACTGGGACAGCAACTGATGGGGAAATTTTGGGTGGGGGGGGCAAAGCTGGGGGTCAGGGGAGTAACCCCTGTGACTACCCCCCACATGACCGGGACCCCCACACTCTTCCCATCCCATCCCTTTCCACCTTATCTGGGGAGGGCCAGGGAGGATGTCTCTGGCCGGGCTGGAGCTGCTCCGGCAGGCAGGGCAGCGTGGCCACAGCCTGCTCCAATGAGCCAGACTGGGCGGAGCAGCCGCAGCATGCTCCAGCCCCAGAGCTGCAGTTGCTTCGGAGGCTGTGGGGAGAGCAGAGTGGCCAGAAGCAGAAAGACTCTTGCCCCGCCTCTTCCCTTCTGGCTCTGCTGGCTGTGCTGCCTCTCCTTGCTCCCCCTGTTGGGGGGAGGGGCTGTGTCCCACCTCTCCCTCTCTACACCCATTCATAAGCCGACCCCTTTCTCTGGTGCTTCCCTTTTTTACTAAAAAAATTCAGCTTATGAACGAGTATATATGGTATACATTCATTTGAAGATCTCTTTGCACTCTCAGACTGGTGTAGAACAGTCTTAACGTACAGTGGCTGTGTTTGTCTTATGGAGGGCAAAGCTCAGTTCCAGGGCTCTTCTGCTGTATGTGATGTCACGCTTTGTGGAGGTTGCCATTTTGAGCCCTGAGCAGCATTGAGGAATGGCTGATGCCCAGCAGGCCGGATCTGGTTGTCAGGGGGCCCCTGCGATTGGATGGGTTACAGGTGCCTAATGCTGCCACTGAATGCAAATGAGAATCAGTCCTCTAATTAATGTTCTTAGTTTTACCCATTGACTTGATTGGCACTAGTCAAGAGAATAAAGATAAGCACCTGCAAAAATGTCTACAGCATCAGTTTGTTTTAATTACACAGGTTTCTTCATTTCCTGCTTCCAAGCAAGAGTAGAAGCATAAGAACCAAAATACCCTCAGAGAAACTGTCCTTGAAACACTAGTATTTATGGAGTGACTGGAAATGGACTTCCAGAAATGACGGCAGTGATATCTGTTCTCACAAGAGAGATTTCTACCCTGATTTACTATTTAAAATAAGTTCAAGTGAGTTTGGAGAAGCTTAGATAGGAGCAATTTTTGATGCTTATTTGAACTGAACCACTAACTACTTCTGAGGTTTTCCCAGTTCTTTCTAAATAACCATAATTCTAAGAAATCTAAATATTTCCTTATAAACCTAAATATTTATAATCTCAGAAGCATTATTTAGTAAAGCTGAAAAGGGAAGATCCATTACATTTCACCCCTTTTGTATTAGGCTCAATTTAGTTAAAAAATCCTAAGTGTCAAAACTACAAATCCCAGCTACCTCAGCAGCCAAAATCAGCCTTTGGAATCCAACCATCGCTGAAGCTAGTTTATTTTACTAAGAATGCATCACTTATAGCTTCCAGAATGGTGAGAAATTTTACTTTATTTCCTTCCTAGTGAAACATTCTACTTAGCAATCATCTACATGAACCAAAAAAAAAAAATAATTAAAATTCAGAGGAACTACACAAAAAGACTTATAATGAAATTCTGGTTTAGAAGTATCCTCTCATTTCATGGTTGCTAGAATCTTTTCCTTTCATTCTGAGGTTCTTGCACCTGTAGTACTCATGAGACAATGAGCTCTGGCATCATATGAGCTATGCTGGGCAACGTATTCATTTCTATCAGAGAAAATTTTACCTTCTTTACTGTACATCAACTTTCTTTATAGTTCACTTTGAAAGTTAACACTTTGAGCTATGAATAGCAGAGTGATGAAAAAATAAGGCATAGAAACAAAATAACGTACTGTTGTAAATTGACAGAGACTTCTACAGCTTTCCACCAATTTTTCTTTTTATAGACCCATTCCAAACCAAACTCCTGAATCCAAATATCTCAGCAGTTTGGGAACATTCAGATACATTTCTGAAATCTGCACCTCTATAGTGATTATTAGTTATTACTTTATGAATAATTTATATTTACTTTGATTTATTTTTTTTTTACTCATCAGCCATTACCAGATACTTCAACAAAAGTTAAAACCCAAAAATAGTTAACGTTAGTCCCAATGGCCTGGAGAGTAGTTACCTACAAATTCATTTCACCTGTAAATCTTCATCATCAATTTTTGTAGTCCCACTGAATTCCATAGTGTAGTAGAATGATCCCTAGCTATATACAAGCACACACAGACCTTGCCTAAGAACCCACACCCCCATTCAAGGCTTTTGATTCACAAAAATAAGAGTATCTATTCAGTTAACAGTAGAAGTAAAACAAAAGTAGAACAGAACAGAAGTAGAGAGTAGAAGTAAAAGTAGAACAAAAGAAGATCAGATATATTCCATCCAGTGAGAAAAGGAGTGGAAGCACATAAACCAGACCATCAGCTTGAACAACATCAGATGGTTTCTAACTGATATTATTGTAGTGCTTGGGAATCCCAGTCATGGGCCAGAATTATTCCACTGTGCTAGGAAAATGTCTGCTTACCATTCATTTCTTCTTCTATTAGTAAAACTGCAAAGATCTGCTTAAGAAGCCATAAAATAGTTACATTTTCCTTTCATACAAATTCCTAAAATGGCTGCCTGAACTATGGTATTGGTGTAGCAAATACTATTGCGCATTACATTAACACATGCTGCTTTGGAAATTGATGTTAATAATAGTGATGGACAAACAGTGGGAAAAGTTATCCACATGTTCTGATAAAGAAAAATCTCATTTAGAAAGTGAATATGTTCACACCTTTTCGCTCCCCCCACAATATTCACACAAGCAAAACTTTGCTTTTGACTTGATTTCACTTTTGATTTGAATTTCAAGCCTGTAGTAATGACAAAACAAAAACTTGTTTTATTATGGAAGCAGTTTATAAAGGTGAGGTTCTTCAATCAGCGAATAAAGCAATATCATGTGACTAAAGCAATCAATTGTACAGGTCTCGTGGCTATCATAAGAGTTCTTATTTAATTCTAGCTCAGTTCCCTAGGTAGCTTGTGACTGAAAATGAGATATGCTAGTAAAGTACTAGTTGTGCTGAGTGCAATAGATTATGTAGCAGTTATTTGCTAATAAAACATTAGTATAAACTGACATGTCTTTATTTTGCTATGCCAGTTAATCAATTATCAAAATATGTTAATATTACACAATTGTTTTTTTTTAAATCAGTTCTCTCAGTTACTCATCACTTAAATGGGTAACAATATTTGTAAGCATTTCACAGAAAAGGAAAAAAAATCCAAAGAAATGTAGTTAAAATGCTCTTAATTTAATGTCGCTGGGTCCTTCTGAACTTGCGGGTAGGAGATGTAGAATATTTTTAGAGCAGTTATTTTAGCAATTAACTGGAGTGACATGTTTTAAATAGGTGATACTTCCAGGAAGATGTAAGGACTATTTTTCTATAAAATATGCTTCAGTGCATGTCATTTCCCTTATGGGCAACTTAGTCCATAACTATCTCTTGCAAGGCTTCTTACACTTTTCTTTGAGGCATCTAGTACTGGTCGCTGTTGGAAACAGAATATTGGACTTGATGGATCCTATGTCTGCTCCAATATGGAATTCCTAAGACCTTATCTCATATGTTCATGTATTCTAATGCAGATTACATTACAGTTCTAGACACGTCATTAGGATGGAGCTGTATTGTCATTCTGAAAAGTGCTATTTGCAAAGATTGTAATTCCTGGGAATGATGCTAAAACGTGAAAGAACACAAAAGCTCTAGATATCTGTTAAAACTTCCCATGCAGTTTGCAGGAAATAAACATATTTACTGATGCAGAACCATATTGTGTTAGAGTTTCCATGGTTAACATTACAAGGCTGCCATCACAATCAAATTTCAATGTTCTGTCGTAAAACATGGGATGTTGCTTGTTTCAGACTTTTCCACTGCATTCTACCCATTTCATTTTGCCTTGTAACAACAGTTAGGAAGCATGAAACATATCAACTCATGTTATTTAAAATCATCTGCTCTCTGCAGAGCACAGATTTTACAGACAGCGCCATCTGGAATCTGTAGGAAACAGTCTGAGTGTTTCCATGAATTTAATTAAAGATCATATGCTTAGGGTGTGGCCGTGGGAAAGACTGGTGTATTTTACACCCAGCCCCTGAAGCCCAATTAGCACTCCTTTAAGTACAAACAGACTTTTCCATATCCCTCTGCACTGCTCCACTCTGTTTTACCTGAATGTAAATCAACTTTAGCAATGCTTCAGATACACACAAGAATTCCACAGCCTCAATAATATATGCTTTCATTGGATAAGTGGATAAACGGAAATATGAAATATTAAACTCCACATGGAACAGCAAGACATTAAGAGCATTATATTAACTACAGTACAAATCATTGGAAGGCACGATGAGCCAAACACAGATTCCATTTATTCCAGACATAATACATGGATAAATACAATTTTTATTTGTGTGTGTAACACATATATTCCCTTCAAACTTAAAAATACAATCTAAGGCAGAGACAAGTACGCTGGAAATTTTCAGGCTTGATGGTTAAAATTTGTTAAAGTTATAAGCCACTAAAAAGAGTTATAATGGGAAGCATTAGGCAATCTTAATATAGGTATTTTTACATACATATATACACACACACACACGCACCTCCATTATTTATCTTCTAGATGGGCAATACTGCAAGATTATTATGGCGTGTTCCTCTGTTCCTCTGCCTACAAGGCATGTGATGTTAGCAGAATGTAATGCTAAATTCTGGAACGTGCAACAGCTACACAAATAATGTTGAAATATAATCAGGATAGCAATCCTTCAGAGTTAGCTCTGGGCCACTATCAATGAGCCAGGATCTCAGTAGATCTATAGTGCTTCTACTTGGCTAGGACTGATACTCTACATTTTACATGATCTGGGACTTTCAGATCAGAAGCTCCACAAAATGTAGTGTGAATGACCCCCCTGACTTGGAGAAGCCCTAAGGTATTCAGGTTTGAAAAGAGTGCAGAACTGCTGGGGGCCTGACAGTCACCCTATCATGGGATATTTACTAACTGAAGGTTAGACCCCCCATGGCCTGATGGGCAGAGTACAGATCCAAATAAATCTAAACATTCAAATGGATTCCATTTGAGTCTGGTTCAGGGAAATAACTGAAAGATTCAAGATCCTTAATAACCAGTTGACTGATCCCTTGGAACAGCCTGTCTGAAGGTGTCTCTGCAGGGTTCAGTGACGGAGCATGAAACATTAGAAAATCCACTTCTTTGACCTGGTTAATAACGCATTAAAACAGTGAGACAAAACACAGAACAAAGTCCCCTTCCTGCAGATTATAAGAAAAAAGATAGAAACAAGTGGAGGTTTGCGTACATTTAATCAGTTTGGAAGGCACTCATAAAACGACGATGAGAACCATACAGGAACCTAGACGGACAGAAACTTTTCACATGGAGAAATCACATTTCCCTTCCTCATATTTATTGATCTAATTTTGGTAATGAGCAAACAATGGGCAATATTTTGGGGTGACTCAGTTTTTGGGTACCAACATGAGACACAGTACAGGGGACTGGTTTGCAGGAAGTGCTGACCTCCCATCCTTTGAAAATTAGGCCACTTTAAGGTGTCACATTTTGGGCACCCAAAAACTGACTTACCAATATACTAGCCACTTGGCCCAGATTCTTCACATTTTTCCTCTGCACATTACATTTTACGTGTCTATCTCTAAAAACTAAACCATAAACACAACCATATTAAAGATCTGTTTTGTTTTGAGAGTCTGGATCTGTGCCTTTCAACAGCCGATCTGCTGAAAACTGTATTCATGTATCCTGTTATCTGGAGCGTGTGAAACTTGAAATTCATTTTGCTGACAACTTTGTTCACAGATGCTATCTTGGCAGGGATTTTTTCCTTCCTTCTTTCTTTTTTTTTTTTTTAAATGAGACAATATTCCAAGCGATGGAAGAAACTTTACAATACTTTCATCATCAATGGCTTTGACATTGCTAGAGCCAACAGAAACAACATCACCCAATTTTTATTCCATGTGAGTGAAACCTTTAAAAATCTCTCCCAAGTTTATTTCTACCGGGGACCTTATGCCAAACTTCCTTTGGTGAAGTGCAGATTTGCTTGCATGGCTTCTTTGCACTGTTTATGGAACAGAATATTCACTGAAGCACAGCAGGTGATGAATCTGATGTTTCTGAATAAATCAGCATATAAGTAGGGAGAAAATATTGTTTTCTACAGAGACAGCAACAGTAGCTATCTCAAAGATGCATTCAGGTCTTTGTTTTTTCACTGGAACTACCAAGTTCTTTATCAGCAAAGCACATAGCTGGGACAGTATCACACGCACAAAAATTCACTGGGACTGATTCACTATTCACACTGATGTGAATCTGGAAAGTGAGTGAATTACACCAGCGTAAAACTGGTTTAAATGCCACTTGCCCCACTGAACTCATAAAGGTACACTAAAATGGGTTACTCTTACGGTTGCCTTTTGCACATGAATTCAGTGCTACAGATATTTGGGAAAAATGGATTTTCCTCTCTAGCTATTGTTTACTTTTTGATCTATAACAACATTGCTGTGTCAACAGATTTTTGGTGCAGTTCTTATGGAACAGGAACTTTTAGTGATGGTATAAATAATTCACAAAATAAATTGTATATTAGGACTGTGGCAGACTATTACAAGATTCTACAGCAATCAGCCTTAAAATACGACACTAGCAGTTTTTAAAAGTAAATACAAATTCTGCTCCTAGCATCATCACTGTTCATCTGGAGTAAATCTATTGACATAAATGACCCTAAACTCCCACTGATGTAATTGTGAACAACATTTGACTTATTGTATTTTATAGAATACATAGGGCTTTTTCATTAGAAAATTGTAGTATATTCTGAAGATGAAGTGTGTATTATATACACCATAATTATATTAGAATAATATAATTATTTATAAGGGCTGGCTACCAATATAATTATTAAATCACTTTGAAAATGTAATATAGTCATTTCATGAATTACTTTTTACACAGAAATAAAAATGACTGGTTATTGCTCCAGGTGTCAGATGTGTTAGACCCACGCAGCATGCATGTGCATTTCATGGCTAGACTACCTGTTGCCACACTGGATAACATATTTATTTGGTCATTTCAACATGCGCATTCATACTACTTCTCAGGATAGTATTATATAAGAAGTAATAAGCTAGCATGTGCTACAGGTGCTCCGCTGCCATAGTGATGAGTATAACATAGGGAGAGAATAACATCAGTTATTAAGAAGTAATTTGATTACTTGCAATGCATTTTCAATAATGAATTTCTTTAATGATCCTACCTCCCAGAGGATCCCTCCCAGCTCGGGAAATTCTATCATCTGCTGTTCCTTCAGCACATCACAAACTGTTGCGTAGTGCTTGCCCTGTAGCATTAAACAGTTGCTGCATGTCATCCCAGGGGTGGCTTCATTTTAAATATGGTTGAAGGGATTCCTTAATACCATATCATTTTGTAGACTAGTTTGCAAAGTACTTTGTGGTCCCCTAAATGAAAGCTTTAATGTGTATTAGAGATAGGCTTAAACTCTGATCTGGATCCTATATTTGAACTCTCCAGTACCTAGATGTTTCTGTTTTGGCCCATTAGAGACACAGGGACTATATGCAAATTTTGAACTCAGAAACAAGTTCAGATTTTGATAAACATCTCCTGTTACAACCAGAACTCAGAAAGGTTTGTTTCCAGCCTTTTGGTTTGGGGCCATCTGTATGTCAGGGTACTGTAAGTCATTACTGGTCATCCTTATAAGTTCCAGAACAACTACTTTTGGAGTCTATGGGACAGAAAGCTCTACAACAAAACAGCTGCTCTTAGGTTACAAACAAACTTTCCACTGAAGCTGAACCAACCATTAGCTAGTGATCTGAACTCCATACCTAGTCTTGGCTGTTCACCTGTGAGGATTCCTGTGAGAAAGAGGTCCACTGGTGGCTCACTACACTGTCTCAGCAACTCTTTTCATACCTATACTCACTATACCTAACATGCACTTATCATAATCTGACCTAAAAAAGGTGTCAGGTAATATTTCATACACAAACTGGTAACACAGTGGTCCCAAAAATCATTGTGTGGTGTATGTACAGGGTGCATACAAAGAGTTATAAATATATGATAAGAGTTATGCTCTTAAAATGTGTTTTGCAAGCAATTCACAAGCCCAGTCTGCCCTAAACAAAAGGAATGGGTATTTGCTTGTCTGACCAGCCTGCACATCAGGCAGAGACAATAAAGATACATTTATATAAAAAAATAAATAAAGCCATCAACCCACCAAATGGGGGAGATTGCCCCTTAACTATGATAACGGTAGGGGAGGAGGAGAGAAGACTGCAAAAATCAACATGGTGGATAAACAGCAAGCTGAGCCCCCAGGAGGGCTTCCTGCCTCCTGAAGCAAGATCACTGAACTTTAGAGGATATAAGCAGGCCAGAAAGCTATTTTGGAATCCGTGAGGGGCTAACAGGGTCTTGAAATCACAGAACTTTGGATCCTTCAGCCATGGCAGCTGAAGTCTCTTGGAATTGAATATCGGTGAAAAACCTGCTTAGGCAAAGATTGTAACTTACTGAAATTAAGTTTTATTCTTAGAATCATATTTTTATTTTTGTTTGTAACTTTTCTATCCTTATTTTTTATACCTGGCATCACTTAAATGTACAGCTTTTTGTTTTGTGAAGTTGTTTTACTTTTACTATAAGCCAATTCACTGCTTTGATTAAAATAGAGTAATTGTTAATCCCCACTAAGATAATAAACTGCTGGTACTATCTCTTTATGGGAGCAGTGAATTTAACTTCTGAAAGTGTTCAGCCTGAGGGCGGGACATCATAGGGCAGATGGTTTGGGGGAAATTCAGGACTGGGAGCCCTACAAAAAGTAACTGGCAGTGGTAGCCAGGGTGTGACCTGCATGCATGTATGCAGCCTGTTACTGTCAGGGCTGTGAGCCACAGCAGCATAGCTTTTAAGGCACCCAGAGTTGCAGGGCAGGCAATGACATTCCCTTTCTGGTCTGGCTTTACAAAGCATTACAGTCATGAATCACAATGAAAGGTGGCCCTAAAACATCTGTTGAAAATCATGCTACCAAGCTGATGGGAAATTCAAACTGATCCAAATGTAGAGCCAAAAGCGCTACCGCAACTATGAAGTACAGTAGTATGCAGAATGAGTTTAAAGTGTCCCAAGACTGAGCGTTGGTGAAAATGAGTTCAATCCTAAACACACACTTCAAAATATTTTTTCCCTCTGTGTCACAGGTGAACAGGCTCAGTGCTCTGGAACAGCTCTGAATGAAGTTCAGACAGGACCTCCTGTAGTGTGACAACCCTTCAGGGCACACTCACTCTAGGGTAAGTCATGGCCTCCCGGGACTGACCTCAGAGCTCTCAGCACCCCTCTTCCATGCCGTGAGCTCCCCACAATGAGTCCATCTGAATGGGACACCTTGGGAAGCCTTACACCTGCCCCCCCAGAGGGGTCATGTACCCACAACTTCTGCAGTCAGCCATGACTCCCAGCCAGCATTATAAAACATAGGGTTTATTAGTCAATTTTTCCCCACATACAGGGAGTTAGAGGAAGGAATAGCTTCCCTTAAGTCCCAAGAAAACGCATCAGTCCCCATGCCCTGGGAGTCAAAGGCCCTGGTACAAAGCAAGGAAGCTTCCAGAAATGAACCAATGTACCGTGAGCATCCCCAGACATACCAAGTCTCAAATAACATATCCTAAAAAACACTCCATTCCCTAGGGATTAGGGTCTGCTAAGTGAGACACCTGACCTCAATATTTTTCCCTCTGGATCTTTCTTGAGGAAAGAGGTGCTCTTCAGCCCTTGCATATTGGTCTATGGCCCAGCAATATATTTTTCACATCTCGTTACTCTACATAGCCAACTGTGCTTCCTTTATCAACAACAAAGGGGTACGGGGCTAGATTACACAACATTCACCAAGCCCTGATGTTCAAAGTGCCTTTCCACACAATTTAACTTATCTTTGTAGAAGGCCATGCATGGTTCTGAAGGCCTACACATTGTTTGCAGTGACCAGCTATGACCTGCTATAAATGCCTCTCTCTCTCTGACAGATTATTTCTAGTTCTCTGCTTGTACCCATTCTGAAGATTAACCCTAAATCCAGGAAAAGGACCTGAAAAACTTATATATTATCTTGCAAATGTCATAGAAGTACAGAATCCTTTATCACAGCCACCAAATTCATCACATATACATATATCTGGTAAAGTTCACAAAATAGCATATACAGATCTATCAATAACTTTTTGTTGCGCAAGTGCAAGAAAACCTCAAAAAACTACACAGCCAATTGTAAAAGAGTAACCAATACACATATGATTTAACAGTCGGTAATAATTACATTGACTTTTTTCCAGTCAATCCCAAAAAATTGTCTTTTTCTCCTCTCTACCTTCTGCTTATTAAATGTCTGTATTACAAAAATATATATATAAAGCAGACACAGACATAAAAGGACCAGTAAAACGCACACAGACTTAATTGAACATACATTCTAACATGGGTAACAGAAAGAAAAATAAATAAATTGGGCTTTGAAAGCTAAACAGAAGATAATTATAGTACAAAAAAGACAGTTTTAAGAACTTGCAAAGGCACTTCTCACTGTCAAAGAAAGCAGCCCAGATGTTGAAGAAATAAAAGAACACTGTGATCTGGCCACAGTGGGTGTATAGAAAATTCTAAACTATGTATTGAAAGCATAGAAAAAAAGCCATGTCATTTAACTAATGTAACAATCATACTCTCCTCTTCTTTACTCTGTCGGTGGCCAACATTTTTTAAAGTGGGTGCCCAAAGAAGCCATCATTTAGGCTTCTAAAAAGTAGGCTGAGGTTATCCAGCTTTAGGCCTCTTTGCTCAGTAGCATAGTGCAAAGCATCATCGCTGCAACATAGGAACTGTGCCTACTGCATCAATGGTTCCTCTGACTAATCAAGCAGAAAGAGAAAGATAAAAGATGACAAAGCACATATAATTTTGGTTTATATTAGGGAAAGTTGTTTTATTATATGTGATATGTGTGCAGGACAATAAAAGATATAAGAGGGGGAAGCATGGTGAAATACTTTGAGTTGTCAGGAGAACCTTCAAGGCACAGCCCAATTCCATCAAATCTAACTGTTGAGTAATATCAGCCAGGATTAGATGATCTGTGTATGATCTCTAGATTAAATCCATGCTGGACTATGTCAGGAATTCCATTGGAATTTCATGATATGCTAATTGGCTTCTGTTTGATTCTTTGCTAACCTCGAATCTACATAAGGCCACTTGGGAGAGACCTACTGCAATAATATGAAGGGCTGTTATGTTGTGAAGCAAAGGTCAAGTTTGGCGAGATAAAAGTGGGTCTAGGTACTGGGCCACTTCACCTGGTGATGGTCACAAAAAGAGAGTCAAGGAAGTCTGTTTCCTAGATTAATTTCTCTCATAGTTGGTCTTTGGAAGTCAATGATATAATGAAACTGAGGATTTGCATTAGTCCTCTCCAGCCAGTAACTCTCTGCATGCATTACTAGATTATACTGTGAATAAAGCTACACTTTGATTATTCTCTTATTTGTGGTATACTTTCAGCAGCATCTACTGAGTTATTTTATTTTGTATTCTTTATGTTTCTTTATTTCAGAAATAGAGAGAGAAATAGAAGACTTTTTGAGCCTGAGCAGGAGTCTCTTTATGTAAATAAGTGTCCTTATACACTCCTTTTATTATTTGAATTTTCCTTCAGCTATTTAATTTATTTCTGACTGATGCTAGACAAATGAGATCAGTTGTACTTTCCCTCCTTAATAATATGTAGATATAAATATTTACAATTCAGCAATTAGATAGCTTTAATTCAGGGACTGTCAGCAATAAATCTTTATCTGACTGCTGTAAAATATCAATCAACACTACACATAACAATACTTTTAAGAAGAAACTGATACCAAACAAAATTAACCTATTAAAAACAAATATGTTTCCTTCACATACCCTTCATGCAAAAGCCTGAATACATGGAGGGGCTTTACACGAGGTCCTGAAAATCAATAGGCTCAGCCTCTGTTAGACCAATGAGGGACGTGAATTCCAGAGCTAAAAGCCCCTGTTCTAAAGAAAGTACTCTGCCACTGACCCCCAAATGTTCAAATCAGTTGACCACAATTATTACTATAATGCATGTGAATTTTGAGATTGCTGGGACACACACTAGAAAGGACCTTAAAAACAGTATCAGTGTTTTGAATTGCACCTAGAAGTAATTAAGAAGTCAGTTTCATCAGCCAGTTTAATCACTGCATCCCTAGTGTACAGGGCTCCCTATAATCAGCTCTGCTAAGCAAGTAGAACTTCTCGTTCTGAATCAGCTGAAGCTTCAAGTTGGTATTCTAGGGTGGTCCCCCATTTGGTATAACACCAGTGTAGTGACTGCAACATGCTGGAGACTAGCAAACTGATCTAGCTACAGTGATCTGCTATTAACCATGTTGCAAATTCTTGTGATTTTATCCTGATTCCCACAATATCTGTGGATTTACTAAAAGTCCCAACTCTTGGAAATATACAATTTCATTAGAATCTCAGCTTTCATTTAAATAAATAATGTCCAGTCCTTATGGCTATGGAGAAAAGTTTGATAATGGGATCCAAATGCACCCTAAAGGTACAAACAGAGAAGAAAATAAAGAGAACCCCAAATGTATTACTTTTTAAATATCTAATTGGTTTAAAACCAATCTCAAGTTATTTCTGAGTGATTTTTGAATGTTTTGGGTTGGGAATATTGTGTCTACTAGAATTAGAGCCATAATCTAAATCAGAGGAGGTTCTTAAACTGGGGGTTGAGACCTCTCAGGGGGTCATTAGGTTATTAGAGGGGGGTCGCGAGCTGTCAGCATCCACCCCAAACCCTGCTTTGCTTCCAGCATTTATAATGGTGTTAAATATACAACAAAGTGTTTTTAATTTATAAAGGGGGGGTCAACTCAGAGGCTTGCTATGTGAAAGGTGTCACTAGTACAAAAGTTTGAGAACCACTGATCTAAATAGATGCCTTATCTCTAATTCACATAACAGCTGAGTGTCTGTGTTACTCCAGGGAAGATCCACAGATTATTTTCTCAGAGATATCTACAACCAGTGACCATCCAATTCCAAATCCCCGCAGACTGCATTTTAAAGTCTTCCTTTAGACTTTGAAGTATTCACTGAATCAGTTTGTTCATTTTGAAAAATGCCCTTTATAGCTTTTCTGGTTAGGGTGAAGTGTTTACCATATCCCAATGCACTGAGGATTTGTTAAATCTCTGCAGCCAGAATAAAACAATAGCACTGAGAAGGGTGTTAACTTCAGAGGCTAATTATAGCTCTTTAAATGCCATTTCCAGTTTCACTGCCCAAACAATACATCAGAGACATCCACCAAAAGTGGTAGTTCAATGGAAAAGGACCTACCTGGCATATCCTGATAATTCTTTCATTTGAAAGCATTTTCTTATAATAATAAACCTCTGCCATGACCCACCATGATTTGAAAGCATTTAAAATTAACTGTAAGTTACATTTTGATTTTGAACGAGAGCTCTTGCAAAATAAAGAGTCACAGGTGGCTGCTGGGTTGATCCAAAGAAACCAACGCCCTAGTCAGTGAACACTTACAGTTGAGTAACTTTATATGTGTGTCTTTTCAATGGGCTACTCGCATGCATAAGTGTTTGTGTAAAGCCGACAGACCCCAATTGTCAGCAGGTGGGTTAGAAGCTGGGACCTCTGGAGCTAAATGTATGAGCCTCCACTGCATAAGCTAAAAGCCATATGGCTGTTAGCTAAGGCTGTAGAGCTGCCTCATTAATCTCTCTCTCTAAGTGGTCTCAGTGTCACTAAATGGGACAGAACACCACACCCAGAAGGTGTGTGGGTCACATTTGCAGGATCAGAGATTAAGTACCTGAATTTACAAATCCTTCTTGCCATGAGTGGTTCCATGAAACCATTTCACTGAAGCACTAAGAAGGCCATCCTAGAGATGTTTGTCAAAATGAAATTTTTGATAAAGTAGAAAAAAAATATTTCCACCAAATGTGTTGATTTTACTAAAGGAAGTCGAAGATCATGAAGTACACAGAGGAAAATTGGAATAGTATGGAAGTGAAACGGAGACAAAAGGAACAAAAGAAGATCTCACAGTAGATGGTTGAGTCACAGAAAGGGCCACAGAAATTGGAACAGGAAACAGAGAAGGGACAGGGAAGCATGTGCAGATTTTCAGAGAAGCATCAAGGAGTGCCAGAAAAACATTATGAAAATCTTGAAATCGAGCCCAGTAAAATGGCTGAAACAACATCTTGTCAGAGCTCAGAAGACAGCTGGAGGAGCACTGGAAACAAGTCCTGTAATTTTCCAGAAACTGTAACCTATTAAAACAATTGTTAGGTCTGCATTTAATTTGTCCCATTTATAATCTTTTACCATCATATACCAAAGCCACTGTCAAATGCAAAAATAATAGAGATTTATTTTTGCAAGAAAGAACAATTACTGCAGCTATGTAGTGTGTAAATAACCAATCAGTCCAAATTGCCATCAACTACAGAAAAAAGGAGGAGGAGAGCATGGCATCCTTTTTCAACATACTTCAGGCAAAAAACTAATGTATCAGCTTCCTTTGAGCTTCTTGCTTGCCTGTAGGATTGCAATTGACACTGCTTGGCTTTGGCAGACTGTCCTAAAAATAGAGGCTCCGAAAGTATAATCTTATAAATACAACCCTCCCACACTCTTCTCACCCCCTACAAAAGCTTACAAAAGATACGCCTCCGTAAACACAAAATTGCACCTGCTATCAAACACACACATACACACACACACAGAGGGGAACACCAATATACTTAGTTGAATTAAGCAGAAAATCAGAGTGGAATTCCAGATTGGCACCTACAGATTTCTGAGTGCAAAATGAAAGTCCTCTAAAATAAAATGTTCTTCATTAGATAAGAATTAAAAGTGAATGGGCCAAAGGCAGACTATATATAAGAGAATGCATCTGCATTGCTCTAGCCCAAGGTCTCTTCCATGTACCTCTGGTGACTGTCAAGCTGCAGTTTTTGCAAGAGGTAAGGGATATCCTCAGAGTCCAGACCAACATTCTGTCTAATAACACTGTTTCTAATAACCAACACTGTGAATTCTACTACAGAACAGCTGTGTAATGGCTGCTGAGTTTGCCTATGCAGTGTGCATTACTTGTATTTAATGTTACTTTGCAAATACATTACTTTGTGATACTTTAATTATGAAAGGTGTTAACTGATATCAAACCAAAATATAATTCTACTACATAGAATGTTGTATTTCTCTTTATTTTACAGTACATTTACAGTAGTTAGTATTAACTGTTAGATTGCACAAGTCATATAGCTTTATTCTCCAAAGAGTATATACAACCTATTCTTGTTGCAAAAGACCCATTCTGCATTTCAGAGGCATAACCATTTGTATTTCACAACTGACCAATTCAATATGAAACTTTCCCTACAATAAATCCTTTTATACAATACATACATATTAGCTTGGAAAACTTAAAAATGTAATAGAGCCTTTGAGTTGTCTTAAAATCTCATTAAGAAGCCACATTTCTCTGTCCTTCTTAATCTTTAAATAGGTAAAATAGTGTTGCTCTAAACCATAATCTTCTTGTTCTGCAAGATTATGACATAGGAAGTTGCTGATTGTGTGCTTTGTGTTAATCTCTTGATAGAAATGGCCATTTTTAATGTTGAAGTTGCTGCTATATCCTAGGATTTGTTGTTATTCCTCATTCTCCTAGATTTATCTACAACATTCCACAGTATCAACCACAGAATTCTTGCTCAAAGGCTGCTCTCTGGGTTTTGGATCTCAGGGTTCTGTTCTTCAGGGTCTTATTGTGGGCCACATTTTCAAAACATCAGTTCTGTTTGTGAGCAGAGCATGCAACGTCCTCCGCGCAATTTTTCCACTGTATTACTCGTTCTATTAAAATGAACACACCAAAAAAGCAAATCTATTATTATTATTTCCATTATACAGTCTATCATTCATAGAAGCAAGTCATAGTGCCCAACAATTCCAAACAATTAAGTGATAGCTCCTGAAAAGGTTAGGACATACCAATCAGGGCCACCATAGACTGATAATTTAGATTTTTATGATTTAACTCTAGGCGTCTGTCAAGGCCAAGGTACAGGCCTAATCTTAGAACCTGTACCTTTTTTGCTTTTCAGTTTCGTTAGATACCACAAGTCTGAGCATATCAATGCCATTGAGATCCACTACGTAATATGTTTCATTTATTAGGCTTTCTATTGACATTTGGTTTTGAATCACACAGCGCTTAGAATTATGGTCATGTAGTGAATGTGCCAGGATTATAATAATTTTTCTATTAATAGATTATGTTAGAAGTCATTCTGTCAACATGAGTAATTAATAGGAAAGCTAGTCCAGGATATGATCTTTTTTAAAAAGTCTATTTTAATCTCTAAGAGTTTTCTGTAGTGTCCAACTTTGTTATATATAAGTACTAAATAGTAAATTTGTCATCAACTTGTTCTTTGATGAACAACTCTTCTTTGAAGAATGTTAAATTTAAGCTTTTACTGTGGTTTCTGTTTCAAAGGTTATCAGTGCCCACTCAGCTTTTGTTATAGTATGAATATTTTACTCTTTTGAACCTACATTGTATATGTGATGTTGGTATGGAAAGATAATGGATATGATTCCATAAAATAGCATGAAGGCTCCAATAAACTGTAAGGAAACCAAATCACTGGCAATGAAAATTAACAGGCTTGCAGAACATTATTTAAAATAATCGAACGCTGGTAAAAGGTGAAGTTTTGTGACAGATTAGCTAGTTAGATAGAAAACACAGATTCCTTGCACATGTCTCCTTCACAGAGGGCAGACACATTAATACTTGAATTGACAAACACCAGTGGTTTGGAGGAGAAAATGGAAACTGAGTATATATATTTTGCTGAGGACACTACGTTATTTTGATTAGTAGAAACAAATCGAAAATTATAAGACACTCCAGGGAGATTGCACAGAGAAGCTGAGTAGCTTGGTGCAAATAAAACTCAACTTGATTAAGTAGGCGGTATGTGCGCTGGCAAAAACCATTTCAACTTCTCATATATGACTCTCTTACAGTTTTCAGGTACAGCCTTGTATTGGGAGTAACGTGGAGCTGCCCATCTCAGAAGAACAGGGAGGCATTGTGCCTTTCAAAACCTTACAGTGCTGAACCTACCTTGCTGAGTGCATTAAAAATAGAAAAATACAGAATATATTATGACAGTATGATCCTGAGTCTCTTCTCACTTACTTACACTGGTGTAAAACAGAAGCAAGTTTACTGAAGTCAGTGGTGTCAGTGTCAGACTGGTGTAAATGAGCAGAGGATCATGAATTGGGTTCTACATTAGACAATGATATACTCTCAAATGTTCCCCATGTGCTAGTTTTGTCCCTGCCCATAAGAGAGATGTTGCTAAGTCTGAAGAGGCCTGCCTGGTCAGAGATGGACATGATTCACCCGATGATGAGAGGCTTCAAAAATGGGGATGATTTAACTGCAGAAAGGAGGGGGGAAATCTAGAAGGGTCTTGACTGAGGTTTTATATAAAATCTGAGCATGCCTTCCTGACTGTGCTAACCCCAAAGTAGAGAGTCAATAAAATTAATGACTGGTAAACTTAAACATTACTTTACATAGCATAGTATATAGACAGTCTCTGAGATTCACTACCACAGAAGGCCATTCAGACAAGTACCATAGTTGCTTTTAAAAGCTATGGATAATTTTATTAGCTTTAGTCACGTTGGTAGCTATTCATGTTGCAATAAAGGTAATCAAATATCAGGCTTCAGGACACAAAACAAATACCTGAAAATGTCAGGTAGGAATTTTTCCTTCTCTTGTAAAGCACTGCATGAGTAGCTAAGCACATTTATGAGATTTATATTTTAAATACCTTCCGAGGAAGTATCATGTACAGGCCAGAGACAGAAGAATAATACTAGACTTGACTGATCAATGATCTGACACAGGGTAGAATCCTTTTAGATAACTAAAGACATGAATTGCATTATGTATAATATTCATATTACATTCTGATGCCTGAAAACATCATGTCTCTGCTACCAAATCAGAAACATCTGTTTCCATGGAGGAGATTAATTAGTTTCATGTAGCAATTTGTTCTGGAGCCAATATGCAAAAAACAAAACACAACCACCCCCCCCACACACTTAGGGATGGGAGGAAGATGGGGTGCCAGCCTCTATGTGCATCAAAAAGTTTGCTTTGCTTTATTGGAAACTTGAGAAGTGTGGCCGTTTTACAGATACACTATGTTAATGTGGTATGACTGTTAGAATATATACAACTGCATTGTCCTATAATGGTACAAGCCATTGATAGGAGACTTCAGCTGCTAAAAAAAAACAAAAAAAAAACAGAAAGACAACAATACGAAGAATGTATATTCATTCATTCTGGAAGGAATTGTTTTTCAAAGATAAAAATCAAATACATCAGATGATAAAAATTTAAACAGTTAATGTTTATTTTGTCATTTCCCAATTCAGTTCTCATTTTTAGAATGTTTACATTGGTATTTTCCTTATTTTTGCACTTTACTTCTTCCTGCACAGTGCAAACAAAGAATGTTGCACTTAACTGTGCATGGTAAAAACCCAACAACAGGAGGCAATGCAAGGGATCCACACCCTGTATTCATAGAACATGGGCTGCACGGCCTCTATGCTACCTGGTAGTCAGAATGAGGCCTACATCCGCAGTCTTGTACTGTGATATCCACATGGGTGGACTACTGAACTCATGCAGATCACTATGAAGGATCAGAGCCTAAGAGGGAAACACATGATTAAGCCAATGTCTTTTCAGACACAGCGATACCCTACTTGTTTTTCAGCTAAAATTGCAGGAGTGCAAGGAGTTGAAATTTATGTCCAATTCAGCGTGCAGGAGTACAGTTTGCACTTAACACTGCTTGTGTGACATGCCTAGCCTCTGCTCACATTGCATGGGGGTGCAGAAACATTGTGTTTCTTGCTGCCCATGATGTCAGAATTTACAGGATTAAGACCCATACTTAGGCTATGTCTACACTACATCATTTACAGTGCTGTAGTACTTCTGGTGAAGATGCTCTAAGCTGATGGAAGAGAGCTCTCCCATCAGCTTAATACAGTGGAGGGCAACCTACAGCCCGCAATCAGATTACCCTGATGGGCCACAGGTTGCCCACCACTGCTTTAACTCCTGCCTCCGTGAGAGACAGTAGCTATGTCAGCGGGAGAAGTTCTCCTGCTAACATAGCGCTGTCCACACTAGCGCTTAGATAGTATAACTTCACATCCCTGAGCGACGTAAGTTATCGAAAGTAATTTGTAGCGTAGACATAGCCTTATTGTAATATAAGAATTTGGTAGTAGTCCTTTAAATTGTTTGGGAGATCCTCTCTTGGGCCTTCCTGTCTTCCATTGGTATGGTCATCAGAACCTTGCCAAAGCAGCTGTGTAAATAGAGAGCTAGACCTTGAATATTGGTTCACAATTAATAAAAACTATTATTTGGAATCCAACGATGTATGTGCAGGTTCTCCATATTATTAATCTTTTAGGACCAAGGACTCAACTGACAATAAGGATGTTCCAGGAACACACTGGAATAGAGAGTGACTGCAGAGGCCTAAGGAAAGTAAAACTAAAACTGCAAACTGCACAGTGTTCATGTGGGAGAAAAAAATCTCAGTAAGAAGTTAGCAGGATAGTTCATGGAAACCTGGAATGATCATGTCACAGACAGGTCCACTGTCTCATCAGGTAGAAGTAGCACCAAATCAGTTTTTGAGCACCAGTTCGGCAAAAGATTCTTCATCAGTGATCACTGTTAAATATATTGAGTCTACAATACAGCCTATCAATGACTAGTGATAGTACCAGCGAGTCTCATGTCCTTGTTTCTACTACAAGCGACCCTAACACTACAGAGCAAGAAGATGGTGTCAGACGCTGTAGTCACTAGAAAACCTCCCCCAAGTAGCAGTGTACATAGGTAGGTAGGCCTTGTATATGTATGTAGTTGATAAACAGTTATTTGGAATTCAACTATGCATTTATGTGTTCTCCATATGATTGTGTATAAAGGACACAACACTTACCTCATAATAATGTTTGTGAAGCTAAGCTAATTCATGTTTGTAAAGCAGTTTAGAGGGAAGGTGCTAAAAAAGGACTATTAATATTATGTGCAGAATCTGGAAAGATGTATATTTATTCCACTAAGGACACCAGCATCAACTTTCCATTCACAGTATGAATACTATGCTCATAAATCTCTTTATTTTATAAAGTAATTTGCAAACACTACCTCTACACACAACTTCAGATATTACCTTTTGCACAGTTGAAATGGTATAGAGGAATTATATTGTTCCTTGAAGAACAGTATGACAAAATTATGCTAAAATATGAAAATATATACCCAATGAAGCATTTTATATGGAAGTATATGTAGATTAGCTAATCTTCTTTCTCTCTCTCTCTCCACACACACACACACACACACAGGTTTTCCTCCTAAAATAATAATAATTAATCATAAATAAAAAAGTGAGGATAATAATAAAAGTTAGGTTCGCTCATTCATTTGCCATCACTAAATTTTATTTCATCCTGAAAAGCTAATAATAACATTTTGTTAATGAAAGAGATTAAGTTACACATTTAAACCATGTGTATCTACAGTAGCACAATTAAGAGCTGTATAGAAGCACTATGTAAAGGAATGGAAGGTGGATGATGCATAGTGGGCCAGAGTCTGATCTAATTTACACTGGTGTAAAACCAAAAGAATATGGTTGAAGTGAATAGTTTTTCAATGGTTTTACACCAGTGTGAATTCACAGTCAGGCCCTGCGTGCTTAATCTTGATCCCACTGAAGTTAATGGCAAAGATCCTATTGACTTGGAGCAAGGTTCTATTTGAGCAAGATCATGCCCTTTGACCGCTCTTCTTTAGGTACTTATTAATGAACACTGACAAGATTGTGCTGGAAACCACATTTATTGTGCTTATCACCACCACCTGTCTAGGTTTTTATATTGCATTCATCACTATTTGATCAGCGTTCTGCTTTTTTTTTTAGTTCTCATTAATATACTGTACTTCTAGGATAATAATTTTTAATATAATAGATTGCCCAGCTCAAATCCATTCAACATTCAGTAGCAACCAGAATTTGAAAGAGTAACATGGCATGGATTCATTATTATGATTTATTATTTTTAATACCGCAGCACCAAAGAGGAGCCTCACTCATGGACCAGAATACCACTGTGTCGGGCACTGTAGTGACACAGAACAAAAAGAGGGCTCTGACCCCAAAGAACTTATAGTCCATTATTAATCAATCGGAAATTAATCAGAGAAAAAGAATAAATTCAATTAAGTCCCCAATACTCTACTTGTATAAAATCAGGATTTATTCTTTCAATTTAGAGCCAGAAAACTATTCTTATGTTTCAGATAGGGTGGTATACGTTCATTAAGGATTTATTGTTAACTGTGGCCCTGATCCTGCAATGAACTCTGTGCATGTGGCACTCAGAGCTCCCACAGAGCCCTGTTGACTTCAATACACTGTCCATTTTCTTAATGACATTGTTAATGTCTACTGGAAGGGAGAAGAGATCGTCAATCACCTTACAAAACTAATGCGCATGAGGGAAAAAAGGCAGTGCATTTTCACTTTTGTTCCATTGAAAGAATAAGAGGCAGGAGCCAAGGAATACGAAAATGTAGAAATTGTTCAAAATGCCTGATATGGAAAGAGGTCAGGAGAAAACTGTGAAATGTTTCATAGATTCTGCTGAGTTTGGATAAATATCTGTGTTTTTCAGAAGCTGTTCCAGATTTCAGAGGCTGTTCCAGGAAATTAGGGAATCTCACAAGAATAGGCTATTTGGATATTTTTCAGACACTTCCAAACTATGAATATGCCAGAAATAATGCAAGAGCTCCCTTTTTCCATGGTATTTTGGTACTTTGGTTTCCAGTCCCTGTCTGAGAGTAGGAAGTGCAGAGGCGTATAAGCATTTAAAAAGGAAGATGAGTAAGTGAACCTTTTCCAGTTCTCAGCAAAGATTCTGTTTGAGTTTTGGGTGAAGGAGAGGGCGGGTTCTGATTGTATTCCAACCAGTTCACCGAATTCTACTTCAAATCCATTAATTAGTGCTTTGTTAAAGGAAAACTTGGCAGGAGCAGCAGAGTTGCATTAGGCTTGTTACCAAATGGTTTTCTAACAAGAGAGTCAAGTTCATTCTCTGTCACTGATACTAACACAAGGTACAAACCAAACAAAACAAAAAGATTAAACTGGTTTTCAGGGTGAACAGTAACAAAAGAATAACCTCTTTGCCCAGTGTTCCCTCCTTCTGCTTAGGAAAACAACACAATAACTTACCAAAACATTGACAAAGGGGCTCTTTTACCAAATGATGAACCTAATAGGCTTGACTAATGCTTGTTTTGTTTTGAAGAAGACAGTTCCAATTTTTCGTCTGTTGTCCCTTGGTAACAGAAGATTCTATTCTTGAATTTCATTGCAGAACCAATTTCTTCTTGAGAGTTACAGAGAAGTGGGAATTCAGCTCCTAAAGAGCCACTACGGATATGGGCAGCTATGGAAAGTTGGTGACCCAAGTCCCATTGTCTGGTGGGGAACACAGAGACAGATCCTCAGCTGGTGTAAATTGAATGCTCCATTGAAGTCATGCCAATTTACACCACCAGAAGATCTGGCCCACAGAATCAAGTGGGACATAAAGGATATGAGAATGGAGAAAAATGTGAGTTCTATAGTTTCTAACTGAAAACACCAAGAGAAAAAAAAGTCTAGGTAACAGCAGATACATTATAGTTGTATTGTTTTCCCTTTCCCTGTCTGTGCATCTGACAACTGGGCAGGAAAGGCAGTTGAATCTCTTCAAATAACACACAACAGTTGCTTGATAACTCCATGACCTTCCTGTTAAGACCGAGGGCTGTAAACACACAGAATCCCTATGACCTGTGACACCTTCAACACTGGAAGTTGTTGACCAACTGTCCAGTGTCAGGAAACAACTGTCTGCCTGTGACAAGCTGAATTTATCCCACCCTATGCCTATTTGTGATCATTTATTAGAACACTGCTATCTACAGGGGTATGCTTTAAATCAAATACCCACTGTTTTGTAAGTTAGCTGCACAAGTAGACATATTAATCATTTTCAGATTATATATAGAGTCCTACTTCTCTTCCGGTTGCTAATATGAAATCAACTTCCACAATTAGAACTGGATTGCAGAATGATAGTTCCAGATATCCTAGCAAACATTCTTTGAAGTCTTAAAATTTTTCATGTAGGAATGTCAACATTTTAAAAGCCATTGGGTCTAATTCTCTGTGGATGTAAATCTTGCACATCTAGGTTGCACCTGTTGAGCTCCACCAGTTTATGCCAGTGGATAAATTGCCCTATTAGTAATATTTGAGCCATGAACAGAATAAGATACGTAAGCAAATTCTGTGAGCTTTTTCAGCTAGTTGCTTTCTAAGGAGACCTAGTTAATTTAAAATAACCCCATGTAACTGTAGGAAGCCCCATGTTAGATCATATTTTATTCCTAATTTTTCCAAATGTTCTTTTACTCACTGAAAGGCCGTGGGCAAAATTGCTCTCTACAAAATACTCCTTGAGTTGTTTTTAATATAATTGCCTGCCTAGATGCACTTATAGATTGGCATGGATATTCTAGAAGGAACACATAACGAGCATGCAGTGACAAAAATGTTGTTGACAGCTATAAATTAGCTGCTTTATTTTTAAAATTAAGCAACTTTCACACTCCTTTCTCCGCCATGCAGTATTTCTGTATTCTTTACTAAATAGATATTCAGTAACTTCATGCTTAGTAAATAAAAACTAAATTACCCACATGATTCATCACTTGAAATAGGTCTGTCTCCACTGGCAAATGGACACACTTTGTATTTCATACATATATATTCTTCAATATTGGCTTGCTTTCTTCCTCATGTAACCACTAATTCCTTGTTCTATCATCAAGTTCCTCTGAATTGTTGTTGATTTTGCAAACTTACTTCTGCTGTGTAGTGCTTACTCATGCAAGTAGTTGCACTTAAGAACATGGGATGGCTTGTCTGAGTAAACTCTACTTGCATCTGGAGGGGTAATGCAAGATCAGGCTCAAAGGTTGAATGCAGTGCATTTGGGAGATTTGGAGGGGTAAAAAAACCATTGTCAGCCCTGCCAGTTTCAACAAGAGGCCCATGGCAAACCTGACCATAGTTAACAATTTGGAAAAGGTTTCGATGTATGAAGTTCACTCAAAACTCTTCCACTGGCACTTGCCACTAGTTTAGATTTTAATTGTCTTATTCTATAAGATCCATCGAGAACTGAAGCTGTCTATTTGGATATTGTTTGTTGAATAAATTTAAAATCACTGGATTTTTCCCTTGTTCTTTTACATGAAGGAATAGCAATGGGTTGAGCAAGTCATCCAGTAGGATAAGTAAGTGTTAGACAAGCTTCTCCTCACAGCTCTGTTGACCTCACTTCTGATATGCAACACCCTTAATTTTCCAGTCCTTGCCAACTATTACACAAGGACAACCAAGAATTCCATATTAAGTTGTCTTTGTTATACAGATAAATTGCTCTCTAGGGACAAGAATGAGACCACCACATTCATTTTCAGATATTACTTAAGATAAAGCATTTATGTATACTGGGGAACACTTTCAGTTGTCACCAGGATCAAAATTCTCACCAACATGGTAATTCCTGAAATTCACCCCATTATGAAAGAGCCTGGGAATTCCCACATCAAGAACTACCAGAGGCCCCTCACTTCCACAACATTGCCTGACTCCTTCATTTCCTATTAGCCCATAGTCAAACAGTTCTTGCAGGAATCATGTTGCCCGAACCAGGAATGTCCTTGGATCTCTCTCAAGGAGAAGGAAGCTGCCCAATGCACAGAGCCCAAATTTCAGATGGTGGAAGCAGCATATGGTTTCTACAGGCTCTGTAGTAGTGGTGAGCTGCTAGCTCCCACTTTTCACCCACTTTCTTTCCATCCAGACCCAATCCTGCACCCACTGACATCAGTGGAAAAACTCCCATAGACTATAGTGATGTAGGATCTAGACTGTACGGCACTGACACCCTGTGGAATCCTCAAGGGAAAGGGGAGAAACATGCTACAAAGGTGGCAGTCCCTCTTTCTGTATTCTCACGCCAGCCTGGATCCGTCAACAGATGATAAACTCCTCTCTCCTTTCATGGCTAGAGGGTAAGAGCCACTTTACTAAAACCTTATGTTTTAATGACAATTTTCACTGCAAATACTCATCTTAACCTCTAAATACCCGTCAGCTTTAATCTGGACCAGGCCACACAGCCAAAGTTGGTATACAGTAAAAGTTACTAAATTTTTGTCAAGATCATTACAAATGTATTAAGACTTTAGCCTAAGTAGGAAAGAAAGAAGTTCATTACTAAAATCAGAGGCAGAGGAGCATGAAACCTGAATGATAAAATGTTACTCCTTCAAATTCCAAGATTTTGACATTTTTTTACAAATTCAGAAAGGATCAATTTTTGCATACATTTTTCAAAGTTGTGTGCAGTTTTATTAGCAAACATGGGCCCAATTGCACTGGAGAATGGCTGAACTCCAGAAGGCCAAAAATACCTTCCACACTGAAACATTAAAGGGGGCTAAACCTGAGACAGGGACAGAAACTATTTTCTTGTGTATAAAAATAACTATTTCTTGAAATTTCACATCTGTTCAGAACTCCAAAGTCAACAGACTGAGATATTCTTACTTATTTTTATTTTGCTAATTACACTAGAACTAATTTAGTTTGTTAGTAAGTTTTCCTACCCATCTCCTTATTACATTAACACATATTTACAGCTACCAGTGATGATACAAGTAAAAATATCGAACAGATTTTTTTCTCCAGAATCTTTTAATACAATGATTTTACCATTCAGTTAGAACTTTCCATAGAAGAACATTTATAGTAATAGTCTTACAACACTTATAATAGACCACAGATTACTGAAGGAAACATAGCTGGTTTATAGTAAGATTGCACAAGAAAACAACACTCTGTTGGCTATCCTATAGTAGCTCTTAGTCCTATAGAACAACCAATCAGCAGATTTTTATTGCAGCTACAGGGCAGCAGAGGATCCCACACAGTTTTGGGATTCACATTCAGACATGTCACAAGACAGAGGTAACACCAGTGTGTTCAATTTTGACACCTTTATGACCAAAAAAAATTTGACAAATTGAAGGGACCATCTAAATTGGTGTGGGGCTAGGTGTGCTGGGGAAAGAGAAATATGTCTTAGTTACAAGATGATTAAAGGTAGATATTATTACATCTTTTAAATATTTGTTAATACCAAAAGGAGGGAGAGGAATTATTTTGCATTTGAAGACAGTATATGATTAGAAAGAATAGGGCTGAAAGGAAAACTCTAGACTAAATCTCAAGAAAAATGTCATGACAACTAAATGTATTGTACGCCCAAGAGATATCATGGAAGCCTCATCACTTGACATATTTAAGACTAGCCTGATTGTACTAATAAATATAAAATAGGGAAGAATCCTTCACTGGCATCGATATGAAATGGATCAGCGAATAGAGCTCTTCCACTTCTATATTATGCGGCTCTATTATCCCCAGGAAGACAAAGATACCAAATAAACACTGAATTCTTTTTGCTTTAGCCTTAACATATTAGAATCTATATGTAATTCAATAAAAAAATCACTGTAATAGACAGCTAAAATCTTGTAATGACCTAGATAAAAGTTCACATACCTTCTCTCTGTTCAGACATACCTTGAGTCAACAGGAACAGAGGAGCCCATGGTGTTCTAATTAACCATCTGCTAAACTCCAGAACTCATTCCAATTGTTTTGTTGCTGGATTAAAATATTGTGTACACGAAAATACATCATACATGAGAAACATAACAACACTACTGTGAGCTCATGTCATAATCAACTGCATCATTTTATTCGTGTGTGAATGTAAAGAAGTGGCAGCAGTTTATGAAGGCTTGTGGAGTTCTTGGTTCAGCTTGGACAGATGGCCCTAAATATATGAGCAGAGCAGAGGGATCCTTCAAGGATTTAAACCTATGGTGGCCAGAGACCTTCCGTTCAATTATTTTGTCCTGAAGGAACTTTCTATTCTTCTATGAAGACTGTATTTTAAGCCTACAATCCATATGTGCCCCCATCACTCCATTAGTCATTGTTACTTCCCTCATTTGCTTTAATCTCCCCCATTTTCAATACTTTTATCAGATTCAGTGCTGCCGATCTCTGATTTTATTGTCTCATGATGTTCTTACATATTCAGTGTTTTTATTAAAGCCCCAACTTCTATAGACACCTAATTGTGAGACTCTTGAGCTTTCATAGACACACAGAATGTTTCTAGCCTACATAGTTGGGGAGAAAAGTTGAACACATGAACCCTAAAGGATCAAAACTAGGTTAAATTTAGAAAAAAATATTTTAAAATTTCATGATATTTAGGATAATCCCATGATTTTTGGGGTCTGACTGAGGATTTTTAAAAAACACACGGGTTAGGGAGGGATGGTGATGGTGGTTATCAATATAGCATCCTGTTCTGAGGAGGTAAGGTTATGAAAGAGGCAGCTGCTAGAATGCGAATTTCATCACACTGGATCATCTTTCTGGGATTATTATTTTTCTTCCAGTAGGCTGAGAACATTAATTGGAAATGGGGCCTAAAATCTTTCCTGAATCTAGAACCTCTGGGTCCTGATTCCACACCACCAGTGTAAATTCAGTTGCATTGCTGGTACTCTTTCAAAATATTCCAGTACCCACACACACACACTGGAGTACCTGCCAACCACGGTGAGTACAGTCATTTTGCTATCCATCAGACTGATCCTGAAGTACTGCCATGTCCTTCACTGTATTGTAATGTGACTCCTAGAGGAAGCTTAGCATGTCAGCAGATTGGTATTATCTCCATATCACTAAATAAAATGTGCCAAGCTGAACTCTATAGGCCAAATTCTGCCCTTGACTTTCCACAAAAAGCTCTCATTGAGCTCTTCTTTGTTGTATATTTTTATAGTGTCTGGGAAATAATTTAAGAAAAATAGAGGGTCAGGCAGCTGGCCCAGGGGCTAGTGCTACAAAGTGAGAGATTCAGGATTGTTCCCTGATCAGCTGGAATCTAGCAGTACTGCAGAGGCGCTACATTCAGCATCTGCGGGAGGGAAAGAACTCTCATAACATGCTGCAGTGGCCTCTCTAGCCAATACAGGAATGAAACTGGTGAGGTTTGAAGATAGCCCTATGCGCTTCTTTTTGCCAGAAATTAAGTTGCTACAATGGGAGAAAATAACTGACAGAGTGCTGAGGGAATCCTTGGACCCCAAAAGGCAATAAGATAGCATGAATAAATAAAAAGGAGAGACTGCTCCCAGTGCCTACTTGTTTGGCTTTCCAACCAACAGTTTCTTGTTATTTCTACAGACAGTTTTATTTCTTTAAAAAAAAATTAGAATAGGGATGATCTAAGACAGTTTTGCAGCATTTCTATTTTTTGCACTGACATCTAATTTTAATGTCAATATTAATCAGGCTGTTATGACTTAGGAGACATGGTAAAATGCTCATTATGATAAAAGCAACAGAAGCTTTCAGATCTTCATTAGTAGTAACTGATGGATGAGCATGAGTTCTGCAACAACTGGGGAGAATCAGAGCACTCAAACTACATTAAGCACTTGTTTTTTCTGATTGACACCAATGGGCCTTAACCATGTGCTTAAATGCAGTGCTGAACTGGGCCAGTAAAGAGTAATATGGTGCAATAAAGACCACATTTAACAAGAGAAATAGGAAATAGTAACCAACTGAACATACCAAAATAACATTGAAAGAGGAATCTGAGCTTTATTAAATCAGTTAAAAAATCTTGGTTGCCAAATGCATCCAGTTATGGGTTGCCAAGCATCCAGTTTTTGACCGGAATGCCCGGTCATAAACGGACCCGGTCAGTTCCGGTCAGCACGGTTGACTAGGCCATTAAAAGTCCAGTCAGTGACGTGGTGGGGCTAAGGCAGGCTCCCCACCTGCCATGGCTCCACACAGCTCCCAGAAGCAACCAGCACGCCCCTGCAGCCCCTAGTTGCAGGCGCATTCAGGGAAGCTGATGCTGAGGCGGTGCTTGGGGTGGGGGACAGCGCACGGAGCTTCCCTGATCGCACCTGCACCTGGCGGCCACTTCCTGGGAGCCACAGTAAGCACCACTGAGACCCTGCATCCCCTCTTGCACCCAATCTCCCTCCCAAAGCCCAACCACCTGCTCCAGCCCTTAGCCCCCTCCTGCACCCCAAACTCCTCATCCCGGGCCCCACCCAAGAGCCCACACCCCAAGCTGCAGCCCTCTCACACCTCAAACCCCTGCCCCAGCCCGTTGAAAGTGAGTGATTGTGGGGGACAGTGAGTGATAGAGGAAGAGGGGATGGAGTGAGCGGGGGGTGGGACCTCGGAGAAGGGGCGAGGAAGTGATGTTTGCTTTTGTGCAATTAGAAAGTTGTCAACCCTAGTTACAATAGATGAGTCTCTCTTCTCAAGAATGGCTTTCAAGAAGGATGCAATGGCTGTGAATTTCTCCTTTTCATTGTACAGTCATTTGCAGAAAGCGTTTCCTCTCCCCAGGCGCTAGATGTGTGTTAAGAGCAGACACTTATCTTTTATTTAAAAGAAGGATACAGCAGAGGTTAGTTTCAGATACATGAGCCAGTATAGGATAAGCTTTTGGACGTGTTGTCAAGCTGTCCTGTTAATGCCTGGCAAAATGACTCACTGGACATCATCACAGGAAAGGAAATGGAACAGAATAAAAACGGAACAGGATGGGGGCTTAAAGAGGAAAAAGAGTAGGGAAAGAAAGGAAACAGGACTGTTTAACGAAGTTACAAGTTCCGTAACTGTGTAAGATAAATGATATTTAACACTTGTGATGGTTCTGTGGGTACTTAGGACTGAGAGTCTCCTTGTAAGCTCCCACTTCTAGTGAGACAACCCGTGCCATGGTGGCTAAGACCACCAGCCCATTAGCCACTCAAGCTCTCTCTTTCAGGCTATGCCAGCCCGGTCTTTACCCTGCAGGGGAACAATAGATGCAGCCCAGTTCCTGAATGTCTTTGAAGCATTCCTCTGTGATATCCATCCTTCCTGCTAGGATGGAACATCACCAAGACATATTATCCCCCTGGTCATTAACTTTTACTCCAAATCCATATAGCATATTTTCAGGATAGTTATATTATTCCTAAAATGTTACCCATACATAAATCTCACAATGTTTATGAATCTTGACAAGTTATGAACTCCCTATAGATACCTTACATGTTACTCTTTATGCATAAATACCCTGCAAGGCATGTGTTTGGTATAGTGAGTTTGTCAGGTCTGAGTTGAGAGTTCTTCACAAAGAACACTGTACTCTTTGCCGGGGGCCTGTGTATGACACAGCATCTTTGCAGTGAAGCTACAGGCTTGTATTGCCAATTGTTCTTAGAACTTTTCAGCTAACAGCATAACCTTGAGATTCATCAGTCTTTCCATTTATTAATATCATGTGCACTCTGGTCTCACTTATAGGTAGACTAAGGCATCACAGAATTTGCTGGGCAGGTTTCCAAAGAAGGCTAGTGAGGCATTCCATTCAGTGTACACCCCTTATACAGTCATATGGGTATAACTTTGCCATCTAAGTTCATGGACTATAAACAACAATATCTGTAGCCTCCTCTATAAAGGAATCAAACAGCCACAAAGTACAACTTCATCATTTAAATCGGGGGGGAATTGAAATGGTCAGGAAAATATATCTATACAGTATAGAAGAAGTAGACATAAAGGAATACTTTCTGGCAATGCACTGACTGAGAACAACTGTGCTTCTGTCCATTGCAATATGAATTTATACATCCAACTTAAAACCCACCAGAACATAATGAACACATCATACATAGCCCTCAAATTATCTCAGCAGCACACAGACGTGACTCTTTTACTTGCAAAAGTGTTGAGTTGTCTTTTTTGTTCTAATGAATTGGTAGATGTGTAAAAGTTCCTCTACTCAAAATATTTTTACAAGGAAAGAGACATAATGTCACTCTGAGCAAAAATCAAATAGAAAACAATGTACGGATTGTCTCAGTAAACACAAGTTCATGATAACCTACTGCAAAGCATCTTACTGGGCTCAGAATAACTGCAAATCTGTCACTTGTGCGACCAACCTTCCCACTGACTAAAATGAGAATTTGGGTTTGCAAGGAAGACTTCTGGAACTTACTGTAAAATGAGTACAAATAGTATATCCTCACTGACGCTATTAGTAATATTAGAAACAAAGCTGGTTCCAATACCTTCCCTGGCTCGAAACTGAGCTTCGGGGTTGAAATTTCTCATCCTGCACCAGATGCAGATCTACAGTTGTATTTTATCATGATTTCAAAATTCGGAAGGGATACTGAACACTGGCAAGATGGGATATAGCAAAACAAAATAACCTAAGATGCAAAATGGCATGCTTGAGAAATCATCTTGGAAAATGCCTGATAATGGGATCATTTTTCAATTGTACATTCTGCCCCAAATCTCAGATTTATACTAGTTTCTAAAATATTTCTCACTTTTAGACCCCAGAGAGACACCTGCTGGATTCAATGAACAGAAGGGTGGATGTCCCCATTATACAGAAGGCTGCATGATCATCCCTGAAAATGTATGTTTGTATAGTAAAATAAGGTTGTACAACAATTTCCTTTTCTGTGTATAGCAGGTATTCACTGAAATACCCAATCCCATTCATGGCAAAGCAGGGTAAGAGGCTCACTCTGTTAAGATAGTCATTGAAATACATCAAATGAGAATTATTGGACATAAGATGTTGGAAACAAATTACAGTTTTGCTGCTAGAGACAGATGGAAATAAATATTTTTTAAAATCACAAAACAAATGAAAATCCATACAAATCTAACTACAAAGGAGATCCCTGCACAATATTTTAAGTGGTGTTAGGTTCTCCCCTCTACCCACCAAAGTATACTGATTAATCAATAGCTTAATGCACTCAAATCAATTACTACCTACAATGATTTTCTATAACAGCCATCATCATTATACACACAAAAGAGACAAATAAGAATATAAAGAGTTCCATTTTATATAATTTCATACTACTACAGTTCCTGCAGTTTTCAAATTTGGAATTAGCATTAAAGAGCCCTAGATAATGTTGAAAGAAGGGTTTTAATTACTATGGTATGAATAAGACTATTAAGAGCAAATACAATTTACTAAACACTAAAGAGATCATTGTTTTAAAAATAAAAAACCTCTATAGAATATTCTTTAGAAAAAAAGTGTCATTATCACTGTGTTTAATTCATAGACCTTGATATTCCAATTTGAGCCTGACTAATACAAGCTATATTCTGCAGTGCTTACGCAGACAAAATTCTCCCTGAACTCAGGGGGAATTTGCTTGAGTAAGACATGCAGGATCTAGCCATATATCAATTGACGTCTTCTAACATTCCATTAGTTGTTTATTTGTCAGGTATGGTTTAATGATGTCCCATGGAAACTGAACTTCTTGGAACAGATCCTCAGCTGGTATAAAATGGGACATTTTCTTTGAGTTCAACAAAGATATGCTGATTTATACCTTCTGAGTTGCAGTAAACATTACTTAGTTTAAGTAAAGCCATTTTTTTAAGGCTTAGTTCACTTTAGAAATAATGAATTTCAACTGTATCTTATCCTGGGAAAGCAGCTCTAAATAAATCACTTTAGTCCTACTGGACAATATATACTGTAGCAATGATTAAAAGTGTTTGCACAGAGGTAGGGCAGAAAAAAGAATAGCTTTTCTGGGGAAATGTAAACACCATAAACAAGCCAGAGGAACCAAAGGCAGACATGCAGGAGAAATAAGAAAACAAAAGACTTGATTGAAAATGCAAAAGTTAACTCTTCCAAGTCTGCCTGTGTTTCAAGAATAGAACAAAGAAAATGCTTCAAAAGCAAAGATACTTGATGAAAGCTAATTTAATTCATGTTTATAATTCTGGAGCATTTAGAGTTCTCTAAACAGAAATGAGATAAGGAATGGTCTAATTTCTGCTTTGCTCTGTGTAATGTATTTATATTATACTGAAAATATCTGACTAAAAATAAGGTATTGTAGCAAATTTTAAATTTAAAGAGAAAGGAGTTTGAACATTAATGGGACAAATTTTCCATGTTTATCTGGTTCGTAAAAAACAAGAATGGCACTGAACTGTATTCAATTTCAAATATTGATCCTTGTGCCTTGTATTTTTTTTCCTGAAGAACACAGGATTTGAATGGACAAACCGGGTTAGATCCAATTTGCATGACATCTTTTAAAAACAGAATATCTCTGATTATTTAAGAAATCATTAATCAAATCATGAATGAAAAACAGCATGGTGCGGACAACAACAAAAACCTATCAGGTTTTTCTTATTTAACAGCTATTTTCTTGACAAAAACCAAGTGTAATCTGGTTGTAGAACTATTCACTTGTTCCTAAACTCAATGCTGTGCTAGAATAAATTCCAAAATTCTGACATGTTATACGTTAAAGTCTTAAACATTTCCCCTCCTAACTGAGAAACTAAGCCTAGGGAAGGTGTTTTCAATAAGCATATCTCTTAATCAAGTATCAGAGGGGTAGCCGTGTTAGTCTGGATCTGTAAAAGCAGCAAAGAATCCTGTGGCACTTTATAGACTAACAGAGGTTTTGGAGCATGAGCTTTCGTAGGTGAATACTTCGTCAGATGCACGTCTGCATGCATGCATCTGACGAAGTAGGTATTCACCTACGAAAGCTCATGCTCCAAAACCTCTGTTAGTCTATAAGGTGCCACAGGATTCTTTGCTGCTCTTAATCAAGTACATTTTTGATCTAAAGTTGATGCACCATCAATGACAAGTTATTGTACATGCTTTTACAGCAGAGGTCAATTTGGGCTGTGAGTTTATTCCAGTATTCTGTATACATTCATAAATAACAGCTAAACAGTATGCATAGAAGGAATTTTACTACTAAAACCAAGAAAACTAAACAAATGAACAGAAGAGAATAACTTCTTTAAAAAAGCGCAAGTTAAGTAGCCTACAGAAATGTAGACACTAACTTTTCATTGAAATCGCTCATGAAGTAGCACAAGGCACTTTTAATATTTACTATAAAACTTACTAGAAATACACTTCTACCCTGATATAACGCACCCGATATAACACAAATTTGGATATAATGCGGTAAAGCAGTGCTCCAGGGGGGTGGGGCTGTGCACTCCGGCAGATCAAAGCAAGTTCTATATTACATGGTTTCACTTATAATGTGGTAAGATTTTTTGGCTCCCAAGGACAGCCTTATATAGGGATAGAGGTGTATATTTTTAATATCACTGCATATACTTTAACATTGGAAACAGACTGAGTTCAGTATTTGCTTGTTACTGAAGTATTCAAATAGGTTTGCCTTCGTGATTTATGAAAGCTTTGTGGGCCCAGTGCTACAGAAGCCTCACACCCGAGTAGTTGTACAGCAGGCAATGGAACTACTTGCATTTGCAAGAACTAAACTGAGCAAGTATTGGCAGGGGCCAGTTTAATTCTTTATTTCCTGCTATCTGGATTCAGACACCTTTACTCACGTCAAGTAGTAACTTACTCCATGAGCAGTCCCGCTGAAATCACTGGAACTCCTCAGAGAATCAGGCACTGCTCACCAGGCATATGCAGGGCAGAATCTAACCCCCACTGAATTTTGATTAAACAAGTTTACTCAATACTTCCAGACTTAAAATGAATAATCAATATAAAAAAAAATTGAAATTACTAAAAAATGTCTATCAGCAGCCTGTGAGGGGAGACATCCTTACATCCTGATGTCTGTGATGCAGTTAATTCCTCAGCACAAAACTAAAACTAACTATAACATGCACACCTTTGGTGAAATGCTGGTCAGTGGAAGAACTCCCATGGACTTCAGTGGGGCCAGGACTTTATCTGTTGTGCCAAATCAGAAAAAAAAAAAGTTTGTTGGGACAAATCTTGTATTTCTGAAAATTGAGCAGACCTGCCACTGAAGTCAATGGGAGTTTTGCCTGCCGCAGGTCAACATGTGTTTGGTTACATCACTGAGCAAGGTGTCACAGCTAGAGTAAGCCTGGGAGAATCAGGATGTTGAGTACCACAGAACTTGGTCCTATATTTGGTCATACCCATGGTTTGTAGTCAGGTATACTTAATACTTTTCTTTTGTACATCAAATCATTTGAGCCAAACCACTCAGCACCACTGGTTGGTTATCACATATTAAATATGCTAATCATTTTAGATTCGGAACTTGCTCCTGTAAACACTTACACACATGCTTAATGTTTCAGGTGTGAGAAGTCCAGCTGAAGTCTCTGGTACTACTCACTTGAGCAAAGTTAAGCTTGTGATAGATTGGAGCCTAAACAATTTATTGGAAACAGTTGTTGCAGCCAATTATTTCTAGTATTCAGTTAATTAAAACAACATTAGCACTTATTTCTGTATTTTTTTATTGTTTGATTTTATCAACACTAAATGCCTTTTGCCCCACACTTATTGCCAAAGTAAGATAAAGAGTTTGGGATTAATCCTCAGATCACTGAGAGTTTGACCTCAGTGGAAGCAGAATCATATGAGATTCTTCAGAGAATACTGTATAAATACAGTAACTGGCTAAAACACGGTACCTAAAATAGATAGTATTACGATGTCTGAACTGCTACATTAATCACACATGGAAAATATATATGAAGTGATACACAACATACAGCAGAACACATCCTCCCTCATGCTGCTGATTTTTGTGTGATCTTTAAAGTAGTAGTTTTTAACAGGGGTCTGCAGATTATGTCTAAGGGGTCTGCGAAAGACAAACTAAAACCGGACTGAACAGAATTGAACTATATATGCAGGTAATAGATTTCCAAAGAGCTCTATTTCCAGTTGAAGATTTTTAGGGATACACAAATGAAAAGAGGTTGAAAATCACAGCTTTAAAGAAAAGATACAGCCAATAAAACCGACTATCAGTCATGCTGATTTAGATTAGTGAAACTCCTTTGATTTCAATGGAATTACTCTAGATTTAGAGGCAGTGTAGCTGAGCGCATAACTGAGTAATTTATAAAGCATCATTCTTAATCGTTAAATCCCCCATAGTTGCAAATGAGTGACTAGGTTCCATGATATGTGAAGATAATCTGATGTAAATGAGAGTAGAGCTTGGCCCCAGGTAATAAATGTGAATTTATTAAGATAGTAACAACACAGACTCTTCTATGATTTTCCAGTATTAGTACCCTCAAAATGTGAGCATTGGCTAACTGAATGATCACAGGACAAGTCTCATTTGTATCTCATATGTACACTGTTGCCGATATTATTCTCAACATAGATTTCCCGTACTAGCATACATTTTCATGGGAGTTTTCTGTCTAATGATCCATGACATCAGCTCCCCCCGCCAATCATACAAACACACACATGCAGCAATTCATTAACAAAGGTAACTATCATAGGAATGTGGCTTCATGGATACAGACAGGAAACACTGCTTCTAAATTAGAAAGTTTAATCCTCTCTAGGACAAACAAGATAGATACCAAACTTTAGCGTTAGCTTAACCCTTTATACTAAAATGTACCCACTCCAATCATACAATTCCAGTTTTCCACACTGCAATGGTTTAATAAGTTGGGGAAAGGAGGAAACATTTTTTAAAACTGATCAACACAGAAGGAAAAACTAAAACACCAAAACAAAACAAAAACCACCCCCCAAACCAAAACAAAAAAAACACCATAGACAACACATCACCCCTTCCCCGGCCACACATACATTTAGTAGGGAAAGAAAACCTCGTGAAAAAGAAGAAGAAAAAAACTTCACCCAAAAACTGACAAACCAAAGTTAGTTATTCCTTAAAAATGACAGAACCCTTTTAAATTCTGTTATAAAGCAGCAAGGAGTCATTCTGGTCTAATTTAAATGTAATCTCTTTCTCCTGTATTATAACAATGACAGTGAGACTAGGAGAAAATCCAGTAAAGAAAACTGCTCTGCTTTTATCACTTAATTCTTCCTCTCTTGAAAGAACCCCAGTTGTCCTGAATTAGTTTTAAGGACTATTTCCCAACCAGTAAAGCCCTAATCCTCTCCAGATGCAAATACTGAAACCTGATCAGCTAATATTAGGATTTGTGAAAGATACTTTAAGGGCTGACTTCGGTGTCTTGTTTGTATCATCCTTTTTACCAATCCAACTTTTGATTAATTTGTTATATATTTTAACAATATCAGTTATAAAATCAGCTCAGCATTTGTTCACTAAAAAACATAAACAAAGAATTTTTTTCTTATAGCTCTACCTCTGCAGATTACCAACATGCTCAGGTTAAAAAAACAAGCAGTTCCTCCTTATAATATTAATATCCATTTTGATAAAATCATTCAGATGCCATAGGGATGTCATTCTTCTTTAATAATACAATAAATCTGTTTTAATCTGTACTCACCAAACACAGTTCCTTTGGAAAAAAATTCAAATAAATTCTTGGATCTCAATTTGATTTTTGCCTTTCAATATATGAAAGATTGTGATTCTTCCTCCTCCCCCCAGCAAGGTGGAGAATGATAAGAGACTTACAATCTGATCCTGCAAGATGGGTATAATCCAGTTTATCAGAGCCTGATGATCCTAATGTAAGAGGTTACTCTGGTCTTCTGTGGAGAGGGGGGTTGCTCTGAGGAGAATTGGAAGGGTTGTCAGATTGTAAGTGATCAGCAGCAGAAGGGAAACATCAGAGCTTCCTGTTACATCACTCTGACCCCGCCTGCATTTAGTAGTATTAAATTTCTTTCTTTCTCAAATAGCACACCCCCAGAAAGCAAGCGCCTCTTATATTCCCACACAAGAACTGGAGGCAGCCTGAACACTGACATGTTTCATATGGTATCCAAATGTATTGTTCCTAGTGAAAGCTAGTTTCCTTTCACCTTCACTGAGATCTGTTGAAACTTGCCATCCAGATAAACTAGTGCCTTGAAGTGAATCTGAAAATATTCATTCTTTCCCCAGGTTAAAACAAGTTCCAGATAAATAAACCAACCTAAATCTTTACTCATAAACAAAGAATTTAGGACAATAGCTGCATTCTTACTTACTAGCTCAGTGACCTGACCGTCTCTGACAGAATCCTTTCTACAGATGACAGCACTGTATGTTGCTCTAGGCATCTGATTGTTAAGTGCTAAGAAGATATACCTAGAAATAGTTTAATATTGGAAGAATAAAATTATGTTAAAGATCAGAATCAAATCTCCACATGCAGACAAATCTTAAATTAAAACTACCAGGTTGTTCCTGTCTCACCCCCCACTTCCCTTTTTTCAGTTGCAAAAAATAAGAAAATAAAATTGAGATTACATGAGTGCAAGAGAAAATATCAAGGTAAAATAAAATAAAAATGGCCATGTGGATCAGTGCTGGACAGAATTCAGACCTACATTTTCCAAAGTGGCTAGTGATCTCAGAAATGTTAATATTTGGTTGCCCAGCTTGGGCATTCTTGAGAAAATGCAAGTTTAGAGTTTGAGTCAAAGCTCACTGAGGTTAATGTAAATCTTTCCACTAACGTCAATAGATTTTGGAACCGGGACGTGACTTTTTGAGGTGCTGATGACTTGTCCTCAAAATATCAAGCCTCTTTCAGGTGTACTAACCTGGCCATCCAAAACTGTAGGCTTCCCAAATCAATAGATATTTTGAAAATGTAAATGACAATGCCGTAATCCAAAACAAATGGGAGCTCAAGACGTTTTAGACTCCAATCCTGCTAACTCTCACACACAAGTAGTGCCACTGAATTGAATGAAACCACACATCTATGTAAAGATACTCATGAGATAAGTATTTCCAGGATTGGGACTTTAATGGCCATCTGCCATACATGCGTCTAAGCGCTGCAGAGGTCTTAAATCAATGTGAGAATTGTTTGAGAATAAAGTATGATCAATGTATGTCTTTTTAAACAAACACACTCAAACTAATAATTGATATGCTAAATTTCTGGCCAATGCAGGAAGAAATAAACAAGACACTGGGTCTGATTCTGAACTCACACTTATATAAATCAAGAGTAACTCCACACAGGACAATGGCCTTACATTAGTGTAAAACTGGCTTATAGTTTTAAAAGGAAGCGGTATCATGGAAATATGGAATTGCCTAGACCCTGTTCTCTAGCAGCACTGCTGGGCTATAAAGAGCTAGAAAATACGGAGAAGCAATTTGAACCTGAACACTGATGTGAAATTAGTTCTTGGTCATGATAAATATCTAAGCAAAATATATAGGAATGTAATAATTAGTACTGTAGTTAAGTAGATTGATCTTTTCACTCTTTCTTTTTGGGAAGCAACTAACCCAAGCAAGCAGAACTGTCCATGGACAAAGAAGTGAATATTTTATTACATGAACATCTCTAAAATTCACAATTTCTCTTTGGCAAATAAAGTTCTTTCCTATAATTGTTTTAAAACTAAGTGCTCCAGCAATATTTAGCTTATTGTAGATGTGGTAGGATCACCAAAATCTGTCAAGGGTCTCAGCCTTATGACTACACTCAAGACTGGATGATCCAGATTAACTTTATAGAAAGGAAAAATCTTGCATCATTAAGTCCTAGGTTTAAACATAAATCTGAGCAGCCAAAAGATTTTTGACACCCTACCATGTATATAGTAAGTTAAAGAGAATCAATATATACAGTAAGTTAAACAGAACAGGTTTGTGCACCAAAGATTTGCTAATCCAGAGCTCTTCTACTAAAACATATGGAGTAACACTACGTGAATCAACCAAGCCCAAGAAACAAGACACAAAAAAGTTCTTATATCATATTAACAGCTATGAACTATACTGGAGAAAACCTTTTTAAACTGAAGCAGGGGAAACATTACTCTCTAGCTACCTAGAAGACTATGTGCAGTGTAAAGCTGCCATCTAGCGTTCAGCATTTGCCCATACATCATTTAAACATCAGTTTTCATTTCATAGTTTGCATAACGAAAACATAGTCGCTGGAAGGGGCTGCACAGACCGCTTCTGATAATATAAGAAATTACCGTATACAACTTGTTAGGCCAAACACAATGTGAACATGAATGAGGTTTGAAAAATTTCGGATAACTTTCTTCCCCATCCATTTTTAGGCATTTTCTGGTTCTAGTCATGAGCAGAAATATGAAGATCAAACACATGCTGTTCACATGTTATTTTCCTCCTAATTAAAACTATAAGCTACCTATAGACCAATGAGAGACTATTTTTGATAGATCTTCAGATTTGTTTTGTAGACTAAATGCTCTGCTGTACATTCAGAAAAGGTTATGGATACAACATGGATACTTTCTCAAAGAAACCCTCCAAACTCTTTGAAGTTCTGATCTCTAACGTACTCAGTTTTATAGACCCAAAGCATGAGAATTTTCATGAATTATTTCCTGCAATTTATCTATATTTCATGTTATTTTTAAACTAATCCAATTATAAAATGAAGATAACACCTTAAGGAAATAGCTGTGAGGAACAAAATTTACTTGCAGGTTAATATGCAGGAACACATTGAATCTGGAAGGGCAGACATCTTACTAAAATGTAAAGAAATGTACTGGTTCTTAAAGCAGGTGTGATGGTGGTGAGAAGAGAGAGAAGAGAATTAAGAGAAAAATAAGTAGAATGGAGGAAATGGAATACAGATTAGAAGAATAGTAAAAGTGATGCAGTAAGTATATTAAGAGAATTTAGAAGTGAAAAGAAAATGAAAGTTCTGAACAGAGTCTAAATTTACTTAAAAATAATCTGAATGGATTCTGGCTAAAGAAAGGAACCGATGAAATATTTTAAATGCCAGCAATATGGTTATTGGTGTCACTAACATAGCATTCAGTTTTCTGATTTTTGTAAGCTAGGCCTAGATCCCTTCATTCTTTCCATCAAACCAACTCTGTTATCCAATAAATATTCATCATTCGCTTTTAACTGTCTTCGTGGAGCAAATGTACCTGTTGGTGTCACAGAATCACAGTGTTGGTGCTCTGAAACAGCTCTGAATGAAGTCAGGCAGGATTCCAGTGCAGCATGTTTTACTTCAGTGCACATTCTCAGCAGGGCAAGAAGCCTGTTCCTGGGTCTGACCTTGGAGCATTCAGCAGCCCTGTTAACACTGTGAGCATCCTGCAGCGAGTCCTCCTGGATGGGACACCTGGGAAAGCCTTACACTCCACCAAAGGGCCATGCATCCCAACTTTGCAGTCAGCAGTGACTCTCAGCCAGTGTTGTAAAACAGAAGAGTTTATTAGTGGATGGGAACACAATGTAGAACAGATCTTGTTAGTATAGAAAGCAGGAACATTCAGCAAATTCTATCTTGGGGGATCCAGAGCCCAAAGCCCTGGGATCTCCCCCCAAGAGACTGACCAGCTTCCAGCAGCCAGACTTAGTCATGAGCTGCTGCCCCATCTCTTTACTTTGTCTCTTTCCTGGGCAAGCAGGTCACCTGGCCTGCATGTCTCACTTTGTTTTCCATCTCCTCCAACTGACTTTGTATCCCTGGCCATCAGTTACCAGGATACAGATATAGGATACCCCAGGCAGTCACACCTGTCCCTAGGGTCTCTGCAAGGATCACACACCCTTGTCCCACTACCTAGACACTTGAATAAAACATAAGGGAAACTGATGCACACAGTATTCAGACAAAACAGTAAGAACATACCCACTTTGTCACCGTTGATTACTCTGAGTTTAGTTGCTCTGAGGGTGTCACACTGAGCAGAGGAAGAAGTGGTATCTGAATGAGGGAAAGGAAAATGAAAGGAAGCTCTGTTGTGGATAATATCAGGGGACAGTCAGATCAGGCTCTAGTGGCTTTCCCTCAGAAGGATAAATAGCCAATAAGTGTTTAATTTGTGGGAACATGAGTCTTTTCTGATGTTAAATGGAATGCAAAGAAAGAATTTTTAAAAATGAAATACTAGCCCTTACTGCTTAAGGAAACAGGATAGGTGGAGGGGAACTGTAATAACACTTCCCAGATGACTGACGCGTGCCCAAATCCTGCACATTCAAAGATGGATGATTCATGTTCTTCTGGGTTGAAATCCTGGTCCTATTGCAGTCAAGGGGAGTTTTGCCATTGAGTTTTATGAGGCCAGGATTTCACCCCAGCTGTGCAATACGTGTCTGTCTGATAATGCCGAACTCCTTTTTCTGGATGAAAACACTGGGTATTGCTGAGTCACTTAACATTATTGATCCTACTCTTCAATTCATTGCTCTTCTTTCTAATGGAGAACACTTAGAATCAAATTCTCCAGGCTGCTATAATTTATGTCAACCATGGGAATCACCCTGGACTGTGGAAGAACACACTGAGCTTCATACCTTCTCTGCACCTTCTCCTCCTGTGGTGCACAGTGTGGCCTTCATGCATAGCCCTTAATTTGCTTACCTGCTGCAATGTTCTCATAGATATGATTTGTAAAGCAGCAAAGTATCCTCTTCAGGATGAAAGAAGCACGATAAATGTAATCTTATCATTAATACCATTCTAATAACAATGGGCCAAGATTATGCCCTGAAAACTCGTAGGTAGTCTCCTCTGTAAACCGTGTGGCATGCACTGTTGATCTGCGCATGGGAGGTTGATATGGGAGCAAAAATCAGCCTGGGGAGAAGCATCATCCCCCACCAACACTGCAGAGCTCAGGGCATAAATGAAAGATAGCCCCAGGTTATATTAGATTTTGACATGTCAAATGACCACCTTTCCCTCCCCTTCATCCTGTAGAGGGACTGTCCCTTTAAGCAGGGTTCTGTGTACAGTCTGCAGCTGAGGAAACCTGATGTCAGGATTCCTTGGGGCAGTGGAGGGAGGAGAATGAAGGGATCCCATTTCAAGCAGGGAGGCAGAGGTTCAGCTCTTCAGAAAACAGGACCAGTTTTGCATCTTTAAAATATTTCATCTTTTAAAAAAAAGCTTTTTGCTATTTTTATTATAGACAGACCAATCCTGCAAGTACTTACTGCTGCACACAGTTTTCTATGATATGGTGCATCATGTAGGAAGTGGTGTTGGCTTTAACTCCCCATAGTGAGCATATCACTCTGATTCCCTGGGGGAATCAGTGGCAAGCCAAGGCACAAGGGAAGAGGGGGTGTCAACAATACTTCAAGCCCACTCACTCCTTCCTTGGGCTGCCCTCTGTCAACTGCCCATCCTCTTACCTATAAGCTGATCCATGGTTGATCCCTTCAGCGGGGCTGCTCACAGTAATAAGCACTGTACAATCCAGGAACGGTACCTTTTATCTGGATCACTTTCCCAATTGAATAGCTGCTCTCCTTATTTGGGCAGAAGGGGAAAATAGATTTAAAATATAAACAATTAGTGCATTGCCTTGTTAGTGGTGGGAATTAATCAAACTGAGGTTCTGCCAAATTGAGCCATTTAATTATGAAGTGTTTAAGAGAATATTTCACATTACAACAAAACACCATCATAAACTTTTCCATTTATTACTATGCTGCAAAATCCAGATTACCATACAGAAACAAATGCACAGATAAAAGAAGAGAACAATGTTTCATGAAACTCAAGGTTATACAAATGCAAGAAGTATGGGTAATAAGCAGGAAGAACTGGAAGTGCTAATAAATAAATACAACTATGACATTATTGGCATTACTGAAACTTGGTGGGATAATGCACACGACTGGAATGTTGGTGTGGATGGGTATAGTTTGCTCAGGAAGGATAGACAGGGGAAAAAGGGAGGAGGTGTTGCCTTATATATTAAAAATGTACACACTTGGACTGAGGTGGAGATGGACATAGGAGACGGAAGGGTGGAGAGTCTCTGGGTTAGGCTAAAAGGGGTAAAAAACACAGGTGATGTCGTGCTGGGAGTCTACTACAGGCCACCTAATCAGGTGGAAGAGGCGGATGAGGCTTTTTTCAAACAACTAACAAAATCATCCAAAGCCCAAGATTTGGTGGTGATGGGGGACTTCAACTATCCAGATACATGTTGGGAAAATAACACCGCGGGGCACAGACTATCCAATAAGTTCCTGGACTGCATTGCAGACAACTTTTTATTTCAGAAAGTTGAAAAAGCTACTAGGGGGGAAGCTGTTCTAGATTTGATTTTAACCAATAGGGAGGAACTTGTTGAGAATTTAAAAGTAGAAGGAAGCTTGGGTGAAAGTGATCATGAAATCATAGAATTTGCAATTCTAAGGAAGGGTAGAAAGGAGTACAGCAGAATAGAGACAATGGATTTCAGGAAGGCGGATTTTGGTAAGCTCAGAGAGCTGATAGGCAAGGTCCCATGGGAATTAAGACTGAGGGGAAAAACAGCTGAGGAAAGTTGGCAGTTTTTCAAAGGGACACTGTTAAGGGCCCAAAAGCAAGTTATTCCGATGGTTAGGAAAGATAGAAAATGTGGCAAAAGACCACCTTGGCTTACCCTTGAGATCTTGCATGACCTACAAAATAAAAAGGCGTCATATAAAAAATGGAAACTAGGTCAGATCTCGAAGGATGAATATAGGCAAATAACACAGGAATGCAGAGGCAAGATTAGAAAAGCAAAGGCACAAAATGAACTCAAACTAGCTATGGGAATAAAGGGAAACAAGAAGACTTTTTATCAATACATTAGAAGCAAGAGGAAGACTAAGGACAGGGTAGGCCCACTGCTCAATGAGGAGGGGGTAACAGTAACGGGAGACTTGGAAATGGCAGAGATGCTTAATGACTTCTTTGTTTCGGTCTTCACTGAGAAGTCTGAAGGAATGTCTAGTATAGTGAATGCTTACGGGAAGAGGGTAGGTTTAGAAGAGAAAATAAGGAAAGAGCAAGTAAAAAATCACTTAGAAAAGTTTGATGCCTGCAAGTCACCAGGGCCTGATGAAATGCATCCTAGAATACTCAAGGAGTTAATAGAGGAGGTCTCTGAGCCTCTAGCTATTATCTTTGGGAAATCATGGGAGACGGGGGAGATTCCAGAAGACTGGAAGGGGGCAAATATAGTGCCCATCTATAAAAAGGGAAATAAAAACAACCCAGGAAACTACAGACCAGTTAGTTTAACTTCTGTGCCAGGGAAGATAATGGAGCAGGTAATCAAAGAAATCATCTGCAAACACTTGGAAGGTGGTAAGGTGATAGGGAATAGCCAGCATGGATTTGTAAAGAACAAATCGTGTCAAACTAATCTGATAGCGTTCTTTGATAGGATAATGAGCCTTGTGGATAAGGGAGAAGCGGTGGATGTGATATACCTAGACTTTAGTAAGGCATTTGATACGGTTTCGCATGATATTCTTATAGATAAGCTAGGAAAGTACAATTTAGATGGGGCTACTATAAGGTGGGTGCATAACTGGCTGGATAACCGTACTCAGAGAGTAGTTGTTAATGGCTCCCAATCCTGCTGGAAAGGTATAACAAGTGGGGTTCCGCAGGGGTCTGTTTTGGGACCGGTTCTGTTCAATATCTTCATCAACGATTTAGATGTTGGCATAGAAAGTACGCTTATTAAGTTTGCGGACGATACCAAACTGGGAGGGATTGCAACTGCTCTGGAGGACAGGGTCAAAATTCAAAATGATCTGGACAAATTGGAGAAATGGTCTGAGGTAAACAGGATGAAGTTCAATAAAGATAAATGCAAAGTGCTCCACTTAGGAAGGAACAATCAGTTTCACACATACAGAATGGGAAGAGACTGTCTAGGAAGGAGTATGGCAGAAAGAGATCTAGGGGTCATAGTGGACCACAAGCTTAATATGAGTGAACAGTGTGATACTGTAGCAAAAAAAGCAAACATGATTCTGGGATGCATTAACAGGTGTGTTGTAAACAAGACACAAGAAGTCATTCTTCCGCTTTACTCTGCGCTGGTTAGGCCTCAACTGGAGTATTGTGTCCAGTTCTGGGCACCGCATTTCAAGAAAGATGTGGAGAAATTGGAGAGGGTCCAGAGAAGAGCAACAAGAATGATTAAAGGTCTTGAGAACATGACCTATGAAGGAAGGCTGAAGGAATTGGGTTTGTTTAGTTTGGAAATGAGAAGACTGAGAGGGGACCTGATAGCAGTTTTCAGGTATCTAAAAGGGTGTCATCAGGAGGAGGGAGAAAACTTGTTCACCTTGGCCTCCAGTGGTAGAACAAGAAGCAATGGACTTAAACTGCAGCAAGGGAGATTTAGGTTGGACATTAGGAAAAAGTTCCTAACTGTCAGGGTAGTTAAACACTGGAATAGATTGCCTAGGGAAGTTGTGGAATCTCCATCACTGGAGATATTTAAGAGTAGGTTAGATAAATGTCTATCAGGGATGGTCTAGACAGTATTTGGTCCTGCCATGAGGGCAGGGGACTGGACTCGATGACCTCTCGAGGTCCCTTCCAGTCCTAGAGTCTATGATTCTATGATTCTATGATTATAGTTTTAAAAGACAACAGGGTTAATAACATTGCAAACAATATTTAGCAGATTTTCACTTTTATAAAAAACACACAAAAAAGACAGGGTTTTGCATAAAGTGAAAGTCTGATTTCAGCTTTCACTTTAGTAGCAATGCTTTGGATTGAAAAAGACGCATACACAATTAATCCACTTGCAATATGTTTTCTTAGTACATGAAGTAATAGGTGAAACCAGTATTTGTCTGATTTACATACTACAGAAGGTCCCATTACTTTAAACTTCTTTACAGTCTCAGCATTGCAAATGGTGACACCCTGGGGTTGCAATGGCAGCCATGGAGCAGACTTGATGGAAAAGAAAGGATTTTCCCTAAGAAAAGACAATGCAAATCCTCTTAGAACTGCTGCTAGTTTGAGAACTCTGCTCTTACTACTGAAGAATAGGGGCCTGATGCTCGTTTACACTAGGGCCCTTTATACTGCTCTGGCAGTTTAATGATGCCTTAAAGGGAGTATAAATGATATGGCCAGAGTGGTATAATGGCCCATAGTGTAAGTGAGAACCAGGCCCAGAATATCTTAAAATGGCATTTTTGAGCTCCATGTAGCACTTCAGGATGATATCTCCGCAGATCTCATATACTCTGCAGGATTTTGATGGCTGACAAATAGTGCTTGGAGGGGTGCTCTCCAAGACAGACACAGGTGCTCCAGAAAGTATGGTTGGAGATTCAGTAGGGAGCAGTTTTTCCTTTGAGCTAATACTAAGCCAACACCTCAGAATGCTGCCAGTGGGGGGAGTCACAACCCTGCTGGAGGGGCTCATTTTCAGATAAAATGAAAAACCAAGATTCTGTTTCCCACAATTGTGCATATCACTATATTACAGTGATTGGACAAGACAGTTCTGATACATACAGTTAAACTCAGTGGGAGTTTAGCCTGCATAACCATGCAAGATCAGGCCTTCTAGCTGCACTTATCATTATTAACTTGCCCAGATGTCTAATAAAGTTATCCGCTCTATTAAAATGCAGTTCACAATCTGCACAGTTTATGTTTAAGCTTCCTTATATAATACTGAATATGGTTCTCATTCTAGGTTTGATTTAACATATTTTCATCTGATTTTCCCAGTATACTGAATCTTTCAGCCAAAGATTCTAACATGCTTCACTGGGACTGAGGAGTGCAGTCATAATGTGATTGCTGGAGCAAGTTATGCTGTTGGTTACCCCAGTGTAGACTTTGAGCTGCAGTGAGATCAGAATCAGACCCTGTCATAAACAGATAGCTAAGGGTTAATGTTCTTTTAACCCTTTGTAAAGGGTTAAAACAGTAACCTGAAACACCTGACCAGAGGACCAATCAGGAAACAAGACTTTTTCAAATCTGGGTGAAGGGAAGTTTTGGGTGTGAGTCCTTTGTTCTTGGTCTGTTCTCTTTCTCGGCTCTGACAGTGACCACAGGAATCTCCAGGCTTTCTAATCTTCTGTTTCCAAGTTGTAAGTATAAGGATAGTAAGACAATAGGTTTATATATTTTTTTTGTATTTACATGTATGTAGTTGCTGGAGTGTATTCTTTTTGGATAAGGCTGTTTATTCATTTTTTCTTTTAAGCAATTGACCCTGTATATTGTCACCTTGATACAGAGACCCTTTTATGTCCTTTTTCATTCTTTTTAAGACCTGTTGGAGTTTTCTTTAGTGGGGACTCCAGGGAATTGAGTCTGCAGCTCACCAGGGGATTGGTGGGAGGAAGAAGTCAGGGGGAAAATCTCTTTGTGTTAGATTTACTAAGCCTGACTTTGCATACCCTCTGGGTGAGGGGGGAGAGAGGTTAGATCTCTCGGTGCTTGTGTTTCAAGGACTTGAAGCAGGGAGGGTGGAATCCCTTTGTTTAGATTCACGGAGCTTGCTTTTGTATATCTCTCCAGGAACCCAGGGAGGGAACACCTGGAGGGGAGGAGGGGGAAGGGAATTGGTTTATTCCCCTTTGTTGTGAGACTCAAGGAATCTGAGTCTTGGGGTCCCCCAGGGAAGGTTTTGGGGAGACCACAGTGAGCTAGGCACTGTATAATTCCTGGCTGGTGGCAGCTTTACCAGGTCCAAGCTGGTAACTAAGCTTGGAGGTTTTCATGCTAACCCCCATATTTTGGACGCTAAGGTCCAGATGTGGGAAGAAATGTTATGACAGACCCATTAGGATCATAAAACAAATCACATGCGGGGAGAAACGACACTGTTGATCTTCACTAGTTATTGGAGTTATTCTGGATTGGCACTGGTGAAGAAGAGCTCAGTCAAGTAGTCATCACATTCTAATTCTTTGCTCCTCACAGAGTTTTATTAAAGATACAAGAATGAGGCATCAAATTTTCCAGTGAATATTTCAGTCCTAGAAGCATTTATCAAAGCAGTAGTAGCACAAAATGTAGCAGAGGACAAACAATATAAAAAGCATAGGCTTCTGAAATCACTCAGACAACTCATACTAGACAGAAGGATGGTTCAGTGGCTGAGGCATCAGCCTTGTACATAGCAGACATTGCTTCAGTTCCTTCTTCTGCAACAATTTTCTGTGTGACTTGAAACAGTCAGTCCCATAGGGCCAGGTATTTAAGTGCCTAAAAAGGCAGATAGGCACCTACTGGGATTTTCCAAAGTATCCATCTACATTTTTAGGCACCAAAATACCTTTAAAAATCTGGCCTTTAGTTTCTCTCTCTGTTTCAGTTCCACAACAAGGTGAGGCTTGATGACTTCAGCGTAGAGATCAGTGTCCCTGATATACTTTGGGCTTTGTGAATACCCACAGTGACATTTCCCCACATGTTTATGACTTGAATATTCTCTTTGTGGTCTTAGTGGGACTAACTCCAATCCTAAACCCTATTTACAGCAGTCTGGCTCCATGGACTCCAGCAGAGTTAAGACCTGGTTTACACAACGTATAATAAGTGAAATCAGAATCAGGCCCAGTCTCTCTTTTTAGCAATAGCCCTTATCTGTATTCAGGAATGAATTATTCATGCTCCTATATAAAAAGCACTGTACGTTCTTTTGAGAAGAAAGTTTCCAGAGGGAGACAAACAAGACAATAAAACAGACTAGGTGAAGCCTGCCTGATCTTGAATCATTGTGGCTCAGATATACCCCCACAGTCTGTTTTGTCCTACATCAGCTCTGTTGGTGAGTGTACATTGCCAAACTGCATTCTTAACTAAGTTTATCAGAGAAAAATTAAATGCTGATCGCTTAGCACGCATGAAAGAGGAATACAAAACAAAATAGATAAGCCGTCTAATAATGTATAATCAAATGATCAGTACAGTAAGGAGTTTCAAAATGCTGTCGTTAATGCTTTCATTCACAGATGAAAGATAATGGAGTAGTTCACATTTCTCTTTTAAAATAGCAGAAGTTATATCCTTTCAATGATGATTTCATCTTCCATCACCTTCACTGGCTGTTTCTTTCTTTTTCGCCTGATTTTCAATAAACGTCTTCGTCCTTGTTTTTTACTGAAATCTAATGGTAAACAAAAATTAATTTTACATACTGTACCAAATAAGACATCCATATCATATGAAAATAAAGAAGGGCCAGATTCTGCTTTCTATTACACCTGTGTACTTCCATAGGAGAGTTACTACAGATTTACACTGGTCTAGCTTAAAGCAGAATGTGTGCAATCAGCTGGGATCATGAGCCTGAATCAGCTCTTACATACACTGGTGTAACTCCACTGTCTCTAAAAAGGAGTTAACTCTGATTTACAGTACTGTGAGTGGACCTGATCCAAAGCCAGCTATAGTCAATGGCAAGAGTCCCATTGCCTGTAATGAGAGTTAGATCCGACCAGTGACACCAGAATTAGGCCTAATCTTTCTTAATGACTCTAATCTTTTGAAAAAAAAAATCTGCACTATTCTGCAGTAAGGTAGATGTTCTATGGATCCACACATTAAACTTCTAATGAAGTCGATGGGTGAAATTCATCCCTGTACAGAGATCAGCACAAGGCCTTGTGACACATAAGTCTCATTGATGCCCTATTTGGAGGGCTTCAGCGGTGCACAGGGTTTGCGCTCCCCTTCTGTCTAGAGCCAACTTTCACATGTGTCTCTGAATGCACAATTTGGCCCTTTGTGCACAGGCAGTAAAGTGGATGTCTCATCCCAAAATCACATTGATTTGAGCATCCCCATTTCATTTGTTCCAGTGAAGGTTGATTTACCACCACCATTATTATTATGCTGATTGTGAACATCGAGAGCCATGTTATGATGTGGGAGAAGTAGGCTCTCCTATTGACTCCAATGTTCAGGCAGCGAAGACAGAGACCGAAAGAACTTGTGTAAGAGGCTTGAGATTTCACATCACACTTCTTTCCCACAGTGACAAATGAGCAAATCCAAAAGCGAGTTCATTTTACAAAATTGATCACTTGCTACCTGGGGCAGTTGAGGCACGTTGGCACAACATGGTATTACATATGTTTGCATTTTATAACTGCTAAGCATTTAGGACCAGATTTTCAAAGGTATTTAGGTTATTAAAGATGAGGATAGGCACCCAGAAGGATGTTCAAAAGTGGTTAAGCAAGTTAGAATTCAAGGGAAGTTAGTTACCTATTGGGATTTTCAGAAGCACCTATGTGGATTTTTAGGTGTTTAAACACCTTTGGAAATTTGACCTTAAGACCTTGATTCAGCAAAGTGCTTTCATCATGTGAGTTGTCCTATTAATTTCAGTGGAACAGAACTACATACAGGCTGAAAGTTAAGCATGTGCTTAAACGCTTTATTAAGAGAAGGCCACGTAATTCCAATTAACATTACAACATACTGTGCTGTGGAAATAATCATTTGCTGAATTTAATAGATCGAGCAACTGATTAAATGTTTGTTGTACTACAGGCATATTTTATTTGATCAATTATAAAACATCTGATATGCAATTCTTTGCTAGAATCATAGCACTTTTTTGTTATCTTTTCATTGTTACATTTCAGCAGACCCACTAGTGTGAAATGTTCAGGCTCTGGACAGCAGAAGCTTAACTTCTTTGCACTGTTGATTTCCTTACCTTTCTTACAGGTCCTCAGACATGAGCTTTTAGAGGTGAAATTATTTTCATTCCCACCGCACCCACTGTAGCTAAATGGATGGCATCTTCCAGTTGAGTGATCATAGAAGAATCTTTTCTCATTGGCTTTGCAAAGGCCTCGATCCGCAGGAGTCATGCAGAGAGAAGGGAGAGGAGGTGGTTCTAAGAACATTGAGAAAACTTGGTTAGAGGCACCACTGAGTGTCTGGTGCTGTTTCCTTATCTGTTATGTTAAGTGTCACAAATTGGAGAGTTTCAACACATACATAGGAACAATGTGAGCAAGCCCTCCCCCCACCCCTCCCCAATAAGTATATTAAGGCAATATTAGGCATGAGTTTTTAATCACACAAAGCTCAGGAAATTCATAGGTAAATTTCACATCAACTTTACTTCTGCCCTGGACATGTACAGTATGTACAGTACTAGCATCTTTCATTACATGATCACACAACATACTAGGGCAAATTCTGTCCTCACATTTGAAGCCAAAAAAACAGAACTTGCCCCACTGCATATGGAGTAATATAAAATGCTTCCTATTTTCAGCTAACATTATAGAAAGAGGTGCTATTTAACATCACTGGTGAGAAGGTTTAACTGACACACCTTGCAAAAAAAGAGGAGTAATTTAAACATTGACTATATGAAAATAGTACCTCCAAAACATTACTAAACCTAATGAAGTGACTGCTCCTCAGAGAGTCTGCACACCTTCAAATCACTGAGGGCTGATGGTCCTCAGCACTTTGCAGGATTGGGCCCTGGCTGTGTAGATTTGGAGGGCTAAACCTAAGGTCAGAGTAAGAACAACATTGCCCAATAAGAAAATTCCAGACAGAGCAGACAGTGTGATTGGCAGTCTAACCAAGAAGTGAAGGGGAAGAGTAGGCGCAACAATCAATACAGAGGCTTCTGAAATCTCGTGTTAGTAGTATGGCATTTATTTTTTTAAGATTCCAAGCAGAATGTTGCTGTCCTGTTATTGCTCTTATTGTTTCTGTGTTACTTCAACTGAAAGGGTAAGAGCTGAAGCTCTGGAGGATGGACAAGTGGTGTCCAGAATGACTGGAAGCTGAACCAAGTCCAGGGAGCACACCAAGGCTGGAAGGAGCATCAAAGCATGGAGAAGCAGGATGACCGATCACCTCAGATGGGCTCAGACCTATTTCAGAAGCCAAAGTGCAAATTACGCATATAGTTTCTGAAGGCAAGAAGGCTGACATTTCAAGGGAATCGGAGCCATTTTATCAGTCTAAGCACTGTGATTCCTAAGTGGACAGTGAGAAGCCAGACAGAGATTCTTGAAGAAGCCACAAGGCTGGAGAGCTGGAAAAGCCAATTCAGAGAAAAGAACAGCAGGACATTTTCAGGAGAGACTGCAGTATAACAGAGCTGAAGGCATCCTGAAGATACAGAATGGTGAACCAGACAAGCTGCATCAGGCTACGAGGTGGCTAGAAATGCCCAGAAATGCAAGCTGAAAAAGAAAGGAAAAAAATGAATTACATTTTATGTGTCTTACAAATGTTCTCATTACCAAAAATATTTGCATATAAAGTATGATTAGCTAACAGGTTCCCTGGATAGCCTTATGAAAAAGAGTGTGAAATACTGCTGGGAAGGAATGAAAATAGTAATTGTGGAGGGGAGGAAAATAACAGTAAAATGGAACTAGAAATTTTTAAGCAACGTTAAGAACATTACAGTGTTGAACAAGAATTCTTTGAATGCAAAAATTGAGTAAAGAATTTTTAATTGTGTTTTAAGGTAAATGTAGTCTTTTCAGGTTTCAATATGAGAATAAATGTGTTATGTATGGGATGTAATCATGTAACTAAAAGGGTTCATTGAAACTGCTGAGAGAGAGAGAGAGAAAAAAAAAGAATTAGTGACTGCATGAACTGTGTTTGGAGTGTAAGGATTGTTATTCCAGAAAGGACAAATGGACCAGTGTTCTGTGTCTGACAGATCAATGACAATGCTTCATACGAAGATTAGAAAAATGCCAGCAATATGTTTCTTAGAGTTTGCCTACATAAATTGCATTGGTTTAACTAAAGCTGTGCTTTTTAAACTGGTTAAGTTAAACCAATGCAAACTGCTGTGTGGACACCTTATTTTGGATTAAACTAGGTTTATTTCAGTTTATTTTAAAATTAAACAGGAATAAGTTTAAATTAATTTTAAATAAGTCACTCAAAGCAAAACAAGAGACTGTCCAGACAGGTGTATGCACTGTTTTAAAATAACTTTTAGTTTAATAAACTGGTGCAACTTTCTTGTGTACACCAGAGCTAACTGAGCAAATTTATGCCAAGAGTGAATTTCATCCTGACCTCAGCTGGAGATGAAATTATGGTCTGAAATACAAAGATTGCTTCAGGAAGCAGTAAAGACCAACATACTTACCTATGCTAATCTGGGAACTTTTGAACCTGGAAAAAACACAAAAGAAGGACATATCAGTGACAACGGGTAGATGAGACTGGGATGTTATAATATTTCACAGAGTAAGTTGGGAATATAAATTACTTGCCGGTTTGTTCGTCTTCTAGAAAAACTCCTTGCCTCAGGGAATTATCATGCTGCGAGCAAGTGTGCCCTGAGAATTAGTGCCACGGGGCTGACCCTCTGGGAAAATACCATGACCATGCATGCAGATGCCCCAAGAACATGGGTTCATCACAATGATTGAGAGACAGCTAACATTTTATAAAGCTCATATTTCCTTTCCATAATGGATTGTCCCTCTGGAACTAGGGTTACCAACTTTGATTGGACAAAGATTTCAGCACATGACATAATCTTTAATTAAAGATTAATTTTTAATTTCTGGAGACTCCAGGACAATCCTGGAAAGGTGACAACCCTATGACCTCTCCAACTGCCAGCTCATGGATATTCCTGCATAACTTTCCTCCTCCCATGAAGTAGTTTCAGCTGAGTAAGGACGGTCTAATCCAGGTATGTGTAATACACCCTTCGGAGCGACATCTGAATGCTATTCAGGATCCTTTCTAAGTGTACTGTTTCTAAAAAACTATGCAGAACATTGTTCAAGGCATTTTGTAAAAAAAAAGACTAATAGTTACCCAATCCTCATTTAAATGGATTGTCACAGTCTTCAGGATGGCTGCATGTCCTCTGCATTTTGTGCAGCTTCATGGAAACAGCCAGCCTATGAAAATCTGTACCCTTCATCTATGTACAAAGGCAACTCTGCATGAAGGTCATAATTAAGAAAAAAATGTAATTATAAAAAGAAACAAGTTCTATTGTGGATTTCATGTCCCACAATTATACCAGTGATTAAGGGATTTTGATTTTAATATACCGACTATTGTGATAGTCTCCATCAATGTGAGACTGACACAATTTAAAAAAACATGTTAGAAGTATGTAACCACATTTGCACAGTGTGTCTCTCTTCCCCCACCCCCAGTGGGTGGACCATACAGAGGTCTGGACAGCCTTTAAGCTACCAAGGCTAGGTCTTGTTGCACAGGCAGTAGACACTAATTGATTTTTAAAAATATCAGTGAAGCACAGGCATCAGCATGATCTGTACAAGCCTGCCCAGGATCCTGGGTACTTACTTGGGCAGCTAGCCTGCACTGAAGTCCGTGCTGCCACAACTTCACCGCTGTTGATAGGCTAGCTAGCTTGCTTATGTCTACACATTCTGCAATCACACCTCTGACTGCTCTAATTAGGTGTCAGACATCTAATTATTTTATGCTTGGAACTACAGTGTTACTCTACGGGAACTTAAAATAACATTATGGGTTTGATGCAAAGCCCACTGAAGTCAAGGCAGTTTTCCATTTGGGGTTTGTATGCAGATGGCTGGGTGGTGGTGTTCTGTGATATACAGGGCAGCAGACCAGATGATCTGGTGGTCCCTTCTGGCCTTGAGCTCTATGACCCTTAAAGACTTTTGGCTTTATCCTCTGAATTCTTGTTCTCCTGTTTATCCAAAACCCTTCATTTCTGCAGGATTTAGATTTCCAGTGACAATTGCATAAACCTGGACTTCTTATGTTTATTATTTGCCAGATAAAATGTCCCATAGCTCAGTATGGTCATGAACAGGCAACGAAAGAATCCATTGTATTTACACATGCACAAACAGAGCGAAGGCTTCTGAGTAGCGATGGTGGAAAAGTGTTTCAAAAAACAGCTTTCCATCAGAAACTGCTGATACAATGGAATAGAAACATTCCATGAGAACGGGTCAGTTCTGTGGAAGCTTTTGACAGAAGCCAGGCCTTGGCATCTGGGTTACATAGCTCTCTGGCAACCTGGCAGTCTGTCTGGTGGGCTCCTGTGGAGCCCAGGCTTCCAGGCTCCCCAAAGCTACATGTGGTTGCCTGATGAGAAGCCAGAAGCTGGGAAGTTGGAGATCCTCGGGTGCTCAGACTGGAAAGTTTTGAAATTTGTTGAAAAACAGGGAAAGAAAGAGAACCACCACTGAACAGGGACTCTGTCCTGTACTTGAGGGCTGGACACAGGCAGTTTGGACTCCTTTGCAGGAAGCAGCCAGCTCACTCATTCTTCCTCCATCCATGGATAAGGTCCAAGAGCCAAGAGTGACACAATGCACGTTTACTATGTTATCTTTCATATATCTAATAGTTTCAGCGATATCACCAAATTGTTCCCCGAGCCCTACTTTATTGCAGTACCTAAGCTTTCTGGTTGTCAGAGAAGAGAAAACTGAACAATCTTCGCATAAATTGCAGAACTGTTACAAAGATAATAATCAGATCTTGCATCCAACAGACCAGATCTGTGAGTATGAATGGCTACAGGTATGTTAACAAGTAGAACAATGCCAATTTACCCCAGTAGAGAATCAGGGCCATGTTTGGAGAGAATCTTTTAGTAACAAGAATAGGAATTGACAACCTGCATAATTCCATATGGACTGTGCTGATAATTGGATTTCACTCCTGTACCATGTTTAAATGGCACAGTGTAGTTTGAAGAATATCACAAGTCAGCTTCCCCCTTCTGTTCCATCAGAAAATGAAAGGTTTGATTCTCGGCTCACTTTCTCTGGTTTTCCAGCAGTGTAAAATGAAGTTACCCTGTGATTTACACCCAGAAGGAGAATCAGCCTAAATGATCTTTTCTGTCAGCAGGATGATCATAGTGAGCAACACTGCAAGAAGTTTCAGATTCGCACTTAAGGAAGAAATATAGCTCCATCTAGAAATAGAAGAATTCAATTCTGTGTATGGCAATAGATTTGTTGTTTGATGTTTCTGCAGCTTCAGATCTATCACCAACAACACATTTCTTTCTTTGAAATAGAGATTAAATAAATGTTCAATGGTATGTTATTATATTTCCTATAATGAGTGATTCTGTGGAGAGCATTCTTTATTGGGTCCATAACATGCCTATTTATTTAAAAATAGAAAATGCTTTAGAAAAAAAATGTAATTGATTATGCCCTCTCATTTTCACACATTTGTTGTGTGTGAAATTTTCAGACTCACATAATTAGTATATATATCTCAAGGAATTCACATGCTATTATGACTCTATATTTATGCTTTCTTGTTTCAAAAAACTTTCACTTATATAAGACTTTTCAGCAAAATAGTCATCCAAAATGCTGTCCTCTCTGCTTAAAGCTTAGCTATTTCAGCAACTGTGAGTTGCTGTCTCAGCATCAAATGCTGCAAACTAGTACCAAAATAGACAGAGTCACAAAAGCTTATCCTCAGCCCAACAGTGAATATCATCACGCAAGAAATGTAACATAACACAAGCAAATAAATATCCAAAGTTTATTATCAAAATCTTACTAGGCAAAGAGCACTGATACATTCCCCATCCATTATCTTAAAGCCGATGTTAAACACTGAAGGATCAGTGAATGCATTAGCCATCACCCAATCTCAGGAAGTATATGTGAGTACAAGTGCAGAAGACCATCAAAAAGACTTGGTGAGAGAGACCAGTCTCTTCCCAGCTGTTGCGTATTCCTTCTTGTACAACTGTGGATCACAAATTGACATGCCTCAACCACATTTACCTTTCAAAGACTGACCAAATTTTCAGTTTCTAATGCACAGTCCTCAATTGTGGAAACTTGTCCAGAGCTAATGTCAGAGTTGAAGGGCCCAAGGCTTATTTGCATTCAGTTGACTCTACACCTCTCTGACAGCCTTGAAATGGATACAAATTTAATTTACACCCATGTTACTTATATTCCCTTACCAGAGTAGTGTAAAATTGTCTTAGTGTACATGAGAATCAGGTCTGATAATTTTATTGGGCCAAATTCCAAAATCTGGTTCTGGCCCCTCTGGACCATTCAGGTGGCTGAAACGGTCTGTAATCCAGCTGCAAATCACCAGCAGAGAATTCATTTGGCATAGAGGGAAAAAGCTAAGAAACTCTTGTTATGATGGAAGGCAGACACCCTGGTCTCTGTGTGGGAAAAGCTCAGGTAGGATCAGACATGGCTCCAATTTATTCACTTCCTCCTCTGTCACCATACAGTAACTGAATTTAATCTTTTCTATGGTTATTATGTGTTTCACATAGTCATTACACTTAAAGAATAGTAAATTTTAGTGTCTCTTACATGTAATGTTTACTCCAGGCCATAGAAGAAAACTCTTCAGTCTCTACCATACAAATCATGTACAAATAATTTATGTTTTTCAGCAAAGCATTTCTTAATGTCTGTCGATCTCTAGATAATATTTTCTTTACCCCTTCACTTTCAGAGGAATTGTCATCTCCATTTGTTTTACCCAGGCAAATTCAAAAGGAAAGTCTTACCCAAAAGCCTTGGAAACTCACTGGGCTTTGCAACGGGAGAGTTATTGTTCATCATGATGGGGTGTTCTGCATGTTGGTCTAATTGCAGTGAATTTGCTGAAAGAAAAGTAGAGAAATAGTGACTAAAGGGATATCTGGACAGCCTAGACCTTGAAACTAACATGTGACTAATATTGGTTTGACTGACTCCAAGTGTGGAATTAATAACACTAAAAACCAACCTTCCTCCAACCCACTGGTATTTTTACCCCATGGGATTGGTACAAATGCTATCCTAGGACCACTCTGTCTCCCAAATAATTTAAGATCTTATCTGAAATTCATTATTTTAGTTGTTGCACTGCCAATATTCTAGTCACTGCACATATAAAACTCATTTCAAATATGTGTTATTACTAACAATTCATATGGCCCTTATCCAGATTCAGGCCATGATATAGATATAGATATAATGAGGCATGATATAGATCTGTTGAAATCAGTGGAGCTAAATCAATATATCCCACATGGCCCTGTATTTTTTCCATTAATTGTCTTTTGTATTATATAAAAATTTACTCTTATTTCAGGCATGGGGAAATGGACTTTTGATCAACGAAATTTGCATATGCTCTAGGGATGTGATATTGAACACATTAATTTTGATTTAAAATAATTTTTTTTTAATTATAATATTCTAAATGCTTTTTAGGTACACTAGACAACGTTAATGAATATTTTACTGGAATTGTAAAGATGAAAATATGTACAGATATTTAACTGAAAGAATCAGGAATTCTGCAATATTCATTGGAACTAAGCAGTGCCAAATAACCAGTACTAGCTTTATGCTATTTAAAAAAAACAAACAAAAAAACCCTTAATTGTTCATGGCTAAATGTGCTGGCTCAATGCAGTGCTTATTATAGAATCCAGGTCCTTAATTTGCATTATACTCCTTCCCCACAAATTCTTTAAAACAATACCTTCTTCATACAAAAATAAAAATAAAAATGAGAACAACAACAACAAGACACTTACTATTGTCCTGGCAGGCAATCTGGCATTCTTCCAAGGCCTTAAAGTTGTTCTGATTTCCCAGGCATCCACCATACTTGAACTTTTCACACTGCTGTGACTCCTTGTTATAGAAATATCTGGAAAAATAGCCTCGGCAGATTCCAGGGTCTTGTTCCATAAAACAGAAGTTGGGCTTTTCTGTTGAAAATAAAGATTGAGGAGAAAAAAATAACCCATGTTCTCTGTGATCAAAACTATAACAGAACTAGAAAAACTTTTTAAGAGAAGCCTGTAACTTCAGACTAAGGAGTGAAAAAAACTAACAAAAATTCCACGCAATGCTGCATTGGAGCATGAGAGCAAAATAATTTTTATTGCCTGCTCCTCACTTATCATACAGCAAAGCTCCAGCGAATTATCTCTGTGACCTGAAACACAAGATTCGATGACCAAGCAAATGACAGATGTTCTTATTAAGAAACTGACTCTTTGAATCAAAGAAAGAAAGAATTGTGTCTTGCTTATCTTATCTGAATCTTACTACAAATTATTCACCACTTGATAAATGCATCAAGTCAGTATTAGTGGGAATTATAGAAGCAGAGAGGAGGAAGTATAAAGGACTAATGCTAAAATGGAAGGGAAAAGGGGACATAACTTAAAGGAACAGAAAAATTCAGAGTATATTTTGTCTCAGGCATTGAACTGCTGTACAATGGGATAGAAACCTGGGGTGAGGTTTAGCATCACTTCTGAATCTCAGTTAGTACTACATGATTACAGCACAAACCAAGAAAATATGAGAAAATCATACAACATTGAGACAAGATTAATCCAGAGATCTGAAGACCCATCATCTTGGGCTATGGCAGTAAAGGGAAAAGCAAAACGATCCTTGATATTGTTAGCTTGTGACACAGCCCTAAGGTTAGCCTTAAAGTGTAGATATTCTCTAAATGAAGTTAAGAAATAAAATCATGGCAGGAAATAAAACCTAACTGTGATTTTGAGTCATTTTGAAATGTCAGGTACACATATTTTGAAATATGCATTCTGTATCTGATTGACGGACTAATTAGGTGAATGTATATTTAGGCAACCACACAAAACATTCATTATGCGTGAGATATAGAATAGTGAGAATGGATCTGTCTGAGTCACTGTGGCCTGCCAGTTGAATGTAAATGGTCAATTACACAAACTAAATCTACAGTAATCCCACTGAAGTCAGTGAAGTTGCTTAGAATTAACTCTGGTATAAATGAAAGCAGACTCTGATCCATAATTTAAAAAGTATCACTTATCAGATACACATTTGACCAAAACAGCTAATTCAGAACCATTATGGAATATTGTATATTGAAATATTTATTATAATTTGTTACATTCAAATAATATTTATGAATTGTATTAATTTATTATTAACAATACCTATTTTATAAAGGAATCCATACCCTATATTAGGAATGCATAATTTCAGTCGGTCTTAGAACTGGTTGGTGAAACCTTGATGGAACCATTTTTCATAAGAATATGCAGTTCCATCAAAATCAAAACGTCACGAAAGTAGGTCAATTACATCAGAATATAAAAACATGAAAAAAAGTTCTGGCAATGTCAAAATGTCCCAGGTCAACATTTTCAGAACAAAACATTTCGATTTTTCATTTTGAAATTATTTTCATTCCATTTTTTTAATATTTTCTATTATATTGTTTTACTATTTTCATTTTGTCAAAATGACCTAAATTTTAAATGAAGCCATGTTTCAAAATCTCAGAATGCTTTATGAAATGAAACTTCCATCCTTCCCCGAGCTCTGCTTAGAAATGCTGTTGATGTCTTATACTTAGCAAAACTTTTTGTGACACTTCATTGAGGTAATGTGCAGATATCATCATTAAAATTTCGATTAGACTATCTTAATATTTTATTTTAAGTAACCAAAGTCAATAATCAAAAATTGTTTACTACCTAAATTTCATTTTACATCTGGGCTGTTTGTAGTTAGACTGAAAAATTGCATCTTCTGCCAGTAAATATATTAACAATAAAATTCAAGCATAACACCATTTGGATTAGCATCATTCATACAAAATGCACCCCAAGGCACTTCAGAGTTACAAAATGCACTTCACAGAGAACAATGAAGTTGAGTGGTGTGGGTAGGGAGACGCTATGCTTTCAACTGAGAATTTAAAAGAGATAGATAGTTGCTTATATAGAATGGCACTAAAAGGCTATCTCAGACAATAAGCCCAGCCGAGGGGAAGAGTCTTTCACCAAATGCTGCACAACTACTCCTGGGGGAATTCTGTCAAATATTAAAAATTTGGTGAGCAATATTTTAAAATTCTGCAAAATTCTGCGTATTTTGTCAAAATACAAAATATAATCATGCTCCTGCTGATAGCAGGAGTCTCAGCTGTCTATGCCAGGCATTGGCAGGAGTACTGGGGGGAAATCACTAATTATGTGGGGAAAAAATAAAATTCTGCAGGAAACATTCATTCTGCACAAATTCTGCATTGCACAGCGGCACAGAATTCCAGCAGGAGTAACAACATAATGAAAGAACAAAGAAGGACCTGTGCTAACTGAATTAACGGAGCTGGCGAAAGATTGGATAATAATTCATATTGCTTAAACAGCGGATCAGCTTGCTAGAAAACTTAAAGCTGATATTAAAATGTGCTCTTGTGATGAAGTCTAGTACACTGAGTTTTAGCTCAGAGCTAATTTGTACAGCTGTCATGAGCCTTTCAAGATTAGCAGTTATGAAGGATAAGGTGATCATGCAACCTTGAATATAGCGCCATATGCAAATACTATCATTGTGCATCTGAGGAGTCCTGTCCTTCCCCGGAGACTTAATATCCAAGAGTGTATTACTACAGGAATAGTCAACATTTAATACTGTTGATGATTAGCTACAACAGCTGAGTTTTGCAGGGCATTTGCTATCCTGTCATGGAAAGCATGGAAATGAGGGTTAGACCTTCAGGGAAATATTGCCATACTTCTGCAGCATCTGTGGAAAGTCAACTTTAAGGACTACATGGTATAAAACCGGGCCTCTTTTCCAAACTATACTTTTTATATTAATTGATTAGATATATTTGAAGAATAATTGGTTTGAAAAAATACCAGAATATTAATTTACAAACATAAAAAATGAGAGTAGTTCTCTACATTTATACTTGTAAATGTGCCATATCTGTGTGGAGTAACATCCACTCCAAAACAGCCCCACCTTCATCGCCAAGAAGAACAGTATGTGTATGCCCATGCACACAAAGGAGAAGAGGGAGAAGAGCTGGTAAGCATAGGAAGAGAATTTACTAGCAACATAAAATACTGACTTCTATGAAGTTAATGGGGCTATCTGGCCATTTCAGACCACAAAAGGCCTCAGACTACAGTGGAATCTTTGACATCAAGTGGATAGGCAGCAATGAAAGGATAGCATAGTGCTGTGCTTCTTCTGATTACATTAGGGGTCTCCCTTTATCACAGATTAATTAATATATTCATGTTCGCTATGAAAAAAAAAGTTACACTCCTGGGGCAATGGCAAAAAATGTGGATGTTTTAGAAGCTCTGAGTTTTAATTGTGTTAGTCAACTCAATCAAACTGTATTGTTAAGCCACTACTGTCTAATGTTTATTTCTTACCTGAAAGCACAGTGGTCTGAACATGCAAATACAAAATCCTTTTTATTCATGACTATGCAAACAATAATCACAAGCATACAGGCTAAACAAACGATAATTGTCAGCTCACTAACTCCCTAGCAGAGGAAGTACTTGAATAGTAGAATCATTTTAGTGCCCTGGTGTCATAAACAGATAGCTAAGGGTTAATATTCTTTTACCTGTAAAAGGGTAATAACAGTAACCTGAAACACCTGACCAGAGGACCAATCAGGAAACAAGACTTTTCAAATCTGGGTGGAGGGAAGTTTTGGGGTGTGAGTTCTTTGTTCTTTGTCTTGTGTCTGTGCCCTCTCGGCTCTGAGAGTGATTTTTTTATCTCCTGGCTTTCTAATCTTCTGTTTCCAAGTTGTAAGTACAAGGATAGTAAGACAATAGGTTTATATTGTTTTCTTTTGTATTTACATGTGTGTAGTTGCTGGAATGTTTTAAACTGTATTCTTTTTGGATAAGGCTGTTTATTCATTTTTTTCCTTTAAGCAATTGACCCTGTATATTGTCACCTTGATACAGAGCCTATTTTTAATGTCCTTTTTCTTTCTTTTTATATAAAGCTTTCTTTTTAAGACCTGTTGGAGTTTTTCTTTAGTGGGGACTCCAGGGAATTGAGTCTGCAGCTCACCAGGGAATTGGTGGGAGGGTGGAATCCCTCTGTTTAGATTCACGGAGCTTGTTTCTGTATATCTCTCCAGGAACCCAGGGAGGGAACACCTGGAGGGGAGGAGGGGGAAGGGAAATGGTTTATTCCCCTTTGTTTTCTTTTCTCTGCTAGGGGCTTTTAAGCAGAGAGGGTTTGGTTTTAAAAGGAACCAGAGAGAATTTTTTTTCTGCTCTCTCTTGCAGTTTTTGGCTTGTATATTAAGCAAGGAACCATTAAGCTGTGACATAGGGTCTTTTGTTAGACTATAGCACTCCCATTGAGAGTCAAGTACCCACCACAATACACATGCAAATAAAGTGATTTTTTCTGGTTTACTTTACATTTAAAAGATTAGCTAGAGGAAGAAAGGGAAAAAGGCACTGTTGCTAGGCAGACCCCAGGAGGCAACAGAGAACCTGCAGTTCAGACAATAAACACCGGAGGGCACCCCAACACCAGAAAACAGGAACCAGAATGTCACGAAAACCAAAAGCAGTACAGCTGGAAGCAATGGAAAAACAGATAGCACTACTAAGAACACAAATGGCCAGAGATGAGGCAACTCACAAACAAGAGATGGAAAGGCTACAAAAACAAGAAGACGCCAAAAATGCAGCCCACCACAGAAAACTACAAGAAGAAGAGGCGGCTCACAAAATGAAGCAAGCAGAAGAAGAGGCAGCCTACCGCCAAGAAATGGAAAAACAACAACAAGAAAGGTAAGAGAGGGAAAAACAGAGAAAACATGAACTGGAGTTAGCGCAGGCTGGGCAGCATGCTCCAGCCAATCCTAACAACCTTTCGCCAATTATGGTTCCACATCCCAAGAAATTTCCCACCTACAAGGCAGGTGATGACACTGAGGCCTTCTTAGAAAATTTTGAAAGGGCCTGTCTTGGGTACAGCATCCCTGAAGACCAGTACATGGTAGAATTGAGGCCACAGCTCAGTGGACCTTTAGCAGAGGTGGCAGCTGAAATGCCTAAGGAGAAAAAGAACGACTATAAACTTTTTCAAACCAAGGCCAGATACAGAATGGGGATAACCCCAGATCATGCCCGTCGGCGTTTCAGAACCCAAAAGTGGAAACCAGATGTATCATTTCCCAAACATGCCTACTACGTTGGAAAGAATTATGAGGCCTGGATATCAGGAGCCAATGTTAAATCCATAGACGAACTGCACCTCCTCATACAAATGGAACAGTTCTTGGATGGTGTTCCTGAGGACATAACATGGTACATACAAGATGGAAAACCCAAAAATCTCACTGAGGTGGGGGAGATTGGAGCCAGATGGATGGAAGTGGCAGAAAGCAAGAAAGCTACTGTCAAGGGGAACGAATACCCCAGAGGGCACAGCAACAATAAACCCTACAACCGAGGGCAGCCAAAGACCCCACCTACAACCCAAGGAAAGCCACAGACACCCTATTCTTCCACCTCATCAGTCTCCAGTAACCCACCTCGACCCAGTGACCAGTCAGCTGGAAGATGCTTTAAGTGTAATGAACTGGGACATATCAAGGCCAGCTGCCCAAAGAACCCCAACCGAGTGCAGTTCATTACACCGCCATCACACCAAAGATCCCCAGGCCCAGATGCCTCTCAAATACCCTTGGAGCGAAGGGAAAATTTGAGAGTGGGCGGAAAGAAGGTTACCGCGTGGAGAGACATGGGGGCACAAGTGTCAGCTATCCACCAATCCTTCGTCGACCCCAAATTCATCAACCCAAAGGACCAAGTGACAATTTACCCCTTCATGTTACAAGCTGTAGACTTGCCGACAGCTAAACTGCCTGTCCAGTACAAAGGCTGGTCAGGAATGTGGAATTTTGCAGTCTATGACAATTATTCCATCCCCATGCTACTGGGGGAAGACTTGGCCAACCAGGTGAAGCGGGCCAAGCGAGTGGGAATGGTTACACGTAGCCAAACCCGGCAAGCTTCCAGACCCCTTCCTGTTCCTGAGCCGTCCACAGACGCCCTGTCTGTGTTACCAGAGACCCAGACAGAGGTAGTGGACCCGGATTCCATGCCAACCACTGAAACAGCCACAGCACCTCCAGTCCCAGGCCCAGAACTGGAACAGCAACCAGCACCAGCAATTGCAACCACAGCTTCAAACTCAACACCAGAGGGTGCCAGCAAGCCAGAACTGGCAGAAGCAACAGACAGCCATACCCAAAAGGCTCAGCCAGAGCCTGAAATACCCTCAGGTGCACCAGCGGAGAGCGGTTCACCAGCAACGGAAACAACCCCATCACCTACATCGCTTCCAGAGGGACCAAGTCGAAGTCCCCAATCTGAGGAAGAACTAGTGACCCCAGCCTCAAGGGAACAGTTCCAGACTGAGTAGGAAGCAGATGACAACCTTCAGAAAGCTTGGGTGGTGGCACGGAGCACCCCACCGCCTCTCAGCTCTTCTCACTGATCCCGGTTTGTTATAGACCAAGGACTTTTATACAAGGAGATTCTTTCTGGTGGACACTGGGAAGAATGGCAGCCGCAAAAACAGTTGGTGGTTCCAACTAAGTACCGGGGGAAGCTCTTAAGCTTAGCCCCCATGATCATCCCAATGGCCATGCTGGGGTGAACAGAACCAAAGACAGATTGGGGAAGTCCTTCCACTGGGAGAGGATGGGCAAGGATGTTGCCAAGTATGTCCAGTCTTGTGAGGTATGCCAAAGAGTGAGAAAGCCCCAAGACCAGGTCAAGGCCCCCCTCCAGCCACACCCCATAATTAAGGTCCCATTTCAGTGAGTAGCTGTAGATATTCTGGGCCCTTTCCCAAAAAAGACACCCAGAGGAAAGCAGTACGTACTGACTTTCGTGGACTTTGCTACCTGATGGCCGGAAGCAGTAGCTCTAGGCAACACCAAGGCTAATGCTGTGTGTCAGGCCTTAACAGACATTTTTGCCAGGGTAGGTGGGCCCTCCGACATCCTTACAGATTCAGGATCTAATTTCCTGGCAGAGACCATGCAAAAACTGTGGGAAACTCATGGGGTGAACCACTTGGTTGCCACCCCGTACCACCATCAAACCAATGGCCTGGTGGAAAGGTTTAATGGAACTTTGGGGGCCATGATACATAAATTTGTCAACGAACACTCCAATAATTGGGACCTAGTGTTGCAGCAGTTGCTGTTTGCCTACAGGGCTGTACCACATCCCAGTTTAGGGTTTTCACCATTTGAACTTGTGTATGGCCATGAGGTTAAGGGGCCATTACAGTTGGTGAAGCAGCAATGGGAGGGGTTTATGCCTTCTCCAGGGACTAACATTCTGGACTTTGTAAGCAACCTACAAAACACCCTCCGACACTCTTTAGCCCTTGCTAAAGAAAACCTAAAGGATGCTCAGGAAGAGCAAAAGGCCTGGTATGACAAACATACCAGACAGCGTTCATTCAAGGTAGGAGACCAGGTTATGGTCTTGAAGGCGCAACAGGCCCATAAGATGGAAGCATCATGGGAAGGGCCGTTCACAGTCCAAGAGCGCCTGGGAACTGTGAACTACTTCATAACATTTCCCAATTCCTCCCTAAAGCCCAGAGTGTACCATGTTAATTCTCTCAAGCCTTTCTATTCCAGAGACTTACAGGTTTGTCAGTTTACAGTCCAGGGAGATGATGCTGAGTAGCCTGAAGGTGTCTACTACGACGGGAAAAAAGACGGTGGTGTGGAAGAGGTGAACCTCTCAACCACCCTGGAACATCTGCAGCAGCGACTAATCAAGGAGCTGTGCACTAGCTTTGCCCCATTGTTCTCAGCCACCCCAGGACGGACTGAACGGGCATACCACTCCATTGACACAGTTAGTGCTCACCCAATTAGAACCCCACCCTACCGGAAGTCTCCTCACTCCCAAGCTGCTATAGAACGGGATATCCAGAACATGCTACAGATGGGTATAATCCGCTCATCTACCAGTGCATGGGCATCTCCAGTAGTTCTGGTACCCAAACTAGATGGGGAAATACGCTTTTGCGTGGACTACCGTAAGCTAAATGCTGTGAGTCGTCCGGACAACTATCCAATGCCACACACCGATGAGCTATTGGAGAAGTTGGGATGTGCCCAGTTCATCTCTACAATAGACTTAACCAAAGGGTACTGGCAAGTACCGCTAGACGAACCTGCCAAGGAAAGGTCAGCATTCGTCACTCATGCGGGGGTGTATGAATTTAATGTCCTTCCTTTCAGGCTTCGAAATGCACCCGCCACCTTCCAGAGGCTGGTAGATGGTCTACTAGCAGGACTGGCTGAATATGCAGTTGCCTACCTCGATGATGTGGCCATTTTTTCTGACTCCTGGCCCGAACACCTACTATACCTGGAAAAGGTCTTTGAGTGCATCAGGCAGGCTGGACTAACTGTTAAGGCCAAAAAGTGTCAAATAGGCCAAAACAGAGTGACTTACCTGGGACACCAGGTGGGTCGAGGAACCATAAACCCCCTACAGGCCAAGGTGGATGCTATCCAAAAGTGGCCTGTCCCAAAGTCAAAGAAACAGGTCCATTCCTTCTTAGGCTTGGCCGGGTACTACAGGCGATTTGTACCACACTACAGCCAAGTCACTGCCCCACTGACCGACCTGACCAAAAAGACCCAGCCAAATACAGTTAAGTGGACTGATGAGTGTCAAAAGGCCTTTACCCAACTTAAGGCGACGCTCATGTCTGACCCTGTGCTCAGGGCCCCGGACTTTGACAAGCCATTCCTTGTAACCACAGATGCATCTGAGAGTGGTATAGGAGCAGTTCTCATGCAGGAAGCAACGGATCACAACTTCCATCCTGTCGTGTTTTTCAGCAAGAAACTGTCTGAGAGGGAAAGTCACTGGTCAGTCAGTGAAAAGGAATGCTACGCCATTGTGTACGCCCTGGAAAAGCTACGCCCATATGTTTGGGGACGGCGGTTCCAGCTACAAACTGACCATGCTGCGCTAAAGTGGCTTCATACTGCCAAGGGGAACAACAAGAAACTTCTTCGTTGGAGTTTAGCTCTCCAAGATTTTGATTTTGAAATTCAGCACATTTCAGGAGCTTCTAACAAAGTAGCTGATGCTCTCTCTTGTGAAAGTTTCCCAGAATCCAGTAGTTAAAAAGTGTTCTTAAAATGTAAAAGTCTGTTAGTTATATACTTAGTGGTATATGTAAAGGTGCATGTGTTGCATTAATCTGTTTATTTTACAGTTCTAGGAGGAAATCGCCACCAGTGAGGTTCCCCACTGTCTGCAATTTGGGGGGCGTGTCATAAACAGATAGCTAAGGGTTAATGTTCTTTTACCTGTAAAAGGGTAATAACAGTAACCTGAAAAACCTGACCAGAGGACCAATCAGGAAACAAGACTTTTTCAAATCTGGGTGGAGGGAAGTTTTGGGGTGTGAGTTCTTTGTTCTTTGTCTTGTGTCTGTGCCCTCTCGGCTCTGAGAGTGATTTTTTTATCTCCTGGCTTTCTAATCTTCTGTTTCCAAGTTGTAAGTACAAGGATAGTAAGACAATAGATTTATATTGTTTTCTTTTGTATTTACATGTGTGTAGTTGCTGGAATGTTTTAAATTGTATTCTTTTTGGATAAGGCTGTTTATTCATTTTTTTCCTTTAAGCAATTGACCCTGTATATTGTCACCTTGATACAGAGCCTATTTTTAATGTCCTTTTTCTTTCTTTTTATATAAAGCTTTCTTTTTAAGACCTGTTGGAGTTTTTCTTTAGTGGGGACTCCAGGGAATTGAGTCTGCAGCTCACCAGGAATTTGTGGGAGGAAGAAGTCAGGGGGAAAAATCTCTTTGTGTTAGATTTACTAAGCCTGACTTTGCATATCCTCTGGGTGAGGGGGAGAGAGATTAGATCTCTTTGTACTTGTGTTTCCAGGACTGGAAGCAGGGAATCTCCTAGGGTCGTCCAGGGAGGGGAGCCTGGGAGGAAGTAACAAGGAAACAAGGGGAGGAGGTTATTTCCCTTTGTTGTAAGACTCAAGGCATCTGAGTCTGGGGGTCCCCCAGGGAAGGTTTTGGGGAGACCACAGTGAGCTAGGCACTGTATAATTCCTAGCTGGTGGCAGCAAATACCAGGTCCAAGCTGGTAACTAAGCTTGGAGGTTTTCATGCTAACACCCATATTTTGGACGCTAAGGTCCAGATCTGGGAAGAAATGTTATGACACCTGGAAAAGGCAATTCCTTCATCTCAGACTCCTTTCTGAATTTAAGGTCCTCGTAACTCTTGAAGAATCAGTTAGAGTCCCCCTTTCCTCGTTACTGAAGGAATGGAAAGAAAAATGCTTAACATTTTTATTTTGGAGAGGAGGGATTGCTTGCTATCGGTTTGGTAATCACTGTCATCCCAGATACTCTCAGTGAATACAGGGGAAGAAGAATAGTGAACTCTGACATCATTTAAGCCTGAAGTTGCTCAATATCAGAAGGTATTCTGGAGCACTGCAACAGGGGGACCTACCATAAAAAGCTCATTCCCTGTTGCCTCCAAATACGACACCGCTAAGTAATTACAATATGAAGATTACCTTTTCCAAATCTTCCACGGGTTTTCTTCACTGGGAATTCTGCAATAGAAAGAAAGATATATATATATTTTAAAATAAATAGCAAGAGGCTCATCTCTAGAATGAGACTGTGGCATTTAGCCAAAGCCCTGCATTGGGGAGAACATGGAAAAAATTGCTATTGCACCATCCCTAGGTCTTGTCTACACTAGAAAAATATTGCAAATATTTTTACACTGGTTTCAGCTCTATTTACATGGAAAGGCCTGCTATAGCTGTGCTACTGTAACATGCTAAGTACATTGGCAGGGGGGATTCCTGGCCCCACTGAAGACAATGGCAAAATACCCATTGACTTCAGTGGAGTGAGGATTTCACCCAGAGGTGAAAGTAAGCCGGTATGCCCCCGTATGGCGTACCGGCCGATGCGCCGTACCAGGACAGATCAGCTTCCCCTGGCAGCAGTTTAAAGACCTGGGGCTCCCAGCAGCAGCTGGAGCCCTGGGCCCTTTAGAGGAAGTCAATGGAAAGATTCTCAGTGCATAGATTTAAGGTAGAATTGAATCTCCCTCTTTGAAATAATCACTGGACTACAATGTGCTAAACAAAGAATAATACACAGAGATCTGCTAAAACGAGAATACCTCCGTTGACTTAATGTTATGTCACAGTGTTGAGAAAAGCTGGGTAGACCTTGCAAATCCTTCTGCTTGTTTTCTATAAAACAAATTCTTGGATGCTAAGGTCTGTAGTTTAAGGTAACTGAATTTGTCAATGTTACTCATTGGAAAAAATGCTAAATATACTTCATATTTCAACAGAAAAAACATTATGCTAATATATGCTCAAGAAGCCTACAGCCCTGGAAAGATTCTCCAGTTACAGTATGTGTTATTAGGTACATTTCATTCTTATGACTGTCAGCTTTGTAAAAATATTTGCATCAAAGTAGTACATTTGAATTATATTCTTTATCTGTTTTCCAAACAGCAGCAGGATTGAATAACAGGTCAAGGTCAGCAAGAAGACTGAACCAAACACTCAGGTCTTTAGGATTCTTTGCAGGTTCTTTCGCAAGCATCTCGTTGGTGTTCACAGCCAAATTGTCACTTGATCTGATCATGTCTGTTCAACCATGAACACTCATGCAAATCTCTTGTTTACATGAACAGTGCAGGGAGAAAACTTTCATTTGTAATCATGTACAAACATTCACCTCAGAATTACTCACTTTAGGTCATCTAATAAGGGATCAAAAACTGGGACTTTATGAAAAGTTTGTGAATACATAGGCCCAAATCTCTGTGTGCAAACTATTGGTCAGACAATTTTGAACAAAAAATGAATCTGGGAAAACCATGATTAACCAATTCATAGACAGAATCTGAATGTAACAATTTCCACCACGGTTATCAGCAAGAATTGCAGCTGAGATTGTCAAAAGCAAAGCCTCTACCACTTGATCTACAGTAGTAACAATAACCAGAGGCTCTTATCCTCTGTGGGGACCAGCCACTTAAAAAGAGATAGGACATTAAAAACTGGAAAAATGGGGAAAATCACTTATCTTAATGCCCCCTTATGTTCTTCTTCCAGGTCCATTTCCAAACTTCCTTCCACCTCCAGTTAACCTCCTCCTTTCCTTTAAGTTCCCTCTTATAACCTATTCCTTCAAGGTTGCTTATAAGCTATGCTGAAATCAGTTTAACCAAATTTAACTAAATAAAAGTTCATCTATCTATAAATACATGCTAGCTTCTTATGTGACCACATAACCCTACTGTGCTCAAATTCAGTTTGTCCCCATCTCCTGACATAGCAATTTTCTCCTAGTCTTCTTATCCACCTGCAATACACTACCTGCAGGTGGGCTACTTCATGGGGCTTTGCCTGGATGCAGCAGTTCATCTCAGGCAACAAACTGAATTGGGGCCTCAGTAAGAAAACTGTTCAGGAAGGGACTCAATCTTTATTTGCTCTGTGAATCACCATACACACATTTAGTATATAAGTATATAGTATATTAACAGAATATCTTATAAGAAAACACCATTGAAGTGTTGACTTCAGACATAATTTTAATAGTCTTTTTTTAGTTCAGTATTAAACAATTTGTTCCTCTTGAATGTGATTAATAATAAACATATTTATAGCACCATAACTTTCCATGGCTCTTCAGTTACAGAGGTGCTCATGATAAGTGCTAAATTTCTGGCACCGGTTTTTATTGCACTTCATCTCAACAATAACGTCTCTTTCTGGGCAGTCTTTGACATATTTGTTCTTTTGAAAGCATCGTGCCATAATTTCATTTTGGACTTTTAAAGCAAAACTATCAGCACAACAGAATCAGTATGAAGTTCCACTGGGATGCATTTTCCTTCTTCCCCTGGGGTAATCCAGACAGCATCATTTGAAAAAAAAATATTCTTCGGAGACAACAAATACACAGTGAAGTGACTATCTTTCACTTTAATATATTTCTGGCCATTCCTGTTAGCAAAAGCTTGTACCTGAGATGGTGTGGTTCCCGGCCACCCTGGAGAGGGATGAGCCCCTCCCACATCAGAGTGGGCAGAGCCAGCGAGTCCTGTGCCCGCCCCCCAGAGGTCAAGGTGCAGGACAGAAAGTATAAAAGCCTGACCCCAGAACTCACTGGAGGAGCAGCCGCTGGAGAGGTCAGATGCCTCCGGCCTAGCTGTCAGTTGGGAGACCCTGGTGACCTACAGTGGATCCGAGGACTGGCTTGACCTGCCGACACCCGAGGCTGCCCAGAGCCCAGAGGAGCTGCCCAGCCTGCCCTGGCCAGTTACCCAGAGGAGCCCATGGTGCTGGACCCCCTCTGGAGGACACCATCCGGACCCCGGTACCTCCAGAAGGGGAGTTTGGAAGTAGCCCGGGGGCAGCCGACCCTAGTCTGGCTGCAGCACTGTGAGCATCTATGTCAGTGTGTTGCAGCCAGTATCCCCACTGACTCAGCAGCAGGCCTTCAGCCGCTGCTAGTGCCCTGGGCTGGGACGCAGTGGAGTGGATGAGCCTGCATCCCCCCTGCCACCCAGTTTCTGGGTGGCAGTCTCCCCCTCTTCGAGGCCTTTCTGAGCCAAGAGCCTGGGCTTGTTGTTTACTTGCCTTTGCTCAGCCCCTGCCTGAGGGCCTGAGACATTGACTCCTTGCTGCCCCACCCTGACCCTGGGCCTGGACCTGCTAGATAAATTCTGATAAAGACTCCCGTGGCCAGGCAACTGGAAGGAAGTAGTGAGATGGTGTGGTTCCCCACCACCCCGGAGATGGATGAGCCCTGGCCAAACCTCTCTACACTTATGTATAACCCCACAACCTTTCTATTTTCTGGACAGGGGCGGCTCCAGGCCCCAGCACGCCAAGCGCGTGCTTGGGGTGGCAAGCCCCTGGGGGTCACTTTGCCGGCACTGCAGGGGCAGCAGGCAGGGTGCCTTCGGCGGCTTGCCTGCGGGAGGTCCACTGGTCCCGTGGCTTCTGGACCTCCCGCAGGCAAGCCACCGAAGGCAGCCTGCCTGCCGTGCTTGGGACGGCAAAATGCCTAGAGCCGCCCCTGTTTCTGGATGGTAACATCAGACTGTTTCACTACAGTCTACTTCCCCACATTGATTGCAAGTTTCAAGCCAGAACATAAGAATGGCTCTACTGGGTGAGAACAAAGGTCCATCTAGCTCAGTATCCTGTCTTCTGACAGTGGCCAATGCCAGGTGCCCCAGAGGGAATGAAGAGAACAGGTAATCATCAAGTGATCCATCCCATATCGCCCATTCCCAGCTTCTGGCAAACAGAGGCTAGGGACACCATCCATGCCCATCCTGGTTAATAGCCTTTAATGGACCTATCCTCCATGAAGTTATCTAGTTCTTTTTTGAACTCTGTTATGGTCTTGTCCTTCACAACATCCTCTGGCAAAGAGTTCCACAGATTGACTATGCTTCGTGGGAAGAAATACTTCCTTTTATTTGTTTTCAACCTGCTGTCTATTAATTTCATTTGGTGACCCCTAGTTCTTGTGTTATGAGAAGGAATAAATAACACTTCCTTATCTACTTTCTCTACACCAGTCACGGTTTTATAGACCTCAATCATATCTCCCTTTAGCCATCTCTTTTCCAAGCTGAAAAGTCCCAGGCTTATTAATCTCTCCTCATAGCGAAGCCATTTGTTGCCCATTTTCTGAACCTTTTCCAAATCCAATATATCTTTTTTGAGATGGGGCGACCACGTCTGCAGAGTATTCAAGATGTGGGCATTTAGTTTCTCCGCAATGTCCTTATCATCCTTGAGTGCTCCTTTAGCACCTCCATCATCCAGTGGCCCCACCGGTTGTTTAGCAGACTTCCTGCTTCTGATGTACTTAAAAAACATTGCTATTACTTTTTGAGTCTTTGGCTAACTGTTCCTCAAATTCTATTTTGGCCTTCCTAATTGTATTTTTACATTTCAATTGCCAGTGTTTATGTTCCTTTCTATTTTCCTCACTAGGATTTAACTTCCACTTTTTAAAGGGTGCCTTTTTGCCTCTCACTGTTTCTTTTACTTTGTTTAACCATGGTGGCTCTTTTTTTGTTTCTCTTACTATGTTTTTTAATTTGGGCGTATACATTTAAGTTGAGCCTCTATTATGGCAGAATCAGCAGTTTTCAGCATGTGATCTGTACTCTTCAGGAAAGATTTATTGTGACTGTACAGCTCCTGACTTATTTCATTAACAGCCAGTTCAACACTTTCTCTTGCTATTGGTTCTAATGTATTACTCAAACGCACTACTGAATTAATTTTTCCTGTGTAAGCTAACATTTACGAGTAGCTTTGCTCTGCAATCAGGCATAGAATCATCCACTGTAGGTATTTTCCAATACAAGAAAGATGAGACATCTTTTCTAAGATGGATATATAGTACACTGAACTGAGAATTAGGACCTATTTGTAATTTTACTTATATCAGTACAATCTGAACAAACATGAAAATTGCCTTTAAAAGTAATTTGCTTCTCTGCCAAGTTTGTCTGTTTCCCTTTCTCCAGCTCACTTTTGTGCAAAATGATGCTGATTTCTTGGAGTCTGTTGATTGCACCAGGCAGTTGTCGTAATGAGAAGCCGAGTGATGCAAACTGTGACAGAGAAAACACTCAATGATCGCTTGGAGACTAATTTGTTGTTCATTGTTTTGATGCTCAGTTAATCTAGCATTAAAGTTCTGACCAAAAATATACCTTCTTATGGAAAAACTCAACATGGTGATATTTTAATAAAACTAACCTTCTTGAAAAGTTGAAGTTTAATAGAAAACTGTAGCCTTTCCATAAGACTTTCCACCATCCTATTTAATTGAATAGTAAATACATTTTACTATAAAATGATATTGGATGATTTAAAAGCTTATGGCAGTAATTCTCTATTAAATTCTATAAGTTTTCAGAGGACAGAACCTAATGAAATCTAAGTAACTGCATAGCTGCCCACCCACTGGTATTCCTAGTGTATTCATTTTGGAAATGACTGCAGGAATGGGAATCTTGCAATACTTGTCATTTCATATTTGGCTCACAGTTTCTGGAGAGGATTTGGGACTGTTATTTGACACTCAATTTGGCTCATTTATTTCTGCTTTAGTACTTACCAACAAAAAGAAAAATATATGATATTATATATATATATATATATATATATATATATATATATATATATATATATATATATATATATATATATATATATATATATATATATATATATATATATGTTTCTTTATGTGTCCCTTCTAGCTTTATTTCTTCCAACTTTCTTTCACTGTGGCTTGTGCCTTTTTGTTTCTGTCTTGTTGGGATTCCCTCTGAGACCTTTTCCTACTTGGCTTCCCAAGAACTGAGTTTGACTCCAGATTTTGTCACTCAGATATCTTTATTTGGCAGACAGTAACGCTACACTGAGCTGATGGGACTTGAGTACGTGTGTGTGCTGTGTGTGTGATGCAGAGTATATCACAATTCGAAAATTACACAGAAACCTTTTCCTTTTATATACATCCTATATAACTGCATTTTTTGCATTTACTATGCAGTTCATTACACATTTTTGGATTGGATTAGTTACTAATTCCTACATGGCATGCTTTGCCCAAGCATTGTTTGTTTGACCTACCTTTTTACCCCATCTCCATAATTTTTAACTTATTTTGTCCATTCTTGTTTTGTTTGTACTAAAGGATTCCCTGGCTGTTCTCCCTCTTATCTTAGCTGGCTCAGACATTTTGTATTCTTAGCCTACTGACCTATTTACTTGTATTTAGCACAAACCTTCCATTTTCAGCATAATAATTCATTTACCTCCCTAATCCTATCTTCTAAGAAATAAGGCTTCACTCATGTGCTTAATTACTTAAGATGTCAGGCCTACCTACATTCTCATATCTTAATTAGTTCGCATGAACTTTTAGCCTTTCCTCCGTGCTTGCTCCAAAGCACCTTTCATTTCTGGGGTTTATGTGAGTGGTCCATGGAAGATGCATGCTCATCCCATTATTGCTGAAGTGCTGTGGCAGTGGAAGTTTCATGGGTATCTCTTGGGTGTTTATTCTGATACATTTCCCTTTTAACCAAGCATTTCTCATTTTGTGAGTTTTCCTTAATTCCTAAATTTAAAATATTAACAAGAAACATTTTGTTTGCGGCATAGATATATCTGTGTTGAAACACTGGCAACATTAAGATGTATTTAAGCAGTTAAAATAATGCTGAGATATTACAGATGGAGCACCATATTCAACAATAAGATCCAGTTCCACTGAATCATGCTGGCGAAACTAGATTAATTAGCCAGTCAATCTGGTTTTATGGTTAACTGGCACCGAAGGTGAATTTTGGCCATAAAGTCATTTTATCTGGTCCCTATACTAACTTTCACCTTCCCAGCTACTGGTGTAGAGAAGGCACAACAGATGCTCCTGTGTTGTGCCCAACCCTGGCTGCAGATTCACAGCCCCTTTGGTCCATTAGCATCTGCGACAGAGCTGCTGTTAGGTTACCTACTAGGTATCTTAAATATGCTTGAGGCCAGACTTGTACAGTGAGTCAGATTCTTAGCTGGCATAAAGCAGCTTGGTTCCATTTCAGTCTATGAAACTATGCCAATTTACCCCAGCTGAGATTCTAGCACAGGGGGGGCTGGATCAGAAGACAGCAAAGATTAGCTTTATACCACCTTTAAAAGCTTTACAAGGATTTGCCCCAACACCTTGTTCCTTTGGAGTTTAGGGAAGGTGCCCTCTTTTTCCTGCCTCAGACTCTGTCTCTAACAATCTGACTACATTAGATTGAGGAGAAAAGAGCCATCTGGTGAGATCGAATTCCTCTCATGGCACCTTACTGATTACATATGCTCATGACTCCTGTAAAATCTTCACCCTTGATTCATTATGTATCAACCTTCTTTCCTTACTCTTATCCCCTGTATCCTGATGGACCATTCCAAGCGACCAGAGGGTTACATGTTGGCATGAGGTACATGCAAGAGACTTCCCTACTCTGTGTCTGTGCCAGAAGAGGAGAGAGAAAATGCTTTGGTGTTCCAGCTGAATCCCAAGTCCAGATGATAATGGAAGTGTGCCAAATGTTAGTCTGGTGGATAGAAAACAAGAGGCTAATCCTCACACTCCAAAATCCTGACCTTTTTAGCATCAAAAACAAATCAAGAAAGGAGCTTTGTTTGCTATTCTGATATATGTGCTTTGTGTTCTTGAGTAGCACAAATCCCCACGACTACAAAGAGGTTAATCATATTTTTCTAATCAAAAAGTTGTACCCTGTTGTACAACTGACAAAGACCCCTTTAAACAAAGGCTTATCCCTTTGGATAATTTTGCTGGAGAATAAAGATTTTTAGGATACATACTTACATAGCCTTTCTTTTTATGGGTTTCTTTTATGAAAGTTTACTAAATATTGAAAATAATTTCGGGATTGGTTGCTTACAGGATACATTAAATTAAATCCCTGACACAAATTTATGAATATGACCTCAAAGAAGGAATTCTGGTCTAGAAATCCCAATGGTAGTGAAACATACAAGTTCTATACCAAATAGGAATGATACAATTTGACTACTTTATATTTTTCTTTTTAAAATTTACATTAATACTGTATGAGTTGTAATAAAAATAGTATTAGTTATTTGTGATTCAAAGACATGTTTGTTACAGAAATGTATATGATAAACAATATGCATTTACGGGGGCCAGGGAATCATCTGCTTTGTGGAGCACAAAATCTTTCACATTATAATATTCACTTAGGTTTTGATGCATCTAAGCACTTAAGCATGTGTTTGACTTTAAGCTGCAAAGTCTTCCCATTGACTTTAAGCCTATGCTTTAGTGCTTTCCTGAATCAGACTTTAAGCAAATTAAAAAAGGACTCCATAAATATTCCACAGTGAACCCACAAGATTCAATTCTGTGTAGGACAAATAGCATAAGAGATTGACAGGGTGGTCTGGAGCAGCCAAGAAAGGAAACATAAGAAGTGGGAATGGACTGGGATGTGATTACTCATGCTGGCTTTGTGTACTGAATCAAGAGATTCCAGAGTTCATGTTTACCTGAGTTGAACTCCTGTCCCAGCTGGATTTCCTGCCAAGAACAATCTCCCTCCTACATCTGGCAGTTTCTTAAAATGATTATTTTAAAAAACAAGGCTAAAAACCATTTGAATTGTACGGTATTTTTGTATGCTAATGGACACCCAAATAGGTAGGGGAGAAAAACCATAGAAACTTGCTTTTAAAAGAAAGAGAGAAAAAAATGGTAAAGGCCTTTGATAAACTGTATTAACTTCTACAAAAAATAATTCTGGGCACATGGCTGCAGAAATACTATCTGCACTGCAGAAAAAGGAAATTCAAAAGATGATGTAAAGGCTGTACCCGTCCTGAACCCATGCAGAAGTGATTCCCCAGTGAGGTTACTGAGCCTAGTTAGAACTGGGTTAAATTTATTCAGCTTGTTCTTTCACACTCTGAAATGCCGATTAACACTACCTTAATTGCTACAGAATCTTCAGTTGCTCCAGCAGCCTGGGTGTCTTGTCTGTCAGTCACATACTAGCATATCATTATTTTTGGTACATCAATCTTACATGCACTTGCTGCCGGCTGAACTTTAATTTTTAATCTCAGTGATACTAGGGTAAATACAGGACAAACTACTCATCTGAAACCTCTAAGAATAGATTTAGGCTGCTTTCCCCTGTTGCAACTTCACTTTTAGAGGAACTTCCGCCTTGAAGGCTCTGTTCTGAGTCTTAGCAAAAGCCAATAAAACTGAGTGTTAAACTAGTTAATTGTCCAGAAAGCTACACTGAAAGATCTGCTGCTGGAAGGGTTAGTAGTGACACAGTCATTATCATTGTCACAGGTCATTGCTGAAATTTTCCAGTGAAATTTCTATGTCACCAGAGGTAGCTCAGTGTGCGACATGACTGCTTCAGAGAAGAATCCTTACAAAATATAATATTTTTTAAAAATTATAATTAAACTCACTTTGCTTCTAAAATCTGCAATCCAAACATTTGACAGGATATGAAATTAGACAGTTTGCAGTGGGATGGGGGATGTTCTAGTGGGATAGGTAGAGAACTAAGTTTGACAACACAATAGACTGGTGCAGACTGAGCAGAAAAAAGGTGTACCTGGTTAAGTGATAGAAGTTGCACTGATCTGGCTTTCAGTGAGTGTGCAAAATGAGTACAACTTTTTGTCTGGGAGAATCAAAGGAAGCAGTAGGTGGCAAGGGAATTAGCAGGAGGGTGTAAGATAACTTAACCTTCTTGTTCATTGCTTTTCTATTCATTTCTGCCCCCTCAACATGTACATTGCCCACTCACTGAATGCAAAATTGGTGCAAGGTATACTTTTGATATTTATAGCTGTTAACATACTTCAGCACATACGTCATTCTTAAACTCAGGCTTCCATGAGAGTTCCTTCTTTTTAGTTTACCTTGCTTACTGAATTTATCCAACTACTTCAGCCCAGTTAGGCCTCACGATGCCCCATTAAGTAGGAATCCTCACCTCCAGGTGACAAATGGGGAAACTAAATCAAAGAGCAGTTAAATGACTTTCCCATAGTCACACAGCAAATCATTGGAATAAAATCCAGGTTCTTAATCCCATGCCTACCCTCACTATTCATTAAGAAAGCAATATACCTGTTACTTTTGAAACTACAGTCCCTCAGTCATAATCCTGGCTTTGACCCAAATTCATTCTATGGATGTGACTATGTGTTAAACTTTCTACCTTTATTTCCCTACCTTTAACAAAGAGACAATAGAATATTTATTTATGGTACCTAGCTCTTGGGAGGATTAGTTAACGTTCACAAACTATGAGAAGCACTATGTACAGTAAGTGCTAAGTATCAGCAAGAAACATTTTAGTACTTGATGTGACCTGCACACCTGCTCCGTTAACTCTTCTCCCCTCTATGTCATTCTGACACTTTGAGGGAAAATAGGCACGTTAAGAAGCTGTTTAGGATTGGGCTAGTGACATGGCTCTTGGTCAGGGGTGTGCAAACTTTCTGGCTAGAGGGCAGGCTATGAATGTTCATGAATCTGGGGTGCGGGAGGGGCTGAAGGCTCCTGATTGGGTGAGGGCTCTGTGGTGGATTCAGAAATGAGGAGTTCAGTGTGCAGGAAGGGGCTCCAGGCTGGGGCATAAGGCTGGGGTGTGGGGGCTCCAGCTGGGGGTGTGGGCTCTGGGGATGAGGGTTTGGGGTATAGGAGGGGACTCTGGGCTGGGATCAAGGCATTCGGAGGGCAGGAGGGGGATCAAGGCTGGGGCAGGGTGCTGGGGTGTGGGAGGGAGTCGGGGCATGGAAGAGGTTCAGGGGTGTAGGCTCCAAGCAGCACTTACCTCAAACAGCTTCCAGAAGAGCGGCATGTTCCCCCTCCAGCTCCTATGCAGAGGCACGGTCAGGTGGGTCTGTATGCTGCCCTGTCTGCAGACACTGCCCCTACAGCTCCCATTGGTCGTGGTGCCCCGATCCCACTCCCCTACTGAAGCACCAGACCCTGCTCCCCGGCGGGTGCTCGAGGGCTGGATTAAAATGTCTGAAGGAATGGATGTAGCCTCCAGGCCATAGTTTGCCCATCCCTGCTCTTGGCAGTTTTTATTTGGACACAGATTTTTTCTGGGACTCCCCTGAGACACATTTAGGATGTAATCTAGAGCCCACAGAAATCAAGGGAAAGACTCTCGCTGACTTCACTGGGCTTTGGGTCAAGCCTTAGTGACAGACTCCGAATTGATAGACATGATGGAGGAGAAAACAGATTGCCCTTTATATCTAGCATGTTACACAGACAGAGCACAATGCTGTGAACTGCGTTGTCTTAAAGCTGCAGTATGTCTGGGTCAGAACAGCAGGAAAGGGTTTTTTGAATTCTTATTGTAAACTCCTAGTTTCTAAATGATTTTCCAGAATTAAATATTTTATTGCATGAGATACAAAAATTTGCCAAGCATGAAGATGATACATACTGTTCCCAGGAGGTCAATTTTTATCTTACAATTCTGGCCTGATGCCTAGAGTACATCAGCATATTTCCAGAGCTATAAGGAGGCCTGTTACAGGGGCATGCTTAGAACATGGTGAGGACAAACAGAATGACACTTACTGACATTTGCACAGAAACCTATCAGAAGGGTTCTCAGATTGCTTCACAAAAAGTCAAGACAGCTTAGTTATGAATCAATCTCTAACGATATCTCATTGCTCAGCCTAGGAATAACTTAATCCCTTATGTCAGTGGGTCTCCTGGGCCCATTACTATTGAATATCATATTTTGCCATTGGGCTACAGAGGGTTTGTGACTGAAAAGTGATTTCTGTTGAAGACACAGGATTAAATGAATCCTTGAATCTGAGTTCAAAAAACAAAAACTTTTTACAGTATTGAAAATTACTGGAATTCTTCAGGCTGTTTTCACTCACTCCCCAGAGACCTCTGGCCTTCAGCTTCCACCCACTGCTCCTCCTGCACTTCACAACCGTTTCCCCAACCCCTTTCTGGCTCCCTCCTGAATCTACATGACATCTTCCATCTGTCTCCAAACTAATCAAAATCCATATCTGGTATCCAAAGGAACTTGGAAGAGCATGCCTAGTGATGTGATGAGTCCATAAATTTGCCACATTCATGAGGGGGCAGTAGCTTTCTGATTTAAGAGCATCCCTCACTCGGTACTAGTGAGGCCACTGGAGTATTGTGTCCAGTTTGGGGCCTCTCACTACAGAAAGAATGTGGACAGATTGGAGAGAGTCCAGCGGAGGGGCCTGGGTCACATGACTTATGAGGTGAAGGTTATGGAACTGGGCTTATTTAGTCTGCAGAAGAGAAGAGTGAGGGGGGATTTGATAGCAGCCTTCAACTACCTGAAGGGGGGTTCCAAAGAGGATGGAGCTAGACTGTTCTCAGTGGTACCAGATGGCAGAACAAGGAGCAATAGTCTCAAGTTGCAGTGGGGGAGGTCTAGGTTGGATATTAGAAAAACTATTTCACTAGGAGGGAGATGAAGCACTGGAACGGGCCACCTAGGGAGGTGGTGAAATCTCCATGCTTAGAGGCTTTTAAGGCCCAGCTTGACAGAGCCCTGCCTGGAATGATTTAGTTGGAGTTGGTCCTACTTTGAGCTGGGGGTTGGACTAGATGACCTAGACGTCTCTTCCAACCCTGCTCTTCTATGATTCTATGACTATAGCACTTCTGAAGGCTGATTTCACAAGGATAGAGCCCTAAGCACTTTATGATTATTATTTAACAGAAAGCTTGGTGTTCCCTGAATACTCAAACTCATATTCTATATAAAATGTCATTATCAACTCTTCTACAGAATAGTAATCTGGCATTGTTTTCTCAAAGGTCTTTTTCATATAAGTTTTGCTTTTGAAATACTCAAGTTAAGTTGCTATAACTATAATAAAGACGATCTAGTCTTATTACAAAATGCATCTAACTGTAGCCAAACATTTCTCTAATAGATCCTCCTTACACAATATCCAGTTTCAGTATCAAGTTCAGACAAAGCAATACTTCCCAACCACAAATTGCTGACATCTATGAGAGATAAACAAGGAAACAGGAGATATACCACCTTCACATCAAAATGACTTCTGTGATTGATATGAGATTTTAATATGCTGTATGAGAAATTTTCTTACTTATGCCAAATTTACAGTATAATTTGTAAAGGTATGGACACCTACAGGCCCTTTGAAAGTGAGCAGGATGTTTAAGTGTTCAGTTCTTACAAAAAAAAAATCAAGCCATTCAATTTCCCTCCCTCTTCAATACCAGAGTAAACACTATCCACATTTCGTCCAGATTGACAGCATAACTGTACGTTTGGCATCTTAAATGTGTATCTTGGTATGATCCTATTATTTTGTTTCTACCAGTTAGCTGATGAAGCCTCATTCAGACTGTAAAACTTAGCAATTTACAGGCACTACAGAGAAACAATGATTAAGGATATTATCTGTGAGCATTATTAATGATTATTTCTGCCCCTTTGCCAAGTAGCTGTGGCAAATGTCTGAGGTCTTGCAGATTGTCTTCTCAGTGTAGGAGAAGCTGGAGATGTGAGTCTGGGTATATTTTAAGAATAACTTTATTTACACCAGTGCCGGAACAGAAGGGTTTATCAGCATCCAGACAATCCCTTCTTTCAGCAGTGTCAGCCTGACATTCAGGGAGCCTCAAGAATTGATTTTACACAACAACCTTTACCCAGAACCTTGCAGAGAAAAACCTTCACACCACATCTTCCCAAGACAGAAGATCTGCTCACACTAAGAGTGTGTCTACACTGTAATCACAGAGTGTAATTACTGCTTGAATAGGCATACCCAAACTAGCTTTATTCTAGCTATCTCAGGTTCCAGAGCAGTGAAGTCGCGGCAGTGCGCACTGTATAAACCTACCTGGAACCCTGGATAATTGCTAGCCTGCATCAAAGCATGTGCGCTGCTGCAGCTTCATTGTTCCAGGACTAGCGTTTAACTAGATTAAAGCTAGTTTGAATACATCTGCTTGAGATGTAATCACACCCTGGGACACCACACCTATAGACATACTCTCCAAAAAAGAATTTGGATGACTATGTAGCAGCCCCACCTGGTGACCCCTGTTATAACAGTATTATTGTGATTATTATTGTTATTGATATAGCCCCTACAGGCAGAAGGCCCCATTGTTCTGGGAAACAAACAAGAGATGGCCCCTAGCCCTAAGAACTCACAATCTAGATATAAGACACCATAAGAATATAAAGGACATGCAGGAGGACAGGAGAAAGGATACTGACCTGATACCACACACATCTCCTGACATTCTTCTAGTGTTAAGAAGTTGTTCTTATTGCCATGGCATCCACCGTATTCAAACATCTCACACTGGCGGGTTTGAATGTTGAAGTGATACCTTGTATATATTGCTTTACATTCACCGCCATCTGCCTTCAAAGCACAGATTGAATTTCCGAGCTTCAGTGGTGGTAAAGCAGCACCTATGATGGTGGGGAGAAAGGTAGTATGATATTAAGTGTTGTGAAGTTAGTTTGGGAATTTAGCAATATATCTTCAACGGGATTAGAGATTTAAACACTGGCCCAGATTACAGCTCTGACCCCGAGACCATTTTACCTTTGCTCTGTCCCTTGCCCTTGCTCCTGCACTCTTTGAAAGGCATGGCATAATATTTGGCCCTTGATGTTTTGTACAGCTTTAATATATGCTTATAAAAAAATAAGATCATCCGTATCAGAAACCCAGTTCTAGAAGTGGAACTCTGATTGATGAGGGATTTCTATATCCTATCAAAACAGTTCAAATTTTAGATCATAAGGACCACACTGGGTCAGAACAATGGTCTGTCTAGCTCAGTATCCTGTCTTCTGACAGTGGCTGGTGCCAGATATTTCAGAGGGAATGAACAGAACAGGGCAATTAGAGAGTCATCCATCCACTGTCATCCACTCCTAGCTTCTGGCAAACAGAGACTAGCGACACTCAGAGCATGGGGTTGCATCTCTGATCATCCCGGCTAATAGCTACTGGTGGACCTATCTATGAACTTATATAGTTCTTTTTTGAACCCCATTATAATTTTGGCCTTCATGACATCCCTGGCAATGAGTTCCACAGGTTGAGTGTGTGTTGTGTGAATGAGTACTTTTGTTTGTTTTAAATTTTCTACCTATTAATTTAATTCGATGACCCATAGTTCTTGTGTTATAGTCTGCATACAGGTTTAAGACTAAACATCTACAACTAGACAGTTGAAAAACTGTCATCCAAACAGTTTTCAATCAAAATATTTTTGACTGAATCATTTTTTTTTGTCAAATTACATAGATTTTGATGAAATTTTATTTTGAACACAGCTGGAAAAGTAATTCTGAAAATGTCACAAAAAGTTGTTTCACTATTTTCCTAGTGGTAAGTTTCAAAGGTGTTCCTTTGACTTTTTGTTTTGAAATTTATTTTATTTTATATATTAAAGTAAAAAGAAAGAAAAATGGTCAAAATAAAAAATTATTTCAGTTGACCCCAAATTAAAATCATTTTGGAATTTTGTTTTGCATTTTTAAATTTTGTTGTGTGTGTGTGTGTGGGGGGGTGTCTTTTCATCTCAATTTGAAAATAAATTGAAATCTCACTTTTTTTTTTCAGAATAGAACATCCATTTCCTGACCCACTCTAGTTAAACCGCCCAGTTCCCCTTAGATGACCCTTGGATTTAACCACTTTTTTTCCTCAAGGTAAAATAGAACTTTCCATTTGAGTAAAAAAATACCTGCCTCTCAGAGGAAGTAGACATTTGGGTCTAGAGTGAAGCTTATAAACTAGAGTTGTATGTTGTTGTGTTTTGTTTGTTTGTTTGTTTTTTGTTTTTTTTAAACACACACTGCACTGCATTGGAACTTAGGCAAAATTTCTCCTCAGCTACTGATGCAAAGGTTATTGAGTAGCTGCTACAATGTGCACTTCTTGGGACCTGCAGGAAGAATTCTGGTTTCTGTGAAAGAGTCACAGGGTAACCCAAAGAGTGAAGTGTGCGCTTTGTTCAATGTCTGGGGAACTCAAATCTGCTATCCAACCATCCTACCAGGTAACTAGCACTCTCAGGGTACTAGCAGGGAGCAGTCCCTATGTCACCCAATGGACAGCAACCAGCCCCTGTGAAGAGGGTGCAAGGTAAGGAGAAGGCTCCTCCCCCTCTCCCCCTCTTCTCTTCCACCCAAAAAATATTGGGCACAGTTGAGCCTTTGTAGTTTTTTCTATTTAGATCTCTTAGGTGTTAATGCTATTAAATAATTAGGATGACACCATACACGCAGACAAATGCCGCTGGAAATGAGCTAGAATGAGTAGGAAACTCTAGCACTGAAATAGAGGGCAGCCTTTGAACAAACAAAACCAGAACGGTCCTCCAGAGGGCAGCACCATTCTATTAAATCACACACGCTACTAAGTCATAAACTTATTCATTGCAACTCATAGGACTGCACAAACACTCTATTTTTTAAACTTTATTAAGAAGTAAATCTGTAAAATCATTAAGGTGTGCACTTTAGAATATTTAGATTAAAGTAAATTGACTTGAGTTGAAAAGCTGAAATCTATGCCTTTTAATATGCAATATAGCTTGATAGTACTGACATATTAACTATAGCAGAAGTCTTGTTAGCTAGACTGTACTGCTGAGACTGTATGGGGATGTTACTGTAGTTGAAGATCCAGTTAAGTACCCCTGTGGATGAAGCTCTTTCACTGTTTACATTATACCAGGCACCCTTTTCTCCCTTCTAGGGTTGTAAAAGTTTTAGAGGTATATGCATGTGTTTTTATTGAAAGCCAGACTGACAGCACTTCAAACTCAAGCCTTCCCATAGAACACACACAAAATAGAATATGGTAGTGCAAGATTTTCCTCACCAAAATTAGTCAGAGTGAGGGCATAGGTTATTCTCCTTATGCCATTTAAAGCATTGAGCTCTCTTAAGACTGCCCACAAGGATACCCATGCAATGGCTCAGGGGACAAGGCGAGAAAGAAAGGGGACAGGAACTCACATCACATCACAACTGACACTAAGTAGAATCTGAGTGCCCAGTCTCAGTTGAGAAGCTAATGCAGCCTGGTCCCTCCAGTCCCTCTAAGACACTGAACTGCCCCAATCACTTCTGGTGCCTCCAAGTCAGGCTAAAGACACAATGGTAAAAACTCTGCATTGCTGTTGGCCAACCTGTGCCTATTCTCTGATATTTATTTTTTAATTTGCAAAAATGGCCTAATCAAAAAAAAAACCCTTTAAACGCCAGATTTATGCTGATTTACTCTAGCTGAGACTCTATTCACTTAAATGGAACTATATAAATTGCAGGGAAAGGACTAATTTCCAATACTGTTAATATCATAACTTCATGGCCTTTAAATGAACCATTTAAAAATTAATGTCTTCTATGATGAGAACACGAGAGACTGTAAAGGACTTAATCAGATTTTATATTCCTAAAACAGGTAGCTAGGCAACAAAATCTGGATCTAAGTGCCTAATTTTAGTCACTTCCATTTGAAAATTGTCTCTAAAGGTTTGTATCTCAGTTCCTCCTCTATAGGATATTTATAGGTTTTTCTATCACAAAATGCTGATTCACTGAAATCTGCACCTTCCATAGGAATGATTCTGTCAAAATTCTGATGGAAACTAGGTAGGTTTTCAATGGAATCCTGCTTGTCAGGCAAGTTTCTGATGAAAACATGTCTGGTTTGCTGCCAACTTGCCTGAACCTCACAGGTCTGTGGCTCCTAAGTAGCTTGGTCTCCTCGGCTTCCCAGGTCCAAGCAGCAGGCCAGGGGGGCTGCTGAAGAGCCCGGGTTCCAGAGATTTCCAGGTCTCTGCCAGGTGGGCCACCTCACAGTCAGGGCTTCCAAACATCCTGGCTACGGGGCAGCCTAGAAGCCTAGGGAGCCTCAGTTCCTTGTTCAGTTCTGTCATTTAGTCCTTTTCAAAAGGCAATTTTGGAATTCCCATGCCACATGTCTCAATTTCATTTTTTATTCTATTTTGCAAACAATTTTATTGTTGTTGAAATTTTGGAACTTCCCACAAAGTGGGATTCCCAGTGTCCAGCCAGGTCCAGATATTTACCTACTTCAAACTGGTGTTGTGAGGGTCAACTCATACTGGTTGAAGGTGTGCTGAGATTCTTAGATAAAGGGTATCATATTAAAGTGTTAGTGATCCTCTCTTCTCAGAATACCCATGAAAACTCAAGCCTCTAAAATGAATCTAAGTCAGTGGGGCATGAAAAGAGGGCATAAAAACCTTTTGTGCTTCCCAGACTCAAGAGGTCCAGACACATTGCTACATCAACACATTTAGAATCCTACATGTTGTCACATCTATGCCATATGATACTGTCTCCATCTTATTAAGCCAAATTACAAGGCAGAATGAGCATGTAAATTTAATCATAGACCATATGATGAGGACGAATAAATTACTATCTAAGAGGAGGTTTGCTGCTCAGTGAATGAGAAGAATAATCTGTCTCAGCGACTAGCTATTTTCCAGTCAAAACCACAGAAACAAATGACTGTGTTACTTCCCAAAGCCTTTCCTCAGTTTACAATGGGAATGACACTGGAACTATTGTTGTAACATTGTTGTAGGACTGCAAATGTGTGTATTGTACATGCCCTGTTCTACACTGTCTCAAGCTGTGAACACATTTATTTTCTTATGAATTATAGTATCAATATAGAGACTCAAGAAAATGTGCACTGTTGAAGTCACAAAAGGCCAAATTCTCCCTTTTTGTACAAAGGCCAAGTAAATAAACTGTATGAAAAAGGGTTTTCTGTGGGATTCAGAAGATTGGAACCACTCCACCAGTCTCTGGAGCATTAGTAGAGCTGTTTCTCATTGTTTTAAACTCAGCAGTCTCATCTCCTTTAGTTGATTTGGAATTAGCTTTATTTTCCCAGCAATAATGAAGAGTTCTAAAATGGATGAGAGTTTGGCCAGTGGATCTGTATGGGCACAGATCCACCTTTACCCATTTCACACTTACAGGATAAGGCATTTGCCTAGCACTGCTCTGTTGATTACAGGTGCTGCAGATCCGCCTTCATACACAGTCTTCTGCTCCCTTCACAGTTGAATTATACTGATTCTGCTCCATTTTGATCCCTACATTCTGGTGGTGTGCCTAGAATTTACACCTTAGTGAAGGCTGATGAAACTTCAAGAGAAACATATCTCCTTGACTAATCTTAGGAAGAAAATAAATTAAGCATCCATATAATATGCCAACCCAAGAGAGTTTCAGAAGAAAAGTCTGTAAAATCATCCCAGAGGTATATATACCCATAACCCAGGAATATTCTGTTTGATGCACTAGAGATCAGAATTTGATCCAATTTCTCAGAAAACATTGCTTTAAGGAATGCTTACAGCTGAGCTTTTGGGTATAGGGTCCATGTACAGTGGCTACCATTTAAAAAGTCTGTATTTATCAACAGTTTCATCAGAGTGTTATGTCAGAGGCCTAATATAACATCTTTATAATTCTGTTAGTAGGTCATCTTGTAGCTTGAGGCATGTAAAACCCAGGTTTATGTGAACAGACAAGAAATATTGATAAAGCTTGGTCAGCACAGTTGAAAACTGCACTTTTTTTCCCTGGGTAGACATACCCAAAGAGCCCAGCTTGACTTTTATATCTTGAGTTGAATATTCAGGGCTAATGGTTAAAAAACCAACAACCATCATTTACTTACCAAATGAATAGACTCAATACCAAAATCATGGAGACAATAAATATAAGATCCATAATGGCATTGTTACAAACTCACATTTCAGAGCCGAACTATACTTTAACTCAGCTTTGAAAATAAAACCTAGGGATCCAATCATCTGCATTAGAAATATTTTACACAGGAATATTTCAGAGCTTGCATGTGCAGTGCTTTCTCTTCTGTTTGCTGAAGTTACTTATTTCACTCCACCCCAGGCATCTTTCAGTAGTTATTCTTATTTGTAAAGATATGCTGTCGTCATTATAAGCTTTCTCATAAATGCTTTTTTTCTTTGATAAGTATTATCAATACTAAACAGCTTGTCATTGATGAAAAAGGGGTTTCTTTTTCTCTCTCTCTGTCAGTTTCATTTGACGACTTACCACCCACACACTGCTAAGAGCCTTTCTTACCAGGATATCTGAATCCTCAGACTGTCACATTAATTCTTGATAAACTTTCACATCATAATAACAACACATTTGAATGTCAGTGACTCATTTGTTTTAAACTTCAGATCAAATAAAGGGCACCCAGCCACAAGTGGTATCATGGGACATTTTACGCAACATGGAAACAGTTATGTAACAGGTTGGCATTTTCTGTAACTTTTTGATACCCTTATTCTTGTAATTATTTATTATTTGAGCACTGACACTGATCTCAGCGCCATGCAGAACATATTGGAACACTCTCTATCCTGCTGAGCTTCCAGTTCTCAAACTGCCGTAATTTAAACAACATGGGGGGGGGGGGGTAGATACAGTCTCTTTTACTCAAAAGGATCCCAGAGCATGATTTTACATGTTCTTTGGGTTTAAGAACCACTTTATCCACCACAGAAATAGAACCTAGGGTGGATTTCTGGAGTGACACATGGGAGCTGTTTAGCAGCAATCAACACCACTCTACAACTGCTTAGGATAGGAAGTAAACACCATAAGTGAAATTCCGCCCTGAATGAAGTCAATCAGAGTTTTGCTGTTGACTACAATGGGACCAGGATTTCATTCCACATCTAAGAAAATTGCAGGAGGAATTTTAGGTAGGAAAAACCTAATTATAGAATAGGAATTTGGTGAGAACATCAGACAGCAGCCCTCCTTTTACAAAAAGTGCTATGGAGTCCTTCATGGATGCAAGAGGACTTGGTTTCATATCTCAAAGACTAACTTTTTTTGATTTGGAATCTGGATCCAAGATGTGGGAATGCTCAACATAATGAGTTCATGACTGGTTTTCAAGTTATTGGTTGTGAAAGAATCACAGACTTGAGAAGGGGGTTGAGTTTTCAGTTGTGCTTAAAAACAAAAACAAGCAGTAAGCTGTAAGCACTGTGCTTTGTTGTTCATGACCCTTCCCTCCCACCCCCAAAAAGATCGTGAAGCTTAGTCTACTAGGCTTTTTAGTTTAGTAATTGAACTAGAAATTGAAATGGTCTGTGCAACAATTTATCAAGGCTGTTGAAATTGTAACAAGAAACAAGAGTTTCACAAGCTATTAGGAAGCAATGAGTTTGTCAAAAGAAAATGTTTGTACTGTACAGTATAGAAAGGATGCATGTTATGCAAGGTCATGTCAGCTTTTGCAAAAAAGGGAGTTTATTTTTAGACTTCAAGGCTGAGAGGTAAATGTAAGGGCAAATTTCTCCAGAATGATCCAACCTGATTATGAAAGGAGGGAATTTATTTGGTGCAGAGCTAGGATGTTATTTTCAAATTTGATGACACTGATTAAAATAAAATCTGACTACACTGACTATATTTCTATTGTAGCTGATGACTATGCAGAATTAATACTTTTATCTCATGAACATTGGTGGGGGTGATGACTGTTCATCCTGGGCTAGATATTCCCTCCCTGATGCTAGAGCTATAAAGCCCATCCTGAGTCTATAGAGTGCTAATCCTATTCTGATATCCTCCCAATCACTTAGTGGCTGCCACCTTGTCATAAACAGATAGTTAAGGATTAACAAACAGGGACCCCAAACACCTGACCAGAGGACCAATCAGAAGACAAGATACTTTCAAATCTCATGGGACAGAAGCCTTTGTTTGTGGGTTTTGGGTTTGGCTTTGTTCTCTCTGGGTCCTGGATGGGACTAGAAGTGCAACCAGGTTTCTACCAATCTCCCTGCTACAGTCTCTTATCTATTCAGAATTGTGAGTAAGAAAAGGCGGTCATAGTCTTTTAATTTGTTTTTTTGTTTCATTTGCATATGTGTACTTGCTGGAAGTAGCTTAAATTGTGTTTCTGCTGGAGAAAGTTTCTTTCTATTGTTTACAAGTTGAAAGACCCTGTCACTGTTTACCATCTAAAGTGCAGAGATAAACCTTTTACTTTTTTCTTTCTTTCTTATTAAAAGTTTTGCTTTTAAGACCTGTTTAATTTTTTTCTCCTAGTTAAGGTTCAAGGGAATTGGTGGGGAGAAGGGAAGGATAAATTTTCTCTTTGTGTTATATTCACGCAGCTTGTATTGCCTCTGGGTGAGGGGGAAGGTAACACTCCTCTCGGTGTGGTGATTCAAAAAGTTGAATCAGGTGATCTCCTAGTGTTCCCAGGGTGGGAAGGAGCTGGGAGGAAGAAGGAAGGGGGGAGGGAATGGCTTATTTCCCTTTGTTGTGAGACCCAAGGAATCTGGGTCCTGGGGTCCCCTGGGAAGGTTTTGGGTGGACCAGAGGGGCCCAACCTATTGAGAATTAGGTAATCTAGTGTGAATGCCTGCTTACAGATGCGTTTATATGCCCATTACTGCCATGTCACCATAGGCCAGGATTTGCCTTGTATTGATGTTGTCATACTGTGTTCTGAATGGCTTAGAGAAAAAGACCTGTTACATTTTGAAAACTGCATCAAAATTTTTAAAACATGGCCTCTTAGTTTTTCCCACGAAGCTAATGTCACATGCAGTTAATACATTTGCCTGTGCACATGTAGTAACTGTGTATCTAAAATGGGCATGCCTAGAAAAAACTGATGTGCCTGGGTAAGGGGTAGTCTTTAGTTGCACCGTAAGAGGAATAACTCTTGAAAAGAAGAGCGATTCTGTGAGCTCCAGTTTTATGGAGGGAAGGAGAGTGGTGTATCCCCACCCACTACCAGAGCCATCATATTCCTTCCCCTGGTACATGTGGAGAGTACAGCCATGATTCCGCCTACTCCCCAAACACGCAAGGAACAATCCTTACTCCCTGCCCAATTGCATAGGACACATTCACAGTATAACTCTTATGGAGTGATGTTAGCAGCTGGCATGGGGTTTATTTGGAATTGTAGCGTTTCAAAAGGGTTGGGAGACAGTCCAGAAGCTGTAGCTTGGAAAGAGCTTCACAACTGGTTTACACATACACACACACACACTCTACTTCACAAGATCTGACATTTTTATGCCACATTCTTAGTATCTCACTGCAAGGGCTACAGTCCAATACATTATTTAGGACTGCTCTTTGCTCAGATAAGGTCCAGTTCTGCTTCCACTGAGTTCAATAGGAAAGCCCTCTGGACTTTAGTGGTGAAGGTTAAGGTCCATGATTCTTGTTTCATGCAATTTCAGATGGCGAAAGAGTTAAACTTGTAAACTCTTACCTGGAATGTCCTGGTCGTCTTCTCCATCTTTTGAGTCTGCAGTCACATGCCATGGGACACAGCCCAACAACAGGAGTAAGGTAGTAACTAAGAAACAGCCTCTCTTCATTTCTTTCATCTTTCTGAATAACATACAAATACAATTGTCATAAACAGATAGCTAAGGGTTAACGTCTCTTTCACCTGGAAAGAAGTATCTGAAGCACCTGACCAGAGGACCAATCAGGAAACAGGATTTTTTCAACTCTGGGTGGAGGGAAGTTTGTGTGTGAGTCCTTTGTTCTTGGTCTTCTGCCTGTATGCTCTCTCAGCTATGAGAAGGATTTTTTCTCTTTCCTGCTTTCTAATCTTCTGTTTCCAAGTTGTAAGTACAGAGTTCATAAAAACAATAAGGGTTATTGTTTTTTTCTTTTGTATTTACATGTCTACAGTTGCTGGAGTGCTTTAAATTGTATTCTTTTTGAATAAGGCTGTTTATTAAATATTCTTTTAAGCAATTGACCCTGTATTTGTCACCTTAATACAGAGAGACCATTTTTATGTATTTTTCTTTCTTTTTATATAAAGCTTTCTTTTTAAGACCTGTTGGAGTTTTTCTCTAGTGGAGAACTCCAGGGAAATTGAGTCTGTACTCACCAGGGAATTGGTGGGAGGAAGAAGTCAGGGGGAAATCTGTGTGTGTTAGATTTACTAGCCTGACTTAGCATTCCCTCTGGGTGAAGAGGAAAGTGCTTGTGTTCCCAGGACTGGGAACGGGGAGGGTGGAGTCCCTCTGTTTAGATTCACGGAGTTTGCTTCTGTGTATTTCTCCAGGAACACCTGGAGGGGGGAAGGGAAAAGGTTTATTTCCCTTTATTGTGAGACTCAAGGGATTTGGGTCTTGGGGTCCCCAGGGAAGGTTTTTGGGGGGACCAGAGTGCCCCAAAACACTCTAATTTTTTGGGTGGTGGCAGCTTTACCAGGTCCAAGCTGGTAACTAAGCTTGGAGGTTTTCATGCTAACCCCCATATTTTGGACGCTAAGGTCCAAATCTGGGACTAGGTTATGATAACAATAAATACTTAATAAAGTTTCCTGAGAAACAATGCTGTTCAGAAGAATATGAAAAAAAATCCTGATCCACAAGATTTTGAACAGTATAATATACTTTTACATATATGACTAAGTACACTGTAGCTCATGTGAGATATACGTGCATGTGTGTGTGAGAGAGAGAGTGTGTGTGTGTGTATGTGAGAGTGAGAGAGAGAGAGAGAGATATGTGTAAAGAAAACATAGGTCTAGATTCTCAGCTGTGCTCTGCAAGGGATCAGGTTTCAGCTCTCTGATTCTGAGATCCCATCCTCAGCACAGATTAGAAACACAATTAAGAGTCACCAAGCAGTTACATTTATTTTAAGATACAATTTAAAGCATATCCCAGAGCATGGATTTCTTTAGATGCGGCATTTCAGTTTCCAAAGCCAACTTCAGTTTAACTCCTTAAAGAAGATTTACATTGTACAAGTGATCAACTAAATTGATTGCACAACAACTAGGATTCTATCTGAAAATATATCTATCTATACATATATATTTAAAACAAAATATGATTAATTTAAGTTCATTGGCCATATTTTCTGCTGGTAGAATTCCACTGAAGAAAATAGTGTTATGCCTGCAGAGAATTTGGCCCTATATATTTTGAGAAAAGTCATTCACATAATTTATCACCACAAGCTACTAAAGCTCCTTTTCTAGAATTTTGCAAGCAAAAATGGTATTTGTATGTATGAGTGATAAAGAATGCAGGGGTGTGCATGTAAATCTAGAGGCCACTTTTTGAAAATCTGACTTCTGGTGCCTACATTTGTTTTGTTTTACAGAAACAAAACACCTTCACACTAATCAAAAATACCTTAATTGTTCCAGAATATTAAGTGGATAATGAGATCACTGAGAAAAATTGTGCACCCATCAATTACCCAATGCAGAGAGGGATTATCTGTATTGCAACACCCTTTAGAAGAACAGAGCATGCACTTTTCTTCATTGCAGGCAAGCTCTCAAATAAGTGCAAGGACTACATTTGTTCCTCGCCCCTCCATTACGCACCCAGAGATCATCTCACCTAACAATGTCTAGATACGGTGCTTTACAAAGATAGCCAACGTCATTGTTGTGCTTTAGGGCTAGATACATCATGGGACTTAGGGGCCTAACTTCTGCTTTAGGTGCCTAGGTCCAACATATAGTCACCACTGAGATCTAGAATTGCCAATTTTGGTTGGATGTATTCCTGGAGATTTCATCATATGACAATATTTAATTAAAAATTAATCTTTAATTCCTGGAGATTCCAGGCCAATCCTGGAGGCTTGGTAACCCTACCAATATCCTCAAAAGCCTGCTCAGGTTCTGCCTAATCCTGTAAGTGCATAAATTCCCCAGTTGCCTACATTTCTTCCAGGAAAGTCTCTTAGGCATCCAAGTTTTCTCTGATTGGTATGTGAAAAACCACCGACGTCCCAATGCTGCCAAGTTGCTCAGCTATTTAACTTGCACATAAGCCCCAGCAGAATTCTTACACAACCTGACAACCTCTCTCCTCACACTACTTGTAAACTCAGATACAGAAGAAGAAGGGGCCTATTATCTCAATCCTGCCTGGCTTAGCTTGTTACATCAGATACATGGGAGGTGTCATTTTCTTTGGTTATATGAACATGGATTTATGAGAGGAATATTGTCTCAGTCAGACTTTGGGCCAAACTTTTAGTTCACTAGAAAAATGAAAGCATTACTAGCTGTAACCTACATCTATCATTTCTATCTGACCAGGAAACATTAACATTTTTTCTTCCCTCACAACAGCCTTTGGAAGCAGGGAATTATCACCACCACTTTACAGATGGAGAACAGAGGCATATGAGCCCAGATCCTCAAAAGTTAGGAATCTAAATATCTTTGAGGATCTGGGCCATAGAGATTAGTTTATTTGCAGTGGCCACACAGAAATCATGGCAGGGCCACAAACTGAACCCTGATCTTCAGTCCCAGTCAGTGCCTTAATGACAAGAATATCATTCCTCTCCTGATAATTGACAAGTGATATTTTTTCCTTCTGTTTATTCAGTTTAATTCCAATCTCTGGCCTTTATATGTAAATGAAAGCAGAGATGAAATTCTGAAAACAAAAATCTAGTGAAAAAAAACATAGAGCACACAATGAGTATTAGAAGTAATTTGTAATGCATGAACCATCCAAAATTCAATCTGGATCCAGTAAGGCTTGAAAGGTTTTTCCCACTGAAATTTTAATATTTCATGTGGCTAGTGATGCTGAGGTATATCGTCATTCAATGTGTTCTATAAGAAATGAGATTTGGGGGATTGAGGGAATTGTTTTAACAGAAGAAAAACTACATTGTTAAAGTCTTTCATGGCTCCATTATATTTTTCTGCCAAACTAAAGAAAGAAACACAGTTGCCTTTCATTTGTTTCATATGCTTCATTTCAGCTCTTGCCCCTGCCATTTAAAATAATCTATCCATATTATATTTTGGCAAGGTTTCAAGAAGTTGAAACTCATGTTGTGTTCAATAACATGATATGATTAGATTGTATTTCTAGAACCAGATTTGGAAAGGGTTAATTTCTGCTCAAGATATAATAATTGGTCTTTGGATGAAGCAAACTGATTTTTAATTAATAAAATAATTCTGAAAAATCATACAAACAGCAATGAAACTGAAGTTCTCGCCACATGTTGTCAAGAGAGATTCCATGGTACTTTTCACAAAGGTAGTGTTTTATGTTCCCCTGCCAGGGGCAGCTCCAGGCACCAGCATGCCAAGTGCGTGCTTGGGGCGGCAAGCCACAGGGGGCACTCTGCTGGTCGCCACGAGGGCGGCAGGCAGGTTGCCTTTGGCGGCATGCCTGCGGAGGGTCCGCCGGTCCCGCGGCTTTGGCGGACCTCCCACAGGCGTGCCGCCGAATCCGCGGGACCGGGGACCTCCTGCAGGCAAGCCTCCGAAGGCAGCCTGCCTGCTGTGCTTGGGGCGGCAAAATACCTAGAGCTGCCCCTGTCCCCGGCCCAGTTGTCACTTATGCAAGTAGTCACTTTAGCTTCAGTTGGCTTACTCATGGGAGAAACGGATTTCAGGGTTAGACACAAAGTAAGAATATTATATCTTCCCAAACTCCAATTGCTATTTTCATTAGATAAATATTATTATTTCCTTCCTGTCCCTAAATAGTAGCATTGCTAGCACTATTATAATGGCCCACATCATTATAATAGTCAGTATGTTCCATCCAGAGTTGAATGATCCATAGAAAGTTCTCCCACCATCTCCATACTAGAGGAATTTCTTGTTATCTTGCTACAAGAATCTTCTGCACTTTCTCCAGAAAGAAGTTCTGTGGATTTCACCAACAACTACTGACTGACTTTCTGATGCCAAATGTTTTCAATTAATTCATTTCAATGTCATCAGCTGAATTTACTTGCATGTCTTACCTCACCCTGTCATCTGCATTAATCTTTCTGACTTGCCTTTCTAGACTCAGACTTTAAGGCCAGATAGGACTGTTACGCTCATATTTGTCTGACCTTGTTCACATTGCAGGACACAGAACCTCACCCATCCACTGCTGTAGTAGGCCCATAACCTCTGGCTGAGTTACTGACATCCTCTAATCTTGATTTAAAGACTTCAAGTTACAGAGAATCCACCTTTACTCTAATTCAAGTAATCTGTGCCTCATGATGCAGAGGAAGGTGAAAAACCTCCCAGGGTCTCTGCCAATCTGGCCTGGGGAAAAATTCCTTCCTGACCCAAACATGGCAATCAGTTAGACCCTAAGTATGTGGGCAAGACTCACCATCTAGACACCTGGGAAAGAATTCTCTGTAGTAACTCAGTGTCCTGTTGTGGATGGCCCACAAAGCCCTTGTAGGCAATCTCATCATACCATCCCCTCCATAAACTCATCAAGCCCAGTCTTAAAACAAGCTAGGTGTTTTGCCCCTTTATCCTTTGTCTGTTACAAAGTTCTTCCTCCTGCCTGTGTCTGTCTCCATCCATCCTGTTTTACCAATTTCTCTAATCTCACACCCTCCCTATAGAGATTATAGAGACACAACACACTATGCTTCAGGTTAATTCAAGACTGTCTTTAGCTCCTGTTTATATGGACCCATCATCTCCTGGTTATATGTTCCCTACTGAACACACCTAATAGCGGCGCTAATTGTTCATAACTAGCACCACACTCCCATCCTCAATTCAATCCTTCCAGATAAAAACTTAGTTTATATAAAGCAGGTGGTTTTCAGCGTGTATATCATATCTGTATGTAGATAGATATATGTACATCCATATTTTATAATATTATGTATATTTTGTGGAACTGTTAAGGCATTCAGTTAACAGACCTAAATAACCATGTGATCTTATGATTGTAACCTTTGTTCTCCATTCCATTATTCTCACTGTTTGCTGCTTTAACTCACTGTATCATGTCTAAAATTAGACTGTAAGCACTTCTAGGCAATGTAAGTGTTTAATTAGTCTGTCGGGCATCCAGCACATTTTTGGCACTATATTAATAAAAGTAAACATTGAACACAAGAGGTGCCAGGATAAAGGCCTGTGGAACTCTGCAGCTATGGGCTGTTGGAGAGACTGATCGGTTGCCTAGCAATTCCCCTTTGTGCTCTCTCTCTGAAAAGCGGAGACATTTCAAGATATTCCTTTCACTCCTTCCAGGTATTGTAATCAAGAAAGCAACAACTCATGATTCATGTTGCTGATATCAGCAATTGATATCCAGCCTGCTCAGCGGCCGCAGGAAATCACTGACCAAAGGCCACTGACACTGTGATTAATGCTGTTTCCATGTCACAGACTGGCCTGCTTGATGATTAAAAAAAAAACAACTGTTTATTAAGTGTTGCCTGGCCACTGCTTTCTCAAAATATTAAGTGAGACCATTAGCTGAAATGCTTGCTGCCAGGCATCTTTGCCTTTTGAGATCTAGAACATATTTAAGGGTTGCCAGCAGCATGTGCTTCCTTTGGGAAGTATTCGTGCTCTCCTGTCACCAAAGAGCTTAGACAGTCTCCAGTTTCTAATCAGCCAAGAAGGGCAAATGATCCATTTCCATCTTGAGTGACATTCACACAGTGCATGAAAAACAAACAAATAAAAACCAAATCGACTCTGAGGAGGAGTTCAGGAGGACTGTCCAAATTTGCTTAAGCTTCGCTGTATGGATCTAATTCCCCATGTAATTCTATGAGATGCATAAGAATGATACATGTCCAAATAAAATAAAAGGAGTTTGTATGCAAATAATATAGCATCAAGATAGTGACACAAACCCACAAAACCAGTTAAATGAGAAATACAACCAACTGATTCCCTTTAGTACTTAGCTCTAAAAGGTCTGGTTTGGGGTCAAATTCTGCCACCCTTATCCACAGTGACTGTGATGACTCAGAATGAGTAAGGGTGGCAAAATGTGCCCTTTGAGGTTTCCCAACTGCATCCGTTGTCTTTAGGATGTGGATGCATCTTATGATGCACTTTTCTTACCAGTGTCTTTCTTTGTATGTGTAGGTTTGTGGAGAAGGTCTATTTTATCTGAGGCTAGAGAAGCAGTTTTAGTGTATCACATTTATAATTCACTATTTGGTCAAAGGTCTAGACCACATTGTTTCAATAAAGAGTTCTGTACAAGGCATCCTGAACTGCTAGAAATATACTATTACATTCAGTATCTGAGTTAAGTCTGAATTGCAGTTTGTGGTTTACATTAGTACATTTTTTAAATCCATAACCAGGATTATTATATATAGAGAGAGAGACACATTCTAAGTCAGCAATTATTTCGAGAGTGAGTGGAGAATAAATATTTGTCAGGGAATAAAGATAATGCCTGACCTGACATCATTTGAGCTGGGTAAAGAAGTAAAATCAATATCCAAATTAACTGGATTTTAGAATTCCTCAGTCTTTCATGAGTTCATCAGAAGTAGATATTCAGAGACATTTTGTACCATGCCTCACTTTTATGTTTTGAGGAGAATTTGGAATGAGAAAGATTTCTGAGTACTTTCAATCCCTGAAGAGCCCCTATATTTTATTTAATGCCCCACTTTCCATGCTTATGGAGCCCTCCATACTGCTTCTCAAGATAATGTAGGCCTAATTCAAAACTCAGGTGGACCTTGGATCAGTCCCAAGTTTGCGCCTGAACCCTCCCTATATACTGGGACTTATGGATTCCAATCCCTCAGGTTTAAATCTAGAATTCTGGTTTCCTATTCCAGGGATAGGAAATATATATCTTTTTGTTCTCAAAAAATGCTTAACCAGTTTTTGCGCAATCCTTCAAAACCCCCAAAAAGGTTTCATCCCAGGCTGAGAACAAACATATTGTGTATTAAGCCAAAACGGGAAACATTTGACTAAGTAATTAGCATTTGAAAATGACACTTTATAATAGCAACTTGTGTAACCGTAACTATATAACAAGAAGATATTCAGTTGAGGGAGTTTAAGAAGAAATTACTGCATTTGCACAAGGAACAAAAAATCTCAGTGAAACAGTTGCAGTCCTGTTCCCATCCCCCCTTGCCTCTTTGAAAAGAGTATTTTATTGAAAATAGCCCTTACGAGATTGCCAATGTTTGGGTAGTTTCCCAAGAGGAAATTCAGCCTATATAATTGCACATCTGCCTCATTCTCAAGAACAAGTCAATACAGAATGCCCTTTATCTTCTTACTAAATTCCCCTACAGTCAAACATTCCTAGTATATTGCGTCATCTTGGGGGGAATGGGTGAAGGTTCTAACACTTACTGTCTGAGGCTCTTTTTGCAGTTTAGGAATTTCTCATATCAGATAAAAAGAAAAACAAAATCCAGTATCAAATTCAACTGCTGCTTAACAAACAAATGTAACTCTACAAAACCAAAAGTTTTACAAATGCTTGCTTAGTGTTCAATGGAGGCCTTAAGATTTAAGTTTCAAGTGGAATTATTATTTTTAAGGTAGTATATACAATAAAGCACAATTCAAAATGTATTATGTATGACCTTCTGCTCTGGGGATCAGAAGCAACTGGAGCATGTACAATTTTTGCCAATTGCATGCCAGAGACTGAAAGAGATGGACTGAACATGAAGAGTGTATATTAGTGCTCTCTCCATTTACTTCCCCCTACCCCTGATCATACTTGGCCAGATTCAGGTATGCTCACTCCACCAGAGTAGCATCTTACTCCACATGTGGTCCCATTGACTTCAGGACAGGAATGATTCAATCATGCATCAGTGACAGCTTTTCTTTACATCAGAATATCAGGAATTTAAACTCAAGATCTTATTGGCCTATAGAGTTAGAAACAGGAGCATTTTACTACTGGAAAAAGGAGACTCCAGTTCTCCAGTGGGACCATGCCCTCTAGTAAGTCCCAAGATGACTGACTTTAAAGCCATGTCAGAAGGTAAGATAGGTTACTTCTAGAGTTCCCTCTGAGATCTGTACAGTAGAACTAAAGATAACTGTTGCATTTGACTTTACAGTTGGAGAGTTACAAACAGTAGTCCCAATAAACTTTAAAACTTTCTAGACCATTCCTAAAATGGGGTTTTCTGTGGCGTAAGGTTATCTGATGGTCTAGGGTGGTATACAGGCCTTTTCAACACTGATTAGTGATAACCTACATAACATATACTTGTGAATAATAGCTATACCTGGTCCATGACCCTCCCTGCCTGAAGGTGGGGGAAAGTGAGTGGTAAAGAGGCAGCTGCAAGCCAAATGGGAACTTCCTTATGACAGGACTCCTAACTGTGAATTCCTTTATGATGAGAATCCCCAACTATCCCAAGTGGACTTAGCTCCATTGACTTAAAAGTAGATATGGAAGTTTACACTAACCAACTTAGGATCAGGCCATCTACATACATTGATAAGGTTTACAGAATTTCAATACAAAGTTTCTGAAAGACACTGATTGCTTTAGATTACCAGATGTAAAGGATGTTTAAAAAATAATTCATTTTCCTCCAGGTTTGCTTTTCACTTTTCATTGTAGGCAGGGGACAGGCACCACCAATTTGGTCAACTTAATATACCCTTGCCCCCCCCCACCACCATTTGAAAGCTTATTATGCCTACTTTAAGATGAAATATTACATGGAACTGTCAAGTGGTTCCATTAGGGATAAACAATGATCCCCCCCTTAACATGTTAAAATTACTTGTTTGAAATCTTTACATTTGTTTCATTAGTTTAATGACTCTAAGATATAATATTCAGTTTTGTTGTGACCTTCAAGCTTTGTTACATAACATTATTAGGTGCTAATTCTTGGCAATTCAGAAAGCATGCCCTTATTGTTCCTATCTATCCTACAGCTGAACTTCCTGCCTTCACGTCTGTCCATAAGACTTTCAGGAAGGACGGTTTATTTTACATTTTGCCTAAAGTACTTTTATGACTAATTTAGAGAACTGAGTCACACTGACATTTTTCATATCTCTGTTCCCCCACCCTCGTCATTTTCTCCTTCGTCCATTTTCCCCTCACTGAACATTAGTGCTATGTATCCTTCTTCTCTTATATTCTGTATACCAAATCTAGTGTGTAGTTATTTAGATTTTGTCACTTGTTTTTAAATCCAATTAAATATCATTCTGCTTTCATTACAGAGTTATCATAAAAGAAGCTCAAGTTCATGCTGATCCGAAGTAGAATATTGCACAAATTATTTTTTGTTCTTGTTCTATTTTTTCATTCAGTATGACAACAGTCATTACCTTGTTCATTGTTTAAATAATCTATGGACAAGACAGAGAAAATATTCTTTTGATTTTAATAGTGAGTGAAATTGATTTATAGTTACATGAGATTTGTGTAATTCTGCTACAGCAGACAGAGCATTCTGCTGATTCTTAGAACTGTAATTACCTCTAAAGGCATGGGCTCATAGGATTTGAAAACAATCTAGCTGATGGACCCCAAAACTCTGCCTGAATAAATCTGCCTCTCTCCCTGGAGCTTCCACCGTATTCAGTTCAGTGCAAGCATTGTTTGAAAAGCATGAGACGTTTCATGAGAAACTCTGGGTTACTGATCTAAATTAGCATAAAATGTTTCACTGATGGTTTGGTTCTAAGCAGCCACTTCCAAACTTGCCAAAATGCCCATATGCTGACAAGTTCACTACCAGCAAATAGTTCCTATTGTAAGAGCGCTTAGTCTCTTTAGGAAACAAAAATCTACATTTTTGCAATCCCTAAGTACTAGACTTTGCATCTGGACATCTGACTACAGTACCTAACACATGCTAAGGAAAAACCAACCAAATTTTGACATCCTTTGGGCAGAATTTCTTGCCTTCTTTCCCCAAAGAAAGTCTTTTGCAAAACAAAGACTTTTACAAAGTACTCACCAACCAAATTCCTGTAAGCTGTTCTTTTGAAAGAGAATTGGCGAATTCCTGAAGCCTGTTGAGCTTGCTTCTCTGCTATCAATTCTTGTTGAAGATAGGACTTGGGAGTGAGGGAGATACAATGGGAAAAATGCAATCTGATCCTGCTATAATGCAGCTGTAGCAGCCTGCTGATTACACTGCCAGAGGTTGCTCCTCTGTTTGTTGTGAAGAGAGAGGGTTATTCTGGCTAAGATTCAATGAGATCAGCAGCAGTGGGGGAAGCTTCCTGTTTAGAGTGTTATGACCTCGCCTGCGTTTTAGGGTAACTTTTCTAAATAGCACCAATCACGAAAGAAACATGCTTCCAGTATGAGGAAGCTGGATAAGTGGGAACTCTAAATGCTAACTCAGTTTGTGTACACTTCAGTACATTGATGACAGTCCTCAAGTTGCTTCACTGTTTACTTCACAGAGATATGTTAAAACTTCCCATGTATTCTGCTTGCATCATATTTCCTTTATGTAATAAATAAAGTTCTGTTTAAGAGGAGAATGACTTATCCATTTTACACATAGAATTAGATTCAGCACAGTGTCTACATTGGTTTCTACTGTAGGCAACTATGACTTTCCCTCTGCTGAGGTGCCTTATGCGCACCCAGTACAGCCCCAAGAGCTGGGGGCACTGGCTTGAAGGGGGGCATGGCAAGGGATATGCAGATATGGTGAATCTCTTGACGTATAGGTTTACAGTTTGGGTAAAAATATTGAATGAAACAAACTGAATCACAAGCCATGCTGCCTGATACTATTTTTCTTAATCTAGTAACCTTTACTTCCCAAATCATCATGAAAGATTCAGAATAGCCCCCAAACCAGGCAAAACTGTCCTACTTTAGAGTATTATAAACCCCAAACTCAGATCAGTTTTGGAGGAACTATGCTAAGTTTTAGGCACAGAGGAAGGGTTTTATAGATCTGGATGGAAGTCAGACAAAATTTGCTAATTTCAACTGAAATTAAAAATAAAATATTGATCCCCCACCATGTTCCAAACCTCTTCGAATTTCACTCAACTTTGATCTGTAAATTCTAGCAGGTGTTTCTATGGAAGGGATCAGCCAGACACAATAGCTCCCTTGCCATACATTGGGGCCTAATCTTGTATACACTTACACACAACTTTTATTGTGCATAGTTCCTTTGAAACCAATGGCTCTTCTCACATCAATAAGGTTATGCGTGTGAATATATTTGTAGGGTCAAGACATCGGTTCAGTCACTTCAATGAAGATCCATAAACTTGAATGTTTATTTATCCCCATTACAGAAATTTTATTTATTTATTTATTTATGTATGTATGTTTTGGAGAAACCATATATAAACAACAATATTCTCAGGGATGCAGGGAGAACAATGTCTCTATTTTGATTAAAAATTGGCTAACAAGAACTTTGATAAGTAATGAAATCAAACTAGAGTTCAAATTTTTCACTGTAGACAGAAAGCACAAAATGAGGACAAAGGACAGCATTTGAAGATGATTGTGTTTTCCTTTAGATTTTGATGAGGTAGCTCCAGTTCTCCACATGTACATTCAATTCTCATGATTTACCAAATGACAACTATTTATCTTTGGATTTTCTTTGATTTATAATTAGGAGCTGATAGACTGTGACTGAAGTTGGGAACAGACTTTGAAGATGAAACCAGACTGATCTGAGCTTTCAGCATCACTAAATAAGGTTTGACTTACAGTCTGACCCAAAGCCCACTGAAGTCAGTGGAAAGAATTGCAGTGCCTTTAACAGGCTCCTGCAATCTTTACAAGGTGTCTTTTTTAGTGTCTTTTGCTTTTATTCAGTATATTCAGTGAGATAGAATTTGAGAGTTTTAAATCCCTAGAGTCATTAGAAAAGGGGTGCACCTACACTGCAATTAAACCCCTGCAGCTGGCCCGTGTCAGTTGACTTGGGCTCATGAGGCTTGGGCTGCAGGGATCTGAAATATTGGGTAGATATTTCAGCTCAGACTGGAGCCTGGACTCTGGGACCCTTCCACCTTGTGGAGGGCCAGAGCTTAGGCTCCACTCTGAGCTCAAACATATACACTGCAATTTTACAATCCCTTAGCCTGAGTCAGCTCACATGGGCCAGCCATGGACATTTAATTGCAGTGTAGACATAACTTAAGTGACCTAAAACCAACCCAAGATGCCTTTACTGAGAGGTGTTTTCTGATTAGCCTCTCCACTGACTAACAAAGAAACAAAAACCCACTGTGTAAGAATTATTATACATGAGCAGCTCTCCTCCGCACAACTTTGTAATGGAGTGATTTTGACAGCAAGTTACATTTTACAGGACCCTATAGCTCAGGTAACAAGGAATTATGCTGCAGATGCTCTGATGAGGCATCACTATCTAGCCTTCAGTCTTGTGCCAATGGTAAAGAAAAATAGGAAGAGTTGCTTTCTGACACTGAAGGAGGAACTTATCCTGGAAACTCCTCTTTTTCAGTCGATTTCTGCCTGGAATCTTCCGCCATCTCTTACCACCTGACAGCTTGCTATAGGCTAAAGAAACACTACACATTACCTCACCCTTTCCTTTTGTAGGTTTTTTTGTTTTTTGTTTTGTTTTGTTTTTTGTAAACGCCTTCTAAAGGCTTGTCTACACTGGCAAGTTTTGTCAATGAAACTGTCAACAAGGAAAAATCAACAAAAGCAAAGTTGCCAAAGCGTGTCTACATTTTCTCCATCGACAGATCGTGTCCACATTCGGGGCACCATTGTCAACAGCGAGAGCAATGGACTGTAGGTATGAATCCCACAGTGCCTGGCAACACCATTCATCACTAGGTGTTGTGGGAATGCGGAAAAGGAGCGCAGCGCATCCTGGATGTGCAAAATGTACCTGTGATTTTCCCCTCTGGTGTGGTCTGGACCAGTGATCTGTTTGGTCACTCCAATCCTTGAGCCTGCCTTACCCTGCTCTGCTGTGAGAGCCCCCACTCCTGGGCTGTTCATGCACGGTCTCTGGCAGGTAAGCTGCTCCCAGCAACCTGCAAGCAAATGACACTAGCCAATATCTCTGGTCCCAGAAACAACCCTGGGAACCTCCGTCTTGCAGTGTCCAGTTATGCCCAAAGGACACTGCAAGCTTATATACATTAGTCAATTTAACAAAGAAATTGATATGTACCAGGCTTGCTATCCCAAGGGGAGCCTCTGACACTTCAAACCAAACGTACTGCTTCAGGTAGAATAAACAAACAGATTTATTAGCTATAAAGACAGACCTTAAGTGATTATAAATCAAAGCATAACAAGTCAGATTTGGTCAAATGAAATAAAAACAAAACACATTCTAAGCTGATCTTAACACTTTCAATGTCCTTAAAAACCTAGATGCTTCTCACCACAGGCTGACTGGTTACTTTTCAGTCAGGCTCTCCCCTTTGATCAGCGTTTCAGTCGCCTGGTGCTGGCGGTGTCTGTAGATGTTGGTGGAAGAGAGAACCTGGCAAAATGACTGCCCAAAGGAAGGGAGTGACTAACTCGAGGGTCTAACAGATTCTTTTGTTCCTGCCTAAGCTAGTGTCCACTGTTCTTGTGAGGCTGGGCTGGGTTTGTCCCATCCATACCCTGACGAGGTGCGAACTGCCTCTCCCTTCTTGGAGACTTTTGCATGGGGTTGCTTTAAGCATGAGGATACATTTTCAGCCTCATAACAAGATACATGAAATTATAACCTATAACCTTACTATAACATTACTGTAACATCACTATAACAACCATGCTCAGTGCATTCTGAGCCTTCTGAAGACACCCAACATGACAAACTTTGCATTGGATACCAGACAACCATTTAATAAAGATGAACATAGGGGTGTAGGGTATTCCCCCGAGGTACAGAGCGTCACAGTACCATCATGCACCGCTTTGTGTCCCAGCCTTTCAATGGTTTCTGGATTCCTTTCGCACCATTTTTCCAACTGTCAGTCTTTTACAGTGCGTGCCAACATCTGCAATGAGAGATAGGAGAGAAGCTCAGGATCCAACCTATGTGCTGTTAGCTGTCATGAGGATATTGTGCATGGCAGCACAGTTACTCACAGAGTTACTCACAAAGTTACTGACAGAGGATGAATTACAGGCACCCAAGTGTGATATGAACAGCAGTGCTTTGTGTATTCACAGAGCAGCTGTATATGGTAAATGGTCATTTTTGGGCAAGGGAAACAAGCACTGATTGGTGGGATTGCATTGTCATGCAGATGTGGGATGAAGACCAGTAGGTACAGAACTTTAGGATGCATAAAGCAACCTTACTGGCACTATGTGCTGAATTGTCCCCTGACCTACAGCGCAAGGACACCAGATTGAGAGCTGTCATTTCGGTAGAGAAGTGTGTTGCAATTGCTGTGTGGAAGCTGATGAACCTAGACTGCTACTGATCAGTTGCAAATCAGTTTGGAATGAGGAAGTCCACTGTTGGGGCTGTCTCACTCCAAGTGTGCAGGGCAATAAATCGCATCCTGCTGCGGAGGACTATGACTCTAGGAAATGTGCATGAAATAGTGGATGGCTTCGCAGAGATGGGTTTCCCTAACTGCGGTGGAGTGATTGATGGCACACACATTGCAATTTTAGTGCCAGAGCACCTTGCCTCTGAATACATCAATAGGAAGGGATACTTTCCCGTGGTGTTGCAGGCGCTTGTGGATCATCGAGGGCGTTCCATGGACGTCAATGCAGGCTGGTCTGGAAAGATGCATGACGCATGCATCTTCAGGAACAGTGGCCTGTACAGAAAGCTGCAGGTGGGGACTTTCTTTTCAGACCACAAAATCACAGTGGGGGATGTGGAAATGCCTATGGTAATCCTGAGAGACACGGCTTACCCCTTATAGCCCTGGCTCATGAAACCTTACACAGGGCACCTGGACACCAGCAAGGAGCGATTTAACAACAGGCTGAGCAGGTGCCACATGGTAGTCAAATGTGCCTTTGGCTGTTTGAAAGGTCACTGGAGGTGTCTCAATGTCAGGCTAGACCTTACCGAGGATAATATTCCCGTGGTCATAGCCACGTGCTGCACTTTGCATAATCTGTTTGAATCTAAGGGTGAAATGTTTTCTCAGGTGTGGAGCACTGAGGCAGAGCGCTTGGCTGCACAATTTGAACAGCCAGATACTAGGGCTGTCAAAGGAGCCCAGAGGGCTGCTATTAACATCAGAGAGGCTTTAAGGAACCACTTTGACAATGAGGGGCAGTAACACATGTCTGCTTTGGAGTTGCTTCCCTGGTGCATCCATGCATAATTTGGGGGCCCAAGATTCATGCAACAAAATGCTTTAGAAGCCTGTTCCCAAGAGAGTGAATTGATTGCTGAACACTTTTGTAGAACACAGAATAAAACTACTGTACCATTAAATACCCTAGCCTTTATTTATTGTTACAAAGGGTAAAATCTCTGTGTGTAGTTCCAGCTATCATTGTGCAAACTGTGAGAGGGGATGGAGTGAAGGGGAAACTCAGGAGTGCTGTGAAGTAAAAAGGAATGTGTGGGCATAGAGCGGCTGGGGTTGGCAAAGAATTGTGCATGTTCATGTGCTTCAGTGGAGGTCTGCTCAGTCTGCAGCTATATCAAAGACTTGAGCATCTCTGCCTGATCCTCCATAGTTTATCATCCGCTCTGTTGCTTGCCTAGCAAATGCAGCATTATCTTTTCTGTCCAGTCTTTCGGCTTCCCAGCACTCTTTGCGTTCCCTAGTCTGTCTCTCTTCGCGCTGCAGCACCTCCTGGAACATGTCTTTTTTGCTGCACCAAGGGTTCTTCCTTATCTGCCAAAGCCGGTCGGTAGAGGTGCATGGTGTGTTCCTCAAGGTCTGTGCTAAACAGAAGAGGGACTGTTACATTCCAGGAAACGATTGAAACATTTCAGTAACAAAGGCCTTTTGCTAGTAGAAATCACTTTCTCTCTGAGGGTACGTCTACACTACAGGATTATTCCGATTTTACATAAACCGGTTTTGTAAAACAGATTGTATAAATTCTATGGTGTGCATCCATGTACCGAGGTTAGCGTCGATTTCTGGAGCGTTGCACTGTGGATAGATATCCCGTAGCTATCCCATAGTTCCCGCAGTCACCCCCACCCATTGGAATTCTGGGTTGAAATCCCAGTGCATGATGGTGCAAAAACAGTGTCACGGGTGATTCTGGGTAAATGTTGTCACTCATTCCTTCCTCCATGAAAGCAATGGCAGACAATCTAGGGGGTGCCCCTGCAACAACCCCACCTATTGCTTCCCTCCTCCCCCAACCCTTCTGGGCTACCATTGCAGGGTCCCCCCATTTATGTGATGAAGTAATAAAGAATGCAGGAATAAGAAACGCTGACTCTTTAGTGAGATAAAATGAGGGGGAGGCAGTCTCCAGCTGCTATGATAGTCCAGGCAGGACATTCAAGGGTGTCGGGGAGAGGACCCCAGCATCCCGCTGCTAGATAGTCCAGGCAGTACAGAATCTTTTCTTTAGACATGAAAGGGGAGCTGATGGAGTTCCTATGATGAGCACGGTTACCAGCCGTTCTGTACCATCTGCCGGGAATAACCAGGAGTCATTCCTATTTTTACCCAGGTGCCCCCGGCCGACCTCACCTGAGGCCAGCCAGGAGCACTCATAGGCTGATGATGAGGACGGCTACCAGTCCTACTTCACTGTATCATCTGCCATCAGGGAAGAGAGGGGAGAGCATGCTACTGCTCAGTGCCCCAGCACCATCTCTACCAGCAGCATGCAGTAGACATACGGTGACATTGAAAAAAGTCAAGAAACAATTTTTTCCCTTTTCTTTCACGGGGTGGGGAGGGGAAGTAAATTGACGAGATATACCCTGAACCACCCCGGACAATGTGTTTGACCCTACAGGCATTGGGAGTTCAGCCAAGAATGCAAATGCGTTTCGGAAACTGTGGGATAGCTGGAGTCCTCAGTCCCCCCTCCCTTCCTCCATGAGCGTCCATTTGATTCTTTGGCTTTCCATTACGCTTGTCATGCAGCACTGTGCTTTGGACTCTGAATCATAGCCTGGAGATTTTTTTCAAATGCTTTGGCATTTTGTCTTCTGTAATGGAGCTCTGATAGAAGAGATTTGTCTCCCCATACAGCGATCAGATCCAGTATCTCCCATACGGCCCATGCTGGAGCTCTTTTTGGATTTGGGATTGCATCACCACCCGTGCTGATCAGAGCTCCATGCTGGGCAAACAGGAAATGCAATTCAAAAGTTCGCGGGGCTTTTCCTGTCTACCTGGCCAGTGCATCCGAGTTCAGATTGCTTTCCAGAGTGGTCACAGTGGTGCACTGTGGGATACCCCCGGATGCCAATACTGTTGATTTGCGGCCTCACTAATCCTAATCCAATATGGTAATACCAATTTCAGCGCTACTCCTCTCATCGGGGAGAAGTACAGAAACCGGTTTAAAGAGACCTTTATATTGATATAAAGGGCCTTGTTGTGTGGACAGGTGCAGCGTTAAATTGGTTTAACGCTGCTAAAATTGGTATAAAAGCGTAGTGTAGACCAGGCCTGAGACTCTAGGTAGGCACACAGCTCCGCGAGCACCTCAGTCATGGTGAGTGTCGGGACTGGGGGGAAAGCAGTTGTGTGTACGGACAAAACTGTCATGGCTTGCAGGGAACTCATTCCAAAATTATCATGCACTTTTTAACAGGCAGCCAAACTACTGGCTGACATCTTGCTGCTACGGCATGCTTGCGGCTTTCACCCCGGTCTATCTGCAGCTCAGCTATGTGCTTCTTTGGTCCCAGCTCCACTGACTGCTAAATGGCATGGTGCAGTTTCCTACAATGGGGGAATTAACAAGGCTGCAATCCCTTGGAATCTGTGACAGAAGATTAACAAGTACCTCTTCAAAACTTTCCAGAGCCTCCCTCTGGAGGATTCCCTGTAGGTCTTGATGTCCATCGACACCCTGCTTGCCATGCAGATTAGTTACACAGGGCAATGTCAGCTCACAGAAAACAACCTGCCTCCCACTTTTTGATTCCCTACACAAGCCACAGCAACTTACCCAGCATCTCATCTGCTTCCTGCTCCTGTTGAGCACTTCTGGAGTGGAGAAAAGTTCCTGTCTGCCTGCCCCACCAGGCGACCCTGCTGAGAGCTCCACATTCTCTTCTAGCTCAACTTCTTCATCCAGAATTTCAGCCTCCAGGTGACCCCCTCTTTCTGCTGCCTCCAAAGTATCCAGGAGTATTGGTGGTGGAGGTGGGCAGCAGTTTCCCCAGGAATTGAAATTAGGGAGGGTGTTTGAATTTACAGGGGGGGTGTCAGGAGTGATGAGATATAAAAGAGATATGAATAAAGTAAATGTTTTGTTAGGATAATGTAAATTTAACATAAGGATAATGCAAGTTACACCAAAATACATAACAGGTCTAGATTTGTATAATATATATAATTTTTTTTTAAAAATGAATTTAATTTAAATTGACTTTTGAAAAGTAAGCCATCATGGGATAAGCGGGAAGTCCTCTCATGGATCAGTAACTGGTTAAAAGATGGGAAACAAAGGGTAGGAATAAATTATCAGTTTTCAGAATGGAGAGAGATAAATAGTGGTATCCCTGAGGGGTCGGTACTGGGACCATTACTGTTCAACATACTCATAAATGATCTGGAAAAATGGGTAAACAGGTGGCAAAATTTTCAGATGATACAAAACTATTCAAGATAGTTAAGTCCCAGGCAGACTGCGAAGTGTTACAAAGGGATCTCACAAAACTGGGTGACTGGGCAACAAAATGGCAGATGAAGTTCAATGTTGATAAATGCAAAGCAATGCACATTGGAAAACAATCTCAACTATACATACAAAATGAAGGAGTCTGAATTAGCTGTTAAGACTCAAGAAAGCGATCTTGGAGTCATTGTGGATAGTTCTCTGAAAACATCCACTCAATGTGCAGCGGCAGTCAAAAAAGCCAAAAGAATGTTGGGAATCATTAAGAAAGAGATAGATAATAAGACAGAAAATATCATATTGCCTCTATATAAATTCATGGTATGTGTACACCTTGAATGCAGGTGTACACCTTGGGTGCAGATCTGGTCACCCTATCCCAAAAGAAATATATTGGAAATGGAAAAGGTACAGAGATGGGCAACTAAAATTATTAGGGGTATGAAACAGGAGGAGAAATTAAAATGATTGGGAATTTTCAGCTTAGAAAAGAGACCACTAAGGGGGATACGATAGAGGTCTATAAAATCTTGACTGGTGTAAAGAAAATGAATAAGGAAATGTTATTTAATCCTTCACATAGAACTAGCAGTCACCCAATTACATTAATAGGCAGCAGGTTTTTAAAAAACAAAAGGAAGTACTTCTTCACACAACATAAAGTCAACCCGTGGAACTCCTTGCCAGGGGATGCTGTGAAGACCAAAACTATAACAGGATTTAAAAAAAGAACTAGATAAATTCCTGGAGAATAAGTCCATCAGTGGCTATTAGCCAGGATGGGGAGAGATGCAATGCCATGCTCTGAGTGTCCCTAGCCTATTTGCCAGAAGCTGGGAATAGGCAACAAGGGATGGTCACTTGATGGTTACCTGTTCTATTCATTCCTTCTGGGGCACCTGGCCTTGACCACTGTTGGAAGATAGGATACTGGGCTATATGCACCATTGGTCTGACCCAGTATGACCATTCTTATGTAAAAATTAATTATAATAATAAAAATGTTTAGTACAGAAACTCCCCAACTAACTGACTTCTCAAGATAGCAACAATGTGAGATAACAACCCTGGCAAATAATGCATTTTAAAAATCTTGGCCTACTAGGAAACATATTTATATAAGTTTCCATTCCCAGTCACAAATCTAGCATTCTGGAGCAAAGTCACTAAAATATAGTCCAACAAATAAATGTTTATTTAACGTTCCCCTCACTTTTCCCTTCACCGCACCACACTCACTGGTGTTGTCCTTGGTCAATGGAGACTCAGAGTTCAGAGGTTCTTTCACATGGGTTCACCTCCCAGGTTGGGGGCAAGAAGGCACCTTGCTCTTTCCTCTAGCTGCTCAATGTTTGCTCTGGCCATGCCTGTTCATTGTGCCACCGTTCATTCCACCACTCTGTTGCCAATGGCCCTGAGCAGTCACCTTCTGCTGCCACCTGCCACTGTTACCTCTGCAAGTTGGTCTCTTGAGGTTCCACTCAGCTCTCAGTGATTTCAGCTGAGCTCTCAGTGGGGGAACTTTGCTGCTAGTGCAGGCTGGGGTGTCTCTTCCACAGAAACACTGTCCCCATAGCAGGACTAAGCACTTAGATCTGATTATCAGTGATTTCAGCTGCAGTGGTCCCTTAACAGAACAAAAGACTATCTATAGAGCCTAATCAGCTCTGTCTTTAAACAGTGGAGAGGGGCAAATCCCTACCCTCTCTCTTGATGCCCTCAATCAGCACAGGCTAAGTACAGTTCTACTGACCTTTACTCATACAATAAGAACATTTCATTTCCCACCCCCCACATTCAAGTGATTTGTAACCCAACCCCAGCCAAAATCTGTCACTTGAGCAACACAGCTCAGTTTGCTGGATACCTAGGTAGACTAGATGTGAATGTAAATACAATCTGGTCCTGAAACCTTTTCCCCCAGCTCATCACTAGCTGTCAGGGAGAGCCCATTTAGACTTTGCTTAGAAATCATCATTTGAAATTATTAGGTTGGCCAACATCACTGAAATGAATGCACTGACATTGTCATAAAACACAGTTGTATAATGAAGCTAGTCTATGTTCATACTTTTGAAATCTATTATACTTTTTCAGATATATGTATTTTATCATACACTGTATATGCTTTTAAAGTGTGTATTAAAGTTTCAGTTTCAATTCAAATTTCTAAACAGTCACTAAATTGGCATGTTTCAGAGTAGCAGCCGTGTTAGTCTGTATCCGCAAAAAGAACAGGCGTACTTGTGACACCTTCGAGACTGACACATTTATTTGAGCATAAGCTTTCTTGGGCTACAGCCCACTTCATCGGATGCATAGAATGGAACATATAGTGAGGAGATATATATACATACAGAGAACATGAAAAGATGGGAGTTGCCCAACCAACTGTAAGAGGCTTATTAATTAAGATGAGCTACTGTCTGCAGGAGAAAAAGAACTTTTGTAGTGATAATCAAGATGACCTATTTAAGACAGTTTGACAAGAAAGTGTGAGGATACTTAACATGGGCAAATAGAGTCAATGTGTGTAATGGCTCAGCCATTCCCAGTCTCTATTTAAGCCTAAATTGATTGTATCTGGTTTGCATATTAATTCAAGTTCAGCAGTTTCTCATTGGAGCCTGTTTTTGAAGCTTTTCTGTTGCAAAATTGCCATGTTTAAATCTGTTACTGAATGGCCAGAGAGGTTGAAGTGTTCTCCTACTGGTGTTTGAATGTTATAATTCTTGACGTCTGATTTGTGTCCATTTATTCTTTTGCATAGAGACTGCCTGGTTTGGCCAATGTACATGTCAGAGGGGCATTGCTGGCACATGATGGCATATATCCCACTGGTAGATGTGCAAGTGAATGAGCCCCTGATGGCATGGCCGATGTGATTAGGTCCTATTATGGTGTCACTTGACTAGATATGTGGACAGAGTTGGCATCGGGCTTTGTTGCAAGGATAGGATCCTGGGTTAGTGTTCTTGTTCTGTGGTGTGTGGTTGCTGGCCAGTATTTGCTTCAGGTTGGGCGGGGGGGGCTGTCTGTAAGTGAGGACAGGTCTGCTCCATGATCTGGTTGTGTGAGGGATCATCTTTCAGGATAGGTTGTAGATCTTTGATGCGCTGGAGAGGTTTTAGTTGGGGGCTGAAGATAACGGCTAGTGGTGTTCTATTATTTTCTATGTTGGGCCTGTCTTTTAGTGGGTGACTTCTGGGTACTCTCCTGGATTTGTCAATCCGTTTTTTTTCACTTCAGCAGGTGGGTATTGTAGTTTTAAGAATGTTTGATAGAGATCTTGTAGATGTTTGTCTTTGTCTGAGGGATTGCAGCAAATGCGGTTGTATCTTTGAGCTTGGCTGAAGACAATGGATTGTGTAATGTGTCCTGGATGGAAGCTGGAGGCATGTAGGCAAGTATAGCCATCAGTAGATTTCCGGTATAGGGTACTGTTTATGTGACCATTGCTTATTAGCACAGTAGTTTCAAGGAAATGGACCGCTTGTGTGGATTGGTCTAGGCTGAGGTTGATGGTGGGATGGAATTTGTTGAAATCATGGTGGAATTCCTCAAGGGTTTCTTTTCCATGGGCTCAGATGATGAAGATGTCATCAGTGTAGAGTAGGAGCATTAGGGGATGAGAACTAAGGAAGTGTTGTTCTAAGTCAGCCATAAAAATTTTGGCATACTATGGGCTATGCAGGTACCCATAGCAGTGCAGCTGACTTGAAGGTATATATTGTCCCCAAATGTGAAATAGTTGTGGGTGAGGACAAAGACACAAAGTTCACCAGGTTTGGCATGTAACTAGTTCTCAAAACTGGCGGGGGGGAAGAGTGTTGGGGAAAGCAGGGGGGGTGTAGGGAAATCACTGGAGGTGGGGTCACCACCAAGGATAGCATTCAGCTCCTTATAGAAGCGGCAGGTCTTATGTGCACTGCTGAGGCAATGGTTTTCATCCTGCGCCTTATAGTATGCCCACCTCAGCTCTTTTATCTTCGCTCTGCACTGCTGTGTGTCCCAATCATAGCCCTTTTCACACAAGCCTTGAGAAATTTGCCCATATGTGTCCTGATTCCTATGGGTCACTTGCAGCTGCGACTGAACAGACTCCTCTCCCCATATACTGATCAGATCCAACAATTCAGCAGTGGTCCAAGTGGCAGCACGTTTGGTGCGATAGCCAGCTGTGCTCACCTGGGAAGCCACCTGGAAAGCTCATCTGGGAAGTCAGCAAGCAGGAAATGAGATGTAAAATTCCCGGGGCTTGCAAAGGGGAGGGGCAGGTCGGCTGCAGGGCAGCGAAGTTCAAACCACTGACTACAGCAGCAGCATGGGAATTGTGGGACACTTTCTGGAGGCCAATAAAATAATAATAATAATAAAAAAGCTGTAGTATCTATACTGGCTGTTTGTCAACAATAAAGAGAGGGGAAAAGACAAAAAAGTCTCTCGCAGAGGTGGAAGTTTTTTGTCACCAAAACTGGGCATTTTTTCCTAAAAAAGTCACATAGCAGTGTGTACAGTCTCTCTGTTTTGTCGCCAAAAGGCAGTTTTTGGTGACAAAACTTGCCAGTTTAGACAAGCCCTAAGACTTTGTAGCCTCACTACCTTCTCTCTAATAATAATCTTGCTTACCAAAAGAAATGCAAACTGAATCATATCCTTTCTTCCCTTGTCTGTTCCTCTCTGAATGCTAAGAAATGTATGCAAACCTGGGAAAAGAAAATAATTCGAGAATATCCTTTCAACTGCTATTTCCTAGTGAGCTAAAACAGAGACAAGTCAGACAACAGGGGAACATGTGACATGTAAAAGAAAAGAAAACAATTATGTGAACACAATTGCATCATTACCAATTTTGAGATATAATTTTCAGTTGAGGGCCTGGTCTTATTTTTCTGAACTGGGTTGCCTCTCTAACCAATATATATCTATATATATATACACATAGATATATAGATATATGCATGATAGCTTCTCTTACATTGTTCTGCAATGGTGTATAGATGTTTGTGATCTCTCATTGCCCTCTAGTGATTGCACTTCATATCACAGCTACTCAGCTCATTTAAAGGCACCATGAAGGTGGGGCTCCGTCCCAACTTCCCACAAATGAGCTGTAGGTTTATACCTATAATCAGGGCCGGTACAACCATTTAGGCGAACTAGGCGGTTGTCTAGGGCGCCAAGATTTGAGGGCGCCAAGAAGCGGCGCCCTCAAAAAAATTTTTAAATGGTTGCAGCCGCTGCTGCTGGAGAGGCAGTCTGAGCTGCCCGCGGCAGCAGCTGCCTGCAGCAGGCAGCCCAGGGCGCCCCCGGGGTCAGCGTGCAGCCGCTGCAGCCCGGCAGCCCAGGACACCCCCGGGATCAGCGCGCCGCCCCGGCAGCCTGGGGCGCCCCCCGGGTCAGCGCGCCACCGCGCAGCAGCCTGGGGCACCCCCGGAGTCAGGATGCAGCCGCGGCAGCCGGGGCGCCCCCGGGGTCAGGGTGGCAGCCCAGGGCGCCCCCGGGATCAGTGCGCCTCCACGACAGCCCAGCAGCGCAGGGCGCCCCCGGGGTCAGCACGCCGCTGCGTGGCAGCCCGGGGCACCCCCGGGGTCAGGACGCAGCTGCGGCAACCCGGGGCGCCCCCAGGGTCAGGGTGGCAGCCCCGCAGGCCAGGGTGCCCCGGGGTCAGCGCGCTGCTGTGCGGCAGCCCAGGGCACCCCCGGGATCAGGATGCAGCCGCGGCAGGCCAGGGCGCCTCCAGGGTCAGGGTGGCAGCCTGGAAGCCCAGGGCGCCCCCGGGGTCAGGACGCAGCCGCGGCAGCCCAGGGCGCCCCCGGGGTCAGGGTGGCAGCCCGGAAGCCCAGGGCGCCCCCGAGGTCAGGGAGCCACTGGCAGCCCAGCAGCCCAGGGCGCCCCCGGGGTCAGCGCGCCGCCGGGGCAGCACAGAGGTTTGAGCTGACGGCAGCTGCGCTGACCCAGGGGAATCCCTGAGCTGCAGGCGGAAGCTCAGAATCCCTCTCCCTCCCAGAGCAGGGGCTCCAGCCTATGCAATTTTTCTCATTGCCTGGCGGGGGCGCCGGCGGCTGGGCAGAGCTGCGCAGCTCAGCTTAGGGCACGTGGCAGGGGCCCTGTGACAGCGGTGCAACACCAGGGCTTCACTTCTGGAGGAAAGCCGCGGCTGCCCCCTGGCTCAGCCTCCACGTCAGCCCCAGCGAGGGGCACAGAGAAGAAAAAAGCCTCAGCAGTGGTCTGGTGGAGCGGAGGAAGAAAGAGGATCCTAGAGCTCATGCATTGGGCAAGGTAAGCAAGTGCCTCCCCATGGGTCAGCCTCAGGTGCCTGTGCTCCTGCCCTCTTGGTCCTTAGCTGGTCCCTGCTCCTGCTCCCCTTGTGCCTGGACAGCTGGAGAGAACAGCACCCCTGCAGAGCTGAGCTGCCCCAGTGCCCCCAGGCACCCCCCGACCCCATCCCCCCCACAGCCCTGACCCCCAGCTCCGAGCCCAGTCCCTCTGAGCTGGACACCCCCCTGACCCCATCCCCCCAAAAGCCCTGACCCCCAGCTCTGAGCCCAGCCCCTCTGAGCTGGACACCCCCTGACCCTATCTCCCCACATCCCTGAGCCCAGCCCCTGTGAGCTGGGCACCTCTGAACCCAGAGCCCAGCTCCCCACCCAGCCGTGGGCAACAACAGCACCACCCCCAGGCAACGACAGCCCATTGCTACCAACTATCACAATCACCCAGCAACTGCCCATTATGTAATTGCAAATGTATACATACCATTACAGCTTTTAATGTTTTTAAATAATGTATTTAGTTTATTTTCAAATTATTACAAATTAATTTTTGAATGTATTTCACTAGTTATTTTTTACATTTCCTAATACATGTTACTATAGTATTGCAAACGTTTTATGGAAGGGGCCCCCGATTTTGCTTTGCCCAAGGCCCCCTGAGTCCTCTGGGCGGCCCTGTCTGAGTTTTAAGCCCTGCTGCTGTGTTTTGCCTGCAACAGGCAGGCCTAAGCCTGTGAGTGACCCCCATAGCAGCTGCCTGAAGAAGTGCTTGGGGGAATCATGCGGAAGGAGCGTGATATTTGTTTGAGTTCTCTCCTCATGGAGGCTGCACTCCACTTGGTGCAGGACAGCAGTCTCAGCAGGACTCTAGGCCCAGCACCTTGCCTCAGTTTGTGGACTTGTACTGCACCCATCACCGGGCTCAGTCTGGCACCGTTACCCCTCACCAGTGCCCAAGAAGCAGTCAAAAAAGTTGGATGGACTGGTTAGGTTAGTTGTCATGCTGTTGCTTGGCCAGTGTAGAGACCACTGAATGCATAGTATTCCTCTCTGATGTTCTGTCCTCTGCACAATTGGCATGTTATGAGGTAGTGCCTGTGAGGGACAGGTGTCTGTTTATGTATCCAGCCATCATGTCTTAGGTCTTCTGTGGGGGGAGCTTTTCCATCCTGCTTTCATTGGTGACATCTGTGATGCTCTGGTAGACATCTATGAAGACAATACTCTGACAGGATCATCTGGCAATACATCACGAATTGATGCAAAGGCTCTTTCAAAAGCCATTTCTAGTTTCAAGTTTCTTGTTTCTCTTGTTTTGTGGTATGACATATTGTTTGAGATCAACATAACTAGCAAACAACTTCAGGCAAAAGAATTTGATATATGTGATGCCATTAATCAACTTGGAGAAACCAAGAAGTTTCTTGTGGGCCGCAGAAGTGATGCAGCCTTTGAGAAAACATTGGTAGATGCAGGTGAACTTGCGGAGGAGTTGGATGTACTGGCACTTTTTGAACTTTTTGAACCAATCAGTATTAGAAAGAAGAGGAAGCAGTTCACATATGAAGCAGATGACAAACCTATTTATGATCCGAAAGAAAAATTCAAAGTGAACTTTTATTTTGCAGTCATTGACACAGCAACACATTCGGTTGAAGAAAGATTCACATTGATGCAGCAAATTAGTTCAGTATTTGGCTTCATATATGATGTTTAGAGTTTGCAAAATAAAACACCAAAGCAAATTATGGAACATTGCTTGAATCTGGAGAAAGCTTAGCAACATGGTGAATCCAAGGATATTGATGCCTTTGACTTGTGCAGTGAATTGCAAGCTATTGCAAGACGAGTCCAAAGGAGTTCATCACCCCAAGATGTATTGAACTTCATATGGGAAAATAAGCTGACAGATAGTGTCCTTAACAAAGTTATTGCTCTTCGCATCCTCTTGACTCTCCCAGTTTCTGTGGCCAGTGGTGAGCAAAGCTTCTCGAAGCTCAAGTTGATAAAAACATATATGCGAACATCAATGTTGCAACAAAGACTTTGACTATCTACCTTGTCAATAGAACATGACATTGCTCACAACATTGACTTGGAGGAACTTGTTTCTAAATTTGCTAAACTTAAAGTGCGGAAACATAAATTCTAAATTATAACATGTTACTCTGTGACCGTGTATTGTGTATAATGTATGTGATTTGGGGGGGGGGGGTGCATGATGGAATTTTCGCCTAGGGCGCAAAATATCCTTGCACTGGCCCTGCCTATAATACTCACAAAATACAAGAATAAGAGTTAAGTTACTTTAAATTTTTTCCCTATTCAGGCCACTGACATTATGCATCACCCCCATTTCTTCCTCCAAATTATGTCAACATGCCGATGACATCACAATTTCAAAATCTCATGCAACTTCAAGCTGATCTATAAAGGATGAGGTAGGGGGCATTTTTTTAAAGTTTTTCCACAGTTCTACAATGTTTTCTGTTATTATTTCACAGAATGGAAACTAATGTTTAAAAATCCAGGCAAAAATCAAATTAGGTTCTACTGACTTCCAAGGGAGCAGGCAGCAGGGCCCAGAAGGCCTGCAGCCTGATCTACTCAGGTGCTCAGGATCCCAGCTGCAAGGCAAGAATCCAGTCTGTACTGGTACATTACAATGGGTCAGGTCACAGTTGGTGAGCTGTGCTGAGTTAGAAGCCCAAAGGACCTGCTGAGGTTGAGGTAGTGGAACAGGAGCAAGACGAAGGGCTAAAATGGGGCAAGCTATCAGGAAATGCATCAAGGTCCATTTGCAGCAGCAAGCAGGGGTCAGCCTAGTTACACAGATGGCCTCCTGATGTTTCTCCCAGGCCTTAAATAACATGCTTGAGGCAATCAGGGGACCTGGACACCACCAAACAGGGCCTCCACAGGCAGGGTAGCCACAGAAGCCAGAGCCCACAGGGCTACTAAGCTGGTGTTCCCTGCTCTGCTGTCAAATGGCCCAGCAGCTGCTCAGGAGTTAATAGCTGCAGGTTCTAGACCTGCAGATCCTCCTACCTGCTCTTCATTCTCCAAATGTCTTCCTTCTCTTCTGCCATCTCACTCCTCTTTATTTCAGCTGGTTTACAATGGGAAAATAGAATCGGGGGCCCTGCTTGTGCTAAATATAAGAATGAGTCAGATCGTGATCATACAAAAAGAACACAGGCATTGCCATACTAATAAATCAATGGTCCATCAAGGTCAATATCCTGGCTTCACCTGTGGCCATTCCAGAGGAAGACAGAAAACTTCAGTGAAACATTTTTCAATGCTAAACTCTGGGCCAAAAACATCTACCTGACACCATTAGGTAATCTACCCTAGAACATAAGGATTAAAAGTCCTTGAAATTGTAGTCTAGCCTAACCAATTCCAGTTTTGGGTTGTTATGAATCATAGGACACTAGCTCTTCAGAACTTGGTAGTGCATACTTAAAGATAAGTACTGTAGATACTTCAAATGCTAGATCTTGTATGCTGACACCTGGTGGAGACCAATAGGCCATCTACATGATGAGTAGAAAATAATCTTTTAATAGGGCTGGAGTGGAAAGGATGTGCATAGCCAAGGTACACTATTGTTAAATTTGATTAAGAGAGTGTAGCCCATAGAGCTAGCTTAGCCTTTATTACATTCAGCAGTAATGCAAGGAATCTACCGACTTGTATCCTGTAAGACGTTAGCTTAGGCACCTTAGCATAAATACTGTCAAGCATAGTAGGCCCATGACCCTTGGCATAGATAAATGGCCTTGTACCCAAGATATGAGTTCAAATTCATCTTCTCATGGACCATTTCTTTTTCCTTCACTTCAAAAGCAAATTTCTAGTCCTATGCTTAGCCTATGCAGCTTGGCTAGGTTTTGCAGAATGCATAGAGGGTAAGAAAAGAGACTCCACCACAAAATCCACTGAATGATTCCCTATGGTTGAAGTGAGATGTAATCCCTTTTTGACCTGAGTGACTAGTCAAAGCTCAGCGTCCTAGGGTTGTTCCAATCTGGAACAGAAATTGATGATGGAGTCTGGTCTTTCCTTTGATAACCAGGGGCAGCTCTAGGCACCAGCAAAGCAAGCACCTGCTTGGGATAGCCCATTTGCAGGGGCGGCAGGGAGCTGAGAATCAACAGGGGGCTTTGGGAGCTGTAGTTCCTTGGTTAGCTCCCTGCCTATAGAGCCAGCCCTGAAACAGGGAAAGAACTACATTTCCCAGCATTCCCTTGGCCACTACCAACTGGAAAGGAAGGAGGGAGACCTCATGCGACAGCATGCTGTGAGTGCTGTGAATGGTAGGGAGACCATATTTTAACATTCTAAAAATAGGATACTCTATGGTGAGGGAAGCCCCACCCTGCCACCATCCACTTCCTCCGACTGCCTCCCACAGAAACCCCAACCCATCCAACACCCCCTACTCCCTGTCCTCTCCCGGGACCCCTGCCTCTAACTGTCCCCCAGGATCCCACCCCCCATCTAAGCCTCCCTTCTCCTTGTCTCCAACTGCCCCCTCCTGAGACCCCCCCCAACTTCCCCCTAGGACCCCACCCCCTACCTGTCCCCTGACAAACCCCTGGGACTCCCATGCCTATCCAACCGCTGCCTGTCCCCTGACTGCCTCCCCAACCTCCTGACCCATCTAACCTCCCTTCTCCCTGCCCCTGACTGCCCCCCTCGAACCTCCGCCGCATGCAACTCCCCCTGTTCCCTGTCCCTTGACTGCACCCCCGGAATCCCCTACCCCTTTCTCCAACCCCCTTACTGTGCCACTCAGACCAGCGTGTCTAGCTCCGCGCAGCTCCAGACACGCTGCTGCATACATGCTGCCGTGCTCCCCCACGGAGCCCACAGTCCCTCCCCCCCCAGCACCTGCCTTCCATATTTGAACACCTCAAAATTCAGGAGTGCTCAAGCTCAGTTTGGGCAGCTGTTACTTCATTTCTCCCAAATCAAATATACTGATCCACTGTAACTTGCTGTAGAAAAGGTAAGATAACATTGAGCAAGAAATGCTTCCCAGTGGTTATTAGGACTGGAATTGCTATTTCCAACAGCCATTACCTTTTTTTTTTTGTTTGTTTAAAAGGAAGACAGTGATATTGCATTGGCAAATTCCCCGTAGAAAGAAAGAGTGGAACAAAAGAATAATAAAGGCACCTCAACTTTTCCTCATTTATGGAGGACAGTCTTATAATATGCATCCAGATATCCTCCAATCACACAAGCTGAAAATTGTTCCACTCTACTGCAGTTCTGTAACCATATGGGAACCAATCCTGTCTGTGTTTTGTGCACATCCAAAATTCCTGCTGAATGACCTGCCCTGGGAGTGAGTTACCAGTGACTCAGGGCTGCGACGGAAGGAGGGAACAGGTTGTGGGGGGGAGATCCCAGGGCTGGGACGGCAGGAGGTGTGTGTGAGGGGCACTGGTGGGGGGAACGGGGGAGCCCAGGGCTGGGGCAGCAGGGGGGTGGGGAGGAAAGGGGGAAGCCCAGCGCTGAGGCGGCAGGGGGTTGTGGGGGGGAGCCCAGGGCTGGGATGGGGGGCTGCCAAAATTTTTTTTGCTTGGGAAAAAACCTAGAGCTGGCCCTGTTGATAACATCTTCTTTATTTACAAGGAATGTACAAAGTCCTGCTTCTCTGAACACAGGAGAAACCAAAACTAGGGGATTGTCTCTTTGCTTACAGCTCAAGCTTCTTTCAGCCAGCAGCCTCAACCAAGAGCCTTCCTCTAGGCTTCTCCCAGGGTCACCACCATGCCTATAGGGTGCTTTTTGACTTGCTTGCTGCCTCTGAGTTTCTTGTCTGCCTCTCTCCCCTGTGATGCTTCTCAGGGGGACCCAGGGTTGTGAGGCACCTCACCACCATTTGCCATTAGTGTGAGGAAGCCTGGTCTGGGCCTGCCATGGGTCAGCTCCCCAACTCTACAGGCCATGGCCAACACAAACACTCCCTTCTAGGTCTATGCAGGCTCCACTTTCTCTCCACAGGTGCTGTCCGCAAGCAGACCCCCTTTTGGCCCTACAGACCTGCTGCCCTCTCCTTTCCCTCTTGGATCTTAGAATGATTTTACTCCCAGAGCAGGCTACTTAGACAAAGATTCTCCATTTGTGGGGCTTATTTAGTAACTCTAGTGCAGAGAACAAAACTCTTTAGCTCCAAAACTCCACCCTTGTTCTGGGAGCCTCTGTGCTAATTTAGACAGGCTCCTCTTCTATATTCAGGAGCCCCACAGGCCCCTGCTGGGCCTATGTAATATTTCAGATAGTCTTACTCCACTTGTATTCGAAACTTCTGCAGCTCGCCTGGTGCCTGGGTGCTATAAGCTTGGTAGGTTTCTTCCCCTAGGATCAGCCTCTTTCTGAGTCTGTGCTAATTCAAGCCAGGGCTTGTCCCAGTTGGCTGGAATGGCAAATCTTGCCCTACCCTGCACTACAAGACTCCCGCTCCAATGCCCTTAAAGTACCAGTAGCATGGGTTTTTCCAAACGTGAATCATCAGGACCACTCCGCCCCTCAATATCTGCTTGTGCCATTCCCTAGGCCATCATGTACCTACACATTCCTGAAACCTTAAAGGTCCATGCCATAGAACGGGAGCTGACTGATATCGAGTCTCTACTGTCCTCAGAGGGAACAGATCACCCATTATAATCATATTTTCCTATTGAAGTTCAGACCCTCATTCTCTCCTATCAGCTGGGCTCCTGGAGGACTACATCTCTGGTGATGCAACAGAAATTCCTCTCTGATCAAGCTGAACGGGGCATCAATGAGTATTATGAGGGATGAACCCCTGGTGCCATCTTTGCATACCTCTAATGTACTCTAAGTACACATATGCAGTCTCCTGCTAGCGTTCCTAATTTTGATTTTAGTTTTGTACCTCTGTTCCCGGAGTGAGTTTGTATTCCCTTTAACAACTAGAAGTGAGGCATTCTAGGTTATATTTTTGACTCTCTCATTGGCTTGTTGAGTGGGCTTACTCACTTTTGTGCCTCAGTTTCCACAACAGCAAAATGGTGGAAAAGAGATTTACCCACTGCTTTCAGATCTACAGCTGAAAAGTCTAGGCATTATTATTACTATTATCCTCCTCATAATCAAAGTCCTGGGACATGAGGTCTTGGTGCAGTGTTCCTAACACCATCAGAAAGTATTGGAAATCTTATAAGAGATTGTTCTGACCTTTCAGGACTGAAATCTGGACTAAAGACATTTGGATAAAGGACAAATGACCACACAATTAATTACAGAAAATACCAGATACAGGCGTTTACCAGAAGCTAGTAATTTTTAGGGCCAGATGCTGTGCTCATTGAATTAGGAAAAAACCTTCCGTTTATTTCAATGAAATCAGAATCAGGCAGAAGAGGAGAAAGTATTACACAGCATAAGTATCTTTAATTTAAACCTTACTTAATTGTGTCTTACTCATATATTTTATTTTATTTACTCAATGCAGTTGTTAGAGCCCACAGTCAAACGTGTTTTTATTTTTAAGATGACTTTTTATGGAATAAAAAATGTGTATTAATATAGTTAGTTTCATTTGAATTCTATCTTTAAATAGAAGAAATCGTAGAAAGTACAGTATAAAAAATCGCATCATTTCACAAAATAATTATTTTAAAATTATGTATGTCTTTAGTGGATATTTAAGATAGCTGCATTACAGACTGTCTAAATCTGGCACAGAATACACACTAATGAAATTAAGTACAGCAACATTAAATAAGCAGGTTTATATTTTAGCTCAGCCCTTCATTGTGCTTTGCATTGTGATGCAATGAGAATCTGCAATCTAATTCTGCACTAGACATTCCTGTAAATGAGCTTTACTTTTGGTGCACCTCTTGGAGCACCCATTCCAAGTGCATTTCAGACCTAGAATTAATCTGGTTAGTCACTGGATGTCACTGTTGCTGCATTGAGACTGCAGCTATGGTATCTGGAAGTGAAACAGAAATGTGCAGAAATATTTTTTCCTTCAAATAAAAAAAAAAAATCGATTGTACACTTTAGGGAGTGACTGAAGATTGCTCCCAATTAAATCAATGTGAGTTTGGCCATTTACTTTAATGAGAACTGGATCAGGCCTTAGGATAAATACAGTTAGAAAGATATGCCTTTCCTCCTCAAAATCTATTAATAAGACTTAATTATTTAAAATGCATACAATCTTAATATATTTTTTCTAATTAAAGATTATATTTCAGTTAAGACCCTAGCCTTTTCTTTATTCTTTCATATTTTTCTTGCTGCTTACATGGCCTGGTTTTTTTAGAATATCTATTTACTTACATGTATAAATTACATACATACATACATACATATAATATATATAGGAGATTTACAAATGGATATTCTAAAAAGCTGTGCATTTAAAGAAGAGGCTAATTACATCATTTTTTGCCTTTTAGGGCTTAATAAATCTGAGGAAAAGTAAAACAAAAGATATCCCATATAATAAGCACTTAAACCTAATCCAAGAAAGTACTTAAGCACATGAGCACACTAGTAATCCCATTGACTTAATTCAGACATAAAATTAAATGTGTGTAAGTAGTTTGCTGGATCAGAACTTTTTTAGATGTAGGGCCTGATCCAAAGCCCAAGGAAGTACATTTGGATCAGGTCCATGGTACTCAACATCTCTGACGTGCTACCACAATATTAACCTCTTAATCTGCACCATAATTATACTGACACAAGGAAAAAAGTAAGTATTATCATGCCCATTATACTGAGAACGTGGGACAAATCAAAATTTCCACTAGCTTCTGTGAGAGTTTTGCTGAATAAGGGTTTTGAGATTTTTTCCACACCAGAAATAGGCCTACATTTTCAGGAGTGCCACTAATTTAGGTCCTGATCAAGTTACTGAGCAGCCACAACTCAAACAGAAGTCTACTGCAAAAGCCAAGGACAGTGTCAATGAACAATACACACGTCTTCCTTATGCAAATACTTCTGGCATTCAGACATGCAGCTGCACTGCACAGTTATTAAAAGAAATGAATGAGAAATGTTTTTGCATACAGTATTGATTAAAGTCCTGTTTCCAGGGCCCTACTTGCTCCGAGGTAATTGAAGCAGTAGATCTGTACTTTGAACAATCATGGTGCTATTCTCATCCAGCCTCTTGGTTGAGAATAAGGGCCCGGCAGGGATATGTACATCCTGGAAATAAATGCATGGTCTCACAGGTGCTTTGGTTTCCTTAACCATGGGATGCTGTCAGGGATAGGAGGACTGCTAGGAAGAGATGTGGTCCACTTGACCAAACAGGTGAAGATCATCTATGCACATAGACTTGCAAACTAATGAGGAGGGCTTTAAACTAAATTTAAAGGGGGCAGATAACTGACGCCCACAGGTAGGTATAAAAAGGGGTAACCTTAACAGGGGGCTAAATACAGGGGGAGGACAGGAAAATGGAAAATTACAATAGGGCCATAGGAGCAAAAAGGATTACAGTGGGGGAATCTGCTTGGCATCTTAGATGTCAATACAGAAATGAGAGGAGGATGGGGAGTAAACAGGAAGAACTCAAAGGATTAGTACATAAGATAAATTATGACTGAACTGATGTCACAGAGACATGGATAAATCTCATGACTGGAATATTAGTATACAGGGGTATAGTTTGTTCAGGAAAGACAGGCAGGGAAAAAAGGAGGGGGCGTTATATATGCCCCCATTTTGACAGAAAACCATTAATAACTACTCTTTTTGAGTATCGCCTTTCAAGCGGTTTTGCGCACATCTTATTATAATTTCATTTAGGTCACATTTTCCTAATTTGCTTATGAGAATGTCATGTGGGACTGTGTCAAAAGCTTTACTAAAATCAAGATATATCATGTCTACAGGTTTCCCCGTATCCACTAGGCTAGTAACCCTGGCAAATGAGGAAATTGGATTGGTTGGGCATGGTTTGTTCTTGACAAATCCATGTTGGCTATTACTTATTATCCGATTATCCTCTAAGTTGGATCCTGCAAGGGTCTGTTATAGGTCTAGTACTGTTCAATATTTTCATTAAATACTTGCGTAAGGAAGTGGAGAGTAGGCCTATAAAATTTGTAGATGAAAGCAACCTGGGAGGGGTTGCTAGCACTTTGAGAGCTAGGATTAGAATTCAAAATGACCAGACCAATCCTCCAATTTGTCATGAATTCAGCAAGATGAAATTCAATAAAGATAAGTACAAAGTACTAAATTTGGGAAGGAAAACCCAAATGCACAATTACAAAATGGGGAATAACTGGTTAGGCAGTAGTGTTGCAGAAAAAGATATGGAGGTTATAGAGGATCACAAATTGAAAGAGGTAATGTTATGCAATAGTGAAAAAGTTTAATATTCTGGGATTTATTAACAGGATCGCCATATGTAAGACATGGAGGTTAATTGTCCCGCTCTACTTGGAACTGATGAGGCCACAGCTGGAGTACTGTGTCCAGTCCCAGTCACCACACTTGAAGACAACTATTGACAAATTGGAAAGAATCCAAAGAAGAACAAAAGTGATAAAAAGTTTAGAAAACCTGAAGAAAGACAACTAAGGAGTAACCTGATAATAGTCTTCAAATAGGTTAAGGGCTGTTACAAAGAGGACAGTAATCAATATTTCTCCATGTCATTAGAAGTAGGACAAGAATTAAGAGTTTAATCTGCAGCAAGGGGAATTTAGGTTAGATATTAGGGAAAAAAGAAACCTGTCTTAACTATAAGGTTAGTTAGGCTCTGGAATAGGCTTCTAAGGTACAAACCTATCACTGGAGGTTTTAAGAACAGGTTAGACAAATACCTGTCAGGGATGCATGGGCAGATGACTCTGAGGTCCCTTCCAGCTCAACATCATTCGATTCTGTTGTTGGGCTTGTGAAATCAGTCTTTCAGAACTATGAGGGTAAAAGTCTGAGTCAACAGACACTAAACGTAGCTGTACAGATGAAGAGTCTTGGGATGGAGCTCAGGTGCTGAAGCCCAAGGAAGGGTGTAGACATCAAAGCTGAACCACAACTTCAAAGTATCAGCTACACGGCTATTTTTAGCTCATTGGTGCAAGTCCAAGTCTGACAATCCAGGCTGATAGGCTTGCTGCCTTGGGCTGTGTAAACACACTTTGAGTGCTCCTTGCCCACTAGGGATTCCAATATCCAAAAGGATACTTCTGTATCCAATACGGTTCTGTAGTGCTCTGATTACATATAGAGATTCTGCTGAGATCTAATTTGTTATTGGCCATCAACTCTTCTACTGCTGTACTCACACATTTGCCAGAAAACAGATTGACTACCAGTTACTGTACAGTGCTCACAATCCCTAGATTGCAGAGGACAACTGGCTGCCTGCTGACATGTTCCTGCTCTCCAGGAAGCAAAGGACAATACCAATTATTTTGGATGACAGAGCACAACAGCCTACCTGCTGCCATACTCACTCTGCTTAGAAGCCAGATGAGAAGCTCATTCTTCAAATCAAGTTTTAGCCCACTAATAGGTAACAAATATAACATATACCCTGTCACATGAGGGAAATAAGCCTGAGCATCAGCAGGGGTGCGCATGAGGGGGGTCTAGGAGGGGCCAGGGAGCTGGAACAAAGCAGTCTCCAGAACGCCAGCTAGTCTGTGTGTGTTGGCAGGGAAAGGAGCAAGGAAGTACAACTATGAGTCATGTTAGTAACAGAACCCAACTCAAGCAAAATTTTTCTGGCTCTGGATTTTGTTATAAACTAAAACCAGACCAGGGTTCAGCAAAAGTTTCCCCATTTTACAAACTGGATCAACTAGTGGCCTTGCATTATCATCATCCATTTTCACAGTTTTGTATGGTTTCACCATGCAGCCAGTTGAAACTCAGCAGCTTAAACTGATTTTTGCATCTGAATTCATTACTCAAATACAGGGCAGGGGCATAGGGACCCATATGGATAAAAACCTGAGAAAAAAATCTGCACACACCTCTTTGAACTATACTCATATTGCTCACAGCTGTAGTTATACGCAATGTACTAGCCAAGAATCAGAGGGAATGAATCATTTTCAGTGAGCCTCAGTCATGAAGAAGCTGCTTAGACTCTAAACAGTTTGGGGCAGGGAATTGTATTTGTACAGTGATCTAGCACAATGTGATCTTGGTCCATGCCTGGGCCTTTTAGGCATGGCAGTGCAAAGAAATAATAATAAATGTCAAGCTCCATACCTATTACTTCTCAAAGAGCCACTACCAGAGTGTGGCCCATGTATCTCATCACTGTACTATTCTGAAATATGACAGGAGAGCAGTGATCTCCCTGGTAGGAACATTGTACTTCTGTCTAAGGGTATGTCTATGCTGCAATGACACCCAGGATTAGTGGAACTTAAGTCAATGGACCCTAGGTTTGAGAACCCAGGGCTTGAGCATCTGTACTGATTGCTGACCCTAGATTGAGGATTTTTGAAGCTGGGCCCCAAGATGGGATTCCAGTATCTACACCACAGTATGCAGGCATGAGTCCAACCAACAATATCCTAGCTTTCCTAGCACACTCCTGAAATGTGGTTGCTTTAGCTCATTGTCTGCAGTGTGCTGTGGGAAAACTTAGCTGTCCACCCAGATACATCAGAGGAAGTTTGAGCAACCCACCGACAGATCCTGATGAGCCCTCATTGTGGTCTGCGCACTCCCAGAAATTGGAAGGAGTAACATGGAGTTGCCGCCATTTTAAGAACGTCTCTCAATTGCGCTTTCACTCTTAAGGAAATGGGCAGAGCTTCCATGAGATGTTGGTGGACATTCCAGTGGCATTTTCTGACCTACCAAAGGTACCTGACAGAGCTAATGATGGAGGAGTACGACAGACACGGTAGACTCAAACTGGCTGATGCTGCTCATGCCACTTGATATAGCTGCTGACGCTCTCTACATAGCTGGCACATCTGGAGCAGGGTCACAAGCACAGACTGATGGGACCATATAGTCCTGGGATGACTAGCTGTGGGGCCAGAAATTTTGCATGAGGAAAGCTACATTTCTGGAGCTTCGTGGGCACCTTGCCCTGACCCTTCAGTATCAAGACACATGCATAAGGCTTGCCATGCTGGTCAAGCAGCTGGTTGCTATAATCATCTGGAAGGTGACTACAGGAGACTGCTACAGAACATTGCCAGCCAGGTTGGTATTGGGAAGTAGACTGTGGGTAAAGTGGCCATGGATGTTTCTGAGGCAATAAGGAATGCAATTTATCCCAAAGTGACAGGCATAAAAGATAATCCTGAAGTAACTGCTGCCTTTGAGAGAATGGGTTCCCAAACTGCATCAGGGACTTGATGGGACTCGTGCCCATAGTTAGCTCTCCTCAAGGAGTATGACTTCACAAACTGACAAGGGTACTGTCATTGTTGTGCAGGCTCCTGTGGACCACAGAGGCCAATTTATGAACATTAACATGGGCTGCACTGGAAGAGTTTATGATGCCAGGGTTTTCAGCTGAGCAGGAGTCGACATTCATGGACAGGCTGAGATGCTAGTCCTATTAAATGACATTGTCCTAAATGGAGTTACTGTCCCCACTGTCATTCTGGGGGATGCTGCATAGCCTCTTTTGCCTTGGCTTATGAAACCACGTCCTGATCTCAGAGTCCCTGGCAAATGAAGGTTTAATTACACTCTCAGCAGATGTAGAACGATGGTTGAATGTGCATTGGCAGACTGAAATCCCTCTGCCACTGTCTGTAGATCCATTTTGATTCCAGTGTCATCAAAGCTGTCTGTATTACTGTGGTTTGCTGTGCTTTTCACAATCAGTCACAAGAGAAGGGTCATTGCAGGGTGGCTCTAGGGATTTTGCCGCCCCAAGCACCGGCAGGCAGGCTGCCTTCGATGGTTTGCCTGTGGAGGGTCCAGTGGTCCCGCAGCTTCGCCGGACCTCCCACAGGCATGCCTGTGGGAGGTCCAAAGCTGCGGGACAAGCGGACCCTCCGCAGGCGAACTGCCGAAGGGGCAGCCTGCCTGCCGCCCTCGTGGCACCAGCAGAGGCCTGGAGCTGCCCCTGGGTCATTGTGTTTGCAGCTCAGTGAGCAGAATGAAATGGAGAGGTTAAACACTGAGCTGTACTTGAACAAAGGGGCTGCTTCCATATCCTAGGAGTCAACTGTTGACTCACAGCATAGAGAAGACAGTACACCAGCACATGGAATTGTGGGATAGCATTGGCAGACTGCCAGGGCCTGAGTCTTGCATGGTTCATCCACCTTGCAAAATGATAGGGCTTGAACCCAGGGTCCTGACTGGACTCTGGCTCACACCCTTTACTCCCATAGGATTCTAGGACCCTGGGTCAAAGTTTGAGCTCATTAGGAATGTGTAGATGGAAGGGGGGTTAAGGCTTAAGCCTGAGTCTGAGCCTGGGCATTGCATTGTAGACATATCTTATGTTTTAATTCACTGGTGTCAGTGAGTTTATTTTTGTGATAAGTTACGCTATTAGAAAAGGAAAAGTTTCTGTGCTTCAAGCTGAACCAGAGAAAGGGAAGCACCAGACTGCAATTGCACAGAGGAAAGCAGATCCCAGGACTGGTATCAAACATCTTCAGAGCCTCTCTCTCAAGGGAAGAATATGTCATACATTCAATATTTTGTGTTAGAATGGCTATGAAATCCAGATAGACTGTGCGTCAGCAGCTCTCCTATGACTATTAATTTAGTAATGGAAAACCCCACACAGATTTATCACATAGGATCTGCCTGGAGGACTGCTTTTCAAATTATACATAATTAAAATCTCTTGCTCCTTTCTTAAATACGGAAATCAGCTGCTGTGCAGATTTCCAATACTTAAAAGAATCAATCTTGTTTTTGGAAGCTTTTTGCCCCATGACACAAACAAGAAATGGAACCCTTGTTAGACTGTATCACTCAGAAGTTTGGGAATAGGAGACAATATGTATCACATGAAGAGTACGTTTTGAGAGCTCAGGACTGCAAGGGGATGATTATATGCCCAAACCAGCAAAGCAATTAAGCATGTGCTTAATCCCATGGAAGTCATCAAAGCACTTTGAAATGGAGAAAAATTACTTAATACAATACTACATACAATTCTACTTTCTGCTGCATTCTTGTCAGATCTCACAAGTAATGTTAGGGCTGATCAGTAATTAGATGGAAGTCCTCTAATTAAACAAGACTGAAACTGCACCATTACTCTATAGCAGTGGTTCCCAACCTTTTCGTTTGGTGAGTGCCAGACAAAGGACCGTGGCGGCGGTGGAGCATCCGCCAAAATGCTGCTGAATTTCTGCGGCATTTCGGCTGCAACGCCTCTCGATGACATCACTTGTTGGCAGCAAGCGGCGTCACCGAGAGGCGTCGCCGTTGAAATGCCGCAGAAATTTAGGGGCGATGCCTCTTGATGACGTCACTTGTCAGCAGCAAGCGGCCGTCATCGAGAGGCGTCGCTGCTGAAATGCCGCAGAAATTTAGGGGCAATACCTCTCGATGACGCCGCTTGCCACCGACAAGTGATGTCATTGAGAGGCGTCGCCACCAAAATGCGGCATTTCAGTGGATGCTCCACCGCCGGCCAGAATGCGGGTGCATTTAGATGCCCCTGCCATGGGCACCCACGGGCACTGCGTTGGGGACCCCTCCTCTATAGACATTTGATACAAATAACATCTTGATTACTATAACTGAAATAGCAATGTTAGTCTTTAGTGTGTCATAGTAATAAGAATGAAACAGGAGTAAAATAAAAAGTAATTTCAGCTAAAGTTGATGAGCATCTGAAAATCAGATACTAGTGTGATGCTCTATGATTAAAGATGACCATTTATATAATTGATATTACCAGCGTTATACAATTGTTACAAATCGTGCACAAAGTGCATCTTGTATAGTGTCAACAGAAAAGTTACACTCTATTGAATATGATTATCCTGATTAAATCTATGCATCATCTTTGTATCTAAAGTTATGAATATTGCCCGTGTATTTGTATCTCCACCATGTGTTTTGTTCCCAGGTGACACCCTCCAAGTAGACTTAACATCAGGGCTATCTGCTGATGGCCCATTAAAGACACTTCACTCACAATGGGCCATTAAAGAAAAGCATCCCACCCAGTGAGCCTTTCCTGTGGATGCCTCAGAGAGAATATGGGAAATGGCTGCTCTGAGAGTCAGCAAAACATGAAGGACATATGATAAGAATATGTGATGCTAGACTCCATCTTTCCATGTAACTTTCCATGAACCTGGTCTGTGGGATTTGTTTGGAACAGTAAATTTCCATGCACACCTCCATTTTGCGTCTTTCCTGCTCTACTTCTTGGGACTGTGGATTTACAACTAAAAGGGGCATCTTAAACTATGGATTGAGGATAATCCAATCTTTTGGAAGTTACCAGAGAGACTTTTACAAGCCAGCAGTTTATTCTATCACCGCCACAAACCTCATACAAGGACTTTGCAATCATTTGTAGGTATATAATCTATTAACTATTTATAACTCTCTTCTTTTCTTTTCTAATTAGTTTAATAAGGATTGGCTGCGGGTGTGATATTTGGGTAAGATTGAGATATATATTGACTTGGAGATAAGTGTCTAATCCTTTGGGATTAGTAAGGACCTCTTGAAATGGGTTTTTAATAACCTATCACTATATTCCACGTGGTTGAAAGGATCGGAGCCAAAGGCTGGAATGCCAAAAGGGGCCTGTGTTTGGCTTCTCGTTAACCAGTGTGGTACTGCAGAAGCCTTTTGTTATGGGCTTGGTGAATCTCATTATGGAATCAACCACCAGCTTTGGGGATTGTCTGTCCTATTTCTTGCAGTCTGCACTGAGTGTGGCATTCTCAGTGTGGTCTAAACCAGAAACCCAGTGACAACTAGTAGAAAAATACATGATTATGTCTTAGGGCAGTCAGATGAGTCCCATGAACTGGGCTTTTGATACCGCTCCTCTAATTTGATCATAATCATGGTGAAGATTCAAAAATAAGGAATATTTTTATGTGGAGCACTGGAAATAATTGTAGACAGGATTAATTACATCTGAATAGACAAAGACCTATGATCTATATAAAACAAATAATTTTAAAACTAACTGGTAAAACTCTATTTGGGTACAGAGGGAAGAACCAAGGGAGAAGCGCTTAGAAGAAAGAAAATATATGGCAAGATGTATGGTCAGGGTGAAAAGTGAAAACAGACAAGAAATTAAATAACACGTTGAATTTAGAATTAGTGAGCACTGATGTGAAGGAAAGTGAGCTCAAAAACAAGGTTATTACATTTTTCTTATGTAAAAATACAAGGCATTTACCAAAGGAAAAAGGAGAGCTGGAGGCATATGCACATATAACAAACAGAAGTGCAGCTGGCAGATGACAATAAATAAAGGAATTAATAGTAAAGACTCTGGTTTTTAAAAGGGACAGAAAGATATAAACGATGAGTTATCTTTTTGATACAGCATATATTAGTCTTCAAGAGAGGAGATCTGGAAAAAACTAAACAATACCCAAAAGACATTCATGGACTGAGACCGGGTATGTTTGAGGGAATAGGCAAGTTATAGGAATGTACTAGTAGGGACCATCTGGGATATTGTGTTCATTTCTGGTCAAAATGGTTTTAAAAAAGATATAAATGAGATGAAATGGTCCAGAAACAAATAACAAATGTGATAACAGGCATGGAGAATCTTTTGATGTAAAAAGATAGGGAGTTTTTAGTTTAAAGAGGAGACAAGACAGTACATAATAGAAGTGTACAAAATAAGTAATGGTGCAGAAAAGCTAATGCAAGTGCTCCTATTTACCCATTTTGATCATACAATAACAAGGAAACAACCAATGAAAATGAAAGCAACACATTTAAAACTAATACAAATAAATCATGTTTACACGTTAGTCAGTTAACCTGTGGAACTCACTGCTACGGTATAGCATTAAGGCTAAGAATTTAGCAGGATTCAGAAAAATACTGAACATCTTTACATCATTTATGAAGATATAAGAAAAGCTAATCTGCAGTCTCTCCTAAAGATACCACAGGGGAAGCAGTACTATCAATTGTACCATAAAGACAATGGAAGGAATAGGATGAATAAATGGACAATTTAATTAAAAAGGATAAATTTTCTGTAGGTTCTTGAGTCATCCTGTAGTAGAATTTAATAGGGACTTGTGTCCTGGCTATGGGATGGTTCAAAATTCTCATAAAAAGGATATAATTATCTGCTTTTCAGCTATAGGATTTAAAGTAATTTTTATAGAAAAACCCCTATTTAATTTCTATAGATCCCTACTGATGTACCTAAGTCTCACTGAAACTCAGTTGGAGTCTTTGAACATTTCCCTTGTAATTGCTATTCAAAACTATCAGGCTTTCCCATAAAGGATGTTTGTGAATGGAAGGGTTACAAGGTTGGGTAGGGGGCCCTCCATGGGCTCGGATAAGGTTTAGATAAACCACTACACTTCTGTTTTTCTGAACCAAACCTAGCTGAGATGCATCCCCCAGTGTTGTTATATGGCAGGATTTTTTAATGTCAATGTTGATTTTGGGCCTGGTTCTCTCACATGTTTTTTAACGTTGCATCCTTTTGATTAAACTTCAACACATAATTGTAAATCATTGTGAAGCATCATTATGGAGTAAAGTTTTTGGCTTCTGTGTCCAGGATTAAAGCATTTTTAAAAAGAAAAATGGTGGGAGTGGGAGAAGAAAGGAAGAGGAGGATTTTTATAGAGCTTGGCGCTTGGGTGGGGAAAGAGGATTAGGAATTCTCTATACTTTGGTTTGATCTTGTACAATCTCCTTCCACTACCATGCAAATCTCCTTCTAGCTTCTGGCAGAAACTTGACAGTTTATCCCACTTCCTTACAACATGGAACAAGGAGTCTTTCTTATGCCTCCTTAGGTTGCAGAACAACAGACCACAAAAGCTACTGAGAGCTCAGATAGCAATATACATACAGTACTAATAGAGTGCACATCCATTTTTCAAATGCAGTCACATTAATTTCCTTTCATAGTATAACCCCAAAACCTTAGTTACACCATCAGCAATGCTAGCAAATATTTTTGGGGTTGATATATAAGCATGAGCTAAGTATGTGGTGTGTTATGTTTTTCTGAGGGTATGAAGCCACAATTAAAGGTTGTGCATTAGACTGTTTGGAGGATTAATGTTTTGTGGATACCATGCGTCAGTTGGTGGCAGAAGACAGTTCCTTGAGTGTGACATTTCCCAGGGTGCAAACTGAATTACTGAACTGCTGTGTCCCTTTAGCTTTCCAGCCTATGATGCCTTTTACACTGCTTTGCTGGTAAACAGCAACTCCTCCAGGCTCTGCACAGACACTAGCATGTAAAATCAGTCCCAGCTGAATACATTAATGTTATGCCCAGCCATGCATGAATTACCTACAGGGCCACACCCGAATATCCCTCAGTCCCAGTCTTTCTCCCCAGAAATGTACTGCTTGTACTGCTCAGTAACCCCCGGGACAGTAAAAGCTCAGACACAATACATCATTCCAACACTGTATAATGATTATGCACCAACTTTGTTGACCTAAGTAGAAATTCCCAAACACTTTGCTCAAAATACACCCTGGTTTACGTAAAACAAACAAAACAACTTTATTAACCAGAGAAAGATAGATTTTAAGTGATTACAAGTGAAAGCATACAAGTCAGAATTGGTTACACAAGAAATAAAAAGATAAAACTGCAAGCTAATTCCTAAACTTTATCAAAGCGAGTAGGTTTAAAAGCAAAAGATCTATCTCACCATTAGCTGTAGTAAAATTTCACAGGCTTCTTCTCCTTCCAGCCTGGGACCACTCTCCCCTTAATTCAGTTCTTTCAGAGTCATTGATGTCATCAATAGAGAGATGTGAAGAGGAAAGTGATGATGTGAAGGTTGCTGTCTCTTATTTTATACCTTCCTCCTCTTTTTAGGATTACCACTCACTGGAGTGTAGATTTGAAACGTTCTTGTGATGTAGTGTAAATTCCTTGTTTATACCTTTCCGTTGCTGAAGAATGGCTGGTAAAGGATCATTACTTGCTTAAAACATCTGTGTGTCTCTGAAAAACTGGTTTGGACCTGCTTGTATTAACCATGGAGCATGTTATAACAATGATACCTAGTAGAATCTAATAGTGTCTCATGCAATGTTGATACACATGTTTTACCAGGACAGCAATCCATCCTATGCAATCCACCCTATGCAACTCAGAAGCAGCTGCTCTATATTTAATGAACAAACTACACAAGGGGGAGACACACAGTAACAGACAAACAATTTAAATTAAATGGTTTGTGAAAATTTCATGATAGCTTGCAATAAATCAGTCTCTGTGAATCTGGAATTAATGTTATAACTAATGCCAGTGATGCTTAATGTGGCCAAGAGCAGCATTATTAAAATAACTGCACTATTTTAAATTCTATAGCCTTTGATTAATATTTCACAGCAGTAAAAAAAAAAAAAATCAGCTGCAATCCAGCAGTAAACTTGTTGTTTTACCTGAACTTGTTTGTATGGAATTATAGGCCACCTCTCACTAAAATATCTCTTATCTTTCATTGTATGCATCAGAAGGAATTTATCAATAGTTGTAGAAGTCTTTTCTGCTGGCCCTTCAGTTTTATCGGGATCAGCCAATATTGTACATAAACATGATATTAATATTGAGATGAGCAATATTTCTAATATTTCCTTGGCACTCTAGCCTGAGCATAGTTGGAGATGGTTAGCCTGCTTACAATGTGTCTTTTGCATTTGCTTACTTCTGAATTATTTTATGGTATGTGTTTGTGTAAGTCTGTGATAGTCAGATTTTTTAAAAAAAGAAACCCATCTTAATCAGTCTCATTAGAATTGGTATGGCAACGCCCATTTTTTCATGTTCTTTGTATACATATACATACATATACATACATATACGCATACATCTTCCTACTGTATTTTCCACTCCATGCATCTAATGAAGTGGGCTTGAGCCCACGAAAGCTTATGCTCAAATAAATTTGTTAATCTCTAAGGTGTCACAAGTACTCCTGTTCTTTTTGCTTAAATTAAACAAAAACACCTGAACAGTGAATGTTTGTTCACCATTTCTGATTCAGAATGATATTATACTACCCAGTTAGGAAAACTCTTGCAGTATAACACTACTATCCCATGACTATAATAACCAAGAACAACATAACCTCCATTCCCTGTAGCTGCAATAGCTAAAAAGGATGTTTTTCACACACATTTACCCCTCTTCACTTTAAATGACACTGCAAGGTTTACACATTAGCTACAGTTTATACATACTATCTGCCACTATTGTGTGGGTTTCTTGCTATAAAGCAGGGTTTCTCAAACTTCATTGCACCACAACCCCCTTCTGACAACAACAATTACTACATGACCCCATGAGGGGAGACTGAAGCATGAGCCTGCCCAGCCCCTCCACCCTGGGTGGGGGGGCCAAAGCCCAAAGGCTTCATCCCCAGACAGAGGGCCTATAACCTGAAGCCCAGTCCTGGGTGGTAGGGTTCAGGCTTTGGCCCAGCAAATCTAAGTCAGCCCTGCTGACCCCATAAAAATGGGGCCACAACCCACTTTGGGGTCCTGACAAGTTCTACATTATTGGATGAAAATTCTATGGCCTTTGTTATGCAGGAGGTCAGAAAAGATGACCATAGTGGTTCTTTCTAGCCTTAGAATCTATGAGTAAATAGCCTTATCCTCGCAGTATGACGTGCACCTTAATTTTGGACCCTTCGACAAGCTATACAAATAGGTAAGATTAACAGAACAACAGAAATTAACCAGATGATTAACTGCAATCTATCTAGTACATATTCAAATGCACAGAACATTCCAAATGGAGAGATTCTTCATATTTGGGAAGGCATAAGTTATTTTAGGTCGGCTATCCTCAGAATAGGCTGTGCTTTCACTAAAAGCAGAGCTCTGGGCTCCAGGCTCAACACTCTTTCACAGTCATGGCCAAAGCTACACTGATAGTGAGCTGGTTGCTAGAGCTTTCACCAGTGAAACCCTAGGGCTCAGTTCTGCAAGGTGCTGAGCAGTCTGGTGACAGTGAAACACTTAAACATGAACACAACTTTACAGGTGTGAGAAGTCCCATTAAAGAAATGGAACCAGGCTCCTCCGGTTGCAGGATGAAACTACTAATTCCTAAAAATTTCAACAATGTTTCCCTATTAAGCCTGTCTTTTTTCTCCAACACTAAAAGTGAAAAGTGGACCTTAAAACAAAAGCCAGAAAAAATTCTGCCTCTAAAACATTTCATGTCTCCTTCATTCTGTTCTGTTCCAGAGGTCAGTGTGCGCCTCCCCCACCCAATATAAATTAAAGCATTTCCTGAGGCTGTTCTAATTTACAGCTGCATCCCCACATCTGCCCATGGGCTGCTTCATGTACTTTGGCTCCACACTACTGCTTGGGCTCTACACTGACCCAAGGGCAATTCTGGTCCCCCCTGTGCTACCAGAGAAGCATATTGAAGTCACCTCTGGGGCCACAATAAACTCTTTTGGGGGCCCAATTCAGCAAGGTGCTGAGTGCATCCCCAAAGTATAGGGTGCATGGGAGTTGTGAGCACTCAGCCTCTTGCCAGGTAAAGCCCTTTAGCTTCTTTCCTCTTTTACTTGTAGTGGGGATGAGATAGTACTTGAGCCAAATGCCAGGGAATATCTGTATAATTCATAGTTGGCCCCACAAAAGCCCTTAAATCCTTTAACCTTCTTCAATGAGTGACAATGGCCTAAATGACAAGAAACATTTTTCAAAAATTCTTATTTTCTATGTAGCTTGCAGTGTTATTTTTCCTTCCACTCCCTCCCTCTCTGAGTAGGTTATGACATTTTCCCATTGTACGGGTGAGGGATAATAAGGAATGCAGTGAAGTAACATCAAAGAGCAACGTTTTGGCATTCCCACCAGTAACATTGAACAGCAGCAAATCCTTCCCCATTCATCCCCAGACAGAGTAGAGCCAGTGAACCTAGATACAACAGGGATTGACACCCTCTAAACCCCATAGATAGATCTGATTGAAAAAATATAGGATCACTAGCTAGATTTAAGGAGCTCACACAGGTTGTGTAGGTAGCTGGGTGGAGCAGTGGAGGACAGATGTTTCCATTGCTACATGGATTTACCAGTTGTTGCCCCTAAAGATGGTGAGCACAGAAATCATGCTTTCTGAACAACATTATATGAAATAGGAAGATTTTGTTGCCACACAGAAATTGAACGCCTTCCTTCAAGACTCCAGCATAGGTACTCTAGTGCCCCTCAGTGCAAAAGGGATATAGGAGTGCCAGGACTGAGAATTATGGTTTAATTAAATGTGGTAATCAAGGGCTCAGTGACTGGAAACTTCATTATATGCTACTGAATGGATTTGAGGAACAGTGAACAAATTCATCCCATGAGGGGTCCAGTTTCAGCGTGGTATATGGTGAATGTATCCATTTTTATAATGAAAAATGACCATCTGAGGAAAATCATCATTCTTCATACACTGAAATGGGAGCCCTGAAATGATCAATTTGTTGAGTAGATGTAGTGTGATAAATATGGGCTTGCTCTGAAGTCCACTGGAGTCAATAGAAAGATTCTGTCTGATTTAGCAGACTTTGGATTAGGCCCTCTCTGTATCTTTTTTTATTTGTTTTATTAATAATAGGAATGACAATCTCTTAAACACCATGCTGGATATTTACACCAGAATGGTTTTGTTGAACTTACTCTAAGTCAGATCTGCATTGCTGAAAAATATGCCTCCTTTATCAGGGGTATTGTAATACTTTTTTTTTTAAATCCCCAGAAGTCTTTACAACTGACTATGTCCGTTAAGAGGTTAATACAATAATCTGTTTCATTAGATTGCTTCTTTATTAGCAGCAGTCACCTGCTGAGATTTCCCTATGACCTTACTACAACAAACAAAACTTATTTAAACAATTTTATGATATGTAATAGTTGTTTTTTCTACTCTGTCTTTGGGGGAACAACATCTGAAATTGCCATGTATTTCTGATGCTGTATAATCTTTTTTTTCATGTATTATTTACCATGAGTTCTTTGTATTACAACACATGACTTGTACACATTACCTTTCTTTATGATTCTCCACTCACATGTGAAAGACTAATTGGTTGTAGAGAAATAAATTGTTAGTTGTGGGAATAACTGGGAGAGAGTCATAAAAGAGTCTCTCAGAAGTGGCCCTTCATGATATCTGAAAATTAAAGTGACAATCAAATAATTGGCATATTCATAAAATATGGTGCTTTTAAGGAAGTGTTTATTTTTCCATTCCTTTAAAAAAGATAACAAAAATATATTTCACTGTGATCATATAAAAACAATAGCAGTCATTATACAAAAGACAGAATAAAGAAGAAACCAGTTGAAAAATTATTTCCTATGCATTCTGAAGAGCATGAGCACCTCAGTCAGAAGACATATGCAAAAGAGGAGGTGTCACTGTTAGGGCTGGGAAATTTTATCGGAAGACCCATTCTCACTAGATTTCCAGACTAATTTTGCAGACCACAGAGTTTTGAATAGTTCAGATAAGCTTTAAATAGATACATACCCCTTTGAGTGGTAGGAAGCTGGTGACTATCGCTTATTACACTAATTTTAACCATCTCACCATTACTTTGCACTTTTCCGTTCATTTGTTGTATCTACCTCACATTGCAAAGGCATGTGCTTAACATTTACACATTGCAAGAAGTCCCGTTATGGGACTTCTCACAGTGAGTAAAGTGAAGCAAATATGTAAGTCTTTGCAAGACTGGGGCTTTAGACTGTAAGGTCTTTAGGCAGTGACTTTTTTTGTTGTTGTTATATGTGTATGTACTGTGACAGACCGAGGCCAGTGGGTTGCAGGAGTCTGGTAGAGGGCAAATATACTGGTCACTAGGTGAGTAATTTTCTGTTCCCTGAGTGACCAGAGCAGGGTCTGCACTAGAGTAGTCAGGAACTTGCTAGAACCAATTAAGGCAGATAGGCTGATTAGAACACCTGCAGCCAATCAAGGCAGGCTAATCAGGGCACCTGGGTTTTAAAAGGAGCTCACTCCAGTCAGATGGGGAGGAGCCAGAGGAGAGGAAGTGTGTGTGAGGAGCTGGGAGCAAGAGGCACCAGGAGTTGAGAGTGAGAGGGTGTGCTGCTGGAGGACTAGGGAGTACAAGCATTATCAGACAGCAGGAGGAAGGTCCTGTGGTGAGGATAAAGAAGGTGTTTGGAGGAGGCCTTGGGGAAGTAGCCTAAGGAGGTGTAGCTGTCACACAGGTGTTACAAGAGGCACTATAGACAGCTGCAAATCCATAGGGCCCTGGGCGGGCCCAGGTTCCCCACAAACCTCCCAACTCCTGATCAGACACAGGAGGAGTTGATCCAGACTGTGGGGGAGATCACTGAGGTGAGCAAATCTGCCAATAAGCACAGGACCTACCAAGGTAGAGGAGGAACTTTGTCACAGTACACATTGTCAATGACTCGGGCCTCTAGGTGCTACTGCAGAACAAATAAGTCAAATACCCAAACCCCAAAGTCAGAATCCTAAAATTGTGGAGATTTGCTCATCGGTATTTTAAATACACCTTAATTCTTTAGGTAAGCCAGAAATGACAATGACACAATGGCCAAATACAAATAGAGAGAACAATTTCCAGATACAAATGTAATTTTATTGTATTTTAAAGCTATCCATTGAACAACAGTCATTGGGCAATACACATACCTTATAGGCCTAAGTATAAGTCACTGCAGCAGGAGACCTGGATTCTGTCCCTAACTCTGCCAACGATTTACTGTGTGGCCCAAAGCATGTCACTGAAACTTCCTTTTGCCTCATTCTCTCTCTATAAAATTCAGATAGTGATATTGACTTTGCTTTGAAATCCCCGGATGACACTGCCAAGAATTTATTAATAAAGAAAAAAAACTTTCAGTAAGTATCATCATGAGACAAATTAAAATCACCTTAGAAAGAGGGCACGAGGGAGTGATTGTAGCAAAAGGCTTTAATGGTGCATTGAAAATTTCAGATGAGAATGTGTCCTCCGGAAATAAATATATTTAGCTAAAATGATTAAAAGGTTAACTGTTTTGTAGACAAACTTTGGCTACAGATGTGTGTATGCTAGAATGGGAGAATGTAGTGGTTGCTAAGCCATAAAGTGAGTTGTATTCAGATGCTAGTGTCTTTAAAGTAACCTTTTGCTTCATTTTCTGCTAATGGATTTCAGGGTATAAAGGATGAGGTCAAATTTAATGAGAAAACAAATCTGAATGGCCTCCAGAGGAATCTGTCATGCGTGAGAAAGAAATACTTGTAAAATATGCATAAGACCAGCCATTAACTTTTTAATTAATTTTCCCCAGACTTTGCCTTCCCAATGTATGATTTTGATTCTTATTGCCAGAATCCATTGGTCCAGGCAATGCCATTGATGAGGATGTGACAATCCCTAGCAGGTTGAATTATCACTAAAATTCCAGCAATAGTGAAAAAGAACAGGCATTGTCCACTGTAACTGTTTTTTAAATAAAATAAACCCCAAAGCCTACAGGTTTTTAAGCTGTGCCTTTTTGAAAGAAATTGTAAGCAGGTAGACAGACCAGATGGAAAACAACACCAGAGTGGTTGCTTTGGCCTAATGCAGCAGAAGCAAATACATTTGAAGATGAATTCTCGGGGAATGATGAATTCTTTGTAAATATATTTGGAAGAAAAATATCATGCGAAAAGGGGTCTCCCTCAAGAAAGAAACTATGCTTTATACTGTAAATAATTCTCCCCATTACTTTTAACTGACCTAAGGTGAGTTACAGGCTGGCCTTTTGTTTAGTTTTAAATAGTCTAGTGGATAGAGTACTGAACTGGAGTACAGTAGACCTGGGCTTAATTCCTGCCTCTGCAGCTGCTTTGTTGTGTGACCTTGGGCAAGACACTTCCCTCCCTGTGCCTCAGTTTCCCCATCTGTAAAATGATAATGGCATTCTTTGTTAAACTCTTTGAGGTCTGAAGATGAAAAATGCTATATAACAACAAGGTATTAGTATTATTTCATTTTCTCAGTGATATCTTATGCCCCCATGGATAAATTGTCTAAAGAAGCCCTTATATAATAGAAAACGGTCAGAGACCTAAAAATCTGTTTGAACAATCAGCTGCAGTTCTATAAAGATAAAGTTTGGTTGCTAAAACCAGACTATTATAGTAAATAAAATCTCTGTCTCTCAATCTCCTCAGCCTACCTTGACAGCTTCAACAGGTCAACCCTCAGAAAGCATGAATGCTTCTGATTTCATAAGATTTGATCTTTGCAGCTGTCAAAGGAAACATACCAAGAGTCACAGATGACCACAAACCTAGCTCAAAACATATAATTCCTGGCTCCTAAAAGCCCAGATGGAACAGATATTGCCCCCTCCAGATTCAGACCCAAAGGAGCCCCTCAGCATGAGCACTTTCTCCTTCCTGTGCAGATTCTTCTGCAGCACCATTTCCCACCACTCTACTCTGGACCTTACAAAGGATATCTCATAGTTCAGAGGCCCACACTGGAGGAGACAGCAAAAGCTGCGAGCAGTCTGAGTTTCGGATTCCCTGGAACAGGTATACTACTTGGGAATTAATTAGTGTTTCTACATTCATTTTTTTTCCAATTCTTCAAACAGCTGGTAATACAACTTCAACAAAACCATGCTACCAGGGACAGGGAAGCTATGGAGGCACATGTCTTCCATGCAGACAACTCTGGTGTCTCATGAGTTTCCTGCCATCTTCAGTGTTTCAGAGAAAGCCCTGCAACTTATTCCAAGGCAGGGGTGGGGTGAGATGAGGAGAACTCTTCCAACCAGATGGAAGGGCCAGGAATGTGAGTAGAATGGGAACTAATTTTGCTGAGATTTCCTGCTCCAGAATATTCCGTGGAAGGGGACATTTAATCATTCTTTATTCTATATTTACAGTCAGATTTTTTTATATTGTTTTGATGGATAATATCCATGTTTCTTTTTAAGGCTATGTAAAGATTTTTATTTATTTAAATTTTCACTTTTGTGCAAAATGATAAGGTTTTTAAACTCATTTTCTATTTTTATCAATTTAACTTTTCACATTTGTGGTAAAATATGACACATTGTCAGACAATTACTTAATAACTGTAGGCACTGATATTCAAAAGGTTAAAGTGTTAACCATTAAAACACAAATTGTCAACTTCACATGGCAAAAATACAATGTAAATATCCTTAAACTTTGATTTGTCAAGCAGCATTTCTCTTATTTTACAGATTTGTGAATTCTGATGATCATAGACTCATAGACTTTAAGGTCAGAAGGGACCATTATGATCATCTAGTCTGACCTCCTGCACAAAGCAGGCCACAGAATCCTACCCATCCACTTCTGTAACAAACCCTTAACCTATGTCTGAGTTATTGAAGTCTTCAAATTGTGGTTTGAAGACCTCAAGCTGCAGAGAATCCTCCAGCAAGTGACCCATGCCCCACGCTGCAGAGGAAGGCGAAAAACCTCCAGGGCCTCTGCCAATCTGCCCCAGAGGAAAATTCCTTCCCGACCCCAAATATGGCAATCAGTTAAACTCTGAGCATGTGGGCAAGACTCACCAGCCAGCACCTAGGAAAGAATTCTCTGCAGTAACTCAGATCCCATCCCATATAACATCCCATCACAGACCACTGGACATATTTACCTGCTGATAATCAAAAATCAATTGCCAAAATTAATTGCCAAAATCAGGCTATCCCATCATACATTCACAGTCTATGAATCTATACCATCCCTCCCATAAACTTATCAAGCTTAGTCTTAAAGCCAGATATGTCTTTTGACCCCACTACTCCCCTTGGAAGGCTGTTCCAGAACTTCACTTCTCTAATGGTTAGAAATGTTCGTCTAAGATATTTTTTGTTCATTAGTATGTGCACTGAAATTGACTTTTAGTGATAAAATCTAATCTTTTCACGCCTATTTATTTGTTTTGTACCATCAGAGGAACAATCTTCAGATGGGTAGGTTCTTCCTCTAAAGTAAGGATGATTATACCTCAGTTAAATTCCAGCTCAACAGAGCACAGACAATAGAAAGAAAGTTCTAGAAGAAATGCCAGAACTGAAGACTCAGGGTACGTCTACACTACGGGATTATTCCGATTTTACATAAACTGGTTTTGTAAAACAGATTGTATAAAGTTAAGTGCACGCGGCCACACTAGGCACATTAATTTGGCGGTGTGCGTCCATGGTCCGAGGCTAGCGTCGATTTCTGGAGCATTGCACTGTGGGTAGCTATCCTGTAGCTATCCCAGAGTTCCTGCAGTCTCCCCCGCCCTTCAGAATTCTAGGTTGAGATCCCAGTGCCTGATGGGGCAAAAATCATTGTCGCGGGTGGTTCTGGGTACAGCAGACAACCTGAAAGCAGCAGACAACCATTTCGCGCCTTTTTTCCTAGGTGAACTGTGCAGACGCCATAGCACGCCATAGCACAGCAAGCATGGACCCTGCTCAAATCAATACCGCAATCATGGATGTTGTAAACACCTTGCGCATTCTTGTGCAGTCTATGCTGAACCGGGACCTGCAAAGCCAGGTGAGGAGGAGGAGGTGGCTACGGCAGCGCGGCGACAAGAATGATGAGGACATGGACACAGAATTCTCTCAAACCGTGGGCCCCTGCGCTTTGGAGATCCTGCTGGTAATGGGGCAGGTTCTAGCCATTGAACGCCAATTTTGGGCCCGGGAAACAAGCACAGACTGGTGGGACCGCATAGTTTTGCAGGTGTGGGACAATTCGCAGTGGCTGCGAAACTTTCACACGTGTAAGGGCACTTTCATGGAACTTTGTGACTTGCTTTCCCCTTCCCTGAAGTGCCAGAATACCAAGATGAGAGCAGCCCTCACAGTGGAGAAGCGAGTGGCAAAAGCCCTCTGGAAGCTTGCAACGCCAGACAGCTACCGGTCAGTCGGGAATGAATTTGGAGTGAGAAAATCTACTGTGGGGGCTGCTGTGATGCAAGTAGCCAAAGCAATCATTAAGCTGCTGCTACGAAAGGTTGTGACTCTGGGAAACGTGCAGGTCATAGTGGATGGCTTTGCTGCAATGGGATTCCCTAACTGGGCGGGGCGATGGTGTCATGGTATAACCTCCCCCCACTCTGAACCTTAGCATCCAAAAGATGAGGCACCAACATGAATTCCTCTAAGCTCAATTACCAGCTTAGTACTGGTAGCGCTGCCACCAGCCAGGAATTCCAGTGCTTGGTACACTCTGGTTCCCCCAAAACCTTGCCCGGGGACCCCCAAGACCCAGACCCTCTGGATCTTAACACAAGGAAAGTAAACCCTTTCCCTCACCGTTGCCTCTCCCAGGCTTCCCCTCCCTGGGTTACCCTGGAAGATCACTGTGATTCAAACTACTTGAATCTTACAACAGAGAAGAAAATCCACCTTCCCCCTCCTTCTCTCTCCCCCTCCCAGACTCTCCCTGAGAGAGAGAAAGTAATCCTAACACAGAGAGAAATTAACCTCTCTCTCCCCCTTCCCTCCTTTCTCCCCACCAATTCCCTGGTGGATCCAGACCCAGCCCCCTGGGGTATCACCAGAATAAAAAAAACAATCAGGTTCTTAAACAAGAAAAGCTTTTAATTAAAGAAAGAAAAACAGTAAAAATTATCTTTGTAAATTTAAGATGGAATATGTTACAGGGTCTTCAGCTATAGACACTGGGAATACCCTCCCAGCCTAAGTATACAAGTACAAATTGAACTCCTTCCAGCAAAATACACATTTGAACTCCTTCCAGCCAAATACACATTTGAACTCCTCCCAGCCAAATGCACATTTGCAAATAAAGAAAACAAACATAAGCCTAACTCGCCTTATCACCTAGTACTTACTATTTTGAATCGATAAGAACCTGTATCAGGGAGATTGGAGAGAAACCTGGTTGCATGTCTGGTCACTCTCAGAACCCAGAGAGAACAACAACCAAAAACTAACAGCACACATACAAACTTCCCTCCCTCAAGATTTGAAAGTATCCTGTCCCCTGATTGGTCCTCTGGTCAGGTGACAGCCTGGCTCACTGATCTTGTTAACCCTTTACAGGCAAAAGAGATATGAAGTACTTCTGTTCCATTAACTCTTAACTATCCATTTATGACAGATGGAACCCATATCCCTATCTTGGCACCAGAGCACCAGGGCACTCAGTACGTAAACCACAAGGGGTACTTTTCAATGGTGCTGCAAGCACTGGTGGATCACAAGGGACGTTTCACCAACATCCACATGGGATAGCCAGGAAGGGTTCATGACGCTCGCGTCTTCAGGAACACTACTCTGTTTAAACGGCTGCAGCAAGGGAATTACTTCCCAGACCAGAAAATAACAGTTGGGGATGTTGAAATGCCTATAGTTATCCTGGGTGACCCAGCCTATCCCTTGATGCCATGGCTCATGAAGCCATACACAGGCAGCCTGGACAGTAGTCAGGAGCTGTTCAACTACAGGCTGAGCAAGTGCAGAATGGTGGTAGAATGTGCATTTGGCCATTTAAAGGCGCACTGGCGCACATTACTGACTCGCTCAGACCTCAGCCAAACCAATGTCCCCTTTGTTATTGCTGCTTGCTGTGTGCTCCACAATCTCTGTGAGAGTAAGGGGGAGACCTTTATGGTGGGGTGGGAGGCTGAGGTAAATCACCTGGCTGCTGATTACGCATAGCCAGACACCAGGGCGATTAGAAGAGCACACCAGGAAGCGGTGCGCATCAGAGAAGCTTTGAAAACGAGTTTCATCACGGGCCAGGATACGGTGTAACTGTTGTGTTTGTTTCCCCTTGATGAACCCCCCGCCCCTTGATTGTCTCATTCCCTGTAAGCAACCCACCCTCCCCCTTCAATTACAGCTTGCTTAAGGAAATAAAGTCACTATTGTTTAAAAAATCATGTATTCTTTATTAAAAAGTCATTATAAAAAGAGGGAGAGAATTAACAAGGTATCCCAGGTGTGGTTTGGGAGGAGGATAGGAGGAAAGGAAGAGGCCACTAAAAACATTTCAATGCAATGACAGCCTTTTGGTTGGGCTGTCCACGGGGGTGGAGTGGGCGGGTGCACGAAGCCTTCCCCCACGCGTTCTTACATGCCTGGGTGAGGAAGACATGGAACATGGTGAGTGGTGAGGGTGGTTACACAGGGGCTGCAGCGGCACTCTGTGACCCCGCTGCTCTTCCTGAAGCTCCACCAGACTTCGGAGGATATCAGTTTGATCACACAGCAGCCCCAGTGTTGCATCCAGCCACCGCTGATCTTCCTGCCTACATCTCTGATTTTCCTGCCGCCACCTCTCATCTCGAGCGTCTCTCCTATCCTCACGTTCGTCCCTCCTATCCTCACGTTGGTCCCTCCTGTCCTCAAGGTCACTGGCATCTTTCCTGTAATTTGATACCATGTCCTTCCACTCATTCAGATGAGCTCTTTCATTGCGGGTCACTTCCATGATTTCCGAGAACATTTTGTCTCGCGTCTTCTTTTTCCTCTGCCTTATCTGAGATAGCCTTCGGGATGGAGGAGGGAGGCTTGAAAAATGTGCAGCTGCATGAGGGAGGGAAAAAAGGGAGAGAAGTATTTAGAAAGATACATTTTACAGGACAATGCTTATACTCTTTCACGGTGAACAACACTATTCACTTTACATAGCACATGTGATCTCACTACAAGGTCGCATTTTGCATCTTAATATTGAGTGCCTGCGGCTCTGGTGTTACAGATCTCACAGACACAGGCCCGGGCATCAGAATTCAGCTTGCATGCGGCCATGGTAAGCCATTGTCTTTCGGCTTCTGCAACCTTCATATACACAGTGCCCTCCTTTCCCAAATACCAAGCAAATCCCATTCAGTGATGCTTCTTTCCTGTTAACATGCAGCAGCAGAAGCCACCCCCCCTCCAATTCTGTGGGATGATCGCTTTACCCCTCCCCCCACCGCATGGCTGGTATCATGGAAGATCACTGCTAATCACCCTCCTTTCCCCTACCCCCCACCGCATGGCTGGTAGCAGGGAAGATCCCTGATAGCCAAACGCGAAAAAGCTCAGCGCTATTCCCCTCCTCCCCTCCCACCGCTTGGCTATGTGCAAGGAAGGATTTCTTTTAAGCAACAGGCAAACAGCCCAGTAGGAATGGCCATCTCTGTCCCCTTACTTAAATTCCTGAATTTCAACCAGGTTATCATGAATGATAACACTCTCCTGAGGATAACACAGCGAGATAAAAAACGGATGTTTCTTGAATGCCAGCAGTCACCGGGACCATACGCAGCTATGCTTTGTCATTCAATGATACCCGATTACTTGCTACATGCATGGCGTGGTAAAGTGTCCTACCATGGTGGACGGAATAAGGCTGCCTTGCCCAGAAACCTTCTGCAAAGGCTTTTGGAGTACCTCCAGGAGAGCTTCATGGAGATGTCCCTGGAGGATTTCCGCTCCATCCCCAGACATGTTAACAAACTTTTCCAATAACTATACTGGCCGCGAATGCATCCCAAGTCCTCAGGGTAAATCAATCATTACAAAACGCTTGCTTTTAAACCATGTTTTATATTTACAAAGGTACACTCACCAGAAGTCGCTTCCATGGCTTCACTGTCTGGGCTAGTGGTTTGGGAGGGCTGGGAGGGTAATTCCGTCTGGGTGAGAAAAAGCTCCTGGCTGTTGAGGAGAACGGAGTGCTGTGTGTGCTCTGCAAGGTCGTCCTCCTCTTCCTCCTCATCTTCCCCCTCCGCAGAATCCTCAGCCATGGCTGAGATTACCACCCCCACCTCGGAATCCAGCGACAGGGGTGGGGTAGTGGTGGCGGACCCCCCTAGAATTGCATGCAGCTCAGCGTAGAAGCGGCATGTTTTCGGCCCTGCCCCGGACCTTCCGTTTGCTTCTTTGGTTTTCTGGTAGGCTTGTCTGAGCTCCTTAACTTTCACTCTGGACTGCACTGAGTCCCTGGTGTGATCTTTCTCCATCATAGCCTTGGAAATTTTTTCAAATATTTTTTTCATTTCGTCTTTTGGAATAGAGTTCTGTTAGCACGGAATCCTCTCCGCATATAGCGATCAGATCCAGTACCTCCCGTGCGGTCCATGCTGGAGCTCTTTTTCGATTCTCAGGAGACTGCATTGTTACCTGTGCTGATGAGCTCTGTGTGGTCACCTGTGCTTATCAGCTCTCCACGCTAGGCAAACAGGAAACGAAATTCAAAAGTTTGCGGGGCTTTTCCTGTATACCTGGCCAGTGCATCCGATTTCAGATTGCTGTCCAGAGCGGTCACAATGGTGCACTGTGGGATACCGCCCGGAGGCCAATACCGTCGATTTGCGGCCACACTAACCCTAATCCGATAGGGTAATACTGATTTTAGTGCTACTCCTCTAATTGGGGAGGAGTACAGAAACCGATCTAAAGAGCCCTTTATATCAATATAAAGGGCCTCGTTGTGTGGACAGGTGCAGCGGTTTAACGCTGCTAAAATCGGTTTAAACGCGTAGTGTAGACCAGGCCTCAGGTCAATGTGGTTTGCCTTTTTATGTCTTGGAGGATCAGGTCCTTGGTTGTTACTTTGTCCTCATTTACTTTTCCTCAATGATAGAGAGGAAATATTGTTTCGATTGAAAATGACATTTTTCTTTTCAGAAGAATAATTTCTGGTAAGGGTTATTGGCAGTAGTTTTATATCTGAAGCCTGAACTGTAGCTGAAAAGAGGGAATGATTTTGTGTGCGTGTGTGGCTTCTTTTTTATGTATGCTTGATGCAGCATAGATACTGCCAGTCTCTGCCGAGAAACAAATTATTCTCTTGGGACAAAGAGTAAATAAAAATACATTGAAATCTGCAGTGTATCATAAAAATCTCCATATGGCTTGTACCGTATATTTTAACAAGTGAGAATAGATGATTACATAATGGGTTTTTTCAGACTTCTCCTCCTCTCCCCAAATTTTACATATAGCAATTTATTACTCATTTTAATATATATATAGTATTCCTTTAAAAGGTGTTCTAATCATTACAAAGGAAACCAATAAGATCCCTTAATAGTAGAAGAAAATCCAGAGTTTTCACAATAAATTACCATAATGGAGGTGGAGGTTTAGACCACTTTTGACAACTATGAGTAACAAAAAAGGAAAAAAAACAAAATCAATCAGTTATTGTCATTCAGAAGGGAAGGCAGATATGCAACATTATCATCTTAAGGAAAACCTAGTAAAGAATATCATGAGACTAGATTTCATTGAGATGAACTGATTTTGCTTATTTTAAAATAAACTTATCAAGTGCACAATTCACACTAACCTTAATGTCTTACAAAGCATTTCAATTACTTTAGGAACTGTGTACTACTTCAGGGCTTTGGCGTACCCCAAATATTAGGATTACTTTAACCAACATGCAGTACTTTAACAGCTGAAATAGGCTACCCTAGCTGATGATATTCAGTGTTTATGATACAAAATAAATTAGACTTTGGATTAAAAAAAATAACCATTGGTTGTAAGATAATTCTCAAAAGTGTAACACATGAGGAATGAGAAGTTAACCATTGAGTGTTATTTGACTCTGCTAAACTACAGCCTAGAGCCACATTTGAAAGGAAGTACTGCATGTAGGCTTTCAATGAGCCTGTAATATGCAAAATAATGCCGTTAGCAGGTAATTTTACTGACAGACAAAATCTGATCTAAAGGGAAGTAGCCTTAATAGTAGTATCAACCCAGTGGGACAGAGTCTGTGCATTACAGTGTGGCTACTAAATGAGGGATGATGTGTTTGCTGACCAAAAGAACAGAATGACTTGGAAGCATGATGCTCTAGACCCCCTAGGCCAGGTGAGGAAGAGATTCAAACTGTCAGAGGCTCAGAATTGCAGTAAAGCTTTACGGACTGATTCTCCACTCCATTGCACGCCAGTTATACACCAATGCATCTCTCCATTGACGTCAGTGGAGTTACACCAGTGTAAAAATAGTGTAGCAGAGCAGAGAATCAGGTCCATACTCCAGTCTGTTGTACTGAGGATATTTTGACCTACACTTCCTTTCAATGGTAAAATAGGTTCTGCACTCACACTGCCAGCTGGTTTTAAAGATCCATCTTCTTGATGTTTAACCAAGCTAGTGGTCATTTCTATATTCTATCCCTGAAGCTATTTTACACTTCCTCTAGCAGAGGCTATTGCAACCTTCAATAAACATTCTGCTGGATACGCAACCATTCACCCACCAAGTTGTTTTAAATTTCTAGGTATTTAATACCCCCGCACCCCATTTTCATCCAATGATAAACAAAATGCAAGGAAGCTACATTTAGGTCAAGTGAGTGAATTCCGTTGCCCAGGCAAGGAAGAAAATGAAAAGCCATGGAGCGTTCAAACGTAGGCTGATAGCAAGCACATTCCAGGTGATCTTAAAGTGCTGATTAGCCATAACTCTTGTCTTATAGGAAACTGGGGCCAGGGTGACTTAGACTTTTAAAATATTCAGAGTGGGTTCTAGGGCTCCACAGGAACTCAGATGTTATAGCAGTATGAGGGGGGCAACCCAGTTGTTGAAGAGCAATGGAGGGCAGCACATGGGCTTATTGTCAGGGTTGGACCAGGGGCCAAGCACTCCACTTCTTCAGAATCTGGGATCACAAGGGTGCAGTGAACAGTGCATAGGCCACTATTGTCACACACACAAATCTTAAAACAAAGGAAGGGAGAAGGCCTGATGCACACACCTATGCCCCTCCCTGAAATAGGCATCAAGCAGGTGTTTTTTTGTTGACAAGTATCACAGAGTCTGGGTGGTGGTTTTAACCCACTCCTCCTTTGTATTCCAGATGCGGGAGTGAACAGTTACACAAAGTCATTTAAGTGCTCCATCATCATGACCTCAGTTAGAATATTCTAAGTGAGGGCACTTGAGTGATTCTGTGTCAGAGCTCTATACTGAGCTGCAACAAAAGCTACAAAGATTGCCAGTTCCTCTTTCAGTGTTTTGGGACTACTTTGACAGGCTATTTATTTTTATTGATGTTCCTTCCCTTTCTCCGATACCTTCTCTGGACACTTCCACACCTATCTGACAGGAGATCAGATAATGACACACACCACTGACACACTTGTCCAGAGCATACATAGTGCTCAGTTATAAGAGTGGGGCAGAAGCAGGAGTTAAAGTTCCTTTCATATAATTAAGTTCTCTGTTCTCTTATACATCACTGTACTGACACTTAGTACTTGAGTATAAATACTGGTTATTATTAATACATCAAGCAGCTATAGTGATGCTTCATCACATCTACCAGTCTTGTTCCTTGTAAAAGGCTGAGCAAAATTCCAGCAATTTCCTATTACTGGACATGTTTCTGTGAGTGAACAAAAATAGGACTTTAAAATATATACAGTTCTTTTGTCCATGCTGAGAAAATAAGCTGTTTTCCCCTTTCCTTTTAATAAAATGAGCAAAACACCAGGAAAACTTATCACACATTTGAATACATGCCAAGGGAAAAAAACCAAATTGCTTAGCATCTAGAGACCCATAACAGGCTTACAGTAACAAAAGTAAAGTGGAAAGAAGCAACTCTTCATTAAATGTAATGACTGCAAAGTAGTTACAATAGTGGATTTGTTTTTTCATGATCCTTCTTTGGACGAGGCTTATTTTAAGAGACTTTCTGGGTTATTTATGCATATTATTTGACAACAGTAATTCTCTCAAAGTTAATAATTTTGCATTAAACTGCATTAAAAAGCCACTGAAATTAACACCTGAAAATCCAAGCAAAGAATGAGTTTACAAGACCTTCAGGAAATTAAATCCAGATAATTTCAACTGCCAGAAAGATAGCACTTTGTAAAACAATGAATATGTCAGAAACACAAGGAACTTTTTGGGTTGTTTGTTCCTGTCTCATTATTATTTTTTGAGAGAACAGCTAAAAAATTTCTACTTGCAGTATTTTAACCTGTGTTTCAGTATGTGCCTAGAATCGAATTGTCTTACTAAAATTCAGTATATTGCAAGTTAGGGACTTTGACTATAGTGTCATTTGGCTTTGAAAATAATGCTGAAGTTGTTCACTTATAAAGTCCTTGCATGCATGGGAATACTAATGAACTCTTGGCCAGGTTTTCAAACAGTGGCCTGCAATTTTGTGTCCATAGATCACAGTTCAGTTCAGGGTAATTTAAGTATTTGGCTTCTCTAAATAGCATTAGAAATTAATTGCTAGTGTCAACTTTTTTGCAAGCACAAGAATGAAGGCTGGGATTTTAAAGCAATGAATTTGGTGAAGGGGGAAAAAAACAGTTCCAGTGAAATTTTAAACTCTCTAAAACATTTTTACAAGAATACTCAATAAAATATTTGACATATAGACCCGATCCAAAGCTCTCTGAAGTCAGTGTGAAGACTCCTATTAACTTCATGGGCTTTGGATCAGACTCAGTACTGAGTACTGTTATGATAATTGGGCCTAAAAATTTAGCCTGACTGAGCTTGGTTGTGAAAGCTGATTAAGTTCATAAGGTGTCACAACCTATCAAAACAAATGTTGACAGGAAAAGGTGAAAAGATAAGACAGAAAGATTGAATTAGTCCAAACAAAAAGGCTTACTGCTATAACTCAAGGACTGTGTTAAGATCATTCCTGTAAACAAAAAAAGTTTGGGATTGGAAATCAACCAAAATTGGAGTGTCAGACACTAGATCTAACTGGTGGACAAAATTCCCTTTTGGGGTTCTCAAAAAGAGACTGGCGGGGCGGGGGGGGGGGGGGGAAGCTGGCTGACTGAAAGATGAGAGAAGCAGAAGCTGCAGTGAACTTTATCATCATAGCTGATACAGTCTCTTGGGATCCCAGACCTTCTTTGTCCTATTCCTGAGAGATGTTCTGACCAGAGAGGGAGATATCCAGATGACAGTACTACCTCCTTCGGTTCTAGCTCCATCGCAGCGACCACTTGGGATGTGATACTTTGTTCCCTTCTCCCCCTGCCATATGTCCTTTTTCCTTCCCTATATTATTTCTTCTCTTTTCTGTCTCTTTTTTATTAAAGAGAAGGCAAAAGAAACCTTTTTTAGCTGGCCAAGACTATATATTTTGCAATACTAAGCCAGAGAGAAGAAAGGCAGCTAAATGCAATGCTCTAAACAACTCAATGCTGGTACAAGTTTTCCAGGACCCAGCATGTCTATTAAGCCCACGTCCACACTACAGGTTAAAATCGGTGGTTTCAAAATCGATTTTATAAAGCAGGGTTTATAAAATCGATTTTGTGCGTCCACACTACGGCTACTTACATCGATCTTGAGCGTCCATGTTCCCTGGCGTCCATCTTAACCCGGAGCGTTGCACTCTGGGTACCTATCCCACAGTTCCTGCAGGGGTTCCTGCCCATTGGAATTATGGGTTACTGCCCCAGTGCATGATGGGGCCAAAACTCCCGTCGTGGGTGGTTCTGGGTACAGCCTCACCCCCTCCCTTCCTGAAAGCGGCAGACAGTCACTTTTTTACTGGCTGCGTTTAGAAAACGCCATTTTGCAACAAGCATGGATCCTGGTCAGCTCTTTTCTTTGATCGCGGATGCTGTGAACAGTTCACGCATTCTCGTGCTATCTATGCTGCACCATGAGACAGAAATGCAAGAGAGAATGCTTCAGTGCGGGGATGACAGTGATGAGGACTTGGAGAGCGAGTTTTCCGACACTGCGGGCCCCTGCGCTTTGGAGCTCCTGACGGTTATGGGGGAGGTTCTACCCGTTCCTTGCCGATTTTGGGCACAGGAAACAAGCACTGACTGGTGGGACCGCATAGTCCTGCAACTGTGGGACGATTCGCAGTGCTTGCAGAACTTTCGCATGCGTAAGAGCACTTTCCTTGAACTTTGTGACTTGCTTTCCCCTGTCCTGAAATGCCATAATACCAGGATGAGACCAGCACTCACAGTGGAGAAGCGAGTTGCAATAGCCATCTGGAAGCTTGCAACACCAGACAGCTACCAGTCAGTCGGTAATCAATTTGGAGTGGGCAAATCCACTGTGGGGGCTGCTGTGCTGGAAGTAGCCAGGGCAATCATTAAGCTGCTGCTACGAAAGGTTGTGACTCTGGGAAACGTGCAGGTCATAGTGGATGGCTTTTCTGCAATGGGATTCCCTAACTGTGGGGGGGCCATAGATCGAACCCATATCCCTATCTTGGCACCGGAGCACCTGGGCACCCAGTACATAAACCGCAAGGGGTACTTTTCGATGGTGCTGCAAGCCCTGGTGGATCACAAGGGACGTTTCACCAACATCCACGTGGGATGGCCAGGAAGGGTTCATGACGCTCGTGTCTTCAGAAGCACTACTCTGTTTAAACGGCTGCAGCAAGGGACTTACTTCCCGGACCAGAGAATAACAGTTGGAAATGTTGAAATGCCTATAGTTATCCTGGGGGACCCAGCCTACCCCTTGATGCCCTGGCTGATGAAGCCATACACAGGCAGCCTGGACAGGGGTCAGGAGTTGTTTAATTACAGGCTAAGCAAGTGCAGAATGGTTGTAGAATGTGCATTTGGCCGTCTGAAGGGGAGCTGGAGAACGCTACTTACTCGCTCAGATCTCAGCCAAACCAATATCCCCTATGTTATTGCTGCTTGCTGTGTGCTCCACAATCTCTGTGAGAGTAAGGGGGAGACCTTTATAGCGGGGTGGAAGGCTGAGGCAAACCACCTGGCCGCTGATTATGCACAGCCAGACACCAGGGCGATTAGAAGATCACACCAGGATGCTGTGCGCATCAGAGAAGCCCTGAAAAGTAGCTTCCTCATGGGCCAGGGTACAGTTTGAATGCTGAGTTTCTTTTCCATTTATTACCACCCTCCCCATGTATTCAGTCCTGCTGATGCAAGATAGCTTCCCTGCACCCTTCAAGAACTGCTTGCTTACGGAAAGTAAAGTTGCTGTATGTAGAAAACATTGAATTTTTTATTAAAAGACAGTCCCTGTAAGCAACGCACCCTCCCTCTTGCATTTACAAGCCTTGGAATAGAATTACATAAGTAGGGTTTTTTGGGGGGGGAGAATAATGAAGGGTTAGGGTAAGGGAGGGAGGGAGGGAGGAAGGGAAGACAAAGGCAGTTAAGGGAGCCCTGAAGTGGCATCATGCACCAGGTGTGACTGCTATGTTTATGTCCCTTTTATTACCCACCTCCCCATGTCTTGACTCCTGCTGCTGCAAGCGAGCTTCCATGCAACCTTCCTTAACTGCTTGCTTATTGAAAATAAATAAAGTTACTCTGATATGTTTAAAAAATTGTGTTTTTTATTAAAAATCAGTCCCTTTCAGCAACCAACCCTCATGCTTGACTTTAAAAGCCTGTGAATGAAATTTCATACCTCTCGGTTATCTGGGAAAGGGAGGGAGGGAGGAAGGTAAGAAAAAAGCGCATCAGAGAAGCCCTGAGAACAGGATTTATCATGGTCCATGGTAAGGTGTGACTGCTGTGCTTATTTCCCCTTTCTTACCCACCCACCCATGTGTTGTCTCCTGATGCTGCAAGCTAGCTTCCCTGCAGCCTTCCAGAACTGCTTGCTTACTATCATTAACAACCCACCCTCACACTGCCTTCGAATACCATGTCCTGAGATTAAAAAAAAAAGAAAAATACCAAGGGAGAGGTTTGGGAGGAGTACAGGAGAGAAGAAACATGACATAAATGGCATTTCAGTCTAATGACAGCCTTCCGGTCGGACTGCCCAGGGGGGTGGAGTGGGCAGGGGCAGAAAGCCTTCCCCCACGTATTCTTACACGCCTGGTTCTGGAAGGTGTGGGACAGGGTGAGTACTGAGGGAGGTTATACATGGGCTGCAGTGGCACTCTGTGACCCCGAAGCTCTTCCAGCATACTGCGGAGGATGTCAGTCTGATCACGAAGAAGCTCCAGCGTTGCTTCCCGCCAACGCTGATCTTCCTGCCGCCACAAATCATTTTTAGCGTCCCTCCTGTCTTCACATTGGTCCCTCCTGTCTTCACGTTGACTGGCAGCCTCCCTGTACTTTGCGACCAAATGTTTCCAGTCGCCCTGATTAGCTCTCTCAGTACGGGTTACTGCCATTATTTCTGTGACCATATCCTCACGTGTCCTCTTTTTCCTTAGCCTTCTTATCTGACCTCCTCGTCGGACAGGAGAAGGGAGGCTGGAGAAATGTGCAGCTGTGTGTAGGGGGGGAAAGAGTGATAGAAGAATCATAAGAGACACATTTCACAGAACAATGGTTACATTCTTTCTCAGTGAACTGCACTATTCACCGTACCTTTCACATGTAACTGGACTACAAGGTCGCCTTAGGATTCTTTTAATAGTTATTGCTTGCGGCTGTGGACTGAGATATCAGCTCAGACGCAGGTCAAGAGAGTACAGAAACCGTGTCTGGAGAAAATGGTAAGTAATTTGGTAGTGAACCGTTCCATGGCTTTTAATTCCCTGCACCCCCTGCTATAACCAGGTATCATTCACGCTTTGGGGGCAAAGTGCTTTAAGGAAAAACACTGGATTCTTTTCTTAAGCCATGGAAAAAGTTCAGCAGAGGGCAATAGTGAATGCCCCACCACCCACTATCTGCATCTCTGCTGTGCTGGGAGGTTGCTTTAACGCCATCGACCTCACCCCTTCCCCCCTCTGCCATGGCAATTACTAGCGATGATTCATGCTGCCCAAAGTGCTTGGAGACACTGCCCAGTAGGACTGTTTAGCATTCTACCTACCATCCCCCACAGGACTACATGTTAAGGTTTTGCATTTACTGGGGCAATACAGCATAAACGAATGGATGGTCATCTCTGTTCCCTTACTAAACTACATTAATCTCTGACAGGTGACCATGAACGATATCAGTCTCCTAAGGATAACAGACAGAGAAAAAGAAATTATGCTTCTTGAATGCCAGCAGTCCCCAGGTCCATTTGCTGCTAGGCTGTGTCATGCAATGATACCTGTTTACGTGATCCAGGCATGGCGTGGTAAAGTTTCGTTTCATGGCGGACGGAACAAGGCAGCCCTGCCCAGAAACCTTCTGCAAAGGCTTTTGGGGTACCTCCAGGAGTGCTTCATAGAGATGTCCCTGGAGGATTTTCGCTCCATCCCCAGACATGTTAACAGACTGTTCCAGTAACTCTAATTCCAGCTACTGCATGCAAGCACTCATGGCAAATCACTCAGTAAAAAACGCTTGCTTTCCGGCTATGCTTTTAATTAAAAAAAGTGCACTCACCAGAGGACGGTTCCACAGCTTCATTTTCTGGGCTACTGGCTTGAGAGGGCTGCCAGGGTACTTCTGTCAGGGTTAGGAAAAGATCCTGGCTGTTAGGGGGAATTGAATGCTCTGTGCTCTCTGCTCTCTCGTCCTCCTCCTTTTCCTCATCCACATCTTCGACGTCCTCTAAAAAGTCTTCAGCAGTGGCAGAGATCACCCCCACCTCTGAATCCACAGACAAGGGGGAGTTTGTCGTTGCGCAGTTCCCTAATATTGCGTTAAGCTCCTCGTAGAAGTGGCATGTTTTGGGGCCAGATCCTGACCTGCCCTTTGCTGCTTTGGTCTTCTGGTACACCTGTCTGAGCTCCTTCACTTTAACTCTGCACTGCAACAAGTCTCTTTTATGTCCTCTCTGCCGCATGGCATTAGAAATCTTTTCAAAGGTTTTCTCATTTCGTCTACTGGACCGCAGTTCTGAAAGTACTGATTCTTCTCCCCATACAGATATCAGATCCAATAACTCCTGTGTGTTCCATGCTGGAGCTCTTTTCCTATTCTCAGGAGATTGCATTGTTATCTCTGCTGCCGAGAGCTCCACGCTGGGCAGACAGGAAATGAAATTTAAAAGTTCCCGGGGCTTTTCCTGTGTACCTGGCCAGCAGTAGAGTTCCTTTCCCTGTGCAGAGCGGCCACTGGTGCACTGTGGGATACCTCCCGGAGGCCATTAACTTCGGTTTCTGTCCACACTAGCATAAAATCGATTTTACAAAATCGATTTTAGGGTTACTCCTGTCGTTTAGCTGGAGTACAGAAATCGATTTTAGGGCCACTTAAAATCAATTTTCTGTACTCTGTAGTGTGGACGGTTACAGCTTTAAATCGATTTAAAGCTGTTTAAATCGATTTAAAGCTCTAGTCTGGACCTGGCCCAAGACTCCTGTTCCTGTGTTTTTCAGCAGTGGGGTTGCAAGTGAAAGTTGACACCAGAAACAGGAGTTGCATTTTCTATCATTTTCTTTTCTCTCCTCTTTTGTGTGTGTTTGTCTATTTTTGTTTTCTAGACAACAGGATTGGACTTTAGCAACAATAGCAACAACAGTTGAGATGAGCTGGAGCTAACTTCATTGTCCCCCCAAAGGACAGTTTTATTACTTAAGACTGTCAGACAAGATTTTGTCTTTCCGTTAAACTCTCTACCGCTAAAGGGAAAGGAAACAAGGAATGCTGTTAAAATGAATGCGTATTTAATACTTTACATTTCAAATGTTTTAACTGTTTTTTTTCCCCTTTTCTGCATCTTTAATAAAAAAGGTTAAAGGGTTTGTACTGGTGTGTTTGCCATGGTAATAAGCAGGCTGAGGTCTCCATATACCAAACCCTAAACTTTATTTTAATAAGCAGTTTAATAATGGACTGTAACTGGGTCATGTTAACTCCTGTGACTCTTTGGGCCCTTTTACTCCATCTTAATTAATACAACAGTGTATAATGGTGCATGGTGATATAAGTAACAGAAGAGAAGCAAAGGTTTTTCATTAGCCTAATAAAAGCCAATAACTTTAATCACTGGGATTTGTATTGGTAGGTGTCAATCTTTTCCATACCATGGCCTCGGATTACAGAAAGAGTTTCCCCTTCCCATTTAGCCATAAAGAAAGGGAAAGTGGTCACAACCTCCTAAAACCGGTCTGTCAACCCCTGGGAAGTGGGGGGTTGTGACCCTCAGGTTGAGAACCTGTGATTTATAAACTCATTTTGTAGCTGGTTTATATCTTACAAAGCCAAGCTGTTTTTCTGGTAAACATGGCACTTTCCCATAGAGAGAAATATTTTGTTAGAGCTGTAATAAATGAGGTCTGCTTGGAAACAGGATAACTGCAAGATTTAGTATGACGACCACATGGGGTAATGAATTCCATAAACTAATTAAAGTATAAGGAAAGAATAGCTCATACTAGCTCAAGGCAGCCAGAGGAAGAATAATGAAACAGCTGAATATTGAAAAATCCACTTTGGATATTAAAGAAATATGGTGCTGGAAGAATAGTTTTCCTACAAAGACTCATACATTTGACTTTTATTGAAAATTCAAAGTCTAACACCAGAACATCTGCAATCTAAAATAACCATCCAATATATCATAGTGCCAATAAATGGACAAGAAAAAAAACCCAAAACAAATAATAGGGGCAATTTAGCTAGAGATGAACACTTTAAGTGAAAAATAAACTGTGCCAAATTATATTTGAAAACTGGAACCACTCCAAATCCAGACCTTATTTTATTATTTTTACATGTTTGTGCAGCTTTATGCTTGATAGTTTCAGCAGGGACCAGAAGTGACAATACAAATATTCTGCCAACAGCTTTGTGAGCCCAGTATCTGCACTTCTGACGAACCAGGAATTTGACACAGGTTCAGCACAAACCCTAAGCATATGTCTAATTTTACTGGATCCTATACTCCTGGAGGTTTAGTGTAGCAGAGCTCCATCTCAACCCTCTCCAGTCCATGAAAGGTTCCTGTACTGGGGTGGGGGAGGGGCTGGGAGAGGACAAGGGACCCAAGTGCAGAGCTTGGCAACAGCACAGATGTGCCAGCAGGGAGCTCCCATGCTCTGGAGGAATTCTCTGATTTGCAGTTGGATTATGGCCCCTTTATACCCTGAATGACGCAAAGGGGTCATAACTGGGCTTGAGAATCAAGCCCTAATTTTCTTCAGAGAAATGTTAACTCAGCAGCATTGCACAGCCAGTACACCATTTGTCCAGGGTATACATTTAATACACAGCTTCTGAATTGTATTAGGTTTTGTGCACCATGTTACCAGAAAGATAAAAGAAACTCAACATAACAAAACAAATCATCTCTCCCTTTCCATAATACATTGTACATTGCATGTCCTCCCACTTCACCATCGCTTAGTCAAATGGTATACAGTTAGCCTTTTTAATCTTTCTTCCAGGCTCTATAACTCTACATGATTTGTCACTCTTCTGAACTCTGTCCAGATTGACAACCTCTTGTTAACAAAGTGCCACAATATTCCAGGTGTAATCACACCAGAGAACTGGTGAGAGGAACTATTAGCTCTCTATCCCATGATATGATGTTCCTGTGTATAGAGACCAAAACTGGTTTTTTTGGTGCTGCCATAGCAGATTGTAAACTCCTACATCCCCAATCACCCCTTCAGGACTTTTGGGGTCATTATTGCTTTCCAGCGTTCTTCCTCCCACTGAGTATATTTTTTATACAAGGCTAACAACATGATCAGAGGTCTCATCCTCATGTGAGGGGTCTCATCCTACTCCATATAAGAGCAGAAGAAAAATACTGTATTTCACATGCAAAACCCTCGATATCTACAAAGGGGAGATTCCAGAGTTGTAAATCCTACTAGATAAAAACCCTCACACATCTCAGTTCTTTGATCTGAGCCTTACGCAGTGTCTCAAAATGCTCAGCAGGGCATATTAATACTTAAAAACAAAACAAAACAAAAAACTTGAAAAGGCATCGCATAGCAATTCCAAAGCAGAGTACTTTAGTTCTTGCCCTTCAGAACTCTTCTGCATTAAGTGCAGCCCAAAATAACAATGCCAATTAGAAGAACAAACTGTGTAGGAAAAAAAGAGTCAGAACACAAAAAGTCAAAAAGAAAAAGGTCAAAATGTAAATACAAAATGCTAGTACTGGCTTCATCTTTAATCTCCAATTCATCTTTCATGTCAGCAGTATGCCACTTCGGTGTTTGCTTCACATCCCGCATCCACGATTCAACAGCATTAGCTGACAAAATGGAATAACCAAAAAGGGAAAGCAGCTTGCTATTCAGACATGAAGGGACTGCATTAGATCTAACAGTTCTTTAAGGCATGAATTAGGCCATCCAAGGATCTCCATAGGGAAAAGTGCATGAAGGTGCCAGTGATCATAACATCACAAGTATAATGTCTGGAGTATTGGGATACAATGTAGACTGAAAACTTCTTTAAAAGGATCAGAAATAGATTGGTTCCCTGATGCAATTTCTTACTCTTTCTTTCCTGTTAATAATATTAATAGCACATATCTTGGGCTAGATCCTTAACACCATTAACCCCGCCTTTGCCTTATTCCATCAATGCAAAGGGACCATAAATTGGATTACACAATTTTTACCCCTTGCAGAGGGAATCTCCAGGTGGTATAGTGATTTGATACTACCTCCTCTCACAACACTTGCAGAGGAGAGTAGCCAAATTGAGACATGAGGCCAGAGTGCAGCAGCACACTGGTAATCTCTGCTGGGGAAATGGCCCCTTGAAGCTATATGCAGTTGGGTCCAATATAGAGCAACCCTGAGGCCACTCTTAGTTATGTCAGGGTCCAAACCAGCCTGCAGTCATCTCCAGGATCAGAGCTACAAAGCAGGAATAAAGCATTCTTTGCCCCACCACATTTATCCCACACCACTGAAGCCAATAGAAGTTTTGTCATAGATTTCAACAAAAGCAAGATCAATCACTAAGGCACCAGCAAAGTACATATTCACAAACGAAACACAGAATTTTGGGTGTGAACCATAGTATCTCTTATGCCCTCCTACTGTTTACTGTTCTTATGAGCATTTCTTTTCTGTTGTTCATTCAAAAAAATGTGACTACTTAAATTTTGAACAGTGCACTTTTTAAGCTGTATAGTTACAGCGCACTCTGTAGCTTCAGCCCTTTCTTCCATCACAGCAGAATGACCTACAGGGAGAAGACAGTTCTTTCACAGTTCTTTCATAGATTTTAAGACTAAAAGCCACCATTTTGGCCATCTAGTCTGACATCTGCATAACACAGGTCAAAATTTCATCCAGTAATTCCTCATCAAGCCCATGATGTCTGGGTGCATATTTTCTAGAAACACACCCAATCTTAATTTAAAAACTACAAATGACAGAAAATCCACCATTACTCTTGGTAAATTGATCCAATAGTTAATTACCCTTACTCTTATGGATTTGCAACTTATTTCTAGTTTGAATTTTGTCTTCCAGCCACTGGATCTTGTTATGACTTTGTCTGCTATCTTAAAAAGTCCTCTACTAGCAGAAATAGTCTTCCCTTGCAAGTATGTATGGCCCATGGTCAAGTCACCTTGCCGGGTTATGTGATTTGATTTTTATCATGGCACTGTGACTTTTGTCCCATATCATGATCTTCCTCCCACACCAATCATAGTAACTGGAAAAAGCAACAAACGCTCATTGGAGCTACTACCTAGATTCATGGCAAAATCCTCAGTCATGCTGACATTTTCAGGTTTAATCTCTTCTAGCCAAATCAAGAGCAGAGTGTAGAACATTGTATCCATATATAACTAGAACCATTAGGGCTTTAGTTCATGCTCCTCACTCACTGCTACTCAGGAAAAAACTCCCACTGTTGTCAAGGACTCAACTAGTAAAGCTGTCCTAACCATGAATTTGGGGTTGATTCAGTTCCCCAGCCTGCTCCAAAGTGTCCCTCCACAAAAACTGTTTAGTTGGCTTTATGATAGATTAAGGGTGAATTTAACTTTTGATGCATATTAGTGAGATACTGATGGACCCTGTCACAGTTCACCTGCACCTATATTTCCTCTCAGTGGTCCAGGAAGGGGATCCACTCTCAGGCTTCCAGCTCTCCAGCCATTGCCTTTTTGGGTGGCTACCAGTATCTCATGCCATCTAACCCATATATTTCTTTGCTGCACAGTTCCGTGCCTTCCCAGCACAGACAGGCTGCCCAAGCACACCTGCTTGCTTTCTCTTCAGAGAGGTTAACAACTCTTTTGATGCAAGCTTGTTTTATTCTTAAATTAAAAGCTTTACATAGAAAGCATATTAAGCACAATAAAGAAACCTACATCACATGCTACTAAGCTTACCCCAACCCTAACATGGGCTCTGGCAGGAACAGTCCTTGAAAATTCCATAACAGAGTTCCCTTTATGGTCCCAAGTTCATAACAGCCTCAGCGTAGACCTAGCCCCACCCAGTCTTATGGGCCTCAGTAGGCCAATTCCTTCCAACTCTTCTCTAAGGATTAGCGCCCTCTGTGGGCTCGGGGTTGTGTCCATGTGCTGGATCAGGCAGAAGGCCCTGAGCCAATTTAAAAATCAGGTTATTTAACCCAAAATCCTTTCTTTGTCTGCTGGTCCCTGGAGCATCCAGCCTTGGGCTAGAAGGATATTTCAATATTCAGAATTGTACCTTTCCACAGGGTAAACACATGATTTTCTGATGCTGCAATACAAATTTCCTAGTGCAGGATTTCTCTGCCTGTTACATTTACATAGCAGCACCAGGAGAATTGGTTGGGTGTCTATTGCTGTTGCAAATGCTTTATCTCAGATTACTTTGTTTGCCATATAACCTTGCCTCTGCCCCATCTCATTTCTGCTAGACGCTGTGTGTCCCATATTTATCCCCCCCTCTCCCATACCCCCCCCCTTACCAGGTCCAGGGTCCTCAGGATGGGCAAGGACACTCTTCACACTGTTCCTCTGTTTTCAGCAAGCTATAGGTCAACAGGCACATGAGCCCTGCTGGCTCCAGTCTGCGGACACAGCAGCAATAGACGTCAGCCAATCCTGCTGCTTCTACTGTACAAGTGCACAGTTCAGCAGGCAGCTGTGCTGAAGCCCTTCCACTGCTCTATCAAGTCTAAGGCCAGGTCTACATTAAAAAGTTAAGTTTACCCAGCTACCGTGCTCAGGGGTGTGATAAATCCACCCCCCTGAGTGACGTAGCTAAGGAGACCTAACCCCCAGTGGAAACAGCACTAGGTTGATGGCAAAAATGCTTCCATCAATCTAGCTACCACCTTTCATGGAGGTGGATTAACTATGCTGATGAAAGAACCCCTTCCATCGCTGCAGTGAGTGTCTACACTGAAGTGCTATGGCAGCACAAATGTAGACAAGCCCTAAGTCTGGGAAACTGCTCCACTGTTGCCTCTGCCAACATCTCTGCCTAAAGCATAAAGACAGTATGAACATCAATGCCTATGCTGTGACTGTGACTAGTATTCTTGCTATTCATGTAAATACTGAATCCTTCTTTGAACCATATGGAGTTGTTGCCATCAATTACATCCTGTAGCTGTAAAATGTTTCTTTTAGTCAGTTTTAAACTAGTCATTTTTAAAAATTTCATGGGACATCCTCTTGTTCGTCTTCTACATGGAAGGATAAGTAGAATACCATCGTGATCTTCTTTCTACTGTTCACTACTGTTGCCATGTTATCTCCTATTCTTCTTCATCATCATCATCTTTTTCCTCTCCCCTTCTTTGGATGTCTTACTGTGTCTAATTATATTGATTGCCCTTTTATAGTTTTACTATATCCTTTCTGAGAGGATGTGATCAAACTGGGAACTGTATTCATGATGAGGGTGTATCATTGATTTACATAATGACATTTTTGTTCACTTTTATCCCCTTCTTTCCTTAATACAGCCTAAAATCTTCCTGGGTTTTGACATTTTATTTGCTTAATAAAGACTTATTAAAACATAACTCATCACTGATCATAAGCTTTTCGCTTCACAGCACATGCTTCCTCTCCCTTGTTTACACAAGAAGCCCTTAGCTTCATGGAACAACCTTGGAGAATTATTGCTGATGGGACCAAGTGATACTATATAACTGCATGACTATATTTAGCATGTATTTTTTAAGATGTACTTAAGCCTTCACATACTCTGCAAATTGTTTTAGCAAAACAACAATGCAAAGCAAAATTTCTCAATTAGATTTTGAAACCCCATTACATTTGGAATAGCTCAAAAGGGCATGAGATATGTTCCATTATGGTCAGGTAAATGAAGCGGTGACCTTCAGGGAAGTTCTGTGGCCTGTATTATGCAGGAAGTCAGACTAGAGCAGTGGGTCTCAGACTTTTTTACTGGTGCCTCCTTTCACACAGCAATCCTCTGAGTGTGACCCCCCTAATAAATTAAACACAACTTTTTAATATATTTAACACCATTATAAATGCTGGAGGAAAGCGGGATTTGGAGTGGAGGTTGACAGCTCGCAACCCCCTATGTAATAAACTCGTGACCCCCTGAGGGGTCCTGACCCCCAGTTTGAGAACCCGTGGACTAGACATTCACAGTGGTCTCTTCAGGCCTTGCACTCTATGACCTAGTGAAACACTGTTTCCCTTAGCCTGAAACAATGCACACCATTAATAATAAGTAATGCTTGCCATATGAGCAAAGTTACATTGGCTTCATTAATATAAAAAGTGAATCTATTAATTCATAACTGTTTATTAAGCAAATATAATCCCTGTGCAGCAGAAGGTAATTGCAATTTACTCACAGTGTGCAAAGGCGACATTTCCCCGCTCCCATCAGTAATCAGTTTGTAACCTGAGTGACTGTGTAACACTGAAGATGTTGGACTCATTGCAGGGTCGGGGTTGGAGAATTGCATGCTGGTGTTATTTTCAGTCATCTGGAGGTTATTTATTTTACAGACAACATGAACTCAAACAAACAAAATTGAAGAATATGCAGAGAAACATTTGAAAGATATGGACGTAACCCAGGGATCCATCTCACGATGACAGGGAGGAAAGTGCAGGAGACAGGTGGGGATCTGGCTGAAGTCAACTGGCCTGCTCTTGGGCTCTTTCATGCTAAGCCAGCAGGCCAGACCACAGAGAGCAGTTGAAGGGAAAAGAAAAAAAAAATACAAGAGAGTTTCGGAAGCAGAGGACCCAGCTCTCCTAAAGAAAACAGCGATTCAGATCCTTGGCTGCAATATGTTGGTTGACCCCAGTGGAGCTCTGCCAGCTTCCATCAGCTCTGGATCTGGCCCACTTCCTTTACTCCTCAGTGCTTCCCTTATATCCTCAGTCTGCTGGACAGCCTTCATCGGCGTGAGTGGATTAAAACATTCAGACGTGGGAGAGAGGAAACAAATCCAAGAACTCAGTTGAAAGGGGACCTAAGCCTCTCTCCATCTCCAACCCTCTAGAGAAAACAGTTGTTGGAAACGGTTCTTTTCTCTTCTAAATTCTTTTTCCCCTTTCCCTCCCCGATTCCCTCTCAATAGTGTAATCTCACTCAGGGCAGGCACACCCTAGCTGTGGTGCTTATGAGAAAGGAGCTGCTTCTGCAGATAAGCTTGACAGACTTTAAAGCAAGAGTTACCATAAACACAGTGTAAAATGCGGAGACAAAGACAGAGTCTGAATTAATCATCTTTTTGTAAAATTCTCTCTGAAGCACAGCAGCAAAACATTTCATGTGTCTGGTGCTGTTCTGTTTTGGCACTGTGTGAAATATCCCAGCTGATCGTAAAAGAAATGCTATATAATTACCCAGAAACTTCATCTTCTATTGAGAACAGTTTATTTATGCTACAAGCTGCTATATGGAAAGGGTTCACTGGCAAAAGCACAACAATAAACAGCAAGAAAAAATCCTTCATTAAATTTCACTGATGATTTTACATCTGCTAATATAAAGGGCAAAGACCATCTCTTTACTCATGCTTTTAGGTAGTGAGTGGTGAGCTGAAGTCCATGATATACGCAGAGAGGGTTATGATTTCAAAAGTAGGGCAGGGTTTTGTTTTGTTTTGTTTTTTGTTCTTTTTAAAAAAGGGATAGGGGAAGTTGCTCACAGTAGCATTTAACTTCAAAAAGGGGACCTCCACAAAAATGAGGAAGCTAGTTAAACAGAAATTAAAAGAAAGGTTCACTAGAATGAAATGCCTGCATGCAGCATGGAAACTAGTTAAAAACATAAGAGGCTAAAACTAAATGTAGACCCCATATTAAAAAAAAAGTGAGTGGCCCCAAAAATGCCTCCTTGGCTAAACATTAGAGTGAAAGAGGCAGTTAGAGGCTGTGATCAGAGTCCCAGCGAGCTGCACTGAGGTTAATCAATTAGGGTGAACTGCAAAAATGGGGCAGACAATCCCAAAGCTGGTGGATATTTCAATACTTAGATTTAGCAAACCAACACAAAGCAGCTTCTATAAGACTTTACTGGTTACCCAGAAGTCAACAACACAGTTCCCTTAAAGCCACCCAGCCTTAGGCCTCCACCCAGACACACCCAACTCAAATATGATGAGAATTACTGAAAATCTTATTCATCATATAAGAAAGTTCTACCAGTTCCAAAAGATGGGACACATTACCTCTCAGGTTAAGGAATATTTCAGATCTTACCCAAATACACACATACAGCCAATTCTTATTAACTAAACTAAAATTTGTTAAAAAAGAAGAGAGAGAGGGTGTATTGGTTAAAAGATCAGTAAACATTAAGACACGAATACACTTCTGAGATCAGATTCATAGTAGAGATGGTGAGCTTTGTAGTTGCAAAGAGTTTTTTTTCAGAAATAGGCCATATGTTATAGTCCAATATTTATATTCAGGGTGATACAGATCAAGACTGGAGATCTCAGCCTTATGGGTTAAGCTTTCCATTCATGAAGCATCAAGCAGATCTGAGACAAAACGAATCAGGACCCAAGGGGGTTTTATACAGTTCTTGGCCTTCTCTTGATAGGTTGGAGTCCTTAGGCAAACAATAGGCAATCATGGAGACTTTGAAGTAGACCTATTTCCTAAGCATCACCAGTAAGTAGCTACACAGATTAACATAAGGCAATTTACCCATTAGGCAGTTTATCACAAGCTTTAAAGAGACATATAGACAATGACATTATTTCACCCAAGATGCATCTAAATGTTAATATTCCCTTTTGATCTCTGAATCAGCAGCTATAGTTATAGACAAGAACTGTCTGTTTCCATAGCTAAACATCTAAGAAGATACAAGTAAACACATACAATTAGTATAATCTATAATTCTCTAACAATACAGGTTTTCACTTGAAAGTTCTGGCCTATCTAACATGGAATGGCCCTAATTACCATTTACATACTTTTCTAACATGTCTCTAAGGTTGAATTTGGATCATTTATCCTGCAGGATGCTTAACCCTTTCTGACCATGCATCACACTTTGTATAAAATTAATTGTAATTATAGAACAGTGGTAGCAACTATGATTTGCATGGCCATATTTTAATCAGATAATGCCATAGAGGCTAAAAGACATTCTTTAAAAATTGAAAGTCAAATCCTTGGGATAACAATGGAAAGGCGCATAACTCTGGCAAGTCAAGTATAATAAAGAAGGCCAAGAAAGACTTTGAAGAGCAACTACCTCAAGACACAAAAACTAATGATAATTTCTCTTAAGTACATCAGAATCAGGAACAATCAGTGGGGCCACTGGATGATAGAGGTGCAAAAGGAGCAATTAAAGGAGACAAGGCTGGTGTGGAGAAGCTAAATGAATTCTTTGTATGGGTCTCCCACACCTGAACCATTCTTTTTATGTGACAAATCTGAGGAACTGGCCTGGATTGAGATGTCAATAGAGGAGGTTTTAGAACAAGTTGGTACATTAAACAGTAATAAGTCACTAGGACCAGAAACTCAAATATGGAATTGCAGAACTACTAACTGTTGTATGTAATCCATCACTTAAATCAGCCTCTCAACCAGATGATTGGAGAATAACTAACATAACACTGATTTTAAAAAAATTCTCAAGAGGCTGATCCTGGCAATTAGAGGCCGGTAAGTCAAACTTCAGTACCAGACAAATTGATTGAAAGTATAGTAAACAACAGAATTTTGGATAATAACTATATGCTGGGGTTAAGTCAACACAGCTTTTGTAAAGGGAAATTATACCTCATCAATCTATTAGAAGTTTCTGAGGGAGTCAACAAATATGGACAAGAGTGATCCAGTCCATGTACTGGCACTTTTTAGATTACCTTTGACAAGGTCCTTCACCAAAGTCTCTTAAACAAAGTAAACAGTCCTGGGTAAAGAAGGAAGGTCCTCTCAAGAATCAGTAATTGGTTAGAAGATAGGAAACGGGGTAGGAAAAAGCAATCAGTTTTTACAATGGAGAGAGGTATAAAGTGGGGTCTCCCAAGGATATGTCTTGGAAGCTATACTGTTCAACATATTTATAAATGATCTGGAACAAGGGTTGAACAGGGTGGTGGAAAAATGTGCAGATGATACAAAATTACTCAAAATAGTTAGGTCTAAAGCTGACTAGAAAGAGTTACAAAGTGAATCTCACAAATCTGAACAATAAAATGGCAGATGAACTTCAATGTTAAAAAGTGCAGTGTAATGCACATTGAAAGATCTTAGGGTCATTCTGGATAGTTTTCTAAAAATATTCAGTTAGCTTTTTTGACTGCTACTGAACACTAACTGAATGCTAGGAACCACCAGGAAAATGATAATGAAACATAATGCCACTATAGAAATCCATGGTACACCCACACCCCATAAATACTGCATGCAGCTCTGGTCACCCATCTCAAAAACAGATATATTAGAAGTGAGAAAGGCACAGAGAGAAGGGCAACAAAACTTATTAGGGATATGGAACAGCTTCCATATGAGGAAAGATTTAAAAAAAGACTGAGATTGTTCAGCTTAGAAAAGAGATGACAAAGGAACAATATGATAGAGGTCTAAAAAACCATGAATGGTATTTAGAAAACGAATAGTGAAGTGTTATTTACCCCTTTACATCACACAAGAGCTAGGGGTCACCCAGTAAAATTAATAGGCAGCAGATTTAAAATAAAAGAATGTACTTCTTCCACAATCTGTGGAACTCATTACCAGGGGATGTTGTGAAGGCCAAAAGTAAAACTGAGTTTAAAAAAAAGGAATTAGATAAATTCATGGAGGATAGGTCCATCAATCGCTATTAGCCAAGATGGTCAGGGATTCAACCCTATGATCTGAGCCACAGCTGCTAGAAGCAGGGACTGAATGACAAGGGACGGACCAGTCAAAATTGCCCTATTCTGTTCATTTCCTCTAAGCTTCTGGCAGTCGCCACTTTCGGAAGACAGGATACTGGGCTAGAGGGACCATTGGCCTGACCTAGTATGGCCATTCTTATGTTGCTGCATTTGTTTGTTTGTATTAGCTGACATTTTAAATATATGGCAAAAGCACATACACTGGCTTCTTTTAATGTTTTATTTAAACTGAAATAGATAATGTACAACTCTGCCTAAAGCAAATCTAAAACTAATATATTATTGTTTGCATAATGAATACCCCCCTTAAAGCTGTGTTTAGAATGTTGCTAAGGTTAAAAAGTAACTAGTCATATATACCAGGGCCAGGATGCCTAAAAATCATTACCATCTAGCACTAGTTAGACCTTTTGAATGCTATGATCACAGACTACTTGCTTATGTGAATATACTCTCCTCTATTGTTACCTTGTCCCCTGCCCCCATCTCTGCTTTTTAACTATCTGTCGCATCTTGTCAAATCGAAGGCTGGGAGCTCTTGAGGAAAGGGAATGGCCTATTTTCACTCACCTATATAGAGCCTAGCACCTGTTTTTATAGCTCATTTTTATTTAAAATCAAATGACTAGGGAAAAACATTTTATTACAGGAAAGAAGAATGCTTCCTATTTGTTCTGAAAACAGAATCATCTGTGCTAGGAAGATCCGTCTTTTTTATCATATAAATGAATTTTAGTATAAAGTGAAAGCCAGTACAATGGTCAGATACTGCACATACAATTATATGCTACCTTATTGATACTTTATGTATTTCTGAGAAACTGTATGCCCAATACACAGTATGACCCACTTTGACAAATTGCCTTTCTTTGTTGTATCATTTAAGAGAGAATGTAGATGTCTCGTGAAAAGGAGAGGGTGGGACATGGTAAGCCCATTGAGTAGCAAGCCTTAAAAAAAAAAGTACAGAAAAGGTTTAGCCTTCTTTGATGTAGCTCATTTCCATATTTCCAGTTTCAGATACGGTTTTGGTTAAAGATCTCAGTGTTTAGCTAATGGGCAGCCTAATTCCCTTTCCATCATTTTCTTTAACGTGAGAAAATCAAAAGGATTTCAGTCAAATGGTCATCACATCAATACCTAGTTCTTGACAAGTGAACTTACTAAGTAATCAGGGAACAATAAAAGAAGTTGGTTTGCTGGTTACAAGGATCAGAAAAATATAAGAGATTTAGTTTTATTAAACATGAGCATTTTCATTTTTTCTGGAAAATCAAGTGCCTGTCAATCCAACTATACCCACTTATGTTTTGGAAATGAGCCACCGTAATTTTTGATTTTTTATGCAAACACAAAGTGCTGCAAAAGTCTGCTGTTGAAATTAAAACTTTCCTTTAGCTTTAGAGTACTATATAATAAAAATGCATTCAATGAGTAGGAAAACCCTGGCTCCCCTGGTATGGCGCCCCAGAAGGCAGATAGATAATGAGTGGAAGCATTTTATGTTGGGGTGTGTCAATTTTGCAGTAAGGACTGCGGTGGCCGCTGGTTCAGGGTGCAAGACTTTTTACATTTTATTAGGGTTTTGTCCTCAGCTGTGGCAGGCTTCAAGCCACTTTTCCACCCACAAAATCCTGGCCCCTAACTTTTTTGGTGAAAACTACTAAAGTACACTCTGATCCAGCCAAATACACCCCACACATCCCACTCTGTGTGGTTCTAGAATATGCCAGGGGTTCTAGAATATACTTGTGGCAACAATGGCTTCAAGTGACCTGAAGATTCTCCCATGGCAGGAGAATCCCAGCTGCCACATTACAAACTTTAGCTGAAGATCTGAGAAGCATGAAGATAATGCTCTGCACCTGCTGGCTGAGATGAGATTCTGAGGTTACCATGAGGAAAACATTTTTATTCAATAACAATCAACAACAGTTACCTCACTACCATCTCACTGGCCCAGCAAAGAGGTAGAGAACAGTTATACAGCAGTTCTTTAAAATCATTAGTGGCTTTTCAAATTTCACTGCATGGGTGACATGAAAACAATCAGTGTTAACAGTAAATATTTGCTAAGCACTGACATCAGGCTCAGTTATTGTATAAGGCATGAAAGACAGACACAGTATCTGCTCCTTGGAGGGTTATATAACCACATGCAGAACAGAAGAATGCACTGGAATACTTAGAAGATGCTTAATTAAAGAAAAATAGCTTTATCTTCGGTGAACATCCATAGTGAAGGAAATGAGTTTTCAGAAAGGACACGACTTATCATTGAATTCAAATGTTGGACATAATAATACTGCTGTAATCCTATACAACATACAAAGCTCTGACAAAACAGGTTTACAATACCTGGTGTATTTCCCAGCTTTCAACTTTACTGGTCTTTTATGCAAGGCCTGAATGAGCTGGTCCTTGTGTTCAGAGGAAGACAGCAGGACTCCCAGGCTCCTATCATAACTGTAGTCCCAGATTTGGACCTTAGCGTCCAAAATATGGAGGTTAGCATGAAAACCTCCAAGCTTAGTTACCAGCTTGGACCTGGTACTTGCTGCCACCACCCAAAAAATTAGAGTGTTTTGGGGCACTCTGGTCCCCCTGAAAAACCTTCCCTGGGGACCCCAAGACCCAAATCCCTTGAGTCTCACAACAAAGGGAAATAATCCTTTTTCCCTTCTCCCCTCCAGGTGCTCCTGGAGAGATACACAGACACAAGCTCTGTGAATCCAAACAGAGTGACTCCCCCTCTCCGTTTCCAGTCCTGGAAACAAAAGCACTTTCCTCTTCACCCAGAGAGAATGCAAAATCAGGCTAGCAAATCCAACACACACAGATCTCCCCCTGATTTCTTCCTCCCACCAATTCCCTGGTGAGTACAGACTCAATTTCCCTGAAATTTCCCAGAAAAGAAAACTCCAACAGGTCTCAAAAAGAAAGCTTTATATAAAAAGAAAGAAAATACATACAAATGGTCTCTCTGTATTAAGGTGAAAAAATACAGGGTCAATTGCTTAGAAGAAATATGAATAAACAGCCTTATTCAAAAAGAATACAAATCAAAGCACTCCAGCACTTATATTCATGCAAATACCAAAGAAAAGAAACCATATAACTTACTATCTGATCTCTTTGTCCTTAAACTTAGAAACAGAAGATTAGAAAACAGAAACTACTTCTCCAAAGCGCAGAGAAAGCAGGCAGACAGAAAACAAAGACTCAGACACAAACTTCCCTCCACCCAGAGTTGAAAAAAATTCGGTTTCCTGATTGGTCCTCTGGTCAGGTGCTTCAGGTGAAAGAGACATTAACCCTTAGCTATCTGTTTATGACAGCTCCCCAATATGTCAAGAATCTTGTTTAGTTTTTCCACTTCTTGTTAGCAGACTTACCCTTGCACCGAGCAGCCTGATTACTTTGGTCACCTTCATAACAGTTTTCTTATCACAATGTAATATAAATGTATTGCTAGGCACAAATACCCTCAACATTAGCCATGACCAAATCTATCGCTTCATTGAAAAATTTCTGAAAAAAAAGGTAGTTTCCACAAAAGAAGACCAAACTAAAGAAACGACAAAAATTACAAAATCTGAAAATTCTACAGTGTAATTGCAATTGAAAAACAAAATAAAAACAAAGAACATCCCCAAACAGTCAAAGTAATATAAACTCACTACAATTAATACTGTATTTTGGGACAGGTGTTATTAACTAGACTTGTGTGTGGACAAACAGCAAACAATGAACACGTGATCCAGAAGGGAGTAGACACTGACAAAGAGGTGGCTGAGCCATGAATCTATCTGAAAAAAATCTGGCCAATAATATTTTCCCACCTCAGAAAGAGAAAATCGAATTAGACAGCCAGTGTTACAGTCATAAGTCACATCTGCTGTGTTTATGCTTAGTATATGCTTAGTCCAAATAGGCAGGACCCCATACTGCAAGTTAAATTATACTTTTTGTTTACAGATGGAATTTGTATAATACAGATACAGAGAGAAACTTTTCAGACATATTAAGAAGCTGTTGCCTTGTTGGGAGTGATCTTGAGGCCTGAAAGGCAGAGGAATACGGCTTGCATAATAAGTAATATATTTTTCAGATACGGGCAGACTACTTACTACTAGCTGATTTTTTATCAAGGACTAAAAAAAAGAAAAAGAAAAATCATTCCTCCAGCCTGGCATCACTAACAAATAGGCAGCAACCTTGTATCCCACTCCACCTGCTTTACATTGGTCGAGCAGCGCAGAACAAGCAGAAAGCTGGCTTAACTGGCTGATGACAATTCCCTGGCATAGGGGAATCCCCAAGTGATGTAGTGCTGGTGTAACTGGGGTGTAGCTGGTGCCTTGCTGTGCAGCAATGATCCCTGGCTGTAAGAATGACCTACTGGGGCCATTACCAGCCAGCCTAATTTAGAGAAGTCCTGAGGTTGCTGTAAGCATAGTTACAAACCATATTCTCCTCCTACCCCTTCAACCCTGTAATTTTCACCTTTATAATATTTGCTTTTGGAAAGTTACATAACTAGGCTCAACTAAATACAATGACACCTGTGAAGAAAACGAAGCCATTACATCTATCTTATACTGTTACCATCTAGTGCAAAAAAAAAAAAAAAAAACAATTCAAACCTCAGTGAAACAGCAACACCCTTACTAAGTCTTAAAGCCTGGGCTCAGTTCAAGCCTGAATGTTACACTGTTATTTTTAGTCCTGCAGCGTGAACCCCATGAGCCCAAGTCAGTTGACTGATTCTAAGACTTGCTGCCATGTGGTTTTTTTCTGTATAGATGTACCCTTGGAGTCTAGACATTCATCCAAAGAAAGCAAACATGTTGTCTATACTTTTAATAAAGTGTTCTCAGATTCTGGATAAATTAGAACTGAAGCCTGATCGATTCCATTTTTATCTTAAAATCAATCACATTTCATATGGTTTCAAGTTTTGGGGCAAACATTTTGCACAGCTTGGCTGAGATATCAATTTGACCTAAAACAATAATGAACTTGCATACCATAAATATCTATTTCAATCACACTGCACAAGATCTTCCTTAAAATAGTAGATTCAAATTCTTTTACTAGCTGTTGTAGGAACACATTCCTTATAAAAATGAATTAATGCATTTATTATTTTTATTAGCTACTTTTTTCTCACAGACATTAAGCAACCTGAGCTCTCTCATCTTGCTTATTGAAAAGGCCAGTAATTACATTTCTATTGCAGAATTTCAATATGGCACATCATTCAATATGAATTTGAAAGACTGAATCAAATTCATATTAGATTCATAAAGCTTCCAGCTATGTCTGCAAAGGTTTATAGCAGGTGAATATGGATTTTGTATTTTTATCAGTAAAGGCACATTTACAAAAATGTAGCTTCTCTCTCCACTCACTAAAGAGGAAATTTCCCTTGTGGAATTTTTTATGTTTTCTGCCAATAATCGGATCTATTCAACAAAGGCTAGAAATGTATGACGCTTTTATGCTATTTTCAAAATTGCACTTTATTTTAAAATAGTGGAATTTGTTCATAGCCCAATCTATTCCTGGGGGAGGTGGTATAATGGGAATTGGGCAATTTAGGGAATGAAAAGACAATTTAAAATAACCATTTTGGAGCAGCAACTAAACAGGAGTCACAACACGTAGTCAAGATTTTCATGTAACCAGAACCCATTTTATAATACTATTCACAGGCTTTATTATATTTCCCTTAAATCCCTATAGTGGTGCTCAAACACAAATATACAACTATTGAAACAAACACCACAAAAAACTTAGATGTAACTTTATGCTTATGTGGTTTCTGGCAAAGCTGCCAGTAAAGATAGTTCTCTGTGTAATCAAGTTCACTGTGAATAACATTTGCTTTTATCAGGATGTGGAAGAGCAGATTCAAATCACTTTTGTTCTTTCTTATTGTCTCCAAGTACTTACTTATTACAGTGAATTTTCTCAGATAGCTATTGCTAATATCTTTGCTTCCAAGATTTTTAAGGGCCAGGGTGCAAGTTTCCTGTGTAATTATTAAGAATTACTGAGTAATGAGAAGTATTGTGTAATTGTATCTGTGAAAAGTACTATGGAAAAAGGATAATAAGCATAGTTTTGCAAGAATCGGTCTTGGCAGATCAGACGTTTCATCCTGCTGGTTATAACTTTCGCCATGCAATATGGATTATGATGGCAACCATCAACGACAGCTCTCACTAGCATCTCCAGTTGAACTGGAGTAGGACTGACTGGCTTCAACATAAAATACATTATAGAAGAGGATAAAGTCTTTGATAGGCATAATCAACATTTGGCAACAGCCTAATCAACACTGGGTGCATTCACAGAGTCTTCAGAATGAAATTTATTTTATATTAGTGACTATTTATGGGAAAACACACATGTAATTATAATTATGCAACATTATATAGTAAAAGTCATAAGAAACCACAGTGAACAATTCCTGGAATGCAGAGCCTTTCCAATTGTTTTCAGGTCTTTCTACAGACTTTTCAAATTCTGTGGCATTAACTGTTGGGGTTTTTTAAAAAAAAACACAAACACAAAATAAGCATCTTTCCAGTATCTGATGGATCAACTGTTGTTCTGGTAAAAGCTATTTCTTTTCATAAAAATATTATAATTTCCTTATTGTATTTTATTTGTGTGTCAACAGAAAGGGAATCAGCTAAGCATAACACAATGTTAAATGTTGTGCAGAATTTTCCTTGGTACTAATAAAGTGGCCTCATGGCCATCCATCCATCTTATTTATTCCAGCTTTTCTTCAAGTGCAAAGTAAACTCCTTTTAAAGATGAAGGATGGATGGGGAGGAAAGGAGAGATCACATAGGAAAAGAAAAAAGAAAAATTATTTGTACTGGAGCCCTTCACATAACCAAGCAAGTCACTCTTCGACACAACAAGGAAGTTCTCCTAGGGATTTTTTTGTTTTTTGTTTTTGAAAGGAACTACAGCTTATTTTTCCATTCCATCCCAGATGTCAATCACCTCCTCATTAGCTAAATTTAAGAATTTAATATCAAATGCAATATTCTTGGTTAACTGGGTTGCAGTAAGGCAGCATGCTCAGGTTTGTTTCGAAAGGAATAAGAGTTCTGTAGAAGATGACTCTTTTGCTGCTGCTATTAATGTAACTGCTTCTGAAAGTTCTTGTGGTAAGTAGGAAGTTACACCTCTTCAGGCCACGTCTTATGAGTTGGAGAGCTAAATAATGTCATTGCGTTTAGCAAAGTCAATGCATTTTAAAAAAAGTTAGAGGCACGAATAGTACTAATCATCCAACTGTTTCTCTTTTTGCAATTCTTAAACTATTTTTGTTCAGCTATCTTGATAGATTTCTACAGAAAAAGGTGGCCTGTTTACCACTCACTCACTCCCTAAGGCACCAAATCACTACATATAAAAGTGAACTCAAAGCATTTTATTGTGGAGTCTCTTTCACATGGCATCTATAATGCACATTGCTGCTGTGGCTCTTATTACAGCACACTAGTCTGTCAAAGCGCCTTCCCTGAGAAGCTGTGGGGCACAAAGACTAGTAGGATATGGCAGTGAAAAAATAACCCTTTTTATTTCTCCCTCATCTAACGCTCTGTTGCAGAATGTTGTGCTGAGACCAATGTCAAAGAATTTGAACAGTTCAGCAGCAGAAAGATGATACGTGCATAGCAGTAGAGTTCACAGTGTTTCTTGTGATATAGAAATACTGGGGAGGTGGGGGGAGGGGGAAGAGACCCAGACGTTGAGACAGCATATGTTCTACTATAGAATGCATCCTTTCGTCAATCCACATCATTAATTTGCAGATACTATCATGTGGCAGATCTCCTCCTCCCATAAATTTGATTATCCACTTCACACAATAATCCTGTCTAAATCCTCTCAAGATGCTTTATTCATAGCCACATCTAATAGTGACAACAGGTAGGAGACACTCTTGCATCCTTCCCATCAGTACCTTTCATTAATGTCAACCATTTAGCTTTCAGTCTGCAGACTCAGACTTCCCTTAATAGGAGCAAACTTCCCAGAGAATATCCCCTTAGGTGCTGCCAAATTACAATTTTCTATCTGGAACACAAACTGTCTCTAGAGTGCCACTGACTCTGCATGCCAATCTTCTATTTTGTTGCCATACTGTGTCTGCCTTAGATTCTGATTATGTTGGCTAAGAATTGATGCATCAAGATCAGATACAGCAGTGGCTCTCAACCAAGAGGTACAAAGAGGTCTTGCAGGGGGTTCTCAACTCCTCTATATCAGTGTTTTTCATTCTGGGAGTTGTGATCCCCAGGGGGGTTTCAGGACAGGTTTGGGCATGGGGGTCTCAAGTGCAGGAGGATGGCAAGCAGGGTCATTGCCCAGGGCCACTTCCCCATGGGGCCCCATGAAGCTAGGTTACATGTTTCAGCCCTGGGCGGTGGGGTTCCAGCTTCAGACGAGGCTCACAAGTGAAAAAACAGGTTCAAGTATCACTGTGAAATGTAAGAACAATATTTATATTCTAATCGATTTTATAATTATATGATAAAAAAGAGAAATTAGGCAATTTTTCAGCCCTAGTGTGCTGTAACACTTTTTTGTATTTTTATGTCTGATTTTGTAAGCAAGTAGTTTTTAAATAAAGTGAAACTTGGGGTATGCAAGACAAATCAGACTCCTGCATGGAGTATAGTAGTCTGGAAATGTTGAGAACCACTGAGATACAGTACAGAGACACCCACATATATTTTCTAATTACCTTGCGTGGCAAAGTAAAAGGTCACTGTAAACACAATTAAATGCTTGGTAAACATCCGCAATAAGCCCCATAGTGAGCTTTAACTTGACATATATTTGTAAATAGCTGTTAAAAAGGAGATGTCTAATAGTCAAAATGATTAGCAGTACATGATGCTTCAGACCCTATGATAAGTGTGATGCTTTTGCATGAGTTTTCCTGAAAGAGTCTTTGTTTTGTGTCATAATAGTAAGTTCAATGCAAGCAGACAATGTCTGAAATAGTATGTGTGTTTGAAGTTCTACCACTGATAAAGTGTAATTGGGCTACTGTAATAGATCTGCTATGACTCAGACAGTTAGCCTTTCCCAGAGTAGTAAAAACTAATTAATACAAACCTTCCAACAACTTTTTAAAGAGCTCAGTTCATTAAAAAGACATCAGGAAGCTCTTTATTATCCCTAAAATAGTTTCTCTCTGCAGGGAGATAAAAGACATGCAACAGTTTTCAAGAGGAACACTAATACAGGGCTGAGTACAATACTGCATCTGTCTTGCCTTCTTTCTTTGTGTTGATGAAGTATGTAACGTAACTCCCTCTTCAGCCAAATGATATGTTGCAGTGACCAGTGCAGATCAGGCACTTTATAGCTAACAGAGCTAAGGTGGGTGAGGTAATCTCTTAGTGGAAAAGCTTGTCTCTCTTGCCAGCAGAAGTTGGTCCAATAAAAGATATTACCTCTCCCATCTTTCTCTGATATTCAGGGACCAACATGGCTACAACATTGCATACATTACAATAAATATGTTGATAATAAGCTAGTTCTAATGAGTTATAATCTTGACAATGAAGGTGTACATGGCAGCATTTACAACAGATTTGCGATTGGCTGTTATAACAACGCATCTTAAAAATTGGTGTTCCAGAAAACAAACAACTAGCTGTCAAGGGTCCCGAATACTATTACATGACTGACCACTTGTTACATTATGCAATGGGTCAGAAAGAAAAACCAGATGAAGTCATTTGCAATTATGTATTTGTTTGTTATTTATTTAACTTTATAGACCACCTACCTTTTGCTATATATTCTATTTGACTCAGATCACAGAAAAATCAATTCCAAATCAATCAAATTAAGACTGGACTCTCCACTGACTCAATCAAAAATTTCTACAATAAAAGCGACAAGCACAGGGACACTACTTTAAATTATAATGGGCAATACCCCAGCAGATAGACAGGAATTCCTGTGGACGAGAGAGGACTTGAAATAGATCAGATTTCAATGTATTGTTACTGCTATCCATTGAAAAGTACGACATTCATAAGGGAGAAATTGCAAATATGGATGATTTTCTGAAATTGTGAAAGTCTTTTACTATGGGCTTTGTTAGGCAGCAAAATAGCAATTCAGGATATGACTGAGAATGACAAACTTACTTCACTTTTGACATGTTTCAAAATATTCCCATAACTGTAGGGCTAAAGAATTAATTCTCTATACCACTAAGCCCTTACCTGAGTTGTATCCCATCCTACCAAAAGTACATAAAGATAACAGTGAATCACTCAAAAAAATCGGAAATACCAAAGTTTGGTTGCTTGAGCAAACTTAACTTTGCCTCCCACGAGCATACTCATTAGGATACAGTATTTTATTACATCAACTCATTCTGTTTCACATTACAATACACCATAGTAATTTTTTCCCTACAATCTTAGCTATATAGATAGCGTCTTGTACTACTCTTTGTAGTTGCACCAATATAGGAAGAAGGGATAATTTGGCCTTACATTTTAATTTAGTTGCACAAAAAGAAAAATGGGCCAAATTCTCAGCTGGCATAAATCAGTTCAGTTCCTTTGAAATCACTCCTTTACACTAGCTGAGGGCCTGGCCCAATACTGTATGAGGAATAGGATGTGCTATATCATTTTTCCCCTGAACTGGCAATCATGCTCAAAACATGCCTTAATATTAGCCATATAAAGATGCAATATCTGCAAATAGAGCCAAGTTAAACTATTTAAATGGCCAAGACAAACATCATGCAGTAGAATGGCTGTGGTAACTTGGCCCACCTACATCTCTCCTAGGACTCAAAAAGGCATCTTGGGAGCTGTAGTGGAAGTCATGTTAGCCCCATGAGTGACTTGTTTAACTTAGCTGTTTAAAAATTACCCCTTATCTGATTTAGCTGTCCTTTCACACATCAGACCTTGCATGGCTGACCTTCCTGCCTCCCTCTCATTTAGCCCATTTTATGCAAACTAAATGGATGGGATACCATATCTTTGCAGTCATTTATTTAGGAAAAAAGTTAACTAACATTGGAGGATATGTAGTCATTCATCCAATCAACACTTGGAAGAAACAAGAACACCAACTCTTATGGGATTTGAGGCTTCAGCACTGAAATCAGAAACCTTATGTAACAGCCTACTGGTTTTAATTTAGAAAAATACAATAACTAAAATTTTCATTTGTTAAATTAGTCACCACAGGGAGCTCACATAGGCCCATGAGTGCAGTACAAGATATCTCATTTGACAAAAAAAAAAAAAAAAAAAAGTAAAATTTTGTTTGTGCCTTTTACTGCTCTTTTGTAAAGTCCCCTGGAGATAGTGCCTGGCACAGAGGAGAGCTGAGCTGTTGAGGGAGGTGTCCTCTCACAATGGCTCAATGCAGAGGCTCTGTGTTCTCACCATTCCAGTTCTCCTGAACAGCCAGGGACAACACCTCACCCAAGACCTCATTCCTTACATAAGCCTAACTCTCCCTCAGGGCTCCTGCACATCCCTGCTCCATGAAGTCACCACTCACTTTGCTAGCCCCTCAGACACCTGATCATCCCCATGGCCTTCTCCACACCTACTGATTGCTTTTCCACCTCCTACTTTCTCAAACTCATGCCCTGCCCCTGAATCCTGCTGTATCCCTAGTTCCCCAAGGGCACTACAAGGAGTTTAGCTGTTCAGTCAAGGAAGCTGGCTGACAGCAAATGGAAATAACACAGAGAACATGACAGTTCCATTGGCTATTCAATAATGAGGCACCTCAGTGAGGTCATCTGGGTTAAAGGGGGGAAATGGCATGTTTTTTTAAAATATTTCAAAATTGGCCTATGATCAAGAGGTTATCGCAGTGCACGTGAATGAAATTTGGAGATTTCAGGGGCAATGGCTATTTAGCCAAGAGGACATGCCAAGAAATGTGAAGAAAAAGGGCACACTTTCTAGAGGGAGAGTTTTTAAATGCTTCCTCTGCAAAAGTGAAATATTTTACTAATAAAGATACAAAGAAAATTCAAATAGTTTGCTAAAGATTTATTTTGCCAAAAATGTAGATCCTAAATTTGATAATTAAAGAGTGAAACAGAGAACTGAGTCCTACTCAATGTGCAAATCTCAGCCTTAACTATGAAGTCATTTACAATATTGTCATAATCTCCTCATATAGCATATGTATTCATTTTTAAATAATTCTAATAATTGTCACGGCAGTGTCCTAAAGTACTCATAACTTTCTATACTGGAATTGTAATAATACAGCTCTTTCACTTGGCTACCATCACCTCTGGCAGTGTCAGAAGGTAAATAAGCTTTTATGCTGGTCATGAGTCCCACTCATTACAAGCTCCTGGAAATGCCACTGGGAGAATGCAAAGCCAAGCCTGAACAAGGGCAGAAACCAGTTTGCTAGATGAGTACAGTCAGCGTTTTTTGTTTTTGTTTTTTTTTAAGTCACACTGATTTTGCCTTGTACATGATTTCCAGAGTTTTGAAGAACACTGGTCATGTCATCAAATTTGCAATCCAGGGCATGTTCAAGTTGCTGAAAAGGAAGAACCAATATTTTAAAATCAAGGATAATCCAGCCCCCTCAATGGATGACAAATATGAAAACCCACATGTCTGTGTGTGCTTGGGTTTTTATGGTGGAAGAAAAAATAAGCTCTACCTATGTGACTTTGTTTTCCTCTTCCCTGGCCCAGTGACCGGGAGAAGCAGTTAGAGACAAGGGAATGACCACTCTGTAGTATTATATGCCTACCAACTCTATGGGAAAAAATCCATCTGAACTCACTTCCTGGGTCTGTTTCACCAGCACCAGATGGAGGGACTCTGGACAGTAGTCCATTGGAACCATGTTGCCATTAGGAGGACTTTCTTTTGGATTCCTGGGATCCATTAGTCTTAGGAATCAAATTCCCATAGTCCCAAGGAAAGGCAAATCCTGGCTCCTGCAGGAACAATCAGTGGACATCCTGAGATGATTCTGCGAGTTCCTTGCTTTTCCATGTAGGAGAGGATTGGACCCTTGAAAAACAAATAAGCCAAATATTGGCAACTGTGGAAAAAAACATATTACTATTATTAACCGTTCCATCTCCCATGTAGAAAGATTGAATCTTCAGTCCTGTTGAGTGCACCTACTGTTGAATGCCTTAATGTTTCAAGGCTACATATGTAAATCTCCCCAGACTATAAATCTGCCCCTCAGCATTGCACCACAGATGACTGAGTGTGAGTCTTTCCCACACACCCACAACCCGCCAGAGCAAGCCTCCCTTCAGAAACAAAGCAAGTCCAGAACACTATCCTGGAGCTCTCTCATTAGAGCACTGTGTTCTTCACATTCCAACTGCTCCACTATCCTTAGATTTAAAGCCATTAAAATGGGTAGGTGCTTCATTGTCACAATTTTCAGTAGGATTTTTTTCTGTAAAACTTAAACCTAAAAAGGTGTTTTCATGCTCAAAAGTGGGTCCAGTGGGAGAAAACATTTAGCCTATCATATTGAGTTTCTCTATAATCACTGAACACACAACATATTCCCACCAATATACAATTTTACCCTCCTGACAGCCCATTTTGCATGTCCCCCTGTCTATATTACTTAAACATCTGGTTAATTATTGCCCTGATCAGTTGACCAGGTAACTGACACGCTCCATTATAATAAAGGTCATAATAAATTTTATCCTAGCCATATGACAGTCAATAAAGAAGAACATTTTTCAATACACTACTACTTTGCCAGTGGATACTCCAGCATTTTAGAATTCCTCCTATTTACACAAAAAAACCTGACAAGACAGTCAGTGCACACGCAGCAGCTACTGCAGTTTCCTTCTACCCACCAGATGCAGCTGCTTCAGCATTTCAAACTAATGCCTGTTCCTGAACCCTTGACAGGCCAAGTGATGTATAGCATTGCTGTTCACAGAATAATATTATTTGTCAGAGATTTATGAACTATTCATACATATAATGTCTCCTAGACAGCAGCAGTTGTGTAGGTAGAGTACTGCCTTTCCAACATGATAGCAAAATGTTGATCATATAGCTGTGTTACTGGTAGAGCACCGTTAGCTTGCAACACTCCCAGTATACTATATGGCACAATTTTCTTCCCAACATATTTGTCATGTCATGTCTCCTACAAAGGATTGCCACTCACTTGCCTCTGATACAAGGATGCCATCTTATCAGGCCTTCAGCAGACCTGGGCATACAAGATTGGAGCTTACACAGGAATCCAGTACACCTGAGCAACTCATATAAACGAATGAGAACAATGCTTACAGTGTAAAGAGACCAATAAACAGAAAGCCTGAAGAGTAAACAACAGGAGGTAGGCAGGCTATCCTGAATGTCTTCGTTTAAACTGACAAGACAGCAGTAAAAAACTAAAAATAGGAAATGATACTATAAGACTGAAGATGCTAATACAACGCAAAACAAGCAGATTACAAAATCCTCTCCCCAAGGACTCTCATCAACCCAAGGGCTAACTCCTCACACCACTATGGACAGGCCAAGAATGCTGAGAACTCAACTAGCAAAAACCCTTCAATCTCAAATGCAAAAACATTGGCTGGATTGTACTTAGTGGCACCGTGGCTGTGGATAAGGGGGAGTTCGGTGATAGGGCACCTGAAAAGGATGGGAGGTCATTCATTCCCTGTCACCTTTATGCTCCTGATTTTCAAAGGTGCTGAGCATCCATAACGCCAAATGACATGAATGGGTGATCAGCATCTCTAGCAAGAAGTTGTCCTTTGTCAAGAATATTTCATCTGAAAAGGACACAAGAATCTGATAGAAACTGATTAAGCAGCATTTTGAAGGACACCTTATATGGCTCAGTTTGGCTGGATGTGAGAGTGTTGTTTTCTCCTGAAGTTCAGAAAGCTTCCAGAGCTAAGATCATCTCACATGACTGAAAAAATCAATTTTCAGTGCATCAGAACAGTGTGATCCTGAACCTGCAATAAGGATAAACTAACCATGACAAATATACTTCCAATGACACAATGAAACACAGTTTACTGTTGCACTCGAAATTATGATTTGCTGAAGTCAGTTACACACACACTCTGAGAATGGAATTCACAGAACTAAGTCAAATCCACCCACTTCTAACTTGTCTGATTACTTTAATTGTTTCAGTAGCTTTAGAACACTCAGGGTTGCACTGACACAAGGGTTAGTTTTGAAAATTTTTTGAACATTAACAATAGTCTTTGATCTATATATATTATTGTACAACTCTGCCAGGTGTCAGCAGCAGATGTGAAGTCCAGGTTCAATACTGTCTAGGGGTTCTATTTAATATGAATGAATGAATGAAGGCTCAAGCCAATCTAACAACTTACCCGCACCCTGCTTTTAGGAAGTTAACTTTTAACACCCCTCTACCCCAAGCATTTTTAAGGTTGTTTCTGCCAAACAAGCTAACAAGCATAAATGCATTGTATTTGTGAAAAACCCAAATAGTGTATGAAGGATATGGCTGACCCCACTGTCCCAGTTATTAGTTGCCCAGCAAACTGAAGCGAAGCCCAGAACTATTAGTTAGAAAAAACAATCAATCAATCTCCACTCACTCAGACTCAGGCATGGTAAGAGGGATCTAGGAAGTGGCCCTCCTCAGCCAGCCTGCTCATCCCATGAAGAATATAGTACTATGTCCCACTCTGACTTGCTGCCACCGGGTCCTTGTTCCCGGAAGACACTTCTACAATCATGTCCTACTCTGCAAAGACATCTCCATCAGCTTAGCTGGTGCTAGGTCCACCAAATGAGCTCCAGATGGGGTCTGGAATATTTTTATTAAAAAGCCAGATCAAAGCATGACCATTGGACAGCAGCCCTGGTTTCTCCAACAGAGTGAGACACCACTCTCTTTTGTTGAATTTGGTCTTACTGCCCAGTCAGAATCTTCTATCTGTCAGCCACTCTCCTCAGCTATACCTTTTGCTCTGCTTTCTCCTCTGCTTTTCATAGATGTTTGCATGAACCATTTAATAACATTTCCCAAAACAGAATACTAACTCCATACAATACAACATAAAACATGTACATAATTGCACAGGGGCAAAATTATAATTTAAACAAATTAAGCCTGTTAGAGCTTTCTTTTCATGTTTCTCCTTTAAGCCTTCTAACTCTGGAGCTTACATCAGCAGAAGTGAAACTCTACAGAGTTTGTGATTGCCATAGGTTAAAATAATCCTCATGGCTTTTTTCCCTATTAAATTTCCTGCTTTGAGATAGCATCTGCTATCTTGCTGGACATTACAAACATGGTTAAGGAGTATGTTCCCTAATAGTATTACCATGTGTAGAGAATGTAACATCTCACAATAACATGCATAGCACTGGTTGGAAGAACATCTGAACTATGGGAACCTAGTAATAGAAGTTGTTTTTTAAGCAAGAATTTTATAGGGACAGTCCCAGTGTTGGAGTCTCTCTCTTATATAGGCTCCTATTACCCTCACCCCCGTCCCAAATTTTCACATCTGCTGTCTGGTCACCCTAGTGTCTGGGTCAACTGACTCTGGCTCACACTGAAGGGCTGAAAATAGCAGTGTAGACTTTTGGGCTTTGGCATGCTCCAAGACATCCCTACTCATCAGATTTCAGAGTCTCGGTTCCAGCCCAACCCCTAACATCTACACTGCTAATTTTAGTTCTGCAAGCCCAAGGCAGTTGACCTGGGCTGTGAGGCTTGCTGCTGTGTTGTTTTTTTTTTAAACGTATAGACATACCCTAAATCTCTTTAGAAAACAAAGCACAGGCTCCTATGTCACCTAAGTGCTTTTGGACATTTTTATTTTAAATGCTTTGCATGCAGTACACTAAAAACATTTGGGGTTTAGGGTCAGAGAAAACTTTTACATTCATGGAAGTCAGCTTAAAAATACCTTTTGCCCTTTGCTCTTGAAGCTCACAATGAAAGATAGAAACTGGTAACACTTTAAAGACAAACTAGGAAAATAAAATATAAACACAAGTCAGTTCACAGCATAATGATATCCCATATATAGTGTTATAAAAGTGCTGAGAAAGAGCACTGCTCCTACTGCAATAGGGCCGACACAACTGTGCAAAATAATTTTCAAAATCTAATACGCAACAACCGTTTAAATACTACAGAAATAGTTTAGAAAAACCATCACTAACAAAACCAAATTACTGCAATTTCCCAAACTCTAATGGGCTCTTTGTTTGGCCTGACTCATTTGGCAATTGACCATTCCTTGAGTCTTAGCTTGTATTAAACATCAAGACAATTTACATTGGAATCCATAACAAAAAAATACCACAAATCTCCTATGCAAACCAAACACTGTTTTTTTGTAACTTATGCTTTTGGCAGAGATTGACAAAAAAATAAAGAGCTTTCTTATGTGCATTCAAAACCAGCATTGAAAGGAAATCTCATTGGTTACTTTAACAAATACACATTTTGCAAACCTCTCTCTCTTTCTATAATTCATGTTGTTACAAATTTGTTTCTGTACTTTAACTTAGGACAGGCTGCAAAGCAGGAAATGTAAAACTATTTTTACAATTTAAAATGTGAAAGGCTCGTATTTATGGTAGGGTTGCCAACCCTCCAGGATTGGCCTGGAGTCTCCAGGAATTTAAGATTGATCTTTATTTAAAGATTATATCATGTGATCACGGCTAGCTCGAGCAGAGCACTTTGGCAGCAGCTCTCTTCGGCGGCAATTTGTCGGAGGATCCTTCACTCCCTCTCCTCCTCTTTGGCGGCACTTCAGTGGCAGCTCGAAGAGAAGGAATGATGGACCCACTGCCGAATTCCTGCCGAAGACCTGGACATGCCCTCTTGGGTGCTTGGTATCATGTCAGATGTACCACTAGTTCAAGGTAACTCCTGAAGGCATCTAAGTCGGTACCTGCTTGAGATTTTGGCACCTGTTGGGTTCCCTATAAAGCATTTACATGTCTAGTAGAAGAATGGTAAGCCTGGCAGAAATAAGATAGTACAAACATCTTAATTTCATAGGAATCACAGCTGATTTGGAAGCGCAGACATTGAACTTCAGGATTCCAAGTACAATCCAATAAGCGGATACAAGGTTAATCTTCGCTCAGGATTTCTCAGACCTGGAATTAGGGCACTTAGGCCTGGCATACACTTAAAATTTAGTTTCATCCCTGAGCACTACAGCTATAATGATCTCAAATCCAGTATAGATGCAGCTAGATTGATGGAAGAACACTTCCTTTGACCTAGCTACTTCCTATAGCTAGTTCCTATAGTGACGGAAACTCCTCTTTTGTCGCTATAGGCTGCATCTACATTACAGGCTTATGGCAAAATAGCTATGATGCCAAAGCTACGCCACTATAGTCACTGTAATGTAGACATGTAGTTCTAATCTATCACTGTTTTCACTTTGGGGTAAGAGTGTCAATGGACTCACAGATCTGAACACGAGGAATTATTCTGTAGGCACAACAGGCATGTGTGTTTCTCAGCCTCTGACTCTAATAAGATATGACTTGTACACTGCATTCTGGAGTCCTTGTAGGCCTCATCTGCTTTTAGACCATTGCTCCTTCCAAAAATATGTCCTATTGCTTGGTGTTACTATACCAACCCTCTCCCTGATTCATCTCCAGTTTCTGGAGCCTCAGCAGCTATTTAAAGGGAGTGCGGTAGTACTGATTGCATCTCAACATGCAGGATCTCTCCTCTTTTCTGCAGTATCGTATTTCACCTCCTGCTTTATCCCACTGGCAATCTTCTCTGTCTTTTAGCCAACAGATATGAGCTCTCTGTCCCACCTCCTCAATCTAGACCAGTGGTTTCTAGAAACCTTGTTCTGTCCTGGCTGCTTCTAGTCCTATAGGTCTCTATGCCCAAAAGCAAAGGTAATCTGAGGAGCTGAGATAAGGCTCTAAGTTGTACTAATTGGGTTACAAGAGGGAGAGAGAATGGGTTTAGCCAGGAAGCCTGTTCACTTGATTCCATCTCTGGTCAGGCGAGTTCACTTGGACAGAGAAGTGTGGGTCAGATGTGAACTATAGGCTGCTGGGCATGTGGTGTCTGAATAACTGATTATTGGCAGCCTCCTGGCTTAGTAGCATAGCTCATACCTATAGGACCAGAAGGGGTCCTCAGTTCAAATCCTTGAGATGCTGTACACAGAGGATTGAAAATTAGGGGGAGGGATAGCTCAGTGGTTTGTGCATTACCCTGTTAAACCCAGGCTTGTGAGTCCAATCCTTGAGGGGGCCATTTATGGGTCTGGGGATTGGTCCTGCTTAGAGCAACGAGTTGGACCCCTCCTGGGGTCCCTTCCAAACCCAAGATTCTATGAATAACCCCCCCCCCCCCCAAAATGTTGTAAGTAGAAAACACCCTACAGCTGGGCAAAACAGCTGTTTTAGTAGATCAGAAAAAATCCCCTCAGGTTCGAAACGAGTTCCCCATTTGTCTTTTTCATTTGCTACACACCTTCAGCTCCAACCGAGATCTTGATCAATAATACTGTCTCAGTTTGAAGCAATACAAATCCCCCAATAAAGAAATACATTTATAACTAGAATTTAGTTACAGGCATATTCTAGAGATGTAAGCAAAACAGTCTCCCACACATTATAAAACTGTATACCACGTCAAGCTGTTTGTGACTCTCTCATTCATGTTACCAGTTGAATTCAGAAAGTCTGTTATAAGAATGTGGTATAAAATTTGTCAAATCTTATCAGACACTCCCAATCAAATATTACAGCAAAATATAAGTACAGCAACAGAAAGGTTATACTTGGCAATGCAGAGTGCATAGTCTAGCCTTGAGAGTTCAATTCATTTTTTCAGCTAATATTATTCACTATATGTCTTTCCCTGGCAGCATTTGAGAGACCTTGACGCATCGCTGACTATGCCAGGAGAAAAGTGTAAAGGGCAGCCAGCACCAGAGCTCAGTTAGCTAGTGGCAAAATTTAAAGATTTTCTCATTGGTCCTCTGTTTACAGAGCCAACAGCAGACTACTGTCTAGTAGGAGTGTATTATCCTGAGGTTTTTGCAGAGTTTAGTGTGTATCCTCTAGAGTTCATAAAAACACACAGGGGGTGTTAACAATAAATTCTGTAAGAACAGCTGAGACATTAACAGTTCCTTTCTTCCTGGGCTAGTTTTCCTTCACATCTTCTTAACATGCTCACTTCTGCTCCCAAAGAGCCAGTATCTGTTACAATTTGAGTGCTGCATAATCAATCCTTGCATGCTTTAAGAGGCATTAAGATTAGACATATTAGTTTCCAGTGTTTTGAGCCAGAACCTGGGCAACAGTTGTTCCATTTTCATTAGAAAACAGGGCTCAACAGTGACATCTTGCTAAAAAAAAACAAGCTCAAACTGCACCAGCTATCACCCCAAAGGCTGACAAACTTTGCTGCTTTGTGCTGAGGAAATGTCTCTTTCTGTTAATTTCTCTGTAGATCAAGTAATGAAATAAAGCCAGAGGAAGCTGCTGAGGGACCCAAACTGGTGCCAAAAAATAAAGGTTATTGAGATGCTAGTATAATATTAATAATACCAACATAACAACACTCAGGAACACACACAGTACATGTTAGTCTTTTGCTACATACTTATCCATTCCTTGCCCCAATATGCTTTAGGGTCATCTTTTCAAAGATTTGTATTGATTAGAGGTTATGTAGCTTCCTACTCCTTACAGAACTCCCTAATAATACTGAGCTCATACTTAGCTGGTCAGGTTATTTACTATGACTACTCTGACTGATTTCATCTAAGAAAAAAAAAAATACAACAAACCACCACACATAACACTTAGCTCTTTATATTCTTCCAGCAAGGTATTTTCATCGTTACCAGCTGTTGGAAATATAAGTTACCACAATATCTAGAGAGTTGCTGAATATAAGCCATACCTACAGGACTGTCTGATTTTGAGGTAGACACTGACAATAAAATACAAACTACAGAAGCTTTGGAGAGTGAAGAAAGTGCATTTTCTTTATTTTAAAATAGCATTGAAATGGATGGATTTAGAATATTGGATTGACGACCTTGGAGAGTAAATGCTGTCTACCCACAGAGCAGGTAAAGCATGGGTAGCAACAGTGTTTATTTATTATGTCCTATGCACATGCCTCAGACTAGATCAAGAGGGATATATCTAGAGTAAATTCATATCTGGTCCCAAAGGTGCCAACACAATTTAAATGAGAAAGGAGGATGGGATTTTGTGATACTGACATCAGCCCCTTAGGATCTGGACTGAGACTATCAATTCATTTCACACAAGATTCCAGCAGCTGTTAAATCGCTAATCATGCTCCATTCAGAGGCTTGGATAAATGGTTCAATGTTCTTTGACCAATCTCCTAAACCATCCATATCCTCAATAGTCAGTTTTTCAAAGTACTAGTTCCTTGATAATAATTTATTTACTTTGTTCCCCAACTCTTTTTCAGAAATTGTTGGTTTTTTTTAACTCTTTTGTCTGGGACGTGACAGAGAAGCGTGGTGCATTAGCTCAGTTTGTCTAATAACATATGCCTTCAATGCTCCAAGTGACCAACCTCTGTTGTGAAACACATTGTACATATGTCCCTGTGAATAAAGTACCATCTAACCCATACAGTCCTCTATAACAGTGGTCTCCAAACTTTTTTGATTGCATACCCCTATCAGTTAAAAAATTTTGAGCACATACCCCGTGCTGCGCCGCAGAGCTGGCTCTACCATTTTTGCAGCCCCAAGCAAAAAAAAAAAAAAAAAAAAAAGCCGCCTGAACTGCCAAAGTGGTGCTGCTCCAGCAGCGCTGCTCCTGCCGCGCACCCCAAAGGATCCTCTTGTGCACCTCACTTTGGAGACCACTGCTCTATAAGACATGAGACCGACAATGTTCATATATTGAAGAGGAAAAGACCGGCTTTTAGGCAGGTTCTTAGTCTCTTGTGGTGATTATTCATTCATGATAAAATTAACATATATATGAGCAAGGGGTGAAGCTGACATGGTAATGTTGTTTGCCACACTGCAAACAGTCAATCATCCAGTCTAAACACAGCAGTTTACTCATCCCTTTCTGTGCTGCTGCCTGGTCACCAGTGATGATTTCTTTGTTTCTTCTTGTAAGACCATGGGCAACAATCATGACACAAAACAGCTGATAAGGCAACTTATCTTATCTTATCATGGCAAAAACCCGTCTTCATGTCTTTTGTCAGGACTCCAGTGGGCATGGGAGATATTTTTAGGTCTTGAATTAAAACCTTAAACTGACAGTCCACTGCAGTCTGCCTTTTCAGCAACTTATGTAGCATAGCTACTGTATTACTCCAAATGTCCTAATTACTGTTCTGTAATAAGCATAAAGCGTCTACTAAAAGAGTTGTACATTTAGCTTTACTGGTAGGAAAAAAATACTCCAGGGAAAATTCAGTTGGGAACATTACTGAAAGTAATTATTGGTTGCTGATAGCTTTTTGCGTCATTTAGTGTGGCTATGAGCAAGCAAGTTAACTAAGAAAGGAGAAAATAGCTATGCTCAAACTTTAGGCTATATCGCATATACCCATGCTTTGTGTAGATTGTGCTAATAATATTCATCTTATGCTTCATCTCTGTGCTTTACAAAAGATACAATCATTATACCAGAAATCATGCCACTTGCAAATAGGATTTACATCAACAGGTAGAAAGCAAACATATTAGCAATCTATTCCAGTATTGCATGGCAGTGCATGTGGGTACCTACTCTAACTCGCAACTCATGTAAAGCTGCATGAAAACAACATCCACAGGGAACTCTGGCGTTTTCATTTGCTTCAGTTGCACAAGAAGGCAAAAAGCATCTCTTTAGGCCAGTTCATGTCAATGGAAAGACTCACACAATTCTTCTTACTAGTCCATTTAAAACAAAAAAAAAATGAAAACTTGTTCTTTCCTTCCTCTTGAGAGAGAAAGGATTGTTCAATGTAGAAAATGCTAGCCTGGGACTCAAGATACCTCCATAGACTTACTGAGAGACCTAGGCCAAGTCACTTAGTCTCTCTGTGCCTCGGTTTCCCATATGAAAATAGTACTTCCCCTATCTCACATTAAAGATGGTGAGGTACTCAGATACTACAGTTATGGGGGTTATAAGTACCTCAGATAGATACATTTTCCAATCTTGCCAGAAGTTAGATTATAAATTCTTTGGGCATGGACTGTACCGAAGACATTAGAAGTGGGATAAAGAAATTTTACCCAATTTTTCATAACCTTGAAAATTTCTTTCCTGTCACAAGACATCATGATTAATCTCAGATGTTAAAAAGTTGATAGAGTAAATAAGGACACAAAAACTTTAGATACTTATTCAAATCTCATTTGAACTATTCAAATCAGGAGGGTTTTGCCATTATTGCTCGTGTAGTTAAGTAGAAAGTGAGAGAACAATAAAAAGGCGCAACTCCGGGAGACAAGGGGGAAAAATTATATAGACTTCCATTTGTGGCACCCTGGCTTATGATACAGACAGACAGTGTTCTTGTATCCCTGGTATATAACACAGGGCTACTTTTAGTTATAATTTAAAAACAAAACAAACCCTGAATCTTCTTTTCAAAAAAGCAAAGATTTAAAGTATGAGGTACTCTGGATTTAAGTAGTTTCGCAAACACACACAGAGCTGGAGTGATTTTAAACTGTGGTCAGGTTAAAAAGTAAGAAGTGACTTTAAGATGAACCACAGAGCTGGCCTCAAGTTTGATCTGTGAAAGAGATAATGTATAAGTAGATTAAAAAAGTGAGCCATCCTCTTTTGTGTTAGCTTACTCAGAGCAGCTATGAACCACTTCTGGCGAATATGAAATGCCTGCTTCATATCTGATGTATCCTAGCTCTTACACCAGCCATATAACATCCATCCATATAGAACTTATCATCCTAAATCTCTTTGTAAACTATTTATGTGTTTAGGATCAAAGGATATCAAAGATTCATGAGATATAGAAGCATAGTAAAAGTTTTCCATTTTGTAGGGGAGAAGGCAAAGTTTAAGCTGGGTCACTGTGATGACTTGTCATGGAAAAAATGAATATCCTAAATGAATTCTGGATAGGTATTGTGGGTCTCACAGCTTCAGAAACATTTGTGGGTTGGAGGTGTGGGAGGGTGAGCTACACAACAAAGTAGCTCAGATGTCAACACTACAGTTTCATTAACTTAAACTTGTGGTTTCTCACTGCATAAAGGTCTATGTGTATTTTTAATATTTAACCTCCTTCCAGGGCAAGTTACCTCATGGATTCCTTGATTACACTGGCCAGGACTGATCCAGGAGATAGAACTGAGAGTAAAAAGGTCTAAGGTCTTCCACTCACAATCCTTTCCCCTCTCTTCCCAGGCATAAGAACCAAGACATAATCATAAAATCAGCAGCTCAAACTATAGAAATAACTCAGACACAATCTACCCCCATCTCTTTTCCCTCCAGGAGCTCTTCAAATTAATATAGCACTAACAAATCACTATTCTCTTTCTGACAGTCAGAAATCAACCAGGTGGTTTTAAAAAAAAAATAAAAAAAACCTAAAAGGATATGGACAATATGCAACTCTTGCTGGAGCTCTGCTTATCACTGTCAGAATGTATTTGAAGATCAAATGTATACTATACCACTACACAGCAAGTCATTTCGCCAATGGAGCTTTTTATTCCCAATGTTGACGTTCAGACATTTCAGTCAACTCTTTGGTCATGTCAGCCAAACAACAACAAAAGATACTCTAGGACAGGAAAATAATAAAATAAAGTCTTATTCAGAAAATTGCTGGTACCAAACCAAACAAAAAAAAAAAAACTCAAACAAACCCAAAACCAGACTCTGCTTTAACTGTGTTCAGTATAAAAAAAAAAAACCAACACCTGATTGTTTTTAATTGCTACTCATAATAAACATTTGTTAAAGGAATGCTTTAGTGTTCTATTGTAATGGGATGTGCTCAGGGCACTCACTCTTCCTGTCTTTGCCTCACACTGACTGCTTGGAGACCTTCTCTCCCACAGATACCATCATGCAGTTTATTCACAGTGTTTCACTCCACTACTTTCAACATATTACCGCAGTCACAGTATTTACAATAGCCTCCAATTTTACTGCCCCGTCTCTAATGATAGGGAAGGAATGGTGTCTTCTCCCAAAGAACTCCCTATTGTCAAGGCCTACTAAGCCCTACCCCTCCCTACTTCCTTCCTGTGGTTTTTTATCCATTCTTCTTGTTAATGGGCTAATTAACTCATCAGCTACTCAGCCCCAGTCAGGTCTGGTAATCAGGAACTCCTCTTCTTAATCAGGCCTCCCTTGGTTAAACAGTAACCAGAGTGTGGGTTCGGCTGCTGATTCTCAGCACTCTGTCACATGGAGATAAATAAGATGAGATTTACTAGTTGAAATATTAAGAACTGACTCAAAATTCAAAATACACAGACCAGAGGCAGAAATGCCAGAATTCTGTGAGAACGGACTTCTTATCAAATTTTCAGTCAGCTTGGAAAAAGTACATGACAAGCTACCAGGTTTCTGGCTGATTATCCAAACTCAGCCACTGAACCAGCAGAGATTATTAATAAGGCATTTTATACGGTCTTGCATGATATTCTTATCAATAAGCTAGGCATATACAACTTATATATACTATAAAGTGGGTGCATAACTGGCTGGATAACCATACTCAGAGAGTAGTTACTAATGGTTCCCAATCCTGCTGGAAAGGTATAACAAGTGGGGTTCCGTAGGGGTCTGTTTTGGGACCGGCTCTGTTCAATATCTTCATCAATGACTTAGATACTGGCATAGAAAGTGCGCTTATTAAGTTTGCAGACGATACCAAACTGGGAGGGATTGCAACTGCTTTGGAGGACAGGGTCATAATTCAAAATGATCTGGACACGTTGGAGAAATGGTCTGAGGTAAACAGGATGAAGTTTAATAAAGACAAATGCAAAGTGCTCCACTTAGGAAGGAACAATCAGTTTCACACATACAGAATGGGAAGAGACTGTCTAGGAGGGAGTATGGGAGAAAGAGATCTAGGGGTCTTAGTGGACCACAAGCTTAATATGAGTCAACAGTGTGATGCTATTGCCAAAAAAGCAAATATGATTCTGGGATGCATTAACAGGTGTACTGTGAGCAAGACACGAGAAGTCATTCTTCCGCTCTACTCTGTGCTGGTTAGGCCTCAACTGGAGTATTGTGTCCAATTCTGGGCACCGCATTTCAAGAAAGATGTGGAGAAATTGGAGAGGTCCAGAGAAGAGCAACATGAATGATTAAAGGTCTTGAGAACATGATCTATGAAGGAAGGCTGAAAGAATTGGGTTTGTTTAGTTTGGAAAAGGTAAGACTAAGAGGGGACATGATAGCAGTTTTCAGGTATCTAAAAGGGTGTCATCAGGAGGAGTGGGAAAACTCGTTCACCAGCCTCTAAGGATAGAGCAAGATGCAATGGGCTTAAACTGCAGCAAGGGAGGTTTAGGCTGGACATTAGGAAAAAGTTCCTAACTGTCAGGATGGTTAAACCCTGGAATAAATTGCCTAGGGAGGTTGTGGAATCTCCATCTCCGGGGATATTTAAGAGTAGGTTAAATAAATGTCTATCAGGGCTGGTCTAGACAGTATTTGGTCCCACCATGAGGGCAGTGACTGGACTCAATGACCTCTCGAGGTCCCTTTCAGTCCTAGAATCTATGAATCCATCTCTAACAAACAGCTACTTCTAGTCATCACCAGAATATTTTTACTATAGTAAAAAAAAAAAAAATCAGCACTCTTGTTTTATTGCTGGGGATGCTCTAACTTCTTAGTGGTGCTAATGATTCTCCATTCCTACTTCACCTTACACTGCCTATCAGTGCACCTCCTCACATCAGGATCACCAGTGATTACCAATACTCATTATTCCAAACCCACTGTTGTTTTGCCCTCCACTAATCTCAGGAAGAAGATATGCTCGAAGCAGCTGTGGAGCTGGTTTGTACAACTTCTAAAAATGGTGCTGAATGGAATTGTAATGTTTCAGCTTTTACAAAACAAAACATTTTGAAACAGATCAGTTGAAATGAAACATTTTTACTCGAGTGAAAAACAATGTCAGAAATAAATTTGCCCAGCTCTCTTTTTTTCCTTTCATAGTTTCTCTTTCCTTTTCATACCCTCAGCCCACACAACTACACTCTTCACTCACAAAGCCCCATATCTGCTCATAGTAATGTCTGCAGAATCACTCAGCATTACAGACCATGCATCTCGATAAATTATCATACCTGTTGCAATTACTCCACAGGTACTGTATTTCAGGGCTTATGCTGGCAGTTGAGCTAAAGAAATAGTATGAGCTATTTTATGCTTTATCCGTGGCTGCTAGTCCCTCCGCATTACCAAAGATCTCACAGTACCTAATGCTATGTTAAAAGATTAATCAAAGATCAAAGTGATCATTACTAATGCTTCTTCAGTGCATTTGGAACTGGAAGCTGCTTGATGTGGATACTTGAAGAAAACACACAGAAATCTGTATTAGTTTTGCAAAAATAATGGCATAAAGATTACTTCTATTCCATGAAAGAACAAAGAAACAAACTTGGGTCACAGAAAGGAGCAGCAATTCAGAACTCACTGTAACATCAAAAACAACAAAAAGGATAGTTATGTGAATTATTTTCTTCCTTTCATCTTACTGTCTCTGATTCCTCATTTAATGGGACTGTTCTCCCCTCCCACCCTCCGCCCCCGCCCTCCTTGACCTATCCCTTTGTATTACATGATGGCAACAAATTTGACTGTGATCACTAGAACTAGCAACTTTAACTAGCAAGAACTCTGTATAATAAAGTGTCATGACATTGTGTTATACAGATACCTACACTCTCTCCAGGACAGTGCATACTAAGTGCATTTCCTTTAGTGTTAAGAGTTTCAGTGTCTTCCCTTGATACTGCATCTTTAATTTCTTAAGAACTGAAATGCTGACAAAAACATTACCAAATTAATTGCCATGTACCCCAAAGGTATCACAATGAGCAAATATACAGAATATTACGCAAATCCATACTCAAAGCACTTCATACTGCTATTGCTATACTCTTTGCTCTTCTCTGTCACCTAACGTGTGAAAGGTTGGTGCTATGGGAAGAGTATAATTACTTAGCCTGTATAGTAATTACTGGGGGAAATAGCAATGCTTTTGACAGTTTAGCACTGCAGGCAGTAAAAGTTAAATAAAAATCTTTTTTCCTATTTTAAGATCATTTTAAAATAATACCTCCAGTTTCAATGACTTCTTTCATAAACAACAGTCTTGGCAAAAATTTAAACAACATAGGAGTTCTTTCTTTGTTTTCAGTGAGCGTTGTATCAATTCTTGAATGTATTAGTGTCTAGCACCATTATATTTCAAGTATAACACGTTTCAGTTGGTTTAACTGTCTCTAGGAAAGACGGTCGTTTTTAACCAACTATTTATTAGTAAAAGGGCTGCAAGACTGTGTGTGTGTGTTCAAGCAGCAAAGAGTCCTGTGGCACCTTATAGACTAACAGACGTTTTGGAGTATGAGCTTTCGTGGGTGAATACCCCCTTCGTCGGATGCATGTAGTGGAAATTTCCAGGGGCAGGTATATATATGCAGGCAAGCTAGAGATAATGAGGTAGTTCAATCAGGGAGGATGAGGCCCTGTTCTAGCAGTTGAGGTGTGAAAACCAAGGGAGGAGAAACTGGTTCTGTAATTGGCAAGCCATTTACAGTCTTTGTTTAATCCTGAGCTGACAGTGTCAAATTTGCAGATGAACTGAAGCTCAGCGGTTTCTCTTTGAAGTCTGGTCCTGAAGTTTTTTTGCTGCAGGATGGCCACCTTAAGGTCTGCTATAGTGTGGCCAGGGAGGTTGAAGTGCTCTCCTACAGGTTTTTGTATATTGCCATTCCTAATGTCTGATTTGTGTCCATTTATCCTTTTCCGTAGCGACTGTCCAGTTTGGCCGATGTACATAGCAGAGGGGCATTGCTGGCATATGATGGCATATATTACATTGGTGGATGTGCAGGTGAATGAACCGGTGATCGTGTGGCTGATCTGGTTAGGTCCTGTGATGGTGTCGCTGGTGTAGACATGTGGGCAGAGTTGGCATCGAGGTTTGTTGCATGGATTGGTTCCTGAGCTAGAGTTACTATGGTGCAGTGTGCAGTTACTGGTGAGAATATGTTTCAGGTTGGCAGATATGCTGAAAGAATATTTTGATCTTTTCTAAAAACAAAATAAAACCCCTACTCAGTTCAAAAGTAGAATGGTCTAGTGAATGGAGCATTGGTGAGGGAGCTGAGAAAAGTGCATTGTATTCCCAACTCTACCACCTAGGGCAAGTCGCTTTAGCTCTGTGCCTCTGTTTTCCCATCTATAAAATGAGGATAATACGTCTTTTTTCTCACCATTTGTTTGTCTTGCCTATTCAGACTGCAAGCTTTTTGAAGCAGACACTGGTCCCTATCTCAGTTAGAAAGTCTAGATGCCACCAGAATATAAATAGTAAGTCATAATAACTTAGAAACTAACACATTTATTACAATGTTGGGATTTTACGTTTACAGTAATCTTAATGCAGTAATCATGGGAATTTGAAGCACAGGTAGGTTTATATACAGATAATCAGTTTATGCATAGCTAACTCTGACTTCTAAATACATCTTTTTTATCATATCATTGAGCAGAGGGTGAGACTATTAAAACATCAACATTCTAAGTAGCTGAACCTGAAGGAAAACACAACGTCAGCAGCAAGGATATTCAGGGTGTGAAAAGCTTCCCTGAGTGCTGTAAAAGACCATAAAGGAGAACTGAAATAAAAAATAAACAGAGCGCGAGTAGTAGATGCAAACCTAATCCCAACACTCTTTCAACTCACAGTCATGAAAGATCCCAAAGCACTCTTCACCAAAGCAGGGGTACTTCTTCCAGCGGCCTGGCCAAACTCCAGCATGGATTACTATGCATTCTGCCTGGTTAAATATGTCCTGTGATCGCATTTGGACAAAGCATTCTTCATTTCCTGTCTTAAGCTTCTGTATTAGGCTATTATGCTGTATAAGGCTATTAAACAGTTGTCAACTGCCTCAGAGATTCATTTCAGTTCTGGATAAAGCATTCTGGTACCAACAAACATGATAAAGATGTTGCCTTGGTTAGTTCTCCAAATAAGTCAGGGACAACTACCTGAATCTGATGGGGGTCTTTTTGGTTTGTTTTTGTACCTTGGAAGGGGAAAAAAGGGCAACGGGGAAAGAGGGTTGCTTCACTGCCTCTGGTTCTCCTATGGCTCCCTTTGTCGCATTTGTCCCTTTCCCATCATTCCTTCCAACTTGCCTGCCCTAGTCCAACCCCAGTACTCCACATGACTCGTTCTCCTCATTGCTCTCTGCCTGCAGGAAGGCTTGTCTCAACTGCTTAGTGGCCCTTTGCTGGGGCCTGTGCCAAAAAAAAGTCAATAAGAGTCTTTCCTTTGGCTTAATAGGCTTTGGATAGGGCCTTTGGTTCCTGCCAGCTGCCTCTTTCAGCTCAGCTGGTGGATGGCTGTTTGCAGATGGGAAAGGCAATGGTAAGACTAGGGTGAGGGTCACTGAACATTCAGATAAGGAGCACTTCACTTAAAAAAATAATGGCCTCCCACACCTATTGCTGTGTATCCCTAAAACACTGACTGGGGCATAACATCTGTGGGATGAGATTTTAAACCTGTGACAATCTTGGCCAACTAGGGACTGTTGCCAGGTAGGGTGAAGTGATTCCTGTATTTATAAAGGGCCAAATTTTACTTTCCATACTCATGCCACTATTGATTTTGGTGAGACACTCTGGGAGAGTGAGGCAAGCAGGATTTGAGCCAAAGTTTGTAAAGCACTTTGTTTATATATCCTCTGGCTGAAGGTTCTCAATGAAGCCAGGAAACAGAGGGCTGCAACAAATTTGCATGAATGTTTACATTTATTGACATGAATTTTGTGGTAGTTTGCATTCACTACATGATATATTTAACAATAAGTTAAAATGTATTCATAAACGTAAATAGCATATATTTTGCCAGCTGTAAAGCTGAATGTTTGCTGGATTTTTCTTCACCTTTTCCATTTCTTGATTCTTTTTTCTATCTGTCCCACAGCTATTCTCTCTTTTATTAAATTTTCTCTCGTTTTCCTCAAGATTTTCTTTTTTGCCTTGTACATCATGCAAGAATATTAATGACCAGTGAGTTATTAGTTTTCAAATGATACTTCACAAGGCAGATTTTGTACAAAGATTATTACAACAGTGTGTCGGATGTGAATAGAAAGGTGATTAGTGGCACATCCCTCTTATTTGTCTCAGTATTATCACTCTAGGGTAGAGGTCTGAAGATGTGCCTCCACACCAATGATTTGTTCTATTATACAGCTTGCCTATTGACAATCCCCTCCATGACCCCAGCTCCTTCCCTATACTTCACAGTTATATACACTAGGAAATGAACTTCATTTCTCACCTATGGCTACTTGAGTGGAGAGCTGCTGCTGGGGGCCAAGCTGGGGACAGATGAGAAAAAGATAGCTCCAACTTCATATTTCAATTCAAATAGCTCACCAAATAGCATTCCTGCAAATGGGCAACTTGCCAGCACGTTAGCCAGCCGATCAGCAGCTTTCACATCTTTGAATGAGAATGTAAATGCATATTATAGTAATTCAATTTTAAAGTGGGGACTCTGAACCAATGTTGAAAATTTGTAATGTGCAGACAAGATCACAGATTGTAAGTCATTTCAAGCCCTTTTACCATGTATCAAATTCATTCTTCACCCCTCAAAACAAACTGGTTCGTGTTTCTTTATTCGTAAGTAAACAATAGAGTGTCTAGTTATTGCTTATGTACAAGTGATAATAACTACTGGTATATATGGAACTTCCCTAGGATGATCAGTAAACTAGAGAGAGAGCCCAATAGTTTCACTAAACCTTCCCAACCTCCATTCCCAAGAGTGACAGAGCAGGAAATCAAAACAGAACTGTCTAGGTTAGATATTTGGATATTTGGATCAGGCCTCTATGCATCCTAGAATAGCTGGAAATGAATGAAACTAGAGATGAGCCCCAGCATAAGTAGTATGGGTCTGATTCAGTGACCAATTAATTAAGTGGGAGTCTTCCTGTTGATTTCAGGGAGCTTTAGATCAGGCCCTAATTGTGTTTGTCTCTCTGTTTCACTTTCTAAGCAACAGATTTTTTTATTGATCTTGAAACAGTACTTTACATTTAACTCTCAATTTCTTGAATGCTATTGGTTTAAGCTGGATGTTTCATATTGCTCTGGGACAAAATAGCTTTCTTGTATTTATCAGATAATGGTAGAGTACCGTCCTGCTTAATGTGCAATGTTATTGGGAGATAAGTTTAATACCTGTGCGCTATGATTCTTTAGTATCCATTTACGTAAACCACCAAGATGATGATGTAAGCTTTCATTCCTGGTAAAAGAGACAAATAAATGAATCAGTTTTCATTACTCATTACACTGGTAATTCCTGAGTAATCATTCGCATAATGACTTTAAATGACCTGATGAGGGAGTGGTACCTCTCACCTCATGAGGTCAGTGTGTTTCAGTGGGATTCCCTGCTGACCCAGTGGCAGACCACTTTGCTGCTGTTAGGCCTAGGGTGATGGAAGGGGGGGTACTGGCCCCATGACATAGGCAAATATTGTTAATACTCATTTTACATGCCTAAATGCTCATACTATATTCATTCTATCAATGTATAATTTCCAGGGCTTGAGGGAGGCCACTAGGTTGAACTGTACCTGAGAGAACAGAGGCAAGGCCAAGTCAGGATTCCTGTTGGTATCAAATCCTCCCCTTTTCCCCAGCCTGGCTTTCTATATAAGACATCAACCCTGTAGCCTTGTCTTGCTTCTTCATCTCAGACAGATAAGTAGGACTGGGCAAGTAGGAGCAAGAGAAATTCCTGGCAGAAAGCCTAGAAGAGCTGGTTACGTTAGGTATAGATGGATGAGATGCAGAGGAAGGAGGCTAGCAAGGTGCCTGAGGGTCATTTTAGAAGAGATGGAGATTTTCAGATTGGCCCTTGTGTTGGAGATGCATGGGGGCTTCAGATACCCAGAATGAGTACAACAGTAAATCAGAATAATTTACTGATTATGAACATATTAATCCTCAAATTCCTAAGAGTTAGGGTTCCCATGCTTGAAAATTGTGCCTGTGGTCTGATTTGAAAGTGTATAGACATTTAGAAAATGATCATGATCGTCTCAGAAAATAATATTTTAGAGATGGACAAACTTTTACTTTAAAGATTTAGAATGATTTATCATTAGTTAAGAACATCAGAGGTCTCAATTATTAAGAATTTGAATCTGATTTCCAGGTACATTGTGGGTAAATCAGAAGTGACAGGTAATTTGTTTTGGAGCTATGAGTGGTTAGGAATGTTTTTGACTAGCTTTGGGGGGATTAATAGAGGAATGATTTAGGTATTAACTGTTTTCATGTTCATAATAAAGGTTGCATGGCTGACAAGTGCATTATAGTGTTTGCACGGCCCACTATAGACTCATTAGAAGTCAGTGTGTTTAATGCACAATAAAAAGACTTTCAAAAATCACAAAGGGCAGCACTCATACACATTCAAGTTAGATAGAAATACATTAAATATTTGTGTACTATGCCTTTTCCAGATAGGCAACTACTGTAGCTGGCACAGTGATTTTTTTTTTCTTAATGGCAAACAGGAGTTGAGATTCCATAGCAAATATGAGGCAAAATGGTCCACATAAGATGTACTCCATTAAGGTATAAAGCTTGAGAACACCTGACTGATAACTTAAAAGATTAGGACTTAAGTACCCTAGTGTAATGTACCCCTTATTCTGGAGGTTACTGATTAAATGAGTATCATCACATAGTTGAAATTGTCTTGAGCTGAGTGGTTTTCTGAGGGTAGTAGTAGTACTGGGGTAGATCCATGTGTAGACTTTAATGGAGTATTTTATTTGATTTAATTCTTACCTCTGAATTTCTAGGCTCTCTGATTTAGAAGGCCAATTCTCTAATGGTCTGAAGAGGCAAAATTCCATTCAGGTTCATGGAGTTCTGTCCATGTGCATCAGCAGAGAATTTGCCTGGGAGTGTTTTGCCTGGTGTTTTGTTTGATACTTCTATCTATAATGTTCTAAGGCAATTTTCAGTAAAGGTTAGTAAGTCTGGTAAGCTTAGTGCCAATTTAACTATTTTTGGTTTGGTTTTGCCTGGTAAGATATTATGTACCTTTCTTTCTGCATAGCAATTACTGTTTAAAGCAAAATCTGAGGTCAGTGAGGTTACACAAAAGCTATGTAAAACCCCTTAATAATTGTCTTCTGAACTAAAAGTTTACTTCTCGAGAGTGGCTGAGTTGTTCAGTTTTAATAGATGAATATCAATAATGTATTTACCTCTAGGTTATTAAACTATCTTCTGTGCTGCTCTTCATACACAAATTCATCAACTACAGAGATTTCTAAGAGCAGAGCAGATCAACTCTCTCTCCCACTGCTGAACTCAGTTGTCAGCTAAAGATAGACAAACACTAAGTTGTACTGGAAAATAATAAGACCATTTGACTTACATCCAGTGAGGATCAAAAGTCAATTGTTTTTAGCTGTTACAACTATGGCCAGTAAAAAAAAGAAATCAGGCATTTACAAATCATTTTTTTTTATTACAAACCAGAAGTAAATAGCCTTGCCAACCCAGAGGCAGTGTTTTGTTGAGGAACGACTGATTAAAGAGTTTTGTATAGCTTTCAGGTGGTAACTATATTTTGATTTTTTGCATATTAGTTATTTTGATTTTTACAAGGCATTACTTCATGGAACACTGGGTTAGCAACATAAGAGTGGGACATATTAAAGTTCAGTAAGAGTGAAATGTGGTAGTGTTCAGTATGTAATGACAGAACAAAAATGTAAACCCAAAGGAGAGGTAGAAATTAAGATGGGCCACAGGAATATTACTAGGAGCAATGAGATAAAACAGAACAAAGGAACATCAGGAACATTTTCCTAACACTGAGATCTGTTAAATTGCAGAAAAGTCTCCACAGAGAAGCGACTGCAGTTTGACTTAAATTGAATTGGCCAAAGCTCTTGAGAAAATACTGTAGTGTAGAATTGAAAATTCAAGATTTTTTTTTTAAAATAACTCTAATATCTGGGGGGGGGGAGGAAAAGAATAACCGCACAATAATCTCAGTTTTCAAACTGCATGTCTGCAGCAATAGGAACACATCAGGTTACCTGCAAGATTTTGCACTTATGCACACAAATTGGGTGGCTGTGCTCCCCATATGCATATGTAAAATACACAATTTCCACACACAGATGTAGGTTTTGCAAGTAACCCAATGAATGCTTTAGTTTTCTAAATGTGGATTTGAATTGTCAAGAGTGTAGTCTGCTTCATCTCAATAATTACCTGTTTCGTACGTCATAAAGCCTGACTACAATCAAAAATACAATGGGAATATGAGACTGGGCAGAATTTGTCCTGACATAGCTTGGAAATTCTGTTTAGAATTTACTTGAAATGAATGACTAACTACTATATTAGATATGTTACAGTATTGCCTATATTCACAAGACTTCCCTTGAGGTGTGCCCACAGCTCCCATTAAGTTAATACGGACTTTGCATTATCCAGCATTCTTTCTGTTCTAATTTCTATGGTAGTATTTTCATAAAAAAATAAATACCAAACAAGTGAAGCGGGAGCTGCAGTAAAATTTTACAATGAAATCTTTCTAAATGGAATTTTTATTGTACAAGAGGTGGATTTTACTGAAGAAGTAATTAAAAAGGCCATAAACTACATGCTAGGTCCAAATGTTCCCTGTAAGAAAAATGAGTTGCGTTCCTGTCCCAGTTAAGGTTCAAGAACATTATAGTTAATGAAAAAGTAATTTCAAGTAAAATTGCTAAAAATGTCAGGAAAAAAGCTAGCATGACATTAGTATCCTCAAGAGAAGAGAGCCCTCCAACATGAGTTGTTTTACTTTGGCTGAGTTACATTGACCCTAAGGGACAGTTTTCTTCTTATTGCACCTAATGAGCTGGTTAGAAAATCAGTTCCCTCACTTTCACATAAATTATCTCTTGTGGAAATAGAAATCTGAAGGGGAAATTATATAAACCAGCTCCTATTTTAAACTATCTGTTGTACATCTACTGAGATACCAGAAAAATAGCATTTTCATTTTGGAAAGGTTTACATTATATGAGAGGCCTGCTAATTTTACACTATACAGGTAACTAATGAATAATGCCTGGATGTGCACTAAGGATGGGGTGGAAGAAATGACATATAAATGCCCTGATATGCCTAGATAGGAGAGATGGTTCATATGGTCCTGATACTACAGTATCTGAGTATTGCAGACATTCATGAATTTTACCTCAACATCCCTGTGAAGTTACGGGGTTTATTTTTATCTCTACCTTGCAAAAAAGTGATACAAAGACAAACAACCATATCCTCAGCTGGTGCAAATTTGCTTTGCTGTATTGAGGCCAATGGCTCTACTTTTATTTGCATCAGCTGAGGCTCTGGCCCAGCAGGATTAAGGGCCAGATCCACACTAAAGACTCCCATTGATTTCAATGGGCTTTGAAGTAACCCTTATTGACTTTCCTGTAAGACTTTGGGTTACTTTTATCAGAGCCAGGAACGAAGCCCAGATCGTTTTGATCTTGCATTAGTATCTTAAACCCAAGACACCCTAGCACCCTCCTTTGCATGGCCCACAAAGGTCAGGCACAATTACAGTCTTTGCTATCAAAGGATGTGCAGCAACCCAAAGGATGTGGGGCAAAGGCCTAGTTCCCCCTGGTCACCATGACCTGGAGTAAAACTACAGCATAGGCGAGGAGCAGACTACACCCCAAAAGAGGTACAGAAGTGGATACTCTCCTACTGCCTTCCAGGTGAATTCAGACAGCAATTGTTTCTCCTGAGGCCAAAAGTTCATGGGGCAGAGCAGTTTCTTGCCACTTTTGCTACAGGCTGTGCCCAATAGACATGACCAACCCTTAGTGTGTTACATCAATTTAATTCACTGCTTTTGGGTGGGATCTCCATTTGGATCTGGGTCAATGTTACGCTGAGCTCTTCTTTCCTTGAAATAAACAGCACTACCTTTAGAACATTATTCTAATGTAACTGGAAGCATCCCTTCCAGGTCCAAGTTAATAGCTTTTTATGAAAAGTATTTAACACAGTAAGCACAGAGACATGAGGAAATCTGGAGCAGCCTGATAACTGGCTACATTTATAAGACAGAAAGCCTGTTGTGACTTAGCAAAATTTGATTGGCACATGAAGTCTAATCAGCACTATTTGTCTAATACTCTATGTTAAATTACTGTGAAGCTGTAGTGTAGTGAGATGCAACATCCACTAAAATATCAAAATTTATGATAAGAGCCTTTATGGCAAAGGTCACTTTAATTCATGATAGGACACTTGCCTATCACTTCTTTAATTTTGATGGTTTTGAGTTGATTCACACATTCAAATTACTTTTTATGTCTGCCCTGTTAATTGCTCTGATTCTTCAAGAAAATGGTGTGAGAATGAAAAAAATAATAAAAATAAAATCAAATCCACTAAAGAGCACAGTGCACATTTTGAAAGTGGGAGAGAGTTTCACGCATATTACTAAACTCAATACTAATTCAATAAAAATGAACTAGATTATGATCTGAAATTGCACTACTGTACCTGGGATTAAAATTATAGTAATTAATCATCATGCTTTATGGTATAAATTATGAAGAAACGCTTCCAAACATGAAATCGATGTACTGTTGAGTCTGCAGACAGCTTGAATGTAACAGCCCGGTTGGACAAGTACTGCCCACCAACTCCACTTCCTACAGGGAAACAGAGGCCCATGAACACTACACAGGAAACCTCTGCACTCCTAGCTGATAGATCTGCCATTGTATATTTGCACAGATCTGAATCCCCTGTGCAGAGAATATATAGTGATCCCCACTGCTACCAATGTCATTAAACTGTAATGGGCTTTGTGAGAAAAGCACACAAATGCTCTAAACCAGGCCACTTGACTAAGTTCTGTCTCTTCCTCAGAATTTACAAGCTCCTTTGTGTAAAGCGCTCATCTGTATACTGAGAAACTTTGCTCAGTAGAGGGTCAGCATTTAATCCCCAAAGAGGTGTGAACGAACTCTTCCCATTCTCAATTGAGGTTAACTCTGAAACACAACAATGTGAACTAAACATCAAAATAGTTAATTATTTCACTGCTGATCATTTTAGCAGAATCATTCCACTCCAGACATTGTGGGAAGTGTTTAAATATACAGTGCCTCAATGATCTAACCCTGTTCAAATAATTTGTTATATCCCCTCCACAATTTTTTTCCGCTGATCTCAAAAATTGACTTGTAGTGATTTTACTCAAACATTACATGGACACTCAGAAACATAGATTCACCATTAGGTAGAAATCAAACTTGGAAAATCTCACTCCCAAAGACAACTTGTTTTGGAAAATGCAGGGGCAGCTCCAGGCACCACCACGCCAAATGCATGCCTGGGGCAGCAAGCCACAGGAGGCGCTCTGCTGGTCGCCGTGAGGGCGGCAGGCAGGTTGCCTTCGGCGGCATGCCTGTGGAGGGTCCGCTGGTCCTGCGGCTTCAGCGGACCTCCAGCAGGTGTGCCGCCGAAACTGTGGGACCGGGGACCTCCCGCAGGCAAGACGCCGAAGGCAGCCTGCCTGCCGTGCTTGGGATGGCAAAATACCTAGAGCCATCCCTGAGAAAATGAAACAAGACATTATACAATAAGTTGGGTTTTTTAGCTTTTACTTTAGTGGCCACCAGGAACACACTACATTTAGTGTTTTGAAATATGCCGTTTTTTACCAATAAGATACCAATGTATCTTATCAAATTTATTACTGCAGTTACTGAATCTAGTAAATTTTAATACATTCTTCCATTGTGCTAAATGGTTTTACATAAGAGGTCTATTATAATGAGAAACTCAGCTATTATTTTTTACATTAAATTGTCATAGAACGCGTAGCTGGAAATTATTCTTTACTCTACATATAAAATATAGGGAGTGCAATAATGGATGTGCAGGGACAGTCATCAGCTTCCTTATGAACAACAATTAAAAAAACCCTTAACTAAAGAGTTCTAATTTTCTTGTTTGTTTCTGCAGAACTACTTTATTTTAATATCATATTGAAGAGGTCTGGATGAATATTCAGGGAATTGGTTAAAAGCATTGGAACCTTATATGTCTTGGTGGTGGTTCAAATCCAGTTCAGTAGTCACTGAAAAAAACATTACTATTGCATGGCTGTTCTGTGGGCTACATGAAATAAGCTGGTGGTTTCAGTCTAATTCTGAGCAGACAGGTGTTTATATTAACATAGCTACCACTACAGTGGCAGTGTTTGGTGCTCTTTTTAGTAAGAGAAGATATATGGAGATTGAATTCCTGTCTTACTTCTTAAGCTGGCTATGCAAATTGGTGCAGAAATGTGGGGGAACTTGTGTAGCTGCGTCATTGTTCTTGTCCTACAGCTAAATAGAGGGGGAAAAGCAGAAGCCAATCACTCTGTCACCATTCGTCAGCACATAGATATATGAAATATGTACTAATTAAGCTCCACGATATGGAGCTATTCAGCCTGTGGAGCCTTCAAGTTTGGTTATCTGCAGGAGTGAACTTGCAAGTTATTTGAATTGCAGATGTTAAATCAGTGGCGCTTACAAATTCTAACCGCTCCAATCAAAGGCTTAAGATGTCCTCAATTAGATGCTACTGTTGGTATAATCTATTAGAATTCTGTACTACCTTATATCCTGTTTTTCATTTAGTAAGTTAGTATACATCTAAAGCTATATATTTCATTGCTGGATGCCAGGTGAGAAGCCTCATACAGATATGCCAAATCAAGAAAAATTGACCTCAGAGAATAAATGCAGTCATTAAACATCATAATAGATTCTTCTGCAGAGCTATTATATCCTTGTTTCCAACCAAGAGTGCCCTTCTTAAGGAGATAAAGAATTTACAGCTATAAGATACAAGATATTTATGGAAAATTGAAGACTTGAGAGGCTATATTGATTAAAGTGTTGGAGAAAGAGCAGACAGCATGTATATTCAATAGCCAATGAATCCACTGGCACAACAGATGTTGTTGAGTTGAACAGCATTTGAAAAGCACTGCATTAACAGGCTTGTTACTGTTGTAATGAGGTCTTGTACTGTTTTAAGCAGAGTTATTCAGTAATATTCCCCAGAGCAGCATAAGCGGGCAGAACTCCACTGATTTAAACTAGTGGTGAGTGTTACGCTGTACCTCAAAGCAACACCCTGAAACCCCCATATTCACCACTGCCATATAATGATATGTTTCATACAAGGTATGCCTTAAAAGGTATCATTTTAAAAGTTTTGCCCTGTTGAACATTAATATCCTGTTGGATTGTATGTGTTATCATTGTATGGGAAGTTATGAAATCCATCCACTTTCTTTTGTAGAAGTGGCAGACTAGGTAATAAACTTACACTGGTCAGGCTTCTGACCAGGGCACAACTGTGCAGCCCTGGGGTCCTAGGCTGGGGTGCTGGGGGAATTGGCTAGAGTCTCTCCATTGTTGGCTGATGAGTGGCTAGGAGAAGCATTCGTGCAACTCAGCTGGGTATGTCCCTGCCTGTGGATGTCTGTGTAAGAGCAATACCTACCAGAGGTTTGCAGCTTATCACAACATCACAGAGTGAGAAGGAGCACAGGTTGGTAAGACAGAGGGCTCAGGGGTACCCCAATTCTAGGCTGCATCCCAGGAAATCCATGACAGTGAGATTGGGGCATGTCTTATTTGGCACCAGGAAGTAATCACATATGAGGATACATGCTTCATCTCATAGCTTGCAAGGAGATGAACCTCTGTTCAGGGGAAGTGATCAGTGTCACCATGAATAAAGATTCTGACCTCATAACACTGGAAATCTGGAGTTGGTCCTGATTTGCGTGCTGTAACTGGTTTTAGAATCTGGTTTTACAGCTGGGGAATGAGTCTGGCCCATCCGCTGCAGAATGAAAGTTTGCAAGAATTTTTTTCATTGATTAGGATATGTAGGTGAATGAATGGCATACACAGGGATGGATTTAAGCAGTAGACCTCAACTTATTATTTTAACAAAAGGAAGGGGTGTTGTATGCTCATCACCCTCACTCCCCCCACACTCACATGCCAGGAATTTAACTGGGTCCATCATGTAACCAAAAAACTCTGACAACTTCACAATTTACATTTTTCATAGCCCTCCAACAAACTAACCTCATGTGCATGTCTGACCAAACCAGTCTTGTTTGCGGCCTCAATTCCACACCCCAATGAATCCTAATTCTCAAGTATATTCCAGTGCAAGTCCCAAGATAATTTTCACCAGGACAACTGCTTGGTGTCGATGGACCATCAGTGAGTGCAGAAGCAGCACCAGCTGATCCTACAACACACCCCCTTCCACCACACCATCAAAGGCAGATGGCTTCAGCCCTGAAACTCAGTTGTGATCCACCTGGCTGCCCGTTTTTGGGCCTAGGCATAACAGAAAGTGTCCACAGATACAGACACTGCCCTTCCTAGGTCTTCTGCAGTCACAACTTACATGGTTAGTTCGACCTCTGGCATGCCCAGCAATCCATCTGTAGGGCTGCTAGCCCTGTGTATGAACAGAGTCCAGATGCTAGTTCTGGTTGGCTAAAAAGGGCTTTGATGGAACAAATATTATTCATCTGTACATGACTTGGGCTCCCCCTCACTTTCCTGCTAGATCAGTTTTTGAATATCTCAATTTCAGTGGCATTGCTCTTTGCATACACTACTGTTCCCTGCTGCTTGTGGCACAAGCTCATGAGCCCTAAAAGCACACCACACACACACACACCCATGACAAAGTGGTGGTGGGGACAGGGAAGGGACCATGAGAGCCAATCAACTTACCCATTTCCCCCACCTCACACCCATCCAGGCCAACAGGAAGTAGAGGACCTCAGGAGAAAGAGGAGCCCAGCTCTTCCTTAACAAGCATACACTGTCCACCTCCCACTTCCCTGACAGGCACCATGTCTCATCATTACTGGTCCAATCAATAACTCCTTCCTTCAAGGAAAAGATTTAATATACCTCTACCACACAAAGAGAGTCACAGAACCCCTTTCTCTTTCTAAGTGCCTATCAAATAAATGAATTTATGATTAGATCCATTTATACTTCAGTCTATTTCTTTACAGCTACTCCACATTTAATATGGATTTTTAAAAAAAATTAAGCACACATAACACGTACAGCTTACTTCTAACAAATAATAAACCATCTAAGTTGCCTCATATAGCTGAACTTGGTGCTCAAATGTCTGATGATCACAATTCTGAAAGGGTGCATTTATCAGAGCTGCTTGAATGCTTTATTGTAGAGTAGACATACAAAGAAAATGAAATATTAGCCATTCAGAAGCTGGAATTGATTATCTTGAAGCATGATTATGCTTTTAAAAAGAGAGAATTTGGAAAACATACCTTGACTTCTGTTTTTTAATTGCAGAGGGGCATGTAACTAATAATGAGAGAAGTTGCTTTAAAAGTTAACACATTTTCATTCTAGTACTGCTAATAAAATAGTATTATTCACAGAATCAGATGTCCCTTTCCAGCACAGTACATCTATGGTATTAATTATTGAAGATTGTAGGTACTGGTTACACAACAGGTCTAATAGTTCAGGAGAAAATGCATACACGCGCACACACACTTCACGTTACCTAAGAAACAGGGACAAGAAGAAAGTCCACTTTCTGGAAGTTCCTTGCTAGTTCACCTCACTCCAACTCTCACCATAGACCAATCCTTGCCCCCAACTCGAGTGGGGAGGTGAGCACACAATACATAGGGATTCCCATATTCTCTACAGTAGCACCTGAGTGTAGCTCTACACTGGAGAAAGGGATAGCTCCTGCTAGAGTGGTATAATCCCACAAGATCAATGACTTCAAGTCATCAAAAGCAGTTTAGGAAGACTTGTGCCACAGTTACTTGGGAAACAGGAGATAGGATTCGTTCCTCCTTCACTCAGTCATTTTTGCAGGGTATGCATGTGTCTGTGGGGGTGGGAGGCGGAGAAGGCTCCCATTCTAGTCTCTAAAACAGGGCCACTGAGAAATGACAACTTCAGGCTTCACAGTCTTGCAAAATTCTCCCTGGCTGATTGAAGTTTGGTCAGCTGTAGAATTAGTTCCACATCCGCTAACACTGAAGCATTAGGAAATACACAGGGCTCATCTCCTTGTGACATTTTGCTGTGTTTATATACGGCAATCAAGCTATTTTTAAAAGTCCTTTAAATCCACTCCCTCAAAGCAGTTGTAGTCAGCAATACTACTACACACAAGTACTTTGCTAGATTGGGGACATTGTGGGGAAGAGAGCTGACCTAGTTTCCAACACTATTATCATTATCTTTCTGCAACATACATCACGTTTCACTGAGTGGACAGGAGGGAGATGTTTCTGTGTATGTTCAGTTTAGGGATCTCCTGTACCCAAAGATAGGAAAGAAATCAAGGTTTCTACGATATACCAAAATAAAACTCAGATATTGTAGCTGACTACATGAAAGAATTCTTTATTTTTATTTCAAAGGTAGGTACATTTATTTTCATTGCCACTGGGTATCTAAAAGGACATCTGGTGTATCCAAATGCCAATGCAATCTGCCAGGGCTCTTAGCAGAGACACACGAGTTGTCTCCTCCTGGGACGGCATGTGCTAAAGGGAAGCAAACATTTTCTAACTCATATTCTTTCCTATTCTGAATAGAACACCAGTTTAGTACATCTAATAAGAGTTCACTTAACTAGCCCATCGCAATTCTTCTGTGCCATTTAATACCTACTTTGTGCAGTTGAATAGGATGGTAAAAGCTTAGTAAAAGAAGATTGCAAAGAGGTTAATTTACTATGTGCACAGCTCTGAACATTTTTAATAAATAACTACCAGATCAGGAAAATACAAGAATTAAAGTGAATATATACTTTTTAGGCCATGCTGATTGAATTTATTTTTCAATTTCCCCCAGGAGTAGAATAGTTTTGTGTCCTCTTGCCTTCAGCTAGAAGCTAAACAGAATTTGAAAAAAGTCTTTGTACAAGACCATTTTCCCTAGCACATCTCCCTTGGTTTAAAATGGTTTTAAAAAGCTTTAAAAAGCATATGAATCCTTGTTAAAGAGCAAAGAGTCTAGGGAAAAACAGCTGAATGACAGGCCAGACCCAAGTTACTAGGCATCAATTTTAGCACTACATCCTTGCGTCTGGTTTGTGGACATGCCAGTGTCATAATCTGCAGATAACTATCTGTCTGAAAGTCCTACCCAAACCTGTACCCCAAACAGGTCAAAGGCACAAAATATACTTCAGAACCTTATAACACTGACCAGAAATGATCATGTTCTACAACCAGCATCAATGGGGCAAGGCACTCTCCCTCCTCACGTTCTACCAGTGAAATCCCCATGTGGAGAAAAATAAACTACTAAAATGAATGCACTTCTCAGAATCCTTTCCATTATGAATTCCTTCCCTATCTATATTCCTCACTTTTATTTTACCCCAAAAATCTAAAACCAGAATCTCCTTACCCAGATTACTGCTCCTTGTCAAAACAGGTGGTTTTAGATTTACTAATTTTAAACTTTGCCATCAGGGAATAATTCTTAGCCAAGCAATGCAGTGGTTCATTCCCTCATGCTGTAGAGTCCTGGCTTGGCTCCAGCTGGAAGCAGAATTGGTTGCTCCTTTACCCTTTTTTCAATTGACTGTACTTGGATTACTACTAATTCCCTAAAGAACAATCACCAACTACTGTGGCAGCCAGAAATACTTAGTGTATGATGTCTACTAAATTCAAAAATATCCCCTTCTATATGCCAAGACCTCTACCTGGGGTACCTCAAAACTCTGTATAGCAGACAAGCCCATCATTTAGCCAGACTGGATTAAGGAAGGGATTTTGACCATGAGTCAATTAATTGAAATGATACCTTCCTCCCTTTTATGATATTTGAAGAACATGCCATCTCCCAGCTGTTTAGTCCTGACCCAGCTGAGTTGCTTTATTTTCTCCAAATATTACACCCGATGCCAAGACCAATGGCAACACTATAGGCATACTTGGCCAGAAAATTTGAATTAAACAGAGTGCCTAAAAAAGGAATGAGAGGAGGAACTAGACCAATTGTTCTGTGTTAACCAATGGAAACAAATTTTAGCTAGCACTCTGAACTGTTCCTTGGACCTCTTATTAAGATTAATCCAGCAGAAAAATCATATGGCCACCTCTCTGACTGCTCAAAACAGGTGCCACTAAGTTAGACTAATGTTGGTCCAACATTAACCAATATGCTCTGGGAATGCTCCTACACACATATATTTTGGGTAGAACTAAACTGCAGAGTTAATATTTTTCTTATAAAACTGTTACAAACTAAACATCTATTTTCAAACCCAACTGATGTTAATTGGACTCTGAATAAAGCTAAAAAAAGCTTTGGCTAAGCAGAGCACTAATAATTACTAGAAGACTAGTACTACAAAAATGGAAATCCAAAAATGACCAACAATTCAAGACTTGAGCATAGACATCATAAACTTGACCATCCTAGGAAGAACTCTATATTGTAAAAGAAAAAATGTCAGATATCGGATACTTTCCTGAAAGCATCTGAATTATCCTATTACTTCCCCTCCTTTCTATCCACTTCCTTTCCTTTCCATCTCTATCCCTCTCCTCTGAACTTAGCTTTATCTTACTTAATATTTTTCTTTAACTAGTTGGATTTATTATAAACAAATTTTGTTTTTAAATTGTGTAATACAAGTAAGTCAATATATAGAATAAAATGTTTCAAGTATAGCTAAAGTTTGGTAGCAAATGGTGTATTACAAGGATTTTATGTATAGTTAATTTTGTTTTAAATTAACACAAGTTAATAGAAAAAAAAATCCCAGGCATTCTACTTCTGGGACATTTCTACATGATTCCTTAAACTTTGCTTTAAATATACATAATGAATGTTATCTTGTAAACCTTATTCACCAAATGTGCGCATTGACTTTCATGGGATCATTTGGCAAGAAATGTCTACAGGAGCTGGTCTCTAGTTAAAGAGGTCCTATTTACCTTACTGTCAGTATTTCCTACTGTATACTTTTTCAAAGAGCTGAATAATTTTATGCCAAATATACCGATTGTGATTTATCAAATGTCATGCTTCAGGGTTTAAACTGGTGTTTTGAAGGAATCAGGAAGGATTTTCCCACCATGTACAGCATTACATAACTTATTAGATGAATTTGGTTATGCTATTTTAATTTCTTTAGCTTTCTCTGAAGCATCTAGTTTGGACCACAGCAAGACTGATGAACCAACTATCCGAATCATGATTGCAAATCTAGCAACATTAGATGCACTGAAAAAGACACACATGAAATCCATATAACTAATGGTGCAACACTTTATATGATCACTAATGAAAAATAAGAAGCTGAAACAATGCCTGTCTGCACACATTACTTTCCTCCATCCCATATTCAACTGCCGAATATGCCTTTTATAGCCTTATAGACTCATAGACTCATAGGTCAGAAGGGACCAACATGATCATCTAGTCTGACCTCCTGCACAAGGCAGGCCACAGAACCCTACCCATCCACTTTTATACAACCCCTAATCCAGGACTGAGTTATTGAAATCCTCAAAACTGGTTTGAAGATCTCAAACTGCAGAGAATCCACCAGCAAGCGACCCATGCCCCACGCTGCAGAGGAAGGCGAAAAACCTCCAGGGCCCCTGCCAATCCACCCTGGAGGAAAATTCCTTCCCGACCCCAAATATGGCGATCAGCTAAACCCTGAGCATGTGGGCAAGACTCACCAGCCAGCACCCCAGAAGGAATTCTCTGCAGTAACTCAGTTCCCATCCCATCCAACATCTCCCCGCAGACAATTGAGCAGATTTATCTGGTGATAATCCAAGATCAATTGCCCAAATTAAACTATCCTATCGTAACATCCCCTCCATATATTTATCAAGCTTAGTCTTGAAGCCAGATAAGTCTTTTGCCCCCACTACTTCCCTCGGAAGGCTGTTCCAAAACTTCACTCCCCTAATGGTTAGAAACCTTCGTCTAATTTCAAGTCTAAACTTCCTAATATCCAGTTTGTACCCATTCGTCCTCGTGCCTACATTAGAACTAAACTTAAATAATTCCTCTCCCTCCCTAACGTTAACGCCCCTGATATATTTATATAGAACAAGCATATCCCCCCGCAGCCTTCTTTTGGCCAGGCTAAACAAGCCAAGCTCTTTGAGTCTCCTTTCATAAGGCAGGTTTTCCATTCCTCGGATCATCCTAGTAGCCCGTCTCTGGACCTGTTCCAGTTTGAATTCATCCTTCTTGAACATGGGACACCAGAACTGCACACAATATACCAGATGGGGTCTCACCAGCGCCTTATATAATGGTACTAACACCTCCTTATCCCTGCTGGAAATACCTCGCCTAATGCATCCTAAAATAGCATTTGCTTTTTTAACAGCTGTATCACATTGGCGGCTCATAGTCATCCTGCTATCGACCAATACCCCAAGGTCCTTCTCCTCCTCTGTCGCTTCCAACTGATGCGTCCCCAACGTATATCTAAAATTCTTATTATTAATTCCTAAGTGCATGACTTTGCACTTTTCACTATTGTATTTCATCCTATTACTCTTACTCCAGTTTACAAGGTGGTCCAGATCTTCCTGAATAGTATCAGTGTCCTTCTCCGTGTTAGCAATACCCCCCAACTTTGTGTCATCCGCAAACTTTATTAGCACATTCCCGCTCTTTGTGCCAAGGTCAGTAATAAGAAGGTTAAATAAGATCGGTCCCAAAACCGATCCTTGAGGGACTCCACTAGTAACCTCCTTCCAGCCTGACAGTTCACCCTTCAATACGACCCGCTGGAGTCTCCCCTTTAACCAGTTCCTTATCCACCTTACAACTTTCATATTCATCCCCATCTTTTCCAATTTAACTAACAGTTCCCCATGCGGAACCGTGTCAAACGCCTTACTGAAATCGAGGTAAATTATATCTACCGCATTTCCTTTATCTAAGTAATCCGTCACCTTCTCAAAGAAGGAGATCAGATTGGTTTGGCACGATCTACCTTTAGTAAATCCATGTTGCAATTCGTCCCAATTACCATTGACCTCTATGTCCTTGACTAATTTCTCCCTTAAAATTTTTTCCAAAGACCTTACATACTACAGACGTCAAGCTAACAGGCCTATAATTACCCGGATCACTTTTATTCCCTTTCTTAAAAATAGGGACTACGTTAGCAATCCTTCAGTCGTACGGCACAACCCCCGAGTTTATCGACTGCTTAAAAATTATCGCTAACGGGTTCGCAATTTCACGTGCCAGTTCCTTTAATATCCTCGGATGGATATTGTCCGGGCCCTCCGATTTTGTCCCATCAAGCTGTTGAAGTTTGGCCTCTACCTCAGTTGCGGTAATATCCACCTCCATATCCACATTCCCACTTATCATCCCTCCATCATCGCTAAACTCCTCACTAGTCTTATTAAAAACTGAGGCAAAGTACTTATTTAGATATTGGGCCATGCCTAGGTTGTCCTTTACCTCCATTCCATCCTCAGTGTATAGCGGCCCCACTTCTTCTTTCTTTGTTTTCTTCTTGTTTATGTGGCTGTAGAACCTTTTACTATTGGTTTTGATTCCCTTTGCAAGGTCCAGTTCAATGCAGCTTTTAGCCTTCCTCACTTTATCCCTACATGTTCTGACCTCACCAAGGTAGCTTCCCTTGCTAATCCCGCCTTTCTTCCACTCCCTGTAAGCTTTCTGCTTTCTCCTAATCCCCTCTCTGAGTTGCTTGCTCATCCAGCTTGGCCTACAACTCCTGCCCATGGTTTTTTTCCCCCTTTCTTGGGATGCAGGCTTCCAACAATTTCCGCAGCTGCGACTTAAAGTAATTTCAGGCCTCCTCCGCATTTAAATCCACAAGTTCCTCCGTCCAATCCACATCCATAACTAATTTCCTTAACTCTTTAAAATTAACCCTCGAGAAATCGAAAACCCTAATCCGAGATCTACATTTGTTTATCCTTCCATCTAGTTTGAACTGAATCAGCTCATGATCACTCGAACCAAGGTTATCCCCTACCACCATTTCTTCTACGAGGTCCTCACTGCTCACGAAAACCAAATCTAAAATGGCATCCCCTCTCGTAGGTACTTCAACTACTTGATGAAGAAATCCATCCGCTATCACATCCAGAAAAATCTGACCCCTATTATTCTTGCAAGCACTCGTCCTCCAGTCTATATCCGGGAAGTTGAAGTCTCCCATAATCACACATTTCCCCTTTGTGTTTACTTCATTAAAGACATTAAAGAGGTCTCTATCCATATCCAAATCAGATCCGGGCAGTCTATAGCACACCCCAAGCACTATCTCAGGGGAAGCTCTAGTTGCTTTTTTACCCAGTGTGATTTTTGCCCAGACAGACTCTGTCTTATCCATTCCATCACTTCTTATTTCATTACAGTTAATCTCATCAGTGAGGTACAAGGCTACTCCACCACCTTTGCCTTTCTTCCTGTCTTTTCTAAACAGCACATAGCCTTCCATACCTGTACTCCAGTCATGAGTACTATTCCACCAGGTTTCTGTTATCCCTATGATATCTGGTTTCACTTCCTGCACCAGTAGCGCCAGTTCCTCCATCTTGTTACCTAGGCTCCTCGCATTAGTGTACAGACATTTTAATTTTTGGCGTTTAGCTTCAATTACATTCTTTCCCCCGTCGTGCACAGACCTTCTACCACCAGCATCACCCGTTAATCTGGTTTCTACTCCACTATTCCTCCTTGGATCAATTCTTTGGTCCGCAAGGGTATCCCCTCTCATGTTGTTTACTTCCCTCTCCAGGTTATATTCCGGCGTGGAGATCTCCTGAACATCTCCCAACCATCTCCCCCAACTTCCTAGTTTAAAGCTCCATTGATGAGGTCAGCGAGCCTCCATCCTAGAATTCTATTTCCTTCCTTACTTAGATGAAGTCCATCCTGAGCGAACAGTTGTCTGTCCGTAAATGCTTCCCAATGACCGTACATCCCAAAGCCCTCCTTGTAACACCAATGCCTGAGCCATCTGTTGATCGCCATAATCTTGTCACTCCTTCGTCGCCCTGCCCTAGGAACCGGCAGAATCCCACTGAAGATCACCTGAGCCTCGATTTCTTTGAGCGTCTTCTCCAGTCTGGCATAATCCTCCTTGATACAGTCCAGCAAGTAACTAGCCGTATCATTCGTTCCCACATGAAGGACAATCAACAGATTCTTTCCCGCTCCCGCTAGGATCCTATTCAGCCTCAGGTCCACATCCTGTATCTTAGCCCCTGGCAGACAGCAAGCCCTTCTGTTCTCCCGATCAGGTCTAGTTACAGGCCTGTCTATTCTTCTCAGTAAAGAGTCTCCAATCACGTAGACTTGCCTTTTCCTGGCGACAGTGTGATTCTCCGGTCTATCCCCCACACCAGCTTGCCGCAAGTCCTCTCGATTTGTATTCGCCCTTACAATCCTCCTAGGGCTCATACTTGGTGCTGCCTCCATTGACTCCTCCCCTCCTTCTGCAGGACTAGCTGCTCGTCTCTTTTTCCTTGCCCTCTCTCCTTCAGCAGCCTGCTGTGCTCCATCTTCATTTCCCAACTCAGCAAACCTGTTCCTGAGTTCTATTTCTCCATCGCTGGCCCATCTTTTCCTCTGCCTGGTTCTCCTAGTCACATGCTTCCACCGTCCACTTTCCTCACCCAGCAGCCCCTCCTCAGAGTACTTTGGTCCTGCTTCTATCCGCTCGTCTGAGCTTATCCCCTGCACCTCATCATGTCTGTGTTCCATCATCTGCTCAAACCCCCTTCTAAACTCAGCCAGAGTTTCCACTTGCATCTCCAGTCCCCTTACCTTTTCCTCCAGCAGCTCTATCAGGCGGCACTTCATGCGGACAAAACTCCTTTCAGGTGCCCCCTCCAGGACCATGTACATGCCACAGCTACCGCATCCGGTCATACTCAGCATGTCTCTACCTGCTGCCTCTGCCTCCATCATGCCATTCCACCTCTGTGCCTGGCAGTCCATGCCTCATGCCGTTCCACAGGCCACCAACGAGCACTGGACCCCTGCCCCTTCCCTTGTCTGCCTTCCTGGTTTCTCTGCCTCAGTCTCCCCTGTGACCTCCCCCTGGGAACTCCCACTGGAACTCCCCTGTTAGCAGCTCTGTTCGCTGGCTCCTGTGCCGCTGCCTGAGTGCCTGGCTCCTTATATAGGACCCCTGATCAGGTAAGCCCCACCCCCAACTCAGAGCTCAGCCTCGCTCCCAGCACATAGCCCCTAGCAGCCTGCACACACACTCACTCACACACCAACTCCAATATACAATCCACAAACTACAAACTACCAAAACCTGCTCCTCCGACAGAACTCCCACTGGAACTCCCCTGTTAGCAGCTCTGTTCGCTGGCTCCTGTGCCGCTGCAGCTGTGATGCTCCACAGGACAGTCCCTCAAGAGTGATAAAAGTGACCTGAAAGCTGAGAATCAGCAGTGGTGTAAAATCTTCCAGTGGAAGTTTTCCATCAGAAAACACTGACTTGAATGAAATGTCCTCAGGAACATATACCTTCTAATAAAAAATTATTGAATTGTTTCATTTTCATAAGGTCAAAAGATTACAATATAACAAAAGTCAAAACAATAAAAAAAAGGAATTTTTCAGACTATTTCATTTCTGGAAAAATTCTGAGATTTTGACTTCATCCTGATTCTGGATGAAACCATATTTTAAAACCTTGGAATTTCTATCCTGGGGAAATTCCATTTTTCAACCTGCTCTACTGAGAGCTCACTCTGATATGCACGAAAGGGGTTGCAGCAGGGAAATAATGAGGTGAGGGGTGGCAGGACTGAAATTCAGAGAACTTCACTAACCTCTGATAAACACAATCCTCTCCAGAGGACTTTTCTAGCTGATAAAACACAGCAGTTCTGTGAATGCTCTAATTTGCATCAAGGGTCTGTTCAAGCCCCAAGTTTCTCCCAGGTATGGGAGAAGTGGCAAAGGTGTTTTACAGCTACCTTTGCCTCCTCCACTAACTGCACTGAGCATAAGTTTAGCATTACTGAAGACTGCGCCCTAAGGGTCTAGTGCCAATAGAATTCTAAGCAAGGGAACACATTACTGCAAAACATCTGCAAGGAGTTAAAAAAACCACAAAGCCAAAAAACACAAGCTCAGCCTTGTTACAAGAGAGTCTCAGGGAAAGGAAGAACAAAGAACTAGCATTATGAATCAATACAGAAGTCAATAGTACATGTATACCTCTAGGGAGTTACTGTAATACATTAGGTGGGGCTTTTTATTTTTTTTTTTTAAGTGACTAGGATTTATGTTGTGTAACCAGAAAAACAGTGACTTTAAATGATTCTGTGCAAGTTAAAATAAATATTTTTAAAAGAATCTGGAAAGAACATTGTTTACAATTACCCTGTTCAGGGTGCAAAAATGTCTGCATTAGTCAAATTGCAGGATTGATTTCTGGCACCAGGGAACACAAGGTTATAAGAGTTGTAGGAATCATATTCCTGTAATGAAACATGTATAACGAACATCAGCAAAACTGCAAGGAAAGTGTATAATCCAGCTTTCACTGCAGAGTATCAGACTCTGTAATGAGATATTCATGGACTCTTTTTAGAGCTTGAAAGTTCATATATTATGCACAGTACAAGTGAAGAATGCTGTTGACAGACCATGAACACCAAATTGTAGCATTGCAAATGAAGAGCATGCATATGTTACTCAGTCACAGAATTATTTTTGGCACAGTCAAGCAGGCTAGCAGTTGTTGCTTGGGAGAGGTCCAGAACAACAATGTAGTCTTAACTGGTACAGACCCTGGAGGAAGTTAAGTAATTGCCCAGTTATCAAAAACTCAGAGGAATACTACATGCAAGGAGATTTTTGTTTCATGAATTGCTTTGAAGATTAGAAATATGAAAACAGGGTCAACCTTACAATTTGCAGGGATCCAAGCAGAGATGGGGTATGCAGGGAATCTGTGGACTGGCAAGAAAATAGCAAACCTGAGTAGTAGCCTCAAGAAATTGCTTGCATTTCAACCATCTGTTACATACGGGTGTGGATACATTACCCGCAACTGATCCTCCCTCATAGGCCACCATGGTTCACTGAGCTTCTGTTTTACAATTTTTATCCTTCCCATTTCGTTAGCCACAGGTTAAGAATCAGGATCTTCTGTCATTTGAGTGAGAAATTTCTTTCGTTCTAGCACATTCTTCACAAAACCTTGGCCAGAGAATCTCTGCTCAGTTGCAGATTTCAATGTTTCCTGCTGCCAAGAGCTTTTGTTGAGTAGATTGAGTACCTGGAACAACCTTTACAGCTTCATAGAAATACAGCCAAAGACAAAACAATACCAGCGCCACTAACTGTCAGGCAAGAGTGCTGAAAGCACGGGGGAAGGCTGCACTACTACATGTGAATAGGGCCCATGTCCCAAGCAGTTAGTGAAAGCCAGCAGACAATTCCAGTGGCTACTAAGGACAGGTCCTAAAACAATCAATTGTCTGATTTATACTCATGGAACTTGTCACCTCAACTCACCAGTTGTCCCACCTCTAACCTCCTTTGACATGAGAGCCATTATCTTATCAAGCCACTACCCAACTGCATCAATAACTCATCTTATTTATCTTTTCCACTCTGACATCAGTCCTGGTTTTTGGCATGGAGATGGAGCTAGTGGCAGATATCTTCAGGACTGGCAGAAGTCAAAATATCTATGTGAGAGATCTTACAACTATCAGCAGCTTTCAACACTTGATCATCTGCTGTGGACATTCTTGCAGGAATTAGCAAGGCTGGAGAGAGTCAGGTGCAGCTTGCTCCTTGCTCACTGTCAGAGAGATCACAGTGGTGGTGACAGGAAACTCCTTCTCTTTCTTGGAGGTTTCTGCAGGTCTCAAACTGATTAGATTATTTAATGTATAATTCAAGGCTGCTGATGTTATGTGATGATACAGGCTACAGTGCCATCAATATGACGACAATACTCCGCATATTGTTCCTCTAGCATGGACAGTGTGACCATCCTGCTGTTCAAAGACCTGGAGTAAATAAAGACCTGCTCATTCTCAGCTTTGATAAGAGCAGAAGATGGAAGCATCTAGAGGAAGTAGTAGGAAATTTCACTTCACCTCACATTAATGGGTCTGCCCTGCAATTGTTAAGGTGGTCCAAATTGCAGAATCCTTATTATGGACTTGTAACAGGGTTCGCTCACCTCTCATGAGCGCCCCCTTGGCCAAGTGTGTGTGCCTGTACTCTGTTTGTCCCTGCTCCAGGATAGAGCAGTGCTCCAGGGCTCCCTCCCTGGTGACAATATCTTCACCCTCTTGGGCTTTTTAGTTGTAGCTCTCCAGCTGGACCACTGTAGTTCAGTTCACGCTCTGCCTCAATGTCCAGGCCACTTTCCCCTAGTGTATAATGGATGGTGGGAGGGGGGATCCAGGCCCATCCCCTATTCCAGGTCCCAGCCCAGGGACTCAGTAGATAGTAGCCATCTGCTATGCCCCTTGAACTATGTCACATGGCTTCTCTAATTTCCTTAGCCACTTCCTCGTGGCCCCCCGCCATCTTTTCCCTTACCTCATGTCCTTGTCCTAATGGAGTCCCAGCAACCACTCTCACTCTCCCTGCCTTCTGGAAGCACTCCCTGGTCTGAGGTTCTGCAGCTCCACCAGCCATCCACACTCCCCTGCACCAGCAGGGAACTGTACTCCTTCTGGTCCTGAAACTCTTCTTATACCAGGCTGTTGGGCCCTGATTGGCTGTGTCCCACATAGCTACTCTAGGCAGCTTGGAGGACCTTTCGACAGGGCAGCGTGTGGCAGGGGCATGAGGCCTCCAGCAGGGGGCCTGAGAGGGTCTGGTATACCCCATCACAGGACTCCATTACTGATGGATGCCCAAATAGCAGCAGTGGCCAGAAATATCTTTTGACTTCAGCTGGCCAGAAGACTACTCTCTCTCTTTCTCAATTATAGATCTAGGCACAAATAAGCATGCTTCTCTCATATTAAGACTGACTTACTGCTGTACTCTGGGTGAGATTTAGGGCCCACTGAAAGCAATGGCAATATTTCCATTGACCTAGGGTCAGACTTTCTCTTATTATACCTTGACCTGAGCTAGAAGACCACTGGCAAACTACAGGTGGTTCAGCAACATATCTACTAGGTGTTGTAACTAATGAAGGGAAAGAATTCTATGGTCTGTGTAAGGAAAGTCAGACTGATCTGAGTTGTCTTTTCTGGACTTACAATCTTGGAATTTCACACTACATTGGCTATCCCTCCAATTCCCAATGCTGTTTAAGGACCTAGCAATAATCTTCAAACACCTATACAGACTAAAATCCAGTTATCTCAAAAGAGATAAAATATCCTAGAGAGAGCTGTGGAGAGAGCTTTCTTCACAACAGCTGCATTCTCTAAGTCTGAATCAACATCTGGCAACAGGTTAAGCTTCAACCTAATTTGTCTGATTTATCAGTCATATTAAAGTAGTGATGTATTGTGATATAAACAAAAGGAAATGTATATCAGTTAACCCCTGTTAACTTCTGTAAGTTGGCTTGCAGGCATGCCACCTGAACAGAATTGTTAGAACTCATGATGCCGATAATGCTCACAGTCACTGAACATTTTGCATAGAAAGTGTTTATGAATGGCACCAGACTGACAGCGCTATAAAATTCAGGGGGATTTTCAACTTCCATCAATGAATGTGTATGTAAAATTTGGGGCAGCATATGTCAGCCTGCACAAAATGATATTTATGCTTCCTCATTGAACATTTGGCTCTAAATGTTGTTGTAGTCACAGACCAAGCTCAGCACATACTTTGCCAGCTTAAGGTTTTTCAAACTATGCCAGCAAATGTGTCCAAGTCTGTTAGAAGATCTGGTCATCTCTAGGTGTCAGAGGAAAATTCAGTCTCCATTCTCACTTCATGGAGAAGTCACATCCCTCAAAGCCAAGGAAAATAAGTTTGATGTGGGGAAGAACTACCTGGGGGGTTGGGAATGAATCTTTCCCCTTTAGGTGGAGGAAGCACATGGAGAAGCCTTGCACCACCCGGCAGCTGCTAACAGTGGTAGTAATGGCTGTGGCTTGCTGTGTTCTCAGGTATAGGTAATTCAGTTTGTGGATGGAATCCACAGTTGATATCCCATCCCCAGCTTGACTTCATAACACCCCTCCTCATTGTTACAGCGAGAAATGCCTCAACAGAATTCCAAAGCACACAGGCAGAGGCAGATGTAGGGTTTGTGGGGCCCCTGGGCCACAGCAAGTGGGGGCCCTTCCCCACTCCTTCTGCCTGCAGTCCCTGCTGGTGCTCCTGCTGAGGAAATGGGGTTGAGGTTTGGAGGCTTGCCCTGCTCTGCACACCCAGTACTCCTACTAGGGAGCAGGACTGGGGCAGAGAGGTGCCCATTTTTTCAGGGCACCCCAATTGTCCAGGCCCCCTGAGCACAGGCCATTGGCCCAATGGCTAATCCACCATTGCACACAGGTGCCAAATGGAGCTGGACCACAAATGGAATAAATTTATTGTCGATCTGTTTTGCCAAAAATGTGTGCCTTTTTTCAACCAGCTCTACTGTCAGTGTCCCCCCTGCAGAGTTTCTGTGCAACTTGCCATCTCATTTAGTGGGATCTTGAAAGTTATACTGCTTGTTGGGTTTTCTGGAGGGGAAAAGTTGACCTCATAGTGGTTTTTTTAGTTTTTTTCTCTGACAAAACTTCCCTAAAGGCTTTGGAAATTATGGATTAGATTCACATTCTGATCACCCTGAAACAAATCTGCAACTAAACCATCTGAACGCAATCAGGGTCACAGAAAGGAGGGGAGGAGAAGTTTTGATCACTTGAATGGAATCACCCACAACTTCCCTGTCCTTGACCCTGTGGATTCCTTTCTGTGCAGTTTGGGAAGGGGCAGCATAGGGTCAGTAAAGGGATGACTAGGGGATCATTAAAAATGGTTTCTTCCAAAATCCTGCAGAAGAGCCAGTGGGAAGTAAATGCATTCACCCTCTTGCAGCCCCTCCATGCTATGGAAGCCTATACAGAATTAAAAAGGTCCAATGGCACCATGCTATCAAGGAGACCCAGAGGGTGCCCTGTAACCAGCACAGAGTCTCAATACTGTGGGCACTGGCTTCCTAAGGATCCCAAAGGAGTTTGGAACAGAACTGCTGCCTCTCACCCTGATGGTAGGATTCAAGGAAAAATCTGCAAGGGGCTTCTTGTAGAATTTTCCAACTTTCAGACCCAAGGGACATTTCCAAGAAAGAGGCTGATCTGAGCCCTGATGAGCAAGATGATTGTTATTCACTACTTAAAACATACACATTGTTACATTCTGTCCTTCGATTCACATCAATAAATCCCAAAATCTCAAAAGGGATTTATATTTATATGAGCAAGCAGGAAGTGTTCCATGGTTAAGAGCAACTGCTTATTGTGCCAAATCTTAAAAGAAATTCAGTGCTATTGTTTATTTCTACATCCACTCCCCAGGATCCAAGTTAAACTACTCATTTCTGCAATAGCCAATAAAAAGGTACAACAGAAACTGCCATTGAATTCTTGTAATGATCTATTTCACTAACATTGTTAATTATTAATTTCTAATTAACAGATTCAGTGTAATAAAAAAGAAACACATCCTTTGTAACCGACGGTGAAATTCTACTCCCTCTTTAAAGGGACAAATCAAACAGGAAGCCGCGGCCAGCACATCCCTCGGCCCACACTGCTTCCCACTGCCCCCATTGGCCTGGGATGGCGAACCGCAGGCAGTGGGAGCCGCAATCGGCCTAACCTGCCTACGTGGCAGGTAAACAAACTGGCCCAGTCCACCAGAGCACTTACCCTGGCGAGCCGCGTGCCAGAGGTTGCCAACCCCTGCCATAGTCTGTCCTACATTCCTTGTGCACCCACTGAAGTCAATGGTATATTGGGGCATACAAGAAATTGGGGACTGTGCCCTCATTTCTTTTGGGACTTATTCTGAAATCACTCCATATGAAACCCACAAGACTCCTCAGTCCTTTATTTGCATTTTTCTAATTTTCTTCATTGTGCTCCTCATAAAATAGCATATCCAGGCACTGGAGACTATATTTTGCTACACTTAGGCTTTCAAAATCCTTTCTTAAAAGTATTCCAAGTTCTAAAGAACAAAGTCTGCCCTCACATATGCATGAACAGCTATTACTGAAATGATGAAAGCTAAATGTTGGTAATTAATGGCAGAATAGGAGAGAGTGTGTGTGTGAGAGAGACATTCCAGTGTAAAAATACAGTGTTCCCAAAGTCCTGTAATTTATAATATTGTACCAAGTATAATGAAATCTATCTGAATTGATTCACAGATAAATATGCTCACTGATTTAAAATACATCCTCCTTTTCATTTTGGAATATTGGGTTGGTATTCCAATAGGTTTTGTAGATAAATCATAATCTTTCCATACGACATTTTTAATAGAGAGAAGATTGGAAGTGTGAACTGGGTACAAAGAAAAATAAGACGGTGTTATCCATCAAACTTCAAGTTAGAAATTGGGAAGGTTAGTACATAAAGTACTTGAGATTCATCTTTATGACCTTAGGTGAACTTCAACATAAGCCTTTTTTACTACAACTTTGAGAGCTCAGAAAAATCCTCCAGGCAAAGTACCTTATAAAAATAAATCCCACTGTCCCAACCTGCAGCATGTTGCCCTCTTGTATTTGTTCCCTCTCTACTGACTCTGAATTTTCTGAAAATTACTGGAGTCTCCCAGGCAGTTCAGATAGCTGCAAGCCATAGGAGAGTTTCATTAAATGTCAATTATACTGAATCAGAAATGGGCACATGTGTGACAAGATTTTAAAATATATAGCTCTCACTGTACTACCTATGTCTCCTGACACTGAATCCCAAGATTATGTTTTTTCTTTTGTATAAACAGAATTTTAGTGCCTGTGAAAAATCACTAAAGGACCAGATACTGGCAGATACCATTCAGTACGAGGTCTACCTTATGACTAGTTCCATTGAAATCAATGGGCACAGTTGGCAAATAAGGTATTACTCAACAATCATGGGGAAGGATTTCAGGATCTGGTCCTGAACTAACAGAACTGGAAATTAAAGTCTTTTGTTGATGGACAAAAGAGTTACTGGACAGCAATGGTCCAATGCTTTCTTTACTGTCCATCAGCCATATTATGAAAGGATCTATTCTAGAGCTAAGGGGGTAGTTCAATCTTTTTGGGCAGTCAATCTTTCTATACAAAAAATGTAGAAATACTGCCAATTAGGAGACAATTTATGGGTTGTGGACCTTGTTAACTGGAAACTGTGTGGCAAAGAGGGCAGAATTATTATTACATTGTAGGTACAAATATGGCCAGTTTTTCAGATGATGTAAATGAGCACATCTACATTGCCATCAACGGAACTATGATGATTTTTATCGGTTGAAGATTTAGCTACTAAAATAAAGTCCCTGCTCAGAGGATATTACAATCTAATGTATATAGATAATACTATGGACAAAACTATCACGAAGGCTCTGTGTCTATATAGTGCGGTAACAAGAGAGGGAGAAAGGTGATGAAAGAACTTTGTTTTGATTTTGCATGCTAATTTTGGATTACAGTCCTTTGCTGTGTCATATCACCTTAACTTCTGAGTATCTTTGTGCTTTTAGGCAGAAGATTTAGGTGGGGTTTTCATTCATTTAATAATCCTGCCATGGGGCAAGTGTCGGTTCTTCAGCTCCTCCCACCCTGGTTCCCTTCCCCAAAATCTCAGGAGAACTGTGTGATCAGCATTCTAGGGTTACTGCAGCCTCACGGGGAGTGTGTCCTGCTTTTGCCACTATGCATCTCAGTTGGATTTTCCGGCCAAATTTGCTTCCCCTGCACATCACATAGCAGAGAGGGTTAGATGACCCATCGCACTCTTTTTTCTCCGGCACAGAATTCTGCCCTGATCCTGGTTTTCACTTGAGTTCATGGGAATTTATTCACTACAAAGCAATTGAACTCCAGTGATTCTTCCAACTGGCTGCTGCTTTTGTCAGTTTCAGATGACTGCTGCAGCATAGTGGTAGGGTGCTAGGAAGCATGTTAGCTTCAGGTTCTTCCACACTCAGATGAAGCAATCAGATAAATTCAGTATGCAGGAGCAAGTCAGGCCAGACACAAGCTTAATACATGAACAGTGTACTCAGAAGATAGAGCTTGTATGCTTGGGGGAGTTTGTTCAGAAGTGTTCAAATCTCAGACAAACATCTCACAGCAACTTTACCTCAATGGTGCATAATATGAATCTTGGGAACAAGTTTAACCATGTAGCTAGAGGGACTTCCCATTATGAACAGGAAACCTCAGGCTGATGAGCAGTCTAGCAATTCGGCAGGAAAACCGGCACAATAGGGCCCAATCCTGTTTGAGTTCTATTGCAGTGTAAATAAATATGTAAAAATAATGCAAGCAAAGCCATTTCAAAAACAGCTTCCAAGAGAACAAAGTATTAGGAATTCTACAGAAATGGTAAAAATATATTAAGAGAAATTATACATGCAGATATGGAGGTGAACGGGATATGGAGAAAAGGAAAGGAGGCATAGGGCCTAATTCTGTAGTGCAACTTCACTGAACTTCAATGAGAGTAGTACCTAGACCATAGAACTGGATCTATAACAAGCCATGGCCATGCCTCTCAAAAGTAGTTGCTGATTTTGGTTGCCCAGGGGTGGATAACTTCATCATCTGGACCCATGGGAAGGAGACTCTGGAAAAATTCCACCACGATTTCAACAGCTTCCACCCCACCATCAACCTCAGCCTGGACCAATCTATAAGGGAGGTCCACTTTCTAGACACCATGGTGCAAATAAGTGATGGTCCCATTACCACCACCCTATACCGAAAACCTACCGACCGCTATGCCTACCTTCGTGCCTCCAGTTTCCATCCTGGGCACTCCACACGATCCATTATCTACAGCCAAGCACTGAGGTACAACCGCATCTGCTCTAACCCCTCAGACAGAGATCAACACCTACAAAATCTCCACTAAGCATTCTCAAAACTACAATACCCACATGAGGAAATAAGGAAACAGATCAACAGAGCCAGACGTGTACCCAGAAGCCTCCTACTGCAAGACAAACCCAAGAAAGAAACCAACAGGACTCCACTGGCCATCACATACAGTCTTCAGCTAAAACCCCTCCAATGTATCATCAGGGATCTACAACCCATCCTGAACAATGATCCCACACTTTCACAGGCTAGTCCTTGCCCACAGACAACCTGCCAACCTGAAGCATATTCTCACCAGTAACTGCACACCGCACCATAGTAACTAACTCAGGAACCAATCCATGCAACAAACCCTCGACGCCAACTCTGCCCACATATCTACATCAGCGACACCATCACAGGACCTAACCAGATCAGCCACACCATCACCGGTTCATTCACCTGCATGTCCACCAATGTAATATGTGCCATCATATGCCAGCAATGCCCCTCTGCTATGTACATCGGCCAAACTGGACAGTCGCTACGGAAAAGGATAAACGGACACAAATCAGATATTAGGAATGGCAATATACAAAAACCTGTAGGAGAACACTTCAACCTCCCTGGCCACACAATAGCAGATCTTAAAGTGGCCATCCTGCAGCAAAAAAACTTCAGGACCAGACTTCAAAGAGAAACTGCTGAGCGTCAGTTGATCTGCAAATTTGACACCGTCAGCTCAGGATTAAACAAAGACTGTGAATGGCTTGCCAACTACAAAACCAGTTTCTCCTCCCTTGGTTTTCACACCTCAGCTGCTAGAAGAGGGCCTCACCCTCCCTCATTGAACTAACCTCGTTATCTCTAGCTTGCTTCTTGCTTGCATATATACACCTGCCCCTGGAAATTTCCACTACATGCTTCTGACGAAGTGGGTATTCACCCACGAAATCTCATGCTCCAAAATGTCTATTAGTCTATAAGGTGCCACAAGACTCTTTTGCTGCTTTTACAGATCCAGACTAACACAGCTACCCCTCTGATACTTGACATCCTGGATACTGTGACCAGTTAATCAGTGTATGTGCTTAAATCCATCCATAGTCAGCAAAGCAGTTTAGTGCCTGCTTAAAATTAGGCTTGTGTTCCGTCTTAAATTTGTGTGACTTTGTGCCAGGACACTGGGATACTTTCTGTATAAATCCACTCCACTAACATCATCTCCATTCGTGCACTCTTCATTTCGACATTGGAATCAGTGGGACAGATTGAGAATCCTTTTCTCACATTGGTGAGCAGCTACTCAAACAAGCCGTAGCAGTGAAGTCAATGGGATTGCTATTGGGAGTAACTGTTTGTCAGTGTGAATTAAGAATTTACAGTCTGGTCCAATATGAGCTTTACTTGAATAAGAGGTGGTTGAATAATAATAAAAAAGTCCAGATTCTGACACTTACTCCAGTTGAATCTTTACCGCATAAGTGATTGCACTGAGGTCAATGGGACCACTTATGGAGAATAGTGCTAAAGCATATGTAATGATATTAGAATTTGGCCCAGAATATACACATGCCAGAGAATTTTAAAATACTGCAATATTTGTCAAATAAATTATGATGATTATATTCTTCATTTATTAACCCAGTTTTTAGAAGTGCAGTTAAATTTAAAAAAAACACATTTGTCACAAAAATTTTAAAAAGATCAAAATTCACCATAAATTATTTGACTGACTGTGAAAAGGATTGTAGGAAAGAGCAAAACCACTTCTGTTAAACTTTGATGCCTTCTCTTCTTCGTGTGTTTATATTAAACTTCACTGATCATTTGTGGAAGATTTGATTTAGACAATTCTATGAATTTCACATTTTCCATTTTTTGCTTTCTTACTTTTTCCTTTAATAAAAACTTTGCTTTTGATTTGCAATCTCTATTGCTTATACTTTGCTCCCGTTGATTATTTCAAGTTTGACTTAAGAATCTCTATAACAATATATTATGAAGTTACAATAGTACTGGCCTACACAGGTCAGATTTTTAAAGTGAGGCACACTCACAGATATACATATATATTTTGTGAGACAAAGTGATGTACACAAATATTCATTGTGACTGCCGATGGCATTTGAATCACATAATCATAAAAATGTGGGACCGGGAAAGGACCTCAACTGGCCATCTAGTCCAGTCTCCTGCACCGAGGCAGGACTAAGTATTATCTTTCTTACCAAGAATAGGGGCAAATGTTTGATTTGCACACTCACCAGGTTGTTTATGCACCAGTTTGAGTGTAAATATATGCAAACAAATACACACACCTAGCATGCATGCTCCTACTTAAAAAAACAAACAAACAAACAACTGGCCCCTAAACAGCTGAATTCTGAAAGAAATTGGCTTTGCTCAAATGCCCTCATAAAAAATGGGAAGTAAATAATACAAAAAATTATATGGAAGCAGACTTCTCTCTAAAAGTATCCTTTTCAATTATCTTAGTGAAGTGTCAGTGGGTCTTTATTAGGAGTTGCATATATATTGAGAAGAACACAGACCTCAGAGCATGAGATCTTGTTATTCACTGTCTCCTGTTCAATATTAACCATAGTTTTCTCCATGAAAAAGTGACCAATTATAGTATCTGCATGGAGGCCATTGCATTAACTCCTGTTAGAACAGATGAGAACATATGCCATTGTTGTAATGATAGAAATCAAAACAGTGAATTCAACAGGTGAACTATTTTCATATATATTTATATCAGGGCAGTAAACACTACATACACAACTTATTTTGTAAAAGGAAATCTGACAACAAAGTGTTAAACTAAGTTTGTATGTTATATATTTGTGTATGAACCTCTTTTTAAAAAAAATGTGATGTGCTACTATGAAGGTGGATTACGTAATTTGTGACCACAGAACTTTTCAAAATTAAATACATGTAGAGTCATTAATGAAAATGTGATGTATGATAGCAATTTAACCGGAGCACAAAAGTGTGTGTTTGAGTATTTATGTGCTATCCCTTATTGCTTACTAGGAAGTGATAACACAGTGATCTCATTACTGATGAATTTTTAAATTTACTTATAGGTTTTAAGACATCAACTTTACCAGGAAATACAGGGATTTTAATTAGCACTGCACAGCCATGGAGCTTCTCTGTCTTTAATCTCCCTAAATTTTGGAGGCCTCATTTTCTAATTTCGAACAAGCTCATGAGCCCAGCAATCCCAATTTCTTCTTCTAGGACATCTGCAATGAAAGCTAACCCCTTCAAGCATCCCTGACAGCCTGTTCACAGCATTCTGGGCCCTCTGCTGTTCTCTCTCTCAGTTGACTGCCTGTTGTAAACTCCCTTTCAGGATTAGTTCTTATCCAACCAACACTAACTGTACTGGGATTTATGCCAAGGATCTATGATTCCACTATTCCAAGTGCCTGCTCTTCTTGCACAGAGGCTTCTAAGGGAATGGGGGAAAATACAGAATAGCTACAGCTCCCCCTTTCCTGAATTTTGTACCCTATTTTCAACTCTTTTGAGATCATCTCCTGGATGCACTAGGGAGGAGACCAGTAGGTATCTTTTTGTTCTGTTTGTACAGCACCTAGCACAGCAGGATCCTGGTCCATGACTAGTGCTCTGAGGCCCAATGGTAATAAAAATAATAAACAACATATACTAGGATAATCAAACACTGCCAAGGTAAACTAGGAGGTTTTGTTTTTATTTTTTTCTTTTCGAAGTTCATGTCATTCCTTATGCACATGAGTTAAATTTGTCAAAAAATAAACGTCTATGATCGCTTTTCCTGAGGGCAAATTCAGTGTGATTTGCCTAATGGTCAGACAGGGTTTGATCTTACAAGATGCTGAGCATGGATAAGAGTGCTGAGTGCCCTCAATTCTCCCTAAAGCCAGTGGTAGTGAAGAGAACCCATCAACTCACAAGAGGAGTGCTCAGCACTTTGAAGGATTGACCTAATAACCAGATAGTGTGTTTTAATAATAGAAATAGGAGTGGGCTGGTGTCAGGGCCAGGGCACAGGCAGCCTGGCCCAGTTATTAGGAATCAGGAGCCAATTACGAGGAATCAGACCAAACTGGAATGCCAGAAGATCAGGCTCAAGACACAAACCAGAAGGCAGTTATCGGGAATCAGACCATGTCAGGATACCAGGAGATCAGGATTAGGCAACAGAATCAGAGGACAGGAACCAGATACCAACAGTCAGGCTAAATCAGATTATCTGGAGATCACAATCAGAAGACAGCAGGTAAGCAGTCCATGGTAGGGTGGAACCCAACTCTATTTCCTGTTCCTCCTCTGGCTTAAATAAATAGGGGCTGTGACCCAATCAGGAGCCTTTGAATTCTCCCTATCAGAGCATCAGGGTGGGGCTTGTGCTCCTTTTGGCCACTGTGGACCTCAGTCTCAACTGTTAGTTGCCAGGTGGAAGACTGGAGTGTGATGACTCCCAGACCTGGGCTCAAGACTTGTGGGGCCTATCGACTGTTTAGATGCACACTGCCAAGAGGTTCCATTTATAATAGTGAAAAAAGTATTTAATTAAAATATTCTTCTTTTAATATACTCCATTTAAGTGGGTGAAATCTTCTGTATCCTTCAAGTTGACATCAATTTGTATCAGTTGGTTCAAAGAAAAGTGTATCTTCATCAGAGTTAAGAAGCTTCTTTTAAAAGCATTTTATAAATACAGTTGACATCTTCAATCTGAGTGCTCACTCTCTTAACATCTATTTGCATGAAAAGCAGTCCAAAACATACAAATGAAACAAACTCCTGTTAAAATATATTAATAAAAACATTATTCCTAAAATCACACAGAACATCCTAATTTTTTTCAAATGGACTACACAGAATTACCATAGAGGAAAGGGTTGAAGAGTATAAAGCTGAGGGCAGCCATTTTTTGTCCAGCACCATCCAAACGCAAAGTAAATCAAATTAATCACTGAGTACTTTGTGGTAGCATCACCCCTTATCTCCAATGTGACATCACTTTACCTAATCTGTTATGTATGCTGGTTGAACCTCAAAAGATTTGAACATTCCATGTACTTGAGAAGACATACAAAGTCCCCAAAGCATATCCAAATCTCTCTGGTTTGGGTGTCTCCCAAGATTGGAAATTTTCATTACGTTTCTGATCGTATCCAGTTTCAGCTGGACTGGAAATAACATGTAAATAGTTTCTCTGTCACAGTGCTGCTGCTGACACTGCTGGAGAACCAAAGTTAACCAAATATTTTCAAACCTCTAAAGAGACTTTAGACCTTTACATTTAAATTTTTTGTTTTATTTTATCTGAGGCCATTTGTCTGTCCTGACATACAGCAAATGTCATCAGATACTGCATTGTATCAGATTCTAATCTTATGTACTGCTTTGGAGGACAGGGTCAAAATTCAAAACAATCTGGACAAATTGGAGAAATGGTCTGAGGTAAACAGGATGAAGTTCAATAAAGATAAATGCAAAGTGCTCCACTTAGGAAGGAACAATCAGTTTCACACATACAGAATGGGAAGAGACTGTCTAGGAAGGAGTATGGGAGAAAGAGATCTAGGGGTCATAGTGGACCACAAGCTTAATATGAGTCAACAGTGTGATACTGTTGGAAACAAAGCAAATGTGATTCTGGGATGGATTAACAGGTGTGTTGTAAACAAGACATGAGAAGTCATTCTTCCACTTTACTCTGCGCTGGTTAGGCCTCAACTGGAGTATTGTGTCCAGTTCTGGGCACCGCATTTCAAGAAAGATGTGGAGAAACTGGAGAGGGTCCAGAGAAGAGCAACGAGAATGATTAAAGGTCTTGAGAACATGACCTATGAAGAAAGGCTGAAGGAATTGGGTTTGTTTAGTTTGGAAAAGAGAAGACTGAGAGGGGACCTGATAGCAGTTTTCAGGTATCTAAAAGGGTGTCATCAGGAGGAGGGAGAAAGCTTGTTCACCTTAGCCTCCAATGATAGAACAAGAAGCAATGGGCTTAAACTGCAGCAAGGGAGATTTAGGTTGGACATTAGGAAAAAGTTCCTAACTGTCAGGGTAGTTAAACACTGGAATAGATTGCCTAGGGAAGTTGTAGAATCTCCATCTCTGGAGATATTTAAGAGTAGGGCCATGGCTACACTTACAATTCTGCAGCGCTGGTAGTTACAGCTGTGTTCGTACAGCTGTGTAGGGCCAGCGCTGCAGTGTGGCCACATTTGCAGCATTTGCAGCGCTGTTGGGAGTGGTGCATTGTGGGCAGCTATCCCAGCATTCAAGTGGCTGCAACGTGCTTTTCAAAAGAGGGGGGTGGGGTGGAATGTGACAGGGAGCATGGAGGAGACAGACAGAATGGATTTTTGGAGTTGACACTGTTCTCAGCTCCCTGCCTTGCAAGTTCTAAGGACTGGAAGACACACAGTGCCTACCTTCAACCATTTTAAAAGTTCTGACCCCCTTCCCCCACTCCTTTCTCATTCACTAAATGCAAGTTATGTACTCCTAAATAGCCGTCAGACCAGATAAGCATCTGCTCAACATGGACCTCCCCCTCTCCCTCTGCCGTGTGAGAGTGCTGTTTCTCTCTTCAAGCAAACAGCTGTGAACATTCCAAAGTAATTCCCCTGCCTGCCTCCGCTCGCTCAGCAAACAGGAGCTGTGTTTGTTTTTTAAATAAGCAGTTTGGCTGAACTCCGAGCTCTCCCTTTCTTCCGGTTTGTTGTGGACATGAATTCTGGGATACCTCCTTATACCCTGGAGGTCAATAAAAGCGCTGGTGGGGTCCACACTTGCTGACCAGTGCTGGATCACCAGCGCTGGAATTGCTACACCCGAGGCTCGACCGGGTGTACAGCCAGCGCTGCAACCAGGGAGTTGCAGCACTGGCAGTGCTTTGCGAGTGTGGCCACATCCTAAATTGCAGCGCTGTAACCCCCTCACCAGCGCTGCAACTCTCTAGTGTAGCCATGGCCTTTGTTAGATAAATGTCTATTAGGGATGGTCTAGACAGTATTTGGTCCTGCCATGAGGGCAGGGGACTGGACTCGATGACCTCTCAAGGTCCCTTCCAGTCCTTGAGTCTATGAGTACAACACTCTAAATCAGTAGTAGAAGTCAACGGAATTACAGTAATATAAGTGAGATCAGAATCATGTCCATTGACTTTTAATAGGACTTCTAGACATGAAAATACATGGATTGTGATCAGGTTAGCAATATAATATTGTAGGGTTTCAACTTCACCCCTCCCATTTTGCCCAGAGTCTTGCAGATTAGGTTTCTAAATGGAGGGGCAGGGACATGAAGGAGGGAGTCTAGGAGGACACAAATTCCTTCATAGACAGGTTCTCACTTAAAGAACATTAAGCGCATAAGGACAATAAAAACTGTTCAAAGACAGCTCCCCCCATTTACATTCAAAGTCCAGCATTGCCCCTACAGAGGAATTGCAAATATGCCAGTGAATACTGAAATTACCATATATTGTGAATATACTACAAGTGCCTAGTGGCATTATTCAGTAATGAGTATCATTTTTAGAAGGCTTCATAAATATTTCTTTGAAACTACCATAAACACTTGCTCATGAACAGGCAAGCAGAACTGAATATTTGTCCTGTCATGATTGAGTTATGTCGATGTCCTCCTAGTAAAGTTCTGATGCTGGCTGGATTAATATAATCACAACGTGATTAACACACTATGTCCAGGTGGTGCCACTATCAGAATCACAATCAGAATCATTGTACAAAATACAAGTTTTGCATTGTGCAGCAGAGACACACACCCATGCAACTACTTTTATCGAGTTTCACTCAAAATTTGAGTCCTCTCTGCATTATATTACTCAAGTATATTGAGATATAAAATACAACAACCTTAGAATAACAGATCTAGAAGACAGATGCACTTTGAAGTCTATTGAAAATGTTGCACCACGGTGGCACATATTCAGATTTCCCACTTAGTTAAATGAGAAACAGAACAAAGGAAATATGGAACCACTTTGTACTCACGTAGTTGACAGGCATAGGAGAGTCTAAGCCATTGGCTAATGTAATCTTATTTCAAATGGTTTCTGTGGATTTGTCCTGCACCATTTATGTCAATGGATGTTTATCAACTGACTTGAATGGAGGCAGGATCAAAACCTTTAAGCAGATGACTACCTAGATCCAGGGGTAAAAAAAACATGTGACAGGAAATTCATGTCACTTCAAACATAAGTTTGAATGTGCATGTACAAATGTCTTGTCTGGCTTTTTGTAACTGACCTGACAACTTTTTCTTTGGATTTTGGTATACCCTAGCATAATACTGAAATATTCAGGTCTGACTTTTGGGTCAGGGGAATTAAAAGGATGTTGGAAAAGTTCTTTGTCTTTAGAGCAGTGGTTCCCAAACTTGTTCTGCTGCTTCTGCAGGGAAAGCCACTGGCGGGTTGGGCTAGTTTGTTTACCTGCCACGTCAGCAGGTTTGGCCAGTCGTAGCTCCCAGTGGCCACAGTTTGCTGCTCCAGGCCAGTGGGGGCTACTAGAAGTGACAGCCAGTACATCCCTTGGCCCGTGAACTGCAGCCACTGGGAGCCGCGACCGGCCAAACCTGCGGACATGGCAGGTAAACAAATCAGCCCAGCCCAGCACTGGCTTTCCCTGCACAAGCGGCGAACAAGTTTGGGAACCACTGGCTTAGAGGACTTTTTTCAGCTGATGAAGAATGCTAATGTCCTTTCTGTGGTGAAGAAAATAAATACAATTAATGTTATAACACAACAAGAATTGGTGTGTAAAGTATTATTGCTTGTAAATCCTGAGCATCATAGTGATGCAATATATCCAGAGAGATGGAGAGGTCCTAAATAGCATCCCTTAGTTTCCCCTTTGAAGTCTGGAATACCTAGAGAAAGAGGCTTCTTATAGCCGAGAAAAATTGTGAACTTTGATCTTGGGTTTGTGGGAAATGTAGTGTAGAAACTAGTGCTTGTGATTGGTTAAGTTAAAGTGTGCTTTAGTAGGGAAAACAGAGTATTACAGGGTACTAGGTTGTCTCGCCTGTTTGTAGCACAAATGAATTAACAGTGGAGTGGTATTGTTTGCTTTTAAAAATAGAGAGGAAGATTTCCCTTCTTTTGTGTGGGATTAAGGCTACTTTCCTTCACAGTCTAAATTTCCTCTAAGCTGAGTGGCCGTGCGGCCACACAGCAGACTATCTGCGGCTGCACAGGTGTGCAGGGGGGAGAGGCACTTTTCCCTCCAGCCCTGGAACTGCTGCGGCTGGGGAGAGGTGCCTCTCCCAAGTCCCGGGCTGCTGTGGTGAGAGAGGGCTGGGCGGGAGTCCTCTCTCCCCACCGCAGCCTTGGGGAAGCCTTCACTCCAAACCCCTCATCCCCGGCCCTGCCCCACAGCCTGCACCCCCAGCCAGAGCCCTCACCCTCCCCTGCACTTCAACCCTCTGCCCTAGCCCTGAGTGCCCTCCCACACTCTGAACCCCTCAGCACCACCCTCCACCACACATCACCTCCGTATTATTGCACATAACAAAATTTATTCCGCACATGGATGTAAAAAATTAGACAGAACATTGCCTACAGTCATCTGCAAGCTATTCCTCTTCATTCTACTTAGCAGGTGATATGATGCAGAGAGAGAAAGCAGCTTCTCCCCTTCCCTGGGGGAGGTGCAGCATTCATTCACCCCATCTTGCACCTCAGTACTGCTGGCCAGTTCTGGAGGAAGGGTCAACAGTGGCCTGCTTTTCCCTATGGTCACAGTTGCAGGGTTAGCAGTCCCCTTTCTGGTCTCCCTGACAGCAACTGCCTCAGGTGCTCAACCTGTTGTCCCTAACTTGTCTTGGGGTTAAAATCTCATGATTCTTGCACTCTTAAACTGGGGCCTGGGTATAATACCCCATGAATACCAACTGCTCATCATCCTGCAGATATGATTAGGTATTGGGCACCTGTATTTCCTCTCCTTTGGAACCTGAGACCATTGATAGAAACCAACAGACTTACTTTTTTATTCAGCAATTAAAACAAAGCATTAGAGAAAAAAGGGATTTTAAAGCAACAACCTACAGCCAGCAGATTTAGTCTAATCTAATTTTAACCTCCCTATAAGATAAATCAGATGGGATTTCCTCTCCAGTTACAGGAACAGAACAGAAACAAGTTACATTCTCCTAGAAAACCCAGATCTTCCTGTGCTTCTGAAGGACTCCCACTCTGGTTCTCTCTTGTTCAGACTGATTTGGTTCCTCCCCATGAGAGCAATAGTTCAATATTTCACTGCTAGAAATTTCAGAAGCAGAAAGAGGGAAAGCAATTAAGCAGCTGAAAAACAGCAAAGTCCCAGATCAAGATAAGGTCATTGTTGAAATGCTTAAAGCTGAGGACGATGTGGTAACACATGAAATGCATAAACTTTGTAATACAGGTTGGGAGAAAGACTTCCAGCTGGAAACTGAAAGACAAGTGAGATCTGTAAATTACCAAAGAAATGTAACTAACCTGCATATGATAATTGGTGATGGATACCTCTACTTGCAGTACCCAGAAAAGTTTTGTGTAGTGTAGATTGAACAGAATCACACTAGATTCAGATGAAAGATTGTGTAATGAGCAAGCAAGCTTCAGCTCAAAAAGATTGTGTGCAGATCACATCTTTAACTTGAGATGATTGATTAAGAAAAAGCTTTGCCTGCCAGAGGAGACTAGTCTTGAACTTAACAGTTTTCACCACAGCTTTTGACCACCTTCACAGCGTCGCTACAGAAGAGCTTGTGACAATATGGGCTCCCTAGAAAAGATAGTGTCACTGATCACAATGCTGTATGAAGGTTAAAAATGCTGTATAATGACAGAAAATGGAGAGACTAATTGGTTTGATATCATCACTGGAGTGTGGCAGGGTTGCATGTTATCATCCCGTGTCATCTGCATTGTGATAGATTACATGATGCAAACAGCAACCTCAAAAGAAGATACCGGAGTTATGTGAAGTAGAGGAAAATGTCAAGATCTTGACTTTGCAAATCACATTGTTCTATTGAACACAGATGATGATGGCATGAAAAAAGATTATAATGTCAAATATGAGTCTGCCAAAGTAGGATTAAGAACCAGCCAAAAGAAAATGAGTCATGATAGTTGAATGAGGAGTCAATAATGATAGTACATATGTGACTGACAGCAATGAGTGCAGCATGATTAAGAATTTTGAATGTCTTGGAAACACAATCACCATTCATGGACAACTTCATAAGGTGGTGAAAGCAAGAATCTGCAAAGTAAGTGGAACTTTTTCAATAATAGTAAATAACTGGAAAAAATAAGAAGATCCTCACAAGAACAGGAAACTTCATTGCATAAGAGATGTTTGAGGAGAATACCTGGAGTCTGCTGGTGGCATAAAGTAACCAACACTGATGTGTCACACAGGACTGGTCAAAAGACTGTGTAGACAAATGATTCAAGAAACAAGGCTGAAGTGATTTGGATATGTTTTACAGATGTCAAAAATGTGTTCCTAGACAAGCCCTTGAATGGTTACCCATCTGGTGGAAGATGGAAAAGAGGAGGACAACAGATGACACATACGAAAACTATTGAGAAGGATGCTGCTGTCATGGAACAAGACTGTGATGGAGCAAGAAATGTGGCATTAGACAATTGGATGTGGAAACACTGGGTTTCCTCATGTGTCACAAGGCTTCTGATCTGATCATGAGAGTGGGTGAGAGCCATTAAGGCTACTCACTCTGCCATCACCTCTTAACTGCCTTTAAGGGTAAGCTCTTAGACAATTATTAGAGAGGGGTTAGGATCTGCTACTCAGTCAGACCCTAGGATGAAATAACCATCATCATTTATGGTACAGACCACCACACAAGTGACAGATCCAGAGACAGTATCTGTAATTATTAAAGAGCACCTGTAACATTGTCACAACTGTGCTTTTATGTTGGACAATCTAATAAAGGTGATGGCACTAAGTTTACATCATCTATGTTCAGGGAAATGCAGAGACTGTGCCTGTGCCCAGCCCCACAAGAGGGGCACAATGAAGTAGGAAGACTCCTCAAACCCTCCTTGTACACAGGAGGAGCCAGTCTCACCTTTCTAGTCTGTCCTAGAGCTACCATGCAAGTAAACAAACTAATGCATGTTCCTCAATTAACCTTTGTAACATAGAGGCACTCTCAGCTCCTCAGGTGTTAGAAAAACATTTGACACAAGACACACAGTTGTTAATTCACAGGCAGAGGCCAGGTCGCTAATGCACAGGGGACATATATTTGAACAAATCTTTCTTGTTTTTATATTGTTCTATCACAAGGTCACACCTAAACTACATATTGAAAATTCATCTGTAAGTAAGCTAGTGAGCACTCTAGATCTATTAAATCTGTTTGGGGCAGCTTTTCATATTCATTTTTAAGACTAGAACAGGAGTGGATTTTAATACAGCCCTAACTTATAATAAGATAGACTACTGCAACAGGTCTTCAAAAACTTGTCAATTTGGTTGAGGTAATGAAAAGGTACTGCCTCAGAGTTATTCACAGGACTAAGTACAGGAGTGTTTTGGTAATATGAGTGCTGTGATAACCTTATCTAATTGCAAAGGCAGTACTGGAAGGTGTGAAGCCAAATCAGAAATTTAACCACAATGCAATTCAAATTCTGATTTATGTAGTTTACTTACTGCATATTTTTGGGCCCAATTTTCAAATATAATGACCTAGAGTTAGGTATTTAAATTGATATTTCAGAACCTCACTTTTGAGTTAAGTGATTAAAATAGATATTTAGGAGCATCAATATGGATTTAAGCTACTTCTAGGCACCCAAGTTTGAAAATTAGTCCTGTTCATCTTCTGACAATATGAAAAGTGTCCAGACTAGAACTAGTCAAACTATTTATTACCAGGATAGTTCCTTTGATGGAAAGTTAATCATTCCCAAACTGATCAGCTGTATTTGTTGTTCATAAACAGCCTGAATAGTTTGTGAGAACAATTTTTCAGATAGTAGGTTATCAAATCATAGTTCACTTTATGTATTTGTTTCTAATCTTAATCACATTGTATTGTTTCTGCTTCCTGATTGGATGACTGAATATTTTTAAATAGAAAAATAAAAAAATAGTGAATAATGCTCTTTCTGGTAAAAAAAATTGAATAAATCATCCCAGCCACTGCAAATATTTTCCAAATACTTTGGAGCCATCTGAACAGATGTGACTAAAAATAAAATGACTCTATGAACTAGAATGAGCTGAAGTTAGCACTTCTTTTCATGAAATAGTAGTGGTTCAGAATTCTTTTATTATTAAATTATTTAACAGCTCCAATATAGCCAGATACCACAGATTTCTTGGTAGCAAAATCTTTCCTCTTCTCTTTAGCACAGAGATTTATTTTCTACTGTACATATGGCTACTTGAGGAATTGTTGAACTCAAAAGCAAGCAAACAAAACTACAGCCTTGTTTTAGGGCGTTAGATTTTTATTATGTTTCATTCTTATAGAAAGTGCATTTTACAACCCAAGTGCCACATGCTTCTTGTGAAAGCAAAATTGCAATATGTATGATAATATTTTATCTAGCAGTGACAAGGCCGGGCAATTTGGTGACTAATATAGTAGTGAGGTTTTTAGAGTAGATTATCCCAATTTACTTTCTGTGCAACAAGATGAAGAAAAACACTTTCTCCCATGCAAAACACTTTTTTATTTGCCTTTGCAGGGGCACCAATATTTCACCTGAATTTACCTTGCCACATCCAGTAAGTATGAAACAATCTGCTGTTATCAAATATGAAATTTTGGGAAGGAATCACAATGGCAAATTATAACAATATTTTTTAAAAGTCAGATATAAGCTTAATAGGGTAAGACCAGAGGTAAATGCAGATTTTCCATGTGAGCTAATTCAAGCTGCCTTATAATTAGAATATGTAGATCAACATCTGTCAAAGCTTTGGTGGCCTGACATCCTTGGTTCTATATTTATTTGCTATACAGTTTCATTTACCCTAGTGATTCAGCAGACTGTGTGATATTTCTGAGATTCTCCCATTGATTGTATAGACCCATTTAGAAAGTTTTCTCTTCACGTGTGAAGTATGAAAGCACTAACAGTTTAGCTTTCCAGAGTGAAGTCCTGGTCCCATTGAAGTTAATGGGAGTTTGCCAGGATCTGAGCAACTGAGTTCAATGTTAACATGTAAAAACCATGAGCCACATCCTCAGCTTCTGCATATTGTTGTAGCTTTATTGACTTCACCGGAGATAGGCCAATTTATACTCACTGGAGATCTGGCCTGGTGTCTTAATTTATTTCAATCATTTGTGTCAAGATATGGCACAGCACATGTTGCAGTAATTTTATATGCTCATTTGCTGTCGCTGCATGCCAAGTCAAAACTGGAGGAGTTCTACCTTACCAAAAATGTTCAAAAACATATTAAGAAAGGGGAAAATCTCAAGAAAGTATATTGAATAGTAATTTTTTTTCTATCCCTTTGCATCTAAGTACTGATTTTGCAACACTGAAGTCAGCAGGGATTTTGTTGTTGGTTTTAAAATGATGAGGATTAGGCCCATAAAACCTATCAATTTCTACGTTTATCTATTATATGTGCAAATAAACTCACAAGACAGCTATAAAATTGTTCTTTATTATAAAATATTGTATACACGTAATAAGATTTTAAAAACTGGCTTTCAAGATTGCAAAAGGAAAAAGGAAGACATTCAGGAAAGATTTCTGAAGAAGAAAGGGTTTATTTCTATAAAGTTTCTATATAAGTGTTTTCAGAAAGTCCTCTCAATTGTGTATGTTTAATAGATTATCAGAAATGGCCCTTTTAAAGCTTGATTGTTAAGTTATTTAAAAGACTCCTGGAGTTATATGTGGCACAAGCCAAAAATGTTTAGCAAGAGTTCATGTTTTGATTGTGTTAGGTATAGCTCAAGCTGAGAAGGAAAAAAATAATCCCAGAAAACTGAAGCATAACTCACATTAGTCTGTCTTTCCAGTGACTGGTCACAATATTTTAGAGAAAAAATGTAGAGAGAAAATTTCAAGGCTGCTGGATTCAAAATGTTACAGTTTTGTCTTACTTCTATAAACTGCACAGAACTCAGAGGATGGGCCAGATCCTCAGCTAGTGTTAACTGTCAAAGCTTCTCTGATTTAAGCAGAGTTATGCACCACCTTAGGATCTGGTCCTGTGTATTTTTCCCAATGAAAATTTTTCACTGCTGATTTTATCAACTAAGGCCCCAAGTCAGTAAACTGTCCTGATTCAACAAATCACTCCAGCACATGTTAAACTTAACCATGTGCTTAAATCCCATTGATTTTAGTGCGGTTTAAGAGCATGTCTAATTTTAAGCATGAGCTTAAGTCTTTTGATGAACTGGGACCAGAAAAAAGCCAAGCTCACACAAATAGTTTATGAGAGAGTTTAGAATAGAACTAGATCTCCTGACTCTCAGTCCTGAAGTTTCCACAAGAACATCCTTCTTCTCTAGTCACTAACAATGAACCTTATTTAGTATTTTTTTAGACTCATCAAAAATCTGTTATATTTGAGTCCAGGGTAAATTTTTTCCCAATGAAACTCAAAAAAAGTTTTTTCAAATGGAAATTGCAACACACCTTTAATTAAAAGCAGTACTGGCATGTAGCTAAAATTGCACACACGTAGAATTGCATTCATTAGACACTTCCACAATATTGGGTTATAAAAATAAGCCTATTTGCAACAAAAAAAGAAATAAAATCAGAAACTCAAAGTGTATGTTAGTTATTTCTCCATAGAAAATAGCAATGCAAGAAAAATAAATTCCACACATACACAAATGAGAGCACTTGTGTGCCTCTTACTCACAGTTTTGACTCAGCAGTACAACAAAGTGCTGAACTGCACACTTAGTTGACTGAACACTGCTAGATGACTTTTGGCTGTGACCACCTAGCATAAATTATTGCATCATCATTTGTTTAATCAATGATAAAACAGCTGAAGTGGGTTTCATTTTAAATCTTCTAAAATGTATCACTTTATCTGTGGTGGCCAAGTAAAATCTCTGTGTAACTCAGCCAGTACCCTGAGCACCATTTAATGAATTTTTAAATACATTTGCAATCACAGTTTTTATTAAGTTGTACAATAGAGTGCGTGTAAGAAAATACCTGATGTATTAGTGTTCATTTGTGAAATGCCTATTAAAATGAGAATTTCTTTTGACCAATAATTGCCTTCAAAAATGTCATTTAGCCACCTTGTATGTATCTTCTGTGTCAAAGTTATAAAAGATATATTAGAAATGGAAAAGGTACAGAAAAGGGCATCAAAAATGATTAAGGGCATGGAAATGCTTCCATATGAAGAGCAATTAAGAAGACTAGGACTGTTCAGCTTGGAAAATAGTTGATTAAGTAGGGATATGATCAAGGTCTATAAAATCATAAATGGTGTGGAGAAGGTGAAAGTGTTATTTAGCCCTTTACATACCACAAGAACCAGAGGGCGGATCTAATACAAATAAAAGAAAGTTCTTCACACAACACACAGCCAACCTGGGGAACTCATTGCCAGGAGATGTTGTGAAGGCCAAAATTTTATCTGGGTTCAGAAAAGAATTAGATATATTCATGGAGGATAGATCCATCAATGGCTATTAGCCAACATGGTTAAGAATGCAACTCCATGGTCTGGGTGTCCCCCTAAGTCTCTAGCTGCCAGATGCTGGGACTGGACAATAGGAGATGTATCACTTGATGATTGCCCTGCTCTTTTCATTGCCTTTGAAGCATCTGACATTAGCCATTGTCAGAAGACAAGATACTGGACTAGATGGACCATTGGTCAGAACCAAAAATGTTAAGATAGGCTGCTTTTCCAGTGTCTGAGCTTGGTGCTTGGATCAGAGCTAGATGGTGGAGACTCAGTCCAGAGAAGACAAAGATGATGCTAGTGAACTACGATTATATGTGCACTTGTAGTCAAAGAGGGATGCCCATTTTTTGTAACAATGATTCACAATGTAATAGTCCTATTGATTGTCTCATCATCAGCAATGACCAATAATGTTCTGGAAATCTTTGCTTGCCAAGTAATTTATGACCTTTCTTACTGGATGAGATTCTCTCAATAGTTACCAATGAATCTGTCACTCACACATTGGATTCACTCTGTCACCAAGTAGAGAATACAGCTGCCTGCTTCAATCCGGCAAGCTAATTCACGCAGACACAACCATGCACAGATTCTCTTGCAGGATTGATATCTTAGAGGTGTTTCGTGCTAATAAAGAACAAGGTCTGGCTAGAAAACAACAATCCTGCTTTAAAAAAAAACGACAATTATGAAAATCGATTTTGTTCTGAATGAAAGTGAGACTCTTGGAAAAATTCCTTACATATTCAGTGAGAAAGGCCCACCCACACCAGAAAAGTGGTGTAGGAGTCACAAGTTAGCCAGAATGGGCACTTGAACCTAGGCCTCAGCTAGCTGAGGTGGGTTCCTTAGCCAGTAGGCTGTTAGTTATTCTGGATACACTTCCTTCCTTCAGAAACCTTTCTAAAGATAGTTTAATCAAAATGTCTTTTATGATTTGGTCCTGTGTACATTAGACACCACCTGCCTCCTAGAAGCTAAGATCACCTGGGATGCTCAAGCTAACAATCCCTAGTACACGTTGGGATCAGGAGAAGATCTTGTCAGTGGAAGGCTCTCTGGAATTTGGTCATTCATGCCTCTGCTCAATAAACCCACAAATCTCATTTAACAACATCTCTACAGTATTTTTTCAGGCGTTTGCTGAGAAGGTTGGTTAAGTAGAGTAATTTTTTTCTCTTTTGTTTGTGGGTCCTTAAATGTCATTTTTGATCATTGAACTAATGTATTTTTAAATGTTGCTGTTAGTGTGCTTAATGAGGCTGTAATAGAGGAATAAAATATGTACATGAATGCCTTCAGGAGGGTCCTAATTTCTTTAATAGTCATAAACCCCATACAATGAATGTTGATGAAATGTCATATTTTTAAAACAGTCCCAGAAATCTAAGCTTCAGCCTGCCTTTCCCCAAGTTCCAATTCTTTTATGGAAATATTGTTGTGAATATTTCTTTCAGAAATGACTGTAATTAAAGGGGCATCATGAAGTTAAAATTTTGTTTCAGATTTAGATATTGTAAAAAATAAAATTTCACAAACCCTAAAGACCTAATGAAAAAGGTTTCCATCCATTTGTTAAAAACAAAGGAAAAAAGGGTGAAACAAACTGAAATTAACTAAAAATTGACTAAGAAATAGAAGTGAAACTTGCTACTCTATTGTCATGCCAAGGATGAGAAAAATGCAAACTTAAAGAAACAGCATAAGCAGTGAAAAGTAAACTAGGCTTAATTTTTTCTTAAAATAAAGTACTGCAAATTTTAACTTATCAGAGTCTTTTTAGAATTGTTTATTAGTTCAGATTTGTGTCCTTTAGGCAAAATGCCTACAATATCTGTAGGCCTTCTACCTGTTTTCTCATGTCCCAGCAGTTTTCTGCACCTGTTCAGCTCAATTATACAGTTGACTTGCTACTGTGAGCCAGAAGACACTTGGAAGGTACTTCAGCAAGCAACTTGCAGGCGCATCCACCTCCCCATGTTTATTCATAAAAAACAATGCAATGTTGTTTAGCCTTGCAGGCAGAAAAGAATTGAAACATCAAAATATACTGTATCTTAAAAGAGGGCTCAACTCTATACATCTCAAGGGGGCTCGGATTTAGGTCAGAATGAAAGGTTGCAATAAAAAAAATATGATTGCATAAAATTTTAGCTCCACAAAACTGGAATTTGTTGTATCATGTACTAAATACAAAGAACAAAAACTTGCGTTTTCACTAATCTCCTATACCTCAAAAACCAGTGAGGCCCTGTCTTGACCAGCACAAAAGGTGTGTATTTCAGTCATATTAGCTCAGCTGAGCTAGTGTAGCATGACTGAAAAATCCTGTTAAAACACAGGCCTAGCACTCTTGAACTGCTCCCTACTAGGCTAAAACACATATAGCAAACACCTTCAGACCTGTTAGCTGGGTTAACACTAGAACAGGCTAACTTGATTTACAAAACATTTTTTTGCCTATCCAAACACAGCCTAAACCCAGAGATCAGAAGGATCACAAACAAGCCCCTTTACTATAATGGTGTAAATCTGCATTACCCTCATGGGTAAGAGTTTTCACTATTGCACTCTTATTTATAATCAATCCATTTTCCCTCTCCAATGGGCCAAAAGGTGGTGTTCTGCAACTTGCACTTTGTCCATCTACACAAGACCCACAAAAATGGGCACTCAACCACACTGATCCTCATCGCTTCACTGTCTTTTCAGACTTTGTTATGGTACAACTAAAAAAAAAAAAGATTACTTAAAGCAACATTAAAAGCATGACCAACACAGGAGTAGGTGATTTCACGTAACATATACAATGCCACAATAACAATGATATATATGTTTATAATTGTATTATTCATTCAGAGGACCTGATTGAGAATTGTGTGCCAGTCATAACTCTGAATTTCTTTGCAATTATAGATATGTATCAGACTTTTAGTGTACACCCACTGTGACTATTGCCAAGTGAAACTTTATTTCTGATCCCAGTGCACCAGCCTTAAAATGTATCCCTTAATATTGTATTACCCATAGAATCATAGAACTGGAAGGGACCTCAAAAGGTCTTCTAGTCCAATCCCCTGCATTCATGGCAGGACTACGTATTATCTAGACCATCTCTGACAGGTGTTTGTCTAACCTGCTCTTAAAAATCTCCAATGATGGAGATTCCACAAACTCCATAGGCAATTTATTCCAATGTTAAACCACCCTGACAGTTGGGAAGTTTTTCCTAATGTCCAACCTAAACCACCCTTGCCACAATTTAAGCCCATTGCTTCTTTTCCTATCCTCAGAGGTTAAGAAGAACAATTTTTCTCCCTCCTCCTTGTAACAACCTTTTATGTACTTGAAAACAGTTATCATGTCCCCTCTCAGTCTTTCCTTCTCCAGACTAAACAAACTCATTTTTTTTCAATCTTCTCTCATAGGTCATGTTTTCTAGACCTTTAATAATTTTTGTTGCTCTTTCTGGAATTTCTCCAATTGGCCTAATCAGCACGGAGTAGAGTGGAAGAATTACTTCTCAGGTCTTGCTCATAACACTCCTGCTAATACATCCCAGAATGATGTTTACTTTTTTTACAACAGTGTTATACTGTTGACTCATATTTAGCTTGTGATCCACTATGACCCCCAGATCCCTTTCCCCGGTACTCCTTCCTAGGCAGTCATTTCCTATTGTGTATGTGTGCAACTGATTGTTCCTTTCTAAATGGAGTACTTTGCATTTTTCCTTATGGAATTTCATCCTATTTACTTCAGACCATTTCTCCAATTTATCTAGATCATTTTGAATTTTAATCCTATCATCCAAAGCACTTGCAACCCCTCCCAGCTTGGTATTGTTTGCTAACTTTATGTGTATTCTCTATGCCATTTTCTGAATTATTGATGAAGATATTAAACCGAACCAGGCCCAGAACGGATCCCTGTGGGACCCCACTTGTTATGCCCTTCCAGCATGACTGTGGACCACTGATAATTATTCTCTGGGCCTAGTTTTCCAACCAGTTATGCACCCACCTTATAGTAGCTCCATATAGGTTGTATCTAGTTTGTGTATGAGAAGGTCATGAGAGACAGTATCAAAACTTTACTAAAGTCAAGATATACCACATCTATTGCTTCCCCCCATCCACAAGGCTTGTTACCCTGTCAAAGAAAGCTTTCAGGTTGGTTTGACATGATTTGATCTTAACCAGTGGTTTTCAAACTTTTGTACTGGTGACCTCTTTCACATAGCAAGCATCTGAGTGCGACTCCCTCCCCCCACATTTAAAACATTTAATACATTTAACACCATTATAAATGCTGGAGGTGAAGCAGGGTTTGGGATGGAGGCTGACAGCTCATGACCCCCCATGTAATAACCTCACAACCCTCGAGGGGTCCTAACCCCAGTTCGAGAACCCCTGATCTTGACAAATCCACACTGTTACTTATCATCCTATTATCTTCTAGATGTTTGCAAATTAATTGCTCTATTATTTGCTACATCACCTTTCTGGGTACAGAAATTAAGCTGACTTGTTTGTAATTCCCTGGGTTGTCCTTATTTCCCTTTTTATAGATTGGCACTATATTTGCCCTTTTCTAGTCTTCTGGAATCTTTCTGGTCTTCCATGACTTTCCAAAGATAATCGCTAATGGCTCAGATATCTCCTCAGTCAGCTTCTGGAGGATTCTATGATGCATTTCATCAGGCCCTGGAGACTTGAAGACATCTAATTTGTCTAAGTAATTTTTAACTTGTTCTTTCCCTATTTTAGCCTCCGATCCTACCTCATTTCCACTGGCATTCACAATGTTAGACGTCCAATCACCACTAACCTTCTTGATGAAAACCAAAAGTCATTAAGCACCTCTGCCATTTGCACATTTTGTGTTATTGTTCCCTCTTCTCCCTCACTGAGTAATGGGCCTTCCCTGTCCTTGCTCTTCCTCTTGCTTCTAACGTAGTTGGTAGACTGTTTTCTTGTTACCTCTAGCTAGTTTGATTTTGTTTTGTGCTTTGGCCTTTCTAATTTTGTTCCTACATACTTGTGTTATTTATTCATATTCATCCTTTGTAATTTGACCTAGTTTCCACTTTATGTAGGACTCTTTTTTTCCTATTTTTAGGTCATTGAAGACCTCCTGGTTAAGCCAGGGTTCTCTCTTGCTATATTTACTATCTTTCCTATGCAGTAGGCTAGTTTGCCCTTGTGCCCTTAATAATGTCTCTTCGAAAAACTGACAACTGTCTTCAGTTGTTTTTCCCCTTAGACTTTCTTCCCATGGGATCTTATCTACCAACTCCCTGAGTTTGCTGAAGTCTGTCTTCTTCAAATCCATTGTCTTTATTTTGCTGTTCTCCCTCCTATCACTCTTTAGAATCATAAACTTTACCATTTCATGATCACTTTCACCCAAGCTGCCTTCCACTTTCAAATTCTGAACCAGTTCCTCCTTATTTGTCGAAATCAAATCTAGAACAATTTCTCCCCTAGTAGCTGTCTGAAAAAAAAATGTCTCCAATACATTCCAAGAACTTGTTGGATAATCTGTACCCTGCTGTGTTATTTTCCTAACAGATGTATGAGTAGTTGAAGTCCTCCATCACCACCAAGTCCTGTGCTTTGGATGATTCTGTTAGTTGTTTAAAAAAAAAGCATCATCCACCTCTTCTTCTGGGTTAGGTAGTCTGTAGTAGACCCCTACTATGACATCACCCTTGTTTTTACCCCTTTTATCCTTACCCAGAGACTTTCAACAAGTCTGTCCCCTATTTCCATCTCAACCTCAGTCTAAGTGTATAGATTTTTAATATATAAGGCAACACCTCCCTTTTTCCCCTGCCTGTCCTTCCTGAGCAAGCTGTACCCTTCTATACCAATATTCCAGTCATGCATATTATCCCACCAACAGTCTGTGATATCAGCTATGTTATAATTGTGTTTATTTATTAGCATTTCAAGTTCTTCCTGCTTATTCCCCATACTCCTCGCATTAGTATAGAGATATCCCTCCAAAACGTTTCGGTTACAGGCCCATGGTAGACAGCATACCTCCCAGGATGGTGTGTCAGGGCAACAGATGGTGCCTCCAACCGCCTCAGAACAGAGTCATCAACCACCACTACCCTATGTTTCCTCTAGGGAGTGGTGGCTGTGATCCTCCCAGCCTTGGGGGTACATGGCTTCTCCTCTTCCACCTTTGGGGGGTGATTGCTCATTGCCAGGGCAGCATAATATTTTTCCATCACCACTGTGGATGGGTTGGGAGTAGGGATGGAGCACTACCTGCTGTCAGAAGTAACCAGCAGCCAGTGTCATCCCTGTGACAGAGCCATATCCTCCTCCCCTGATGGTGTGACAGCAGCTCCTGATGCTCTGAGTGGCATGGTAAGGGGGTGGAGAGCAGGAGGGGGTTGGTTAAGGGGCAGAGGGTCATGGGGGACAGAGGTTTTGGAGGGGAACAGTCTGGGGACATGGAACAGGGTGGGGTTGAATAGGCATGGGAGTCCCAGGGTGCCTGTCCAGGGACAGGGGTATGGATAGGGGTTGGGGCAGTCAGGCGACAGGGAGCGGGGGGGGGTTGGATCGAGAGTGAGGTCCTGGTGGGGGTGGTTAGGGACGGGGGGGTCCTGGGAGGGGGCAGTCAGGGGACAAGGAGCGGGGGGGATGTTGGATGGGTCATGGGTTCTGAGAGGGGCGGGAAGTGGGAGGGGCAGATGGGGGTGGGGACCAGGCTGCTTGGGCAGGTCTACACTTAAAAAGCTGCAGTGAATCTTCAGCAAAGATGCTACTACATGGATGGGAGAATTTCTCCCGTCAATGTAGTTAATCCACTTCTGCAAGAAGGGGACAGTTTGTGCTGTTTACACCGGGGGTCAGTTTGGTATAACTATGCCACTAAGAGTATGCATTTTTACACACCCCTGCGCAATGTAGTGATACCAATGTAAGTTAGTATTGTAGACCTGGCTTTTAAATTACAACTCTAGAAAACATCCCTTTATAGACAAGATCAGATATAATACTTGTTCTTCAAGCCCTTAATCAAACTTCTTACAGAATTTAATAGAAAACAATTACTTTTTGTATAGATCTTTTTTCTTTTAAACCACCCAGTAGAATTTAATAGTGAATTATGTCTTTGCTGTAGAATCATATGGATTTTTTTTTAAAGAAATCCCATATTCTCTATTAAATTGCATAGGATTATTCCATAAGGGACAGCCCATGAGATTCTAAAATTTTGATTCTTGTCTCATATCAAAGTTGGCTTCATGCAAATGTTTAAAGAATGCCTAGAACAAGATAATTATATTCTCAGATAAAAAGTTATAAACCCAACTGGTAATGACAGCAATCCTTCAACTATTACAACAGGCTTAACAGAACATATCACTTCTCTTTCATGTTTTACCCTCTTTCCTTGAAACCATTTGTCTATACCAAAAGGTGAAAGCTATGTTCAAATACCAATTGTAATTTAAAAAGAAAAGATGGCATTATAGGAAAATGGGAGCACATATTAGAACTTTTGCCTCTGGAATTATGTTGCTCTTAGATTCAGGGTTCCCCCCATCCTTAAGAAAACCCCAAGAATTATTTATGTGAATACGAGTTTGAAGCAGAGTTGTCAAAAACAAAGAAATGATTCCAAAATTTTAAAAGTTGATTTTATTTCATGGTGTTCCAAATGGTTCTGATTTTTCATTACATTTTCTAATCCTTTGTTGTTGTTGTTAACCAAAAACCTGAGGGCAGATCCTCAGCTGGTGAGAATGGAGAATGATTCACCCAGCTGAGGCTCTGCCCCCAGACTAAAATAATATGCTGACAATGACTTTAAAAATATTAAAGTGTCAGGAAAAAGGTGAATCGTTTTTCATGACTATCTGGCTAGGAAAAAAGGTCATTTTTCAATGGAAAAAAAATCATGGAAAGGGTTTGGACCAGATCTAGTTTTCAGGATAAGGTACATAAGATCAGGCAGGAGGTGAGATCACCCTGGAGGTGGGATTTTCAAAAGGACTCAGTACTGCCCAAACACCAATCCCAAAGTCAATAGCGAAACTTCTGTTGACACCAATGGGAGAGTTAGGCCAATGCTGACTGCATTTCAAAATTTCATCTTAAGTATCTGTGTGTGCATACAGATCTCCCCTTCTCCTTGAAAAGAGGGAGGAAGTGGCCACCTGTGAGTCAGCAGTTCTCCTAGATAACATGAAGGGCTTTCTACAGGCTGCATGGATCCACAGCAGGAGAGGGGATAGGCGGAGGGGACATGCATAGTGTCCTCTGCCAGGCATGCAGTGGAACAGCCATAGGAAAATTAACACAGATTATATTAACTTTTCTGCATAGCTTCCTCTATACAGTGGGTCCCAAATGCAGGCACTAGTTGGGTAGGTCCTGGCAGAGTATTTCACTGAAGCTCAGGAGCATAGCTGCAAGGAGCCTAGAGCCTTTATTACCCAGCTGTAGTCCCTACTGCTCCTGTTCACTAGTATATTTTTAGTAGTTAAAAATGTCTCAATTTTTGGAAGAGAAATGGACTATCAATGGGGAAGCAGCATTACTGTGCACAAACAAGGAGGCTGGTCAGGTTGCTTCATTACTACTTTGCAAGAGGTGTCTGTAACTTGCACCGTGGAGGCACAAGATCTCAGCACAGAATACTTTGAAAATCTGAGAATCCATCTGGTTTGTAGGCTTGACTATGGGTTGCTTCTCCTGGGAGAGCAAAAATCTACTCCTTGTGACCATAGAATGAAGAAACTTGGTGGGTGGAACATTACCATGTTTCCTTGCTGTGATACGGATGGGTATTTCTGCTATGATCTGGTCCTTCAGATAGTTTGTACAGTGGCAAAAAACCTTAAATTTATCTATGACATAGAACATGAAGGACACTGTGGACTCTTTTATAACCCTCTTCTGTTTATAGCAAAAGTGTTGGTCTTACACAAACCATACAAGCTTTCCAAGTAATAAACTCTACTACCTACTTGAGATAAGAGAGTTTCGTCAGACTCTTTGCCCCTTTTCCATGTCAGTGAGTACTGTACAGGCCATCTTGACACAGTGATCATTTCCCAGGGGCTTTATGTTTTATAACCAAAGACCTTTATTACTCATGTTTTGATGACTCACTCATTAAGAGTCAAATGTCCTTCCCAGAAGACTATCTTTATGTCCTAATAATTTTTCTAGGGGCCAAAAGCATAAACCAGGTCATTGTGAGCTAATTCAAATCAATGTCTAATGACTTTCTAATTTTTATTTCACATTTGATAGCCTTGCTTTGGGCAAGGGCTCTGTTTAAATATTCATTTATCAGAGATTCTTGGGATTTCCTCAAAAGAAAGAGCTTTTTTATCCCTTTGAAATGACATTTCATCACAGATGGCATCAGTGTGAACATACACCATCCGTTTATGATCAAATTCCTGGCAGTTGGAATTCACTCTAATTTAAGCATCTCTGCTGTAAAAATTCTCTGTAGAAAAGTCACAATGAAGAAATTTGGGAAAGGATACATTCCAGTAAGCAATAAGATTTAAGTTACATTTCATGTGGTGGTTTCCACCATATTTATTCACAGGGCCATTCTAAGAAACATCAACATCATTCATGCTGAAATGCACACCTTTATATTATAATCTTTAGAAGTGTGCCATACAATCCAGAAAACCACTATGGAGAGAGAATCATGACAGAAAAGGACCTTGTTCAGCATTAGACAAGAAAGCCTGGTCCTGTGGTTATAACACTTGAATAGGAATCAGAAGAACAGAGTTTAGTTCCCACTTCTACCCCAAACTTTCTTTGTGAGATTGGACAAGTCACTTGACCTCTGTGCCTCAATTCTTTATCTATAAAATTGGGACAATACTACTTCCCTACTCTGCAGGTGTTTTATGATAAGTGCAGCAATATCTGAGGTGCTTAAGTCTCATAGGAAAAAAATGTCTCTTTTCTTCAGTTGTGATAAGTATAACCCAGTAACTGGATGGAATCCTCACCCAGCTCTCACAAACTACTCATTCATCATAAATAGTCAAAAGTCACCAACTCCTTGATTTTAATGTTATTAACAAAAGGTTAATTGAAAAATGACATCATACAAGCTCTAGCCTGACCCTTCTATCTAGGTACCTTCCCCAGCCTAAACCTTCTCCCTAGGTTTGGGTGCCCCTAAGTTTGGTTTCCTTTGACTGTGTCCCAGACCCATAGCCTTCTCTTCCCAAAGGGCTACCATCACCTCCCATATGTTAAGCGTGAAGTCTGATGAACCATAACTCCCACACTGCATTAGCAGTAATTATCCTCCTGTCTCCTTGAAGGGTTTCAAGGTCAGCTAACGTGAATCCTGCCACCCTATTGAACTTCACTTTCATTGTAGGATATTGTAATAATAAGTAAAGGCCACAAATGAACATTGGAGTCAGAGGGTATATTAAGGCTTGGGCCAGATTGGCAAATACCTACTCACGTGATTCCAATTAACTATTCTAAGCTACTCACTTCCTTACGTGTTTTCAGGATTGGGCCCTCAGAAAGTAGAGCCCTACCTCCATGTATATGCTATACATACTGCTTTACAGACAAGAGAAATTCTCATACAATTAGTTCTTTTGCTATAGTACATATGGAGACATATTTATAAATGCATAACTATGTTCTATGTACCACTGTGTGGATTCTTCTCATACAAGGGCTGAAGAGGGAGGTCAGCAAGACATGACATACTTTTTTCCACTGACAATCACAGCTGCAGAAGTTACAGCCACACATGCACTATTTTTCCTGGTGGTCAGAATTCCAGGAAGTGCACATTCTTTTGCAGTATGAGCTGCCTATCAGCCAGAACAGGGACACAGGCCTATAAAATTTTAAAGTTCTGAATAAAAATCTTTTCCTTCTTACTTGCTCAGGTGCTTCGAGTCTCTTGTTTCTTGTCGAGAAATAAATCTGCTGGTTTTTCAGTCTTCCAAAGACTGCCTCAGCAAAACCACAGAAAACAAGATATGGGGTTTCTAAAAGAAAAACAAACAGAAAAAAATAAAACAAAAATACCAAATCAAGAAAACAAACAAATTAACCAATACACATACATCATAATTAGCCTTTGTTTGTTTTTGTTTTTTGTTTTAAATGCACAGATATATTGTCCCTCATTAGCTGAGCTGGGTTTGAAAGAGATGCTGTGGGAAATGGAAAAATTGAAACAAAAGTATATTTTGCAGCAGTAGAGTAGCCTGTTTATAGTTCTAGGGGAGGCAGGCAATGCTGTGTGTGAACTCTGGCTACATTAAAGTTAATTTAGGCAGTGTGGTCTCACCTGATTCCCTTAGAGATCCCTGGAGGTACAATACATTTTGACAAATCACCTCTGAGGCAAACAAGCATGATTTGTTTTCATGAACTCTATTCTTACACTCTGATATCCTAAGCTGTAATTATTCAGTGACAGTCTGTCACTGTTATTCTGTTTCAGACACATCCAATTAAAAATAGCGCCTTGGTTCATAGTTCTCTTGTGGGTTTTATTCCCCTCAAACAGTCCTTAATTTAGCTTCTGTTGGGCCTAGAAAACACCACATTATTTGAACAGGGCAAATGCATGATTCAGAACGTAATCAGATCCAAGCAGGCTGTTCATACTAATTTGATTAGTTCTGACAAGCACAACACGAATCAGTGTATGTCTGGCTAGTATTGTGCTCCTGTCTTTGAGTTCTTACTGTTTAATAACTACACTGCTAAAACATTTGGAAAATGCTTCTTTGGGCTAAATCCACATTTCATCTGTACATACTCATCATTTCACTTTATTTAAACATTTCCCTGTCCTTTTCCAACTTCTGTCATCTTATATGCTTTAGTGGCATTTGTATTTTACTTCCATTGCAGGAACTGTGGCTAGTTCTGCCTGATGTAGTATAGTTATTATAATACAAATATCCTGCTTAGCTAAATATATCCTCTAAAATGGAAGGTAATAGGAAAATGGAACCTAGGGAATTTCCTGTGTCTTTGCCTCTGCAGCTCTGGTCCTGTGGAATATCCCATTTTCCAGTGTTTGCAACACTCAGAAGATGTCCTTTGTTTAAAAAGATAGATATGGATCACATCTCTGTGCCACTTGGGGCACTTTAACTGAAACTTATTGAACAGATATGTATTATGACTACAATCTTACAACATATGGGTCATTTTTCTCCCTACAAAACATATGGACAAAAGTTGACTTGTAAAACTTAACTTATTCTAAAGTCAGTTTATGAAACCTATATTCAAGTAACATTAAGGCATGGGCTACAGAGCTTTATAATTACAGATTAATTGTACTAATAGCCTCAGAGACATACAGCATAGAGAGGATGCACAATCTTAGCCACACAGGGCTTAAACTCAAATACATATAGACCCTGATAAATTCCAGACTAAAAAGGAAAAACTGCATCATTTTTAAAAATAAAATGTCCCCGTTCAACTAACTATTACCGAAATCTTAATGGAAGGATTGTGTCTCGAGAAAGGGATTTGAATGAAGAGGGAGTGATTATATTACAAACAAGATAGGCTTAGTGGATAGAATGGGAGAAGGCATGAAGATGAGAGTGGTAGAAGGATTCAAAAGGATAAATGAGACTTGGGTGCAGCAAGCTGAAAAATAAATGAGACTGTCAATATGCTTAAAACTAAGCATATGCTTAAGTGCATTACTGGACTGGGTCCTTGAAGAACAAAACAGATTTTGGATTAACTGGTTTATCTGACTTCACCCTTACAATTTTCTGTGTCAGATTTTAGCCTCAAATATTTAAGGTTTTATCTGTAAGGCCCTACGCCTATACACACAGTAACTAATATTTGTTTTCGCACAGTGTTCAGACTTAAATGTTAAGGATAGAACATTTATCTAATTGAACTCGAGGGTATACAATTCTGATCCTCAGAAAAACACCCTGGGATGTATAAAGCCACTAAGCAAGAAATCCTGTCCTGAAATCTTTTTTAGATTTCTTTGCAAAGAGTTATAATCAATAGGACAGTACAAAAAATGTTACTGTAAAAGTACAATATACTTGTCAGTAGGAACCCAATGTTATTTTCAAACAAAGCTATGTTTTATAGATGTGTCCTTTTAAGATGCTGTTCTTGAGCACCATAGTCAAGAAAGTTCTGTTCTTTAATTTATTAAACACCCTCAAAAATCTCTCAGGCAATCAAGGAAAAGTACTGTACTGAATATTTCTCTGTGGATCCCTACAGAAGAGATAGTTGTTATGCTGTGCAATAGCTCTGACTTTTGCAGTCTGTGTTAATTGCATATTTTTAAAAACCAAACCGAATGTTTCATCTTTAGGTCAATATTAGATTTCACTCTTGCAAAGAGTTGATAGTTACTTTTCAGCACAAGAATGGCAGGATTTGGGGCTGTGAAATATTTATTGTAGAATTATCTTTAGCTCCTTCTTTTAAAAGTTAAACATGTTAGAATTTCAAAAATGAGTTTGAATGTTGGCAAGAATATACTCCGCACCTTACTACATTTTACAATACTACTATCTATTTTAATGTCTGATACCATACATCAATGTCAATTTCCACTTTAGTATATTAAGAAGCTAAGATGTGGTCTTACATTTTTAACAAAAGGTAGTAACAAATACCATCTCAAGAGCCTAAATCACTCAGAAAATCATCTAACCATATACCAGATTTTACATTCTCAGAGAGCCTTTGCTGCCAATGTTTGGTGCATAGCCAACAAAGCCAGGGTTGTTATCTTGTGTCACTGCGCCTTAGTGTGTTGCAGCTGACGATGCCAGATTCAGGACAAACTTCTGAGAAATATGGCAGACTCACCCCACACTGGTAGTTATTCAATCATAAGATATATCAAGCCAGTAACAAAACTAAACTTCTGTGTCACCATACTTGTTAACAAGAAGTTAAAAATGCAGTCTTCTTACATATTCTAGCACTTATTTCACCACCCAGACACTAGACTTTATGGTGAGTGGTTACTGAAAACCAATTTAATCAAATAAAGGGATCTTCTGATCTCAAGAGATTAGCCACATAGCCAGGTCACTGTATAACTCACATTTTATTCAATAATCAAGCTGCTTTACTAACTAAAAATCTAAAGGTTTAAATAAAAGAGAAAAGAAGAAGAGAGTTAAAATGGTTAATAGATCATGTACATACAATAATGGCAATGTTCTTATACCAGGATTGCAGCAGTGATGTTATAGACTGCTGGCTTGTAAAGTCTCTGGTAACTTCCAAAAGATTGGAATGGACTCCAATGGTCCTCAGTCCATAGTTCAAATATGCTTCCTCTGTTGATAATCCACAGTCCAGAGAATCCAAGCAGGAAAGAGGCAACATGGAGATGTTTCAAGGTTCTTTTATATACTCCACCATGTGCTTGGAATTGTACTGACCCAAAACAGAGCTCACAGCACAGTTTGTGGAAAACAAAATGGAGTCCAGGGTCACATGAGCAAGTCACATGCCCTTATATGGCTTGCTGACTCACAGGGGCAGCCATTACCCATATTTTGGGTGGGGCATCCACAGGAAGGCTCACAAGGTGAGACAGGGCTTCTTCTTTGGCCCATGATTAGAGTGACTGTTCCTTAATGGGCCATCAAACTTGAATAGTCATTCACAATGTGTGGCCAGAACAGATATAAATAATCTTGTGGAAGTTACCCCAGGAACAATACATGTAAGACATAGATTACATAGTCAATATTCACAACTTCAGATATAGTGATGGTACATGGATTGAAACAAGAAAACTATTTTTAGCAAATAGTTAACTTTTCTGTTGATACCTTACATGATATATTTTGTACAAGTTTGTCACAATTGTCTAACAGTGGTAATATTAATAAAATACATTGTCATATTTCAATCATACAGCATCACACCTTGGCTTCTCAGGAAAGCTATTGGTGATATCCTAAGGAGAGATTTAATGGGGTGGATAATTAACACAATTTGTGGAGGAAAGTGTCAACATGACTTTTGTAAAGGAAATCGTGCCTTACCAATCTATTAGAATTCTTTGAGTGGTGATCAACAAATATGTGGACAAGGGGATCCAGGGGATATAGTGTACCTGGACTTTCAGAAAGCCTCTGACAAGTTCTCTCACCAAAGGCTCTTAACAAAGTAAGCAGTCATGGGATAAGAGGTAAGGTCCTCTCATGGATCTGTAACTGGTTGAAAGATAGGAAACAAAGACTAGGAATAAATGGTCAGTTTTCAGAATGGAGAAAGGTAAATAGTGGTGTCCCGCAGGAATCTGTACTGGGAGCAGTACGGTTTATCATATTCATAAATGATCTGGGAAAAAGGGGTAAAACAGTAAGGCGGCAAAATTTTCAGATGATACAAAATTTCTCGAAATAGTTAAATCCAAAGCTGACTGCAAAGAGTTACAAAGGGATCTCACAAAACTGGGTGACTTCATTTATCTGCCATTTTGTTGCCCAAAGCAAGACACATTAGAAACAATAATCCTAACTATACATACAAAATGATAGGATCTAATTAGCTGTTACCATTCCAGAGAGAGATCTTGGAGTCATTGTGGTTAGTTCTCTGAAAACAGCTGTTCAATATGCAGCAGCAGTCAGAAAAGCCTAACAGAATGTTAGGTACCATTAGACAAGGGATAGATAATAAGACAGAAAATATAATACCACTATATAAATCCATGATACACCCACACCTTGAATACTGCATTCAGTTCTGGTCACCCCCATTTCAAAAAAGGATATATTACAATTGTAAATGGTACAGAGAAGGGCAACAAAAATTATTAGGGGTATGGAACAGCTTCCTTATGAGGAGAGATTAAAAACACTGAGACTTTTCATATTGGAAAAGGGATGGCTGAGAGGGGATTCTACAGAGATCTATGAAGTCATGAATAGTGTGGAGAAAGTTAATAAAAAAGTGTTATTCACTCCTTTGCATAGCAGAAGAACATGGGGTCACCCAATGCAATTAATATGCAGCAGGTTTAAAACAAATAAAAGGAAGTTCACACAACGTACAGTCAATTTGTGGAACTTATTGCTAGGGAATGTTGTAACGAGGTTCAGAAAAGAATTAGATAAGTTCATTGGTGGCAGGTATATCAATGGCTATTAGTCAAGATGGTCAGGGATGCAACCCTGAGTGTCCTTAGCCTCTGACTGCCAGAAGCTGGGAGTGGATGACAGGGGATCATTCAGTGACTTCCTGTTCTGTTCATTCCCTCTGAAGCACCTGCCATAGGTCACTGTTGGAAGACAAGATACTGGGCTAGATGGACCATTGTTTTTACCATCTATGGCTGTTTTTATATTCATACACCTCTATCCTGATATAACGTGACCTGATAGAATGCGGGTTCACATACAACACGGTAAAGCTTTGACATGCTGCTCTGAGCAGCGTGTTAATGATGTTTGGCCAGACCAGGGCCGAGGGGTTCGATAAGGGGCAGAGGGACTCGGGGGTGGTCAGGGGCTCCCCCCAGGGTCTGAGGGGGCAGGAGCTGTGGGAGGGCACTTTTGGGGGCCTCTCAGTCCCAGAGTGGCCTGGGGGATTAGTGCAGGGCTGGGAACAGCCCGCTCTGTTTTCCTTGCCCCGACCCCAGCCATGTCGCTTGGGGGAGGGGGCTCAGAGGAAAGGATCCCCCCGCACACTCACCAGCAGCGGCGGAAGCGGAGTAGCCCGGCCCCAGCCTGCTCCACTCTGCCAGCTCCTAGTCATGGCACTCCACTTCCTGCCGGGCAGGTGAGTGCAGGACCTTTCTCCAGCTGCCTCCTAGTGAAACGGCTGAAAAGGCTGTTGTCAGGGCTAAAGATAGGACTGCACTATTGCAACCCAGATCTCAAAAGCCTAAACTAGACATGTCCTGCTGAAAAAGCAGTTGTCACCTCAAAGAGATCAACCCTTCAGGCAGACTAGGAATCAATTTCATTGTGCTGAGACCTTTCCTCAACAGCAGGACTTGTCTGCTCCAGAAGCTGGTGGAATTAATATTGTATCTGTGAGGAAGATGATTAAAAAAAAGGACAGGGAAACTAGAACTTGAAAGCTGTCTCAAGAAATTTTTACCAAAGCTATTGTGAGAACAGCCATCATTTCCTTGTTAGTGACTTCTATTTTTAGATCACAAATGACTTCTTAAATAACTAGAACACACATCTGTGAACAGGATCTAGCTAACCAGATTAACACAGTTATAAGGTAAAGTGAAAGAGGAGGGAAGTAGCTAGTTTTCAAAGGAAGTACAATGTATATATCTCTGCCCCCTTCCCCAGCATGGGCGTTAGACATAGAGAAGCATCTGCTATATGCATGCACATTATTAAAACCACTTTTCCTCCTGGAATGGATGTACTGTACATTGTAACTTGCCTTTCCCATTGTTGCAGTAGCTTTCTGCAGTTTTGTGCCCTCTGAGAACATTTTGCTACAAACAGAGGAAGCTGCTCAATCTCAGTTACATGTAGCAGAATGAGGGCAGTTGAAAAGTAACCTCTTAGCTTCTGATGATGAAAAATTGGAACACTTCCGGGAGAGCCTGACCCCACTTTCCGAATGAATTATATGACAAAACTACTTTTGACTTTACTGGAAGTATAGCAGGCCTCAAGTTTGATTGTAAATAACCTAGTTTCATCTGATTCTAGAAATTTCATGGGATGTTTTTCAGCAAAGTATGTCTGTTCTAAGTGCATGACTCTATATTTAATTTTCACCTTCAGAATTTAGATTTAGATTCATTTCCAGAATTTTCAAAACAAGGGGCCATAGTGTGCTATTAGTTTTAAAGCACAACTTCTTGAAATCAGTGGGGAGTTCTGCTTAAAATCTGACCATGTGGTATAGCTTAAGGGAAGAAATGTATCATTTAAGATTTGTAACTTTCTCTAAATCCAAAGAACTATAAAACACACCGATTCCTGTGAACAAAAGAAAAGTAAAATACTGAGGCTCACCTGTCTGTGTTTTATTTTATTAATCTTCATAATGTATTTATTGTTTTATGTACACACACACACACACACACACACACACACACACACACACACACAGAGTGAGAGCTATAGCTAAAGGGGAGAAATATTATATATGAATGAATGAATGAAATACATAGAGCCTTTGAGAAAAAAAATCTTACAGGAAGATTAAAACACATCCTGCATCAGTGATAGTTTATTGAGAAGACAAAAGAGGTGTTATCTGCACCATAGAAAAGGACACCCAAAAAGGGATTCTAAGAATGAACAGCCTTTATAACCAATGAAGTTATATAGCTTACAGATTCATACAATTCTTCAGAACAATGTTGCACAGAAATCTACATCCAGCATTCATAAATATTTTCCATACATGGCCAGAGGGATTAGGAACTGCAAATGCATTGAAACAGGGAAAGCAGGCTTGTTATTTACAAACAAAAGAGTCTAACTTGTTCACCGAACTCAGTCATGTGAGTTTTATTAAAATCATTTGAAATGGAGCCAATTTACATTATGGTTTCATTAACTCTGATCTCAAATTTCAGACGCTTATAAAGTTTTGTTTTAGGAGCTTCTTTCCTAATAATGAGAATATTTAAAAGGCTCAGAATTAGCGTTTGGTTCAGACAAACATTCGGAAGTACAGATTGTTATTCAAACTTCTTGAGTCTGCCAAACTGGGCTAGAAATCTCCCAAGAAAAAACAAATCTAGTGACATTTTTGGTGCATTTCCAGGCCCAGCCGGAAATGGGGAGGACATGTAGCAGGGCAGAAGAGGGTGAAGTGAAGGAGGTAAAAACATTTAGCTGAGTATTTCGAAATCTCAGAAAGAAGTTGAGTTTGGTTTTACAAATGGGGAAGTTTTTGGAGAAAATGGGGTCCTATTTTATATGAAATATTTCATGTAATCATGTTCATATCAATGTTTTTCCTATATAATTTCTTAATATATCAGACTTTGTGATACATTGTGATCTCTAGGCAGCTGAAACACTGGACCAGGAAGTGCTGAGAATCAAATTAGTTTCTCTCTCTCAAAAAAAATTAAAAACAGCAATATGGGAATAAGATGAAAGAGGTGAAAGCAGCAGGAGTTGAACTAAGAGGGGGATGAGAAGTGAGTGCCTTGTTGTAGGTGAAGGAGAAGTGGGGATAAAGAAACTGGTACCTATATTTGAAAGTATAGAACGTCACAGTTAAATAGTCAAAACTACCTTAACTCTCATCCCCCACCTGTACGAAAATGGGAGTCTGATATTGCTTTTTCTTTGGAAATGTGTATCACTGACCACTGAATTTATATTTGATTTTTTTAAAAAATCTGTTATTCATTCTTGATGTGATAGTTTGCCATCACCATTCTGACTCTGTTCAAGCAAATTCTCTGATCTCACAATCAGAGAGCTTTGCGCATAAGCTGAACCAATCATAATGATGTGTGAACACTGTGATTGGTCACATTTTTGCATATCATATTCCTGCACTTGGGGCAAGAATGGCATGAGGGAAGGGTTCTGGTCAGAGCATACACACAGAGAATTTCAATTGAAACATAAAAGACTTCCACTGAAGATTGCACCATAATACTATTTTATTTCTTAGTATTCAGAATAACACACACAAACCACAAAATAGAGACAGAAAACAGGCTGCTCCCTAAACAGAGTCAAAACTCACCCCCCACATGCCCGACTTTATGCTGGCTTTCTGCACACTGACTCTGGATTGTGTGCTTCCTTAGTAAACTCCTTAGGTTTTAAAGGGATGGCTTGTAGTCTTTACAGTTTTCAATACAACACAGGAAACAAAAGTCCGGGCCCAGCTGTAATTCAGAGCAGTCTCAAGGCTACTCTAATATATGCTCTGCTTCCCATGATTCCCTATGGGGCCTGGTAAGTAGAGAATAGCCCTGTCCTCTCCATCTACCTAGTACTTATGTCAGACAGGTCTTTTATGCTCGGGCTGGAAGCAGAGCTTGGGTACCTTCCTTATATTGACTCTATGCCAAATGGGGAGACATTTCTACCCCTTTATTGTAACTGAGAAGTGGATACATTTTCTCTGTGTTTAATAAGGCTGAGATTGTTGGCTAGACATGGAATCACAGGGCTCAATTTGGTTAGCCAACCGCTGTCTAGGGGCTGGCGGGAGGGGAGTAGTCAAAGATAAATCAGAAACTTGGGCCTGTGGGAGAAATGATCCTGAAGGAAGTGGGGGAGCTCCCCATTTTATAGGTTTGGTGGAAACCAGGCATAATTTAGGTGTTTCAGATGAGTTTTCCAGATTTCACTGCTCCCACTGAATCTCAATGGGGTGAAAGCACCTTAGATCCAAAATGGAAGAAAGATCCACACAAATCTGTAGCTGCCAGTCTTAACACAGCTCCAATCTGAACTCACTTAGGGAAGATTCTCATTATTTCATGTAGGAAACAAGTTTCACTTCATAATCATTTCCAAATGCATTAAGCAGACTGTACTTTTGTCAAATGGCAGAGATTCATTTTACAAAAACCAGCAAGAGAACTCAAGCAGATCAGCAGCACAGAATATATTTTAATTTGCTGCAGTTGAGAATAAAGGCTTGATAGTTGTAGGACTAATCTGTTTTTCTTCTGAGTGATGAGGAAAACATGTGTACAAAGCAAGTTTATTCATCCACTTTTTGTTAGTACAATGGGCCATGCTTGTAGCGAAGTCTGAGAAATAAGATTTACTGATTTTTTATGCGACATCAGCACAAGACAAACGTATTACAGTTAAGACAAAGGCTGGTTTAAGTTGCTTACTTTTCACATCTTTTTTGTGAGCCTTGAAAGTAGCCACTTTTTTTAAAAGGTGGTGGTTGTTTCTTAATACAAGCTCTGATCCTGAGTTTGAATACAAACAGATGGGCACCTGCAGAATTTCAGTGATTTCAATAGGCAAGAGGGACTGCCCATGTACTTCCAGACAGTTTGTTATAGCTTTTATTGGAGAGAAAGCTGTAGTTCAGGTTACATTCTAACTTCCATTCTAAGCCCCTCTTTTGAATCTTTCACAGCTTTCTCAAAAACTATCCTCTGAGGCAAAGGTTTCCACGCTTGGTCTCTCAGTCCAAAGGCAATGTCTTTTGTGTTGAAGTTAAAGTCTTAAGCTCTGTGTAGATCAAAAGCTTGTCTCTTTCACCAACAGAAGTTGGTCTAAACAACGATATTACCTCACCTACCTTGTCGTTAAGCATTTGTGTCATTAGTGAAGGGAAAAAAATTACCTTGTCCATTAAAAAGGGCTGCTCAGACATTTTTGCTTACCAATTACTCAAAATAATAGTGAATAATGCAGTCACCCCATCCACCTGATGATACAGGCTTTATACCATAGCATCACATAGGGTGAAATCTTCATCCCATCGTAGTCAATAAGACATTTGCTACTGACGGCAGTGGGGCCAGGATTTCACTCAGAGTCTTTATATACCTTCTGATCTAAACCATGTATTGCCCATTATCTGGTTAAACTTCATTTATCTTGAATATAGTCTGATTATAAAAGACACTGTTAATTGGTAAATACTCAATAACATGATAGGTCCAGCCCTGCTGTCACTGGAGTCAGTGGCAAATCTCCCATTGAGTTCAATGGCATCAATACTGAGTCTAATTCCATTTAAAGTGTAAAGTTCAACTGGGAAATAAAATGCACAATGTAATTCTTTTTATCATTCAGGTGGCTTTGGAAAATGCTGATTTTTATGCTTTTACAGGACATTCACACATAAAATACTGTATCAGTCAGCTGTACTAACCCTAAATTTCTAATCAAGTGAAAAAATGAACCTTTGAAATGAATATTCTGCCATTCTACATTAGATATATTCATTTGACAAAGGTTTTCCTTGATGAGTAATTCATGAAAATCAATCATTCATACAGACAATATTATGTATAAGACAATGAACTTGATGCATCTTCTCATGTCAACTGAGCTATTATTACGGTACTATTTATTTTTTGTACTGTGGTAACACCGCAATGCTCCAGTCTCGTTTTTCAAGGCACTATTCTGACACAACAGAAAGATAACCTCTGCCCTGAAGCACTTACAGTGAGTGCAGTTACGTGGCTGTAGAATTGAAACACTCATATGTACGTGTTTACAGTGCAACCCTATCCTATCCTGGCCATACTATCATTAGTGGCTGGAAGCCACCCAGTTGCAATCCTACCAGAGGAAATGCACAAGCTGTCAGAGGGGCCACCAGAGGTGGAACCAGTACTGAACATGGCTGCACTATAACACATCTTTATCAATTTGCCAATCAAGATTTATACGCTAGTCAAAAGTTATGGAACTGTCAATGACAAATATCACACACCAACCTCAAATAAACTCTTAATGGCACAGATCTGTAGCTCTATTTGGCATGACTGGAGGGAGGAAATGCAAATCTGGAGAGAGGCCTACACCAGCTCTACATTGCCTTGGAGTCCCTTCTACCCATTTAGGGAGGTTTTATAGCACCAAAAAAAGGAGGACAGAGCACTGGAGGAAATCTGGGCCAATGATTCTACAATACAAGGTAGTTTCCTCATGGAAGTGAAAGCCATTGGTCACAGAATCCTCCCCCCCACCATCATTATTTGTTAAAACTGTCTACAAAAAATGAAAGCTCACCATTCAGAGAGTCAGTGCTTCTATATCCTGGGAAATTTCCCCAAATCTGAATAAAATGTTTTGAATGAAAATTCCCGATTTCCAAAGTTGAAACATTTTACTCACAAATTCCCAGGTTTGGGGAAATTTCCCAGGATATAGAAGCACTGTAAAAAACCTTATCTGGGATTTTTTTTTTTAACAGATTGGGAAATTTTTAGCGCTAGGTTGAGAAAAGTTGGCGTCATGATATAGAAGCACTGTCAGAGAGTTATTATAAAGTTGTGACACTGTGACTGGTACCTCTCTTCAAGCTGTTTACTTTTTTGCAGTATTACAGAACCAATTGAATATTTATGAAATACATAGAAAGGAAAAAGAAGAAAAAATACTGTACAAACTTGGGCCCTGATTAAACAAAGTACTTAAGCACCTTTCTAACTCTCAGCTAGTGAGTAGGCCCATTGATGCTTAAAGTTATGCAACATGCTAAATTGGGCAGCCGCCCTATTACATGGGTTCATCAAGTCTGTTCCGGTTCCACAGGAACAGACCAAATGGCGAATGATCACTAGGGCTAACTGTCCAGCTAACTGTTGAAGAAGATACAGTAAAGTCCCATAGCAACTCAGTAAAACGTTAAAGAATCTTGTTCTATGTCTTGTATTCCTCAGGGTCCCATTTGCAAAGAAATTAGGAGTCTTTTATATGCAGTAAACTGTTAAATAAATGATGAAAATCATGGGGCAAAAGCAGGATCACCCAGAGGATTTGGGAGCCTGGGGCAAAGCAATATCGGGGGCCCCTTCCATAAAAAAAAGTTGCAATACTATAGAATACTATAGTCTCATGGGGACCCCTGTGGGGCCTGGGGCCGGGGCCGGCTCCAGGCCACAGCGCACCAAGCGCATGCTTGGGGCGGCATGCCTCAGGGGGCACTCTGCTGGTTGCTGGGAGGGCGGCAGGCGGCTTCGGTGGAGCTGCCGCAGGTGTGGCGGCAGACGGTCCACTGGTCCCGCGGCTCCGGTGGACCTCCCGCAGACAAGCCTGTGGCAGCTCCACCGGTGCCGAGGGACCATTGGACCCTCCACAGAAATGCCTGCGGCAGGTCCACCGGAGCCGCAGGACCAGCTGACCGTCCACAGAAACACCTGCGGGAGGTCCACCAGAGCCGCAGGACCGGTGAGTGGCAAAGCGCCCCCCATGGCGTGCCGCCGTGCTTGGGGTGGCGAAATTGCTAGAGCCGGCCCTGCCTGGGACAAATTGCCTCACTTGGCCCCACCCTTGGCGGTCCTGGGCAAAAGTTATATAGATTCAAAGGTGGTTTGATTGACTAAGCAAATTTTGCCAACATTCTGCATTTTAAAATGCACTCATTAGCAATTTCTAAAAGGAGCTATATTCATTGATAAATCATAGCAATTATATAATGCTTTACATCTTTAAAGTGCTGTACAAAAATATCATTAATAATTAGTTCAAGGCCTCTGCAAAATCTGATTCCTGACTCCCTCTCTATTCTAGCTACTTCTAGGTCCTCTATTTTCCTCTTTCCTCTGCCCATACCCCACAACCAATTGCCCCTTCATGTTCTTCTGCTCATATCAATGCCTCCTTACATTCAGCGCTTCACAACCCTGCAATGACCCTTTCTCGATTTCCATTCCCTTCAGATACACTCTTCCTAAAAGGTCTATAAATCTTAGCTCAGGCATTGCCTAAACTTGAGACATCTAGCATCTTAATCAGTATGGTCCCTTTACACACCTACAAAATAGCCCATGCACCCATGTAAAAAAATGCTTTCAGCAGTACAGAGGTGATCACAGAACTGTTACTTACTTTGAGCAAGGCTAACCACAGTGTGATCCTCCACAGATGCAGTGGACTGTGAATAGGAATTGCTGGTACAATGGTTTCAATTACCAACCCATGGTGCAATTCAGGAAATGCCAGAATTCAGCAGAGTTTCAGTCATTCCTCCTCCTATTCCTATCATGACCCTTATGTCAGGAGCCACAAATTACTGGTGTAGGAAATTGTTCTTCTGACTTGATGCCAGCTAGGAACTCCTGCATGTTGGGGGATAGAGATCTATCGCTGTTGGCTTCTTTTTAAGCCACAGAAGTTCACAAAGGAACCTGAGTAGGTACAGTATTGAGTCCTGTGTATTCATCTGTGATATTAAATAACTGGTAGAAACTTTTTAAGAGCACTTGCTGTAGTCATATTAAGATATTTGTAAAGATTTCCAATGACCACAGAATAGGCATGATGGATTGAAAGACAGTATGCTGCCGAGTACCTTCAGATATGACTGACTATCTACCTACCAGGGCAATGTTTCCAGTGTTTGCATATTTAAGTGTTAATAGGAAACTTCATTATGATTGCATAACCCTGGACTCACAGGTTATATTCCATCACTTAAGTTCAAAATTACTTCATTTTGGTGGTATACATGCCAAGAGTATATAAATGTCCTAGTCCATAAATGAGTGACAGGATTAGAAGTAGTTTATAAGAGGTTTTTACCCATTTTATAAAAAGCTATAGTCTTTGCCAGCTTTGCATAAGGGGAATTAGCCATATCAAAATTCAGATAATTTTTAAATGCTCCAACTTTGCTTAGGGATGCTAGTAGATATAGCAAGTTAGTCGGTCAAATGTGTCATCTTTCATGACAGAAAACATTTCAAATTTGCTGCAAATATAAGCAAGAGCAGGTAATCACCTGGGTAGCGATTGGGATAACTTTTCTGAAACACTGAGAAAAAACTGACTATTCCAATAGTGTTGGAAATTGCTTAACTTCAATTTTCAAAATAATTATCCTTAATACAAATATTATTTATTGGATTTAAGGTCCATATTTTAAATGGATCGCCAGCACTAAAAAGGAAAAAAAAATCACACTGCTTTGCAACTGAACCTTGTTTGCACTTCACAGCTGCTGGAGAAACAGCACTCAGACTAGTATGGTATGCTATGAACCTGTCAGCTAGGTTAATAGGTGCAGAAAAAAAAAGAGGATGCCAATATATAACAGCTGTTATCTGAGCTGGGGAGGAGGGTAATTATCTTGGTAGTGACATTTCCAATGAACTGTAAGGCAAAGAGTAGATGTTGTCCATGAACAAGAGGTTGCAGTACTCCAGACAAATATTACGTCCTCCCCAGGTCCTTGCCAAACCATAACTGCATTCAAGGCAGCAGAAATTTCTAAGTGAACAAGGAAAGAAGAGAGACCTTTAGATTTGTCTAGTAAAAAGTCATTAGCATCTTTGCTTTCAGAGGAGCAAGAAAGAACAATGCCAGATTGAAGGGATCCTGGGAGGAGGGGTGGGGAGGATTTTTAAGGCCATGGAAATAGATCACATACCGAAAAAGTTTAGAGACAAAAAGGACGAGGAAAATTGCCCGAGACAGAGATAGTATCAAAAGAAGGGACAGATTGGGAGAAAATTATTGGGGCAACTATTTTAGGACATCACACTTCATACCCCTCAAGGAGGAGGACAACATTATACAGGCACTTCGAATAAAGGGATGGATTCCATACAGTTGCATGGAAAACTACAACACTGGAAGGAGAATCCCAGAAGACAAGGTCTGTTTTGAAGATTATAACCAATGATTTATTCTTTGCTAATCAGATTGTTTTACTATGAGCTGATTAGGTTTAGTTTCCCTACAGCACTATTTCAGCCAGGAACTCAGTGCTCTATAAGGTCTTGGTGATGGTGGGAGCTTTTACTACTGCTCTACTGAAGTACTTCTTTTCGGTAAATTGATGAAAGGAGATTGGTCAATAATAATGAGATTTTGTAGCTTCAGTTTGAAATAGACATATTTCAGGGTTTGAAAGTGGTGCAGTTTACACTGACTTAAGTAGCACTTTCCTCTCTGTCATGAATTTGCCCTATGAGACTGTCTTATAAAGTAGGGAGACCAGTTGCTGAGATTCTTTTCCTCCCCAAGCACTTTTGCTGTATGGCAAAATCTTTGCTGGAGCTATAAATGTTCATATTTCAAATTTACTCTAACTGGCACTAGGGTGACCAGACAGCAAGTGTGAAAAATCGGGATGGGGGGGGAGGGTAATAGAAGCCTATATAAGAAAAAGACCCCAAAATCGGGACCGTCCCTAAAAATAGGGACATCTGGTCACCTTAACTGGCACCTTGTTTCTGCCATTATGTGAATAAACACTCACTGTAAATGTGTGGTTCAGTGTCTGTGTGAATGAAGTATTTTTCATGAATGTTAGATCCTGGAAAACAAGTTGAGATCAAAGATTCAGACTGTGGATGATCCTCTATGCAGGATCTTTCCATTCCAGGAAAGCAAACATCATGGAAACGGAGGGTCACTGAAGTTTGAGACCAGCTTTATGAATGAAGGGGTGAATGCAAAGGCCTTTGTTACAGAAATGAATCAACCATAACTATTTGGCCAAGGTCAGAGGTGCTTCGAAGGGACTGAAGTAAACAAATTTAGCCTTAGAAATGGTTTACATTAATGTCCTTATGTCTGCTCCATTGCAAACTAATATCATGAGCATCCTGGAAACTAAAATATGAAGAGTGCAAATAAAATCATTTTTGGAACACTAAAGCATACATTCCTTAACTACTACCTATTCTCTGGCAGTATAAAAAGACATCACCTTTGACATACAGTATAATCAGTACATGGTTAAAGTTATGTAATATAGTAGTTATTTAACATAGCTCAATACTAAAGAAAAAAAATACATGTCCTACATCTGACTACAACTTGCATACAGTATCCTTGTGTTCCTCTAGACTGAATAAATGCCAGAGTTGTAGTGCTTATGGAAAAGCTCAGATCTATAATCAGGCGGCCTAATGTGTGCTTAGGGGATATATAACACAAGGGAACCATAGTAAGTATACTGGAATTCATAAATATTTATAAATATCTATATCTGAAACTTTAAAAAATGAAGTTTTCTGAAGAAGAAAGACAGCCATAATTATAGGGTGGCCAAACTGTGGCGGTTTTCAAGTTAAAGTGTGGCTCATGCAACCTATCATGCCCCCCACCCATTCTCCACCTTCCAGACAGGTGGAAGGGGAGTTCGTGGCTTCTGCCCTGTGGCGGGATGGTGGGGTTAGGGGCTTCTGCCCAGCGGAGAGGGCAGTCTAGGGACTTCATTCCCACAGGGACACATCTGCTGGGGCTGGGTGCTTCAGCAGGAGCCCCAAGCCCCGGCAGATGCCTCCTGTGGAGTTGAAGCCCCAAGACCTCCATCCCTGTAGGGCAGAAGACCCTAGCTACACCACTGCTCTGCAGAGCTGAAGCCCCAAACACCAGCAGGTGCACACAGTTCTCAACCTTCTGAACATTTTGTATGAGGCTTGGAGGGTCAGTAAGTTTGGCCACCCCATTATAGAGAAACTATAGTGTCTCCAGAGCTACAGTCCTAACTAGATTTCTGTTACAAGCTCAAATTTGACTCTAATTTCACCAGAACTAAAGCATTCTTATTTAAATTAATGAGACTGCTCCTGTGAGTAAAGTAAGGATCAGGCCCTAAATCTTCCCTTTATAGCATGGAGTTGCCCTCACATGCAAACCTAGCCCTAAGTCCTACAAGCTGCTCAATGTGGGCCAGTCCATGAAGAGTCTACAGGGAACAGCTTGTAGGACTAGAGGGCTCATGGCTACCAAACATATCTTGAAAAAACTGAATATTTGTTTTGATTCCCTAATTAGTCTTTTCCTGAGGTCCAATGTATTAGATTTTTAAGATCAACAAGTTCTTGGTTTTCTCAGACTTTTCCCTCTAACATGCTTTTAATCGCTCAATTTTCCTTTGGTCACCCAAACTCTACAAAACTTTCTGATGTGTACTGATAAGAGCAGCACTGATTTGGAGGAAGAAGAGATCTCCCTACAGTTACATTAGTACTGAAGCAGGTTCAGAGTGTAGCAGATATTTTGTCTTTCAAACCAATGAAACTTTATGGATAAAGTTTCTTCTTTGTTTCTTTCCCAAAAGCAAACACCTGCCTTTTTAGTCCACAAATACGCCACTTCAAATAGAAGAAAGCTTAGAAAAGGCCAATGCAATCAAGACTATCATGGTTTATTCTTATGCTGGGATGCTTTGAAGAAGAAATGTAACTCAATTACAAGGAAATATGAACAGAGTAAGAACCATTTTATATGCAGAAATAAGAAACACAAAATATGCAACTATTTTAGGCACACAGAGTCCCCATCTGAGATCAGGACCCCATTATGCTAGGCACTGCACAGATATAGTAAGAGAAAGTCCCTTCCCAAAGAGTTTGCACCCTCAATAAACAAGACTGAAAAACAGTGGAAGGGGAAATAAAGGTACAGAGAGGTGAAGTGACTTGTCCAGGGTCACATGTGTGAAAGTAGAATGAATTATATAGTAAGAATAAAAAGGATTAAAAAAATGTTGTCTGTACCTTTAAGCAAAGTTGTTGAAATGTTGCAACCAGGTGTCAGGAATACAGACATTAACATAGAACAATTGCACCGTTTAAGGGCAATTGGTAAAGCATTAGCCTTAGATCGATAACAGTTAGTAAGAAAATAGAATATGCATGCTGTGCCCCAGGTGAATTTTACTGTTTTGATTTCTTTGTCCCTTTGTCTAAATTCCCGCTCTTTTATCTGTATAAATAAGACTGTTTGGGCCTTGCATGGCCACTCACATATTCTAAATGTTATTGGCAGAGCGCTGACAAATTGTGAGTCCTGATTCTAACTTTAACACATGGCATGTCAGAGGGAAAGCCAGAAGTGGAATTGACGTGTTCTGACTCCCAGTCCAGTGCCTTATCTGCTAGACCATACTGTTGTACTTCAGACAAATCTGCCTGGTTTCCAGTGATTACTGGAAACTGGTCCAATTGTATATATTAAGATTTATGTGCAATATTTTTTGTTTTTAAGATGGTTTCCTGGTCTTGTGTCTAGCTGTGAGTGAAACATCTTCCACTCCTAATTTTACTTAGTCCTGAACTGCACCAAGGTAGCATCTCCTTTTAATCTTTCAGCTAAATTCTACCCTCAGTTACCCCTCGTACAACCTCACTCACCTCACAAAGGTGTAAGAGGCAGAATTTGACCTTTTGCAAGCAACTGCTGGCATCAGGAGAGCTAATTCATCTCAGTGAGAACCAGCATTCTAGTAGCCATGGCAGGGAAAGGTTAAACACAAGTTAGATGGAAAGATGGAAGGGAGAAATATAAGGCAGGGAAACGACAAGAAGTAAGAGCGCAGGAAGACAGAACAGTATTGAAAAGAGAGTTAAGGAACAGAAGTAGACTTTTCTATATCACCTACAAACCTACGTGAAAGTCACCCTAAATAATGAATCAGTGGAAAGTTCTCGATTTCTGAGCAAGGGCCCATCCAGCAAGCCTCACTGGAGTACTTCCTGCAATGTCTCTTCACACCTCCAAAAGGCGGTAAGGCATGAGGCCATTACTTCCAACAATTCCAAGGCTCCTGGGTTTGTTCCTACATGCAGGTAACAGCAGACAACTGGAAAAAGAAAACAAAAAGGTGACAGAGCCCAAGGGCAGTTCTGTACAGGATTATAGGACCTGCTTCTTCAGGGAGGCGGAATAATATATGTCCTGTCTGGCTTAATGCCAGAATCTGCCATCCTTGCTCACAGTGAAATGGAGCACTTCGAACCATGCCAAAAGACTGAAAAATAGCTTGGTTGCTTTAGCACTAGGTATAGTCAGTGGATTGTACTCACAAACCTCTAAGGGACTGCAGGGAAGACAATGTTGCCTGTAGAAACGGAAAGCACTTTTATGTAATGAATATGGTGTGTGCGCACAACACCAGTTGCAGATAAAGGTATAGCCAGATTTCTCAGATCATATCTTGATTCCTATGTGCTAAATAAGTCATCCCTGTCTGTACTGTTTCACAGTGGAGTCACTCTGATTGAGTAGCCCGCTCTCCCCGCACACACACTATTCTGTCAAAACCATTTAAAATGGAAGAACTCATTCCTTTGAATTACCTGAAGGATATGCCCTCCAGCCACAATCAAGGAATATATAGGCCTGATTCTATTGCCTTTTTTTATGCTAAGTAGTACCTTATCAAACAAGTAGTCCCATTAAAAATAAGTAAGGCTTTTAACATTCAGTGTTATTATTGATGGCCACGAGCAATAAGTAAGAGAAATAGTGACTGCTTCTGGGGTAGCACAAGTTCCTAGCTCCTCCTTGCTCCAAAGGAGAAATATCCTGTGTCTGCTCTATATCTGGTGCAAACTACTCCCCTCCATCCCCACAGCTCCCACATGCCCAGGATTGAACTTTTGGGGAAGAACAGAGAGAAGGATCTATCTACCCCTGGCCCTGCCATTCTTGTCCACCAGGAGAAGTGGCCCCACAACAGCTGTTTCCCCTGCATTGGGCTGTGACCAATAATACAGGTAGCTCATATAGGCAAGTAAGCTAATTGTCTTTGATTTCTTATTGCCCTGCTCTGGTATGCAACATGGGTCACAACTGTGCCTACAGATAATTCATCTTTTTACACAAAATATGTTGTTTCATAATCTTTCTAGTGCCCATTTTAATACAATGCCAGCATAAAAAGCTTAAAAATAAAGATCCCATGGAATTGTCTTGCAGGAATACAAAAATGATATAATATGAATGAACAGATAATTAGATAAAGTACATTATATAAGAAACTAAAGTAAAAGAATCACAAAAGGAATTTTATCCAAGAATTCTTCTAAACTTTTGACGTAAAAGCAAAGAACATACAATTCTATCTACAAATGTCTAAAGAATCCCAAATGTACTTGTTCTGTTAGAAAGGGATTCTTTCTAAGCCAAAGTTATGAACTCTGAAAACACGTAAGCTGTTTTTTGGCAGTTTTCCTAAGTTTAAGAAAACCAAAGTCTGATTTTTTTTTTACAAAATTATTACTAAACATTACTCAGCTTCACACCTTGTTTTGAGATATTCCAGCTGATTCTGTGTGTTAAGGCAAGCAAGCCAGATTAGAAATCAAGCATTATTATAGCTGTTGCTGACCTTTCAAACGCTCTGGCTGCTCAACTAAGATTTGCAGCTAAATGAACCTTGTAAAAATCCTACTTCAGAGGAATTTTTTGTGAATAAAGAACCTTTGGGGACAGTTTGATGGTAAGGACTTATATTGAAACACAAACATGCACCAAGGTCTTTCTGATAAGAGTCAAAGTCGTTACAACTGTCTTAGACAGAAAGAGTCGTATTCTCCTCTCGCTCCAGTTGTTCACATTGCTTACTCCATTGACTTCAGTGACTCCAGATTTGCACACATGTGAGAGGAGAATCAAGCCCAAAGACTATGTGCTAATTATGCATTCTATAATGCAGTAGGAGCCTTCTTTCTTTTATTGCAGCAGCAAACAATATATTCCCATGGCCTGTGACCCAATTTTCAAAGATCTGTTTCTATCTCAAGGAAATCTTTGAAATTAAGAGTGCGTTAGGAAATATATCTGCTTCTGTAGTAGACCACATATTTGTCTGTTCTTTGTCTGGTATTAAAGATGTTACACAAAAACCAAATCTTTATTCCTTTCTAGTTTATAAGCGGCTGGTGGCATCCTAGCCATCTTCAGAAAATATTGGAAGTGAATTTTGTGCTGGGATAACATACAAGATTGACAATTAACTTACAACTGCCAAACAGAGGCCAGTCAAAAGCCACATTTAACCAGTTACTCCTCGGCGTGCTTGTTCGTATGCATGTTCATTGCAGCCATTGCAGCATGTTCATTGCAACCAAGACTCAAACTGGAATCTTTTGTCAGATCAGACATGAGAGGGCTTCCGCTTCTCTGGGCCGGTATTGCTATTGATCTTGTCTCAGTGGGAGTCCTTTAGGGATGATTCTCAACCCCTTAAACAAGGGCATGTCAAGAGTAACCGAACTGTAAAGCAGTTATGTCAGTGTGAGGTCAGACTCAGGCCCCTTATACCCACAATAGGTATAATACATTAAGTGACAGCATGAGAGTCCCCATATTCTCACAGATCTCCACAGAACAAATGCGGGGAAGGACACATGTCGTAGACCTTCGCTGGGAGTCTCAGCCAAGATTTAAATGACCACAAGGCCATCTATTTTTCACAGAACTTCAGTCTCCACACCTATTAAGTCCTCACCTATTTGCCAAAATTACCAATAAGGGTACCATGTGAGATAGTTTTTTGTAAGTTGTGTGGTGTACACCAGGAGTTGGAGCAAGGCTTCTGCCAACGTACTACAGATATACTGCCTTTTAGGAAAAAGGAAACAAAAAACTTTAGATGGTAAGAATTTTCAGTTGTTACCAGCCTTATCTAGGTTTCTAACAATGACCTACAGAGGAAATATATCATGGACCTTACTTCTGCACTGGGTCATCCAGTTTCATAACCATTTCCACAGCAACCAACTGCACAGTTAGGAACAGAGAACTATGACTCCATGTGGCAAACAAAAATAGAATGTCCTGTATACTAAAGACTGACTGAAAAGTAGGGGAGGGGAAAATGCAGAAAATTTAGAAGCCAAATGTTATATCACTTGACTGTATTAAAGGATGTTATGCAGTTTTCATATGTTGTTTAAAACTTCATGTTTTACAAAAGATATATACAGAATATGATATGATGTAAGCTCTCTTAAACTGCACTTGCAGTGAAACTGAGTGGATGTACATGTAACACGTAAGATAAGTTTAAGGCTTAATCAAATTATATCTCCTTAATTTAGAGATGTAACATTATGACTGTACATGGGGGACTTACATGAATAATGCCCATTAATGATAACGCAGTTATACTTATAAAAGCATACACAGAGGGACAAGTATGCAGGATCACTTTAGATCCTGAATTACTTTACTGGCTCTTAGATTCTCTGAATAGCAGTTAGATGAAGAGCAGAAATGGTGCTGATAAGAAATCATTGAAACCACTTAAGAGATTTACCTCTGTGTAGTAGACATAATGGCAGTTTAAAAAAAAAAAAATCTAAAGTCAACTTGAGTGAAGGAAATAAATGGCTCATGTTCAACAGCATGATATATTTAAAGTTGCTTGTTTTTCCTCAGTTTTGACTTCTCTTTTTCTTCAATCTTTCATTTAAGAAAGAGTAGATATTTGTTCTGCCAACAAAAATAAAAAGCTTGGAAGAAAACACAAACCAGATAGGGAGTAGTAGAAGTAATCAATAATCTACCAGTCATCCAAAATTCAGATTATATCCAGCTAAACTTTACATTTGTTTTGTAAAATTTAAAAGGATATAATCATTTTAGATGGCTAATGCTGCAGAGGTGACTGATCGATACTATATTTCTCAAGTGAAAAGAGGTTTTGGGATTGAAGCAATTGTTTTCTTACTTGAAAAGAAATTACATTACTGATGTCCTTCATGGACCTTTAAGGTTATCCTGACAAACTAAAATAGGGAAGATGATTATTTTGTACTTGATTCATTACTGAATTTCAATTCATTGCACTGCAGTTGAAAGCAGCTAATCCAGAGTTGTTTTCTGGAAAGGGCTATTGCCTTCTTTATAAAGGCATGCTTTTTGTTTGCTGAAGAATGAAGTGCCTTGGTTTAAAGTTTAGCACAGTAAAATAATCACTATATATGGCTGGCTGAAAAAAATATTCTGTAGAAATATTCAGAGGAAAAACTGTGTTTTCACTTAGAAAGAGGTTGTTGTGGAAAAAAATTACCTTTTCAATTAAAAAAAGAATCTTTACAACTTTTTGTTTTTCAGTTTTTCAATTAAAAAAAAAAGGAGGTGGATCAATTTTTCCCTAGAGGAAATTCATAAAAATTAACTTTGTTTTGTCAACATTTACCACAAGGAAAAACATCCATTTTCTAACAAGCTTTAATAGTATACATTAGTAAATATTTAAAATTCACTTCCTAAGCTGCAGTGCTTTTCATTGACAATTACAGGTGAACTTACCTTCATCTTTCTATCTCAAGGTCCTCATTTTTTTTTCTTGCATTGCTTTCTTTCCCATATCATGTTTCTTTGTTTTCTCTTTTTAACCCATCTCTTGTTCCTTCGATGAAGGTGATGAAGGTGTGGCTTTTTAGTGTGCACCTCTCAGATTTTTCTGATCATTAAGTTAGGCCTTCCTGTTATGTGAGTTAAATAAAAAAAAACATGGGTTTCAAAGCATTACATGAATTAGCAACAGCTATCATAAAAAGTAACAACAATTTTCTGGGGAGGCTCCTGCAGAAGGGACATATCAGGTTGGCCTGCCTGCTTCAAAATCTCAGGGTTCTCCACTATTGATGAGCAAAAAATATGCAATACCTCCCAATAGCTCCTGTTTCAAATTTTATCCCATTTTACCCTTCGGATTAATGTAATGATTTTCCTGACCTGAAAGAGGGAAGATTGATTAACAATGAATCCTGACTCACACTGATTTATCGCAGAACTGAACACTCAAAAACTTTGCCTGCTAATCAGATGCCTCTGTCAGTTATTCCGACTATACAAATAAAGCTCTCTCTGTGCATATGCATTTTGCTTTCAAGTTTAAAATAGCCCAGTGAGGTCAGCCACTCTGCTCCTTGTGTTATCCCAGCAGAGTGCTGACTTTGCCTCAGTCTCATGGCTGTACATATTTTTTTTAAAATGAGGAATTTGTTTATTTTTACTGATATGGAAACACATGAAGCTCCTTGGGATTGGCTCTTTAGATTTTCTGAGGCATTCTGGATGCAATCCAGGGGAAGAGAAAACCTTCAGGGATTTGTAGTGCTTTAGTATGAGGGAAAAGCATAAACCAAAACCTTAAAATGGTCATATTTGGTTGGGCCCTCAATAAGATGCTCCCACTCAAAGAAGGCCCAGCCATATAACCTTATTAAACACTAAGCAGCCCCAGTCCTGGGGCACTTTAAGCATTCGGTGAGTTGATCTGCCAGATACTTTGAGTGAAATCCTGGCTGCAATGAAATCAAAAGGAGTTATGCCACTGACTTCAATGGAACAAGGATTTCACTCTTATTCTATCATGACATACATTGTTGGGCAACCAGACTTCACGTCATTATCAATGCGCTGAGAAGCTGTGAGATGGTGAAGATCCTGTGCTAAACTATCTAATCATTCTATATCTCTAAACAGACCAGTGACAATACTTTAAAAACCTGCCTACAAATTATGCTTATGCTAAAAATAACTATTTGCTAACAAAATTCCAATTCTTACACGGCTTGGGAGGAGAAGATTCTGAGACTCGCTGTCTAGTCCATGGGAAAGAACTGAGGTGGCTAGAGTCTGTGAACATTTGGATCAGTAATGGGGAGTGCACACAACTTTCTAGATGGCTCTAGGACTCATGGCAGCACAGTATGAGCTCCCAAGAATAAGCACCTGCAGAGGCAGTTCTTGGCAGAGAAGAAAAGATTTGCACATAGTCCTTGATTCACAGAGCTGTAGTTCAAAGTGGTGAAACATTTTGAAGCTACAGTTGGTTCCTTCTGACACTTATGGTCTATTTTGCTATGAAACAAGGTAAGAAATCAATGCTGCATGCATATGAAAGGCACAGCATCTGGAGTCAGAATTAGATAAAACAACAAGCTTCACTATAAGAAACTACAAGGAATGAATATTTAACTGTTCAAGCTGAATGATATGTAATGAGTTCAATAATTACAACTGAAGATAGAGTTTGAAACCAGGTTCATTACTTAATTTAAATGCCTCTCTCTCCAGTAGGAGTTACATGGAAAAGGTGAAAAGGTGGTTATGGAGGAAAATAATCTCATGTTCTTTAATTTTAAAATATGCATTTCATGGTCCAGTACAAATTGTTTGATCTCATTTTCTGTACTGCCTATGTTTAGAAAGAAAGGCATGCATCTGTTGAATATAATAAACTTTAAAAATTAAGATAGAGTTGCCGTGAAATTTATGCCATCTTTGCTGCTATGGTGTTATTATATGAGTGACATTGATAAAGTGACATGATAAAGTTAGATAGTACAGCTGCTTCAGATAAAATGTTTGCACTTTTTTATTTTAAATTATTAAGAATAAAATTGCTACTTTTCATGCCTGATTCATTGGCCATTAATCTTTGGAGGAAAAACTTGCAGAACTTTGAGTAGAGTTCATTTCAATTTTTAACTGAAGTAGATCCTGGATGTCTGCTATCATGAAAAAAGTTTCATGGTAATTTAAGAAAATGCATTTGTTTGCTTATTTGCATTTCTAAGAACAAATCAGAAATATGCTCTCCTGAGATCTAGGAGCCCTCAATTGAGGCATCTAGATAATGTGAAAGTTGGCTAACCACAAGATTTCAATAATCTTAACTGAAAAAGAAGGTTAAGTATAGATTACAGCTATTCACATTGTCAAGTGATGGCTTCTTCAAGGGAGGCCACATCAATGCTTCTTTAAGGTCTGGTCTACACTACAAGTTTATCTTGAATTTAGCAGCATTAAATCGAATTAACTCTGCACCCGTCCACACAACGAAGCTCTTTACTTCTATATAAAGGGCTCTTAAAATTGATTTCTGTACTCCTCCCCGATGAGGGGAGTAGCGCTGAAATCAACATTGTCATTTAAAATTAGGATTAGTGTGGCCGCAATTAGACAGTGTTGGCTTACAGGAGCTATCCCACAGTGCACCATTGTGACCTCTCTGGACAGCAATCTGAACTCGGATGCACTGGCCAGGTAAACAGAAAAAGCCCCGCGAACTTTTGAATTTCATTTCCTGTTTGCCCAGCATGGAGCACTATCAGCACAGGTGACCATGCAGTCCTAGAATTAAAAAAGAGCTCCAGCATGGACCATACGGGAGATACTGAATCTGATCTCTGTATGGGGAGATGAATCTGTTCTATCAGAACTCCGACTCGAAGCAGCCATTTGCCTCTCTGGTTCTTTAGTAGGCTTGCCTGATATTCTAGGCAGGACTGACTCCCTATTAGACAAAACTTAAAGAAGAGAATGACCTGGGGAGTCATTCCCATTTTTGTCCAGGCGCCCCCAACTGACCTCACCGAGGCCGGCCAGGAGCACCCATTACAGCAGCAGATGGTACAATATGACTGATAACCGTCGTTGCCAACTTGCAAAGCAGCAGACGCTACAGTAGGGCTGGTAATTGTCTTTGCTAACTTGCAAAGGCAAGGGGATGCTGCTGTGTAGCACTGCAGTACCGTGTCTGTCAGCAGCATCCAGTAGACATACAGTGACAGTGAAAAAAGGCTGAATGGACTCCATGGTTGCCGTGCTATGGCGTGTGCCCAGGAAATCTAGGGAAAAGGGCGCGAAATGATTGTCTTCTGTTGCTTTCAGAGGGAGGATTGACTGACAACATTTACCCATAACCACTCGTGACAAATTTTTGGCCCCATCAGGCATTGAGATCTCAACCCAGAATTCCAATGGACGGGGGAGACTGTGGGAACTATGGGATAGCTACCTACAGTGCAACGCTCCAGAAGTTGATGCTAGCCTCAGTACATGGATGCATGCCGCCAAATTAATGTGCTTAGTGTGGTCGCGTGCACTCGACTTTACACAATCTGTTTCCAAAAATCGATTTCTGTAAAAATCGGAATAATCCCATAGTATAGACTACCCCAAGAGAAGTTAAAACTACTATCCTTATGGGATGTGTTGCCAATAACCCAGGCTGTCACTCTGCGGACACTAATGGCCATCTACACAGGAAGCACTATTTCAAATTTTCATAAGAAAGTTAGTTTTTCAAGTGGCTGTTGGGTACATATTCCTGTTTAAAAAGAAAGAGAGATTGAACATATTTAAAAAATAATGTAACATATATTTCCATTAAATCTTGACCTTTTCAATGCCATTTTCCCTTGTCCTGTTATGAATGATTTGCAGAGGAAGGATACATTGCATAAACCTTTGAAGATTTTTTTTAAAAGCCTATTGTTAGTAATAAGATTCAAACTAAGGAACCTGGATCCAAATAAGTGCTGAGCATAGTTTAGTCACAAAGCTTATAGGTAAGACTTAGTCCTCGGTTTCTGGAATGGTGCCAAACATAGTTCGTTCTTGTCTACACTTTCATCTTAAAATGTTCAGCTGCTCCTGTTGCTAAAATTCATGAATATTTTCATAGGGTTGACAGTGACTAATAAGCTAAAATAAAATGTAAGTTACTGTTTCAGTGTCAAGTATCAGAGGGGTAGCCGTGTGTGATGAACTAGGAATGTTCTTAATGTTTTCTCTGAATACTGTGTTGGTGCCTCAGTGTCCCCTAAGCAGTTCTTAAGTATCTGGCAGAGCAAAGGGCCAGTGCACCTAAATGCCTGACACTCTGTCTCCTAGCAACTGATGGCCTGGGCCCCTCCTCTGCAAAGGTGCCAGCTGAAGGTGTTGGAGACAAAGAGATCAGGTGACCTCGTGGCCTGGGAAAGGAATGGAGCAAAGAGAATGGGCTGGAGGGGGCTGTTAGTCGGGAGCTGGCTGGGGTCGAGGAGTGAAGTGCAGACATGGGGTGTCTGGCTCACTGCCCCCCAGAATGGACCCGGCTGAGGGGTCCAGTTCGCTGTATCTACAAGCTCTGTTTTAGACCGTGTTCCTGTCATCGAATAAACCTCTGTTTTACTGGCAGCTCTGTTTAATCCTGAACTGATGGTGTCAAATTTGCAGATGAGAAAGAGAAACTGCTGAGCTTCAGTTCATCTGCAAATTTGACACCGTCAGCTCAGGATTAAACAAAGACTGTGAACGGCTTGCCAACTACAAAACCAGTTTCTCCTCCCTTGGTTTTCACACCTCAGCTGCTAGAACAGGGCCTCATCCTCCCTGATCGAACTAACTTCATTATCTCTAGCTTGCCTGCATATATATACCTGCCCCTGGAAATTTCCATTAAATGCATCTGACGAAGTGGATATTCACCCCGAAAGTTCATGCTCCAAAATGTCTGTTAGTCTATAGGGTGCCACAGGATTCTTTGCTGCTGTTTCAGTGTAAGAGCTTTGGGCCTTTATCAAGACCACTGTATGGGCTAATTCATCAACTGCTTGCTGCTTCTGCTAATAAAAAAAAATCACTTTTTAAACTGAAGCTTCATTTCACTGTATTTACTAAGGCTGTAAGCAGTTCAAACCAAGATATATATTGTATTAATCTGATAGTGAAGAAGAACATAATCAATTTGCCTTTGACAATACCTTAAAGGAACTAAAATAAACATAAAAAGTTTTGCAAGATCTGGAAGCAGTGGCAGATTAGCCACTGGACCAACAGGGCCTATGCCTAGAGGTCCTGGCCAACTGGGGGACCCTGGAAAATATGGGCACCCTTGTGCCCCAGGGGCTTTCCCCCCTCCGAGCAGCCAGTGCTCCTGCTATGGAGCGGGGTCGGGGCATGGGGCATATTGAATTTTTTGTAAATAACTTTCCCCCTTAGAGTCATAGCTGTAAACACAGGACTGAAAAGATGAATGAAAGATTGTCTAACAAAAATAATGCCTATTTGGTCAAGTATTTTATACAGCTGGTGTGAGGCAGGGGCCCAAATTACTGAGGGCTCCCACTCCACTAGTCACAATCTTAATAAGGCTCCAGTCAGCATGTGAATTAGCTTCATTTATGGTTAAAGCTTTATTAATGATATGTGAGTGGGATCAATCAATATTTAAGGTACTTTAGACAAAGTACTAGCAAATAATAGTTTATTTTATAAGGCACAGAAAGATAATAGTTTTGTTTAAAGGCACACTTAAGGTTGAGAAGCTCAAAACTTTATCTGATATACCAATTCACCACTGGGATCTTGAAGCACAAAGGGATATTTTCATTGATCTCAGTGGGTTTTGGATCAAATAATGGTCCCAGTCCAATAAACTCTTGGGAAATTATTTAAGAAGTACCAAGCACACATGACTAGAGCTGATCAAATTTTTTCCATTCAAGATGGTATTTGACGAAAATGGGTTTTTTAGTCAAATCTGAAATTCCAACAGGAAATGTTCATTTTCAGTTATTTTTTGGTTTTTGATAAAATAAAAACCCTCAGAAAGCCCTAAACTAAACTAGATTTAAAAAGATACCAACCCCTCCCCCCTGCCAAAACAAACCCCCAGAAAAATTACACCAACTTTCAGTATAATCAAAAAGCATTTGCCCAACCAACTGAACTATTTTGGTTGCCAGGCCAGATGCGTTTTGAAAATTTTTCAGCTGCCAAAATATTTTCAGTTTTCAAAAACATTTAGATTATTTTTTTAAATCTACATTAAGATTTTTGTTGAAATGATTTATGGCAGAAGATAAGACAAACTAGTTTCCTGATCAGCTCTACACATTACTCCAAATTGAAGTCAATGGGAATTCTGAGTTCTCAGCTTTTCTGAAAATGTGCTTTTATAATCCAGAGGGCTAGTATCCAGATACTTAAGTGTTTGCAGGATTAGAGACTTATTGTTTTGTCTTTTTAGGGGAAGAGTTTTATTTTTTAAGTCCTGAACTCCAATCTATAATAAATCTGTTTCTACAGAAGTGCAATGCAGGGGACAAAAATCAAGGCAAGACACAGATTTCACTTTCAAAGGGGTATTAAAGAAAGAGTTACAAATATTTTTAACATGATGAATAAAATACATTGGTTGTGCCTTCTCAAAAAACAGCCTGGATTGAAAATATTAATATGCTGAACAAAATACTCAGGATTTGAATGTACACAAGGGTTCCATTGGTACCTAAGCCAAGATTTAGTTGTGCGAAACTCAATGTTTCTTCCATGTTTTGAAGGATAGAAGAGGTAAGATCCTTCTATAAATCGAACTGAAGAGCAGTTACTCCAGGTTGTTAATGAGGACAAAAAATAACCTCTCTCCTCCTAAATTCCCATGTTTGAAAATATGCAAACATCACTGTTTTGCTTAAAGGAAGCAGATTTGCCTTTATAGCCTAGGATGCTTTGAAGTGCTGTCCAGTATGCTACTTTATACAGTACTTTAAATTGGAATAATATAAGAGCATCAGAAGATCAAACCAATTCACTGTTTCTGTCATAAACAGATAGTTAAGGGTTAATGTCTCTTTTACCTTACCTGTAAAGGGTTAACAAACAGGGAACCAAACACCTGACCAGAGGACCAATCAGGAAACAAGATACTTTCAAATCTCGGTGGAGGGAAGCCTTTGTTTGTGTTTGTTGGGTTTTGCTTTGTTCTCTCTGGGTCCTGGAAGGGACTAGACATGCAACCAGGTTTCTTGCCAATCTCCCTGCTACAGTCTCTTATATATTCAGAATAGTGAGTATTTAGTAAGAAAGGCGGTTATAGTCTTTTGATTGTTTTCTCTATTTGCAAATGTGTATTTGGCTAGAAGTATTTTAAATTGTATTTCTGCTGGAGGAGGCTTTTTCTCCAGTTTCTATAAGCTGACAGACCCTGTAACTTTTACCATCTAAATTGCAGAGAGAGAAAAAAAGTAAAAGTTTTCTTTTTATTAAAAGTTTTGCTTTTAAGACCTGTCTGATTTTTTCCCCTTGTTGAGGCTCCAGGGAATTGAGCCTGTACTTAACAGGGAAGGGGAAGGGAGGGGAGAAGGGTGGAATCCCTTTGTTTTAGATTCACGGAGTGTGAATCTGTCTATCTCTCCAGGAGCCCAGGGAGGGAACACCTGGAAGGGAAGAGAAGGGAGGGGAAGTCTGGGAGAGGCAATGGTGAGGAAAGGGGTTTACTTTCCTTGTGTTAAGATCTAGGGGGTCTGGGTCTTGGGTGTCCCCCAGGGAAGGTTTTGGGGGGACCAGAGTGTATCAGGCACTGGAATTCCTGATTGGTGGCAGCTTATCAGGTCTAAGCAGGTAATTAAGCTTAGAGGAATTCATGCTGGTACCCCAACTTTTGGACTCTAAGGTTCAGATTGGGGAAAGATACTATGACAGTTTCCAAAAACATTGTTAGCACTGTAACTGGCTCAGTTTAATAGCCAGGCTAGAGGAAGACAAGTTCAAAGCAGAGATGATAAACTTAGGTTCCAGTAATATACAGCACCTGCTCCACAGGCTACCAAATTTACATTACACAGCTCCAAGGAGAACCATTTATATTCACTTCAAAACTCAAATAAAGGGTGAACAACAAAGAGGTTGTAAAGGTCAAGGGGATTGGTAAATATTTAGAACTGACCATTTCTTCCCTGTGCTTATCAGAAATTTACCACAGTCTTTGGGCTGAAAGACACAGGGCAATTTTTCAAATAAAACAAGGATCATTTGGACGAAGACCTCTATTCCAAGATAAATATTTACTACTCCATGCCGTCTTAAAACAAACAGCCAGTTTTAAAAAGAGTAAGCAAATGTACCTAATAACTGGGTAGATTCAAGATCATTGGAAGCTTTAGGTTTCCCAGGTTGGGCCTGAACCAAAGCCTCTTGGAGTCAATGGGAGTCTTTCCTCTGATTTGAGTGGGCTTTGGATCAGACTCTTCATTTAAATGTTAATCCATCATCACTACTTATATCACCAAGGGGTCCCAGCTGAAATGAGGGTACCAATTACTATATACCAAACAGATAGTAAGAGACAGCCTCTTCCCCCAAACTCTTGCAATCTAACTAGACAAAGTGTGAAAGAGGAAGTATTACCAGTCCTAATTTAGGGATGGAGGCACAGAGATATTAAGTGACTTGCCAACAATCACACACTCTCTAGTCCCTCTATTCTCAACCCCCTACCTCCTCAAAAATGGTTTCTTTTGACATTGAGATACATGCTAGCTGGCATGGGAAATACCCATGTGTAGTGTAGTTGTAGGTATGTCAGTCTCATGATATTAGAGAGACAAGGTGGGTGAGGTAATATCTTTTATTGGACCAACTTGTGTTGTCTTCAGCTCTGTGAGGCTCAAACATGTCTCTCTTTCTGTCTCCCCAGTACAAATTGGTCCAATAAAAGGTATGACCTCACCCACTTTATGGCAAATACCGAGTGGAGAGGGCAAGAAGCTCTGAGTTTCAGCTTAAATTCTTAGTGCTTGGGTTAGGGAGATAATTTACTCTCTTGATAAGTTAGCAGGATTTTTGGCCAGGCCTTCTCACCCAAGAAAGGCTTTGAAACCCACCTCGTTCTCAAAGACATATGGAGTACTGCCTTGGGAATATGCTGGCTAGCTCCCTTCCTGTTGCAGTACCAGGCCTATTCTTCTTATAGCACTCACTTCCCCTCTTCCCCCAACAAGTTTCCTTCTTCAGCGAATTTCAGCGAGTGTTTGCAGGATCATCCCCCCCCGAACCTCCCGACCAGTATGAAGACTAAATCATTTATGCTCATCAGCCTCTCCAAACTGACCTAATTAAGTCTAATTAGCTGATTCCCTGAGGTGGGACTTTAATATCCTAAAGGTAAAAATCTCCTTTATTCCTAGTTTAGCAGAAGAAGCCAAACACTGCTCATACTAACTTTGTCTCTCAGCCACTGAATTTCTGCTATTAAAACAACCAGGGAAAGCAACCTCTAACAAGGCTGGTTCCCTGAGACAAATATGATTTTAAACAAAACAAAACAAAACCAACAAAACCTTAAAAAACCCCAAAACCATGATCTATTGCAGCCTTAAGAGAAGACAAACCAAATATGTCACAACAACAAATAGTAAAGCCTGATCATTTTACTTGCTATGACACAAAAATGCATCAAAATCATGTGCTAACAATCTTTAAAACTGTTATTAATTACTCTGTAAATAAAAATAAGCTGACCAACGCTTGTTAAAGGGGAAAACACACATATACATATAATATTCTGGACTAGATGCTAAACTGATGTGAAGGGTCAATTTTTACATGAGTTATAAACCCATGAAATAGGGGTTTCTCTTAACACAGTTCTTAAACCTTTAACTACAATGGCACTTACGGTGTTGCTGTGACATTCATAACACATAGTTTCTAGATAGTTAACACTGGAGAGGGACACTGGAGTCCACAAACCCAGTTCCAATTATCCCTGAAGAACTCCAGAAAAAATTGAACCTGGAACTACATGTACATTTTGTGGCTGTCCCTTTATCATGGGTTCAACCAAAACCAAAACCTGAAGAAACTGATATAGAAGACCCTGCATCTTTAGATATTATTTACCTGTAAAATAAATATGCGTGAGTTAAAAAAAAAGCAAACAAAAACAAAGCTTAAATTTCTTGCAGATGTTATATGCAGTGTAGTTGTAGCTGTGTCAGTTGCATGATATTAGAGAGACACAACGTGGGTGAGGTAGTATCTTTTATTGGACCAACTTCTGTTGGCGAGAGACACAAGCTTTCAAACACCACAGACCTCTTCTTCAGGTGTGAGAAAATTATAAAAAAAAGACAAAAAAAATCACCCTATCACCAGTGGGTGAACACTTCACAAAGCAATGACTCTATAGTTGACTTATCAGTCCTTCATATTCAAAGGAAACCTGCACACTTCCAAAAGATGAGCCTGGGAGCTTAAATTCATTATTCTGCTAGACACTAAAAATCATGGACTGAACAAAGACACCGGCTTTAAGGTTTAGTACAACAATCTGTAACCCACTAACCCTCCTCTTTTTTGTCCTCTGACTGCAGAGGTCTTTAACAGGCCACGCTATCTTGAATGGTCCCTGTGACGGGGTACCCATAATGCTTTATGGGAATATGACATAGCTGGAATATGATCTACTGAATCTATCTATGCTACATATGCTATATAACATATCTATGTACAGGTTATGGTCTACTGAATCTATTAATCCTATCTACATGCATGTATCATTTTTGTATCCAAAGTTAATATTGGCTGTGTACTGGCTTGATTGCTAAATAACCTTAGTAAAGCATTTGGTTAGTTTCCGGAGAAAGGAATGTTGAAGTTAAGTACCTGATCAAGAAACACTTAAAGGACAATGAATCTTGGAATGCTCCAATCCACATAAGAAGTCTACTTGAGGACATTCAACGTAGCATGTGACCCATGGCTGCTACCTGGTAAGAAACTGTAAATCATGCATGGACATGTGATTTGCCCAGATGACTCCACAATACCATCTTGGAGCTGGACTTTGCATAGGAGAGAGGAGGGGGTCTCCACCCACAGGAGAAAGTCTATTTAAGCCAGTGGGAGACCCTTCCATTTTGTCTTCAGCTGGCAAAGAGCTCTCCACTCCCCAGGATACTTGGAAGAAACTGGAACAAAGGGCAGTGACTGCAAGGGGTGTGAGTGATTGCTGGATCCAGGCTAAAAGGAGTTTAGCCTGTAAAAGGGAGCATTCTGGAACCGGTGAGGATCTTATCTGTATTCAGTTTGATTAGACATAGATTTGCATATTTTATTTTATTTTGCTTGGTGACTTAACTTTGTTCTGTCTGTTACTACTTGGAACCACTTAAATCCTACTTTCTGTATTTAATAAAATCACTTTTTACTTATTAATTGACCCAGAGTATGTATTAATACCTGGGTGAGAAAACAGCCATGCCTATCTCTCTATCAGTATTATAGAGGGTGAACAATTTATGAGTTTACCCTGCATAAGCTTTATACAGGGTTGTCATGGTATCTTTCCCCAATCTGAACCTTAGAGACCTTAGAGTCCAAAAAATTGGGGTACCATCATAAATTTCTCTAAGCTTAATTACCAGTTTAGATCTGATAAGCTGCTACCAATCAGGACTTGGAGTGCCTGATAAACTCTGGGCTCCCCAAAACCTTCCCTGGGGACCCCCAAGACCCAAATTCCTTGAATCTTACAACAAAGGGGAATAAACCATTTCCCCCCCCTTCTCCTCTCTTCCTCCCAGATCTTTCCCGCCCTGGGTACACTAGGAGATCACCGTGATTCAAACTCCTTGAATCACAATACAGAGAAATCAGGTTTCTCCTCCCCTTTCTCCCCCCCCCCCCAGGTTTTTTCTCCCTGAGTTATTCTGGAGAGATAGACAGATTCAAGCTCCGTGAATCTAAACAAAGGGATTCCCCCTTCTCCCCTCCCTTCCCCTTCCCTGTTAAGTACAGACTCAATTCCCTTGAGCCTCAACAAGGGGAAAAAATCAAACAGGTCTTAAAAAGAAAAAACATTTAATAAAAGAAAAGAGAATAAAGAAAATCACTGTAAATTCAAGATGGAATATTACAGGGTCTTTCAGCTTATAGAAACTGGAGAAAAAGCCTCCTCCAGCAGAAATACAATTTAAAATACTTCCAGCCAAATACACATTAGAACTTTACCAGCCAGATACACATTTGCAAATAAAGAAAACCAATTAAAAAGACTAAACCGCCTTTCTACTTGCACTTACTACTTGAATAGAAAATTAGAGCCTGTAGTACGTCCGGTCACTCTCAGATCCCAGAGAGAACACAGCAAAACCCCAAAAAAACAAACAAAGGCCTCCCTCCACCGAGATTTGAAAGTATCTTGTTTCCTGATTGGTCCTCTGGTCAGGTGTCCGGTTCACTGTTTGTTAACCCTTTACAGGTAAAAGAGACATTAACCCTTAACTATCTGTTTATGACAAGGGTAAAATGGATTTATTTGGGTTTAGACCCTACTGGGAGTTGGGCATCCAAGTGTTAAAGACAGGAACACTTCTGTGAGCTGTTTTCAGTGAAACCTGCAGCTTTGGGGCAAGTAATTCAGACCCTGGGTCTTTGCCGGAGCAGATGGGTGTGTCTGGCTCAGCAAGACAGGGTGCTGGGATCCTGAACAGGCAGGGAAAGCAGGAGCAGAGATAGTCTTGGCACATCGGGTGGCAGCTCCCAAGGGGGGTTCTGTGATCCAACCCTTCACAGTCCCATATAATACGTGTTAATTATTTATGCTAAGGAATCTGTTCCACTTTGCATTTTGCTGTGAACAGGGAGTACCTTTCCCAGATGTCAAGAAGAGCTGTGTGTGCCTTGAAAGCTGGTCTCTATCACCAGTAGAAGTTGATCCAATAAAAGATATTACTTCATCCACCATGTCTCTCTTACAGATGTTACAGCAGAGTTCCAACATATCAGGTAGTAATTATGATTCCATACATAGAATTTTTAACAAGTCATTATAAAACATGTGTCTGCCTTATACTACAAAGATGGTGTTTAAAATACACCTCTACCTTGATATAATGCTATCCTTGGGAGCCAAAAAAATCTTACCACCTTATAGGTGAAACCGCATTATATCAAACTTGTTTTGATCAGCCAGAGCGCACAGCCATGTCTCCCGGAGTGCTGCTTTACCGCATAATATCTGAATTTGTGTTATATTGGGTCACGTTATATCGGGGTAGAGATGTATTACACATGATTTTCTGTGCTATGGTCCAGGTACATATATACAGCCATTTTATGTAAGCTGTCCTGAATATTCATGCAAATACACATTTTGCATACACACAGTTCAATCACTGTGTAGTTAGCCCTGTGATATACAACCAAAGACTTGTGCACAGGCATACAGTAGTGTGTATACAAAATAGCAGCAAAGATGCATACATAGACCCCAGAGCTGAAAACCAAAACCTATTCCTTCCAGTGGAGAAGGTTCAATGTCCAGTGTTCGATTTCTTCTATTTTTAAAAAATTAGATTTTCAAGTAGTAGTTAAACTTATCGCATATTTATTCACTAACTTCAGCTGTTTTGTGTTCTGGATTTGTGCAGCATTGTCTCAGTGGGAAAACAAAAAACAAAACAAAAACATGGGTTCCTGGAGAAAGGTAGGTTTTAAGCCTGAGCAAGCCAATGTGACTCATTCTACAATCTTAGGCAAGTTGCTTAAACTCCTTGTTATACATTCAACCCATCTGGAAAAAATGGGTCTCAAAAGAATGACCTCAGTGAGAACTGGACCTGGGATTTCCCAAGGACAGTTCTTGCAACTGCCTTGCACAGACAAAAGCAGCTACAGATTCTCTTTGACTTCTTATAACGGAATAATGGTTTTTATCCTTTTAATAAACCTCTTCCACATTGATTATGGGTGCCTTGAAGAGCGACATCATTCAAGTGGAAAGTTGTATTTGGAAATAGATTAAGTCTTCTAGCTACTCTTCATAGTCCCAATTTTGATACTTTCCCTGCTGATGAGTCATAGACATTTGAACTGAGAGAAGAACTTATGACCGCCTACGAGCTAGGAATCCATTAAGTATTGAACGAACTGACACTGTAGGACAGCTGTTGCTGTCTGTGGCTTTCAGAAACAACTTGATTAGCATATATATTTGTGACAACATTCTCTACACTTCTCCACAGAGTTTATATTTTCCTTTATGGGATTTTTTTTCCTTTTTAATTTTAGGACAAATATTTCCACTGCCACTATGTTCTAATTCTGGCTCTAAAACACAGCTAAAAGGGATACTTTAGCTGAAATGTATTGGACACATTAAATGGATGAATGTCCCAACCCTAAATTATACAAGATGGTGACCAGACCACGACACAGAAGTAACAATTACAATTACCTTGCCTGATGAAAGTGTCAAAGTATGCACAGGACCTTTATCATAAATCTGAGTTTATAACTCTAGTGAGCAGCAGTCCAAGAAGAAAACTATGCTAATAAAGAAACCCTTAAGGGTTGACCTTCAGTATCAAGTTTGCTTTAAAAAAATGACTAAAAAGGCAATTGTAATAATGCAAATAACAGGAAACTCCTCAATATATTGCTTGTAGGTAGGACAGATTCAATTGATAAATACAAAGTCCAGTCTGTTTAATTATATTTGTGTATTAGGTAGGTCAGCTAGAACTCTGTCATTGTACCTGAGCCTAGATGAAAAGAAGTCTCCTTCCTACAGCTTGACCTACCCCACTGCATTGATGCTGAGGTACTGTTTTAACCATTCTCTCCCTCCTAAGTGAAGCTCATTCCTTCAGTATTGTACAAAGCTGATTGTTTAATTTTAATTAAAAAAACACAAAGTCTATAGTGAGTCACAAGTCTCAGTTGAATTATACGTTAGAACTTACTATCTCATTTGGTGGTTAGCATTACTGCTATTATTCATAGCTCAGCCATCTTTGTTGAGTGGTTCAGTTAACTTTTAAAACATTTCTGGATTAAAATAGAAGCTTATCTTGTCAATTGCACAACTTTTCACATAAATTTACATAAATCAGAAAGCGAGGTCACTGGGGAATGTGCTTTTAGGCATGTACTTCTATTTTCACAGCCATATTTGAACTGAGTACAAGTTCTGGCAGCACATTTTAAATGAGTGAAGTTTTGGGGATTAGCTTTTCTTACAATAATGTAAGAGATGCAAATCTGAAATAGAAAAGCTGGAAATACCATCATCTTGTTAGATGTCCAGCATGAGAAGTCAGTCTTACAGCGTGGTTATCACCTCTTGGTCAGGTAAGAGGTGGCTTAACTGTGTGACTTAAAGAGAGCTGGTGGCATTCATTACTTCCGAGGAGGTGATCAGCACCTTGAAGGCCTGGGCCCTGATTTTGTAGACTCAGGTTCAGATTATTTTGGAAGCTCATATGGTTATGAAAACCGAGGCGCTTCATTCAAACTAAATCCAAACTGCAATGCTTCTGAGGATGGCGTGTATCTAATGTAGACATGACAACGGAATGCAATATGTGACTTGTGAACGATGGAGAAGCCTATTTTGCAAAGAGAAAAAGACATCACTTTCAAACAAAAAAGATCATGATTCATTTTATTAATTGATAAATTCCTTGTAGTCAGTTCCATCATAAGTAATTCCCCAAAGCTAATTTAATTTTAGTTATTGAAATAGTCAATCATAAAAATTAATTAACAATTGAAGCATAATAATCAGCTGCATACATCTGGCTCACAATATTGTTCTATTGCTTAAAGTGACAATTGCCTTGAAAGCCATTCATCAGAGTCAAAATGATTCTGACATCTCAGTAATAACCAAGCACCATTCTTCCAAGTCTCCACATTCATCAGATCCATGCGAATGTGGATTCACTACACATTTAAAATGAAAATTGGTACATATATTACCCAGATGATTTAAACATGCTAAAACATAAAGACCTCATAACTGAAGTGTCTGGTTATACCGGGGTGGGCAAACTACGGCGGGGGGCCCGTATCCGGCCCTTCAGGTATTTTAATCTGGTCCTCGAGCTCCCATCAATGAGTGGGGTTGGGGGCTTTCCCTGCTCTGGCACTCCAGACAGGGAGCAGGGTCAGGGGCTCCAACAGCTCCCGGAAGCAGCAGCAGCAGCATGTTCCCCCTCTGGCTTCTATGCATATGGGAAGCCAGGGTGCTCCATGCATGCCCTCATTCCAAGCACCACCCCCACAGCTCCCATTGGCCGGGAACCACAGCCAGTGGGAGTTCAGCAGTGGCACCTGCATACAGGGCAGCGTGCAGAGCTGCCTGACTGTGCCTCCACGTAGGAGCTGGAGTGGGGGACATGCCACTGCTTCCAGGAGCTGCTTGAGGTAAGCGCCACCTGGAGCCTGCACCCTGACCCCCTTCTGTACCCCAACCCCCTGCCCCAGCCCTGATCCCCATTCTAACCCCTCAGTCCCAGCCCAGAGCACCCTCCTGCACCCCCAGATCCACCTCAGAGCCTGCCCCCAGCTGGAGCCCTTATCTCCCCACCTGCACCCCAACCCACTGTCCTAGCCCAGAGTCCCCTCCCAGACCCTGAACTCCTCATTTCTGGCCCCACCACAGAGCCCACACCCCCTCCCACACCCCACCCCCAATTTCATGAGCATTCACGGCCCGCCATACAATTTCCAGATGTGGCCCTCGGGCCAAAAATTTGCCCACCCAGATTATACTGATGATTACAAATTCAGATCAAGATATTTCCTAGATTTAATATTAATTCCTTGCTAATTAATGCTTAATTCTGGTCTCTGTATCCATGTGTCCTAAACTTAGCCTGTAAGTCCACATACGTTAAATGCCATGTCCTCTACATTCCTCTAACAGAGTCATTTTGGGTATGTGGAATATAAGCCTGTAAATATCTTGTGCAGCTGATCCTCTGTGGCTGAAATTAAGTCATACAAATGGAACAAACATTAACAAATCTAATAGCCTTAAAAATGTAGTATATCTAATCATGATATTTGGTAAAGGTAGGTAGGTAGGTGGAGATGTCAGAATTCTCTGAAAGCTCAGTATTCTGATTGAAGCTATGTTTAACCAGCTGGATACTAGCTACGTGAATGTTATCTGAGAACTGGCTCATTTCTAGGTTTCAACAGTAACTTAACTGCAAAGCAAGAAAGTAAAGTAAATTAAGCAGAGACTTAAATACTGAATATCCCCACTAGATAGATTGCACACAGGACTTTAAGGCCTGATCCAGCTGCACTAAAAGTTGACCTATATTTACTCTTTTAATACAGAAATAAATTTTTGCTAGCCTCACTAGAACCCATTTCCCTTCCCCCCGTGAAATATCCTCCTAGAAATTCTTGGTGTACAAAAGATGTCCCAGAATGGGATATCACAAGTACCAGAAACCTCATTACAATCACTGCAATTCAAGGTATGTATGTTGTCACAGAATTTGCAACAACTCACTCAATTAGCTTGTGAACTATGTGAAATTTATGCATACAGATGGACATAAATGTGTGCCCAATGATAAAACAGAAAAAAAAAAAAAAAAGGTCAGTTCTGAAAGGGAAAGATCACTCAATTTCTACCAGCAGTCAGTACTAGCTCTTTATACTTTTGGCTCAGGAACAACCCAAAGATACTTGGATATCAGGTGATAAACACAGAATTAGCTAGAAAGATAAAAACATAGCAAAGAGTAAGTCCATGCATCCTGTATAATAGTTCTGAAGACATTAATTAATCAATGCAGTAAATTCAGCTCTACCATTTTGGTATCTTCCTAAGGTGACCAGACAGCAAGTGTTAAAAATCAAGACGGGGGAGGGGGGTAAATAGGCACCTATATAAGAAAAAGCCCCAAATATCAAGACTGTCCCTATAAAATTGGGACATCTGGTCACGCTATATCTTCCTGCTAAGGTCCCCATCCCACTGCCCTTACTCATGTGGATAGTTTTGTACTCCGAATTTCAGGGAGACTACTAACAGGACCACTCCATTAACAAGTATTTGTCATTTATGGCCATGATACTAATGCCGCATCAGAAGCAAAAGAAACAAAACAAGGTTCTCTATCAATAAAGTGCAATTAATTGTTGGCCTTAATTTTGGATCCCTAGCTAAGGGATGTAATAGCAGTAGACATTATTTATTTATTTTGTAAATGTTATAATACATGCAAAATGGCAGCAGTTCAATACTGAATTGCTATTGAAAAATTTGACAGTGCTTTTCCAAAGTGACTAAAAAGATTAGTGAAAGTGCCAAGTGTCCACTTAGCTCATTTATTGCCAGAAAATGTGTTAGTGACTCCATGATTGAATTTTTTTAAGTTCTTAAATGACTTGATAATGGATGGACTTGCTGACAGAACATATTTTCTGATGTGATATTTACAAAATTACAAATATATATTGCAATACAAAACTTAACTTTTTAGTATAAGGTTGCTACACTGCCTATTTTGCCTCCCTCAAAGAAAATGGTAAAATGAAAGAAATGAAGTCACGAGTTTCAAAAGTAACTAGTGATATGAGGTGTCTCCAATGTTGGGTGCCCAGCTTGACATACTTTATAAGGGCCTGAAAATTAGTCAAAACTAGCAGATCCCACCCCAGGCAAATAGATGGAGGCTGCCAAGTAGAATGTGGTGATTATGAGAACTAGCAAATCCCAGTGGGAAAACAGCTTTTACAATGAAAAATGCCAAGTAAATGATGTACCCAAATGTCTGCGATGAAAATTGTTATGCAGGCTCAGAGCCTGTACAGCCAAAGAGTGACAGTAGATCAGATTTTGCCACCTTCACTCATACTGAATAGTGCCTTATTCCACTTGTAGTTCTATTCCTTCCAGTGGGAATACTGAAGGAGTAAAAGTGTCACAGCTCAGGGCATTGCATCTGTATTTTCCTTAAGTGGTTCAAAATAACAGAACCTTCAAGCATGCTAATAAGTTTACCCAGCTGTCTCCTTCAAACCCCTAAAGGAGTCTCTCTTCTGGTCACAAGTTCATAACAGCGTTAGATGAGAACTAGCACACATGAAAAGTCTGGTCCCTTCTTTAGACAATTTGGAAGTCTTTGAATGGCAGTCTTCAGGAGAAAGTAATCAGTACACAATAGGTTTCTCTTCCCAGGCTGCATTTTCAAAATGATGGATTATAAGTGGATCATTTGAATTCCTCTCATCCCTAAGCATCTCCTATGAAATTCACTTCACACATATTGTCCCAAAATGTCCTTTGAAGTTATTAATATCGCCCAAAGAGTGCATTAATCCTATTTTCCTGCTAAAGAAATCCCATACACTCCCACAATAGTATATAAACATTTGCATTTTCAATATTCAGAACTTCAAAGATGTCAAACTTAATTCAATAGGGTTTTACTTAATTCAGTAAGGGTTGTCCAGGATATTGTCATACCTGTCACATAAGGAATTTACTACTCAGCATCAATAAGTGTAGGAGACTCTAAACTGATGCTACCAACAGATGATAAGATGACTAAGGATCACTGACAGCAGTAAACTAGTGCACAAGATTTAAAAAGAGAAGATTTGAGAAAGAAACTAAATCTGGTAATTATTTTTCTCCTTTGCAGATGAATATGCTGATAAGGAACCATTCTCTTGCTTACATGCTGGTAAAGGAGCTGCTCCAATTGTGAGGGTATTACACCATATTTAAAGGTTATCTATGGCATCTATTACAACATTTTCCCTTAGAGTCTCAGCTACATGTGGTGTTAATGGGTGGTACCAGACTGACAGCCCTGGAAACTCAAGTCTTCTGTTTACTCGCACAACCTGTACAGCAAAAAGTAGCAGAGCAAGTTTCTCCGCCTGACATCATCCTGCCAATGTGCCTCAGTGCTGATCTGATGTTTCCTCCACTAGGGATGAGAGTCTATTTCCATTCAAACCCCGGACACCTCACTAATACTGACAATATGAGTGTGAAATGGTGCTAAGCTGTGATGATGGTTTATGTGAACTTCACATCTGTAAGCAACACATTTCACATAGGCCACCAGACCACTGTTATGTCACATTGAGCTGTCACTAAGGAGTATATTTGAATTTGATATACAGAGGTGCAAAATTTAGCATCCCATTCCTTACTTCTATCAAATCATAATTCTTCTTTTCTGAAAAGTATGTTTGAAGAAGGCAGTCTGGTAAGAAAAACAGAAAGCTTCAGGAAAAAGCTTGTCAATTGTTTATTTTGTTACAAACTGCATTTGTGTTTTTGCATTCAACCTGAATTGAAAGCCAACCAAATTATCTTGGGAACTATATATTTAGCATTTACCTTTCCACTGACATCTTCATTATAGCCAGATAAACTCAATAGCACATCAGCTTTTCAATGCTAATTAATGTTAGAGTTATTTTACCTCATTACATTCATACTGTTAACTCACTTTGCTAATGTCACGCATCTGAATTGACATTCAGAGTCAGCGCATTTTTACCCCTTCCCTAAATAATGCTTACAGAAGCAAAAGTCAATAAAAAGCCATGTACCAAAACCTCGCCTAAGTTTCATGGTTGGTAAATATTTCATTAATGTATTTCCATGTACTGTAGCACTTTCATGGCTGCAATAACTACATAAATAAAGCTAGGCCCCAGCCCAAAAGATGAAATCCAGATCCAAATTTTCTGAAAGACCAGCTGGTATATAGTTCCAAATTTTGCATTGGTTCATTATACATAAAAAAGCCAGCCGTGAACATTGTGTCTGGATCCAAAGTTCAGGGGTGTTCAGATAAAGGAGTTTTGATTAAGATCCATTTTTAAATCTAAATTAGGCAGCATGGTCCAAGCTATAGGGCAATGGACTTTAAGTCTAGAGAATCCATTCTATTTCCAGCTCTAACAGGCAACTCACCTATCTGTGTCTTATATTCTCCATCTGTAATTGAAGGGATTGGTACTTACTGTCCATAGTAAAGGGCTTTGTGATCGATGGTTGACTACACATCAGCTATATCCCCCTCCTAACTACAAAATGCCTGTTATTTAAGAGCTGGAGAGATACTATTATTGATGTAAATCCCTGTTAAACAGCATATTACATACAGTGAAACTTGTCTTGATAAACCATCCAAAGGATTAACAAATACCAGTTGACTCTCAGACTTTTAACTCAAGGTCAAACAAAACTGATTGGAAATGCTGTGAATACTGCAGATTAGTCATTTAGATGAATTATACTTCACATTTCGTTGTACTTATCCTACCAAAAAGAAAAAAAAGCCAGCACCATTATCTTTCCTTTATGCTGTTGGTCCATCTAAATGCTCTGATCCTACAATGGACAGGCAGAACTTGAGTGAAATCTGAGACCTACTCAGTAAAATTCCCATTGAATTCAATGAGATCAGAATTTCACCCCTCATGCCTGTGTGAATTCCCAGTAATTTCAGTGGAACGTCAGATGGACATAAAGATTATTTTGCATGATTTAGGCTTAAATTATATGTAGGTATATAGTCTTTCCAGTGTATCAAAGTCCACAGACCACAGAAATGTTTCAAAGTGCACCATGCCTATCATTTGAAATGGAATGTAAGTCTGTATAATTTTGAAAAGCTAATATGGCTGGAAAAAAATCATGAGTTGTGTACTGTGCGCCTGAACGTGGTAAAGCTGAAGGTCAAAGTTTAATATTGCTTTGTGCACTGTTAATCTGATTGTTATTCATGTGATGTATTCATGCAATCCATATTTCATGACCCTAAATCAAAAAGTAAAAAATGAATCAATTCAGCAATGCAGAAAAAATAAAGAATGAATGAGGATGGTGAAGGAGGAATACCACCAAGGCCATCCGTGTTTCTTTAGAAAAAGAAAGTTGCTCTATGTGCTAGTCCAAGAGGCTCTCTCCCGCTGCTTTGTTAATTCTGACATTCTGCACTATGCAGTGATTAACAATGCAGAATGATTTCTGGGGATCTCATTTATCTCAGTCCTTCAAACCCCCAAAAACCTGGCAAACATTTTTAAATAGCTGACTTGCTTGCATATCAAACAGAAAAGTTTGCAAGATTTTGTTTGGTTTTGCATCTAAGCTACAAACCCAACATGATTCCTTAAAATATTCAAGTATTACTAGAAACATTTTCTGATACCAATTTTAGTGTGTTATTACCACTTATTTAAATTCATTTATATTTTAAGTCAGCAGGAACTGGTAAGTCAAATTGCTTTCCATCTTATACTGGGATACATCACCATGACTTAATGGACCATAAATGTTCCTTATATTATCTCTTGATAATGATTTTATTGATTGGTTGGCTAATGCTAGTGCCTTCAGCTAGCAGAGATTCATATAAAATGTATTTGGACTTGAGCTACATTTTATTTAGAATTTTGAGAGTTATTTTGAATTTTTAAGTTTTACTAAAACAAACTCAGTGTTAAACTGTTTGGTTTTGTGTTGAAAACTCATGTTTTAATTGATCTAGACAAACTGTCCAGGATTCACTTTGGATGGCACTAAAGGTCAACCAAAAGGATCACAAACCATTGCAAAGACAGAAAATCTGGACTGCATGCTGAGCTTGTACCTTGAACTGAGTGACATTTTTTTTTTTGACAAATAGTTTATTTGCCAAAAAAGGCAGTTTTGGTCAACCCAAAACCATTTACAAATTTGTCACAAATTCATTAAATAGTTTTAGCCAAAAAATAAAAGGGGAGGGAAGTTAGTCAGAAAACAGCTAGTGGAGGAGGTGGTGTTGCCAACCGTATAATGTTTAGAGGAGTTACCTTATAACTTTTAGCCTAGTGGTTAGATCACTCCCCTGGATACCCAGATTCAATTTCCTCCCTGCTAATGGGGAAAAGGGATTTGAACTTGAGTTTCTAACCTCTCAGGACAGAGCCCTAATCACTGGGCTATTCTGTTGTGGAATACTCAGTCTCACCTACTGAAGTTGGTCCAGTGTGTACATATAATCAATCACTGGAGCAAGGACTTGAACTGAGGTCTCCTCCATGTGCAAATGAATGTCCTAAGCACCAGGCTTGATAATATTCTTAATAACTTTCTCTGACCCAATGACTAATCAAGTATTTTATTACAATGTGGTGAGCTGGAGAAAGAGCTACCCCAAATTTCTCCATAACCAAGTGACTTGAGCACTCTGAGGAATGGAAGACCCACACTAAAATACCCTTTTCCAAAGTAAACTCAGGTCTCCCACATTTCACACACAAGTTCCCTAAAAGTTATAGATTTATAATCATAGGACTGGAAAGGACCTCAAGACGTCTTCCAGTGCAGTCTTCTCAACTCAAGGCAGGACTAAGTATTATCTAGACCATCCTTGAGAAGTGTTTCTCTAACCTGCTCTTAAAAATCTCCAGTGATGGAGATTCCACAACTTCCCTATGCAATTTATTCCAGTGCTTAACTACCCTGACAGTTGGGAAGTTTTTCCTAATGTCCACACTAAACCATCCTTGTTGTAATTTAAGCCCATTGCTTCTTGCCCTATCCTCAGAAGTTAAAGAAAACATTTTTCCTCCCTCCTCCTCGAAAACTTATGTCCCCACTCGGTCTTCTCTTCTCCAGACTAAACAAACCGATTTTTTTCCAATCTTCCCTCATAGATCACGTCTTCTTTAATCATTTAATCAGTCATTTTTGTTGCTCTTCTCTGGACTTTCTCCAGTTTGTCCACATCTTTCCTGAAATGGGACACCCAGAACTGGACACATCACTACCACCTCTTTCTGCCGCTCCTCCTCTTTTGTTAATCTAGCCCTTTAAAAACACCAGACACAAAATGGTTTGGGTCAAACAACATGTTTTGTTAGCCTCAAAATGGAGTTTTTCAATTTGCCAAAAGATTTCTGAATTTTTAGCTTCAGTTCAATCTGAATCGATTTAAAAAAAAAAAAGGAAGGAACTGCCACTGAGCATAAAAATTAGGTTTTCACCCTGCTCCACCTGTAACCAGACATGTAACTGTGAGAACTTTGTACATATTTCATAATAAAGGTATCACACAACTTTATTATGGATACCAAGACTCTTCAGTGAGGAAAAACAAAGCAGGTTTCTGAACAACTGAACTGAAGTGACATTAGGTTCACTTATTCGGGGGGGGGGGGGGGAATAAAGCACTACTAGCTAAAACTGTCATGCCACCTAAGACAATAAAAGGGTAATTTATGCTTCAAAGCATAAACTAATCACCTGTGGGAATTTGGAAGGTATTTCATAATTAGCATTGTACAATTATCTAGATACATAGTAGCATAAGATGGTTAGCTACTCAAGCATCAGATCATCACTTAACACTCCCCTCCCCTTCCCCCCCTAGCAAGAACATGAAAAAATTCACTGTATAAACAACAAAGTTCTCTTCCCCAAAAAAGACATCCTAAAAGGACTAGAAACAGCAGTATTAATAGAATCATAGAAATATAGGGCTGGAAGGGACCTCTCAAGGTCCAGTCCCTGCGCTGGGGCAGGACAAAGTATACCTAGACCAGATATACATCAGCTAAAACAGCTGTTTGTCTAACCTGTTCTTAAAAACATCCAATCACAAGAATTCCACAATCTCCCTCAGAAGCCTTGTCCAGTGCTTACTTATCATTATATTAGGAAAAACATACTTACTATCTAACCTAAATGTTCCTTGATGCAAATTAAAAACTGATTACTACTTGTCCTACCTTCAGTGGACATGGAGAACAATTGATCACTGTTCTATTTTGTAACAGCTCTTAACATATTTGAAGACTGTTATCAGGTACTGCCGCCCGCTCCCCCATCCGGTCCGCTTTTCTTCAGACTAAGCATACCCATTTTTTACAACATTTATGCATCTTAAAAGTTTAGAAAACTTGACCTCTTTCTTTTGTAGCTCTCCTTTAGATTCCAATTCTTCAGCTTTCCCCCACATGCTAGCCCAGTAACCCTGATAAAGAAGAAAATTAGGTTGCTTGACATGACTTGTTCTTGACAAATCCATACTGACTATTACCTACTACTCTATTATCTTCATCTAGGTGCTTACAAATTGACTTTTAATAATTTATTCCAGTATCAAATAAAAATATATGGAGATATATCTATCTCATAGAACTGGAATGGACCCTGAAAGGTCATTGAGGCCAGCCCCCTGCTTTTACTAGCAGGACCAAGTACTGATTTTACCCTAGATCCCTAAGTGGCTCCCTCAAAGATTGAACTCACAACCCTGGGTTTAGCAGGCCAATGCTCAAACCACTGATCTATCCCTTCTTGCTCCTCTCTATCTTGAAAGCTATTTAAGTTAGGCTAACTGGTCTTATAATAGTGCTGGTCCTTTTTGTTCCCCTTTTTAAAATAGATACTATTTTCCCTTCTCCAGTCCTGTGGGATGTTGCCTGATCTATTGATTGTGTATTAATTATACAGATTACTAAAGGGAGAATTCTTAACATGCTGAGATTTCTTCTTCCAAGATCAGACCCAGTATTATTAAAATTACAGTTCAGTTGGGAACCCCAATGTGCATGGTTGCAACACTAACACTTAATAAAACTATGACAAATATAGAAGGTTTTCCCTAACAAAGTCTGAGCATCCATATACTCTCACCATCCCTTGAAAAAGAACCTAAAAATGTTAGTCACACAAGCCAAGATACAACTTGTATAATGTGTTATGCTGACACCACTATGCCTAATATATATTCAGTGTTTCATCCTCTTTTCCTTATTTGTACTTCCCCACCCTAGTAATGTTGGGGTGCCCTTCCTGCATAGGTTTCTAATCCATTTTCCTCAAGTTTATTAGCATGTATGTCAATTAGTAATCATGCCACACTTTTGGTCAGGTATCCGCTGACATTCCTAACTTAAAATATCCCAAGCTGGTATAAACTAGCATTTTGTGGTTATCTGTCAGTAGTTTAGTCATTACAGCATTCTGCCCCATGATATCTTATGATCTAGGGTGACTCTTGGTTAATGGAGGCCTAACATCTTATTTAGCTAAGACTGAGGCCTGTAGGATTATTACTTTACTGCCTTAACTTATGCCTATGACTTACCTAGGAAATACTTATAGGCTACAGGGACCTCACCCATCCTCCATGATTTCTCAGAGATAATTGCTAACAGTTTGGAATTGCTTCAGCTAGATTCCTTAAGTACCCTACAATTAATTTAATCAGGTACTGATGACTTGAACATATGTAATTTATCTAAATATTCTTTAACCTGTTCTTTCCTTGTTCTGGCTTGTGTTCCTTCTCACTTGTTGTTAATATTAATTGTGTTACATATCTAATCACAACCAACCTTTTTTTAGAGAAGGCTGAAGCAAAATAAGCATTAAACACCTAAGCCGCCTTGATATCATCTGTTATTAGCTCTCCTACTCTGTAAAGTAGTGGACCTTCACTTTTCTTCACCTTTCTCTTGCTCCTAATGCATTTCTGGAACCTCTTATTACGTCCCTCACTATGTGTAACTCATTTTCTGCCTCAGCCTTTCTGATTTTGTCACTACATGCTTGTACTATTCTTTTGTATTCATCCTTAGGATATTCCACTATTTCTCTTTCAATTTTTAGGCCTTTGAAGAGCTCCTGCTGGGGCCATATTGGCCTCTCTCTATTCTTCCCAACAAACACTAGATAGATTTGTTAGTTCCTTCAGAAAATGTTCAGTTGTGGAGTCACAAAGACTTGCATCCTACTGGAAAATTAACCCCATTAAAAATTTGGAATATCTAAAACTATACAACAAAATATTAAGATCCAGAATATATCCCTGAGACAAGGTTGCAACGCACCACCACAGTGCCTCCAGTGATTGTCTCCAGGAATTAGCTCAGTCCAGTGGAGCACCCCCTCCTGGTGGTGTCCCCCCCTTTGTCTCGCCCTTGGTTGGCATCTGAGGCTACGTCTTCACTACCCACCTGTAAGCTGGCGGTGTCAAGGCTCATCCCTCTCAGGCGCGGTGGGGAGCCAGGGTGCCTCCTTACACACAGCAGTCCGGGAAGGCCTAACCCCTCAGCAGGCATTGAGGGAATAAAAGGTCTGCAAACAAGGTAGAGTCCCGGCCCTCCAGCTGGGGTCGGGTAAGCACAAAGTACATAAGCCCAAGCCCTTGGGCAGGGCGAGGCAGTAGCAGTTCAGGCTCAGGCTTCAGCAGGCTGAGCAAACACAGGAACCCAGAAGTCTATACAGCAGGCCTTCTCAGGCCAGGGAGAGAGGGAGTCTGCCACCCTTGGGGGGGTGGCAGGGGGAACGCAGGCCCTCCCACTCCACCGCGTTCCAGCCTGGGGCCCTAGCAGCGGCCAAGACTTGCTGCTGTCAGTGGGGTTCCTGGCAGCAACACACTGACATGGGTTCAGGCTCTTCAGGAGCCAAACCAGGGTCGGCTACCCCTGGGCCACTTCCGACCTCCCCCTCTCTGGGTACCTGTCTCTCGCCAGTGTCATCTAGGGGGTCGCAGACCATGGGCTCCTCCGGGTACCAGTCGTAGGGAAGCTCAGGCAGCTCCTCGGGATACCGGTCGTAGGGAAGCTCAGGCAGCTCCTCGGGATACCAGTCGTAGGGAAGCTCAGGCCCCTCCTCGGGGTACCGGGCACAAGGCAGGTCAGGCCAACGTTCCTCCGGGTACAGGGTATGAGGCAAATCCGGCCAGTGTTCCTCTGGGTAGTGAGCATGGGGCAGGTCAGGCCATCGCTTCTCTGGATAGTGAGCACGGGGCAGGTCAGGCCAGCACTCCTCTGGATAGTGAGCACGGGGCAGGTCAGGCCAGTGCTCCTCTGGATAGTGAGCACGGGGCAGGTCAGGCCAGCGCTCCTCTGGATAGTGAGCACGGGGCAGGTCAGGCCAGTGCTCCTCCGGATACTGAGCATGAGGCAGGTCAGGCCAGCGCTCCTCCGGGTAGTGAGCACAAGGCAGGCTGGGCCCGGCGGGAGCTCGGGCACCAGCATCTGTCCTCTCTGGCAGCCGGCAGCCAACTGAGCACTTGGGCCGGGCTTTTATACTTCCTGTCCCGCCCCTTGACTTCCGGGGGGCGGAGACAGGCAGCTGTGACTCCGCCCACTGAGGCACCTGCTCTGGTTCGTCCCTCTCAGGTGCGGCAGGGAGCCAGGGCGCCTCCTTACACACACACACACACCCTCAAGGCTGGCTCCCGGGCAACGGGGCCAGGCTCGTCCATACCTCCCAAACGGGAAAGGAAGTCAGCATTGGCGTGGTCCTTTCCAGCCCTGTGGCGGACGGTGAAGGTGTAGGGCTGCATAGCCAAGTACTATGGTTGAAGTCGCATGTTGTGGTCCTTCATACGGCACAACCATTGGAGGGCGGAGTGGTCAGTGACCAAGGTGAATGGGGCCCCAAGGAGGTAGTAATGCAGGGCATCGCAGGCCCATTTCGCCGCGAGGGCTTCCTTTTCGACCACTGCGTAGTTTTGCTCTCTGGGGAACAGCTTCGGGCTAATGTAGAGGACTGGATACTCCTCCCCATCCACCTCCTGTGAGAGGACAGCCCCAAGCACCACTTCCGACGCATCTGTCTGCAGGATGAAGGGTTGATGGAAGTCAGGGCTAAACAAGACCGGCTTGCTACAGAGGCTTGCCTTAAGCAACTGGAAAGCCTCGTCACACTCGGAGGTCCAGCGTACTTGTCGCGGGCTGTCCTTAGTGAGGAGCCCGGTCAAGGGGGTGGCCACCATCAAAAATTGGGGAATGAATCGTCAATAATATCCTGCCAGCCCCAAGAACTGGCGGACTTGGCGCTTTGTGGTCGGTGGAGGACAGGCTGCGATGGCCTGAACCTTGTTCACAAGAGGTTTCACTTGCCATTTTCCGACGGTATACCCCAAGTAGGTGGTCTCACGCCAACTGATGCGGCACTTCTTAGGGTTGGCCATTAACCCAGCTGCCCGCAAGGACCTTAGGATGGCGGCGACCTTTTCTAGGTGAGTTTCCCACTGCCAACTGTAGATGACTACGTCATCTAGATATGCTGCGGCATAGTCGTGATGTGGTTGGAGGAGGCGGTCCATCAAGCACTGGAACATGGCGGATGCCCCACGAAGGCCGAAGGGCATCCGCGTGAAGTGATACAGGCTGGTCGGAGTGGCAAACGCAGTCTTCTCCCTGGAGGCCAGTTCCAGGGGGATCTGCCAATATCCCTTGCTTAAGTCTAGGGTAGTGATATAGCGGGCCTCTCCCAACCGGGCCAGCAGCTCATCTATTTGGGGCATGGGCTAGGCATCAAACTTAAAGATGGCGTTAATGCACCTAAAGTCAATACAGAATCGCTGGGAGCCATCGGGCTTTGGCACCAGGACGACTGGACTACGCCACTCACTTTGCGAAGGTTCGATTACTCCTAGGTCTAGCATCGCCCTCACCTCGTCATCAATGATCCGCCTTCGGTGATACGGCTGGGGTCTGGTCGTGGCCCAGATCACCACCCCCGGCTCAGTCTGAATCTGATAATAGACCACGGAGGTGTGTCCCGGCTGGGCCGTAAAAGTACGGGGGAACGCTTGAAGGAGGCAGCGGGTTTGCTCGAGCTATTATTCTGTCAGCGTTTCCCCAAGCTGGGGTCCCTTGGGGTCTTCATTGGGGTGTACCTGGGGCCCTAGCTCGGGTTCCGGTGGATAGGGATTGATCAACAACCCTTCTCATTCCCGCCAGGGCTTCAGGAGGTTGACGTGGTACCGTTGGAGCTCTTTCCGCCGGTCAGGCTGACGAATTTCATAAGTAATGGGGCCCACCTTTCGAATCACCTCATAAGGGCCCTGCCATCGAACCAGGATCTTGGACTCACTGGAGGGGAGGAGGAGTAAGACCCGGTCTCCAGGTTGGAAGTCCCGGGTGCACGCATCCCGGTTGTACGTCTGGGCCTGCATTTCTTGGGCGGCTTTCAGGTTTGCCTGTGCCAGGGTCCCAGCCTGTTTGAGACGCTCCTGGAGCTGAATCACATATTGTAGGTGACCCTGGGCGGGTGATGGGTTTTGCTCCCAGGTTTCCCTCATCAGGTCCAAGAGGCCCCGGGGTCAGAGGCCATACAATAGTTCGAAAGGCGAGAATTTGGTTGAGGACTGGGGGACCTCTCACACCGCCAAGAGCAAGGGCAGGAGTAGCTGGTCCCACCGGTGGAGGTCCTCCGGGGCAGATTTCCGTAACATGTCCTTCAGGGTTCGATTGAACCTCTCTACCAACCCGTCGGTTTGGGGATGATACACTGATGTCCGCAGTTGCTTGATCCCTAGGAGCCCGCACATCTGCTCCAACAGCGGTGAGGTGAAGTTAGTCCCCTGATCCGTGAGGATCTCCCAGGGCAAGCCGACGTGGGAGAAGACCTTGACCAGTTCGCCTGCGACGGTGCGGGCGGTGATGTTACGGAGCGGGATCGCTTTGGGGAACCGAGTGGCATAGTCCAGCATCACTAGGATGTACTGGAACACTCTTAGGGAGGGGCCCCACCAGATCCATGGCCACGCACTCGAAAGGGGTCTCGATTAGTGGCATTGGGACCAGCGGTGCCTTGGGCATCCTTGCCAGAGCGGTCAACTGGCAATCTGGGCACGAGGTACAATAGTCCTTCACCTCGTGGTGTATCCCCGGCCAATAGAAGCATCCCAATATTTGGGCTAGGGTCTTTTCAGTACCCAGATGTCCGGCAGCCGGGACATCATGGGCCAGTTTCATGACCGCCCCCGTCGATGACATCGGGGCACGAGGAGTTGAGTTCGGGGCTCCCTGGTGTGCGGGTCCCTCTCGACCCGATACAAGCGGTCCTGTCGCAATTCAAAGTGTGGCTACTGGGCTGCTCAACCCGGATCAAGGATAGTCCCGTCCACGGCAGTGAGCTGCTCATATGTCCAGCTGAGGGTGGGGTCAGCTCTTTGGTCCCGGCAGAAGTCCGTGGGGGCCGAGGGATCCCCTGCCTCCCCCGGGGAAGCATTGTCCGCATCCTTTATCTCGACGGGGTGCTCGGAGGGGGGGTCCTGCTCATCCTCCTCCATTTCTGGGGCCCCCCGCTCATCTTCCTTCCCTTCTGGGGCTTCTCCTTCCACAGCTGGTATGGGACCCATGCCACCTCCGGTATGTTGGTGCAGGACGGCCAGGAACTCGGGCCAGTCCCGGCCCAGGATCACTGGATATGCCCGCCTGGGTGCGAGACCTACTACCAGCCATCGGGTCACCCCCATCTATTATCAGTTGGGCCCAGGCACTGGGGTAAGACCATATGTCACCGTGAATGCACTGCAGGCGAATTTCCCCCAGGCGTGCATCCGCCTGGGGACCTAAGTGGTCGCGGATTAATGTCTGTCCGCAGCCGGAGTCAAGGAGGGCCACGGTCGGGTACCCCTCAACCACCACGGGCACCGTAATCTTAGCGGGCTGTCGGTGACGGGCCCGAGCCTCCCAGGAGCAGACTTGGCCAAAGGTGCATTCCATTTGGAGGCAGTCTCTCTGGAGATGACCTGACTTGCCACAAGAGAAACAAGGTCCCACGTCGGTTCATCCCGATCAGGGCCGAATCCTGGGGGAGTCCCTAGAAGGTTCCAGGGCATCTTCCGGGGAGCAGGAGTTGGGGCTTGGGCCGGCCTCGCAGGTGGGGCTGCAGCCTGAGTGGGCGTCACCTTCTTCTCGGGGTTGGGGCATTCTGGCCCCCATGGGGTTGTTCGGCCAGTTGGGCCCACCGGGGCTTCCGCCACTAGGAAGTCCTCCATCAGGGCGACAGCGGCAGCCAGTGTTGCCGGTCGATGATGGAGGACCCAGGCTCTTCCTCGCGATGGAAGGATGTGAGTGAACTGTTCGAGGATCACCTGCTCTGCCAGCTCTTCCGACGTTCGACGTTCAGCTGCAACCACCACCGGCAGGTCTCCCGGAGCTCCTGGGCCACCATACGAGGCCAGGCCCCGGCGGGGTACGTCAGGCCCCTGAACCGCTGTCGGAAAGTCTCCGGGCTTATATTGAGGGCGTCCAGGATAGCAGATTTCACCTGGCTATAGTCCTGGGCGGCCTCAGCAGACAGGCTTCGGTAGACTGCCTGAGCCATTCCTGTCAGGTATGGGGCCAGGATGGAGGCCTATTGGTCAGGGTTCCACCCCGCGACTGTCGCCACCCGCTCGAAGGTAACCAGAAAGGCCTCGGGGTCATCGCCAGGGCCCATATTGGTCAGTCGAATTGGTGGGCGGGGGCTCAGGCCCCCATCAGTGCCTCCCGACTGGGCCCCCTCTCGGGGGGCCCTCTCTGCTGCAAGGTGCTGGAGGCACTTCAGCTGGAACTCCTGCTGCTGCTTAACCAGGTCCTGGATCAGCTGGTGCTGTTGAGTCCCCAGCTGCTCGATGAGCTGCTGCTGCTGCTGCTGCTGCTGCTGGAGCTGGGCGGCCTGATGCTCCTCTTGCCGCCGTGACTGAGCCGCTTGCTGCGGATCCTGGTTCTCGGTCAGAAGGGTGACAAGTTGGGACATGTCCATCTCGGGGGAGGGAGCTCCCTCTCCCGCAGCCCCCCGTTCACCGGCGTTAAGAGTCCGCGCTCACATCCTGGGTGGAACTCCCCACTTCTGGTACCACATGTAAGCCGGCAGTGTCGGGGCTTGTCCCTCTCAGGCGCGGCGGGGAGCCAGGGCGCCTCCTTACACACAGCAGTCCGGGTAGGCCTAACCTCTCAGCAGACGTTGAGGGAATAAAGGGTCTGCAAACAAGGTAGAGTCTCGGCCCTCCAGCTGGGGTCAGGTAAACACAAAGTACATAAGCCTTGGACAGGGCGGTGCAGTAACAGTTCAGGCTCAGGCCTTCAGCAGGCTGAGCAAACACAGGAACTCAGAAGTCTATACAGCAGGCCTCCTCAGGCCAGGGAGAGGGGGAGTCTGCCACCCTTGGGGGGGTGGCAGGGGGAACGCAGGCCCTCCCACTCCACTGCATTCCAGCCCGGGGCCCTAGCAGCGGCCAAGACTCACTGCTGTCAGTGGGGATCCTGGCCGCAACACACTGACATGGGTTCAGGCTCTTCAGGAGCCAAACCAGGGTTGGCTACCCCCGGGCCACTTCTGACCTCCCCCTCTCTGAGTACCTGTCTCTTGCCGGCGTCGTCTGGGGGTTCCCAGTCCATGCGCTCGTAGGGAAGCTCAGGCAGCTCCTCGAGATACCAGTCGTAGGGAAGCTCAGGCCCCTCCTCCGGGTACCAGGTATGAGGCAAGTCCAGCTAGTGTTCCTCCGGGTAGTGAGCATGGGGCAGGTCAGGCCTGCGCTTCTCTGGATAGTGAGCACGGGGCAGGTCAGGCCAGTGCTCCTCCGGATACCGAGCACAAGGCAGGTCAGGCCAGCACTCCTCCAGGTAGTGAGCACAAGGCAGGCTGGGCCCGGCGGGAGCTCAGGCACCAGCATCTGTCCTCTCCGACAGCCGGCCGCCAAGTAAGTGCTTGGGCTGGGCTTTTATACTTCCTGTCCCGCCCCTTGACTTCTGGGGGGCGGGGACAGGGCTGTGACTCCGTCCACTGAGGCACCTGCTCTGGCTCATCCCTCTCAGGCCCGGCGGGGAGCCAGGGTGCCTCCTTACACCACTGTATAGGCGGGTAGCAATTGATTTCTCAGGGATCGATATATCGCCTCTCATCTAGAGGCGATATATCGATCCCCAAACGAGCTCCTATCGATCCCAGAACTCCACCAGCCCGAACGGTGGTAGCAGAGTCGCCATGGGGAGCCGCAGACATCGATCCCATGCTGTGAGGACGGTAGGTAATTCGATCTAAGATACTTCGACTTCAGCTATGTTATTCAGCCACCATGTCCAACCACACCCCCAAAGTCTAATCCCTCCTGTCAGGGATCTATGATGGGCATTCCCCATGGCCAATGGAGGGATGTACTGCAAGAGGGAGGGACCCAGGCCCACCCTTTACTCTGGGTCCTGGCCAAGGGACCCTCTGGTGGCAGCCTTGCTGTCCTCTTTCTCTCCCGTCATCTGTCCACTTCCCTGGGCCGCTTCCCCTATGGCCCCTTGCACCCGCTAGGCCCTTCCCTTCAGAGCCTGCAGCCCGGTAGGCTACGGGCTAGAGCTCCCTTCTGGTCCCTGAGCCCAGCCAGCACTGCGCTGTGAGCAGTGCTAGTCTCCCCGCTCTGGACACAGACCTTCCTATGTCAAAGGTCTGGGACTGATTGACTCTCCTCTCCCTGAGCAGCCTTTTATAGGGCTGATCCTGGCCCTGATTGTCTGTCTCCAATCTGGGCCCTGATTGGCTCCCAATAAGCCTTTCTCTAATTGGCTGCCTGTCTGTGCAGGCGCACCGGCCTGCTGCAGCCCACACTCTCAGAGAGTAGGGGCAGTCGCCCCACTACAATCCCACTTGAATACTCTAGAAAAAATTCACAGCTCTGAAACAAAAAATCTGAGATAGAAAAATTATCAGAATAACCTTAAAACATAACTTGAACAAAGCACCTTAAACAGGTTTCATATCCCAAAATACTTCATTTCAGCCTTAACTAGCAAATGGGGTTTAATGGAACTAGCCATATGCTTAAAGTTAAATAGGTGTGTAGATATTTTTCTGGAAAAAGGTTTTAGAGTAAAATCTCTGGGAAAAAATTAAAATTACCCTGATATCAACAACAATGTTTATTAATAGAGATGGGCATGAAAAGGTAATTCCAAAAAGTCTGTGACTAGGTCCCTTACAAAAGGTTCCTTAGCAAAAAAAGTAGTCATGGGATAAGAGAGAAGGTTCCATCATGGAAATTCCAAATTTCACTTAGCTATATCGATCAGTACTGAAGGGTGAACAGCAAGCAACAGTTGTGGCTGGAGGTAAGGATTATGAAGTTGGAGGGAGCAATTTCAGGTATTAAGACTTGCCAGTGTTGACATTTGTCAAGTATGTTTACAATTTCATTATAAACATTATAAATTGAAAATCATTTACTGATCATCTTAGAACACTCTATTCTTTGAGTTATTTTTCTTGCTATACAAGACAATTATCAGAATTTATAGCCTATTGAGATTCAGTCACCAATCACCAGGGATATGAAAACAAGGCAATTTAACTGTGAGTTTAGACTGTTCCTTGTTCTTAGATCAAAGTGCAAGCAAGAATAAGCTGTTGGAGGCAGAGTGAAGGTAAAATTTGGAGGGCAGACATGATTTAACTTCAGTTACTGTACCATGAATCCCAGTTAATGGGTGTTTTCTGAGTGTATGATATCAGTATTATGAGACAGGATGTAATCAAAAACAAACAGATATCAAAATTGCCTTCAGATAGAAAAAAAAAGTTATTTATCTTTCACAGGGGACAGTTCTCAACCACACAAGAATTTCATCATCTCTAATTCGTTGCACACATTGCACCGACCTAACAAGTTATTTGTTTTCTGTGACACACAACCATCTGCTGTTAAGAGACAATGTCTATGATAACGACTTACAAATACATTTCTCTTTCCATATGGAAGAACTGCTAAGATTTTATAAACCTTGCAAAATGTGCAAGCTGATTTTCAAAGTCACACATATTGGCATCAGTTCATCCATCACATATGGGCCAGGCACTCAACTTCACTGAACTCAGTGCAGCCATATGGCTTGTCCTAGGTGAGAATCTGACCCATTTTCTGTGCAACATTGATGGAATTTTACAAGCAATAAGAAAACAAAGCTCTGATTCCATTCTCATTTAAATCAGTGAGAGCGGAAAAACAGCCTTGACTTCAATCAAATTTGACATCTGTAAATGTTCTTTTCTTTGAAAAGCTTACATTTTATCTATGCAAATGATCTATGAAGTGGTATGGAACACACACTCTACCAATCTGTGTTTTAATTTCACTCCCTTCAGCCATCAGTATTTCCTATTCTGCTAAAGACAGAAAGCTAAGCATCAGTTAGGAAATAAGTCTGTTTAACATATACAGTATTGCTAATTAAAATTAAACATTTGCCAGTTATTATCATGGATCAGTCCTATTGCAAGTGCAGGGAAATTGTCCTACTCTAGGATATCACTATTTGCTGCTGGCAAATACTGATTTTTTTAACGGTGACCACTGAACAAATGGTCTTCTGGTAGCTTCCCCTTTTGGCACTGTACAAATGCCCATCTGATCAATTCCCATGTGTCAGGCAAAGCAAAGAAAACAAGCCCAGCTGTAGTAACTGTTCCACACCACTAGCAGAGCCAGACAGTGATGAGGGGGAGGTATGGGCATGATTAGAGTGGAGAAGGTAGCAGATGATAAAAATCAAAATTGCATAATAACCCTGAGGTAAACTCATGCCTAAGGTTCTATCTGTAACTTGCTAACACTAATACAGACACCTCTGGGGTTTAGCATCTGGTTAATACTTTACCCAGTTTGAACTACAAGGAAAATATTAGATAGGCTGAAGAATGTAATTACTCATTCTGCAATATGGGTAGGACACGGCAGAGAGTTTCAACTCTCTTCCTGCAAAGAGTGATATGGTTCTCTAATGACAAAGGTGGGTAGGTTATGAAGTATTCCTTCAAATCATAAATTAGTTTTAATCAAGGCCTCTCCTGCTATCTGACTAAGAGGCTGATACTACTGGTTAATTACTACCCTCAGCAGAAGAATATGAAAACCAAACCAGACACTGTTTTTTAGGATTTTCTGGTACTGTCGACCACTGATAATACCACATTATTCTTTAAAGTCATATGACAAAACAGCACAGAAGAAAGGTGTGGCAAGTCAGCACAACAGTGTAGCAACCAGCAGCAGCAGGTGTAGTAGCAACAGAGCACCATAGCCTTGTAACTTGCTAGGAAGCAGGTTAGGGAAGACCTGGAACTTAACGAAGAGGTAGGTAATGCATCCTTTGTGAAGATTCCTGCATGTCTTCAGACAGTATTTCATGTTAAAAGCCATTATTAAAGCTTCATTGTTCACATCACTGTAGTCAATGTTTTCCAAGCAATTCCATAAATCTTCAGTCTTCTCCCTATACCGTCTTTGGGAGGAAGGGAGACTATCTAGAGTAAAATTTGACAGCGGGTATAACCCTGATCAGTTTCCTCATTTTTACGCCAGACAACTTCAAAAACAATGGTTAAGCAATTTTTGAGTTTCAGAAACATGTTTAAAGTTCTTATTTCAGGAATGGAGGAAGCAACAGGTTATTAATACAAAAAGACTAATTTTAAAAAAGGAAATCAGTATATGATTAACACATGAAAAGGCTCAATCTTTTTGGGTGTTCTCTGTATGTATGCATTATATTTTGATCCACACATTTTCAGAAGGATTTTTACAACATAACTTATGCTTCAGGCATATACAATTACAGCATTCCAGTCTATTACCTACATAACATGACTTTCAATACACGGCTTAATCATAGATTTATTCAATAGATCAAAAGAGCCATTTTGGTCTATCGGGTACACAATGAGGGTATAAATTACTGCATGTGTTTATGTGACAGATGTTCCTTTTTAGCCTATTACAAAAAAGGGGAGCACTATACAGGTTTGTTTTTATTATCTCAACCTAAATATAATTTTATCATTTTTGATAACAGAAAAGAGAAATGAGGGTTTTATTTAAATAATTTAAGTCTTTGACAAAAAAGAAATGAGGACCAGGAAACCCAAAATTAAAGTGAGTTCTCTGGGCCTGACTAAATGGATTGACTCTTTAGCCTGCTTGGAGGTTTGTAAATTCCTGGATTCGTGTCTAAGGGAGGCAAATTTATTCAACAGAATAAATAAAGCACCACTTCCCGTGGCTCCCATTGGCTGGGAATGGTGATCTGCAGCCACAGAGAGCTAAGGGGCTCCATGCCTGCAGACGCTCCAAGTTAACAAAATGACAATGTATTAGATCAGGGATCGGCAACCTTTGGCACGCGGCCCACCAGGGTAAACACCCTGGCGGGCCAGAACAGTTTGTTTACCTGCTGCGTCCACAGGTTTGGCCGCTCACAGCTCCCATTGGCTGCGGTTCACTGATTCAGGCCAACGGAGGCAGTGGGAAGTGGCACGGGCCGAGGAACGTGCTGGCCGCTGCTTCCCGCCACCCCCATTGGCCTGGAGCAGCGAACCACAGCCAGTGGGAACCAGCCTGGATTGGCAGCGCCACGTGCCAAAGATTGCCAATCCCTAGATTAGATATTCAATTCAATGATTCCATATAGAATTTAAAATAACCAAATTTTGTTGTAGACCCGTTTATAAGCCAACCCCTGCTCTTTGATATATAACATTTTTACCAAAAATATTCAACTTATGAACGAGTATATACAGTAATTTGCATTAAAAAGTGTGGTTTTACTTCTTTTGCATATGCAGAACCAACACAAACTAACACAGAATGAGCTGGATTTTGTGCCTTGTTGTTCATCAACATAATTGTGTATTGGGTTCCTATCAGTTACATATGTGCAAAGTAAAAGACAATAAGATTTCACAGGTGTTGCTAATAGTATAAGTCAGGCTGAAGAACTCATGCTATTGGAAATAATATTCCAAGAAAAAACAAGCCCAGCTTGACACTGAGATTCCAGGTTTAGTTTGCAAGGAGGACAGTCCTGTATTTGTAAACTGTTCACATTTAACATGGAAATAGTTACATCACTGAGATGCAATAAACATGCAATTTCTACAAAGTCATTTTTTTAGATCAAAATTGCACTTCAAGTAATATATGGATCCATAGTAAGGCTGGTTGAAAATATTCCACCAAAACTGTTTTTGATGGAAAACTGGATTTAATGAAATACCAAAATGTTTCATCCAAAGTGTGTGCAGAAAGCACTATTATTCCTCAAAAAACTAAACGCCTATGAACTGAACTATTTCTGAGACGATATACTGCCACGTTGCCTCATGGGAACTGCAGCTTAGTTGGCTCTATAGGGCAGGCTCATGGCCTTCTCCATTACGGCCCACGCTCCCCAGCCAGATTTCATCTCCTATAAAAAAAAAAAAAAGGATAATAGGGTAAAAAGTAATAGCCAGCATGGATTTATCAAGACCAGATCATGCCAAAGCAACTTCATTTCCCTTTTTGTCAGGGTTACTGACCAAGTGGATGTGGGGGAGGCTATACACATGATATATCTTGATTTCAGTAAAGGTTTTGATGCAGTCCCACATGACATTCTCAGACAAACTAGGGAAATGGGGAATCTAAATGAAATTACTATAAGATAGATACACAACTGTTTGAAAAACTATATTCAAAGAATAGTTATCAATGGTTCACTGTCAACTGGGAAGACATATCTTGTGCAGTCCTTCAGGGTCTGTCCAAGGTCCAGTATTCTTCAATATTTTCATTATTGGATAGTGGAGTGGAGAGTGTGCTTATAAAGTTTTCAGATGACACTGTGCTGTAAGGGGGCCAGCATTTTGGAGGACAAGATTAGAATTCAAAATGACCTTAACCAATCGAGAATTAGTCTGAAATCAACCAGACGAAATTCAGTAAAGACAAGTACAAAGTAGTTCAAAGGAAAAAAATCAAATGCACAACTACAACATGGGGAATAACTGGCTAATCAGTACTACTGAAAGGGGGTTATACTGGATCGCAAATTGAATGTGATGCAGTTGCAAAACAGGCTAATATCATTCTGGGGTGTATTAATGGGAGTGTTGTATGTAAAACATGTGAAGTAATTGTCCCATCTTATTCCATACTGGTGAGGCCTCAGCTGGAGTAACTGTGTCAATTCTGGACACCAAACTTTGGGAAACATATGGACAAATTGGAGAGAGAGTCCAGAGGAGAACATGCAAAATAATAAAAAAGTTTGGAAAACCTAACCCAGGGGTTGGCAACCTTTCAGAATTGATGTGTCGAGTCTTCATTTATTCACTTTAACTTAAGGTTTCGCATGCCGGTAATACATTTTAACATTTTTTAGAAGGTCTCTCTCTATAAGTCTATATTATGTAACTAAACTATTATTGTATGTAAAGTAAACAAGATTTTCAAAATGTTTAAGAAGCTTCATTTAAAATTAAATTAAAATGCTGATCTTATGCCGCCAGCCCACTCAGCCCGCTGCCAGCCTGGGGTTCCGTTCACCCAGTTCAGCAGCGGGCTGAGCGGGGCCTGCGGGACCCCAGCTGGCAAGGGGCCGGTAGCCGGGACCCCAGATCAGCAGCAGGCTGTGTGGGGCCAGCGGCCGGAACCCCAGACCAGCAGTGAGCTGAATGTCTCAGCCCACTGCCAATCTGGGGTTCTGTCCGCTGGCTTCTGCCAGCCGGGCTCCCGGTTGCTGGCCTCGTTCAGCCCACTGAGAGTCTGGGGTCCCGGCCCTGCCCACATAGAGTGGGTACCTACCTTCTCCCTGGTTCAAGCCCATTCTCTTCCTCTTTCTGTGCACTGAGCTGAGGGAGGGAGTGCACTGAGCACATAGTTGGGGGTGAAGGAGCAGGCTGGGGGTTGGGGTGTAGGTTCTGGCCAGGAGCTAGAATGAGGGAGGGGGCTCAGGGTTGGGACAGGAGGTTTAGGTGTGGAGTGCTCACCTGGGAAAGCTCCCATTTGGTGCGGGGGGGAGGTATATAGGGGAGGGGTGCAGGAGCTCCCGTTTGGTGCTCACGGTGGGGATGGGGATGTGGGGGTGTGTGCAAGAGTCAGGGCATGGAGTGTGGGGGTGCAGGTGTGTGAGGGGTTGCGGGAGTCAGAGTGTGGGATGGCTGGGTATGTGTGGGGGGTGAAGAAGTCAGGGCTGGGGTTGTGGGGGGTGCAGGAGTCAGGGCAGAGGGCTGAGTGTGTGGAGGGGTTAAGGGATCAGGGCACAGGGCTGGGGTGCTTGGCTCATGGCTCACGGCAGGGGACTGGAAGGTATATGCTCCATCCCCACCTCTTTCCTCAAGGCCCCGTCCCATCTCTTCTCTGCCTCCTCCCCGGAGCAGCTTCTCCCCCTCCCCCTGGCAAGGGTGATCAGCTAATTGGCGCAGGGAAGGAGGAGGAGGGAAGAAGCAGCACACTGGGGGAAGAAGCTGGGGAGGTGGGAGCTTGGCTGCCAGCAGAACCAAGCTTCTGCCTCCAGCCCGCCACCATTCTGGGGTTTCGGCAGCTGGCTCCTGCCAGCCGGGGTCTCAGCCCGCTGTCAGCCTGGGGTTCCTTCACCCAGGCCAGCAGAGGGCACAGAGTGGGACCGGAGGTGGGACCCCAGATGGCAGGAGCCAGCGGTGGACATCCCAGAGTGGCAGCGGGCCGAGCGGCTCAGCCTGCCACCGTGTGCCATCAAAAATCGGCATGTGTGCCACCTTTGGCACTCGTGCCATAGGTTGCCGGCCCTTGACCTAACCTTGAGGACCGGTTAAAAAATGGGCATGTTTGAGAAAAGAAGAGGGGAGATTTGATTATAGTCTTCAAACATGTTAAGGGCTGTTACAAAGAGGATGGTGATTAATTGTTCTCCATGTCCACTATATTAGGATAAATATCCTCACTAGTTAAGCACTGAAAAAGGCTTTCAAAGGATGTTGTAGAATCCTAGTCATTAGAAGTTTTTAAGAACAGATTAAACAAACATCTGTCAGGGATGGCTTAAGTTCTGCCTCCGTGCAGGGGGCTGGGCTAGATGACTTCTCAAGGTCCTTTTGAGTCCCACATTTCTATAATTCTATAAAGAAAAATGGTAGAATGAGGCACCTGAACTACAAGTTGCATGAGGTGCCTTGGCAGCATTTCTGAATCAAAATTTAAGTTTTCTGCCAAAATATTCAGGTTTTTAATATTCTTGGCCAAAAAGTTAAAAAAGAATCCTTTTTTCTGACCATGTTAGTCCATAACTTCCTGACCCACATGTTTAGAGACTGATAGGGCCTACCAACAATGTTTTCCAACTTTCTGCCACACAAAGGATTGTTCCCAAAATCTGTTCTTAATGCTTTGTACAGATCCATATGAAGTGACTAGCGCAATGGCTAGTTCACAAAATTATGTTATCGTTTTTGATGTGCCACCTATATACTTGAGCATGGGGAATGCTCACAGAAAGCATATTTCATCAATGAAAGAAGCCCGCCCACATCCTCAAAAAGGTCTAATTTTACATGATACAGTTTATACATCCTAGAAGTTCCATGCCTAACCACAGATGTGCATTGTGCAGTGTAACTACATAGCACTGAAATGCAGGTAAGTGCAGTTCTGTATTTTATAAAGAGTCATAGCCTACAGCACCCAGCTGCTAAGATGAGACTTTTAGCTTAAAGAGAGCTGGAAAAACAAGAAAATATATAATGGTTTTAACAATTATAAACAAGCACAGAGTGAATGGAACTACCTTGCTGTACTAGAGATCAGACATAATATATTTTCTTTATTCAAATAAATACAAGATCACAGATTGATTTAGTTTTCTTTATTGATAGATCAACGCATAGGTAATAGGATAAAAAGCCTTTTATCTCTACGTCATTAATTCAGCTTCAGCCTAGGTCAGTAGTGGCTAAATGCTATAATAATCACAGATGAGTGTTCGATAGCCTCTGTGAGGTAGGCTTGATGCTCTCAGTCTAGACACAAACAATAGGAATGTGTGTGCACATCACTGAAACCATCACTGTGTGTGGAATCAATTGGATATTCCTCCTTGCTGGCAGTCTGAGCAGAGAGAAACAAAGCTGAATGGGCATATAGAGAGCCTTCTCATGTGGACTTCAGAATTGTTCCTTGCAGCTTAGGGTGGAAGCACATTTGTGCAGGGAGAGGGGCCGCTTTTAGGGCCGTTGGCTGTGCTGGATCTGTTATATTGGGCTTGTCTACACAGTGCCAGCAAAGTCTGCCAGAAGAGTGTGATTTGCAGTGTTCCAACATGTTGCACTCTAACTGTCACAGATAGACATTGGTGGCATTCTCTTAAAGGGTATCTGCTTTGTGCTAATGTTTCAGACTGCACTACGTTAACAAAAACTAGGTACTTTTTGGAATACACCAGCAGACTCTACAGGGAAGTTAGAGAGCAACATGTTAGAACACTCTACAAATCAAGCTACTCTGGTGTACTTTGCTGCACCATATAGACAACTCCATTGATGAATTTGGCACTTCAATCTCTAGTGCTGTCGTGCAACATAACTTTCACAGCAGCGGCAGATTAGCCACTGGGCCAACGGGGTCCGTGCACAGGATCCCTGGCCAATTGCCCCTATCCCCCGCCCTGAAAAATGGGCACCTCTACCTCCTGACCTACTCTGCCCACCCAGCGCTCCTGTGGAAGCCCCACACACCCCGAGCCTGCTCCCTGGCAGGAGTGCTGGGGATGTGGGGGGATTGAAGGTGGAAAGGGTGGGGTGGGACCTGCACTTGCTCTTGCCCAGGACCCCACTAACCCCTAATCCACTTCTCATAGACTCATAGGTCAGAAGGGACCAATATGATCATCTAGTCCGACCTCCTGCACAAGGCAGGCCACAGAACCCCACCCAATTACTTCTGTTTCATAGACGCTATTTTTTTTAACGTATTGAGTTGCAGCAAGTAGTAAATTGTGTCATTTTAACCCAACCTCTTAAAGCAGAAAACAAGCTGCAGTGTTTGCTGAGCCAGTCCAATTCAAATACACACATTTTGCAGTCTTTTACTCCTCATAAAGGAAATGAATGCCTACAGCTCCAAAAGACTTCAGTGGGAGTTCCTAGTGCACACACAAAACAGTTCTTCTTACTGTTCCACAGGCATCATGGTACAGCAGGAATATATAATATGTATTGACTATTGCTGTAGGGTTTTGCAATATATAATTATTTATCAAGCAAATCAATGTTAATTTGATTTTAGCAGGCATCTGTAAGTGCCTGAAGGCCTCTGTCACTCTTCGTATTTCAGCGTGGAGATGCTTACACCAGCCAACAAAAGAAAGACATTATCTGCATCAAATGTGTCCCATGGCATTGAGGATGTAGCATAAAATATTCAACTTTCTCAAGCAGCATCCTGATTCAGCAATATTCTTTTAGTTGCACCAATGCTACTTCAGATCGATTGCATGGAAATATATCCTATAAACATTTACTCATTCTCCAGAGTACTGTTAAATACTATTCAGTCACACGCAAGCCACCCATCTCATATAATATTCCCTCAGGACTTGTATTAAAAGTTGAATATATTGCGCAAAATAAGATAAAAACCAGACATATTTGTTAGTGACTTATGAGGGACTATACGCTAAATAAGGCTTCTTGGGCTTTTATGAAACAAAAAGTTAGTTCATAGTAATTAAGACTGTAATCACATCAGAGGTGTTTTCCATTTTGTTGAAATTTCATCTTCATATAAATATTTCATAGAACATGAATGAAAATGTGTTCATTAAAGAATCCTAATCAAGCTCTGTAAGCCAAAATGATATTAAGAGAATAAAAGAAGGAAAAAACTACTGAGCTTCCACTGAATGTGTCATGAGGAAGGCAAACTGGTAATAACTTACTTCTATGTTGTAAATATTGCATTAGATGCAGATTTATAAGTTAGATGCAATTTCATCATTGTGTTGAGTGGGGATTTGTAGGCTGCCAGAAAATAAATAGTCTTTTACCTTATTTGCAATTTGCTCCTTGTAGGCACTAATGGTTTATGGCTAACGATAAACATATCATTAAAGGAGTAAGTCATTTAGGGAATCTTAGCCATTGCAAGACGACCACTTGGACACCAGGTACAATTTTTCTGCCCAAACACTAATTCAAAGTTCCAGAAATGGCTAATAATATAACAATTTGATTGTTAAGAGGTACAAAGGCCTATGCCAAACGGTGGGTCCTATGCCAAAGGGTGAACGTTACCCAAAATCAGTAATTTTAGTAGCTCTTTTCCTTTAATCAGTATTAAGGTGAGTGACATTTAATAACAATAGATATTGGAACTATAGTACAGTAGAATCTCAGAGTTATGAGTACCTTGGAAATGGAGGTTGTTCATAACTCTGAAATGTTTTTAACTCTGAACAAAACATTATGGTTATTCTTTCAAATGTTTGCAAGTGAATATTGACCTAATACAACTTTGAAACTTTACTATGCAGAAGAAAAATGCTGCTCTCTATTTATTTAGTGGTTAATGTTTAACATACTGTACTGAATTTGCTTTTTATTTATTTTTGTCTCTGCTGTTGCCTGATTGTGTAATTCCAGTTCCAAAAGAGGTGTGTGATTGACTGGTCTGTTTGTAACTTTGGTGTTCATAACTCTGAGGTTCTACTGTAATAGTTTTCATTTAATACATCGAACAGCTTTCAACCGGAGAATTTGGGGAGGGAGGCAGTGCAGGCCAGAAAATGCTGATTCATTGAAACTGAAACTTTTCTGATAAATATATAGGTTTTGACTAAATTTTAGTTGAGCAGGTTTCTCAGGTCCATGATGGAATATCTAATCAAGACTAAAGAGAAACACACACATCCCATCAAAGACAACAGTCTGGTGGTTAGGGTGCTTGTCTTAGATGTAGTAGAGCCAGGTTCAAGTCACCACTTTACCTCAGGTTGAGGTAGGACAAGGATTGGCAACCTTTGACACATGGCCCGCCAGGGTAAGCCCCCTGGCAGGCTGTGCCACTTTGTTTACCTGCTGTGTCCTTAGCTACCTGGGAAAGCATACCTGAGGAAAAAAGAGATGAAGGGGGTGATAGGTGGGCTATTCTAGGGGCACACCAAAACCTGTTTTTCAGGGAAACATGGTGCACAACTATTGATATTCCTTCCCTTGATATAATGTATTTTTGCCCATATTAAAAAGGTGTCCAACACAAGATGCAATTAAATTTTAATTGTAGATGTACTAGCCAATTATGGTAGCAAGGGAAACAGTTTAGGTTACTAGTAGCCTCAGAGGGATCATTGAAAGTGCCAGGGATACTTGGCAAAAACTGAAGAAAGTGGAAACAGTCAGAAAACATAGGCGGCCACAAAGGTCCACTGAGAATCAGAGAGAGCTGGCAGTGGTTGAAGTGAGTGTGAGAACAAGCTTTATGTCTGCACAAGCAGCAGACTGTTCCAGGAATGTCTGAAAGAGCCTTAGAGGGTACTACTGGCAATAACTATAAAGCATTGGAGGGGGCTTCAAATCTGGAAGCGCTAATATTTCCTTCCTTCAGAATTCAGTATGTCCTGCCACACTTAAAGTATCTAAGCCTCATATTTTGGAGGGGGGAAAAAGACTGAACACATGTACTTGTGAAAACAAACAAATCCTACTTATAGTTTAGTCTTGTTTTGCAAAAAGTCATTATGAATGGCCAGATCACTTATCTATGAAAGTACTTGTCTTAGTTAAAATGAAATTCAATCCTTATCTTAGTCTGTGACGCTAACTATATGGGACAAAATCAGTAAGCCATACATGCTGCTACTTTGGCTCAATATTTTGAAAGGAATCAGGCTGATAACAAATCCCATTAAACATTATACCATAACTATAAACCAAGTTTATTAAAACTGCTTGAATTAGCAGTTCCTTTAGCACCAATTCTTCCTAAGTGAGGATATTTGAGTATCAGCCATACACAGGTATATTATATAGCTCAAACTGGATTAACTGTTTGTTGCCTGATGTTCAAAGTTAACTAAATTGTCTTAATGTTACTATGAGGATTATTTAATTGACTCCTCCTCCTCCAACTCAGCACATACAATTGAAATCTTGTCTTAAAGTAATGGCACTACATCAGTCATTTTGTGATACTACTAATGAATTTTAAATATAGCATTGATTCTAATTAAATATATCAAAATGACTAGTATGTATGTGTATTACTGTCTTTGCCTTGATGGATTCAGAATAACTTAACTGTCTAAACTTTCCAGTTTTCCATCCAAATTTATCAGAATTTCTACAAAGAAAGTGGAATGAAATTGCCCTTTTCCCTCCTTTTTATTGATCAGCTCTAACCATTAGCCCTAAAATGTCAATGCTAATAGAGGTCCTTCTTACAGAAAGGAACCCATGTTTTCAAAAGAAAAGAATGTTGTGAAAATAGAGTCACAGTGTGAAAATCAAGACGTTTTAACTGAGCATACAATTATTATATAACAAAATGCATGCTTAGCAGATTTGTAGACATGCCTTTATAATGTATTTCTCACTGTTTTTGGTAAGGAAGCCTCTTAAATAGCACATCCTTCAGTGCTTATTTTGTGGTAGGGCTTGCCAAGACTGAGCCCCAGCACCTTTAGGCTTGGCAGTTCATAGCCCCAGAACCTTTTCCATCAATTTAATTACTGCAGCCCCTGCATACAACAGTAGCTATGTCAGTGGGAGAAACTCTCTGGCCAACATAGTGCTGTCTACACCATGGGTTAGGACAGGGTAACTTGCATCACTCAGGGGTGGCTTATTCACATCCCTGAGTGACATAAGTTATCCCAATGTAAGCTATAGTGCATTCATGGTCTAATGCGCTGAGAGGATAAGAGACTGTTCTGGGCTGTACAAGGTTAGTGACCGATTGGGAAATGGAACTCAGAAGTTGTAGCCCCCAGTCCTGCACTCTTAACCAATAAACCACACTTCATAATGCTAAAGTTTATGTGACCTTATTGATACCTGACTGATTTGTGCTGAAAGGTGGGAAATCACGTAGAAGTGAACCAGGGCGCTAGAATGTTCTTTCAGTGATCTAGCAAGTCTGCATCAGATCAAAGGGTGGGATCCCCAGTTTTGTTTCAGCACACTATATTTTTTTCTTTTCTGAAGCTGTAGCATGCCTATATTAGCCAGTACCAAGGGAAAGTAAAATACTAAGCATCTGAGTACAGCATTTCAACACCATTCTAACCTTCCAAGAGCATTCTATCACCACCCATTCTGTTTACCCAAACAATCCACTTCTGTATTTTCTGAGGAATATACAAATTAAGTTTGACTTATTTAAAATAAAAACTCAAAGCCTTTTAAAAGAAGATTATTGCACAGTAAATTCTGCAGCACGCTCAAGTGCCCCTGGCTTCTGGATACTTCAGGTATGAAATATCCACTTCAGTGGAACAGATATGAAAGAACATGAAAATGTTTACTTAATTACTAGCTGATTGCAACAATAGATTTATTCTGTCATTACTAAAAATCAAATTATTCATATGCTTAGGTATTTAACTTCAGGTATCCATATCAGAGGAATACATTGTAGCATATGAAGTGCAAATTTAAAAGGGGTTATTTGTTTTTGTCTTGCACTTGAAGGGTTTAACTTAGCTTAGAATTAATTATTTGCATCAAGCATGTCAAAGAGAAAGGATAAAAATATATAGCTGTGGAAGTTCATTAATTAGAATTATAAATTGAATAGTGTCTCGAGAGCTAATGTACCCAAACTATCTAGCTAATGCACAGTACATGTGAAGATGGACAGGCTGGTATTTTAATTCTAATTGGCTACAGAAAACTGAATTACATACTAATACCTTCTATAGACAGGATATAAAGGAAACTTTAATCTGTAAAAAGAACACAAAGTTTGTTTTTAACTCAATTATTTATCCTATGTATCCAAATAAAATTATTTTGACTGTATGGAAAGCTTGCAAGTTTTAAAATAAAATATACAAGATGATTTATGATGGAATTAGACCAGCCCTAGGGGCTTTATGTTGTACTAGCTCTACACCAGTGCTCACGTGGCTGGAATTCGATTTTACACAAATAGAAAATTATGTCAATCTCCTGGATAGGGAAAATGGGCCAAACACTTCTAAGTAGTCCCACTGAGGTCAAGACTCACTGAGTTGAGCAGGATTTGGCCCAGGTCTTCACTTAAGACAAACTTGCTTCCAGGAACTAGATGTTTATTTCAGATGTTGTCAATAGAAGCAGAGGATTTAATGTGGCCAGAGATGTAGCCATTTACTCTAGAATGACAGAGGTTAAAAGAACTCTCCTACAGAGATCCAAGATGAAGGAGCCTTAGTTTTCCCATGTGTATATAAAAACAATTTATTTTCATTACAATTGAGTGTTTTGATAGCATGGAAATTATCAGAGTAAGAAATATTAGGCCTGATCCGTATCTCATTTATACCAGTTTTACCAGTTTAGTTTTATTGACTTCATTGGAATTACTTTTTATTTGTATCAATGTAATTGACAGCAGAATCGGGGCCATTGGATATGATCAGAGCTAAAGCTATGGTGAAGTAATATGGTTAAAGAAAACCTGCAGAACAAGAACATCTTCATGAACATCCCATTCAGAACAAATAAATGGGAAAACTACAATAATATTTCTCTCTGTGCACTCCAATAATAAGCAATGAGACCTTTCTACGGTCTCAAATGTGTACTTCAGGTGGCCATTGAGCCTTGATGCTGGTGAAGGTGATAGAGAGAGAGAGAGACAATATTCATCCTTTCGGCACATCAACTCTTATCAGAACAACATTTATAATTGTTTACATAGCTGAAAATTCTTCACTGTGGCAATATATTTTGCATTATGATTATGTCAAGTGCCAGCAGCATGCTGGGCTTAGTACTGAGCCAAGATGAGTTATGGGCTTGCCTTGTAATTCTCCCTATGAAATCTTTGATGATATGATTACCACAGTTGAGAGGAAACTATAATTTGAGGACTGGTACAATAATATTAATAACCATAAAAGCAAAATAAAGTTAGATTGGAAAAAAAGCTATTCTATTCATGCAGTGACTAACTAATAAAAGTAATATACTAATGAAGTGCATTCAGGCACCTTGGAATTAGTTGCATATATTATCCATTTAATCATGGATACAGTCTTTACATATAAAACAGAATTACAAACTGCCTACTGCTTTCCCACAGAGGGCAAAATTAAAGGAGAAGAGGCCTATACTTATTTATTACACTTTAGGCAGTATGATTTTTCCACATGAATAATTGGAAAGTTTCTTCACTTATCTGTTTATTAATTTACAAAGTAATCTCTGGATGGGTGAGATAAACAACATGCAGGGAAACAGAAATACTTTCTGGATAGATATGCTGACAGGGCAGGCAAAGGAAACTTGCAGCACACCACTGCCTGAGATATACCTGTTGCACAGAGAACTTCTGAGGAATTATAACCAAGATTGCCAATGAAACCTTATTTCTGGCATTTCCTAACATAGGAGCGCTTGACTTTGCAACCTTAATGTTCCCTTATATGTACACACATACAGATAAGCAGAAGTTAATGTTGAGAGTATATAATACATATCAAAGGGAAAATAAACATTATAAAGGATTTTACTTATTCTCAAAACGAGTTTTATAAACTCAAATTCAAAGAAATTAAACGTAGTGAAGGTAATTAACCATTAGAATGATTTACCTAGAGATGTGGTGGATTCTCCCAAATCCAGACTGGATGTCTTTCTATAAAATATTCTATAGCTCAAAGAGAAGTCACAGGCTATAAACAGAGATTTTTAAGTCAGGTTCTCAGGATTATTCAGGAGGTCTGACTCGGGGCTTCTCTACCAGAAGACATGCAAGAAAAGTAATCCAAATGAACTAAACCTGAAAATTGGAAGTAGATTTTAAACTATTAAATCCCTGTGTCAAACACTCTCATTAAACTGGTCTTAATTCAATTTACCTTAAGTCACTTCTGTTTACACAAAGTTTCAATACAGTTTAACTTATCCATTTCAAATTCACACTATTAGTTAATTTGGATTAACTTTTCTAGATGTCACCATGATGATGTTTTCAAAAAGGCTACTGGGTCAAACTGACCCCTGTACTCAATACATCACACATGAAGAAGGTTTACACAGATTTTAAAACAAACGAACTAAAACAATTTAAAACCCCCTCCCCCACACATACTTTTGTTTTCCAGTAAACAAAGTGGCATGTGTCTAGTGCAGTGGTCCTGTGTCATGTCTTTTTCCTTGTTCATTATTAAGGATGCTGCATGATAACATGTCAAGGTTTTTTTCCCCACTTTGAACTTTAGAGTCGAAGAAGTGGGGACCCGCATGAACACTTTTAAGCTTAATTACTAGCTTAAATCTGGTACGCTGCCACCAGCCAGAATGTAGAGTCTGGCACACTTTCTGTTCCCCCAAAACATTCCCTGGGGAACCCAAGACCCAAACCCCTTGGGTCTTAAAACAAGGAGAAATTAACCATTCCCCTCCTTTTCCCGCCAGACTTTCCCCTCCCTGGCTTGCCTTGAGAGGCTTACACAGATCCAAACTCCTTGGAGCTTAAAACAAAGAGGAATTAACCATCCCCCTCCTTTTCCCCCCACCAATCCCTGGTGACTTCAGACTCAATCCCTTGGATTTTAAAACAAGGAAAAATCAATCATGTTCTTAAAAAGAAAGCTTTTAATTAAAGAAAGATAAGGTAAAAATTATCTCTGTAAAATCAGGATGGAAAATGCTTTACAGGGTACTCAGATTCATATAGACTAGAGAGACGCCCTTTCCCTAGCGTGAGATCCAAAGTTACAGCAAACAGAGGTAAAAATCCTTCCAGCAAAAACACCATTTACAAGTTGAGGAAACAAACATAAGACTAATCTGCCTTGCCTGGCTATTACTTACTATTTTGAAACATGGAAGACTGATTCAGAGAGATTGGGAAAGCCTGGGTATACGTCTTGTCCCTCTCAGTCCCGAAAGCGAACAACAAACAACACAAAAAGCACAAACAAAGACTTCCCTCCACCAAGATTTGAAAGTATCTTGTCCCGCTATTGGTCCTCTGGTCAGGTGTCAGCCAGGTTCACTGAGCTTCTTAACCCTTTACAGGTAAAAGAGACATTAACCCTTAACCATCTGTTTATGACATAACATTTCTCTATCTCCTCAGACTTCATCTGTTAGAAAAATGATGATCAATTCCATTATTTTCTAGATTGAATTTAGAACTCAGAAAGATGCAAGACTGACAGTGTTTTCTAGTCTTGCACCTTGTCTAGTCAAGCAGTGGGCAGATACAAGTACTGGCCCAACTTCTGTTGGTGAGAGAGAGACACTTGGTTTTAGTATCTAGAAAAGTTACTAACCCAGAAAAAAGATATAGAATGAACGTTTTCTGAAAAGTATTCACCCACAGATCATATGATGTTTTGTCTTTTATCAGACATCTCAGTCCTCATCCTCAAAGGAAACCTGCACAACACCTTCAAAAGATGAGTGTAGGACTTAAATTCATAACTTTGCTAGACACTGAAAATCATTGACTGACGACAGGCACTGGATGTATGGCTTATTACAACAATGTATAAGCCACTCAAATGTCCCTCACCAGCTTCCCCCCTTTCGTGTCCTTTGCCCCTGTGATTGGAGTAGTGTTAACAGGCCACTTCACCTTGAATGGTCCATCAAAATATGTTTAATGTAGGCTAAACAATCTATTCTACCTTGTATTTAGCTGTGATTCTTTGAGTATATTTCCCAGCAGCCCAGAAGAAGAGCTCCATTTAAGCTGGAAAGCTTGTCTCTCTCTCCAACAGAAGTTGGTCCAGTAAAAGATATTACCTCACCCACCTCCCCTCTATAATGTGCTGGGACAAACGCGACTACAACAACACTGTCTATAACTGCTAGACAGCATGGCTAGTGCTCCCACTGCATATTATTGCAGATAAGCTCTTAAAAATGTGGGCCTCTTGATTTCTAGGCAATAATTGTATCATGCAAGTCACAAGGCAAATACATCCTAGCTGAGCTAATAGGAGACTTGATAAACTTCCTTCAGCTTTCTTTGTACATCTTACAGTTGGCACTCGAAACTGAAGTCTCCACTTTGTCCATGAGCAGGCCTACTGCAGGAAGTGGCCAAAAAAACCTTCTGCAGAAGGTTGTCCCATTAGTCTCATTTCCAACCCATAGGGGCCACCTTTAGGGGTGAGAGGATACTCTTACGCTCATTCCATACTTATCTTATGTGCTGAGAATAGCTGTTTCTAGTTATGATGATGGTTTCTGTGTGATGCTAACCTGTTCACTGAAAACTAAACTGAGACCACCAGCTCATAAGGGTGTTAACTTGCTTTTGATTCCTGCTGACCAGTAATAGAGCCATATAAGTAACCTAGTAATGAAATATGGAAACTTTCATTTCCAATAGTCTAAATCATGTTTTTGACTGAATATAAAATATTTAGCACATGTATTTTAATGTATTTAACAAAGACCAATCAAGCCAACCAGTTTTTCCTCATTAAGGACTTCAGACTGAACCTATAATGTTTAAATATTAATGAAAAATCATAAGATGCAAGGCAATATTAACATTATATTTCTGCTATCCTGCATGATGAACTTATAACAGAAATTGAAGTGCTAATGAAGTGATCTTGTCTAATGTGTAAAAATGGGAAAACACAGTTCCAGTAAATTGTGCATCCATTTACCATATGCTCCAAGAAAGATTTCAAGCAACAGTCATTAACTTTGACCACTATGCTTTTGAAATAGATAACTAGGGAACAGAATTAAAGACATTTATTCCTGCATGGTACGTGACTATAATAGCTGATTGCTATATTTAGTGGCTTACAAAACATTCTGTAATATGATCTATAAACAGGAGTCTTAATAATTCTAAAAGAGAAGCCATAATGTAGGAACAGACATCAAAAAGCCTAATGATTAAACCTGAATTAAGGCAATTTGATTGTTTATTGTATCTTCCTCATACATCTTCAAATATCAAAAGTGAAAAAAGGAGGGGAATGAACAGAATGGTAAAATACAAGGGCAGATTTTCACTGCTGTAACATTTCAGAATTCAACTGGTACATTAGGAGAGATGAGTCAAAGTACATCGTATCAATGTAGCAACATTTTCAAAGCCATCATAAACTCAGGCGACCAACTATTGTCAGAGCCACTAGTCACCATTAGAACTGAGTAAATAGTTCATAGTTAATATTTATTTGATGATTTTCCCCCCATCCCTTCTTCCTTATAGACTTTAATACCAGACTTTAATTCCATCATGATCACCTAGTCTGATCTCCTGCACATTGCAGGCCACAGAATCTCTCCCACCTACTCCTGCAATAGACACCTAATCTCTGGCTGAGTTACTGAATTCCTCAAATCATGATTTAAAGACTTCAGATTATATTTTTCCTGTTTGAAAACTGTCTTCCCAAAAAGGTCCCTTTGCAGGTCTTCCTATTATCACCTCTGATATGGAGTAGCTTTTATAAAACTTCTCCATGGTCTAATGGTAGAATTTCCTTATTTACCTATTATCTGGGCCAGGCAGTGGATGTCCCCTTTAGCTGTTGAGAAGGTGGTTCAACCTCTAAAGTGAAAGACTATGGACTATTATAATTAACCATGCAAACTGTATGTTTAGGTGAGGATGTCCATGCAAGTGTTATACTTTAATTTTAAGCAAAAACATGGAGATCCTGGAAATGCTCCATCTTGATTTGTGCACATGCATGTCCCCCCTCCCAGGTGCATTTACCAGTAGGAAAGCCCACTTTGTCAGTTCTCTCTATTTACTAGCAAATCTCTCACTTCTAGAGAAAGGTCTTGGCATCACAAGCTGTTGAAGAAATCTTGCTTGACGGCCAGCCTAGCATAAGTATTTGCTTCACAAGTCATTGGTAATATGATGTGACATATCAAAATATTGTAAGATCTACTGTTTGTTTTTTTAAAGCTAGAGTACATGCAAAATTTCATTTTTTAAAGGGTCTAGGAGTCTCTTATGTAGATTCAAAAAAGAAAGAAAAATATGCTTGCAGACTAACTACAGAATGGAAAAGGAGAAATCATAAAATTACAGACAAATCAGTAGAAGGAATGGAGAGTAAAAAGGGAGGGGGAGAGATTAAATATCAAAGAGAAAATTAAGGAAGAAAAGAGAAGAGAGGGGAGACCATAATTCAAAGAAAGATTTTTCGAAGAATACAGAAGGTTAAGAGGATCTCATGAAGGATTTAAAGGGACACAGAGAACCTGGATTTTGTTGAAATGGACTAACTTAAAATATCACAATTTCTGATAAAACACCCTTTAAATGGTATGTTCTGAAGTTAGGTTGAAATTACTTTTTATAATATTTTACAAGGTCTTCATTTCACAAGCTTGAAGTGTAACTCTTGCCTTTTGGATTCTGCTATTTTGTCACTTGCCACATTCAAGCACCTTAAGGAAACAAAGTTAAGTAACTGAGATGTCAACAAGCATCCTCCACTGCCTTGCTCATGGTATTGTCATTTACACTTGTGCAAAGTGGATATAAAACACTTTTGTTCTTACTTTGTAGCTTTTCACATCCACTTCACACAAATGTGAATAACTATGCAAGTTGCAAGGCTGTGCTTAATGAGTTTCTATGTGTTTAATGATAGATAAATTTAGCTACTATCTTTAAGAATTTGGAGATTCCTTGCCTCATCCAAAATGAAAAAGGAAAACAATTCTTAAATGGTTCAGTGAGACTGTCACTTTTGTGAATACTTGCTTTATGCCACTTCTGGTTTTCTTGCTCTGTAACCAAAGACAACAACATTCTATTCCTTTCATTTGCTCAAGAGAAAAATTTGTTCCAATTTCTGGCACTATCAATTCTAACTTCAGGGGTGCTAAAGTATTACAACAGACATATGTCAAGTGGAAAAGGTTAATCTTGTCTTCATGATTTTCTACAGTGCTTTATAAACTGTTTATTTACTTCAAAAAGTTGTTTTTTAGCAACTTACCCAAGGATATGCTACAACTGACTCTCCCCCGCCCCCAGCAGGTGAAATGCAAATGCTTCGGCAACTGACAAGGAAGGATCCTAAACAAATTGCTTCTTTTTTCATTGTAATTTTGATGTGTCTTGAGAGAAACTCATATTTCTCAATATTACATTACAACTCATGGACTATGCTTTTGTTATTTAGGGGAAGATGAGCAGTGCTAAGCAGACCTGCTATGAGCTTCCCTCTGCTTTCATGAACTGTAATAAGCCAGTCCTTTTCTTTAACCTGCTGTGCTTTCTGGGGTTTGTGCTCACTACCGCTGATCTAACACACTTGCTCTTCAACTCATATTTTATGTGCTCAAGCCTATAATTAAAAGATCTCAACGGAGAGTTCAGAAAAGGGCCACCAACTGCTGGGAAATTTTAGCTTTTTACATGTTTAAATACTAAACACAGCTCTGCTAAAACGTAAGGTCAATCCAAAAATGAGATGGCACTGCCTGCTGACCTTACCTTGAATGTTTATTGTTGTGGTTTTTGCAGTGTGTGTGTGTGTACATACACACACATTGGTGAAAAGCCTGGGGCCAGTGTCTGACAATTTCAAGAGATTTTCAAAAGGAATAAAGAAATGTGTGGACTGAGTTCTGAAACAGAATATTTATAGGCATTTCCTCTCCTGCTTTCAGAAGGATCCAAAGAAGACAGTGGGAGAGAGTGGGAGTAGAGACTGAAACCAGAACACCAAAATGAGGTGCCCTTTCTCCCCCTCCCCTTGTCAGAGGCTTAGAAACTGAGAAGAGAGAGGGGGTTGGAATGCCTTTAATCAGTCTCACAAAAGAATCTGTTTAAAGAGTGGTAGAATTCAATTCACGAGCACAGATTCAGGGGACAAGGTTGATGTTCACATTCAGAAGAGAATCTTATAATGGAAATACTGGGGAAAGAAATTTGAAGTCTGATGGGCAGGGGACTGAGGGAAGCAGCAGCAGCTGCATCACAAAAGCAGGAAAACAAAGAAAAATAGATGAATGCCTACATCTATCAATAGATACACACATCCCAGAGTCTGGTCTGAGTGTCTATACATTTCGTGAGATTGCATGCAAAGAGAAACCTACGAGGATGGCGAGATTCCCCAAAAGGAGTAAATGGGAATTGTTACAAGATGGGAAGCAACAAATGAACAAGCAGAGGAAGAGATTTCTCTTTTTGTTGCTGCTTAATTATAAATTTCAGTCAAAGTGCAACACACACTATCCCTTTCCCCTCCATTACGCAGTCAGAAGAGATTTAACAAGCATCACAGATATAAGTATAATACGCTCCCAAGTAAGATGAGATGACTGTAGCAACTGACCTTGGTCTGACTCTTAAGTACAGCCACCCACACTAACCATTCTGCTGGCCATGCAGCTGAGCATACAAACTCACCTCAGTACAGATAGTGTGGGATTCATTCTATATTCCTGCCTAACCATTGATGTGGCTGCATTCCCTGACCCCTCCTTTACCTGCCCCTACAAACCTCTGCATTTGGACTGCACTCAGAACAGAGACAGAGTCTCTCTCCCTTTGCCTGTCTCTTTCCCCTGCCTCTCCAGTGGTAAATAAGATGTCATTTTGCTGTGATCTTTTGTAATTGCTTTGTTGGGGAGTGGGTTCAGAAGAGTAGAAGTTTAACAGAATTTTTTTTTTCCCTCTGACACGGACAACAGTGAGTTGCTTCCACTTCAATATCCAAAACTATTTCACATAGGTATTTATTTCACATCAGTCACCATAGTTTCTAGGCACTGAAAAGAAACACAAGGAACAGCAAAACTGTTACAGGATTAGTGCAAACTGGCTGAGTTACAGAGGCAAATCCAGCCAGTGATTGAACAGAATGAAGGTACTGAGAAACTTTGAATTCTCTCTCTCTCTAACCCCAACCCCAGTTTGGGATATATACTCTCTAATGCTCACCTTGCTAGCTGGGATACAGCTTTGATAGAGCTGGGTGCAGTAGAGACACCTCCTAGGTCCAGCAAGGAAAGATCTTAACTAGCAGCAGCTGAAGCAGCACTCCTTTTGTTCTCTTTCCTTTCTCTCCTCCTCACTTTGATTTCAGCAGGTGGGGGTGCTTCTTCCCTCTTTTTTCTTTGTGCTCAGAGCAGGGAGAGAGGGTATGTCACATGCTGCACTGAGGAACTGAGTTCTAGGACCCGTCCCACTCACTGATACTTCCATTAGGGCTGATGCAGTTTGCTGCCTAGAGAATGGCCCCAACGGATTCCCTGTTTCAGCCCTTCCCATTTTCTAGTAGCTGGATCTCTGGGGCTGGGTTAATTGTTGGTTTAGAGGTTTAGAAGGGATTTTTTCCATATGCAAAAATTGGCAAACTGCCCTGTGGGATTTTTTACCTTCTGCCTGGTGTCTAACAGGCCTAGATTTGGGGTTTAAGTTAGAATTGTCATAATTCAGGGAGGGTTCCACTACAGCTGATGACATAGAAAAGTGTCCAGCTGAGGTCCCTCTGACCCTTAGACTGCCTTGGGACTGAAACTCATGGTGAAGGGATGTGGCTCTATGGTTACATCTACACTCCAAGCTAGGGATGTGATTCCCATGTCATGTACACATACTCACTCTAGCTCGATCAAAGCTAATCAGCTATAAATAGCAGTGTACCTATTGAGGGACTGGGGAGGGGCAGGTGTGACCTTGCCCATTGCTAAAGGTCCAGCCCCCTAATTGTAAGGGGAGGAGCCACAAACCCAGGCATCAACCAAACCTGGAGGAAAACAAATGAAAAAAACAGAGATGGGAATGAAGATTACAGGGATTAAATCAGGGATCGGGAGAGGGACACCAAGTATAGGACCCCAGACAGAGCCCACTGCTCCTCAAAGGCATCCAGGGATTGAGGGAGGCAGCAGACACCACCCAGAGGAACTCTGCTTGGATACCTAAATTAAGGAGAAATTAGAAGTAGACCTCAAAGTAGCAAAGGCCTGCTCCTGTCCAGATTCTTTTTCTTGGTAGGGTGGATGGTCACCTTGGCCAGTGCCTGGATGAAGCTGAGGAGGAGGTCTCATGACTGTATGGGGCCAAGGACATGGTGTGAATGGATCAGGGGGTGAGGGGGGAAAATGCAGCCAGAGCTTTAGGAGGACAATCTGGAGGAGTTGGAAAAGGGGCTGCCATCTGACACACTCCACATAACATGCATCAAGGCCTCCCTCTTGCTGTAGAAAGGGTGAGTGTCAGGGGAAGCCATAACTGCAGTAGCAGAATGGTTTAGATTTGTTGATTATAAGCCTATCTGAACTCCATGGGCGCATACTCAGAACAGGTAAGCTGTGCTACCATGAATGCTGCCTATGTGACTGCAATTACATTGCTATTTATACTCACACTAGCTTGAGTCTGACCCCAAGTTCATAGAATTATAGGGTTAGAAGGGACCACAAGGATCATCTAGTCTACCACCCTGCCAAGACGTAGGATTTGTTGTGTCTAAAGCATCCAAGACAGATGGCTAGCCAGTCTCCTTTTGAAAACCTCCAGTGAAGGAACTTCCACAACCTTCCTAGGCAGTCTGTCCATTGTCCTACTGTCAGGAAGTTTTCTCTGAGATTTAATCTAAATCTGCTGTCCTGTAGTTTGAACTCCTTGCCTCTTGTCCATAGTGCAGACATAGTCTGTCTTGTTCAGCTTGTGGCTTTTCTCATCTTAGCTCTTCTATGTCCATTGTGGAGGAGGGGAGCAGGCCAGGACTCTGGATTCCAGTCAGGGTTCCCTGGCAGGACTGAAGGTGTAGAGGAGGCATGGCCTTCACACACCCTTTTAAACCTGTTGTCCCCCAGGATCATTGGTTCCCACTGAGAGTGGCACTGGAACCTGATGGCTACAGTGGGGTGGTAATAGTCTTAAAGTTGCAGTCTCTACATTTAGCCAAATGGGTGTTTGTCTCTCATTATTTCCACATCCACTTCAGTACCTGACAGCTGACTTTTTGCAGAAGTGGTTTTGTCTTGTCAGATAGGGTTATTGATTTTTTTGGTTCTCCCATCCCTGCTAATTAGCACTTTGAGGCAATTGTCTTTTATTTCCCCTCATGAGTGGTCTCTCTTCCTTTTAGTAACCAGATAATAAGGCTTTGAAACAGAGGAGTGCTGGGTGGCAAAAAAACTAAAAACAAACCAAAAAAAGAACTCCTTTTCCTGAGCTGAGCCACTTGAGCTCTAAAGCCCGACAGCAGCATTGCCATTCTCAACAGGGCCGGCTCTAGGCACCAGCGCTCCAGGCATGTGCTTGGGGTGGCACTTTCCAAGGGGCAGCACTCCGGCTCCTTTTTTTTTTTTTTGCTTGGGGAACAAAAAGCCAGGAGCCGGCCCTGAGCGGAGGTGAGCTGTGGCGGTGGGTGGCACGGGAAGGGCCGCAGGAAATAAGCCGGGAGGAGGGGGCAGAGGAACCACTCCCCCCAGCTCACCTCCGCTCCACTGCCTCCTTCTCCCCTGAGCACACCGTCGCTCCGCTCTCCCCCCTCCCTTCCAGGCTTGCCTTGCAAATCAGCTGTTTTGCAGCAAGCCTGGGAGGGAGGGAGGAGAAGCGGAGTGGTGGTGGCGCACTCAGGGGAGCAGGTGGAGTAGAGGTGGGCCGTGGGGGTGGGGGTGTGGGGAGGGCTGCAGGAAGTAACCTGGGGGGGCAGAGGAACTGCTCCTATCCTCAGCTCACCTCTGCATCCTTCCCTGAGCACGCTACCGCTCCTGGGAGGGAAGGGTAGGAGGGGAAATGAGGCATGCCCAGGGGAGGCGGTGGGGCTGGGGATGTGAGGAAGGGGTTGGAATGGGGTGAGGAAGAGGTGGAGTTGAGGCGGTGCCAGGGGTGCATAGAAAAACTTTTTTGCTTGGGGCGGCAAAAGACTTGGAGCCAGCCCTGGTTCTCAAGCATTCAAACTCATACACTTTGCTTTCAAATTGTGAGATTTAAATAACTAAAACACTTTAGGTTCTTTTCATTTGCCAGCTGGTTTCTCAAACTTCAGAATAGACATGGGTCACATGTTTTCAGGCCTTTAAAAAAAGGGAGTGGGGGCTGAGATTCTTCCATAATCCTTGCCTTCTGGAGCTATTGTTTTGTTAAAAAAAACCCAGCAAATATTGTGAATTTCATGACAAAATCCAGAGTATTAGCAACTCTGAAATAGCATTGTCATAGGATAGGCCTCAGTCTTGGCTGATTCCAGCAGTTAATGTTACAGTGACTCATGAGACTTGGAATTTTCTCGCTACCTCCTTCACCCATTTGGGGGACATACAACTACCAGATTCCTGGGAGTGTATGTTTTCCAGGAGTGTTTGGCTTGCTCAATAGAGTTAATATTCATGCTGTCTGGCAAATTTATAATTTGATGCCTCCCATCCTTGCTAATTAGCACTTTGAATTGATTGCTTTTTTTGCAGCTGACTATAGATAAGTGGGTTTCCCTCTTTGGGAATGAACTTCAGATATGTGGTTGACTTCATTCGTTTCTGTTGCTACACTGCAATTTTACATGTTTCTATAAACAATGAATCAGACTGATCTTCTAGATTAACAGGCTTACACTGATTTATTGCTCTGTTATGATGGGACAACTTCAGCCTGATAAACTTGCTCTGTTGTGATGGGACAACCATAGCTCAAAGCAAGTTTATGTGAGGAAAAGAATTGTCAACATCCAATGTTAATTGACAGACTCTATTGACAGATTGTTCAGCTGCAGAAATAACATCAACTATCCATGCTCAGTGCTAAGTCTACTGCTAAAGGCACAGTATCTTCTAACAGGCATAGGAAAGAGATGGAACGTTGATTCTCAAAATGTCCCAAATATTGGGACATCTATGAACAAAACAGGAGCCCCAGATAAAACTACTCAGAGGTTCAGGCAGGATCTTCAAAAACTCTGTTGGGTCATTCCAAGTGATCATGGCAGGGTTAAAGTTCATTGACTCAAGTAGAGCAGGAATTTGAACTAGAGTCTCAGTTTCATCCTGATATATAATGGGAAAATGTCTCTCATTTCAAAGATTTTTCATAGGATGGAAAAACAGTTTCCTGTCCAGCTCTACTGATGACTGCTTGCTATCCCATGACAAGAGGATGAGGCATCTGTATAGTAGGTCAAGTCTGAACACAGCCCTCAGGGCAAGGCTTTAGGAGAAAAGTGTATGTTGTGTCTACACAGAAAGAAAGAGCTGTTTCATTGGCTACTGACGCAGGTGAGACTGAGAAACTTCAGGTGAGCATGCATCATTTGGGAGGGGATGCTTTGCTCTCCTATATAGTCTACTAAGGATTTATGTATTAGAGAGAGTTTATGTATTAGAGAAAGTACCATCTCGTTGAGAATATTTGTTTAAATTGTACAGTAGTTATGGATTCTCCAAAAAAATCAAACTATTAATTTTGAATCAAATCAGTAAACTTTAGTACTCAGCATTAGTCTTTACTTCAACCTGCTTTGCATATTTAATTTTTTTAATTATTTCTACTCTCTGCTGAATTTAATGAAACATCAGGATTAAAGTGCATTTCATTTACTATAAATCCTCCACGAATGGAATTTCGCTTGACAAAGTAATCTTTGCCTCCTCCTCTTGCACAGGTAATCCGTGATTAATTGCAGTGATTGTGTAGAACATAATATGCAAGAAAGCCTTAGAGCTCTTCAAGGGTGGCATTAAAGTGTACCAAGAAAAATAATTTTCTGCCCACCAAAAATCCGGATATTATGCACTTCACAGTAACTTACTATGCTTAATTTGGATAGAGATGGCCAAATCGGAACCTCCAATCTGAATCCCTTCAAACTTCAGAGGTGGTGGTTCTGATCTGAACTGCTGCTTCTGAATCTGCTTCTACAGTTTCAGTTCCAAGTCGAATCCAAAACCAGAAATTGCATCCCCCTCACACACACTTTGGACATGGCCAAAACTTCATGAGAATGTTCATTCTCATGAGAGTCAATCCAAAATTAGTAACATTTCTTGAACCACAGATCTGATGAGATTTTTAGAAGTGTGTGTGTGTGTGTGGGGGGGGGATCTCATTAAACAGGTTCACAAGATGTTGATCCCATTGGTCTCACCTAACTCTGATTCAGCCCTCAAACCATTGCCTAAACTTAATCCAGACCCAGATCCAAACACTTCCTCTCTTCAGCCCATGACTAATTTTGAGAGGAAGCAGTTATGTCATATCCATTAGGTGTTCTGCATTATCACTTACTAATGAGTTTTACTTTATCAACGAAGTGGAAATGTTACTTTAATTATGAATTTATTATTTATTGCTTGGCCATTTTCCTTTAATTAGCAAATATCTGAAGCTATTAGTTCTTCCAGATTTTCTCAGTTGCTATGAGTCATGAGCTTCTTTTGGGAATTTAGCAATTACATAATTTAGTTTATATTTGGCATTACACACACCATCTGGATGTTAAATTACTAGAAATGTTTCTGTGCCTATAAATAATGCAAGTTCCTGGCACTGCTCTAATTATGACATGTTCATAATGTATTGCTTCCTAAAATTGATAGAAATTCTACTTTGCCACAAAATGCATGCATTTATCAGGGTAAGGGTGGTTTTCAGGAAAATTGATATAAAGAGATCACATCCTGCTTTCCTTCATCAATTGAATCTGGGATTTAATGAAAGTTTAGATTGAGGTCTAGTCTACACTACAGACCTATATCAGTAGAACTATGTTGCTTAGGGGTGTGAAAAATCCACACCCCTGAACGAATACTTATACCAACCTACCCCCCCATGTAGACAGTGCAATGGCGGCAGGAGAGCTTCTCCCAACGACATAGTACCTCCTCTAGGGAAAGTGGATTAACTGAGTCGACGGGAGAACTCTCTCATGTCGGCTTAGAGCATCTTCATTAAAGTGCTGCGTTGGTGCTGCTGCGCCAATGTAGTGTTTTAAGTGTAGACGTGCCATGAATATAGGACTTAGAGCCAGATTTTTAAGTGATTTATGCACCTAAAGATGCATTGATTTCAATGATAGCGAGGCTCCTCAGTGCTTTTGAAAATGCCACTTGGCACTGCTCTGCATGTTTAGGCATCTAAATCATTCTAACCTTTTAATCCTGTTTTGTCTTCTAGAAGCGCACTTGCTGTCATGAGGGAAGGTTTCTAAAAGGCACAACTAGCCGTTATGTGCCTAATTCCCATGGCCCTTCAATGATAGTTTGGTGCTGAATTGACATTTGGTGCTTTTGAAAACCTCTCCAATGGTGATTTCAGTTGTCTCATTCATAATGCTAGTAGCAATAAGGAAGTGCCTATAGTGACTTATAATAAATGTGAATGGCTTCACTTAATATGCTTTCTGGGAGCAGGATGCTTTAAATCCCAACAGATGAGAAAGTGGTTATATCTATATCTTAGCTTCACTGCACAGAGCACTCCATTAGTCAGCCACCAAAAATGTAGGTGCATATTGCTTTAGGGAGTAGATTGGTAGAAATGCATAGAAGACCTGGAATGTGAAATGTGGTTAAGGGGATTCATACAGAAGCACAAATCAATATAATAGACCCCATTCCCTACTGCACTCAGAGGTATTTGAATGCATTACAAAGAAAGAAATGTAAAGAAGACAAGCAGGCCAAGATTTTCAATAGCGAGTGGTGATGGGTGCCCGAGTTTTTGAATGTCTGTCTTGAGGCATCTGAAAGAGAACTGATTTTTCAGAGGATACATGTTCATCATTTCCTGAAAATCCATTCCTTTTCACACTGAACACCCAAAAACCGAAGCACAAAAATAGAAAAAAAGAAAAAAAAACCCTCACTGCTCATTATTGAAAATACTTGGCTACAAGCTATTGCTTCTCTCACTTTCACTAGTATGTCTCACAGGGTTTTGTTTTTTAAAATTTCATTTATTGGGAGTAGGGTGGGTGAATTGTTATTACAAATATTTTTTAGCACAGCTAAGTTAATAAGGTGGCTACACATAAGAATGGCCATAATGAGTCATGCCAAAGGTCCATATAGCCCAGTATTCTATCTCCTGACAGTGGCCAGTGCCAGGTGCTCTGGAGGGAATGAACAGAACAGGTAATCATCAAGTTTCCCAGCTTGGCAAACAGAAGCTAGGAACACCATCCCAACCCATAATAGGCATTGATGGACCTGTCCTCCATGAATGTATAAGTTCTTTTTTGAACCCTGTTACATGTGATCTGTTGCCATCCCCAACTCCTGTGGAAGTGATCCTACACCCTTGGATGGGAAAAAGCTCTGTCTGCCACAAGTTTCATATCCTACTTGTTAGAGTAATTGTCTCTGCACGTAGCCATAACTTATTTAAATTTATTTAACAATTTCCTCTTAATTTATTTTTCCAAGGGAAAGTGTGTTCTAAGGATACAGAAATTATGATGTCTGAAATCCTTCTAATGTTTAAGTGCCACCTCATGTGAGCACTGTCGCGAACAAGGAGTTTTCAGTTTATAAACTCAGTGAATATTCAGTTTGTGTGCAGCTCAAAACAATAAAAATATGCTTTATATTCCATACACATTAGACATCTCAACTAGGAAATGGCTCTTCAGCCTAATGGCACCATCACAACAGTCTAACCTATGAAAAGTAACTATAGGGAACAAGATATATATTCATAATGCATAGTGTTAGACAGTTAACGGGGGTGGGGGATCCAGAATCCATTAGAAATTCTGTATATGTTTTCATAAAAATATGTAGTGTTCTGGATAGATTCAATGGACTAAAATCTTCTAGTCCACCATACGAAAATAGAACAGTAGAAAAATGACATTACAATACTTGTAAATCTGCAACATTTTAACATGAACTGATGCATTTCTTTACCCAACAATGACAGATCACGATGCATACATAGCTGGAGATTTGACGTTTGTAATAAGCAGGTGCAGCTTCATAAATACACAAGCTCCTGAGCAAACCAGAAATACCTTTTTGTAAACAGCTTTTCAACTCTAACTTGCTGACAGGTTCTTTGAACATATGTTTTGTTTCAGAAAATGTAACTGCTATCGAGTTTCTGCTGCAGCAAAATTGTAATGAGACATTCTTTTCCCTTCAAGTTATTTTAGGGTTTTTTTGGAAACACAGTAGTGTGTCAAATTTGTTAAGAACTTTCTGCAACAAGATGCCTTTTTAAAAAAATAATGGGTAAGGGAGATGAACTAGAGGGCATTACTCAGGCTTTTTAAACAGATTATCCTTGTCTTTAAAAGACGTGATGCTAATTCTCAAGAGACAAATCATTACTTTAAAGCTCCAATTGCATGGCTTGCTTAAATACAGATGACTTCAATGCAGATAATAATTCAACGCATTTGAATAGCTGTTTATATCTCTGTAGTATTTTCATTAAGATTGTTGGATATATTAACCTATTATTTTTCAGTAATAAAAGACATGAATGATTAGAACAGTTATTATTTTGAAGTACAGGCTCACCTAGGTAACATAAACATCACCTCTGAACAGGCAAAATTTAAGGTAGTTTTTTAACATGACACTACCCATGTCTGTAAATTACCTGAATGGAAAGGCAGTCAGCCTCTAAATAAGTGAGAGAGTGTATCTTAGATACTGACCTCCACAGGGTGGAGTGACACAAGGTGGGTTAGGTAATATCTTTTATTGGACCAGATTCTGTTGGTGAGAGAAAGAAGCTTTTCAGCTTACACAGAGCTCTTCATCTGGGCTGGGAAAGGTACTCAGTGTCATAGCTATATACAAGGTGGAACAGATTGTTTTAGCATAAGTAGTCAACACATATTTCAAGGGACCATTCAAGGTGAAGTGGTCCATTAACACCCCTCCAATAATAAGGGTGAAAGGATGGGGCATTGTTAGTGGGTTTTATATTGTTGTAGTTAGCCAAAATTCAGTATTTGGATTCATGAACCAGGGGTCACCAAATGAAATAAATAGGCATTGGATTTAAAACAACAAAAGGAAGTATTTTTCACACAATGCACAGTCAACCTGTGGAACTCCTTGCCAGAGGATGTTTTTAAGGCCAAGACTAGAACAGGGTTCAAAAAAGAACTAGGTAAGTTCATGGAGGATAGGTCCATCAATGGCTATTAGCCACAATGGACAGGGTTGGTGTCCCTAACCTCTGTTTGTTTGCCAGAAGCTGGGAATGGGCAACAGAGGATGGATCACTTGATGATTACCTGTTCTGTTCATTCCCTCTAGTGCACCTGCCAGTGGCCACTGTTGGAAGACCGGATACTGGACTAGATGGACCTTTGGTCTGACCCAGTATGGCTGTTCCTATGTCTCTATTGAGTCCATGATTTTTATAGTCTTGCAAAGTTATAAATTTAAGCTCCCAGGCTTGTCTTTTGTAAGTGTTGTGCAAGTTTATTTTGAGGATGAAGACTGAGAGGTCAGTTGCAGAGTGATTGCTTTGTGAAAAGTGTTCATTCCAGAGGTGATATGGTGTTTCTGTACTATTTTCCTGTGAGAGTTCATTTGAGGGTGTAGTGACTGTCCGGTTTCACCAGTTGCTACAGAGGCATTTAGTGCACTGGATGAGGCACACTTTATGTTGTGATAGACATGTGTAGGACCCATGGATCTTGAAAGGTGTGTTGTGGGGGATGTTAATCATTGTAGCACTGGAGATATGTCTGCAGGTTTCACATCCATTGTTCTGACAGGGTCTGGTTCCGCTTTGAGTTGGTGGGTTCTGGTCTGTGGGGAGCTTTCTCCTCCCAATGAGCTTGGGGATTATTTGAAGGCCAGAGGAGGGGATTCAAGACAAAAAACAGGACTGAAAATTAGCAAATATAAAAAATCTTTAATCCTCAGACTCCAGTAAGGTCACAATTCAGTAGGTTTCTTTTTGACAGTACCATTACAACATAATAACCCACATGCTATGTTTAAAAATGGGTCAAATCAGTTGTAAATCCACAAACTCATTTTGTATTAATGTTTAAAATCAAATTAATGTACCATTCATTTATGGCTCATAAATTCAAAGATCTCTACATAACCTTGATAGAGGAACTTTAAAGATGACCCTCTTTAAATTCTAAAATATTTACACAGAAAATTTTAGAAGTAATAGCATAGCTCAATGCACAATCCATTAAGGCACTGTTTAACACTACACAAGATTAAAGTGATTCAGCACATCATAACCCTTTATATAGGCCCTTTTATACACAAGGATGTCAGAATTAATGTATTATTTATATTAGTAAACACACATTCTGTTATATACCCAGACCATACAACTTCACCCTGTCCTCCCAAGCTAACACCCTTTACCAAACTACCCTCTCCTAACACAATCAGCTACTATAAAAATCTACAACTCGTGTGTGTGTGTGTGTGTGTATTTGAGGTGGAATCTGAATCTTATTGATTGTTGTAAGATTCTTGAATCTGAAGCTTCTTGATTGTTGTAAGATTCCTTCATTGTAATTCAGCTAGATTCTACATATCCATTTCTTTTCATCTTTCCTCAGAAGCAGTTCCTCCTGCCCTTTCTAGATCTTTTAATCACTGATGGGAAGTGCAGTTCAATTAAGGCATACTGTACCAGTGACTCAAGTCCCCATTATTTAGACTTAAGTTTCAGAGCTCTATTTTTTTTTTAAATTATATAAGATTGGTGGGAAAATCAAAAGTTCTTGGCATTGGTCTAACTGTTCCCACTGATGTCAATAGGATTTTTAATGTTGTTTTCAAAAGGAAAAGGGCAGGCCAGTAGTGGTCACTTTTGAATTAACACTTATAACCCCCTTTTTGATACTTAGGGTTGGATTTTTTAAAAAAAATCTTTGAATAGAAACCTTCAGACTCATGACCTATTTGAATGCATATTCTTAAAACACTTGGATTTGCTCCAAACTGTTCCAAGTCATCTCCAGAAAGTCATTCTATAAACATTTGTTCTTCCCAGTGCTATTTCCAATTTGTTCAGTAACATTATTGATTTTGAAATAATAAATTGCTTTAGACAACACATCATTTCTCCATTATTATTTATACCAGGAAAACCAATCAAGTGAAAAACATTACATTATTTGTGAATATCTTTAATACAGTATATATATATAAATTTTACACTAAAATTTTATTGCAATATTAAATCTAATTAAATGCCTCATAAAGCAAAACATTAAGTAGATGTCAAGCAAAATTGACAAGTCATTCTTCTGCCTACTCTGTCATGAATCCCTGTTTTTGTTCGCAAATGGTAATTTGGCCCATGTGGTTGGATGTGCTCTTGAATGTTTGGGAAGGTCAAATGAAAGCTGCAAAATCTTCTTCATTAATGATTTACTGTAGATGAATTCAGAGTCCTGTTTGACATAATCTCCAACTCAGAGATACCTAGATATTTTCCGTGACTCAGTTGGAGCTACCCCCATCCCTGCCCAAGCAGAGTTTTGTCTGTATTTTAGAAGCACTGTGCCATTTATTGAGAACATTTACAAGTATTACGTTCCATTCAGAAGAAATCAGAAGCAACAATGAGTAACTGAATTGATAGCTAGCCTGATAACAAAGATCTTTCTAAAGTATTGTCTGGAGCAGTATTTGGCCAGTTTCTAGAGATTAATATTATTTAAAATATCCTGCCAGATATAGACCATTAAATGCCCACTGAAGTCAGTTGGAATATTTCTACTCACTTCAATGGGCTTTGGCTCAGTCTCAGTGACACCATATCAAGCCAGATATTACAGAGAAAGCTGTAGGATCACATGGAAAATATGGGTTTGCTCCTTATCAGGCAAATCAGAGGAGCTTGCAATCTGACTTGAGAACTGACTAGGCAGCGTGATTTTGGCAGCATTCAGCACACAGGCCAGACTGTATCACTTTCTGATGCAGAAAAACAATTGTCCTTTGCCCTTATGTGTCTGGCAAGACAGTATCTAGTATGGTGCTATCAGCTCTGACCATTTCATTACCAGAAAGATATGGACACACTGGAGTGAGGTCAGAGAAGAACAATGAAAATTATGGGGAGGCTAATCAATGAGATAATTAAAAGCATTGCTTGGTGAGGCAACAACGAAAGAGTGACAGATATCTACAAATGTGTGAAGAATCAAGAAGAGAGAAGAACTGTTAAGAATGGTTTCAGAAGGATATAATTAGAAGTAATGGAATGAAGTTAGGAAATGAGAAATGGGAATCAGAAAACCAGCTCCCTCATAGTGCTATATAGTCTTTAAGGAAGCTGGTTCACTCTGCAGTGCTACAATGGACAGCACACTTGAAAACTGAGGAAGAATCCTACATTTGCATTGGGAAGATAATTGACCTATTGGTTCTTCTTTATTTCTAGTTTATTACTCTATGCCATAAGAATCAATGATGATCCATCAGTTAGGTTAGCATCTGGCTTACTTGACATTTATTTTAAAATGTGCCTCCTGCCACTCACTGTGTCCAGTATACACTGCCATTCAGACAGGACCTCGAGAAATTAATTCTTCCAAAGAGTACAGTTTCTGCCTTGGGAACAAGAAAATGTGTTTCTCGATGCTGATTATGTTATCAAGTAAACCATGTCAATATGAGCCCATCTTCACAATAATGATTGTCCTGAGAAGAACAGTTAGGCTTTATAAGCCTGTCATTTAAAAACATCCCTATTCTATTTTGACATTGATTTGGAGCAGCATCGGCAACAGAGAAGGAAAACTTTGCAAAGCAGCATCAACGCAGAAATCAGCAAATCTTAAAAGAGATGCTGGAATTTCTGAACAAAATTTCTGTGTTTTGTATCAATTATTCTGAGCCTGGTACATGGGTATACCAATGGATACTCGTTGCCAGCTTTGATGGGGTCAGGAGCAGTAGAAACACCATCTGGGACCAGGGAAGAGAAATTGCAACTGGGAGCAGCTAAGGCAATGTTTCACATGCCCATCCTTTCCTTTGATCGTGGTGTGTGCATGTGAGGGAGAAAGGGGCAGTTTCTTTTCTCTTCCCAGCCTTCTTCCTTTGCTCAGTACATTGGGAGGGGTCACATGCTGTCCTACCCAGTGTTGCTGCCACTGGGTGGTAGGTGTGTTGCTGAGTTCAGGTGATCACTCCCATTTGGTGGTGGAGTGGGTGTACATGTGCAGGGGTTGATACAATTTGATGACTAGACAGGGGAGCCATTCAGGCTTCCTGTGTCAGCCCCTCTCTTTTATCTAGTTGCCAGATCTCTGATGATGTCAGGAGCTGAGCTGATTGCCAGTTTTGGGGGCTAGAAGGGATTTTTACCATATGCCAACACTAACAAATTGCTATGGTGATTTTTTCACCTTCCATGCAGCATCCAGGAGCTCTAGTTTGGAGGGGGGGAGGTAAATAGGTTTGTTCCAGTGCAGTTGCTGGGTTAGAAAGTGTTCTATTGAGGTCCCTGTAACTCAGCATTGGTCATAGGCACAGCACTGCCTCTGTGTCTCACGCAGCTTGAGGCTCGCCTCCTCTTAGCTCTCCTATCTCCAGTGAGAGGAAGTGGTTGGGACTCTAGCTTCCAACCAGGATCCTTTGGCAGACCTGAAGATACAGAGGGAGCATGGCCTTCATACTCATCCTCAGGTTTATAGTTTAGAACAGTGCTGGAAAATACTAGCTGGCAGGTCTGAGGTGGTTACCAGAGTTTGTTTATATTTAAAAATACATATTAAAATTAGTTCAACCAAAAAAACCTTAGTGATTCAAAAGTTAGATCCCCAAAGCACTTCTGAGGGATAGTTCAGTGGTTTGAGCATTGACCTCCTCAAACCTAGGGTTATGAGCTCAATCCTTGAGGAGGCTATTTAAGGATCTGGGGCAAAAATCTGTCTGGGGATTAGTCCTGCTTTGAGCAAGGGAGTGGACTAGATAACCCCCTGAGGTTCCTTCTAATCCTGATATTCCATGATCTTTGCATGCTTTACAGAATAGAAAAAAGTAAATACTACCTGGAGGTATAAAACATTGATTATCCTTCTTTTAAAATGCAGCTGTATTATTTCTATGCAAGGCTATCCAACCTGATAAAATTCAGGAAGATTAGAGTTTAAAAAGTTAATAAATCATCAGAAAATCTGTAATATCTTCAATATAAAAGCCCTTTGGCCTGATGCAAGGACCACTGAAATAAGTGAAAAGAACACCATTGATTCCAATGAGCTATAGAACAGACCCATTATGAACAAAAAGATAGAAATAACTAAAGGATGCAAGGACAGGGGATGGCAATAAATAAGGGGAATAAAAGTGACACTGTAGTCACGCTTTCAAATATGGCCTTTTAAAACTACACCTATGTATGCTTGTGCGTGCTCACCAACTAGTTGGGTGGTCACTCTGTGTACACAGTTTGCACCTACAGATAGATTTTCAGAGGAATCCAAAGGAATCAAGCACCAACTTCCAGTGAAATTCAGCTGGAGTTGGGCATCTGACTCCCTTGAGCTCCTTTTAAAAATCTCACCCATAATCCATTGCACAGGCAGAACTGAGGACACCAGTGTCAGAATCTGGGTTAAGGACACTTTGGGGAATTTAATCCAAGAGAGTCAGCAACAGCGAGTCTCAACATACTTTCCCAAATGCAAAAGGTAGTCTCCGAAAACAAATATTAAGCACCTAACAGAAGGAGCTGGGGGGTGTTAGCTAGAATGCCTCTCCTAAAATATATCCATTTACATAAAGCCAAATAATGTCTCATACTCCCCTTTTGTTTGTGAGTCTGGAGTAAAGGTGGGAAAAGTGATTTTGAAGAGTTTGGGGGTACTTCCAAAAATTAGGGTGAAGCAAGGGTTACATGTCAGCACATTGTAAAGCACTGTATCAGAAACCCAGAGTCTGTCCTCATTCCCACTGAATAGGCACTGTTCGCCGGTTTAGCTAAGGGCTTTATGAAAAAAAACCAATGTTTGATACATGTCTCAAGGGCAAATGCAGCACTGGCCATTACTCCTACCCTTGGCAGACAGACAGCTGAAGGGATTCTTTCATAAAGCAGAGGCGCTGGAAGGCTATCGTCATCTTCCTCTTACCTCATTTCTCAAACCACATACCACAAGCACCAGTAGACAGCAAATCTTACTGAGTGTGCACTATTCCAGAGAGATAGAGAGCTTTCCCATCATGTGACCAGACTCATTTCTTTCCCCTGGGGAAGTGGACTACATCTGGTACAGGTGAGACCGACCTTCCTCCTAAAGGACCAGCTTACAATTTGACAACTCCTGCTTCATGCCGTGTAACTTTACTGGAGTCACTCACTCCCTGGTATTTCTGCTTTGAAATCAATGGAGAAATGGATATAAAACTGGAGTAGTAGAGCGGTGAATTGGGCCTTTATTTAGTCATGCTGGCCATTGTTACAATCAGTCCCTCATTTTGATGAGCACCAACATTCACACCTCTTGTCAAAAATATTAAAAGGAAACAAAGGGAATAAGGTATCCTCCTAAAAATTAATTAATCCTGCAACTTTGTTTCTTTCCTCCTCCTATCTCTAGACGCATGGAAATGAAGGGAGCACTGTCATACTGCACTGCACCAGATGGTAGAATTTTGAAAACATGCCACAGGCTGATTGAATTGGCTTGTGGCACTAATAAACTGTAAACCTTGAAATTCCTGTCTAATTTCAAAGTCTTTCAAAATAAACAGCTATAAAGATAAGAGGGTAATTTGAAGCCACAATTTGTCAGGAACATTCTGTAGGTACATTAGAACATTCCATTGAGCATCCTTGTTAGCTAGTGAGTTTCATCTGGTTAATTTGATAATATGGGAAGATTATAACATTTGAACATCCACTTGCCTGGGGACATGGCTTAGGCTTCATAGACTAAACTCAGCAATGATGGAGCTATTTTTTTTCTTGGATAAAAATTTAATAACTAACTAAATTCAGGGTCTTATTGTTTAATGTTTATTGTGCATTCCAGAGGTGAGGAAAACCTCTGGTTATAGTTCCTGAGAATCCTGCTAGCTATGGATTTTTCATGGCATTTATGATTTTCAAATGCTAACTGTACATTTACATATAGGAGATGCTCAGTACCATGCATGACTGGACCCTGTACATGTGAGCAATGACCATATCATAGCAATAGCCTGACTTTAGGATACTCTTTCCTATATTTTTACAGAGTAGCACCAAGGAAACAAACAAATGGGTTGGAAATGCTTAATTGCTTCTTCACATGCCATTAAATATCCCATGTTAGTACTCCAATCTTTTAATTCTTATTCATATCTGACTATGCAAGTCTCAACCAGCTTCTTCAAAATGTTGCCAGACAGAATAGTATTCAATATAATATCTAAGAATGAAAAGCTGACATTGATTCATCCTGAATTTTGAAGATTTTTCCATGATCAGAAAGTGATTATGAGATAAAACTGCCTTGACTTTGACATATTTGCTAGGATATATCAACTTGAGGGAAAGAATGCATGAAAGTGGAAGCTTGCATTAAGTAAATGGTAACTGTTAGCTGCAAGCATTTTTAGTGGTTGCCACAACACTGTTCAGTATTATGTTATGAAAAGTTCTGAAGGAGGCAGTGTTTGTTTTTTAATCATTATGATAATCTGGGAGGCAGTGAGTGAATCCCAGTGAGACACTCCACTATAGTGCATAATTAAAGGCTTCTGGGAATCCTGGCTTACTTGACAGCTGGAAAATGATTCTCAGGGTCTTGTGGCTATTTCACATCTGTAGAAGAGGTCATTGGCATATAATGAAGTGCGAAATAGGAAATGTTAATCTCATTTTACCTAATGTTTCACTCAGGAATTTTTGTTTCTTGGGGCAATTGATAGTGCCAAACAAATATGGATAAGTCATGATGAAGAAGGTCAGTTGCTGAATGTTTCTTCTTTCTGAAAGAAATGCTCATTTTGTATCTCTTGTGTACAACATAGAAAAGTTTGGTTTGTGGGGGCTGAATTCCAAGAAACAGAGGATCCAACTGCAATTTGAATAGAAAGGTAATCTTTATATTTGCATTTTTTTCTCCCAAACATATCTACACATGTGCCTTGACAAAGTATGCTGAATAGAAGCATCATTAAATGTTAATAGCCCCAGTGCTACAGTATATATCAGTCATGTGATGTCTTGAATTAATTGGCAAAAGCACTTGTTAAGAAAAATATCCTGTATTAGATCTTAATTCTTCCCTTAACACACTGCAGTAATGTGCACTGCGGGGTGGGAGGATTTCTAAAGCATAGTGATGTGTTGTGCAGTAACTGGCCCATATAAACCCTGCTGATGCAAACTGAACACTAACACTTTGTTAATGTGCACTAGGGAACTTTTAGTTTGCATCAGCAGGGTCTTCATGGGCCATTTATTGCACAAAACATCAGTATGCTTTAGAAATCACATCCCCGTCCCCCAATGCACATTGCTGTAGTGTGTATACAAGCCCTTATATTTTTTATTAGGAACTTTGCCCATGTTACAAACCAAATATTTGTTCTTCATTTTCCAACATTTCAAAGCACTTTTATCTTGCAAAGTATGATCACATTCTGGCCTGTGATCCTAAAAAGTTAAGATCACAGACTGCAAAATTATGACTGGAGCTTGCCAGAAAATTTTGACATTCAGCATTTTCTCATTTAAAAAGGGTCCGTTTTTTCATGAATATTTTTTTGAAATGTTTTATCTTCCTCCTATCCCCTAAAATCAGGTCTATTCGTGACAATGGTTCCTAATTCTGTCTTCTTAAAGATGTTCATATGTTATCTTCATATTGAACTAAAACCTGAAGTTACTCAGATTATTCCAATTAGAAATCAGCCTATTCTGTCAAGACACATTTTAATTGTACTTTTCAATGGGAGCTTAGCCTGAGTAAGGACTTCAGGATTTGACACATAGCATTTAAAACACAATAAAATAAAAGTGCTAAATTCCTAATGAATTAATGTAAGTGACTGTACTGTGGGGATCTTTTCAGGAAATGTATTTACTCATTCATATTATAAAAAGTGTCAGAACAGCTCCTGATCTGCTAGCCTAGAAAAAAGCAATGATCTCTTATCATCTTACATTCCCCTTCCTATTGTTTGCTGTCCTTGATCTCCTTTCCACTCCACATCTTTCCTCCCCATCCTGGTCTTGTTATCTCTCTTCAGATATAAATATCACATAAGAGACACTGATTTACATTAAAGTGTCATACTAATGGAACAAGAGGCAGTAAACAAGCAATAATGAAACACTCAGTTTTGTCTCAGTTATCTTCTTCAGAACAAATGTCTCAGGAGATGATTACTTAATGTATTTATAGTGCCATGTGATCTAGAGTTTTGTATATGTATTCTTTTTCCAAACTGTGGTAAATATCTTTTCAAATTTGATCTGATTTATTGACGTACTTCAGGTTTTCATTATACTTCTGTTTACATTTAAAATACCAGTAAAATGTATTTATTTTAACAGCATTACAAATACCATACCAGCCTGTTAATCAAGAATCAACACTACACAACAGACATTGACAGTGGGAAGTCCCTATACTTGTCCTCAATTGGTTGGATAAAACTCTGGCATCCAACTGGTATCTTGTCTGTCTCAGTGCTCCTGCTGTTATTACCATCAGAGGGGCTGCAACAACGATAGAAACAGTGGGATTTTTTGGGAGTGTGTACGGGGAAAAGCGGGGGAGAGGGAAGAGAAGCTAATGTAGACAAAGAGCATAAAAGAATAAATGGAAGAATAATTTAACAGTTAGATTTTAATACCTTTACTCATAGAGAGTAGTATTTACTTCACAGGTAGTTTCATATGCTTCAGTGGGATTGTTTCTTCAGGTATGTTAGCAACAAGAAGAAAGTGTGGGCCCCTTACTGAATGAGAGAGGCAACCTAGTGACAGAGGATGTGGAAAAAGCTAAATGTACTCAATGCTTTTTTTGCCTGTGTCTTCACGAACAAGGTCAGCTCCCAGACTACTGCACTGGGCAGCATAGCATGGGAAGGAGGTGACCAGCTCTCTGTGGAGAAAGAAGTGGTTCGGGACTATTTAGAAAAGCTGGATGAGCACAAGTCCATGGGGCTGGATGCGCTGAATCCAAGGGTGCTAAAGGCGTTGGCGGATGTGATTGCAGAGCCATTGGCCTTTAGCTTTGAAAACTCATGACAAATGAGGGAGGTCCCAGATAACTGGAAAAAGGCTAACGTAGTGCCCATCTTTAAAAAAGGGAAGAAGGACGATCCGGGGAACTACAGGCCAGTCAACCTCACCTCAGTCCCTAGAAAAATCATGGAGCAGGTCCTCAAGGAATCAATTCTGAAGCACTTAGAGGAGAGATAAGTTTTGGATTCATCAAGGGCAATTCATGCCTGACTAACTTAATTGCTTTCTATGATGAGATAACTCGCTCTGTGGAAGAGGGGAAAGTAGTGGATGTGTTATTCCTTGACTTTAGCAAAGCTTTTGATATGGTCTCCCACAATATTCTTGCTGGCAAGTTAAAGAAGTTTGGGCTGGATTAATGGACTATAAGGTGGATAGAAAGCTGGCTAGATTGTTGGGCTCAATGGGCAGTGATCAATGGCTCCATGTCTAATTGGCAGCTGGTATCGAGCAGAGTGCCCCAAGGGTCAGTCCTGGGGCCGGTTTTGTTCAATATCTTCATTAATGATCTGGAGGATGGCATGGACTGCACCCTCAGCAAGTTTGCAGATGACACTAAACTGGGAGGAGTGGTAGATACACTGGAGAATAGGGATAGGATACAAAAAGACCTAGACAAATTAGAGGATTGGGCCAAAAGAAATCTGATGAGGTTCAACAAGGACAAATGCAGAGTCCTGCACTTAGGATGGAAGAATCCCATGCACTGCTACAGGCTAGGGATCAAATGGCTAGGCAGCATTCCGCAGAAAAGGACCTAGGGGTTACAGTGGGTGAGAAGCTTGATGAGTCAACAGTGTGCCTTGTTGCCAAGAAGGCTAATAGCATTTTGGGCTATATGAGTAGGGGCATTGCCAGCAGATCAAGGGACGTGATTATTCCTCTCTATTCAACAGTGGTGAGGCCTCATCTGGAGTACTGTGTCCAATTCTGGGCCCCACACTTCAAGAAGGATGTGGAAAAAATCGGAAAGAGTCCAGAGGAGGGCAACAAAAATGATTAGGGGGCTGGAGCATTTGACCTATGAGGAGAGGCTCAGGGAACTGGGATTGTTTAGTCTGCAGAAAAGAAGAATGAGGGGGGATTTGATAGCTGCTTTCAACTACTTGAAAGGGGGTTCCAAAGAGGATGGATCTAGACTGTTCTCAGTGGTGGCAGTTGACAGAACAAGGAGTAATGGTCTCAAGTTGCAGTGCAGGAGGTTTAGGTTGTATATTAGGAAAAACTTTTTCACTGGGAGGGTGATGAAGCACTGCAATGGGTTACCCAGAGAGGTGGTGGAATCTCCTTCTTTAGAGGATTTTAAGATCAGGCTTGACAAAACCCTGGCTGGGATGATTTAGTTAGGGATTTGTCCTGATTTGAGCAGGGGGTTGGAGTAGATGACCTCCTGAGGTCCCTTCCAACCCTGATATTCTATGAGTAAGGGTATCAAAATCCTAATAAGCAAGCAGATTTTTAATCCAAATAAAAACACAAAGGGTTAAATAATAATAGTGATTAACAGCAACCATTGGGAAAAAATATATTGCAATTCTCTGCTACCTACTGTAAAATGATAAACAGTTGTTGAGCCAATGTAATCTTTTAATTTGTCCACCCATTAAACAAGTGTGACAAACTTCCTCCTCTACCTTAGTGGGTCCTGCGCTTATTGGTGGATTTGTTCACCTCAGTGATCTTCCCCTCTTGTGGAACCCACAGTCTGGGTCAGCTCCTCCTGTGTCTGATCAGGAGTTGGGAGGTTTGGGGGGAACCTGGGCCCGCCCTCTACTCCGGGTTCCAGCCCAGGGTCCTGTGGATCACAGCTGTCTATAGAGCCTCCTGTACCAGCTGCATGAGAGCTACAACTCCCTGGGCTACTTCCCCATGGCCTCCTCCAAACACCTTCTTTATCCTCACCACAGGATCTTTCTCCTGGTGTCTGATAACGCTTGTCCTCCTCAATCCTCCAGCAGTACACTCTCTCACTCTCAGCTCCTTGTCTTCTTGCTCCCAGGTCCTCACACACGCTCCTTCTCCTCTGGCTCCTCCCTGCCTGACTGGAATGAGCTCCTTTTTAAACCCAGGTTCCCTGATTAACCTGCCTTGATTGGCTGCAGCTGTTCTAATTAAAGTAGCTATCTCTACTGCCTTCTAGAAAGATCTTAATTGGCCTCAGGTGCCTTGATTAACCTGGAGCAACTGCCATTTGGTTACCAGGGTACTAGGGATTTGTTTAGCCTGAGGCTAACATACCTGTTTCTCAGTACTTTACTGTAGCCATCTGGCCTTGCCCCATCACACAAGACACAAGATATAAAAGCAACCCTTGTCACAAAAGATTTCTATAGTGAAAATCCCCAACTCATTTCAAAACACGCCCTTCAGCCAATTCACATGAGGTCTTTCTTAGTTAGTAGTTTAGTCTAATAGGATATGCCTTCTTCAAACTGGTAATTAAACTGGTCACTCTAACTAGCATCCATTAGTTATGCAACACATTATAGATAAGAACATAAGAACGGCCATACTGAGTGAGACCAATGGTCCATCTAGCCCAGTATCCCATCTTCTGACAGTGGCCAATGCCAGGCACTTCAGAGGGAATTAACAGAACAGGTAATCATCAAGTGATCCATCCCCTGTCATCCTCCCAATTTCTGGCAATCAGAGGCTCGGGACACATCCTGCCATTGATGGACCTATCCTCCAATCCAATATATATTGGATTGAAGATATTGGTGGTAAAGTGAAAAACTAGCTGTCAACCTCACACTGACCCGATTTCTGAGATTGCTCAGAATGAAGGACAGAAGATTACAATGATCTGGGAGTCATTAATGTGTTTCAAAATTCCTAAAAACCTCAGTTGTAGGATTCCCCATTTCTAATATTAATTTTATAATGACAATACCAAGCTGAAATCCTGGTCCCACTCATATCAGTGGCAAGACTTTCATTAAAAGCAGCAAAGAATCCTGTGGCACCTTATAGACTAACAGACGTTTTGGAGCATGAGCTTTCGTGGGTGAATACCCCCTTCATTGGATGCATATGGGGCCAGGGAGCTGGGGGAGGAGGCCATACACAAAGATATTTTATATCTAATTTGAGAGACCTCCCTCGGTTTGGTGTTCACTTGCAGATTTTTCCTGTGTAATTGTACTACACTTATGTGGAGAGCTCTGGCTTTCACTTGGAATCATGAAAGTACTTTGCAGTCTCTAACTTTCTGCATGATTTTACAAATCCTGTAAATTCATCTTTAATGGACAATTAAAGACAGCTCATCTCACACCCCTTGCTTCACTGCTGAATTAGCAGCTTTGGAAACCCCCCATCCATCAGGTGAAAAATGCTGAAATGCTTACCTAGCTCTGAAGGATGCAGGGGCCTATCAGAGAAGAGAGTGGGGGCAGGAGGAGAAATGAGACAGAATGCAAAGCAGTGGGGAAGGACCCCAGGGCTAAAACAAGTGGAAGGAGGAAAGGAATCCATTAAATCATGTCAGATGTTTATGAATTTCAACCTGTTTCTCACTGTGTGGTTTCTTTGGAAGTATTAAATGTCTGATAAGCTACATATTTATATTAAAGCATATCCTGTTTAAAAGGGAATGAAAACACTGACATAAAAAGACTTATTTTAATTTAATAGCTATCCTCCACAGAAACTGCATCCATTCTGCATATCTTTGGGGAAAAAAACCAAATATTTCAATTGAAAATCAATCAGAAAAAGCTGACTTGTGTACATTCATGTGTGATGCAGGCTCAAACTACAGACTGCCCTGTCTCTTGAGTCCAGCAACCCCAAAATCACCCAAAAGTCCAACAACCCAAATGTCTTTGTCCCTGAACAGTGCAGCCCCCAAGTTCAAAAGTTTATCTGCAGAGTTTTACCCCACCAGCCTAGGTGGAAATGCAGGGGTGGGGAAAGGGCCACGTGGGGTGTTAAGGAGTACCTTACGTGGTCTGAGGCCAATTGCCCCACCTCTCCATGGGGTTCTGCTGCAGCCTTCACCATGAGCCGCTCCACTACACCAGCCGTCCCACAAACTGCTCCTCTCTGCCCCACTCCACCTCGCTTCACTCCACTCGCCATCCCATGGGCCGCTCCAACTGTCCCACAAATTGTTCCACTCTGCCAGCTGCTTAGCAATATATCTTCAGGCTCCCCCACTAGTTAACACAGCACTCAGTGATGTCAGCTCTTTGTAATTTTAGCTCTACAATGATTTCAACTTGTAGAGGAGCCCCAGTGCTGGTGTGCCATTAGGCCAAAGTGAATTCAGCACAGCAGCCTATAACTAGACTCTTAATAGAATCAAAATTAGCTCTGCTATTCAATAGTGGGGAGAGAAGGAGATGCAATTGGTGTTTCAAACCCTCAAAGGGGGCCCATCCCACTAGGTACAAATACCTACCCCCATCCTCTCTCAATTCACTGGAATCCATGTCCCTTGTCTAGTGAGTGCTACTTGGTTGATGGTGAGTCCCTCTGTCACAAAACAGTTCCACTGGCCTTGATTCAAATAATCAGGGTAACAACACTTTATTCTTCCTGCCCCAATAACAGAGAAACTGGGGATCCCACAGCAGACAAACTGACCATTTGGGTGGCTGTGGGCTCATGCTACATGGGGTGGGTGTGCCTATGCAAACAAGACCAGCCTCTGAAGTTCTTTTCCACAACTCACCACAATTCACCACCAGATGTCAGGGGAGAGCTCATCCTGACTCTGCTTACAATAATTTATAACAGCTTCTAACTTTTACATGCTATTCATGTTTCTAACATGTTTATAACATATATTAAACATTTATAAACCCTTTATCAGCCTTTTATAAACAGATTCTTAACATAAACTGCAAACAAGCTACTTTAATTTAAAAAAAAACAGCAACACTTTTGTAGAGAAATGGGCTCACTGGCCAGCATGCCCTCTCATAACAGGGCATGGCATAGCAGGCTCGCCTCCTCTGGGGCATTCTGCAGTGATCTGCTTTTTCTCATGACTTGGCCCTCGGGACTAGTCACATTCATTTCCACCTCTTCTGGTGGGACAGAAAGTCCCAGACACAATTGTTTAAAACCTTATTCCAGACTTTCAGCCCTGATCCTGGGACCAGTCATCTTCACATACCTTTGTCTTTGTATCAGGAGGGGTTTAACACCATCTTCCTTGGTGGCCAGTACAGGAACACAGGCTGTCCCTTTACTATGAGTTCCAGCCAAGGCACCCTGTGGCAAGCAGCTAAGGTCTGCTTCTCTCTTCTGCTGCCTCCCTGGACTACTTCCTGCATTAGCCTGTCTCTTCTAGGCCCTTTTTTGGGATCTGCGGAGTTCTTTTCAGCTTCCTGTACAAAGGAACACCTCCCAGAGCTTTCTTCCTGGAGATTCAGCTTCTCCCCTATTGTGAGGAATCACCATAGAATCATAGAAGATTAGCGTTGGACGAGACCTCAAGAGATCTCATCCAACCCCCCGCTCAAAGTAGGACACCACTGTGGTTACATCACCCCGGGTTTTCCAACATCTCTCTTGATCCTTCTCCAGTGCTCCCGTCTTAGAAGAGAAAAAAAGAAAATAGCCTTGAAGGCTTTCTCCTCCCTGCCCCCTTTTTTTCGGTTTTGTTAGTTAGCCCCATCCATCACAGCTAGGACTCATTCTTATTTGTCCTGGCTCACCTTCCAGGTGCAATCAAGTGAACTAATTGCTCTCTAGTTCCAGTTAACCCTTTCACTGCCACTCTGGGGTACACACCCATCACCACTTTTTTTTAAGCATTTTCCAGAAAACAATACAAAAATGCCACCTCCCCCTTATTCAGACAAATTCCACCTACTTCAGAGGACTTCAGTGGAACTGTTAGTATAAGTAAGGTGAACAGGATTTGATATTGTCTAATATATAAGAGGCTCTATATTCTGATATTTGTTTTCTGCACAGTAAATGTGGAAAGTAAGTATAATCTGAGTATAAACAGAGTTTAATAGAAAAGTTTTGTCTGGGGGAGAAAACATGATCAAGAATGATAATTAATTTTGAGTAGTAAATTAATTAGGTACTACATTCTCTCCACTTTTCATCCTCATTACCAATCTATACAAGTGAATCATATTAATGATCCTGCTTGAAATTCCTCTGACATTGTTGATTTATTAAAGCATGGAAGATGGATGCAGAATATCTATGTCAGCACTGTGGTTGGCAGATCTTCTGTTTCACTCAGGATGCTGTCAACATAAAATAAAAAAGCACAGATGTTACAATCTCAGCAATACACTCTGTACTTCTTCTTTGTATAGTTATTATAAAGCTTGTAAATTTGCATCAAATAAGTATGAGATCTTGAGCTAATCATCATATAAATATGGTACATTATGTTCAATATTTAGACTCTGTGCCCTGGTCAGCCTCACTGGTTGTTGCATGTTCACTAAAATTAAGGCTCTTTTTAGGTTTATTCTAAGGATTTTAAAGGAAATATGTAAAGAAATATTTCTGAGTAGTTGAAAGGCTTCACAGTAACTGCTAGATTAAGGAAAAGTGCAGATGCTGCACAAATAGTTCATACCATTCAAAGTCCAGTCGCAGAACCTTTCCTTCTTTTGGCCTTGGGTATTAAGCATGTATCTCTTTCTGTTAACATCATTATACCTTACCGGCAACTTAAATTCATCTCAGTCAAATTTTAAATGGGTTTTGGAATGCAATTATATATCTCATGATTATTCATGGATAACTTTTGAGTTCGTCCTAACAAGAGAGAAGAATTTAGCAAATATTTTGAGTTTATCCTATATCTACCTTTTGGACTTTACAACCAGGTAGCATTAAAAATCAAAATGTGCTTCAAATTACAAACAAAGAAAGCCCCCTAAAAATAAAGGGATTCTCAAAATGGTAAAAAAAATGGTTAAGAAGCTATTCAAATAACTCTCATGTTCAGTGCCCACATCTTTCCATGTTTCAGCTTAAAAGTTCAGATAACAAACTGTTTGACCTATTGTCTCAAAGGCTGAAGAAGATCTTTTGTAATAGGTTAACATGGTTCCCTTTTTGTTAGAAAAAGGACCCCAAATAAATTGACACTGAATAAGGGCTTGTCTACGTAGGGAAATTGACCAGTTATTCTGCTACAACTATCCTAGAATAACTCCCCTGTGACTTTATTCCAGAATAATTATTCTACTGTAGCTATGTCAGTCAATTTCCCTGTGCAGACAAGCCCTGAAAAGAAGGGGCGGGGAGACTTATTTGCGTATCTCCCAGGACCACATAACCAAGCCAGTATGAGTTTTGAAAGATGGACAAATCACATGTTCTTACAAAAAGGACATTAATGTGTTTGGGCTGGAGATAAGACACCAGCACATCAGCTGAAAGCAGTGCCTGGAAGTAGGAAAGAAGATCTGAAACCCAGGCACTCTCTCTGTGTATACTTTGATGCTGCTTTTCCTGCTAATCCCCCTTTTTGTTGTTGGCAACTTCAACAAATATTTTCCATTATATAAGTCATTTGTACACTCTAACCTTCCATTCCGTTTTCAAATCTGGCCACCTTATCTTAAAGCAAGTTATAGAAGAGTTCTGAAATGGGTTAGAAAAATGAGTAGAGTCTTGGAAAGACTTCACACGAGGAGGGATTGAAAACACAGAGACTGTTTAGAGATAAGACAAATAAGACAGGACATGATAGAGGTATACAAAATGATGAATGGCGAGTAAACTCAATTGGTAGCTTTAGCAAAGAACATTAGAGGAGTAATCAGCAGATGCTAAGATGCAGGATATGTGAATCAAGTTTGTGAGCTGTGGGATTATGAAGGCACAAATGGAATTCTTCCAGACTTCTGGGATGTCTTGTGGTACAGGGGGATTTTGACACAAAGCCCTTATGGAGTATCTCTGGCCTGCAATTAAAGCTTGCAACCCTCATGGTATTGCACTGGGTGAGAGGGGCTTTTAAAGTCAAAGGTCAGTTTGGACCATTCTTTGTGCAAGCCCGTACTTTTCCCTGGTGGCTACAATCTCTTTCCAAAACCTAAACTTTTGCATTAAAAAATATTAAGGCCAACATTTTAAATCTGAATGCCTAAAGTTAGGCTCCTAAATCCATATTTAGGAAATTATAGGTTTCTAGAGTTATTCAAGTGCTCTGAATCTACAATCAATACTGCAATACTGAGACTGGATAGGAAGATTCCAGATATATCGATCTGTTTAATTATATTTACCTGAAAAGGCTCAAATTGTACTTCTTTCCTTCCCCTCCCCTCCCCTCCCCAGCAGCAATTCCTGTTCATAGACAGCTAAGGGCCATCAGATCCCAAAACATATCAGTAACACTTGATATTCATTGGAATATGTTTTGGTACTCACCCCAAAATCACTTTGAAATTAGCCTTATTTATTAGTTGTGCTGTGTGGTTTATAAATAAAGTAAGGGTTAGATGGATCCACAGATCTGGATGTTCTAAATGTAATGTAATTTGGAGGTTTAGGGTAATAATATACTTACATTGAGGTACCCCTCTATTTTATAGACCTGCATTAATTTTTTTGTTTGGTTTTTTGTTTAGATCATAACTTTTGCTGTACTGGGGACTGCATTGACAACATGGTAGAAGGCTACCCCTAAACTGTATTTACATTTACACAGAATTTTAATGAAAAATAAATAAGCAGCGTGCAGCATTTCACATAATGCAGACACAATATGCTTTGAAGATTTCAAGGTGTGGAGTGTTCTTGAAAAGACTAAAGTCAACTTCCTAAGATCCAGCTGTATCTTAGAGGTGGCCATGTGCACTTCAGAATGCAAGTCCAAGTCTGCTAGTTGATCATGGGGATATGTTCAGGTTAGCTGCCTTTTCCTATAACTCTAGCCAGCATTTATGGAAATCCAAAGGGTTTCCTTCACAAAATGGGTATTGAAGCATTGTGAGACAAGCTCTAGAGAACTTCGGGTTCAGCTTCAAGGTGATCTAAAAATGGACCTGCAAACAACCAACGTTTTGAACACATTAAGGGAATAAAGTTTGAAGCTAATATAATCAGCAGTAAAATAGCTCATACTCCATTTAGATGAATAAGACCTGTACATACCACCTCAGATCCATTATTTCAGGCCATCAGCCTCCCAGATTAAAACTGTGCTACAATGGCTCACATTCACATTCTTTTTGGTAAGGGCCAGAAGCTTACATTTTAAAAAATTAAAGCATATGTTCTGCAGAAACTGACTTGCGCTTCTGATGGGCTGAAATTTGTCAAGCTCAGTTTCAGAGATATTTATGTATGTAACAATTTATTCCCAATGGATAATAAAAGTTAATCAGGAAAATAAGCCTAACAAAGCATGTTAATTGTAAATAGAAATGGAAAGCATAATAAATAAGGATGAACAAATTAATTAGGGCAAATAAAAGCAAAATCCAATCCTGAGCCAAACCAACATTATTCAGATTCAGACAGGTTTGGATATTCTCCCTCATCTAGAACATAGTTCCTAAATGTGGTTGTTCTTTGTACATTACATGCAGATTTCCCTTTTTTCTTATTTCCCAAATTTCTAGCAACATGCAAATTATTACTGTAGATTTGTGGGTAATTTGACATCCAATTCCCTTGTGGATACATCCTTATATATATATCCAGACATCTGTGAGCTTAATTCCTGGGCAGTGCACAGTGGGGTGATGTATGTGGTTTCTGCTATTATTATACTATCAATGACACTGGCATTATTTTGTTAACAGGAATAAAATCCCATCCTTACCCCTGTGCTTTCTGGAGCATCTCAGACTTCACTGAATGACTTAACAACCACCCAATCAGCCGGCCAGCCAGCAATGGGAGCATGACTGTCCCCAACCCTGCTGCTGACAAACTGGAGGACAGGCAAGAGCACGCCCCACTTCAGAGAGTGTGAATTTGCCAACACTTCCACCCAAAGACTGAAGATAGGAATGTCTCGGTTCACCCTGTCATCGAGGGTTGACAGCTATCTACCATCCCAAGATTCTGGGATGAGCGGATAAAGGCTCTGTGGAAGACAAAGTATGAAGTGGAGAGATAGGGGCTTATTGGGGTAAGTTAAGGAACTGGTGAGGAATGAAGGCTCTGCGGGGAAGAGATTGGGTGCAGAGATGGCTATATAAATTCTCAGAAAAGAGATCGGAGCTGTAAATGAGCACTTATATTTGCATTAGCTAATAAATTTAATATTTGACATGCCCATTCCATGTGTGAGCCCCATTCCTTTTGTGAGATTTGAACATAAGCTATGTATTTATAAAATACCACTGCACTCCACCAAATCACACAAACTCCCCCCAACTGCAGGGATCCAACAGTATTAGCTAAGGATACTGTACAGAGAGTACTGGAGACTTTGTGAAGTCTCTTTGTCCTTCTTTATTCCTCACACTAATTCATTTCAATGAAAGCTTTGTGTTTCATAAGTTTAACATGGTCTGAATATCAGGCTATAAAACTGGCCCATGGATCCCATGCTTAGAGGTTTCTAAACTGGTTCAAGTTATCTCCATAGCTAATACAATAACATAAGAACATAAGAACAGCCGTACCAGGTCAGACCAAAGGTCTATCTAGCCCAGTATCTGTCTACCGACAGTGGCCAATGCCAGATGCCCCAGACAGAGTGAAGCTAACAGGCAATGATCAAGTGATCTCTCTCCTGCCATCCATTTCCATCCCCTCATGAACAGAGGCTAGGGACACCATTCTTTACCCTTCCTGGCTAATAGCCATTTATGGACTTAGCCACCATGAATTTATCCAGTTCCCTTTTAAACATTGTTATAGTCCCAGCCTTCACAACCTCCTCAGGTAAGGAGTTCCACAAGTTGACTGTGCGCTGTGTGAAGAAGAACTTCCTTTTATTTGTTTTAAACCTGCTACCTATTAATTTCATTTGGTGACCCCTAGTTCTTGTATTATGGGAAAAAGTAAATAACTTTTCCTTATCCACTTTCTCTACATCACTCATGATTTTATATATCTCTGTCATATCCCCCCCTTAGTTTCCTCTTTTCCAAGCTGAAGAGGCCTAGCCCCTTTAATCTTTCCTCGTATGGGACCCTCTCCAAACCCCTAATCATTTTAGTTGCCCTTTTCTGAACCTTTTCTAGTGCTAGAATATCTTTTTTGAGGTGAGGAGACCACATCTGTACACAGTATTCGAGATGTGGGCATACCATGGACTTATATAAGGCAATAAGATATTCTCTGTTTTATTCTCTATCCCCTTTTTAATGATTCCTAACATCCTGTTCGCTTTTTTGACCGTCTCTGTGCACTGCGTGGACATCTTCAGAGAACTATCCACGATGACGCCGAGATCTTTTTCCTGACTCATTGTAGCTAAATTAGCCCCCATCATATTGTATGTATAGTTGGGGTTATTTTTTCCAATGTGCATTACTTTACATTTATCCACATTAAAATTCATTTGCCATTTTGTTGCCCAATCACTTAGTTTTGTGAGATCTTTCTGAAGTTCTTCACAATCTGCTTTGGTCTTAACTATCTTAAGTAGTTTAGTATCATCTGCAAATTTTGCCACCTCACTATTTACCCCTTTCTCCAGATAATTTATGAATAAATTGAATAGGATTGGTCCTAGGACTGACCCCTGGGAAACACCACTAGTTACCCCTCTCCATTCTGAGAATTTACCATTAATTCCTACCCTTTGTTCCCTGTCTTTTAACCAGTTCTCAGTCCATGAAAGGACCTTCCCTTTTATCCCAGGACAGCTTAATTTACATAAGAGCCTTTGTGAGGGACCTTGTCAAAGGCTTTCTGGAAATCTAAGTACACTATGTCCACTGGATCCCCCTTGTCCACCTTCAAACAACTCTAATAGATTAGTAAGACACGATTTCCCTTTACAGAAACAATGTTGACTATTGTTCAACAGTTTATGTTTTTCTATGTGTCTGACAATTTTATTCTTATCTATTGTTTCGACTAATTTGCCCGGTACTGATGTTAGACTTACCGATCTGTAATTGCTGGGATCACCTCTAGAGCCTTTTTTAAATATTGGCGTTACATTAGCTAACTTCCAGTCATTGGGTACCGAAGCTGATTTAAAGGACAGGTTACAAACCTTAGTTAACAGTTCCGCAACTTCACGTTTGAGTTCTTTCAGAATTCTTGGGGGAATGACAGCTGGTCCCGGTGACTTGTTAATGTTGAGTTTATCAATTAATTCCAAAACCTCCTCTAGTGACACTTGAGTGTGTGACAGTTCCTCAGATTTGTCACCTACAAAAGCTGGCTCAGGTTTGGGAATCTCCCTAACATCCTCAGCCGTGAAGACTGAAGCAAATAATCCATTTAGTTTCTCCACAATGACTTTATCGTCTTTAAGCGCTCCTTTTGTATTTTGATAGTCAAGGGGCCCCACTGTTTGTTTAGCAGGCTTCCTGCTTCTGATGTACTTAAAAAACATTTTATTATCTTTGGAGTTTTTGGCTAGCCGTTCTTCAAACTCCTCTTTGGCTTTTCTTATTACACTCTTGCACTTAAGCTGGCAGTGTTTGTGCTCCTTTCTATTTGCCTCACTAGGATTTGACTTCCACTTTTTAAAGGAAGTCTTTTTATCTCTCACTGCTTCTTTTACATGGCTGTTAAGCCATGGTGGCTCTTTTTCAGTCCTTTTACTGTGTTTCTTAATTTGGGGTATACATTGAAGTTGGGCCTCTATTATGGTGTCTTTAAAAAGGGCCCATGCAACTTGCAGGGATTTCACTTTAGTCACTGTACCTTTTAACTTTTGTTTAACTAAACCCCTCATTTTTGTATAGTTCCCTCTTTTGAAATTAAATGCCACAGTTTTGGGCTGTTGAGGTGTTCTTCCCTCCACAGGGATGTTGAATGCTATTGTAATATGGTCACTATTTCCAAGCAGTCCTGCTACAGTTACCTCTTGGACCAGCTCCTGCACTCCACTCAGGATTAAATCTAGAGTTGCCTCTCCCCTTGTTGGTTTCCGTACCAGTGCTCCATGAAGCAGTCATTTAAAGTATCAAGAAATTTTATCTCTGCATTTCGTCCTGAAGTGAAATGTTCCCAGTCAATATGGGGATAATTGAAATCCTCCACTATTATTGGGTTCTTAATTTTGATAGCCTCTCTAATTTCCCTTAGCATTTCATCATCACTATTACTGTCCTGGTCAGGTGGCTGAAAATAGATCCCTAATGTTATATTTTTATTAGAGCATGAAATTTCTATCCATTGCGATTCTATGGAATATGTGGATTCACTTAAGATTTTTACTTCATTTGAATCTACATTTTCTTTCACATATAGTGCCACTCCTCCCCCTGCACAACCTATTCTGTCCTTTCGATATATTTTGTACCCCGGAATGATTGTGTCCCATTGATTGTCCTCAGTCCACCAGGTTTCTGTGATGTCTATTATATCAATATCCTCCTTTATCACAAGGCACTCTAGTTCACCCATCTTATTATTTAGACTTCTAGCATTTGTGTACAAGCACTTTAAAAACATGTCGCTGTTTATTGTCTGCCCTTATTTGATTTGCCAGATTCTTTTTTATGTGACTGTTTATCATCTGATCTGGCCCTTACATTATCTTCTTCCGTCCTCTGTTTCAGAAACCTCAGTTCCATAATGGGAGCATGATACTAATGTGAATATTGATTAAGCCTGTTGGTAGTCAGACAGTGAACTTATGTCACCTGGAAGAATGTGACAGCTGAATCCTTTTTAAAAAAAAAATGAAAAACTTTCATGGTTGGAAAAAAGTCCATATAGGGAGATAAAACTCATTAACAGAATGAAAGGGGAATCCAGTGTAAGCTGAAAACAGCTGCTAAAGCTTTCAGAGAAATTGCATGCACAAGTTATGTTATGTATACATGTAAGAAACATGGAGTGTTAAAAAGCTTCCAAGGAAAAGTGCTTCTTTTGCTATTGGCTATCTGGTTGCTTTTGGTATGAACTGTTGCTGAGGAGAGTTTTCAGTTCCAGTAGAGCACTTGCGTATTTGAGGCTAGGATACTCACAAAGCATAAAGGTATGCAGGCCCATGTGTAAGTCTTTGAAGAACTGGGGTCTAAAATTGCCTCCTGATGAGTGAAATGTAACCCAAAGAAACAAGGGTAGTCCAAATAAAGCACAGTTCTAAAACATACAATCCTTACATAATCTTCAGCATACATACTACTTAATGCATATGAATGGATTGATTAAGCTATCAGGAGATGCCAATGTTTACCACACAGTGGCATCTGAGAAACCACAATATTTTCCTAGGCGTAGAATACCAAATAACTATACTATCCCTGACGCCACTATGCTAAATGTAGTATGTTGACTTGTTATAGGACAACCTGTGTGTGCATATTATTCTGCCTTTGTATATTGTGTGTAACTTGCCTTTTTTACTGACTGTGTTTGGTAGAATTTGAAGTTAATGCATAAAGTTAGGCACCTTCATAGTCTTGGCAGGACCAGGGCTTTAGCTTGTCATTTTTCTTTGGTATGTGACCATCAAAGTTTTCCTAAGTTAAATAAACTCCACCAAATCCTTGGCTCGTGTAACTGGCATAGTTCCTCTGAAGTTAATGGAGCCACACACACTATACTTCATGTGCTGAGGATCTGTACCGCTATGTCCTACGTTAAATAAATTGTAATATTGATGATAAAACACAGTCCTAACTGGGAGCCACTTCCTATTGGAGTTTTACTATTAATTGAGTGGAAGGAGGATAAAGCCCTAAAGCTGGAGAGAGATGTGAAAGAACCAGTATTTGCAGGTCTGGCACTGCACTTTTTCTGGAAGCTGTAAATACAGGCTTCAGTGCACTGCCATGTGGTAATGTGGTCAGACTAATATGATCATTCCACCTTTGCTTTACTTTTACTGTGTCCTACCTACAGAGCTGCAATAGGCTGTGACCTGTTACAATACATCTGTGTTAAAAATCTACCACAGTATATTTTTATATTTGTTTCTTTGGTAGGTCATGGCCATTGATACTTCTCAAGTTGATTTAATAAAGCAACTGGAAGTTTGTTTGCTTCTCTTTGGTGATATCTCTGTGCTACATGAAACATACATATCTGTTGAGAATGAGGCTACTAGCAGGGGAGTAGTCAAGATTTTCTATATTTACTACCTTGTAAATTCAGGCAGGACTCTGCGTATTGCCGGAATAAGTGCTCACTTGCAATTTGTGTTCTATCTTTTCATCCCCTCACCCTGGATTCCCTCCTACCAACAGTCCTCACACACACCAGTGGCAAGTTCAACACCATGAGCTTTATTTACAACATGCTTTACAAGTGTTTGTTCCTCACAGCATTCAGCGGTTCCACAAACTTTTACTTATAACCAAAGCACAGGACAGGAGGGGGAGACAGATTAGATATTGAGCTCCTTTGCTCTTCCTTCCAGCCTTCCCTCCTCCCCCCTCACCCCCTTCAACCATCCTCAGCTGAGGAGTTGAATCCTCTTGTTGCTTGTTTAATCAGCTGTTACTTAACCAATTATCTCATCCCTTTGGCTCAGGTAGGGGATGCTTATCAAGTACAAAGAGTGGCGAGTTAGCCTTAAGCTACTCACACTGTGTCAGGCTTTTACAAGCAGTGCTGGAATTACTGCCAACCTTCTGCTGAAACCAGTAAGTGCAGAGAAATGTAAAAATAGAGGAAGAGACAATAAAAATGTACCCAAACTATTCTGAAACTCAAAAACAAAACAAAAAATGGGTTTGATCTGAACTTTCTTCAAAACTTCAGATCAGTTCTTTTTCATCTGAACCAGTGCACATATCAATGCATTTCCAGCTCTTGTAAGATTTCAGCACTTATAAACAAGTGGTTAATGATAGAGTACAATGGTCATAGGACCAGTTCTAAAACCTTCATTTTCGTTCCTGTAAGTTCTTGTAACAAATAACTGAAGTGCTACTATGACTACTATCTGTTTTCAAACTAGCACCATCTTCTAATTATCTTTGTAAATATTTTCCTAAAAATACCATCATTATGGAAATGAAATAAGTTCAAATGAATTCCTATGACAACAGATACGGAAAGGTTTGGTTAAGCAATCTCTTTCTCTTGGTGAGTCTATATATGACTTATCTGTGAAGATATGTATACATATATTTATGGAGTTTATACAAGAAAGGATGTCAAATTTATCATTCTAGTTGTTTCAAAACTGATCACTTATGGTTATGAACCTATTTTCCATTCCTTTTGATTGATCTCATTCTATCCCTTATCTAATAGGTTTATTTTCTTTTTGCAATATTCTTGCTATTCAAACTGCCTATCAGATACTCTGATTACACAAGCTTACAATATAAAATAATATAGTCACTTCAGGGTGAGCTAAGGATGGAATAAGTCCTGAAACGGTGAAAATCTCATAACGAATATAGAAGAAATTAATACAAAAGGCTGAGGAGATTCATGGTAGAAATTATGTAAAATAAAATTGGCACCATATGACTCTGTACACAGATTAATATTTATACATTAGACAAGTAGGGATAGATGAACTACACGTCACCTGTACATGAAAGGACATGGTGAATCTAGAAAGAGTAAGCGTAGTAATAGAAGAATAGTAGCATTAGTCAGAGGGGGAAAGTAGACACTGGGCCAAGTTCTCTGCTGGCACAGTTCCTTTGGCTTCAGTGGAGATACACCAGCATAGAATTTGACTCAGTGTATCATCCTTGCAGCTAAAGTCATCATCAATAGTTTAGAAGACCAGAGTGTTCAAAAAGCAATTATATTTACAGTAAAGGCATTAACTTTATGGTTAGGAACATTGCCCGTAAAACACCCAATACTGGCCTTTCCACAGTATCTTTGGGTTCTCTTTCCTGATACTTCAGCTAGCAAATAAACAGTAGATATTGGCCGCAGTTGAATTTAATATAATCATTTATTGACCAAAGTAGTAGTACACATTGAGCAAAGCTTCAGCAATGTCAGTATTTAATGTGAGCAACAATAAATCTTCTGGTTGAAGAAAACTAGAAGTCAATATATGTATTGCTACATATACTGTATTTTAAAAAGTAGTCCTGACATGGATATTGATCTAATTTTATGTAAACTCTTAGGGCTTTTTAAGTCAATGTTAGAAGGCAGTATTGCCATGCTGTAAGTAATACATTCCATTTTCTTACATTCATCATCATAGTGGTGCCTTACTGGAAAAAAAGATCTTTGGCAGCAAAGATGAATAGTGCTTTCTATAAGAGATGCACAAAAATTGAAGAAGAAATTTGTGAGCATTCACTCTATTTTACAAATGATTTGCTCCAGCAACAATTACATATCTATAGAGTCTACTATTCATGAACATATAAGTGATCAAGTTATCATGAATGTATACCGATAGTGAATTTTAAACTCACATATACAAGAATTCACACTGAATTTATATGATACAGTACACTATAGGCACAATAGGGGGAGAGAGGGCCCAAACTTCTTTACAAGGCATCTGAGATAGAAACAATTAAATAGGAAAGATATAAATTGTACCACACCATTAGCAACTAGAACTCGACATACAGAATACTGCTATTTCTCTGAGTTAAAAAATCATGAGCTAGGCCTCAAAAAAATCCCATGAGATTGCCTGAATAAAACAAATACATTTTAGGTTCTCTATATTCACCTTTTGTTTTCTGAGCCTTTAGGATTGATGTTTTCAAGCTTTTCTCTTCAAACGTTTTCCTGTGAATGAAAGCTGAGTCTCATTTAATCACATGACTCCAGTAGCTGGAGCTTTAAAAAAACACACCAAATATCTCAAGACTTGTGGTAAAATCTCAAACTACCCTATTGCAAACTGGAGAGCCTCCCTGAGCTGCAAGTAACAAAGGGAGAGAGTGGCTCCAGTGAGTTTATCTTCACTAAATTGCTGCACCAATGCAGCCGCACTACTGTAGTGCTTTAGTGAAGACGTTACTATGACAATGGGAGAATTAGTTAATTCACCTCCCCAAGTGGCAGTAGCTGTGTTGATGGAAGCAGCTCTTCCACTGACATAGCGCTGTGTCAATATAACTGTGTTGCTCAGGGGTGTGCATTTTTCTCACCCCTGAGCAATCTAGTTATACTAATATAGGTCTGTAGTGTAGACCTGGCCTGTGTCATCTTTTGCAAGAATGCACTATACAGTTTCAACCACAATTAATTAAAGGTGCTCAGTTCTTCTGAAAAATCAGGTCACTTTCATTTAGGTGTCTAAATATAAAGTTAAAAACCTCATATTATACATCCAAGTTTGAAAACTATGGCCTTATCCTTTGTGCTGCAGTTTACCCATTTATAAAATGGGTATAAATTAATGGGAATTATTCATTGCTGGAAAATTCTGGAAAATTGGCATTGCTCAACCCCCTCCTCCTCCCAACCAACAGTTGCCTTTGTTTTTAGTAAACAAAAATATCACTGAAGCCCCTCCCCCCCTTTGAATCCTCCATGTTCCACTCCTCTCAACCCCACTCCCCATCTCCACTCTCCTCAAGAGGGTTGTGTGAGGTGTGCAGTTCCTGTTCTCTCAGCATCTGAAGCTACTAATTTTGGGAGATCTAGTGCAGTTATGCAGGAGAAGGAGTCATTTCTCCGATATGTGCCAGCATTAGATCTAACCCACAAGCTAGCCCACAGTGATTGCTACAGCTCAAAGTAGAATCCAAGATTTCTCTGACTCATGCCCCTGGCTCTAATGAGCAGATCTCTAGGCCTCCAAGCACTCTCAAGCAAATCCCCTTGCTCTATTTCTCACTGTAATTCTCACATGCCACAGTATGAGATATATCCCATCTCCTAGATCATTAAGTCTCTATGGCTCTAGCTTCTTATAGTTCTAGTTTTAAATTTTCCTCTGCTTTTAAGTAAACTAGCCTTAAGATTGTCAGACTGGTAGGAATTGTTGTTATTTTTTTTTAAAGTAAAGATGGGTGAGTTGTCATGCCAGGTCTGTTTTCCCAAACTCAGATGCCTTCCGTTGCTCTTTGTTCCAGATTTCATCCTCATGTGCATATCAGTATGTCCAAGGTGAAATGGTAGTCAGCCTGCTCACTTTGATTGATGAAAATGCACCCATATTACAAATGCACAGTTGTCTATTACCTGATGATAGGCAGTCTGATAGGCCTATTGTTTTGAGACTGATACAAAGTCAATAAAATCACATACCACTTAAGAAGTCACATGCTCCACTGGTACTGCAGGTCAAAACTCAAACCCAATCTTACATTCTAAGGTTTACTTGTCTCAATTGCATTGAGAATTGAAAATGGCAAAGTTTACAGAGATACTTGACTGTGCTGCCTTGCACCTAAACTCATATTTCAAGCTCCTACTCTCTACCCCACTAAGATGTTGTGTTTGTTTGGACATGGAATTTTGATTAGCGATAAGGAGCTTTGCCAGAATTTCACTCCAGATATTTACTGTAGATTAAAATTAGGCTCTAATGGAGTTTCACTGACATTCCACATGAGAAGTTGCGGACGAAAGTCATGCTTTCTTGATGTCAGAACTTTGTGCTATTTAACAATTAATATTAGATTGCTGTATTCATAGGACTTAAAGCTATGATATTGCAAGGTAAGGAGGCAGAGCTCTAAAATACTGGATGTATGGCAAGAGTTGGCAAGAACTGTTAAAAATCAGTATAAAGGGGTTTTTTGTTTTGTTTTGTTTTTTATGTTTGTCATTGGGATGGCTTGCATCAGACGACCAAAACAGATGAATTAATGAAAGGACAGTCCTACTCCATGTTTTAGTTGTAGCAAAGGGATTGGTGACGCCCAAATGAATGCAATTCATATAGAGATACTGTGCCTGTAGGGATCAGGGCTAGAATACTTTCACTGAACCATTTCCCCATCAATTGTATGTTAAATTCAGGTTGCTAATCCAAGGAATTTGATCATGTATTATTTCAATCAAATTTTGGCTCAGGACATGCCTGATTTTGTGGTTTTAGACTTGGCTGAAAGAAATGTTTTAAAAAAACCTCAGAATACTAGATCCATAGCTGTGGAAATTAGCATAACTCCATTGACTTCAATTGATTTACACTAACTAAAGCTCTAGCCCTTGAAGTGCAATATAAAATTGCTTGATACTGTAAAGTATGCATTAAAAATAAATTATCAATAATAGAGGTGCTACATATACTTGTACATTACAGCAGATTGATTTTCAGAAAAAGGTGTAAAATTAAGAATTATTCTAATTTTAAAAGCCAAATTCAACCTTCGTTGAGGGATGAATTTGGCCTATAAATTCTATAATTTATTGTGTGGTATCATGTGGTAACATCTGAATACTGTGCACCAAATGCTCTTTCCTTGAATGTATTGTATGCCAGAACATTGTTAACTCAAGAGGAGTTGATCTGAAACCTAACTGATTAGAATGTCTTCACATTTCTAGTGTTGATACTGGGATTTTGTGGCATCTCTGTGAAGGAATATAACAAATTATATGTTGTGGGAAATGTAGCAGGAACTCTGCTGCTATTGTAGAGTTATTTCTGAATTTAATCAAATATTTTCTTTAAATTCTAAGGCTACACTTTTATGTGCTATAATTTACTGTTTCTCTTCAGAAGCAGCTAGTGAGGGTGCAGCTAAGAGGCAATAATATCTAACAATATCCTCTCCAGAAACCTCTTCATGTTATTTAGATGATTGATTAGGTTACTGAGAAGATTATTTCTTTGGAGTTTTTCACTTTTCTGCCAGTTTTCATTACTGCTTTTCTAGGTAAAGTGAAGAACTTAGCTCACAGAGGCAGAAGCTAATCCTCTGAGTAATTTATAATTGGTGAGAGACTCGAACATTTTTCCTATCAAAGCATTACCCCGATATAACACAAATTTGGATATAATGTGGTAAAACAGTGTTCCGGGGAGCGGGGGGCACTCCTGTTTCACCTATAACATGGTAAGATTTTTTATATCAAGGTAGAGGTGTATTTAATCTTAAAATACTAGGTAAACAAACCCAAATGAGAGCTTGCAGTCAACATCTATGAGTGTTATCCCTGAATATGGACTGCAGGATGGCCTACTCTGCTTTGAATTTTCTGAGAAATTAATTCCAGACAGCTAGTAGGCCAAATACTGCTCCCCTAACTTAATCCGGCTAGCAGCATGTAAATTAATGGAACTGTTAGTATGTGTAAGGAGCAGGATTTGGCTTAATCTATTAATGTGGTTATTAATAGTATTTCGATCTGAAAAACCATAAAATTGCTATTTCTCACAAAAGCACTATTGAAAATAGCACATAAAACCTCCATGCATGTCATTTGAGAGAGTGGGAATGAGAACATACAATGGATTTACCTGTTTCCTGAGGAACTGTTTTTTCTTATATTTGGTCTTCTGCTTTGGTGTGGCATATTTGATAGGGGTCCAGATATCACATTTTAGTGAGGGGGATGGGATGATTTTGAAAAATGACATAACTGTAAATTTACAAGCTGTTTTCCTTGCTGCTGGAGAAGACAGGAAGGATGGTCTTATGGCTCAAAACTTTTGGGTTCTAATTTCAGCTGTGTCACAGATGCCCTGCAGAACACTGAGAAAGTCACATGCAGGGGAATCTTCAAAGGGGATAGTTTGGGCTAATGACAAGGGATTGGAGAATTTGAGTTTGTAAAGTATGTAATAAATATAAATAATCGAGGTGTAACATTTTTATTACAGCAGATTTTAGTTGCAGATCAGTTACATGGTGCTCTGGAAATGGTAAGGATTTTCTAAGCTTAAGGGAATCAGTGTTGGAGTTCTGAAAATGCTCTACATGCACAAACATGAATGGAGCCCCAACAGAGCATGCAACAAGCTACCTATGGCAGTGCAGGCTTTTGAAAATGTTGATGCTAATCTGTGAAGGTGAAATCCTGATCCTACAGAAGTCAATCAGAGTTCTGCCATTTACTTCACTGGGGCAAGGATTTCACACTCTGCACCTCAGTTTCAAATCTTTAAAATAGGAGGAATAATAATTCTTCCTTAGGTCTCAGGGTTATTGTGAAAACAAATTGATTATTTTTAGAGAGACTTTTAAATACCACAGTGGCAACATCATAGCAGAGGATGTATATAAATAAAAGTTCTATGTCATGGTAGTAAAAATGATTTGTATAACAATAAAATAAATTTATTTTGTAATAGGTTTTATATAGCACTGATTGTTTCCCCTCTGGTATAAACTGATACAGAACTCCTGTACTTTTAATGAATCCATGATGACTGGTAACAACTTGGAAACATGAAATGATACTAAGAGCTGCAGGTACTGGTATTGAACATGTTGCCACAAGAAGATTAGTTCTGGAAAATAATGGTAGTAGCCAAGATATTTAAAAGAATAAGCGTTTTCAACTTTCTGACCAATCCAGTTGCTTTTTTCTGCTGATTCAATTGAATAGATAACCACCTTTCACTGATTAAAATGGTAGTGTGGAGGAGTGTATGTGTAGGGATCTTGGGGTTCTCTTCTTTTCAGTCCCAGCAACAATACCAAAAGTACTTGTAATGTATCATACAAGCTTACAGTGATCTTTATTTGTAATTTTCCATATAATTATTTCTTTATTACATTAATTCTCCCTTTAATTTATATTACAGCTAATCCATATGAAGTGGCCAGAACAAAAAGAAAAATAATTCTATTAATTCAGTTTAACATGCGTCTCTTTAGTATGACAGCAGGCCAGGGAGGTGGAGGAGCTTTTTGACAACATATTAGGAAATGAAAATTGGTTCTTTCACGATACAGGCAACTCATTCTTCCAAACTTGCCATGATGTCAGTTGTGATTGTGCCACACTAACAACAACATATCTTACCTCTTGTTCCTCCTTCACTCCCTTAAAGAGAGCCTGACATATTAAAAATAATTAATTATGAAATTAAGGAACAGATACACTTGTAATTATCTCAGACATGCAGTGATTATGATAAGATCCCCTGAGGGGATCAGCTGGAGTGACTTCAGACTCCATGGTAATCATTGAAAGGGCAACTGTATTACCTCCTGTCCCTGTGCCAGCAGAGCTTGAAATGTACAGCCAAAATAATTGTGTCCAAGCACTGAACATGACTAGAAGTGAGCAGGTATTTTATTTAAGGGAGGTTGGTTCATGAGCGTTGGAAAGCCTTGGAGGCTGCAGAAGAGGGAACAGACAATCTTCAGTTACAGTAAAAAGCCCTAAGATGAATGTAAACCATTAAAAAAACAACAATGTGGGATTTGAGTGTATTGCTACTGCTCCTTGCAGTGTATTTAACAATTAGACTTATTTGACTTGTTAATATGAAACCTGGGCTATGGAGGACAAAGTGTAAAATAAGGGGTGATCCTGCAATACTTATTCATGCAAGTAGTTCTATTGACTACAGTGGGAGTAGTCATAAAAGTACATTCCCAGGATTAGCCCCTAAGAACTGGACACCTCAGCTTTTTCTCATATTAAAAATTCCAGTGGAAGCAATGGAAATCACATGTAGCTTTTCCTTTTAAAGTAAAGCATACAGATTATCTAACATACTCTTTGCGAGGAAAAACCTGTATTCTGAAATACCATTTGTGAGGTTTAGCACTTTTATCAGGAACCTTGGCTATCTCAAAAGAAAAGAAAGGAAATCAGATTTTTTTTAATTCATGCTAAACCCATGCATTTTTCCATTTAGAGGCATTAACAGAAAGGGTTGGAAAGTGTGATTCCATTCCCACACATAAAAATGACCCTCTCTAAAATACCAACCTCCCTAAGATTAGTTCTTGAGCCACAACCACATTTATCTGATTTCTGTCTCCTGTTGCAGCAAATGAAATCTGCTGAAAGCAAGCAGACCTGCCAAGAACCAACTCTGGAAGAAACAACTGAGGGCTGCAGAAACCAGAAGTGAAAACCTGGCCTTACTGAAGTCAGTGGAAGTTTCACCCAAGGATTTCACCCCAACTGCCTTTCCTGAATGGTGTATGTTGTCCCAACCAAGGATAATATAATTAGTTAAATAACGTGTATATAAAACTGGAAGTTAAAACCAAGGAGGAGGAGGGAAAGCTGAATCCTGTTACTCACCAGTTAATTAGCAAGATAAATCTATGTAGTAACATAATCAGTGAGTATGTAACCCTTCCGTCAGGCCGAGTTGATAGAAGGAAGGGCCGGGTTCAGTATATAGGGTCCCTTCCCAACAACATAACACAAAATCAGCTCGAGCCCCCACCCAGTGACCTGGGAAAATCTTACACACATCCCTGGGCACCTCAAAGAGGCAATACTTCCCCTCGGGTAGGCACAGAGTCTCGGTATAGCAGAAAATGTTTAATAACATGAGTTAAACAACATTAGCATTACATTGGGAAAACACCACAACTAGGGTTCATAGACCAAACCATGAGAAAAGACCCACCCCAGCAAACTGGGCCATGTCCTTTCCCTTTGGTTCTTGAGTCCAACACCCCAAAAGTCTCTTGAGTCCAACACCCAATAATCACCCCAAGTCCCAAAAGTCCAACAACCCAAAAGTCTCTGTCCCTGGTCAGTGCAGCCCCAGAGTTCAAAAGTTTATCTGCAGAGTTTTACCTGACCAGTCTGGGTGGAAATGGAGGGGGGGAAGGGGCACATGGGATGTTAAGGGGCACCTTACGTGGTCCGAGGCCAACTGCCTCACCTCTCCGTGGGGTTCTGCTGCAACCTTCACCACAAGCCACTCCACTCCACCAGCTATCCCGTGGGCCACTCCAACCATCTCACAAACTGCTTTGCTCTGCCCCGCTCCTCCCCGCTTCACTCCACTCACCGTCCCGTGGGCTGCTCCAACCATCCCACAAACTGCTCCACTCTGCCAGCTGCTTAGCAATATATCTTCAAGCTCCCCTATTAGTTAACACAGCATTCAGTGATCTCAGCTCTTAGTGATTTCAGCTTGTAGTAGGGGAGCCCCAGTTCTGGTGCACTATTAGCCCTAAGTGAATTCAGCACAGCAACCTATACTAGACTCTTAATGGAATCAAAATTAGCTCTGCTATTCGGTGGTGGTGGTGGTGTGATGATGATGATGATGATGATGATGATGTCAGTGTTTCAGGCCCTCAAAAGGGGCCCACACCACCAAGCACAAACACCTATCCCCAACCTCTTTCAAATCATTGGATTTTGGAACCCATGTCCCTTGTCTAGCGAGTGCTACTTAGTTGATGGTGAATCCCTCTGTCATAAAACAGTTCCACTGGTCTTGATTCACATAATCAGGGTAAAAACACTTTATTGTTCCTGCCCTAATAACAGAGAAACTGGGGATTCAACAGCAGCCAAAGTGACCATTTGTGGCTGTGGTTCATGCTAGGCAGGGTGGGTGTGCCTATGCAAACAAGATCAGACCTTGAAGTTCTTTTCCACAACTCACCACAATTCACCACCAGATGTCAGGGTAGAGCTCATCCTGACTCCACTTACAAGTAAAATAAAGGGGAAAATAGGAAACCTATGTTACTTTCAACATTTGGATACAAAGCAGAACTCTAGAGGGTGCTCTATGATGTATCAAACTGAACTGCAAGATAGTGAACCTAAATCAGTAGGCAAGAGATTTTCAAAGGCACAAACAGCAGTTAGATAGCTAATTCTCATTACTTTCCATAGGAATTAGGTGGTTAGTGCCTATTTCTGCCTTTGAAAATCTATGGAAGCCTATGTGGTGTTGAAGATCCCAACCCATAGTTAAAGTTTCTCTATTTCATTTATGCAGGGCGCGTTGCATGCCTACTTGCTCCTTCCTGGAACAGATCGAGGCTAGTTCTAGGGGTGGGCAAGCAGGTCAGTCACTCTGGCATCAACTTCCAGGGAGCATCAAACTCCTGTACTGCTCAGCGTTTCCTCTCCCCCGGAGTGGCCAGCTCAGTTGCTCAAGGCACGGATGGGAGGAGGGGATGTTTTTCACTCTGGCCAGCTAAATGGCTTGGATGATTTATGGAGCTGAGGGTGAGCAGGGGCAAGCAATGGGAGGAGCTTTTCTGCCCATTAGATCTGGGTGAATAATTGATTTTTCAGTTTGATGGCAGTTCTAAAAAATGCTGGGAAAAAAACCAGGTTTGGATTGAAATGAATCTGAAAATTTTCAGAATTTGTGGTGAATTGAAAAGAGCCTGCTCCAGAGCAGGGATCTGAACCAGCATCTCCCACATTCCAGGTAAGTGCCACTGGGCTGTTGGCCACAAATGTGTGTGTGTGGGGGGGGAAAGGAAATCAGCCCCACCACCTGCTCCTTTTGCAAGTGGCCAAAATTATTACTATCAAATTTGCAACTATTTTGAGGTTGACTAAAACTGATTTTTTGTTAAATAAACTATTAATCTGAAAAACTTTACTCAGCTCTTCTGGCCAGTGCAGCTGAACTAGGGCAAGGGATTGCAGTTTGCTGCTGCTCTAGGCCAGTAGCAAATTACTACTACTCCCTCTCTCCATAAAAATAAGGAGGAAGGAAAGTAAGAAGTGTGCCTCAGAGCCATGTCTCTGAGGTACATGGCTTCCTCAGCTACCCCTAGGGTGTAAGCTTTCATGGGTAAAAAATCAACTTCAGATGTATGGAGTGAAAATTACAGGTACAGATTGTGCCAATATTTATGCCTATATCTGTAATTTTCACTCCATGCATCTGAAGAAGTGGGTTTTTTGCCCACGAAATCTTATGCCCAAATAAATCTGTTAGTCTTTAAGATGCCACCAGACTCCTCATTGTTTTTGTGGATACAGACTAACACGGCTACCCCTCTGATATTTAGTACCCCTAAGGTGGTGAAGCTTACATATCATCTCTTGCTCTGGGATATACCTAAAGTAACAATACATTCATTACATGAGAGGCTATGCAAATTTATTTCTCACCTATCCTTGAGAATTACATACCAGTTCTCTGATTAACTATGGATTTTGGAATAATGCTAACTACTACACCATATCTCCTTTTGTATTGAGTTTATATAGGTGTGATAAAGAATAAGAATGAAAAATGAAAGAGTAATAATAATACTATAGAGTTAGGTTAGAAAGTACCAGAGAAAAATAGTCAGTCTAAAAATTGTGGTATATAATTTGTTGGATTTTGGATCATCAAAACTAGACTTGAATATTAATAATTTGTACTGGAATCCACAAAAATGTCTTTTTTATCTGAAAAGCTTTTAATTTATATATCTATCAAATCCTTAGTTTACATGGTACTCACAATAAAATTAAGGGGCACGATTTTTTTTCTTCTAAACCCTCTTTTTGATTTCTATGAAACTAGAAGTAACAATAACATTTCTGAAGTATAGTTATGTGCTGTCCCAGTTCTAGTCATGACCATACAAAGTTTTTAGACTAATTAGATCTGCCAAAGCATAATGGAGGGGATTTTTAATCCAGTATTACAGTTACCACAGAATACTCTGTGATCTTCCACAATCAGGTTCTATAACACATGACAACTCCTACACAGGAATTTATGGAATAGGTAACAAAAGGTCAGGTCTTAGTCCCATTTGCCCTGCCACTTGTTTCTTAAAACCTTCTTTTAAATTATGGCCTTACTTCTTCCACTGTTGTTCCACACATTCTGAGCAGAAGGATCACAGTGACAGAAAAAAAAATTAGAATTTTGTTTTAAAAGAAAAGAATATCACAGCATTACAATAACCCATAGACTATAAATGAATGTTCACAAACCTAGCTTACCAGCACTGTTTTGCATGGAAGCATGGTGAATGTAGTTTAATTACTCTATTTAAATCTGAATGTAGTTTGTCTGTTACAGCTATCCCCCTATTCCATTTTGTTTCTTACAGCTGTCCCCATACTCCATTTTGTTTTTGTTCTCCTCCTGTGGCCGCCCTTCCCTGGCTGTTAAGTTGTTTACCAGGGCCACTGCCCTTCTTAAAGGGAGGGCCACTTGTGCTGCATGCTAAGTGGGACCACTGCCCTGTTCAAAGGGTTAGTCCTGTTATCACCTCGTTGAACCTGGGCTTGGTGTAGGGCAGGCAATGTTCAGAGCTGCTAGACCTATTGTAAAAGCAGCAAAGAATCCTGTGGCACCTTATAGACTAACAGAGGTTTTGGAGCATGAGCTTTCGTGGGTGAATACCCACTTCTTCAGATGCATGTAATGGAAATATCCAGGGGCAGGTATATATATGTGTGCTAGCAAGCAAGCTAGAGATAACGAGGTCAGTTCAATCAGGGAGGATGAGGCCCTGTTCTAGCAGTTGAGGTGTGAAAACCAAGAGAGGAGAAACTGGTTCTGTAATTGGCAAGCCATTCACAGTCTTTGTTCAATCCTGAGCTGATGGTGTCAAATTTGCAGATGAACTGAAGCTCAGCAGTTTCTCTTTGAAGTCTGGTCCTGAAGTTTTTTTGCTGCAGGATGGCCACCTTAAGGTCTGCTATAGTGTGGCCAGGGAGGTTGAAGTGCTCTCCTACAGGTTTTTGTATATTGCCATTCCTAATGTCTGATTTGTGTCCATTTATCCTTTTCCGTAGAGACTGTCCAGTTTGGCCGATGTACATAGCAGAGGGGCATTGCTGGCATATGATGGCGTATATTACATTGGTGGATGTGCAGGTGAATGAACCAGTGATGGTGTGGCTGATCTGGTTAGGTCCTGTGATGGTGTCGCTGGTGTAGATATGTGGGCAGAGTTGGCATCGAGGTTTGTTGCATGGATTGGTTCCTGAGCTAGAGTTATTATGGTGTGGTGTGCAGTTACTGGTGAGAATATGTTTCAGGTTGGCAGGTTGTCTGTGGGCAACCTGGAGACTCTCATTAATAACCAAACTTCTATACAAACGGACTTCACTAGAATAAGACAGGAGATCTACATTACTCACTTCACCTCTCTTCAAAGGAAAAAGGACTGTAAGCTGTCTAAACTCCTACCTGCCACATGGGGCCACAACAGTGGTACCCCTAACCCACCCAGCAATATCGTCAATTTATCCAACTACACACTCAGCCCAGAAGAAAAGTCTGTCCTATCTCGGGGACTCTCTTTCTGCCCTGCCACCCCCACCAACATGATACAGTTCTGTGGCGATCTGGAAGCCTACTTTCGCCGTCTCCGACTCAAAGAATACTTCCAGGACAACACTGAACAGTGCACTGATACACGGGTGCCCTCCCACCAACAGCACAAGAAAAAGAACTCCACATGGACTCCTCCTGAGGGTCGAAATGACAGCCTGGACCTATACATTGAATGCTTCCGCCGGCGTGCACAGGCAGAAATCGTGGAACAACAACATCACTTGCCTCACAACCTAAGCCGTGCAGAACGCAATGCCATCCACAGCCTCAGAAACCACCCTGACATTATCATCAAAGAGGCTGATAAAGGAGGTGCCGTTGTCATCATGAACAGGTCTGACTATCAAAAGGAGGCAGCCAGACAACTCTCCAATACCAAATTCTACAGGCCACTTCCCTCAGATCCCACTGAAGAATACACTAAGAAACTACAGCATCTACTCAGGACACTCCCTACACTAACACCAGAAGAAATCAACATACCCCTAGAGCCCCGACCAGGGTTATTCTATCTACTACCCAAGATCCACAAACCCGGAAATCCTGGACGCCCCATCATCTCGGGCATTGGCACTCTCACTGAAGGACTGTCTGGATATATGGACTCTCTACTCAGACCCTATGCCACCAGCACTCCCAGCTATCTCCGCGACACCACTGATTTCCTGAGGAAACTACAATGCATTGGTGACCTCCCAGAAAACACCATCCTAGCCACCATGGATGTAGAGGCTCTCTACACAAACATCCCACACACAGATGGAATACAAGCTGTCAGGAACACCATCCCTGATGATGCCACAGCACAACTGGCTGCTGAGCTCTGTGCCTTTATACTTACACACAACTATTTCAAATTTGATGACAATATATATCTCCAGATCAGTGGCACTGCTATGGGCACCCGCATGGCCCCACAATATGCCAATATCTTCATGGCCGACCTGGAACAACGCTTCCTCAGCTCTCGTCCACTCACACCCCTTCTCTATCTACGCTACATTGATGACATCTTCATCATCTGGACCCATGGGAAGGAGACTCTGGAAAAATTCCACCATGATTTCAACAGCTTCCACCCCACCATCAACCTCAGCCTGGACCAATCTACACGGGAGGTCCACTTTCTTGACACCACGGTGCAAATAAGTGATGGCCACATTAACACCACCCTATATCGAAAACCCACCGACCGCTATGCCTACCTTCATGCCTCCAGCTTCCATCCCGGGCACATCACACGATCCATTGTCTACAGCCAAGCACTGAGGTACAACCGCATCTGCTCTAACCCCTCAGACAGAGACCAACACCTACAAAATCTCCACCAAGCATTCTCAAAACTACAATACCCGCATGAGGAAATAAGGAAACAGATCAACAGAGCCAGACGTGTACCCAGAAGCCTCCTACTGCAAGACAAACCCAAGAGAGAAAACAACAGGACTCCACTGGCCATCACATACAGCCCCCAGCTAAAACCCCTCCAACGCATCATCAAGGATCTACAACCCATCCTGGACAATGATCCCACACTTTCACAGGCCTTGGGTGGCAGGCCAATCCTTGCCCACAGACAACCTGCCAACCTGAAACATATTCTCACCAGTAACTGCACACCACACCATAATAACTCTAGCTCAGGAACCAATCCATGCAACAAACCTCGATGCCAACTCTGCCCACATATCTACACCAGCGACACCATCACAGGACCTAACCAGATCAGCCACACCATCACTGGTTCATTCACCTGCACATCCACCAATGTAATATACGCCATCATATGCCAGCAATGCCCCTCTGCTATGTACATCGGCCAAACTGGACAGTCTCTACGGAAAAGGATAAATGGACACAAATCAGACATTAGGAATGGCAATATACAAAAACCTGTAGGAGAGCACTTCAACCTCCCTGGCCACACTATAGCAGACCTTAAGGTGGCCATCCTGCAGCAAAAAAACTTCAGGACCAGACTTCAAAGAGAAACTGCTGAGCTTCAGTTCATCTGCAAATTTGACACCATCAGCTCAGGATTGAACAAAGACTGTGAATGGCTTGCCAATTACAGAACCAGTTTCTCCTCTCTTGGTTTTCACACCTCAACTGCTAGAACAGGGCCTCATCCTCCCTGATTGAACTGACCTCGTTATCTCTAGCTTGCTTGCTAGCACACATATATATACCTGCCCCTGGATATTTCCATTACATGCATCTGAAGAAGTGGGTATTCACCCACGAAAGCTCATGCTCCAAAACCTCTGTTAGTCTATAAGGTGCCACAGGATTCTTTGCTGCTTTTACAGATCCAGACTAACACGGCTACCCTCTGATACTAGACCTATTGTGTTTTTAAGATCCTGGGCATGAGTCATAGGCCTCATGTGCTTTTGAGTCACCTATTGCACAGAACTCTGCCCAGGCATGTCTCTGTGCTCACCTGCAGTTTTTTCCCTGTTCCTCCTCCCCTGTGACAGAGGGAGCCTATCAGGATTACTGGCGGGAAACTGCCTAAGTTTGCCTTTGAAAACAGACATTTTTGAAACAAATATCAGAAAGGTTTCTGCATTGCTGCCTGGTCTGATCAGCCAGGGGTTTTGGGGGGGTCCTTTCTCTGCTCTCCTTTTATTTTTTGAGTGTACCCCCGTTTAAAAAAAAAAAAACCCACGAAGAACGAATTGCTGCCTGAGAGTTCTCCTGATTATCAAGACCGTACGGATCCCTCCTTGCTTCTTCTGATGTTGCTGCTGCTTCTGCCTTTGCTGCTGCCTTGGGGACTGGTAAGAATCCCTTTGTGAAACTTTCTATACTTTTATTTTATTACTTTAGCTGCTGGCTCTGTTTCCCCAGCACACAGACTCAGGCTAAACTTTGGTCTGTGTCTTAAAACCTCTCAAACTCGCGGGGCTTTGCTGCTAAAAATAAGCTTGTGCCTGCTAAGCTCTGCTCCCTGCTTTCAGCTGTAGCCACTGCTGCAGCCACCATCCCTTGGCTTCCTTGGGGGGCTGTATCCTGAGCACATACCACTCCGTCCTCTGTGACTTCCCCATAGCATAAGGTGCACCATAGGTTTTGCTTTTTAGTTTAATAAGTCATAGTTTGCTAAGATTGTAGAGCTTGTAAGTTTCACTTGCCTTGTTATAGTTTGCTGTTTTGTTGATCTGTATAGTTGCTTGTTACAGTTTGCTTAGAATTTGTGATATTTGTTGTTTTTCCTAGTCGTTGATTAAGATAGATTTAAAAAAACCATTGCCTGGTTGTATTCTGTACCTGTTTTATTACTTTGTATAAGCTGCTTGTAATTTATATAAGTTTGATTAAGTTAAAGGATAGATAAGGTTTCTACTGCTTGAATTCGTCTTCCTGCTGTCCCAATCTCTCCCTGAACTTTCCCGTGTCTGTTTTTTCCCCGCTCCAATCTCCCCCTCTGTGTACTTCTCCGTGTCTCCCTGTTGTAACCTCTTGCTGCTCCTCTCCCCCCCCGCCGTGTAACTTCCCAAACCCTTTGCCGCTTCTTTCCTTTTTTTTTTGTGTCCCTCTAGCCCTTCTTTACACCTCTCTGCTGCCTCTCCCTGTATCCCCTGTGTTCGTGCCCCCGCTCCTCCGCTGCCCCTCCCCTACCGAAGATCACCATCACACTGCTCTGTTTGTCTTCATCCCGCTGCTCTGCAACTTCCCTGAAGTGCTCTCCGCTGCTGCAACCTGCTTCTTCCCTCAGCCGTCTCCCCCATTCTCCACGTGCCTTCCCATCGCTTACACGTTCAGCGCCCTCCCCCTTGCTGCTCCCAGACTCCCCTTAAGTGCTCTTGTCTCCCGTACCTCCAGCCCGCAGGCTCCTGAAGACTGCTGCTCTGGGCTTCACCCCACAGGGCTTCAGAGTCTCTCGCTGCTTGCAGCTGCATTCTCCTCTCGTTAGTTACCACTAATCACTCACTCCCCTCCTGCTTCTTGACCCAGCTTTTAGGTACACTCTTGCTATCACAGCCTCACAAATTAAGTCAGTAATTTTCTACATTGCATAATTTCACTTATCACTCATATTGTATTATTGCACTGTGACTCACATTTTACTTGTGGTTATAACACCCCATTAGTTGCCTCCATTTTTCTAATATACTTTGTATACCATTTTTATATAGAAGCTACCATTTTATTTTGCATTCCACACTGTATCTAGAGTTGTTCCTATATAAAGTTGAGTTGCTTATTGACTGTACTGTATCCCATTGTGCTGAACCCCACTTACTGTACCCCACTGTTAAAACTCCCTACACTGTTCAATAAGAACCCCCCCATCATTGTGTATTGTAAACACCTTATACACCCCATCCATCGTATTTCATTGTTAAATTCCCACCACTTCCTTTTTCCTTTAATAAAGAAATTAATTGGCACCCCACCTGTGTGGTAATTGCTCCCCAAGATCCCATATACCTGCAGGCAGGGACATAGTTGAGTTTCATATGCTTGTTTTGTAGGTTTATATTATAATGCCGCCTGCAGTGATTTGAGTATGAATACCAAACTTGAGGCAGACTGTTGGCACCCATGGCACAAACTCAAAATTGGTTGTGAACGCTATACTTAGATTTCACCAACCAAGTGCAACATTCTCAGGCACTATAAGAGCCTAAATATGGAGTCACAGACAGTCTCCTTGGGTACTCCAATCTATCTTGCCACACAGGTGGGCATATCTTTGTGATAGATGATCCTTTACACTAAGAATCTATCATGTTATAAACTATCAGGTTATTATCAGTCCCAAAGGACCAGCCACTTACCCCAGGACAATTGCACCTTAGATCTCACAGGAAAGACAATGCTTGTAGCCAATCCTATAATAAACAATACAAGGATTTATTAAATAGGAAAGCATTAGCCTGCTAAATGCAGGGTTGTGAGTTCAATCCTTGAGAGGGTAACTTAGGGATCTGGGACAAAAGCAGTATTTGGTCCTGCTAGTGAAGGCAGGGGGCTGGACTCACTAACCTTTGAGGGGAGGGATAGCTCAGCAGTTTGAGCATGGACCTCCTAAACCCAGAGTTGTGAGCTCAATCCTTGAGGGACCATTTAGGGATCTGGGGCAAAAATCTGTCTGGGGATTGGTCCTGCTTTGAGCAGGGGGTTAGACTAGATGATCTTCTGAGGTCCCTTCCAACCCTGACATTCCATGATAAAACAAGAAAAGGTTATAGTAGGTAATACATGCACAAATGAGTTACCATCTTCACTTTCAAAAAAATAGAAATTTCTATAAGAAACAAGCTCTGTTTGAACTTTTAGGGCTAGCCTTGGCTAAGCAGCTGGGGTTCTCTCCCAAAGTCCAAGCAGCATAGAGATACAATTCCTTCTTGTTAGGGATTTTATTCCCTTTCCTCTTATGCTCTAAACTGTAAACTCAGCCACTTGCATGACTCATGTTCTGGGAGAGAGGGCAGCATAACATATGTATTTTGTCCTCTTTAACACCCCACAATAGTCTGTCCAGTGTTGATGGACCTTTCCTGTTGGGCAGGATGTAACCCTTTCTGTTGGAGATTAGCATTTGAAATTTGCTAATGTCTCTCTCCTGCCTGGTGATTTACACAGTCACAGAGGCTCACAATACAACTGCTCAAATGTTACCTTACAATATGGGAAACAGATGGTATAAGTGAGGTTGCTGCATGCAGCAACTCACAAGCATTCAATACATTTTAAACACTAAACCCATTCTTATAATTCTAATACTTACTTTAACAATACTAACACACAAGTGAGCCAGACTGATTCCAACTATATATTTGTCAGTTTTCAATTGATACCTGGAGACTATGGCATGAGCTGGCACTTGATCTGCCAGCATCACTATAATTGTGGGAGGATTTATGAAGATTTATTAAGGTAATTTAGAACATAATGGCTCTCTTTTTCTTGTATTTCCCCTTTTATTGACCTCTGGCACCTTCCACTGAGGCAGTGAAGTAGTTTGCATTGGCTTTCAAGCCACACAAATTCCATAGTGTTTTCATGACATTTTGCATCTTCTGATCACTGGAAAACTCTGCAATTTCCTCTAAGATCATTGACTCTCTAGCAGACGTATTTTTGTGTTCTTATGCTGGGGTGTTTTAACCTTTTGGAAGAGAAGTTCATTGTTTAATCTTAACTATTGGTCCCTGGCAGTAAACTGACCCAGCTTCTCACTTGGCAACTCTGGACTGATATTGTCTATGCTAATATCTTCAGAGCTAGTTGCATGTGTGTCCAGTACAAAGAAAGGAGGTAGCAGAAAATCTGTCTGCCACTCCTGTCATATTAGTTTAAATTAAAAGCAGTATTCGTAAGATTAATATTCCAATCTTCCTGCAAGAGTTAGGGTCAGATGTGAACATGAATACAGTGTAACACATAATTGAGTGAAAGAACATAACTGGCTTGTTTATAATGTGATTGCTAGAAAAATATATCTGCGTATGGCTGAACTTTTTTTTTATTATTTAGCTTGTTTTAACATACCGTCCTGTTTTGGATCAGACACCTAGGATAATACAGCACAATCCTATGAAGAGACTCTTAAACACTGCTTCTCTGTTGCTTAACTCACTTTGATATCTGCCTCAAAAGGCATAACCCTGGGCATGATTGGCAGTGCAATTAAGGGGCAAAGTCAACATACTGCTATGAATCAGCTCTGCCATCACACAGCCTGATTCTGCCATTGAAGTCAACAGCATAGGGATTTATTAAATACTCTATGGTTTAGACGTCTGGGAACAGAACAACATATATTGGTTAACTAGATCAGTTACCTAGAGCCAAACTGCAGCACTGAACACTGAGTCACCGTGTCCTAACGGCTTATAGAAAGACCAGCTCCATTGATACTGATGCATGAAAGTAATAAAGTCTAGAATTTTTTTTTCCTTGGCTATAAATATTTCTCTGTTTTTGACTGATGAAATTCTTTTCTGTTATTAAGTACAGTGCTGTTTTACAGAACCCAGGGTTTAAAAGAGCATAAAGGAGCTGGACAAATGCTGAATATATTTACATCAAGAAACATAACATTCAGGGAAGCAAAAATTTAGACATTATTTACACATCATTTTTGCTAACGTTTACTTTGTTTTTTAAACACCTTCAACTGCAGAGGAAATTATTGTAATGAAGCATTTAATGGCATTTGTCCAAACTGTCCTGCAGGCAATATCGAGTTATACATAATTTCTTTTAAAATTCTGCTTCGCACACATTAGAGAGTATAATACATCATTTATATTATTCTCCTGGGTGTCCTTAGACTGTCTGAGCTGGCATAAACCAAATTAAAATAAAAATAAAGCAAAAAAATCAGCTAGTTTAGTGATCCATGGTAGAACTTTATTTTTTTTTCTTATTTTATTTCATTATGCTGTACCTTTTGGGACTTATTAATCTTCTGTACTTGCAGTGCAACTTTGCTGGCCAGGTATTTATGATCATTTCTGTTTAGTATTTTATCCCTCCAGGGCCCAACACTATTTGAATCTGTTCTAATAATATCAATGGCACAACATAAATTCAGTCAAGGACCAAAGGTTTCCTTTTTCCCTAGGTCCTTGACAGCATCCAAAAGGACCAAAAGGTGTTGCATGCTCACACTTGCATTTAAGAGAACATTGCCTAAATATATTTTGGCCCTGATCCTACAAACATTGGGCATGTGTGTAATATAATAACCTGATATATGTGAGTAGCCCCATAGATCTGAAAGAGACTACTCAATCATATGAAAAGGTATGGACATTCTTAAATTGTTTGCAGGATCAGGGCCATCAATGGTATAAATAAACATTAGAAATCAGTTAGCCTTTTCTGAGAAACAAACGCCTAATAATATGTATTATTACAACCTTGGTATGGTTGTGGAAATCTAGCTACTTAACCCAGAAAGTTAGACAAATAGGTTTAGTCCTGTACAAAATTAATAACTTTGTTTTATTACATTTTGCAATCATTTTGCAAAGATTGAAGGCATATCATGTTTCATGATTTACCATCCCCCAAATTCTGCCTTGTTCACAGCTTCTAGAAATTGACTATTTTTCCATTCAAATGTATAAAAACAGAACTGATCTGGCAAAAGCCACCTCTACTTGGAAGGAAGTAACAGACTTTAGCAGCTGTTTCTGTGCAAAAGGGCCAGTTTGAAGATTTAAAATGAAGTTCAGAAAACTGAATTTTGGGCAGTCTTGCATTTTCACACTGAAATAGTATTAGAATATAGTGTAAACAGACTGCTTCATCTGACACAGGAAAACCACTTTTTAAAAGTACATTTGCCTTCCATTGTCAATGAAACACATTCATTCTTTGGCGTTTATGTGCTTTCATAGATTTAAAATGAGTTGCAGAACAAACTCATCTCTGTTACATGGGTGTAACTTCATTGTAGTCAATAAAATTACAAGGGGGTAAAAACAGATCTTAATTTGGAAGCAAAATGTGATTCTGTTTATGTTGCAAACCAGTCATTCTGGTTTTAGTAGCAGAGGGGTAGCTGTGTTAGTCTGGATCTGTAAAAAGCAACAAAGAGTCCTGTGGCACCTTATACACTAAAAGATGTATTGGAGCATAAGTTTTTGTGAGTGAATACCCACTGCATCTGATGTATTCACCTATGAAAGCTTATGCTCCAATACTTCTGTTAGTCTATAAGGTGCCAAAGGACTCTGCTGGTTTTAGTAGAATGGTCATGGGATATCTCCAACACATACTTTTATAAAACTCTTCATTAAGGAACTGTTCTAAGGACCTCAGAAATAGTGGTATGACTGTGCCCTCATACAGTTTAGTTCAATTACAATTGATTCTATTACAAGTTGAAATCATACATGGAGGGGAAAAAATGTGTGCAGTGTTCTCCCCACACTGAGCAAGTTTAAAAAAGGTGTGTTTGGCATGACTTTTCCCTTGTAAAAATCTAACTGATTTTTTTGTCCAAGAGAATTACCATTATCTAATGCTCATTCATAGTGATTGCAGATGAACATCACTATGAATGATGAATGAAGGTCAGTTTATAGAACTAGCAGAATGTCATATTGAAACCGTATTTTCTTGGTTTGGTTTTGCTTTTTTTTAATTTTCTCTAACACGATGTTAGTGATAATATATTGGCTGAATTTAAGAAAAATCAGAGGTCTTGAGTCCTGTATCAGCCATTCCATTCTTTTGCCTGGGATCAATATCAGGTTGACAGGGCTGAAGATTTCCATGCTCTTTCTCAATTCAGACATGAATTCTTTTAGAAATTTTAAGTCCAAACAATTCAGTTATTTTTCCACCTGCGGAAATGGAGAAACATTCCCACCACCCTTTTAAAGTAAATTTTAAGATTCTTTTAAATCAGTAGTTCTCAAACTTTTGTACTGGTGAGCTCTTTCACAAAGGAAGACTGAGTGAGACCCCCCCCCTTATAAATTAAAAACACTTCTTAATATATTTAACACTATTATAAATGCTGGAGACAAAGTGAGGCATGGGGTGGAGACTGACAGCTTGCGATCTCCCATGTAATAACCTTGCGACCCCTTGAGGGGTCCCAACCTCCAGTTTGAGAACTTCTGTTTTAAAGGAAAACTGTCTGAATTTTACAAATGGAAATTTTCAGATTGTCTAGTGCTCTCATACCCTACAACGCTTTCATTGTTAGCAAAAATAAATAAGTATCATAACTGAAGGTCACTATTCTGGACAGTCATGTTCAAGCAATTTCCAGTAAATCCAGAGGAAATCACCCCAGAGAGTATGTGTGGATATATTTGGACCCTAATGGAGTCTCATACTAAAATATAATTCAGCTGGTTCTATTAGTAGTTTTTATTAAGAAAGAAGGATATGCTGGCTTGCAGTGAAAGCTGATCTCTCTCTTTGGCCATGGATTCTGCAATGCATGTGAATTTCATTTTTATGTTTATTGATAAATGTTATCAGATAAGAAGCTTGGAAAGATCTGCATCTTATTTTTAAGATAGACAAATTCAGGCTCTCTTCAACTTCCAGCCATTAGATAGTGCTATCCCTTTCTCTATTACATGTAAGAGCCCATTTTCAAATATTTGTTCCCCATATAGGTACTTATAGAATGTGATCAACCATCTCTCTGTTAAGGTAAACAGATTGAGCTCCTTAAGTCTTTCACCATAAAGCATATTTTCCAATCCTTTAATCATGTTCACGGCTCTTCCCTGAGCCCTCTCAAATTTTTCAACATCCTTCTTGAACTGTGAACACCAGAACTGCATACAGTGCTCCAGCAGTGGTCACCCCAGTGCCAAATACAGAGATAAAATAACTTCTCTACACCAACTCAGTATTCCCCTGTTTATACATTCAAGGATCACTTTACCCTTTTTGGGCACAGCATTGTACTGGGAGCTCATATTCAGCTCATTATCCACCAAGACCCCCAATCCTTTTAGAATCATTGCTTCCCAGGACAGAGTCCTCCCATCACATAACTCTGGCCTACATCCTTTGTTTCTAGATGTATAACTTTACATCTGGCTATAATGAAATGCATATTGTCTGCATGCAGCCATTTTACCAAGCAATCCAGATTGCTCTGTATCAGTGACCTGTCCTCTTCCGTATTTATCATGCCCCCTATCTTTGTGTCATCTGCAAACTTTATCAGTAATGATTCTGTGTTTTCTTCCAGGTCATTGCTGAAAATGTTAGACCGACTGCGACCAAACATCAGACCCTGTAGAACTTGGATAATACACACCTGCTCAGTAATGACTCCCCATTTACAAGAGTTGTCAGCTAGCCAGCGTTTAATACATTTAACATGTACCATGTTTATTGTGTATTCTTTTAATTTTGTAATCAAGATGTCATGCAATATCTAGGTAAATGCTTTACAGAAGCCTGTGTATATTACAGCATCTCTTTATCACCCAAACTTGTAATCTCATCAAAAAGTGATACCAAGTTAGTTTGACAAGCTCTTTTTTCCATTTTGGCATTAATTATATTATCTTCCTTTAATTCTTTATTGAGTCCCATATCAGGCATGCCATTCTTTTGCCTTGGATTGAGATCATGCAGACAGGCCTATAATTACAGGCATATAATTTATAGTGACAAAATGGCCAATGTTGGTATGGTGGGTCCCATGCTTTTCTTGCAGGTGGCTAAGATGCCACCCTTTGCCCCTGCTCTTGGGGTGCCAAGGGCCCCGCTTGTGGTCCAGGAAGGTGGTAGAGGGGTTTGCTCCTCACTCTGAGGCTGAGCCCCTCTTAACTCCTGTAGGTGTCTTACCCTCTTTCCCCTTGGGTAGGGTTACCCTCGGTCCTTGACACTGGGAGAGAGGGTCTCCCTTCTTTTGATTCTCTGGTCTTAAAGGCACACCTCAAATTCCAGTCCTTCCTCTCACACACTGACAGCCTGAAGCAGGGAGTTTTATTAGGCTCCTGACAGGGCCTTAATTGAGTACAGGTGCACCAGTTAGTCTACAGGGAACATGCCTTAATTAGCATAGGGCTTATATATTTCCCCTCTATCACTCTCCCACTCTTCCCTGGTCCTGCTGTATCAAATTACATATTGATACAGCATTAGCATTCCTCTAGTTGTCTAAAACCTCTGTAGTGTTCCAAAACATACTGAAAGTCAACATTACCATCCAAGGAGATCTTTGGCTATTCTTTAAAAACTCTTGGATGCAAATTATCAGACCTGCTGATTTTAAAATGTCTAACTTTAGTAACTGCTGTTTAACATCCTTCTCAAGTACTTAGGATCACTGTGTTTATTCTAGATAAATAAATTAGTGACTTTTCCCAGGATAGGGTAAAAGAGGTGCCACAAACCTAAAGCATATCAAGCAGAGGGCACTCATGTACCTTTCATATTTGGGAGAGGCTTCAGGCACTAAGTATTGGATAACAACTTAATATACATCTCGATCTAGAATTAATAGCAATGTTTGAGACCAACATCATTTCCTTACGGTAATATCAGCTAAACAGAGCCACAAATCTTTCACTCATTGGTTTCTAATCCTATTTTTTCTTGTTAGGTGACATGTAAACATAGTCCTTGAACTAAAAGATTACATTGTGATATGAATCCTCAGAATTTGCTATTGTAAAATGAGGGTTTGTTTCCCCCCTCTTTACATGTTTCATCAGCTCTCTAGAGAGCATGGAGAAAGGGTCAATAAAGAGGGCCTGTGTTTCTGTAAAAATAATAAAACTAAGTCCCTTATAAAGCCTTTTTAAGACTTCTGGATTTTCAGTTTTGCATTTCTGGAAGATAATCTGAAAGTCATAGGGAATTGTTAGAAATAGCCAAATAGATTTTTGCTTATCCAATCCCCATTTGAGCCAAATATTAGGGATATATTTTTTCTAATTATATCTTATGGAATACTGCTCTAAAAGTATAATATCCAAATTAGCTAGACCACTATCCACAGTTACTGCTTTATATAATAATATAGCAAAGCATTAATGTAACAAAACAAAAGGAAAAAAAAAGCACCACAAACTGAGTTTTTGCTGCCAGCTACATGATAAGCTGAGACCACTCTAACATGAGGGGAGTAATAAAATAAAATGACCGACTTTGGCTCACACAGTTGCCAAAATGGCAAAGAAAAATACATTTTAATGTAGCTCTCTTTGCTCCCCGCCCCCTCTGTGAAATACTTAGTGAGGTTCTTTGGAACATCAATTGGGATAGAATTACTATTAATTTACTAGGTAAAGAGAGAGGCAATTCTGCCACCAAGAAAATTCCTGTTGTGCTTTATGCGAGTGTGAATAACTTGTCTGCAAGTACCTTATTTTTGTCCCTGTGCATCACCACTATTTGTTGGTTAATATCACCTGTAAATTTAATCAAAGAGCTATGCTAAGTACAGTAGGGAGTAGAGAATTAATTTTAGTTGAACCTACTTAATGGAAAGACTCAATATTCATTTGCATTATTGCATACCTGTGATTGATAAAGTAAGATTCTTTGAGTAAATCTGTATATTTGCATGATCTGATGTAGACTTCTCAACAATGTCATGGGACTCTTGTTATGCAATTCCTATGTTAGTTTTACAGGCTCTGGAAGTTCAGGTAAATATACAACTTTGAGATACTTATGTAACCCACTAAAGTTTGATTACACAAGTACCCACTATAATTCCATTTTACTGCAGGAATAGTGAGTGGGTTCCATCTGTTTAACAGTGGAACTCCCATTTGTGGATACTAACACATAAGATAAATATGCAAATTTGGATAGTTGTGGATGCCCATATGCTGAGTTGCTCTAGTCTAGAACAAAGACACCAGAATATAATAAAGTTGCTCAGACTGAAAAACAAAACAAAAAAAAATGATCAAAGTTTGTAAGAAGACAATGAGGGTTAACTACAACTCCTCATAAATCTAAATGCAACTTTATCATTACAGCAAATACTATGCAAGAAAAATAGCGTCAAACAGAGAGATTTCTTCAGTACCAAAAGATACACAGGACACAAATCTTATGCCTTTAAAATATGCAGGACACTTGTTCTTTGAATAGACTGGTATCTTTCTCCTTGTAGTTATCTTTTTGCTTCAATTAGTAAAACAGGCCTGTGAGCCCTCAGGGCAGAGATCTTCAGTTCCCCTCCCATATGGCTTCTCCCTCTGATTCTAGCTCAACTAACAAAGTTTGATGCCTTTTTAAAAATATTACAGAGTGGAATTTGCCCTCACCCTTGGAGACGCCTACTGAGCACACTCCAACGGCTCATGATTTTTTTTTCCTGCTAGTCTCAGATTTGCTGGAGTCTGTGAACAGCTGCTCCAATCTTATGGCAAAAAACCCTGACTGCTACTGTTTAAAGGAACAGCAATACGAGCATGGGTTACACTTACAGAAACAAAACCAGCCTATGGAAGTTCACCCATAACATTATGTAGACTTTGAGCCCACTCCTACAAGGTGCTAGGCCACTCCGGGCAAGATGCACAACTCCAGAGAACTCCAGTGAGAGTTGAAGGTCCTTTATCCCTTGCATGATCAATAATACATAAAATGAGAACCAGCAGAGGACATAAAAATCTTGTAGTTTGAGATATAGCTTGGTAAATAAGATGTAAGTAGTGAACTGATAACATAGATTCTTTTCTCTCAAATTGCATTTTAGGCTTCAAAGTGTAGATTCCAGAGTTTTAAATGGGCAGCCTTGATCTCCAGCCATAGCTCTGTGCTACCAGTGCCTGAATCTCTGTTACAGTTATTTGGATGCACTGGTACCAGCTTTCCCTTAATTATAGGTATTTGCATATTTTTGGCCAAATCTAAACATGTTTTCCTATAAAAGCTAATTTATGTACTCAGATTAAGTGTCTAAAGGGTAATTGCTATGAATTTTGTATCCTACAAAAAAGGAACGCAATAGATCACAAATTAGCAAATGTGTTAGACATTATTCCATGTCCTAACAGATGACATTTAAATGATCCCAGTACTGTCAAATGCATTCAGCTGGGTGAATATCTTGGACCAACATCTGAACTGGATCATAAGCTTGCTGGGCAGGGACTGTTTCTTTCTTTGGGTCTTAAAAATAGCTGAGCACACTATTTAAACTTAATAGTACATAACTGCTCTCTATTCAAATTGAAGTCACACCAAACCATTCTGAAGACTGGAAAAGGTTTTGTTAACCTTTTCCCTACCTGTGCCCAGCCAACATCTCAAAGGTGTACCTGCCCATGTCACCTTCAAGCGATTGAGAGGCAGATTGCACCTGTAGTGTCAGGTCTTTGCTTTGCTTTGCTGTCTGGCATTGAAGTGAGGTAGGATGGGGGACGGAAATTCAGATACTTTACTCATCACACCCATTACCCCTTAATTCTGCACTCCCCACCCTTCTAATTTAACAATCAACATCCTTGTCTCTCTCTCGCTTACTGCTTTGGGGGTCTCTGGATGAATCAAGGACAAAACAAAGAGCAAAAGAAAGGGCTACACTTGGAAAGTTTATTTACACTGTCCCTCTGCTTGGCCTAGAGTAGTGCTTCTCAAAGTCGGGCCACCGCTTGTTCAGGGAAAGTCCCTGGCCATCTGGGTCGGTTTGTTTATCTACTGCGTCTGCAGGTTCAGCCAATCGCGGTTTCCACTGGCCACGGTTTGCCGCTCCAGGCTTATGGGGGCTGTGGGAAGCGACATAGGCCGAGGGATGTGCTGGCCACCCTTCCCGCAGCCCCCATTGGCCTGGAGCAGGAGACCGCAGCCAATCGGAGCTATGATCAGTCGAACCTGCAGATGCAGCAGGTAAACAATCCGACCCAGACCGCCAAGGGCTTTCCCTGAACAAGCAGCAGACCAGCTTTGAGAAGCACTGGCCTAGATGACAATGTGCATGCGAAAGTTCCAAGCTGTAAAATATCTCATTTAATTCACTTGCAGTCCCAGTAGGGGCAGAATGAGAAATTACTGCACTGATTCCATTTCAGCTAAACCTAGACCCTCCCTCCACAAATAGTCTTATCTGGTCTTATCTTACTAATTTAACATTTTAAAAGGTTCTCTAAGGCATAGCTAATACATAGTTTGTATTGTCTCCCCATGGACTTCCCAGAACCACTTTTCCTCCTTCAATCCCTCCCATCATTGAATATCTCACAGCTTCATAAGTATCCCTTGTCCGCTGAATTTTTCTGCATTCAAATCTGATGAGCTCAGAGACTTTCCTGACATGTTATGCTGTGGACTGTGCATTATCTGCATCTGAAGTAAGTTATAGAGGATATATTTCCATGAACTGCTAATCGGCTGCCAACAAATGTTCAAAGGTTTGAGTTGGTGCTACAGAGAAAGAGAAGAAAGAGAGAATATGAGGGATGTGGAGGAGAGGAGAGAAACTGAGGAATATCTAGGCACCAGGAGCCAGCAAACCTGCATGCTGGGTTAGGGTCTCTTGATTGGGAGGAGTCTGAGAAAACATATTGGGTGTTGCAAACATAGAAGAAGAAATAGGTGAAATAGGAAAACGCAATTGGAAAGTGAGAATGAAGGATAGGGTCAGAAAAGTGAAGAAAGGAGAGGGGAATGGATGAAGCTACAAAAGGTTCAGATACCCTTCATGTAAGGACCTAAGCAGACATCACTAGTTTTTAAATACCTTCATACCTTATGTCATTTCCATGACAAAAAAAGACCACTAGAAGGTTAATGTCAATATAAAGCGGGTAACGATATATTCCATGTCTAGACAGAAGACCTGGTCCTAGGGCACTTGTGCTGATTAACTGATACCTATAATGGCAACTGAGTGTCACTATTCTTCAATTAGTTCCAATAAAATAGGTAAAGGAAAACTGCAGGCAATTGAACTGATTAATAATTCAGTTGTATCTAATCCTGGGCAATCCTGGCTGCATAATTTTTCAGTTCCCTTTTCTATTACTTATGTAAATTAAACAAGTAAACGACAAGGTTATTTAGAAAATATATATCATTAAAACAAAAAAGTTTGGAAATGGGAATAAGTAAAATTTTACTTATTCAGGGCCTTACTGAACATTCATTCCTCACCCACACAACCCTCCCATTAGCTTCAATAGCAGTTTTGGCTGATCAAAGAGTTCTGCATAGGGCCTGTAGGAAGAGCAGTTGATGAGCAACAAACAATGAAGAAATGTACTCAAATAGCACACCCACTCTCACACAAAGCAAAGATATAATCTATTTCCAAATCAAACTGCTTCTACAGGCTGAGAAGGAAGAAATAAATTGTTATTCCTATTTTTAAATAATTGGAAAGCACAAAGGAAACTTTGATGATGGAAGCCATTTAAGTAGACAGGTTAGACAGATGACTGCCTTTAAAGAAATCCACATAAGTCTTCATTACACTATGAAAAATGTCCATTTGTGACAGAACCTGATCATTACTAGGCGCTGAGCAAAGTTTGTCTGTCTGCGAATCCAGCTAAGCCGTATTTGACCCTGTGTCAGCTGCACCTATTGTCGGCAATGGGCAATTTTGTCAGTGTGTCACTTATGAAAAGTGTTTCCATTATTGACTGCAAGGTGAAAGGCATTTTAGAATGTGGAGAAGTGGAAATTGCAGGTAATGAAAAATAAGGTTAGCCTTTACATTTTGGAATTAGTCACTCACTACAGAGCATGACAAGCTCTCCCCAGCATTAGATAAATAACAAATTCACCTTAACAACATAGACAGCAGTAATCCAGTGGTCTGCAGGTTTCTTTATAGATGGCAGAGGGGGCAATGTAAATGGGTTGTGTTGCTGTAGTGTCCTAGAACAGAGCAATAGGGGAAGCCAACAGAAAATTATTACAATGCATTTCTTTTCACCAGAATCACCTGTGGTAACAGGAGCCTCTCATAGCCTGCCAACAGGTAGCACCATCTATGAGGTTACAATTTCACTTTGACATTCTGACAATATTTCAAACTCTGCATAAAGATAATTTGAGACGGGGTCTCTAATGGAAGTGCAAGGTCAAGCTTCAATATAATCTTGTGATAATACATGATTTCAAGCCTGAGAATCATCCCCTGCACAGGCTACTGCTCCTTACTCCTGCTGCCCTCTTCTCAACCCTTCACTGTTCTTCATCCATGGCCAAAAACACTGAGCTCTCTATTCACCACTGAAGCGGCTTTGTATTACCATTTCAGCATCTTTCTCAGTTTTCCCACAACAGCACTCACTTTGGCACTACTAATTAAATATAATCATTTAAGGATGTAATTAAACTTATAATTTAGAAGTTTTTTTGGTTGTGTTTTGTTTTTATCGTGATCTTCAGTCTGTTTAACATGCAGTAGCCCATGGTTTATAGTATGTCTTGTGAAAATGGATAGTGTAGCAACAGCTTTAGAAAACATTCTATTTAGTCTTAAAATATATGAGAGAGGGCAGAGTAAAGAGGAATATAAATGGTTCCTAATGTAAATCAGAGAAGTAGAATAAAAGATCTCTATGTCAGCTTGTCATGGTGCTCTTTGAGGAAGAAGAAAAAACGTAGCAAGCTGATAGATAAAAGGAAAGATGTCAGTCTTAGAAATAAGAGTTAGACTAAGGATTAGGTACAGTCAAAATCCAAAAGACATCTGGTTTTCTTTAAAAAAAAATTAGTTAAGTAGAATTGATGGTTCCCACAAATTTTGAAAAATTATAAAGAAAAACAAAAAGAACGAGGAGTACTTGTGGCACCTTAGAGACTAACAAATGTATTTGGGCATAAGCTTTTGTAGGCTAAAGCCCACTTCATCAGATGCATGCAGTGCAAAATACAGTAGGAAGATTATACACACACACATGAAAAAATGGAGGTGGCCATACCAACACTAATTAGACTCATCAATTAAGGTGGGCTGTTATCAGCAGGAGAAACAATATCAATTAAGATGGGCTGTTATCAGCAGGTGAAACAATAACTTTTGTAGTGATAAATCAGGATGGCCCATTTCAAACAGTTGACAAGAAGGTGTGAGTAACAGTAGGGGGAAAATTAGCACGGGGAAATAGATTTTAATTTGTGTAATGACTATCCATTCCCAGTCTTTATTCAAGCCTAATTTAATGGTGTCCATTTTGAAAATTATTTCCAGTTCTGCGGTTTCTCATTGGAGTCTGTTTTTGAAGTTTTATTTGTTGAATAATTGTGACTTTTAGGTCAGTAATTGAGTGACCATAGAGGTTAAAGTGTTCTTTGACTGGTTTTTGAATATTATAATTCTTGACATCTGATTTGTGTCCATTTATTCTTTTGTGTCGAGACTGTCCATTTTGGCCAATGTACATGGCAGAGGGTCATTGCTGGCACATGATGGCATATATCACATTGGTAGATGTGCAGGTAAATGAGCCTCTGATAGTGTGGCTGATGTGATTAGGTCCTATGATGGTGTCCCCTGACACAAAAGAATAAATGGACACAAATAAGATATTTGTGTCCCCTACTGTTACTCACATTTTCTTGTCAACTGTTTGAAATGGACCATTCTGATCATCGCTACAAAAGTTATTGTTTCTCCTGCGAGCTTGGCTGTAGACAATGGATCATTTGGTGTGGTCTGGATGAAAGCTGGAGGCATGTACGCAAGTATAGCGGTCATTAGGTTTCTGGTATAGGATGGTGTCTTTGTGACCATTGCTTATTAGCACTATAGTGTCCAGGAAGTGTATCGCTTGCGTGGACTGGTCCAGGCTGAGGTTGATGGTGGGATGGAAATTGTTGAAATCATGGTGGAATTCCTCAAGGGCTTTGTAGAAGTCCGCTGTTGGGAGAGGTGGTTCACCCCTCTCCAGGGCGGCTGGGAGCCAGGCCGCCCCACGACCTGGGGTGACAACAACAGTTCTGGGCTCAGACCCTCAGGCAGGGGCTGAGCAAGCAGTTCAGTCTATAGAGCCCAGGCCATGGATCAGGGTGGGACAACAAACACTGGTGCAGGGCTCAGACCCTCAGGTAGGGGCTGAGCAAGAAGTTCAGTTTATACAAGGTGAGAGGCCCAGGTTTCTGGGCCTGAGCATTGGGGCAAGGGGGAGACTGCCACCCTTGAGTGGGGTGGCAGGGGGGACGCAGGCCCGCCCACTCCTCTGCATCCCAGCCCGGGGCCCTAACAGTGGCAGGCAACCTGCTGCTGTGTCAGTGGGGGATCCTGGCCGCAACACACTGACATTGGCTCTGGTTCTGCTTCAGCCAGACTAGGGTCGGCTGCCACCGGGGCTACTTCCAGACTCCCCCTCGGGGCTTATCTGGATCCTGGGATCGTCCTCCGCAGGGTCCAGGTGCATGGGTTCGTCCCAGCCGGGGCTGGAGGGTAGGTCTGGCAGCTCCTCGGGGTAGCAAGCACGGGGAAGCTCCGGCAGCTCCTCTGGATAACGAGCACGGGGGAGCTCCGGCAGCTCTGGGTGGCTACCCTGGGTTGCAGGAGTCTCCCAGTCCCGAGCTCCCGGAGGGACGTCTGCTCGCTCCGGCCGCTGGGGCCTCACTGAGCTCAGAGGGCCCGCCTTTATACTTCCGGGTTGGCGCTTGACCCTTTGTGGGGTGGGCTCAGAGCTCTGTAGCTCCGCCCAGTCCGGCCTCTGGCTGGACTCTTCATCCTCCGGGGCAGCTGGGAGCCAGGCCGCCTCACTACACACACCCCCACTCAAGTCTAGCTCCCGTGTGGCGGGGCCAGACCCTTCCATGCCTCCCACGCGGGAAAGAAAGTCTGCATTAGCATGGTCCTTCCCGGCCCTGTGGTGAATTGTAAAGGAAGAGGGCTGCAACGCCAGGTACCACCGCTGTAGCTTCATATTATGGTCTTTCATTCGGGCCAGCCATTGGAGTGCAGAATGATCAGTAACGAGCGTGAATGGGGCTCCAAGGAGACAGTACCACAATGCATCACAAGCCCACTTTACAGCGAGGGCCTCCTTTTCCATTACCGCGTAGTTTTTCTCCTGGGGGAACAGCTTCCTGCTGATAAAGACCACCGGATGTTCTTCTCCATTGACTTCTTGGGAGAGGACAGCCCCGAGTCCCACCTCCAAGGCATCTGTCTGGAGGACGAATGCCCGGTCAAAATCAGGGCTATATAGATCCGGTTTGCGGCAGAGGCTTGCCTTGAGTGTCTGAAATGCATTGTCCAGGAGTGGCACCAGGGTTTCTGATGCCCTAGGCGGATGGTCATTTCGCTGCCCCCCGCGGGTCCGGTGGACCTACTGCAGTCATGCTGGTGGACGGTCTGCTGCTGGAAAGGCTCCGGTGGAGCTGCCGCAGTGATGCCGGTGGGCAGTCCGCTGGTCTAAAGGCTCCGGTGGACCTGCTGCAAGCATAACTGCGGTAGGTCCGCCGGAGCCTTTAGACCAGCGCACCGTCCGCCGAAATGATTGTGGTAGCTCCACTGGAGCCTTTCCAGTAGTGGACCGTCCGCTGGCATGACTGCGGTAGGTCCACCGGACCCGCGTGCCGCCCCCCCGGCAAAATAGCACCCCCCAAAAAATTCTGGAGCCCTAGGCCATTGCCTAGGTCGCCTAAATGGTAGCGCCGGCCCTGGCATTGTCGCACTCTTGGATTCATCTTACTTGCCGCGGGCTGTCCTTGGTCAACAAACTCGTCAAGGGGACTGCAATAGCTGCAAATTGGGGAATGAACCACCGAAAGTAGCCAGCCAGACCCATGAACTGGCATACCTGGTGTTTTGTGGCCGGCGGAGGGCAGGTTGCAATGGCCTGAACTTTTCCCATGAGGGGTTTTACTTGTCCATTTCTGATGGTATATCCCAGGTAGGTCGTTTCTTGCCAACCAATATGGCACTTCTTTGGGTTGGCGGTCAATCCAGCTGCCCACAAGGACCTCAGGACCACGGCTACCCGCTCGAGGTGGTTCTCCCATTGGCTACTATAAATAACTGCATCATCCAGGTAGGCAGCCGCGTAGTCCCGGTGGGGCTGGAGGAGGCAGTCCATCAGCCGCTGAAACGTGGCCATGGCCCCATAGAGGCCAAAGGGCATCTGGGTAAACTGATACAGACCTGAAGGGGTGGCAAAAGTGGTCTTCTCCCTGGAGGCCAGCTTGAGGGGGATCTGCCAAAACCCCCTGCTCAGGTCAAGGGTGGTGATGTAACGGGCCTCTCCCAACTGGTCGAGTAGCTCATCTACCCGGGGTATCAGGTATGTGTCGAACTTCGAGATGGCATTGACGCGTCTGAAATTGATGCAGAACTGTCGGGTGCCATCTGGCTTCGGTACCAGCACTACTGGGCTGCGCCATTCGCTTTGTGCCGGCTCGATGACCCCCAAGTCCAGGATGGCCCGTACTTCCTCCTTGATGACCTGTCGTACATGATATGGCAAGGGCCTGATCGCGCCTTGAATCACCACGCCCGGCTCGGTCTGAATGGTGTGATGAATGAGGGTGGTGTATCCCGGTTGGGTTGTGAAGGTGCGAGGGAAAGCCTGAAGGAGACACCGAGTCTGTTTAAGTTGTTCCGCCGTCAGCGTCTCTCCAAGCTGGGGTCCTTTGGGTGCTCCGAACATGTTACCTGGGGGCCCAGCTCGGGTTCCGGTGGGTAAGGGTTAATTAATAGCCCTTCTCGCTCCCTCCACGGTTTGAGAAGGTTCACGTGGTAATGTTGCCTTTTCTTGCGTCGGTCGGGCTGGTAGATCTCGTATGTGACGGGCCCAATCTTTTGGACCACCTCATAAGGCCCTTGCCACCGGGCCAGAATCTTTGATTCACTGGAGGGGAGGAGGAGTAAAACCCGATCTCCGGGCTGGAAGTCGCGAGTCTGCGCCTCGTGGTTGTAGGTCTGGGCCTGAGTCTCTTGCGCGGCTTTCAAATTCTCGCGCATCAGGGCCCCAGCCGCCGACCGTACAGTAGTTCGAACGGGGAGAACTTGGTAGATGACTGTGGAACCTCCCAAACCGCCAGGAGCAGAGGTGGAAGTATCTGGTCCCAGCGGTGGAGATCCGCTTGGGGGAACTTGCGTAGCATGTTCTTAAGAGTCTGATTAAATCGTTCGATTGGTCTGGGGATGGTAGACCGACGTGCGTAGCTGCTTGATTCCCAAGACCTCACACACCTGCTGCAACAGCCGAGAAGTAAAGTTGGTGCCCTGGTCCATAAGGATCTCCCGGGGCAAGCCTATGCGGGCGAAGATCTTCACGAGCTCGCCTGCAATGCTGCAGGCCGTGATGTTTCGGAGGGTTATGGCCTCGGGGAACCGGGTAGCATAATCCACCATGACCAGTATATACTGGAACCCTGCAACGCTTTTGGGGAGTGGGCCCACCAGGTCCATGGCCACCCGCTCGAAGAGGGTTTTGATTAAGAGCATGGGGATCAGGGGTGCCTTAGGGGTCTGGGCTGGAGCAGCCAGCTGGCAGTCTGGGCAGGACTTACAGTAGTTCCTCACCTCCTGGTGTATGCCCGGCCAGAAGAAGCACGTCAAAATCCAGGATAAAGTCTTCTCGTGGCCTAGGTGTCCAGCTGCCGGGACGTCGTGAGCTAGTTTCATGACGACCTGCCGATGGCACTGGGGCATGAGGAGTTGAGTCTGGGACACCCTCGTATGGGGGTCCCTTGTGACTCGATAAAGACATTCCTGTCGTAGTTCAAAGTGTGGCCACTGGGCCGCCCAGTGGGGATCAATGACAGTGCCGTCGACAGTGGCCAATTGCTCGTACGCCCGCTTGAGCGTGGGATCGGCCCTTTGATCGTGGGAAAAGTCAGTCTGAAGCGGGGGCTCCTCAACCGCTTCTGAGGGAGAGTCCTCTGATTCTCTCGTCAGTTCAGTGGGGTCGGATGCTTCCCCTTCTTCTGCCCCAGTCTCAGGGGGATCTCCCCCCAAGGCTGGCGTGACCCTCAGGTGTTCCCCGGTGTTGCAGCGGAGGAATTCTGTGAACTCTGGCCAGTCCCACCCCAGGATCACTGGGTACGCCAGGCATAGGGCTGGACCCACCACCATCGGTTGGGTGACCCGCTCCACTGTTAGCTGGGCCCGAGTACTGGGGTATGGCCGGACGTCCCCGTGGATACACTGCAGTTGGATCATCCCCAGGCAGGTGTCGGCCTGGGGGCCTAAGTTTTGGCGGACCAGCGTCTGGCCGCAGCCTGAATCAATGAGGGCCACCGTTGGGTAACCCTTCACGACCACGAGCACTGTGATCTTGGCCGCTTGGGGACGTCGGGCGCGGGCTTCCCCGGAGCAGACCTGGCCAAAGTTGCACTCCATTGCTGGTCAGTCCCACCATAGATGGCCGTAATCCCCGCAGGAAAAACAGGGCCCAAGGTCTGCTCATCCCGGCCGGGGACGTGTCCCTGCGGCTCCCCAGGGAGGGCTCCGAGTGGCCCCCCGCACCACTGGAGAAAGGGCTGGAACTTGTTGCCCTACGGCCTCCGCGGGTTGGGGTTGGGGCTTGGGACCCCGGTAGGAAACTCGAGAATCAGTCCAGGAGGGAGCCCCCCTCCTTTCGGGGTTGGGGCGCCCCACCCCGGGGGTGACTACTCGAAGGGTGAGATCCACCGGTGTCTCAGCAGTCAGGAAGTTCTCCATCAGGATGATGGCAGCGGCTAGCGTCGTAGGCCGATGGCAGAGGACCCGGGCCTTTCCTCAAGGCGGGAGTATGTGGGTAAATTGTTCCAATACGGTCTGTTCCGTGAGCTCCTCCGGCGTTCGGCTTTCGGGCTGCAACCATCGCTTGCATGCTTCTCTTAGTTCCTGGGCCACCATCCAGGTCCGGGCTCCATTGGGGTAGGCCATGCTCCGAAACCGCTGCTGGAAGGTCTCCAGACTCACATCCAGGGCATCTAAAATTGCTGCCTTTACTTGGTTGTAGTCCTGGGCCGCCTCCGCGGACAGGCCTCGATAGACCGCCTGAGTGGTCCCGGTCAGGTACGGGCCAGGAGGGAAGCCCATTGGTACTGGGCCCACCCCGCAACGACCTCTACCCGCTCAAAGGTTACGAGGAAGGCTTCTGGATCATCGCTGGGGCTCATCTTTGTTAGCCGGATAGGCAGGTTTAGCCGCGGAGTCCCCTCCGGGCCTCCCGGCTGGGGTTCCACAGGTCAGGACAGAGCCGTTGCGAACTATCGTAAGCATTGCTGCTGAAAGTCCTGGTGCTGGGTGGTCAGATCCTGAACCAGCTGGTGTTGCTGGGCTCCTAGCTGTTCGACCAGCTGCTGTTGTTGCTGGAGCTGGGCGGCCCACTGCTCCTGCTGCTGCTGTAACTGGGCCGCCTGCTGTCGCTCCTGGCTCTCTGTCAGGAAGGCGAAGAGCTGGGACAGATCCATGTCTCGGGTGGGGGGAGTTCTCTCCCCCCTAGCCCCTTTCTCACCGGGGTCGAGGGCTCGTGCTCACATTCTGGGCAGAGTCCTCACTTCTGGTACCACATGTAGAAGTCCGCTGTTAGGAGAGGGGGTTCACCCCTCTCCGGGGCGGCTGGGAGCCAGGCCGCCTCACGACCTAGGGTGACAACAACAATTCCGGGCCCAGACCCTCAGACAGGGGCTGAGCAAGCAGTTCAGCCTATTCAAGGTAAGAGGCTCAGGCTTCTGGGCCTGAGCGTTGGGGCAAGGGGGAGACTGCCACCCTTGAGTGGGGTGGCAGGGGGGACACAGGCCCGCCCACTCCTCTGCATCCCAGCCTGGGGCCCTAACAGTGGCAGGCAACCTGCTGCTGTGTCAGTGGGGGATCCTGGCTGCAACACACTGACATTGGCTCTGGTTCTGCTGCAGCCAGACTAGGGTCGGCTGCCCCCGGGCTACTTCCAGACTCCCCCTTGGGGCTTACCTGGATCCTGGGGTCATCCTCTGCAGGGTCCAGATGCATGGGTTCATCCCAGCTGGGGCTGGAGGGTAGGTCTGGCAGCTCCTCGAGGTAGCACGCACGGGGAAGTTCCAGCAGCTCCTCTGGGTAACAAGCACGGGGGAGCTCCAGCAGCCCCTCTGGATAACGAGCACGGGGGAGCTCCAGCAGCCCCTCTGGATAACGAGCACGGGGGAGCTCCGGCAGCTCCTCTGGATAACGAGCACTGGGGAGCTCCAGCAGCCCCTCTGGGTAGCGAGCATGGGGAAGTTCGGGCCACTCTGGGCAGCTACCCTGGGTTGCAGGAGTCTCCCAGTCCCGAGCTCCCGGAGGGACATCTGCTCGCTCCAGCCACTGGGGCCTCACTGAGCTCGGAGGGCCTGCCTTTATACTTCTGGGTCGGTGCTTGATCCCCTTTATACTTCCAGGTCAGTGCTTGACCCTTTGCGGGGCGGGCTCAGAGCTCTGTAGCTCCGTCCAGTCCGGCCTCCGGCTGGGCTCTTTGTCCTCCGGGATGGCTGGGAGCCAGGCCGCCTCACTACAGGCTTCTTTTCCATGGGTCCAGATGATAAAGATGTCATCAATGTAGTGCAAGTACAGTTGGGAACTTAGGGGATGAAAACTAAGTAAGCATTCCTATACAGTAGGAAGTAGGAATTCCTACTGTATTTTCCACTGCATGCATCTGATGAAGTGGGCTTTAGCTCACGAAAGCTTATGCAGTAATAAATTTGTTAGTCTCTAAGGTGCCACAAGTACTCCTCATTCTTTTTGCTGATGCAGACTAACAGGGCTACCACTCTGAAAAGAAAAACGAACTAACCTAAACAAATATATATTAATATCCTCAATGTTAGATTTATCTTTATGTAGGAGTTTCAGACACATTAAAGCTATGTATGACTAAACTGGTAAAGTTATATATTAAGTCTTACAATTATACATCAAGAAGTATTAGCCAACAATTGATGTTTACTAATGAAAGGCAATGGGGAAAAGATGGGATACAATTTAGCAACTGCTTTAAAAGCTTGTGAGCTTCTCTATTCATTTTAATAAACTCTAAACAGGTAATTAACTAAATGACACGTTTAGGGAAGGTTTTTATTTCACAACATTACTAACAATTCTAAAAGAATTGAAGAAACATATCCATTACTGACACATATGATGCAAATACTGAAGGAAGGTAGTTAGAAGGCATAATGTTTTAGCCGACTAGCCTGTCTCCTATAATCACCTCTGTTGAAATGCTGGCTTTGGGTCATCAGGGAGAACACATTTAGAGATGTCATTTTAGTCTCCTTATACACTTAACAAAACGTACACACCATCTGATGAATTGGCACTACCATACATTATATAACCATTCTGATGTAAGCGTGAATTAAATTTGGGGTTAAAGGACCAAATGCTTTCCTCTAATTCAGGGGTGGCAAATCTGAGCCTGAGAAGGAGCCAGAATTTACCAATGTACATTGTCGAAGAACCACAGTAAAACATCAGCAGCCCCCCATCAGCTCCTCCTGCTCCCAGCGCCTCCCACCCACCAGCAGCCCTGCCAGTCAGAGCCTCCGCATCACTCCCCACACCCCCCAATCATCTGTTCCGTGGTGTGCAGGAGGCTCGGGGTGGTGGGAGGAGGAAAGAGGGCACAGCAAACTCAGAGGAGAGGAGGGGAGGGGAGGGAAGGGATGGAATGGGGGCAGGGCCTGTGGCAGAACCAGGGGTTGAGCAGTGAGCATCCCCCAGCACATTGGAAAGTTGGCGCCTGTAGCTCCAGCCCTGGAATCTGTGCCTATGCAAGGAGCCGCATATTAACTTCTGAAGAGCTGCATGTGGCTCCAGAGCCATAGGTTGGCCACCCCAGATCTAATTGTTGCCCCCTTGCAGAGCCTAGGTAAATAGTGGAACTGGTAAAAAGTGCCTAGGATTTTCTATAGAAAACTTTCAATTTTCAACAAAAATTCTAAAACCAAAATATTTTGGCCCATTTCAGTTTGGAAATGTTGCCATGGTGCCTCATAGGAGTTGTAGTTTGGGAGCCTCAAATTCCCATTTTGCTTTATAGGCCAGGTTCCCTGATCAGACTATATTTACCATGGAGCACCATGGTCTTTCCCCTTGGAGAGGTTACAGGAATCCCCTGACCATGGTGCATTAGAAGTGATGTAGTCCAGCCAGGGAGCCTGGCCAATAAGGGAGAACGGGGACATGAGACAACAGAAGTACATCTCCCATTAGGTACAGTGCCAGCATTTCAAAACTGAAATAATTTAGTTTGGGGGCATTCCGTTTGTTGATGAAAATTTGAAATTGTCTGCAGAAAGCATGCTCTTTTTTAAAAAAAAATCATTTAACTGAAAACCCAATTTTCTGTAGAAAAATACTTATGATAGAAAATATTTGACTAGGCCTAGTAAAGAGGCTTTACAGAAACTGAAGGCACCTAATAAAGGTTTGTCGGAGAAGGGAGATTTCTAGCTTAGTGACTGGGAGATTACTCTTACTCCCTCACTCCGTTTGGCCGTCTCATTGGTCCCCTAAGTCCAGCCACTCCAGTAGAGACTCCAGTAGGTAAGCCACTCTATTTTTCCCCATGGTTTCAGCCCTCTCTGGCCCTCAGCTTTAGTTCTTCAGTTTAGACAACTCCCTCTTTTGCTGCTGCCCCCCTCACCACGGCCACCACCAGAAGCCTTGGTGTGATAATTTTGCCTACAAATGTACTGTAGTTGTGACTTCAGCTGTAAAAAGTAAGTGGAAGTTCATCAGATGTCACAATAACCTATAACAACAAATGTAGATAGAGAAAGGGGTAAAAAGAAGACAGACTCTGTTAGTCTAAACAAAAAGGCCTACTGATATAATTCAAGGACTGTGTCAATCTCATGTTTGGTAAGCAACACAATGAGGGTCCAAATCTTAATAAACCAAACTTTAGTGAGACAAATACTAGGCTTAATTGGTGGACAAAATAATGAGTCAAGTATCAGAGGGGTAGCCATGTTAGTCTGGATCTGTAAAAGCAGATAAAATAATGAGTGGATGGACTATTCCACCCACCACTTCCTTTTTGGGTCCTTAACAACTTTGGTGGAGGGGGGGAGGGGGCAATACGGAAGAAAAGATAGAGGCTACTGGAGCAAGCTTCACCATCATGGCTGCCATTACCGCCACCATTTCCTGGGAACCCCAGGCCTTTATCACACTGATCCTGAAAGATGTCCTACTGAGACTGGTCAGAGAGAGGGATCTAGATGGCATTGCCACCCCTACAAGCTCCAGGTAAATCTCAACCACCCCCTGAGAAGAAAGAGGTTCAGACTTTAACAGCAGCAGCAACAGCTCCATCCTATCTCAACTAACTTTTTCTTTTCCCCAAAAGAACACTTATTACCATCTCTGATACCATCTAAGAGACTTAGAAACAGGGTTTAATTTCCCCTTCTAAAACTTTTTTTCTGCTACCTAGAAAAGGAACAAAATATGTTGTTAAAATGAAACTCTTACTTAATACTTTACATTTCAAATCCTTTAACTGTTTTTCCATCTTTTCTTTATCTTTAATAAAAGGTTCTTTGCCATGGTAACAGGCTAAGGTCTCTGTATAACAAACCCTGACCCTTGTTTAACACTATTTAATGTTGGACAGTGACTGCATTACATTAACACTTTTAGCCCATTTATTCCATCTAAATTAATGCAACTGCCCTCTCCAGCCCTAACTCAGCTAGCAAATTGCTCTTGCTGCTCTCCTTGCTTTCAGCCTTCCCCCAGGAAACACCTTCTGGACTCTGGCAGCTCTCACCTGCTCCTCTTTTCCTGACTCTTACTCAGGCAGCTTGGATTCACCAGGCTCATCCTTATGGGGTCTTCCTCGATCCCTTATAACCCTAGGTGCCGCCCTACCATCTTAGTTGGCCAAACTGGGGCACCTGCTTTGGCACAGGAAAGCTGCACCTGCTTCATTTACAAGGGCCAGGCACCGTGTGTCAGTTTCCCACTGCACAGATCTCCTGGATCCCTTTTGTGTCTCTTGGAAGACAGAGCCAGAGAATGAAATGTAGGGAAACTGGGGATGAGCCTTTGCTCTCACCAAGTGCAGGCAGATCATGAGCTGAAATTCACCCAAATGCTTCTGCTGCTTAAACCCACGTTATCTGCACCTCCTCAGCTTCAATTTCCACCAGAGAGGCTTTGGTGCAGGTACTGGCCAAAACTGCATAGTAAAGTGGCTGTGTGGAGGGAGGCTGGGCCGGCATGTGAAAAAAGCTGCTGCTGAACATGTGAGATGATCTTTGGAACATACACAAGTTCAGGATGCTGGCCTGTCCCTCATTCCTTAGCAGGTAGAGGGAGGAAAGAACTCTCCAGAGGAAGTGCCGGGGGCCAACATTGGAATTTTTTGTCTTTTATCTGCGTTTTTCCTGCATAGTATGTAACCCCTCATCCTTTTTCATCTTCTTTCACACTCAACTCCCCCTGAAAAAGAGGGGAAATGAGTCATGATGAGAAAGGACCACATAGTAATAAATGCAATTATGAAGACATTTAACAAGTTTTAAAGCCTGCATTTGATATTGTGCTTTCTCAGTACAGTAGTGTCATTTTAATATGAAGTTTTCACAAGGTTAGCAAGGGGACCGGTTTTCTTTCTCCATGGAAAGGCCTATCCAAAAGTTAAATGATACAATAGGCTTGGTTACCTCTGATGCTCTAAACATGGATCGATTGCTTTTGATTTAGGAATGCTTTTTTCTAAAATGTATTTTATCAAGGTACAAATACTACAACATTTTCCATTTATTTAGCAATGGTAATTGCTTTATTACTGTAAAATGAGTTGAATCAAAAGATATGATATGAAATGTATTAAGCTGGTATTTTTTCAGCTTCATGGCCAAGCTCAAGTCTATTAAGTTGGAAAAAACAGATAATAGATTAAATATTATATATGGGAAAGGATTTTCAATTTTGAGTTTAATAGCACTTCATTGAATTTTTGTTTGGCTTCCTGCTCACTTGAGGCTTGGTAGGAAAGAACTAGTTAATAGCACCAGAAATATTAGTCAGCAAGTGGCAAATAACTTTTTAGTTGCTGGAGATGAAGTGTGTCCTATAGTCACAGCAAAGATGACCTGCTGAAGAGCTAAAGTGTAAAGATTGGAAATACTTTAAAATAATTTTGTCATGAAAAATGAACTGCAGTTGAAGAGTGCTGCAATACAGAATATAGGTACCAGTTACTGAGCTCTGTGCACTTACTGTTTAAAACAGGTCACAAGCTAAATGATCAGAAAGTGGCATTTACTGTAAGGCAGTACATAGCAGGAAAACAGTAACAGCTTCTTTATTAAACCTTGCACACACAGTGGTGGCTCACATTAGCATTACTACATTGCTTAACTGAAGCATATTCTCCCAGTTCAGTGAGTTGTTCTCTTCCCAGCTGTATTATTTCTAATGGGAACTACAGTATGTCTTCTTAGTACTGCGGCTGGCAGGCTATGCTGGCTGCCACTGGTCTTATAAAAAGATACATCACAATTGGCACTAACTGGCACACTTTTGCAGTCTCCACATTAAGGCTCAACAGAGACTGAACCATATTCTCACCCTCTCAGAGGCCATATCAGATTTGAGAAATGCCAATGAGTTAGGTAAGCTAATCTAAGACATTTAAAAGCACTACATTGACAATTTTTTAAAAGGAAACATATCAATTATCCTGGGCTTTCTGCTTGTTTTTTGGCCATCTGCTTAGCAATTAAAGTTTAAATATCTCTTGATTTAAAGTTGTAATTTTTAAGCAATCAGCACTTAAACTTTTTTAGTGCTAAGCACGTAACTGTATTTCAAAAGCACCAGGAGTTGCAGGGAGTGAAGCTAGGTGGGTCAGGTGAGGGTCGTGTTTAATAATTAACAGGCCATCTGAGGCTTTGACAGAAGACAGTCTTGCTTTGTGGGACACTACTGATGTCTGTGACTTAAGCAGAAGGGAAAGCACCAGACGGGGGTATAACAAAGGAACCAGAATGAGTGAGTGAGATCTGGGTAGTAGCTGGAGAGCCAGAATTGTCTGAGGTCTGAAATTATATAGTAGACCTGGCTGGGGTTTCAGTAATGATACAGTAAGTCCTCACTTAATGTTCTACCGCTTAACGCTGCTCAATTAGGGAACATGCTCATTTAAAGTTGTGCAGTGCTCCCTTATAACGTCCTTTGGCTGCCTGCTCTGTCCATTGCTTTTAAGATTCTGTGGAAGAGCAGCAACTTTACAAGGGAACATTGCACAAGTTCCTCTTCTCCACCTCCTCTCCCTCCCTCCCTCCCAGCGCTTCCCCCCCTGCCAAACAGCTGTTTGGCGGCACTTAGGACTTTCTGAGAGGGAGAGGAAGAGTGGGGAAGTGCCGCATCTCCACTCCTCCACCTCCCGCACTACCCCGCTCCTGCCCCTCCATCCCAGAAAGTCCCAAGTGCCACCAAACAGCTGTTTGGCAGCACTTAGGACTTTTAGGGAGTGGGGAGGAAGGAGCAGGGATGCGGCATGCTCCAGAGGGGAAGTGGAGTGGAGGTGGGAAGAGGTGGGCCTGGAGTAGAGCGGGGATGGGAAGAAGCGGGTCTGGAGAATCCCCCGGCAAAGTCGGCACCTGTTCTTTTGGGGAAGCTGCTGCTGCAAAGGTGCTTCCTAGCATCCTTGTCTGCAGCAGGCTGTGCCTGTGTGGGGTAAGCCAGGGGCACTTCCCAACCACAGTACAGTACTGTACAGTATATAATGCCTTTTGTCTGACCCCCAAAAATTTCCTTGGAACCTAACCCCTTGCATTTACATTAAATCTTATGGGAAAATTGGATTCGTTTAACATCGTTTCACTTAAAGTTGCATTTTTCAGGAACATAACTACAACATTAAGTGAGGAGTTACTGTATTGTGCCATGGAGCAGGGCTCCGAAAGGGTTGCAGCTGGACTGGGAGAAAAGAAGCAGGGTAGGAGACTGCTTGTGTGGCTGGAAATCTAGGGCAGGATGTTGGTAAAACAATCCAAAAAATCTGCTCTCCTGGCATAAAAATCTGAATGCTCAAGCTTTCTCTGGACAGCATGCAGGGTTTTCCCATGAGAAGCAGCAGAAGCCTAATATTATTGTTAAATCTCAGATTTAAGAAAGAACAAAAGAAATTCTAATGAAAATAACTTAAGTTATAGTTAAGATTGTTAAATGTATTTCAATAGCAGACATATCATTAAGCACATCTGTACAAAACCCAAACATCAACTGGAAATTCCTAGCTAAGTTTACATATCATCCTGAATGTTGAGTTCACTTGCACAGGCCTTTAACAAAAAAGGTCTCTTCATGATATGGTTTATCAAATCTTGATGATAAAAGAAAATGTGTCTCTCTGTGCACACAGACAATTTTTTATGACAGTGTTGGTTCGGGAGATTAAGAGATGTAGGTTTGATTCCTTTGGCAGTTTCAGTTCAAGTCAAATTTTAGGATTACATAAAGCAAGTTGACTGTACTGAGATGATATATGACAAGAAACATTCTCCTTCAACAAATCACAGGAATCACAGCTTGCTTACCCAGTCTATAAAGCACAAGGTGAGATGAAGTCATTATCAGAAGTCAGGACATGCTTTAACTTGATTATGTCTTTGCCATTTAGTTTCTGCATACTTGGACTGTATATAAAGAGCAGTTAGATGCTGCAACCTTTTTCTAATATTGACTATTCTTTGAACTTGTTACACTTTTAGAGTTATAATGCATCACAAGGCTCAAAGGATTGAGCTAATACAATATCCACAGAAACTTTTAAAGAATTCTAAAGAACTAACTAGATTTCTGAACCTCTAAGGGATTTTTTGTTTAAATATTTATGATTTCTTTTAAGCAATACTCTAGCTCCTTTCTCTTCCGTCAGATGACCCCAGGAATCCCAAGAAAAGTAAAAAGATATTATTTGGTCAGAGAGCCCAGTGTGTGTAGATAAGAGAATTTCCTTTAAGTCAGTGGGGCTACTCTGATTTACACTAGCTGAGGATTGGGCCCCCATTGGTAATGCTCAGATATCAGTGTTAATAAGAATGCTTTTGTGATATTTGGTTTGATAGTGGCAGGGCTGTTTCTTCTTCTAGATAGATCTTTTTTCTCCACGAATGATTCAACCGTAACCTAAAACTGTCTGCTCAAATACTAATGCAGTTATCTCATTGAAAGTGTAAGTCATACATTAGCTTACTGTCTTCCAGGTGCCTATAATAATGAGCTTAAGATCCATGATAGTAAGAGTCCAGAATTTAAGTATTCCCATAAATGAAATTGAATATTTAACTAACCATATCTGAAGTCTTTTTAGTTAGGGTTAAATGCTCCAAGTGTAAGTTAATTCCTCCATATAAAAGTAACAGTATCTGTCAGTATTTCACCTTAAAAGGAGTAAGACGTTTCTTCCACTGTACAATGAGCTATCATAATTGGCCTAACTGAGGAGAAAAGGCATATTTGTTAACCAGGGGATCCTAATTAACCTCTGCTGAGTTTATAGAGATTCAATAGGGAAAACAAGATTTCCATTTTGTCACATCCATATTTAATGTGAAGTTAAGGAGGTATTTTTATGTTTTGGTAAATATATACATGCTATCATTGCAACCAGACACAGATAGTTACTATTCAGAATTAGCCACGTGGCAGTGTACTTACAAAATATAAATTCAGATTTAAAAAAAAAAAAAGTAGACCAAAGCTAGATGTTTCACATTTCCAATACATATTAGGATTAGTCTGAGTTAGTTTACCCAATTTTCAAAATATTAAAATTAAGCCTAATATTGCCTAATCACATAGCCAGCCATTCAGCCAAGTACATAACAATATAATATATGAGACTTCGTGAAGCATACATGGAATTCATCCATTTCTATAATAAAAGTTTGAAAAACACTGGCTGAAAGTTTCTTTGAAAGTTTTTATGACATTACAGGTTATCGACTGCTGCTAGTTGCTGGGGTGTGCATAAATATGACTTATGTCCTGGCTAGGGGACTACTACCCACCAAGCATCTGATCACAAAGCCCACTGAAGTCAACAGAAAGACTCCCATTGATTTCATTGGGCTTTGGATCAGGCCCCTAATGTTTTGGGTCACATCCTCTGTTTTCTCTCTTATGCAATCTTCCACTAAAATTTGAGCTAGTCAATGTAGTGAGAGAAAGAGACCCTGACAATTTTTAAGGATCTGTCAATCTTTCTCCAGTGGTTCTTAAATTACAGTGAATGCAATGCAGGGGCACCATACAACCTTTAACACTGTGGTCTTTTACTTCCAGTCTTGGGGGGAGGGATAGCTCTGTGGTTTGAGCATTGACCTCCAAAATACAGGCTTATGAATTCAATCCTTACAGGGGCCATTTAGGAATCTGGGGCAAAAATCTGTCTGGGGATTGGTCCTGGTTTGAGCAGGGGGTTGGACTAGATGACCTCCTGTGGTCCCTTCCAACCCTGATATTCTAAGATTATCACTTAGATCTCTACAACTATTACCATCAAATATCTGACAACATTACAGCTACATTTTATTGGACTGTATGTCAGCACTGCTGTGCCATCCATACCTTGCACCAGGAGGATGGGACAAATATAATGCTGGCTAAGGAGGGTGAATGGAAAACACAAAGGTCCTGCATGTTATAGAGCTGTTTCATCTACAGACTTCTGAATCAGCTTCAATCATTTCAGTGTCTGTGCAGAAAGTGAATGCAACAACTAAGTATCAGATTTGCTAAATTTAAGTTTTTCTCTTTCTAATCAGTTGACTTTCAGCAGTGTCTGAGCTGCCACTTTTTGGATGGCAAAAAGGACACATCAGAAATAATCTTGCCTTCTTAACTTTCATACACATCATGAAATTCAGTTCACTAACATTTACTAAAGGATGTGTGAATGAGTTATGCAGAAAAAGAAAAAAAAAAAAGCTAGCCCAAACCTTTTCTTCTACCACTGACAATTCAAGTAAGGGCAACCTGAATGTCTCAATGTTCCTCTTCCCTCAGCACGCAACATTCCTGAGACTTCCTTTTCACAAGCTTTCAATTGCTTATGCATGACTAAGGCTAAGATTTTGTCACAGGACTTTTAGTAAAAGTCACAGGTAGGTTGCAGGAATAAACAATAAAGCATGGAAGTCTGAGCCCCACCACCCAGGGCTGAAATCATGGAGGTCCCTTAAAATCACAAATCCATGACCTCCTCGTAGCCTTATGCATGACATTCTTAAATCAGGCTATACTAAATACCAGACTAGCACTACTTTAGTGCTTTTCTATTAGGCAGCATGAAGGGAAAAAGCCTATCTGCGTATTGCAATCACAATTATTGCTTGAAATTGTAGTCATTTCCCTACAAGCTTCTCCCTGCAGCAATTTGGGCAGAAGTCATGCAGTTCTTTTGTGTGCTAATTAGTACACCTGGCAGGCCTGATCACAAACTGTAATGTTGAATGTACCTATTAGAGATTGTGCAGAAGATTCAGAATTAAAATTGGTCTTTAATAGGGACACACTGTTGCCCTGCAGCGTGCTGAGGATTTCAAACACCACAAAATGTTTCAACATTTCTAAGATGAAACATTTCATTTTGGTTTGTGTTCACCTAAACTACCACAGTTCCTCCTGCAACTTATAGTTAGGGTACCTCATGCCATCATTCTTCTCTATGGATTGGATTCAGTGGCTGGAATAGCTCTCTTGATGCACCACAGTCATGGACTTCCCATAATGCACCAGGGAAGTTCAACCAGAAGGAAGAGCTCGGTGCATCTTGAGAGCTGTATTCTGGACAAGAAGTCTGTCCACGGATAGAATAGGGCCAGGAGAAACCTAAGTACAGCTCCCAGGACGTACTGTGGCAGTTCACATGGTCATAGTTAATGTCAAACTAAGCTAAAACAAGAACCTTTTGATTCAGTTTGGCAAGCTGAAATATTTTGAGTCAGGTCAGCCTGACCCATCACAAATTACTTTGTTTTAATTTTCCCAGAGGAAAAAAAATGAACAGTTTAGCTAATCAAAATCCCTTAGAAAATTTTAATTTTTCAGAAACTACATTTTCACAGGAAATTCCTGACCAGTTGTTGTCATAAGTATGCCTCTCGCTATTTAACGAGGAAAAGCTAAAACATAAGCCTAAGATTTAAACCTATAGCAGGAGTTCACACACACTATTGCTCATGTTTAACTAAGTCAATTAAACATCAATTTTTTAGTTAAATTGGGGCAACGTGTATCTAGACAATTTTCTTGGAATGTTATTATATTTCCAAATGTGACCCAGGCAAAACAAACACACAAACCTGTCACCCCCTAAATTATTACTGTAAATAATTTATAGCAAAATAGTTGACTCAGGAAAATGAAGTTAGAGTGTTTAATTTATGTAAAAGTTAACTCTACATCATTTTTGGCTTCCACAGTTCTGCTCTTTATTTCTGGATAATTTCCCATGTTTAGATTGGCCATTCTCTACCTGACTTGAGAGACAAACATTATATGGCCCTGTGATGGGGTAGCACTGCCTTGCACTAGCCCCAGCAGTGTCAGACCAGTAGCACTGATGGCGGAAGTCTCGCCCTGTCCATACTGGGCATGCTCCAAGTGCTCTGGGAGTTTGAAAGGAGGGCGCTCAGCTCAGTCTGGGCTCGCAGCTGCAGGGGAAGGACCTGACCAGGAAGCTCCTGCAAAGGACCAGCCACCGCCTATGAAGGCGCCGGGGATGGAAGCCTCTCCAGGCTGGCTCAAAGCCCTCTGGTGGGAGAAACCCGAGGAAGTGACTGACCCAGAGGCCTGCAGCAAACCTAGGGACTTATGGGAGACCCCAACTTTCAAGCCGGTAGGATGTGACCCAGGGAAGTGACAGACTGGTACCTTGCCCCCGATAAACCTCAGTGTGTTTTGGTAGGACACACACACGCATACACACACACATGCTGAGCCAGTGACAGAGTCCTATGCTGTGGTTAGGGCCGTAGGCCAGGGCCCGGTGGAGTGGCAGAGACTCCAAACATTAGGCCACACCGCCCTGCAACCAGGGGTGACTCTATGGACTCTGGTCCCTAGGCTGTACTGCCCTGCAACCAGGGGTGGCTCTGTGGACTCTGGCCACCATGCTGTACTACCCTGTAACCAGAGGCACAAACCCTCACAGGCCCCAAATGGTATACTTTCAACCAGAATGAGGTTTAACCATTCAGCTTCCATTAATGTAAATTGCAGCTACTTGGCTAACGTCCTTCAGCTCAACCTACAAGATTTCTTCCAGTGACAGGAGGTAGCAATGTTCTTACCACAATACAAAATAAGTTTTTACATGAAAAGTTATTTCAAAATAAATAATAAAATGTTCCATTCCAAAAGTGTCAAAAGGGGGCATTTCAACATAGTCAGGACTTATTTCTCTTCTGAAATGGAATTCCAGTGAAGTTCTCTGATTGGCTCTACACCTACCTTTCTGTACTGTACCTTCGCATTCCAAAGTTCTTAGGTTTTTCTATGCTGCCTTTTACTCCAGGACCTCTCTTTCACCCCCACTTCCTTATGTGAAGCCTTTGACAATTCACCATGTTTCTTTATTAAACTGCACCACTTTTTGATGGACACGTTTTCTGGTCATCTATTGCTGACTGCATCTGTACTGCACAGTTCATTTACTTAGACTGGAATGGGTCCATGTTATTTACATAGTTGAGCACACTGTTAGCATATAATGAATATTCTTCTTTGGTATCAGCTGCAGACAGGAATATTAGCAATACCATTTAGTCCCCCTACTTTCCACCCTACGGATTAGAACTGTCATGCTCTGGTTTCCCATGAAGAGAAGAAATGAGAAACAGAACCAACAAAATAATGTAAATCACTTTGAATGAGACTGACATATTGAAAAATCCTATCTCCCTCCCTCCCTCACAAAAAAGGTTTTGGTGTAAGAGTCTTAAAATTCTTAGGGATCAGCCCCAACGAATAAAAAGCAAGCACATTTCCACTCATTTAACAGAATAATATGAAAGTAAAGAAAAGTAAAGAAACATTTACTTCACGACAGCTATGGGAAATACACTCCCGGGACCAATCAAACTGGCCACTGGATGTCACTGGAGGTCTTGCACCACAGAAACACAGCTGCTAGCATATTAATCTGGCTGGAAATCATATTTTGGAGCATAACTGCAAGTATGAGTTGTTTGTATTACATCCCTTATACTCCCATTTTGTTTGTTTTATTGCTACAATTTGTATAGGGTGTTTTTTAATAGGGGGAAACAGTGTTCATTAAACAACTGATATACGAAGTTATCTGCGGTTCTTTGACAATAACTGAATGTAACTCTTTACATTCATGTGGATCAGTAAGGCCATTTAGAAACGGTTAAAAATGGGTGCACACAACAAAAATGCTCTTTGCAGAATCAGTATATTGCAAGCAAACAGCACATCCCACCAGTGACCAACCTGAAATAAATTCACACCTGTCTCTGAAAACTATCAATCCACATTAAAGCCATTTTACAAAAATAAGTCCTAAAAGCGAATAGTACAGTTTCTCCACACTTGAATCGTGTCTTTTGTTGTTGTTTTTTACTGTTTACCTTTGAACCTTTCAGGATTTACTTTCTTTAGAAATTGTCATTACAGCTGTCTCAGGAGACAGCAGCATTCATATTTCAGGGAGAGGAACAGCTTTAACTATGCAGAGCAAATGGCTTGAATTCAGATTGAGCCAAACAAACTTTTTTACCCTTTCATAGGACAGAAATTACTACACAAGGAGGCTCTGATAATTTTTTAAACTTTTGCTTAATATGTTAGTGTATTGCAACCCTGCTAGTGTTTGTACAAAGCATTGATAACTATGCAGCCATAACAAGCAAGCAAAAGATTTTTGTACGCAATGTAGCAACAAATACCCATGGAGCTCGCAATTTTCAGCCTTCCGCCAGTATTATAAACACAAACGAGCAGATAGAAACTCTATCAGGGTAATAGGGTGCCACAATACATGCTTTTCCAATTAAAAATCATTTGACAGACAGAGGGACTCAAACAACAAAGTATATCCTAGAGAGAAATAAATTGTTTGGCCTCTAGTTCTCTGATCTAGTCTAAAATCAACATTTAAAGTTTGTACATGGAGCATATGGAGATCACCTATTGAAAGGTACGGGCTGGATTGTGGCTTTAAGCCAATGGCCATGTTGGGGCAGCTGGGAGACCATACAGCAGATGCCCCCTCCCCCTGAGGATTCTGGCCAGCTCCTGATTTTCATAGTCATGAAGTGGGCCAGATGTACTGGTTTACGAAATATGCAATAAAAATCCAGTCCCATGGAATCAATTTGAATCACCTCATTTGAGTTCATCAGCAGGCGCACAGTATAAATTCCATAATAGGTGCAATATATTGCACATATATTTTCTGAATTGGCAATAGCCCGCATAGCAGCTTTTCTATCACAGATATGAGTGTTATAGAACTTTTGTTGGAACACATCTTAACGGCATTGTGTTGCATTTGCAAGATTCATGGAGTCTCTGTGGTTTTCTAAGGATCATGCATGTTTCTCTTAACACATCATTGTTGGGTCTGTGGGAAACTAATATTCAGTATATCTTCTCCATTTTAAAAAGTGTAAAGGGAAAACACTAAGCACTTCAAAGCGTCTTACCAATATGAATCAATCCTCACAATACCCCTGTGACTTAGGTATGTGTTATCCCATTTTATGGTGAAACTGAGACAGAGCTTAAGTGACTTGCCTAATATCACCATTGTCAGAACTGGATTAGAATTAGAGCTTCTGACTCTTTTTCTTATGCTCATGCTACACTAAATTATGCTTCAGCTCGAAAAAGAAGAAATGGCTTGAATGTATTAAAATGATTAAAGAACAGTTCTCGGGGGGGGGGGGAAGAGGGGGAATCTAATACCTGACACTGAAAAAAATACACACAAAAAACCAGGCAGTGTCTTCATACACAACAACATAAATAAATACACCTTTTTCAAGAAATACTTTAAAGAAAATAAAATGTCAGGACATCACTTCAGGTGGTGGTAGCCACCAGTATGGCGATACTACATTAGACCAGTGGCTCTCAACCTTTCCAGACTACTATACCCCTTTCAGGAGTTTGATTTGTCTTGCTTAACCCCAGTTTCAGCTCACTTAAAAACTACTTGCTTGCAGAATCAGGCATAAAAATACAAAAGTGTCACAGCACACTAGTACTGAAAAAATGCTTGCTTTCTCATTTTTACTGTATCATTATAAAATAAATTGATCAGAATATAAATATTGTACTTACAATTCAGCATATAGTATATAGAGCAGTATAAACAAGTCATTGTCTGTATGAAATTTTACTTTGTACTGACTTTGCTGGTGTATTTTATGTAGTCTGTTATAAAACTAGGCAAATATCTAGATAAGTTGATGTATCCCCTGGAAGACCTCTGCCTACTCCCAGGGGTACACGTACTCCTGACTGAGAACCACTGCATTAGACTATTAAGTCTATAAATACATATGTAAGAATTCATGAACACTCACAGTTGCAAACTAATTCGTGGTGATTTCAGTGTGCTCAAAACCAACAAGACCAGGTTTTGACACTTCATGGAAAGACATGACCTAAACAATCATCTAATGGAGGAGTGAGCATATATACAAGGCATACATTTTTGCTAGTGAGGGTAATTAACCACTGGAACAATTTACTGAGGGTTGTACAGTCTGAGAAATGGAACCAAAGAAGGATTTACTTGCCCAAAACCACATAGCAAGTCAGTGGCACAGCTGGCTTGAGAACTCAAGAGTGATCGAGGATTCAGTACTCTACTGCAATCCAGCAGAGTTCAGGTACGATGGGGAAAGGAACCAGGCTCCACCCTCCACCTCTCCTTGCCAACACACCTCCCCTCATCATGCTCATCCCCTGCTTTCCCGCTTCACTACCAGAACCCCCCCTACGATACAGGCACCAGCATGAAAAGGGGGTGACAGAAATTGAGTGAGAAGTGGTGGAGCTGCCTCCACCAACTTTAACCTGTGGGAGAGAGAATTCTTCAGGGGAAATCTCAGTGTAAGTTCACTTTGCACGTGGAGAATCCAGACGTCAGCCTTTTGCATGATCCCTAGGACTGCATTGCTGTTTCAGAGTCACCTCCACCATTTTGGGAGTGCTTTCTGTGTTGCTTTAGTCTTCTGTCCAGTTCACTCCTTCTGATTGGAGTGTTACTCCTTCCTCCATGTACGCTTTAGGCAAAATAGGGATAGTATCCCAAAGGGATTAAACAACATTAACAGTATTCTCAATGCCACTGGCACAATCCAGAGGGAGCAAGGCACTTCTTAACATATTATTTTATTGTTAGCTGTGAGAAAGGACAGGGGAACACAGGAGAGAGAAGCCAAGTGAGGAAAAGAAAAGGATATGAGAATATGGAGAAAGAAGGACTGGATGTGTGAAGGAAGTTGGAAAGAAAAGGAAGGGGAAACAGAAGAGAGAAAAGAAAAGGATGAAATGATGCATGTCAATTTCCCACCATTCATATCTTGGCTTGATGTCTAAGGTAGAGCCGGTCAAACTTTTTTCACCAATAAAATTTTACACAAATATTTAGTCATTTTTGTCTCACTTCGCCCTCAACTATTTTGTTTTTTGTCAAAACTGAGGGAAATGGCAATGTTTTTCTAAATGTTTTGTTTATTAAAAAACAGTCTTTTTTATTGAAAGGGTCTAACAGCTCTATACTGAAGCCCTCATTACTGCTTAACCTAGCACTTCTGTCCTGCAGACTGCAGGGGAGAGGAACTGAGGACAGCAGCACCTTACACTTCAGATGGGATTGTTTTAAATGTACATAATCAATCAATAAATCCCCCCCTCCCACAAGTGAGATGAAATTGATTAAAGCCCCTGAATCTTTACTTCCCACTTTTCCTGTTACAGGGGAGAAGGAGGCTAATGACTGACATTAAATGGCATTTCCTAGGTGCCTCAGGAACAAGTCCATCAGCCACTGAAAAACGGTAGAGTAAACTCAGGGCCATGACAACCAGTCAGAGCAACCTTTCTGGTCTTCAAACTCTGAACAGAACCTAAGCATATTCGTTGGTGTCTCCTGAAATAATCCACAACAGTCTCTGTGTTCATCATATCTAGCAGGTGGACCAAGAATTGTGAGAGATTTAGCTCCGTAGAAGAAGAATGAAAGACCTGCTGAGGACATTGCATGGACATTATTAAAGAGACGGGATTTTCTTCCTCAAAATGCAAACAGCTTTTCCTCCTTGCAGAGGGGAGAGCTTCCATGGACAAGGTGTCCCATAGACTATTTTCAGCGGGACTGCACTCTTGCTCTAAAACCAAGCCATTTGAAGTTTCTCTTCAGAAAATAACTTTCTGAGTTTAGATTCCCACATATCTAATTCATTGTAAAGCCAGATCAAAGTAACTGATATACTGTACGGGTGTTGTGAGTCAATGTATGAGTCAGCTCAGAGGGACTTATTAGATACTAGTTTTGTATTAAAGGATTGTGGCCAAATTTTATGAGAAAAGCACCTGCAAAGACTTTATATGGCACAGAAACTGTGGTCTTATATCCCTGTACTTACACATTGAGTTAGAAAAGTCATCAAGCATTTGCTCTTTGTCTATCAAGCACAGTTTTCCCTAAAAACAGGATAGCATTTGGTTCTTCAATTAACTTTTATTCTGCTGTTCTTTCCCCTTTTCTAATGTAAAAAACTCTCTCACTGGAACCAGCAGTATAAAAGCAGGCAAACTGCAGAACATCTCACTTGTGAATTAATTATAGGGGCATGAATCAATACAACAAGAACATTATTTAATTGAAATGAATAAGAGCAACAAAACTACTTAATGAGAAAATGCTGAAGCCACTACAGAGACTAAACAAAAGATCATTTCACAATGCTCTTTCCTTTCCTGGTTCTCATTTTAAGTAAAGAATGAGAAACATGAATATGAATGTACTATCACATTACCAAATTAAAGGCAAATACTAGGGATGGATCAAACAATTTGGCTAAATTGACACCTTCCCCTAATTTTCACCCCACCCTCAAAATTAAACCAAAACAATAACACATGCAGTAAGTGTTTAGATGTAGGGTGATACGTTGTCCTTACAGGCTCTTCAAGATAAATGAAACTGCCCGATAACTGTAGTAATTTGGAGTGGAAGGCAGAGGAGGGTTTGGGGAGGGAGAGGGAAAACAAAGATTCCACAAATGAAAATCTGGCAAAGCTACCTCTGCCATTAATGTCTAAAGTGCTGCTCTAGTCTAAAAAGGACTCTATAATTAGGGCAGCATGAATCTCCAGTTTTCTGGAATTCCATGACATCCACATCACATATGCTCAGTGTACCAGTAAAGATGGAGTTTTGTAACTGGTAGCTCTTCAGATTCAGCCTAGGATACTGTACAGATTGTTATAACCTTATTCCCAGATTCTGGACCTTAGCGTCCAAAATATGGGGGTTAGCATGAAAACCTCCAAGCTTAGTTACCAGCTTGGACCTGGTACTGCTGCCACCACCCAAAAAATTAGAGTGTTTTGGGGCACTCTGGTCCCACTGAAAAACCTTCCCTGGGGACCCAAGACCCAAATCCCTTGAGTCTCACAACAAAGGGAAATAATCCTTTTTCCCTTCCCCCCTCCAGATGCTCCTGGAGAGATACCCAGACACAAGCTCTGTGAAACTACGCAGAGTGATTCCCCCTCTCCGTTCCCAATCCTGGAACAAAAGCACTTTCCTCTTCACCCAGAGGAAATGCCAAATCAGGCTAGCAATCCAACACACAGCTCTCCCCTTGATTTCTTCCTCCCACCAATTCCCTGGTGAGTACAGACTTAATTTCCCTGAAGTAAAGGAAAACTCCAACAGGTCTTAAAAGAAAACTTTATATAAAAAAGAAAGAAAAAATACAAATGTTCTCTCTGTATTAAGATGATACAACACAGGGTCAATTGCTTAAAAGAATATTGAATAAACAGCCTTATTCAAAAAGAATACAAATCAAAGCATTCCAGCACTTATATTCATGCAAATACCAAAGAAAAGAAACCATATAACTTACTATCTGATCTCTTTGTCCTTACTCTTAGAAACAGAAGACTAGAAAGTAGAAAGTACTTCTCCAAAGCTCAGAGAAGCAGGCAGGCAGACAAAAGACTCAGAGACACACTTCCCTCCACCCAAGGTTGAAAAAAAATCCGGTTTCCTGATTGGTTCTCTGGTCAGGTGTTTCAGGTGAAAGAGACATTAACCCTTAGCTATCTGTTTATGACACGCCCCCCAAATTGCAGACAGTGGGGAAGCTCACTGGCGGCAATTTTCTTCTAGAACTTGAAAATAAACAGATTAATACAACACATGCACCTTTACATATACTACTAAGTATATAACTAACAGACTTTTACATTTTAAGAACACTTTTTAACTACTGGATTTTGGGAAACTCTCACGGGAGAGTGCATCAGCAACTTTGTTAGAAGCTCCTGTGATGTGTTGAATTTCAAAATCAAAATCTTGGAGAGCTAAACTCCAACGAAGAAGTTTCTTGTTGTTCCCCTTGGCAGTATGAAGCCACTTTAGTGCAGCATGGTCAGTTTGTAGTTGGAACCGCCGTCCCCAAACATATGGGCGTAGCTTTTCCAGGGCGTACACAATGGCATAGCATTCCTTTTCACTGACTGACCAGTGACTTTCCCTCTCAGACAGTTTCTTGCTGAGAAACACGACAGGATGGAAGTTGTGATCTGTTGCTTCCTGCATGAGCACTGCTCCTATACCACGCTCAGATGCATCTGTGGTTACTAGGAATGGCTTGTTAAAGTCCGGGGCCCTGAGCACAGGGTCAGACATGAGCATCGCCTTAAGCTGGGTAAAGGCCTCTTGACACTCATTAGTCCACTTAACGGCATTTGGCTGGGTCTTTTTGGTTAGGTCGGTTAATGGGGCAGCGATTTGGCTGTAGTGTGGTACAAATCGCCTGTAGTATCCGGCCAAGCCTAAGAAGGATTGGACCTGTTTCTTTGACCTTGGGACAGGCCACTTTTGGATAGCATCCACCTTGGCCTGTAGGGGGTTTATGGTTCCTCGACCCACCTGGTGCCCCAGGTAAGTTACTCTGTTTTGGCCTATTTGACACTTTTTGGCCTTAACAGTTAGTCCTGCCTGCCTGATGCGCTCAAAGACCTTTTCCAGGTGGAGTAGGTGTTCGGGCCAGGAGTCTGAAAAAATGGCCACATCATCGAGGTAGGCAACTGCAAATTCTCCCAGTCCAGCTAGTAGACCATCTACCAGCCTCTGGAAGGTGGCGGGTGCATTTCGAAGGCCGAAAGGAAGGACATTGAATTCATACACCCCCGCATGGGTGACGAATGCTGACCTCTCCTTGGCAGGTTCATCTAGCGGTACTTGCCAGTACCCCTTGGTTAAGTCTATTGTAGAGATGAACTGGGCACGTCCCAACTTTTCCAATAGCTCATCAGTACGTGGCATCGGATAGTTGTCCGGACGAGTTACAGCATTTAGCTTACGGTAGTCCACGCAAAAGCGTATTTCCCCATCTGGTTTGGGTACCAGAACCACTGGAGATGCCCATGCACTGGTAGATGGGCGGATTATACCCATCTGTAGCATGTTCTGGATCTCCCGTTCTATAGCAGCTTGGGCATGAGGAGACACCCGGTAGGGTGGGGTTCTGATTGGGTGAGCATTACCTGTATCAATGGAGTGGTATGCCCGTTCAGTCCGTCCTGGGGTGGCTGAGAACAATGGGGCGAAGCTAGTGCACAGCTCCTTGATTTGTTGCCGCTGCAGACGTTCCAGGGTGGTTGAGAGGTTTACCTCTTCCACGCCACCGTCTTTTTTTCCGTCGTAGTAGACACCGTCAGGCCACTCAGCATCATCTCCCTGGACTGTAAACTGACAAACCTGTAAGTCTCTGGAATAGAAAGGCTTGAGAGAATTAACATGGTACACTTTAGGCTTTAGTGAGGAATTGGGAAATGCTATGAGGTAGTTTACAGCTCCCAGGCGCTCTTGGACCGTGAATGGCCCTTCCCATGATGCTTCCATCTTATGGGCCTGTTGCGCCTTCAAGACCATAACCTGGTCTCCTACCTTGAAGGAACGTTCTCTGGCATGTCTGTCATACCAGGCCTTTTGCTCTTCTTTAGGTTCTCTCTAGCAAGGGCTAAAGAGTGTCGGAGGGTGCTTTGTAGGTTTCTTACAAAGTCCAGAATGTTAGTTTCTGGAGAAGGCGTAAACCCCTCCCATTGCTGCTTTACCAACTGTAATGGCCCCTTAACCTCGTGACCATACACAAGTTCAAATGGTGAAAACCCTAAACTGGGATGTGGTACAGCCCTGTAGGCAAACAGCAACTGCTGCAACACTAGGTCCCAATTATTGGAGAATTCGTTGATGAATTTTTTTATCATGGCCCCCAAAGTTCCATTGAACCTTTCCACCAGGCCATTGGTTTGATGGTGGTACGGGGTGGCAACCAAGTGATTCACCCCATGAGTTTCCCACAGTTTTTCCATGGTCCCTGCCAGGAAATTAGACCCTGAATCTGTAAGGATGTCAGAGGGCCAACCTACCCTGGCAAAGATGTCTGTTAGGGCCAGGCACACAGTGTTAGCCCTGGTGTTGCCTAGAGCTACTGCTTCTGGCCATCGGGTAGCAAAGTCCACTAAAGTCAGTACGTACTGCTTTCCTCTGGGCGTCTTTTTTGGGAAAGGGCCCAGAATATCCACAGCTACTCGCTGAAATGGGACCTCAATTATGGGGAGTGGCTGGAGAGGGGCCTTGACCTGGTCTTGAGGCTTACCTACTCTTTGGCATACCTCACAAGACCGGACATACTTGGCAACATCCTTGCCCATCCCCTCCCAGTGGAAGGACTTCCCCAACCGGTCCTTGGTTCTGTTCACCCCAGCATGGCCACTGGGATGATCATGGGCTAAGCTTAAGAGCTTCTCCCGGTACTTAGTTGGGACCACCAACTGTTTTTGCGGCTGCCATTCTTCCCGGTGTCCACCAGAAAGAATTTCCTTGTATAAAAGTCCTTGGTCTATAACAAACCGGGATCGATTAGAAGAGCTGAGAGGCGGTGGGGTGCTCCGTGCCGCCGCCCACGCTTTCTGAAGGCTGTCATCTGCTTCCTGCTCAGCCTGGAACTGTTCCCTTGAGGCTGGGGTCACCAGTTCTTCCTCAGACTGTGGACTTGGGCTTGGTCCCTCTGGAAGCGATGTAGGTGATGGGGTTGTTTCCGTTGCTGGTGAACCGCTCTCCGCTGGTGCACCTGAGGGTATTTCAGGCTCTGGCTGAGCCTTTTGGGTATGGCTGTCTGTTGTTTCTGCCAGTTCTGGCTTGCTGGCGCCCACTGGCGTTGAGTTTGAAGATGTGGTTGCACTTGCTGGTGCTGGTTGCTGTTCCAGTTCCGGGCCTGGTACTGGAGATGCTGTGGCTGTTTCAGTGGTAGGCATGGAATCCGGGTCCACTACCTCTGTCTGGGTCTCTGGTAACACAGACGGGGCGTCTGTGGACGGCTCAGGAACAGGAATGGGTCTGGAAGCTTGCCTGGTTTGGCTACGGGTAACCATTCCCACTCTCTTGGCCCGCTTCACTTGGTTGGCCAAGTCTTCCCCCAGTAGCATGGGGATAGGATAATTGTCATAGACTGCAAAAGTCCACATTCCTGACCAGCCTTTGTACTGGACAGGCAGTTCAGCTGTAGGCAAGTCTACAGCTTGTGACATGAAGGGGTAAATGGTAACTTTGGCCTTTGGGTTGATGAATTTGGGGTCAACGAAGGATTGGTGGATAGCTGACACTTGTGCCCCCGTGTCTCTCCACGCAGTAACCTTCTTTCCGCCCACTCTCAAATTTTCCCTTCGCTCCAAGGGTATTTGAGAGGCATCCGGGCCTGGGGATCTTTGGTGTGATGGTGGTGTAATGAATTGCACTCGCATGGTGTTCTTGGGACAGTTGGCCTTGATATGTCCCGGTTCATTACACTTAAAGCATCTTCCATCTGATGGGTCACTGGGCCGAGGTGAGTTACTGGAGACTGGTGAGGTTGAAGAGTAGGGTATCTGTGGCTTTACTTGGGTGGTATGGAGGGTCTTTGGCTGTCCTCGGTTGTAGGGTTTATGGTCTGTGTGCCCCCTGGGGTAATCGTTCCCCTTGACAGTAGCTTTTTTGCTTTCTGCCAGTTCCATCCATTTGGCTCCAATCTCCCCCGCCTCAGCGATAGTTTTGGGATTTCTATCTTGTATGTACCGTGTGATGTCTTCAGGAACACCATCCAAGAACTGCTCCATTTGTATGAGGAGGTTCACTTCTTCCAAGGTTTGAATGTTGTTTCCTGTTAACCAGGCCTCATAGTTTTTTGCAATGTAGTAGGCGTGTTTGGGAAATGACACCTCTGGTTTCCATTTTTGGGTTCTGAAGCGCCGACGGGCATGATCTGGGGTTATCCCCATCCTGTATCTGGCCTTGGTTTGAAAAAGTTTATAGTCATTCATTTGCGGCTTGGGCATTTCAGCTGCCACCTCTGCTAAAGGTCCACTGAGGTGTGGCCTTAATTCTACCATGTACTGGTCTTCGGGGATGCTGTACCCAAGACAGGCTCTTTCAAAATTTTCCAAGAAGGCCTCGGTGTCATCACCTGCCTTGTAGGTGGGAAATTTCCTGTGCTGTGGAGCAAGACTTGGCGCCGGGTTGTTAGGGTTGGCTGGCACATGCAGCCCAGCTTTTGCCAAGTCCAGTTCATGTTTTCTCTGTTTTTCCTTTTCTTCATTCTCTTTTTGTTGTTTTTCCATTTCTCGGCGGTGGGCCACCTCTTCTTCTTCTTGCTTCCTTCTGTGGGCCAACTCTTCTTCTGCTTGCTTCCTTCGGTGGGCCACCTCTTCTTCTTCTAGTTTTCTTTTGTGTGCTGCCTCTTGGGCTGCCTGTTCTCTTTGGAAGGCTGCCAGTTTGAGGCTTTCTTCCTTTTCTTTCATCTCCATCTGTCGCCTGTGTTCAGCGTCTTTGATTTGTTCTTCGGCGTCAATCTTTGCCTTCGAAGTCATGGTTCCTGTTTTCTTGTGTTGGGGTGCCCTCCGGTGTTTATTTTCTGAACTGCAGGCTCTCTGTTGCCTCCTGAAGTCTGCCTAGCAACAGTGCTTTTTTCCTTTTCTCTCTCTAGCTAATGTTCAATGAAGGGAAACCAGAAAAACCACTTTATTTGCATGCATATAAGTGCTGGTACTTGCCTGCTAATGGGAGGGCTATTGCATGACAAAAGACCCTTAACAGTCTTCTCGCTTAACATGCAAACCACAAACTGCTAGAGAGAGCAGAAAAAAAAAATTCTCTCTGGTTCCCTTTTAAAACCAAACTGTTTCTCTCTGCTAAAAAGCCCTTAGCAGAGAAAAGAAAAATATAATATTCCTACTGGCTTCTGGATTCTGTCTATATCCCGCCGCTGTGCCACCATGTTATAACCTTATTCCCAGATTCTGGACCTTAGCGTCCAAAATATGGGGGTTAGCATGAAAACCTCCAAGCTTAGTTACCAGCTTGGACCTGGTACTGCTGCCACCACCCAAAAAATTAGAGTGTTTTGGGGCACTCTGGTCCCACTGAAAAACCTTCCCTGGGGACCCAAGACCCAAATCCCTTGAGTCTCACAACAAAGGGAAATAATCCTTTTTCCCTTCCCCCCTCCAGATGCTCCTGGAGAGATACCCAGACACAAGCTCTGTGAAACTACGCAGAGTGATTCCCCCTCTCCGTTCCCAATCCTGGAACAAAAGCACTTTCCTCTTCACCCAGAGGAAATGCCAAATCAGGCTAGCAATCCAACACACAGCTCTCCCCTTGATTTCTTCCTCCCACCAATTCCCTGGTGAGTACAGACTTAATTTCCCTGAAGTAAAGGAAAACTCCAACAGGTCTTAAAAGAAAACTTTATATAAAAAAGAAAGAAAAAATACAAATGTTCTCTCTGTATTAAGATGATACAACACAGGGTCAATTGCTTAAAAGAATATTGAATAAACAGCCTTATTCAAAAAGAATACAAATCAAAGCATTCCAGCACTTATATTCATGCAAATACCAAAGAAAAGAAACCATATAACTTACTATCTGATCTCTTTGTCCTTACTCTTAGAAACAGAAGACTAGAAAGTAGAAAGTACTTCTCCAAAGCTCAGAGAAGCAGGCAGGCAGACAAAAGACTCAGAGACACACTTCCCTCCACCCAAGGTTGAAAAAAAATCCGGTTTCCTGATTGGTTCTCTGGTCAGGTGTTTCAGGTGAAAGAGACATTAACCCTTAGCTATCTGTTTATGACACAGATCTATCAACTTTATAGATTTTCAAACTCTTCTGAAAGTCTGGGAGACAGCCAGTGCTGCTGCAAGTGATGCAGGGCAGTCTGGTCCTCTGGCATGTGCAGGTGGAAGACTTCTTCCCCTCCCAACCCAATAACTGATGGCTGGAGTGCTCATGCCTTCTATGCTGAAAGCAAACTCAGCAGCAGCTGCTCACTGCTAGCTCTGAAGCATCTTCTGCCTATTCTCTGGTTTCTCTAGATCTGAGAAGTGATGATCCTCTGGTATTGTTTTCCCCCACTGGACTGGGAGATAGTTAAGATCTCCCCTACATATCCCAATAAGGCTTCCCGGGAAGAAAAGCAAGGAAAAAGACCCTGAAGAAAGGAAGAGTGGGTAGCCAGGCAAAGTATCTAAAACATAGGAGCATAGAATCAATCGGGTGGGATTAGAGAGCATGATGAACTGTAATGGTATGTAGGGATATTTGTGTGGAGTCAGAATCAATTGTGCAAGAGAGTCTGGGGGGGAAGTAAGAGGATGGGGGGGCAGGACAAAAATCAAATGTGCTTAGATGTGTAGCGACCAGAGTACTTACCTTTTACTGATAATATCTAATTCCACACTAAATAGATTATATTCCACTAATATTTTACCAGATCATTCAGAATGCAATGGGGCAGGAATCTATCTTCTGTATGTTTTGCTGTCATAGCCAGATACAGCTGTGGATGCTGCAACGTAATAAGAGCAAAAATATCTTTGTAAGTTTTAGATCCACAAAAAGTCTTATTGGGTAAAAGAATGGTGTTCAAATTTTAAAAAATCTTTTTATTACCAACATTTGCTTATGAAAATGGAAGAGAAATGTCAATATTCTTTCTCTCTCCCCCCTCATTTCTATATTCAGTATTTCATTAGCCAAGAAATAAACGCTGAACTATAGTTCCCTTCCCATAGGAGTTAATGATGTCCCATCAGCAAACAATTCATTATTTTGGTGTACTCATTAATTATATTTAGTGTGCTTTCCTCTCTGATTTTTACTGTGTATAGACAGAAAATGTGACAGTGTTGAGTTTTGACATTTCTGCAGAAACCCTTTGGGAACTAATATTAGCATGTCAGTTAAATATAGTTTTATTAATTTATTATTAGCATCATCATCTTATTATGATGAAAGATAACTTCAACAACCAGTAAAATACATTGCCCGGGAAAGGCAGTCTTTCAAAATTGCACTGAAAATCTTGTGGATGCTTAAAATATGGCGGCTTGTGCTAGGTATAAGCAAAACTGAATTATACGTTTACTTATCTGCACCCCTTCTCACTCTCACATCTGTCAGTAAGCATCGCCATTTGCCATTGATCATGATATAGTCAATCTGGTTCTTATCTCTGCCATTTGGAGAACACCATATCAGCTTCTGTATTTCACGATGTTCAAATAGAGTTCCGCCGATGACTAGGTCATTCATACTAAAGAAATCAACAAGCCTTTCTCCGTTTTCATTCATAGTGCCACCCCTATGTCTTCCCATTGCTCTGTCATTGTTTGTGTTATCCTTACCGACCTTGGCATTTAGGTCTCCCATGACAATAGGTCATAGTGTGGTACTTTCTCTAACTCCACCTGTAGTGTAAGGCAGAATTTGTCCTTTATGTCTTCATCACTGTCATTTGTCAGAGCATAACACTGAATCAGGGTGATATTATTATGTTTCCCTTTCAGTCTGGCTCTCATACGTCTTCTGCTCATGGATTTCCATTCAAGCAGGGAGGATTCCACTCCCTTCTTCAAAAGGATGGGAACACCCTCACGGTGTTGTCCATCATCCCATCCAGAAAACAGCAAAGTTTCTCCTATGGCAGTTGTTAATCTTCAAAATCCCACCCATCTGCTCTCACTGACACCCAGGATGTGTAAGCTGTAGCATCTCATCTCTGCAGTGACCTGAGCTAGCTTTCAGAAAGGACAGGCGGAGGAGAAAAGATGGAGGAGTTGCACTGTATGTAAGAGAGCAGTATTATTGCTCAGAGCTCCAGTATGAAACTGGAGAAAAGCCTGTTGTGAATCTTTGGGTTAAGTTTAGAGGTGAGAGCAGCAAGAGTAATGTCTTGGTGGGTGTCTGCTATAAATCACCAGACTAGGAGGATGAGGTAGACGAGGCTTTCTTCGGACATCTAACAGAAGATTCCACATCACAGGCCCTGGTTCTCATGGTGGACTTCAATCACCGTGATATCTGCTGGGAGAGCGATACAGCAGTGCACAGACAATCCAGGAAGTTTTTGGAGAGTGTTGGGGACAGCTTACTGGTGCAAGTACTGGAGGAACCAACTAGAGGGCATGATCCTCTTGACCTGATCCTCACAAACCGGTAAGAATAGGGGAAGTAGAAGTGTACAGCGACCTGGACAGCAGTGACCATGAGATGGTCGAGTTCAGGATCCTGACAAAAGCAAGAAAGGAGAGCAGCAGAATACGGACCTTGGACTTCAGAAAAGCAGACTTTGACTCCCTCAGGAAATTGATGGGCAGGATCTCCTGGGAGGCCAATATGAGGGGGAAAGGAGTCCAGGAGAGCTGCCTGTATTTTAAAGAAACCTTACTGAGGGTGCAGGAACAAACCATCCTGATGTACAGAAAGAATAACAAATATGGCAGGTGACCAGCTTGGCTTAACAGTGAAATCTTCGGTGAGCTTAAACCCAAAAAGGAAGTTTATAAAAAGTGAAACTTGGAAAGATGACTAAGGAGGAGTATAGAAATATTGCTCGAGCATGGAGGGGTGTAATCAGGAAGGCCAAAGCACAATTGGAGTTGGAGCTAGCAAGGGATGTGAAGGGTAACAAGAAGAGTTTCTACGGGTAGGTTAGCAACAAGAAGAGGGTTAGGGAAAGTGTGGGACCCTTAGTGAATGGAGGAGGCAACCTAGTCACAGATGATGTGGAAAAAGCTGAAGTACTCGATGCTCTTTTTGCCTCAGTCTTCATAAACAACGTCAGGTCCCAGACTGCTGTCCTGGGCAGAATAGTATGGAGAGGAGGTGAGTAGCCTTCAGGGGTGAAAGAACAGGCTAAGGACTATTTAAAAAAGCTGGACATGCACATGTCCATGGGGCCAGATGCAATGCATCCGAGGGTGCAGAAATAGTTGGCTGATGTGATTGCAAAGCAAATGGCAATTAACTTTTAAAACTTGTGGTGATTGGGGGTGGTCCCAGACTATTAGAAAAAGGCAAATATAGTGCCCATCTTTAAAAAAGAGAAGGAGAATCTGGGGAACTACAGACTGGTCAGCCTCACCTCAGTCCCAGGAAAAATCATGGAGCAGGTCCTCAAGGAATCTATTTTGAAGCACTTGGAGGAGAGGAAGGTGATCAGAAACAGTCAACATGGATTCATGAAGTGCAAGTCATGCCTGATCAACCTGATGCCTTCTATGATGACATAACTGTCTCTGTGGATATGGGGAAAGTGGCGGACGTGATATACCTTGATTTTAGCAAAGCTTTTGATACAGTCTCCCACAATATTCTTGCCAGCAAGTTAAAGAAGTATGGATTGGATGCGTGGAATATAAGGTGGATACAAAGCTGGCTAGATCGTCAGGCTCAACGGGTAGTGATCAACAACTAGATATCTAGTTGTCAGCCAGTATCAAGCAGAGTGCCCCAGGGATCAGTCCTGGGACTGACTTTGTTCAGCATCTTCATTAATGATCTGGATGATGGGATGGACTGCACCCTCAGCAAGTTCGCAGAGGACACTAACCAGTGGGGAGAGGTAGATACACTGGAGGGTAGGGATGGGGTCCAGAGTGACCTAGACAAATTGGAGAATTGGGCCAAAGGAAATCTGATGAGGTTCAACAAGGACAAGTGCAGAGTTCTGCACTTAGGATGGAAGAATCTCATACAGTGCTACAGGTTGGGGACCGACTGGCTAAGTGGTGGTTTGCAGAAAAGGACCTGGGTATTGCAGTGGACGAGACACTGGATATTATTCAACAGTGTTCCCTTGTTTCCAAGAAAGCTAATGGCATATTGGGCTTCATTAGTAGAAGCATTGCCAGGAGATCAAGGGAAGTGATTATTCCCCTCTATTCGGTGCTGGTGAGGTCACATCTCGAGTATTGCATCTAGTTTTGGACCTCACACTACAGAAATGATGTGGACATATTGGAGAGTCCAGCGGAGGGCAATGAAAATTATTAGGGGGCTGGGGCACATGACTTTTGAGGAGAGGCTGAGGGAACTTAGCTTATTTAGTCTGCAGAAGAGAAGAGTGAGGGGGGATTTGATAACAACCTTCAGTTACCTGAAAGGGGATTCCAAAGAGGATGGAGCTCAGCCGTTCTCAGTGGTGGCAGATGACTGAACAAGGAGCAATGGTATCAAGTTGTAGTTGGGGAGGTCTAGCGTGGATATTAGGAAAAATTATTTCACTGGAGAAGTGAAGCATTGGAATGGGTTACCTAGGGAGGTGGTGGAATCTCCATCCTTACAGATTTTTAAGGCCCAGCTTGACAAAGCTCTGGCTGGGATGATTTAGCTGGTATTGGTCCTGTTTTGAACGAGGGGTTGGACTAGATGTCCTCCTGAGGTCTCTTCCAACCCTAGTCTTCTATGATTCTATGATATAGCCCTATACGCAGGCCAGGCAATCTGACCCATATCTCTTAGGATGCACCTGCTGTCATTTAACTCCTATGATGCACTATGGCACTTAGAAGAAAGATTGTGTTGCACCATGGGATATGTAGTCCAGCCAGGAAGTCCAGCCCATAGGAGAGAATAGGGGCAATTAGGCTGGTGAACTTCAGCTCTCAAAAGGCAATGATCCATTGCAGGGAAATGCAGCTTAATGTTAAAGTTAAACAGTCTAGAAAGAAAACATTTTGTATCGCCCACTGTAATCCCCAGGTCCTTTTCTTTTTCAATTGAACAAATTCGAAACAAAATATTTTGTTTTTGTTTACCCAGTGGAAAAAAAATGAAGTTTCACTAAAAGCCAACAGAAAAAAAAATCTATTTTCTTGAGACTACATTTTCTATTAAAAAAAGTCACTCTGAAAGAAGATTTCCAACCAGATGTACTTAAAAACTTCCTTGTTTCAAGTTTTGTTTCAGAACCCTCTCTGCTTTGAATATAAGCATTTGAAATATCCCAGGTCAGGTATTAGTTATCCTTCCAAGAGCAGTCAAAAGTGTACGTAGTCCAAAGTACTAAAAACACATAGTGTGGCAGCTTGGGATACTCAGTTGTTCTTTTTACAGTTTCTATGCTATTAGCAAGTATTTCTACTTAGTAAGTGTTCTGATTGCTATCAATCAGTTTGACTGACTGCAGTAAAGAATCTTCCTCACCAGATCAATCTTAATTCTTTGTTGACAAAGATGAAATCTACCAAAACCAATGCATTTCTAACATCATAAATGTAGTGCCTTATGTTGCTCTAAGGAAAAGAAGGGAAGGTTTATGGAATGTGGGAAAATTCAGATTGATTTGCTGATCACTGTCTCCATAAAATGGAAATCAACATCAAACATGCAAAAGAACTCTCCTATTATTGTTATTTTATCTTGCATGTCTCCCTGAAGGGATATGTGCTCAAGCAAAAGCAGCAACAAAAAACTCTCCGTTTTGGAAATTATTTTGAAAATTGGAGTTAAATAAATCATTTATATCTTCCTTTTATCTCATCATCCTCATCTTTTAACTGCTTATATTGCTTTCATACCACGTAAGAAATGATATTGCAGCCAGAGTCAAGTGGAGAATTTCTGTACTCAGCATCTGTAATCCTCTCTCTGCTTGGTCATTCTGATCCTAACTCTCTCTCAAAACTACACAAAATCCAAGTCTCATCACTTTCATGATTTCATGAGTTTCCTATTAAGTCTGTCAAATTTACCCTGGTTTTATGCATAAATCAGGAAATCTATACAAGTTTTGTGGCAAAACAAAAATCAGACCAAGTTCACCCAAAAATTTAACTGGCTGTAAATTTGTCAAACTCTCTGCTTGCTCCCACCTCAGAAACAAGAGTGCCTGACAAAGAGAGGATGAAGAGAAAAAAGAAATCATGAGAGGACAACAAACGTACAATGCTAGTATTGAGTTCAGGAGTTTCTCAGGCTGCAGTCACATGTCTTGACTACAAGCTTCAGGTGCATAATATCATGAATGGGTGGAAAATATTAGACATGTAATAACAATTCTTAAATTATTCCAGATTCTTCTTGTGCAAGGTTAGAGTTTTTTTCACAATGTTAGCTTTAGATGTATTTAAGTAGCAAATATCCAAGCCTAAAAGACTTTGGGCTCTACAACATTTTCTTTCTTTTGCTGAAGACTCACCTCCACCAAAAAACCTTGCCTTTCAGCTATTATAATAGATAGTAGGTTATCCCACTAGTCTGATTACTCAAGGCCATTGATGTTGCATGCATTTATCCTGTCACTTACAACTGAGTCACACACTTTTCTGTGCCTTTTCTACTCTCATTTTACCTATAACTTCACTCCCATTGGTGAGCCTAATTCTGTTCCAGACCAAATGAAACAGCTATGTTATTTACTGATGATCATAGATGAAAGCATTACTATGCAAGCCATGCTCTTAGGAGGGAAGCTATGAATCTATACCCGTGATTTAGCCAAAAATTTGTCATGTAATACTTGTGATTTCTTCGACTGCTTCCACCACTAGCTTTACTTATGCAGGCTGATTATTAACATATGATAACTGTATAGGAGCTCAGTATCGAATTTATTGAAATCTAGTGAGGTGAATAAATCCATATGCTGCTTTCTGCTCAGTAGAATGAATGCAAAGTTCTAAAGTGAGTGGCATATTCTTCTGTGAAAACATTTCATCAAAAAGTGTTAAAAAAATAAAAATAGCATAAATAATTGAAGCAGTTTGATGGGAATATTAGACTAATCTTTGATCTGAGACAGACTCTCCATGAATATACAGTGCTACTTTTGCGTTAGTGGCTTCTTTCACATAATACTGAAGTCTATATGGAATGTAATATTTCCCCTTGAAGTACTTCTCAGCTTCAAACAATTAAGAAAAAAATCTTCCTGGCCTTAAGGAAAAATCATTGAAATAATAAAATACTCAGTGAAATGAATGGGGCTGGTCTAAGTTTTGCTTGTGAGAAAAGCAAAGAAAAAAAGTCAGACTTATGAAAGTAAGAAAAATCTTGACCGTAACAGGTCAAATGAGAGCTGGGAGGGTTGCCTAAAGTACAATAACTACAGTACCAACACTTCATTGATACCATTCTCCAAGAGTTAGTGAGGGTTTTACTGATTCCCATTTCAGTGTTTAGCACAAAAGATGGATGTCAGTGGTTCCCCATAGGGTCTCTATTTCCAAGGGCCAAATACACATGCCATTTTGCTAGAGTAATAGGATTTCTATGTTCTGAATGAATTCAGATATGAAATTGCAGAACTACTAACTGTGGCACGTATCAGCCTTTGTATCAAATGACTAGAGAGAAGATGATTTTTTTAAAAAGCCCAGAGGTGATCCTGGCAAATACAGGCTGGTAAGCCTAACCTGAGTAACAGACAACTTAGGTGAAACTATAAAAAGGAACAAAATTATCAGACACATAGATAAACACAGTTTGTTGAGGGAAGAGTCAACACGGCATTTGTAAAGAGAAATCATGCCTCATGAATCTATTAGAATTCTCTCAGGGTATCGAAAAGCAAGTGGACAAGAGTGATCCAGTCGACAGTGCACTTGGACTTTCAGAAACCCTATGACAAACTCCCTCACCAAAGGCTCTTAAGCAAAGTAAGCTGTCATGGGATAAGAAAGAAGGTCTTCTCACAGATAAGTAACTGGTTCAAAAGATAGGAAACAAAAGATAGGAATAAATGATTGGTTTTCACAATGGAGAGAGATACTGTGACATGTGGTGTTCAACCTATTCACAGGTTATCTGAAAATTTTTTTTGCAGATGATACAAAATTACTCAGGATAGCATTCAGCTTTGGTTTATCGATGACTGTTAGCCAAGATGGTCAGGGCCACAAACCCATGCTCTGGATGTCCCTTAATCTCTGACGACCAAATGCTGGGACTGGACAACAGGGGATGGATCAGAACAGGCAGGGAGATTTAGGACAGATATTAGGAAAAACTTTCTAACTCTACAGGCAGTTAAGCATCACAACATGCTTCCAAGGGAGGTTATGGAATCCTGTCATTAAAGACCCTCCCTCTCCACCAGGTCCTTGTGGAAAGCAGCTGCAGGGAGCACCCTGCTGGTAGAAGTTCCCTGCAGTTTGGGGCATGGCCCACAGCCCTGCAGGTTGTCAAAGAGGGTGGGGTTGGAGAAGGCACTGCTCAACCTTGTGTCTGACTTTTTTGGAAGATTTCTCTTTCCTGGAATCTGTCCATCCCCTTTGCCTGTGCTTCTAAGATCCTTTTTAACCTGCTCTTCCATTCTCAGAGGTCTATAGGGGTGGGGCTACATAGGCCCAGTATTGTCTTCTAACCCCTTTGGAACCAGTGTGGGATGGACACCTCATCACCAGATCCAAAGGGGACCCACGGCCAGACAGTAATGGGTAAGAGGCTTTCCATACTTACCAGATGGGAAGGTCTGGCTGGAATGATACTCTGAGGGGCAGGAACTGAAACCATAAAAGCAATAATCTTCAGAGGGAAATGGTTTGAGGAAACACTAGTCAGCAGGTCCTTACTTTTGGAAACAACTGTTGCACCCAGCAAGGGACTGAAGAAACTGGGGAGTCAGAGAAAGACATATTTTGATTTGATATTTGAACTGTTTTTTTATTATGTTTGCAGGGCCGTCTTTAGGCATACACAGGATACATGGCTGCGTATGGCACCTGAAAATTTGGGGCACCATCAGGGGTGGCTCTATGTTTTTTGCTGCCCCAAGCACAGCAGTCAGGCAGCCTTCGACAGCACACCTGCGGGCGGTCTGCTGGTCACACGGATTCAGCGGTGTTTCTGTGGGTTATCCGCCAGTCCCACACCTTCGGCTTACCTGCTGCCGAATTGCTGCCAAAGCCGCGGGACCAGCGGCCCTCCCGCAGTCATGCCGCCGAAGGCTGCCTGACTGCCGTCCTCACAGTGACCTGCAGGCCGGCCCCATGGCTTGTTGCCACCCCAGGAACAGACTTGCTGTGCTGGTTCCTGGAGCCACCCCTGGGCACCACTGGGTCTTAGTATCCACCCTTCTGGCTCTTCCTGTCCCTGTTCTTGCTCTTCCTGCAGGCACCCATAGCTAGCTGCTGCAGCCTGGTGAGTCTTCTTCTGGAGGGGATCTAGTAACTTAAAAGTGAAAAAGCCTTCCAGCCTGCCAGACTGATTAGTACAACATTGAAACTGTTACAGAGCCATTCAAATGGTAATGAAGCCATTTAACAGGTATTTGCCAATCCCCAGGTATATACTGTCAGGCCATGGCTACACTAGAGAGTTGCAGCGCTGGTGAGGGGGTTACAGCGCTGCAACTTAGGATGTGGCCACACTTGCAAAGCACGGCCAGTGCTGCAACTCCCTGGTTGCAGCGCTGGCTGTACACCCGGTCGAGCCTCGGGTGTAGGGATTCCAGCGCTGGTGATCCAGCGCTGGTCAGCAAGTGTGGACACCCACCAGTGCTTTTATTGACCTCCGGGGTATAAGGAGGTATCCCAGAATTCCTGTCCACAACAAACCGGAAAAAAGGGAGAGCTCGGAGTTCAGCCAAACTGCTTATTTAAAAAACAAATACAGCTCCTGTTTGCTGAGTGAGCGGAGGCAGGCAGGGGAATTACTTTGGAATGTTCACAGCTGTTTGCTTGAAGAGAGAAACAGCACGCTCACACGGGCAGAGGGGGAGGGGGAAGTCCGTGTTGAGCAGTTGCTTATCTGGTCTGACGGGTATTTAGAAGTACATAATTTGCATGTAGTGAATGAGAGAAGAGTGGGGGAAGGGAGTTAGAACTTTTAAAATGATTGAAGGTAGACACTGTGTGTCTTCCAGTCCTTAGAATTTGCAAGGCAGGGAGCTGAGAACAGTGTCAACTCCAAAAATCCATCCTGTCTATCTCCTCCACGCTCCCTGTCATATTCCACCCCACCCCCCTCTTTTGAAAAGCACGTTGTAGCCACTTGAATGCTGGGATAGCTGCCCACAATGCACCACTCCCAACAGCGCTGCAAGTGCTGCAAATGTGGCCACACTGCAGCGCTGGTAGCTGTCAGTGTGGCCACACTGCAGCGCTGGCCCTACACAGCTGTACGAACACAGCTGTAACTACCAGCGCTGCAAAACTGTAAGTGTAGCCATGGCCTCAGTTTCTGAATTTATTGACAAAAACAGTTGTGCATTACTGTAATATTTACTCAGAACGTGTTAGTCTACAGGACCTTAGTTTAAAATTTGCTTTAAAATATTTAATTAGTGAGTTGGTGAAGATTATAAAATCACATCTCTAAAAAATCCTTGCATAGATTTTTAGATGCACAATCATCTTCAGCCTTAAATGCTTGGATCTTCAGACATATAGTTTTTAAAATAAATCCTTCAAAAGACCACTCTTATCTAAAATACACATTTTTATTTTAATTACTACAGTAAAAAATAATTGCTTCCAAAGTCTTCCTGTCCTTTCTGTCCATCCCTTTCTCCTTTCTTCCCCCCTCCCCAGGGGACGGGGGGTTTGAAGAGGGCCCATAAAAGGACAACACCTCTTTCCTTCCAGATAGCTGGACAAAGAGTTTCCCTTTCTTTACTTCTGACTATCCGATGAACTAGTTCTAAGAGAACCCTCTAGCAAAAGCAGTAACTAGTAGATATAAAATCCTTTGTTATGCCTAAAATCTTTGGAAACACATTTTTTAAAGTTGGTGAAATTTCATAAACATGTCTATTGTTATGGTGATCACACAGAGTAAATTAGTGTTTCCTTTTTCTAAAAGCAATGAACATTGTTATGAACACACTAAACCTCTGTGACTATTAATTTAAAATAATGTCTTTGTTTCAGTGCATTAAATATGTAGTAATTTGGAATGATTACTTTATGAAGGCTTAAGAGTACATTTAAAATATAAAATCAGCTTAGAAATACTAATTAAGAAAATGTAAAACAGAGAAGAGCTGCATCATGTATTCCATCATATTTAATGTTGTATTCAGCATGACAGCTGACTTTCCCTTATTACAAAGTTTTTGCAAATAAATTTCTGACAAACTTTAGGGCATATCAAAAAACCTGTGACTGACATTTTTTATTCCCAAGTTTAGTAATTTTAATTAGGTACCTTCTGCATGTCCAGTCTTCACCATCTGGCATGCAGCGGAAAACATGCCCCTTTTTCTTTAGAAAGAAATTGCAGAAGAGTGTTTTTTCAAATGTCATTTGCTTCATTTGGGTTCAGGGATTTGGCTGGAAAGGGGTGAGCAGGGTGGGGTAGGGAAGAGAGGAGGAAGATGGGGGGAAGGCGGGGCCTGGGGCGGAGCAGAGGTGGAGTATGGGCGGGACCACAGGTAGAAGAGGTGAGCTGGGGAGCTAGCCTCTCCAAGCGGCAGCTTCACCCACTGCCCATGACAGCAGGTAAGAGCGGGTCGGTTCCAGCGCGCACTGCAGTGTCCTTTGGCAGGGGCCGTATTCACAGAGCCGAATGCACTGGTGCCATGCATTCTGAGTGAGGGAGAGGGAACAGGGGTCTCTGCTGGGAACTGTGACTCTGTGGGGAACTGTGAGGTGGACCTGGCATCTCAGTATCCTTTGCTACCTCTCCCACCCCTGGGCTGCTATTGGGCATAGGGGCACCAGTTTAATAATACTGTGTAGGGCCTCATATATCCTAAGGATGTCCCTGTGTGTTTGTTTTTGTTAATAAAGTACCATATAAAGGGTATTATTTGATTTACACAAGAGTCTGGGTTCAGTTAGTGGGAACCCCAAAAAGGGGGAAAAGGCGGTGGCCAGGTTCAATGCCAGTTTGGGTAACACTCAGTTGCAGTCAGTTTAGGACTATTTCATTGCCCCTAAACCAGCAAGGAAAATCCCCTCAGGTGAACACCTTTAGACTAGGTATATCTGCAAAGCATCATATTAGTATACTCACAAATTACACTCCATTAACTCAGTGGTCAGATTATTTTATATTTAATATACTTTAGAACACACAATTCATTTGTTTTCAAATAAGTCTCCATTATTGGATATTTTATGCATACCTCTCTCAAGAGATGCAATCCAAGTAAGGTTAGTCATCATTCTGCTTCAGTGTGGGGAGCACTGTCTTCTCAAGATTTAAAATCATTCACTTTGCCCTTAATCCAATCTGTAGCCTGGCTGCCTTCTTTGATGAAATGTTCTTGAAATAAGTATTGTTTGTTTAATAATTTCAGTTTCAACACAGGAGACCAATCCCAGGCTTTAGGTGCCCTTGACAGATAGTAAAAACAAAACAGCAGCAGAAACCTAATCTTGAGGCAACAAAGGCACAGTTGATAGTAACCATGACTTCTCACTCTCCTGTGTCTTTTCTCCTCACAATAGGAGCATAGTTTAGTCTCTCCCGTCTTAAAAAACCTCATCACCCTTTACCCCCACTTGCCTCTCCAACTACTGCCTCGTTTCCCTGTTATCTCTAAGTTCATCCAGCACATTGCCTACAATTGCTGTCTGACATTCCCCTTTTCCAGTTCCTCCAAGACACTCTCCTATCCAGACTCTGCCAGGACCCTAACAAAGGAACTAGAAAGACAGCTGAAAAACAGCACATTGAAAACACTTCAGTCTGTGCCTCCCCATTCCCCTCCCAAATGCACTGTGTGCACATTGAACAGAAGAGGCAAATAAAGTACAACTTTGTGTAACCTCCAACTGAAACCTGCCCATTTTCTCCAACATCTGATACAGAGTTCAGAAAAACTCTCCAGCTTGAACGTTTTCAAGGAGAGGTACATGCGTGAGAGTGTATGAACTTTTGACAGCCTTCATATTAGTGATGCTAAATCTCAGGCATGACCCCTTTGGGGTTCTTCATGTACCTTATCGCTATATGCGTGAGCTGTCCTGATTTGTGTGCAGATCAGGAGAGTTCAGTCTCCTACATTCTGTGTGTGCATTTTTAGGTGAATATTTCTGTCAAAAATACTCTGTACTTTTACATTGTCCCTTCATTGTTTTAGAATTGAGAAAGCACTTTACTTTCCCCTTCTCTCAACTCCCACTTAACTTTAAATTTTAGTATTAAGCATAGTGGAGTCATGCCAAGGGCATGGCTGGTCCCAGGATCAGGAGGGAATTACACTTGGTCAGATCTGAGGATCAGATCCATAGATCCTACTAGTGCAAATAACCTCTGCAGGGCTATGATCCTCAGAATCACATAGATGGAGTCAGACAGAAGAGAAAGTCTCTTCACAGAAGCTGTCCCCTACAAGCCCCGCTCACACTTTTGCTACAAGCAGCAGTCTCAAAAAGCCAGAAGGTTGTCAGATCAGATAAAAAAAGATCTACTGAACGTTTCAAGGGATAGTTAGGACAAAATTTTCAAATCAACTAGATGGATCTTGAATGCAGTACAAATTCAAACCAAGGCCGTTTGTGTTGTATACTTTTGTGGTGTGAATGAAGTATGTCAGATGGTACTAAATGTTCTAACTGGAACCAAGCCATCTCACATAGTCATAATTAAAGCATGGCAAGATCATTGGGTCCTTCTGGCATTTATAAAGTCTTCAGAAAGCCCCAGTTATAATAGTATAATTCATGCACTATTCCGTATACACTCAGATCTTTGTGTGGCCAAATCTGATTACCTGATTTGTCAATCTGATTTTTTACACTCACATCATCCATCTCCACTCTCTGAACTCAGTTGATGTTGATTTTTAATAAATCTTTTCATTCTGGAACTTACCCAGAGAACTGGAAAAAAGCTAAAATTGTGCCAATATTTAAAAAGGATAAATGAGACAATCCACGTAACTATAGCCCAGTTAGCCCAACTTTTTGACTTTGACCCTGGGAAAAATAATGTAGTGGCTGATACTAGACTCAATCCAAAAATAACAAAGGATGGTAACATAGTTATGCCAATCAGCATGCTTTTATGAAAAATAGATCTTGTCACTTCACTTCTCAACTCCATGTTCCCATTTGCACAGGGTTAGAGATGTCCACAATTCTTTGCCAGTCCTTCGAGTCCATGGCATAGGCTCATAGGTCTGGGAGATACCATCCTTTTCTTTTCAAATTTCTCTTAACTGAGTCTTTTATTGAATCCTTGGTCTTCCACATGGTTTCTAGCTGTCCTCCTCTCTGGCTGGTCATTCTTCATCCATTCTTATCACATGCCCACCTCAAACACGTGCTGTCCATCCTATCACTGAGAGTATCAACTTCATCTTCCTCTTAATTTCTTCCATGAACACACTGTCTACCCTCTGCTTGACTACTATGCTCCCCAGTATATTACATTCTACTACCTGTATCTTGTTTTCTTCCATCTCCATAAGACCCATCATAGAGCATGCAGCATATGCTTTTCCTTTCAGTCTCTGACTTAAATGTTGGTCGTACAGTACACCTGCCACCTTTTTCATTGCCACTCATGCACATTGGGTTTTTCTTTTTAGTTGTCCAGATCTCTCTCTGATGGTACTATGTGACTTCTCATGTATATAAATTCAAGCTTCTGATTCATCTTCTTACCCGAAATTTCAAACAAAAGCTTTTCTTCCACCATCCTTATTTGTATAACATAGTTTTCTTCATGTTTACCTTCAAACCATGGTCTTCAAACACAGACGCCAACTCTGACATTATATTTACCAATTCCTCTTTGCTGTCAGACAAAAGAGCCAATTCATCAGCATACATTAATTTTCACTGTCTCCCCACAGGCTTGGTTCTCCAACTAATCAGCTCCATAACTAGAATGAAGCTTGATGTCTCAAGCCCACATCAAAACTCTCTGAAATTCCATGCATTGTAACCACCTTAGCTCTTGACCTTGAAAATAAATCATGTCAGATTAAGTAAAAAATAGATTTCAAAATGTAATTGTTAATCGAGTATCATCACTGAATAGCAATGATATCCAGTATGGTACCTTCAGGGTCTGTACTTGGAGCGGTGCTATTCTTTATCAATGATACAAAAATAAATGAATTAGCATTGCTGATAAAGTCTGAATGAAGATGGCACAAGGATTGGTGGGGTGGCAAATAACAATAAGGACAGGTCACTCATACAGAGTATGTATACCCTGTGGCCATCCAGTATGAGAGGCACAGTAGAATGGTATGGAGAAATTTACAGAGCAAAGGAGTTTATATCTTTATCTGCCAAGAAAATAAAAGCAATGTCTGTACTGTGATTTAGTGTAATGCATTGGATCCAGATGCTCAGGCAGCTTTGACTTTTTCCTCTTTGTACTAGCTGATTTCAACACCACAGAGCAGCGTTGTTTATGCCACCAGCCCTCCCTTGATTTCAACAAGGGCAGCTTTATTTTATGGCCTGTGCTCTATAGAAGTTGTACCATTAGCAGTTCCCCAGAGAGATATTGGCACATCCACCAGCCACACTAGCACACCATGCAGTTTGGGGGCCACTTTGACCTTTTGCAGCTCTGCAAAATGAAATAAGTTTATGTCCACTTTGCAGTAATGCAACCTTCCCACCCCTGACACTTCCCCCATCCCCATTGGACTGCCTCCATAGGAATCTACACTTGAAGAAGAGAATATTGAACATAAACTGGATTTAGCACTATGAATATAGGTCATAGCAAAAGAATTGTGAAATCACATCACTTATAAGGTTATAAGTGTTCTAATTTGCCTAGAGCCATGATTTGATTTTGTATAAGTAGGTCCTAAAAGCAGAATGTAAATCTGTACAGGACTTTGTATACACAAAGGGATTTAAAATGCAATTTGAGCAATGTTGTGTTCTGTTTTCTAAAGTGCATGCAACATAGATGCTTTGATATTGTTTGTAAAAGTTTGATCAAATATGACAATTAAAATTATTGTTTAAATTGTACTTAAAATTGATTGTTAAAATTGGATTTTTTAAAGATAAACTCAAGAAGTTTAAATCTGTCTTTCATTTCAGGACTAAGCAGTGGCTTTGATCTCCAAATCAGGTCAATAACCTGAAAGAGCCTCACCTGTGTCCACATTAATATAAGTGGGTTTACATTAATATAAATGCAATCTCAGTCTGCTTAAATGGACATTATGGAACTGGTCTATCCAGAGGTTTCAGAGGGAAGATCACTAAAACAGTTAATGTTATAATATTTGATTATGAAACAGGCTAGAGTTTACAATTTAAATGAAAGCATTTCAAAAGAATACCCAACTGTTTTATAAATCACAAAATGCATTATGAATAGGAAATGTTTGACTAAAATGAATCCACCAGAGTTCATTTTTGTCTGGTCATTCATAAGAAAGCTCAGTTTATACTGCATTAGGTTTCAGCTAAATTTGTAATCACTTTTGTAAAATTGCCAAAACTCTTTCTTTTTTCCTTCTTTCCAAATCAATGCCCCTTCTTGTTTATATCCCAATCCTGACAATGGAATACTAGAATCTATAACCTTATGCTTGAGACAAAATGCAAACCTTTCCAGTTTCTATTAGGATTTAACTTGCTGAGCCTCCTATGGCTAAATTTGCTGCTTCTACCATTTAGTAGTAATGCACTTGGTGTACCAGTTCTCTTGAAGAACATGGAAATCTAGTTCCTGTTCCCATCTTCAGTAGTTTTAAAACATTCTAAATATTTGTAAATAAGTATAAAACCCTTACATTTATTTTTTATTTAGCTAATTCTAAGGCCATGCCTGATGCTCTTGTGGAATAGCTGGGAGGCCAGAGTGGTTTTCTTTGTGAATTTTTGGATGCATTTCCTAGAAATTCCTGAATCTGATCAGAGGCAAATAGAGCACTTTATCAGCAAAGCCAACTTTCTGATGCAAAACATGGCAAATTTCATCTTATACCAAACTATGAAATCAGAAGCAGTGAAAACATTATTTTGAGCAAACTATTAATCTTTTTCAAGTGCAACTCTGTGCCATGCCTCCCAATGCAGGTTCCTCTAGCAAGGCAGCTCAACATGTACTGATTTTTCCTGTAAAGAGGTTTCCCAGGTTTTAATAAAGTATTCTAGCTAGATTTCTACAGCACCCTCTTGAGCTGGCCATACTACAAATCTCGTTTATCTTGGTTCTTCTGGAGGAAAACAATGGCTGCTATTACAAAACAATATATATATTAAAAAAATAGGATTAACATGAGACCTTTATGCTAAGTATTCTTGCTTCCTTATTTGCCCTACTAAACTGCACATTCATAATCACAGTAGCCTTACGGTGGAAAGACACATGTGAGGTCGGAGTAAATCTGTTATTTTCAACTACAGAGCCATAGTGAAACAGACAAGAAATTTAATGAAACAGCAAAATCATTATGACTTAAATAATTTCATATATTTTTGATTCTACTTTTAACACCTGGTAGGTCTGATTAAAATCATCTGTTCCTTGTAATTTTTTTTAAGTGGTCAGATTTAAATTCCTTAGGTTTAAAACATATTTGTCCCAGTGTTCAGAAATTAAAAGCAATATTTATTGTACTCTATTATATGCATATGATATGGCTGGGGAAAAAAATCTCTTAACAATAGTGACTTTTATGGAATTTTCTAAAATTAATGAATCCTTCAAAAGTGCCTTTTCTCAGAAATATCGTCAAATAGGCATCAGACACATTATTTTAGTTAAATGACTTATGAATAATAAAAGGGTATCTTGACTATCTTCATATTAATAGGATTGAGCTGAGAGCCAGGTTAAAGATCAAACATTCATCCAAATAAGCAGCAGACAGATAAGAATTTATAATTAGAAAATGAAAACAGTAACAGTCTGTTTAGTTACAGCATTATGGATTTAATGTATTTAAATGGCTTGTATTTGTAAAGTGCGCTCAACAACTCAGTAGTAACTTGAATTGTTCATGGATGGAGTTTACTTGAAAACAGTACAGGACATTTCCCTTTGCTGTAATACTTTTAAATATTAGTATTTCATTCAATATAGGTATACATACTTTTCATTTATGGAATGCCGTTAGTCCATATTAAAATACTTTACAAATGTTAATGAAGCCTGGAAGGTTTAAGTATAAGTATATTGGTATTTCAGATAACAACCTGAGGCAGAGGTCAGGTTGCAAACACCAGTCTGGTAGAATCAGGACTAGAACTCTAGAGTCATGACTCCCAGAACCCTGATCTAATCATTAGACCCCCGCTGTGAAATTGTGGCCCTATTGAACCCAGTGTGAGTTTTGCCATTTACTTGAACAGGGCCAGGAATTCACCCCTTCTTTCTACATATAAGATTAATTCTTATGTGATATATAGACTTTTAAAAAATCATATTGCTTGATTTCATTTCTTGCCTACATAGATGTTACGCTGTCCATGAGGTTTATGATAAAATAGGAATATAAGAGGTGTTTATGACAGGAACATACGCTGAGGGCCTGATCCAAAGCCTATTGAACTCAATTCATGCCATTGACTACAATAGGCTAAAGATAATTTTCACAAAAATCAGCCTTCAAATTGATTTAAGTAAGGCAAAGAGAATAGCTTTAGAGATCTTTAACAAAATTATGTATGTTTGAACATAAAGAAATTAATTACTTATTGGCACAGCAGAGATTCTAAAAGATGTAGCTAATTATCAACCATGTTTTTTTTTCAACATATGTTTTTCTATTCTAGTATAAAGTGGTTGTTTTTGTGGAACCAGTCTGTTTTCTGCAAAATTCTTAAAGGTCAGATACAATGTGCATGCTGATTCAGGAAATCAGATGCCCAGTTGGTGACTTCTTTGGTCAGTTGTACTGTTGAAACTACATACACAGTAGTAAGAGAAAAATATAATCTATGGGAATTGTAAAGAATCAGACGTTAGCTCTCTATTCCCACTTCCTTCTGTAAGAGAAGTACTTCCAGTTAAAACAATCTCATGCCATGCTGAGGAAGAGGAAAATGAACAAAAATAAGGTTGGCTGCAAGGCAAGGATAAAAGAAAATTTGTATAAGTCAGGAAGTTTTTTTGTATAATGGGAAGCAGAAAACTGAAAAGTGAATTTTTTATTAAATGTGTGTGTTTAGTAAACACTAAAATTTTTCATTTTGCCTTATTATTACGGTTCAAATAGGAACCCCACTAGAGATTTCTGCATAAAGACCAATACTTATGAAATCTCATAAAGGTACTTTTTTCTTGACACAATTTAACCTTTTTCTTTTAAACAAATAAACCCCTCTCCTACCTCCCTTTTAGATTACAGAGATTGAAACCTGGCCTCATTGAGTTTAATGCTGGCTATAACAATCAGTATTCTTGGCATTGAGCATTTGCAAAATTGATTTAATTGATTTTTTCCCCTCTACAGTGCTTTCAAAGTGAAATGCAGCATAGACTGAATGGCCAAGCACCTGCTGATTTCTTAAGAGCTGGAAGACTGGTGATACTTTTAAAAATAATGTCTATGTACAATATTTGGAACTTCTCTTTTTCTCCTGATGTTTCATGCAAGGGATGCAAGGTTACAGGGATGGACGTTCAGATTTGAAAGTTTCTTTCCAGTACATTAAAAAAAAAATCTGTCGTCATGGCACTCAGAAGAGGAACTGATTCAGCAAAGCTAAGGAGAACATGTTTTCAAAATCAATAACCAGGAAATTTTGGGGATGATATTTTTAGGGTCAAAAGTACATTTTTCTCATTAAAGTGTGCTAATGTCACTGGTCAGTGTTACAGATCTCCCCCTGTGTTCAATCTACTGGGGATATGAGTTTATTACAGGTCTCGCTGAGCTGTAATAGCTCATGCTTTCGGCTTCTATTTCCATCCCGTGTGTGTCAGGCCAAGATGGCAGCTGCTGTCACACTAATGTCACTCCCACCAGCTTCTGACTCAATAACAACATATGCATATTTCTCAAAGTGGAGAATTTTTTTCCCAGAAACAATGTTCCAGATTAGTTTATTATGATGCACTCAACATATGTCCTTAACATTCACTTTGGGTAAAAGAACAATTTTGAGTGTTCATGGTCATTCTGTTTTTCTATTTACACAGACTTGTTCATTCTACTGAATATTCATTCCCTTTAACTGTTTATTTTTTCTCAGTAAATGGAGCAAGTTTCTCTTGGTGCAGTAATATGTCTTGAACAAACAATTTATAATTATAAATCCAGGTATTCTAAGGGAAGTTCCTGGGAAGTCATGTTAGAAATTGCAACTGAACCAATAAAATTAGGACATATTGTCACACTAAGCAAAGCACCCGATAGCTATTGTGAAGTCAATGAAACTACTCAAGTGGTAGTTAAGCACATGCGTAAGAGCTTTGCTGGATCATGGACATTAATTAAATGCGACAAAGAGTCCTTAGTCACTTTTTACTGTTCCAGACTAACGCGGCTACCCCTCTGATTAATTAGATGGTGTTTTATTCATCTATGTGTTTTCCCTATTCTGAAGTTATAGTCTTATTTCTTAATGTAAGATTTTGAAACTACTTTTTGTTTTTCAGTTGCATCATTTTCTCAGAATAATGATCAACATATAATAGGTTAACTTCACCAGACATGGTGCAAAGAGGTGAATCAAACACTTCCCATGCTGGGGGGCTGTCACATCCAGTGGCAATTAATCCCAAAGGAAGGCAGTTGTTGTTGCTGATGACAGTTCTCTCAAGCAGTTTTCAATAGGTGGAATAAGGATAAGGTACAGCTCCATAGACACTCCATGAGCAGAAGCTACTCATGGCATATGTTGAAGAAATACATTTCCTGTTCATAGCTTCTCTTGTTGCACAATATCCCCCACTTTTTGGGCTGTGCCCACTTGTGGACAGAAGCTCGAGGCTGCTTTTTTATGCTACTACTTCTCCTTCCACAACACTTTCTACAATAAGGGCTCTGCACTGGGTAAATCTGACATAGTTCTGGGATTGAACTGGGCACAATATGTGTCCCTCAGAAAGAATACATCGTAGAAAGTGCATTTTGTTCTGTTTACTATTCAAGAATTTAATACTATGATCAAATTCAGATAAAAGTTCACCATATGAACAAACTGTGTTAATAATGTGAACAAAAGGAAATGAGTGATGAATCTGGATACCTCTTTCCCCTTAATCTTCCTTAGGCTTACCATTAAGCTTGGCAGAGTGTTCAAACAGAGTGTCTATCTTTGATTATTTGTAGCTAGCTGTGATGGCTGTATGCACAGAATTTAAGTGACTTTTTTTCAAGAAGCTGAAGCTGTTGTAGTTGTCTGGAAAAAACGAATTAAAGGGCCAGAGAAGATTTAAAAAAACAATTGTAACTAAAGGGATAGAAAAGTTTTCATTTTGTTTTCATCAATAAAATGTACATCATCATTGATTTGAGAAGATTTGCCCATTTCCTCTAAGCAAAGTCAGCAGCCAGTTTGAAGTTGTCAACATGATATATCGTTAGCATTAGTGCCAATCCGAATCTGTATGCAATGCTCTCTTTATCTAGAAATTAGTGTTTTCTATTAATTAAAATGGGTGACCATTCTTACCCTGAGCATTCTGTTGGTACAGCTAGGAGCACTGGTAGGAGCAAGGATTCTCTCATAAGGTCAAATTCTGTTTGTCTTATTCAGACAAGTAGCTCCAAGTAAGGCAAGCAGGATTTGGCCCATAGCAATATTTCCTAAGTTTTCAAAAGATTCTTGGTCACTAGCATCTTACAATAAGATATGACCAGTAAAAAGTTAAAAATGCTTTCTCCCTCATAAACAAGCATATAAGATATTTGTTAGTTACAATGCCATCACTGATGAAAAATTTAGGTTTATGTGAAGTGTCGGAAACATACAGCTAGTAATTAGTATCACAGTAATTAGAATCCCTGCTTTAACCAATGAATTTTCAATTTCCATATGTTCAAAAAAGCATTTTTTCTCTTCTACTATTGATTCTAATTCTATTCAGATAATAAAATACTATCATCAGCTTTTTTTTGCTTTACTTTGCTCATCTTCTAGACTTACTTTATTGTCTTGGAAGAGGTATCTTGTTTTCCAATTTGGGAAACAGACTACTGAAACTGACACATAGCATCACTCTCTGGCTAATCATAATCATTGCTTGATTGAGTCATATCTAATTTGTTTGAAGGTGTAAACATATTCATAAATGTAAAACTTTGAAATAGTTCTAGTTAAATCAATTAGCCTTTATTTTCATTAGTCATTTGTGCTGCCATTCAAAAATATTAGCTTTTTTTAAGGTTTTCACGTGCTTCATCCATGACTGGGAGAGACAGGTTTTAGCAATGGACTGGCCTTTCAGACTTTATCACCACCCAAATGCTGGTCTTTGACAATGAAGGCAGGGAATTTTGCAATCTGGAAAAAATCCTGGCCAGGGGAGAGAGCAAGCGAGAGATGGAGGTTTCCACCCAAGCATGGTGATGGCTGAGGAGCTAGGAGTCTGGAATGGATGCACTTGCTGCACCATGCAGGAGTAATACTGATTCAGTTGCCCTGTGACAGATACAAAATGTGAGGGTAACAAGAGGCTCAGAAACAAAATGATATAAGCTAATGCTTAAAAAAACACCACCAGGAACTGCAAGACTTTAGGAAAAAACAGAATGTGGGTAATTAGTGCATGGAATGAACCACCAAAGTCAGGCCTTGCTTTCTGCTCAAGAATATATTTTTAAAGAGATTAAGTTATATATGCAGTTATAGAATAGAACCATTAGGGGGTACAAATGCAGGATAGATTGGTGAAAAGACCGAGGTGAGCCACCAAGGGTCCCTGTAACACTGACTGTCACTACTCTGATGACTGAGCTAGTGTGTATATCTACTGCATGGAATCAGGATTATCCAAGCAAATTACATGCTGTCAAAAAGTATTTTAATGCAGGGTCTCCTTCAGTCTCTCTCGTAGCCTGTTAAAAGCCTGATATATCAGGGGTGTACATAGGCAGCAGGAAGTCATTTTATCCCCACTGTTTTTATTCGGAGTAGTAATGGTGTGCAGCAGGGGAGGATACGAAATAATTGTTGCTTATCAGTATATTCTCAGGTTACAGTGGGAGAAAATAGCTAATGCTTACTGTTATGTTTCCTTTAATTGGTGAATAGGATTTCATTCTGGACTTTACAATATATTTACCTAGATGCTGTTTTTTTGGAGCAACTTTAAATTGGGCATAACAACATGTAAAGCAGTGGTAAAATAGATGTTTTAATTGACAGATACTGTGTCACAGATTGAATCCATGCTAGTATCTGACCTAATACTTTTGAGGGACAATGAGAAATTACCTGGGAATTAGAAAATTGTGGTTCTTGTTTAGAGTCCCAGAAATTACCCACAGGGATTGTTTGGTTGCTTTGTGACATCGCTATGAATCATTAAAACACATACTTGGGTCTTTATCACTCTGCTTGTATTTTTAACAACTAACCAGTTAGTCTGAAACTCACAAGTAGGAATTAAACTATGTTCTCTATGTTGGTCAGAGAGGAAAAGCAAAAGTATCAGATGAGTGAACACACTATAGAGAGGTTACCATTGGATGAAAAAAGTCTATAATTTGTTTTATTTTGTGATGAAAGAAGTCCAGTAAAAATAGTTCAGGGTTCAAGGCTCATTGACACACCATCATAGTGTATATTGGGGATTGAGCACAAGGAGAGCAACAAGTGCTTCCTAACTGTGTTACATTATAATTTTAAAAGTCATAAAATTAGTATACTTTGGACTGTTTCATAAGTATAACGGGATTGATGCTGTTCCTGTGCAAGTCAGTGACAAAGCTCCCATTTAATTTGATTATGCAGGAACAACCCTGAAGAGAAATTTAGCTTTCTGTTCATGCAAGATCAGCATTAATCAGATCTCCAATTTTCTGCTCAGACAAATAAAAAGCTGCAGTCCTAATTTCTGAAATTCTAGTTGTTTCACTACTACTGAATCTGATTTTCTCTGGCCTGTAAAATCTTTAATTTCAGACAGTCTCAGAATGCCTTTCTGGGAGTAGATATCTTTTAAAACTATTGATTGTAAAAAAAATTCACACTGCTTATTCATTTCAATTCAGGTGGTAGTATATAGTGGACCTATAATCACGTTCGATTTGATCTGAGAATCCCTTACATTTCTAGCCCTCTTAAAGAGAATCCTTTTGGTGCATTTTCCTGCACAAAACTGATTACATATAAAAACATGAAATTGTATTTTTTTCTTATTTTGACCAATATATCAGCTAGGGAGCAGATATTTATGACTGTCATAAACCTCTCATTGGTTATTTATTGCCTGGCTGCCATAAGATTTTAAAACATGGACTGAGCTTTTTCTATTACTGACTGAACAAAATTTTGTTTAATCATTTTTAAATGAAATTTAAAATCAATGTGCAAATTGATTCGGTTGCATTTTTGAAATGGGAAGTTTAATATAATCGGGTTTTTTGCCTTAAAATTGCATTCAGGTGTGAAAAAAAAGCCATCAATGTAATGTTAGAATTCAGAAAATAATAGAACTTTTTTGAAAGTGTTTCTTGAAATTAAATACAAAAGTGTTTTTAGAAAACTCAGAATATACTAAGTTGTAAGCTAATACTTGCAAAAGAATATATTTTAAAAAGTCCATTCACATTGAAGATGCTCTAATGCGAGCACTACTTTAATTGACCAGTAGTCATTCACAATGATTTCACTTGTAAAAATGCATGCAGAAGATGTTGGAAGGCCATTTTACATATTGCTATAAATGCAAGTGTACTGGGTGATTGTAAATTGAGGTCTGACAATGCAGCACCAAAAATCTTGCAGCCATTTATAAAACATCTTTGAAGGATACAAATAGTTGTTTATGATGCTAGTAACTTACATCACTGGGGTATTTTACTGGCTGTGTGACCCTTAGACTAAAGTAAGATATAGCTACCTAAAGGGAAACTATTGATTTCAAACTATATTTTGCTACTGTCAGACTTTGAAAAGAAGAAAATACTTCACATCAACTCTTCCCCAGAAAATGGGAAGAACTGTAGAATAAAAAAAATCCATGGAATATTGATGTGATGTATTAGGCAGTTTTATGTACGCCATCACTGTCTTGAAACAAAACAGACTAATTTACAGGCCAACAATAACAGTTTTCATTACAATATATAGTATAGTATTGCAATATAGCATCTTTTAAGCTCTAAAAATCTTAGTGTTTAAGGTAAAGGGGAGAGGGAGGGATAGCTCAGTGGTTTGAGCATTGGCCTGCTAAACCCAGGGTTGTGAGTTCCCTCCTTAAGGGGGCCTGTTGGGGATTGGTCCTGCTTTGAGCAAGGAGTTGAACTAGATGACCTCCAGAGGTCCCTTCCAACCCTGATATTCCATGACCATTAGATCATCTGGTCTGACCTCAGGTATATCATAGGCCCCACACAGCAACTGGAAGGCAGTCATTTATTTGTTCTAACTAAAACTATCAGTCCTGTAATGAATAATTTATTGTGCCCTTACTTCCTGGAGACCTGGACATGAATGATTACATTTATAGATGAAATTGTAATTTATTTGTAATTCACCACCTAAATATTTTTCCCCTCAGGTATGAAAAGTTTACTTTTTGGTTTAAGTATTTTACTAGCTATAAAGCCTGTTCTCTGCTGCCATTTAAAACGTTATGGATTTTAACTGAATCACTGTGGTTGTGATAAATGAACAACTCAATTGTAATATTATCATATGGTTGGACTACTGTATTTAGGTAGCAGAAGAAACACATGATCTAGCTGGGAGCTGAACCTGGTCCATCTGGCTAATAGCTAGCAACTGTATATTTTTGGCCCACTGGCTTGCTTGTATTTCCATGTCAATATGTTTTTTCTCAAAGACTGAATGTTTTCTTCCTTCAGATGGAGTGTACTCCAAGAGTTCTTGTTCAGAAAGAACCGCTTCTGCTGTGAAATACTATGAACATGAACTGCAGTCTAGGCAACCTTTTCTCTTTGATGTTTAATTATGATGATACACTACACTGAATTTTGTGCACAGTAAATCCAGGCCATATTTCACTTTGAATGATATAATGTTTGGTATTTATACTTCTGGGATGGAATCTTATTATACACAACTTTCAGACTGAGGACCTAATCCTTCAAACCCCTGCTCATGTGTAGAAGCCCGTCTTGAAGTCAAGGGCATACAGGTTCAGAGGATAGGGTCCTCACTGTCTAAGGATTAGATTGATACAGCTCTTGTTCAGTCACGCAGCCAAGTAAGGGAGAATAAATCTTTCCATCCGTTTACTTTTCTACTCAGCCTCTGCTCAAAAGGTGACACCAGTTGTTGTGGGAAGAGCAAGGGCTGTTTGACCAACATTCACCCTGAGAATAAACGAGTGGGGAGAGGTCAGAGACAGGGCAGCTCCAGACACCAGGGCAGCAAGCACCTGCTTGGGGCCACAAGCCACGTTGGGCAGCGGGCTGGTCATCATGAGGGTGGCAGTCAGGGAGCCTTCGGTGGCGTTGCTGTGGGAGGTCTGCTGGTCCCGCGGCTTCAGCAGCAATTCGGCGGCAGGTATGCCGAAGGCGCAGGACCAGCAGATCACCCGCAGAACAACCACTGAATCTGCGTGACCAGCGGACCTCCTGCAGAAAAGCCACCGAAGGCTCCCTGACTGCCACCCTTGCTTGGATTGGCAAAAAACACAGAGCCATCCCTGGACAGAGGAGCTGGAGGAACCCTGGATCCATCCTTCTACCCTGCCATTTGCTAGTCAGAGTAGCTGGATGGGTATACAATGCAGCACCATTGAGTACTGGGTGTACAATGGTGAAGTAACCTACTCCTCTTCCAGATAAGGGGAGGAAATGTGACTCTTTGGTCTGCTCCTAAAGTAACTCAATAAAGTGCTGCCCCTTCCTCAGACTAAGTTACAAGCTAGTCATAAATTTACTGATGACTCTGTGGGTAGTACTGACTAGTAAACACAAAGGGATATGAAGGATGTTACCACAATAAGAGGGAAAAGGACGCATAATATACACCAAACATTCCAATACTGCTTTGCTGTGACTTTATAAGAGTTTTGCATGTGCAAGGACTGCAGGATTGGACTAGAAGTTTTTCATCCAGGTAAAATTTTCATAAAGGAATATTACATCCCATAGTGGCAAAATGTAAGATGATTTATAATAGAAAATATAGATTATCATTTCTTCTCTGGGTCACTCTGGGTAAGGTTGCAAAAGGTCTCAGCTTTAAGCCTCTGTCACTTTTTTTATGAACTTCACAAATCAGCTATTGAAGCCATTTTGCAATATTTCACCCTATCCCCAAAATAATTTTTTTTGGAAAATGTGGTTCAGCCACATTTGCATTTGCCAAGGGGCAAAAACACACATTTTAAAAATTTCTAACCATACTTTTAAGATCTGGCTGCAGGAAAAGGAACGGAAATTTGAACTTTGCATGTGAACAGACCATAATTGGTAGTGAATTTGCAACTAAAGCTGCAGACTAATAATGAATCACTTCTAAGTATGCTCATTATCACTGCTAAGATTTTAGGAAAGTTTAGTGAAGCCTGGTCTCTTTGTGACATCACTGAATACTTTCCGTGCCCAGCATGAGAGGAGCAGAGGCTGCAGTTGGGATAATTTGCATGAGCAAGGCTACATTTGTCTTATTAAACAAAATGATCCAAAAAATTAGGTTACATATTTCATCTCACCTCAGCTCCCATGACAGATCACTGAAGCAACCTCAGATAGAACTTTGCATGGTGTCAAGTATCAGAGGGGTAGCCGTGTTAGTCTGGATCTGTAAAAGCACAAAGAGTCCTGTGGCACCTTATAGACTAACAGACGTATTGGAGCATGAGCTTTTGTGGGTGGTGCCACAGGACTCTTTGCTGCTTTCTCAGATAGAACGTAACAAAAGGGCTTTAGAGATCAATATTCACATTGTGAGTTTCAAATTACACTCAGCTGGCAATAGGAAGCAAGTGAAGACATTGGAAAATTGCTGTAAAACTCCAGCAATAAATTCAGTAAGTCATGCACCAGGAGCCCAATATACTATCAGAACTACATTTTGCCACTTTCATGCCAGCTGTTGCCTCCAATCTTCACCAAAAACCATGTGAAATAAATGGCTTTTGCAGCATGCCTGAAAAGGCATCACATTTCAAACTAAAGGGTCCTAGCTAGCTTGTTGTTTTATATTGGGCTTTGGTCTTAGCTAGTGAAGAAAGGTTAGAAGGCTGAGGTCAATGAGATGAGGCTCTATAAATCCCTTCTCTGCCTCAATTGGGCCTATAGGGAAGAATATTAACCTGTATGAGTAAGAGCCCCATGGAAAAGAAGGGAGATGTTTTGCATTCTGATGTCGCAGACCTCTAACATTTTGATTGACAAGATATGCTGGGTCAGTGGTTCTCAACCAGGGGTATGTGGACCCCGGGGAGTAGGCAGAGGTCTTCCAGGGGACACTGCAACTCATCTAGATATTTGGCTAGTTTTACAACAGGCTACATAGAAAGCACTAGCAAAGTCAGTACAAAGTAAAATTTCATACAATGACTTGTTTATACTGCTCTATATAATATACACTGAAATGTAAGTACAATATTTATATTCCACTCAATTTATTTTAAAATGACATGGTGAAAATGAGAACATAAGCAATTTTTCAGTATTAGTGCACTGTGACACATCTGTATTTTTATGTCTGATTTTGTAAGCAAGTAGTTTTTAAGTGAGGTGAAAGTTGGGAGTATGCAAGACAAAATCAGACTCTTGAGAGAGGTATAGTAGTCTGGAAAGGTTGAGCGCCACTGTCCTAGATGACCAGATGCTTGGAGCTGATCCTGCAACATCTTTTAAGAGTTAAAGATTATTCTGTATGTTTGTTTGTGTCTGTTAAAAATCTTTGCACATACTGAGCAATTGTGTGGTATTCTCTCTTTGAGTGCAACAGAGCTACTAATTAAGCTTAAAGTTCAAAATTTAAATACAACAGCTCTACTTTTGATGTGTGCAATTATTTCTAAGTCCAGAAAAGACAGAACTCAGCCCTGTGCTTTGGCAAAGAGCAAGGCTGATGTGAAAGAAGCAGAGTGAAATAATAATGAGGCACAATTTGTCCTAATATCTTGGTTATCTCTATGAATGTAAAGTACCCATTGAAGTCAATGGCGTTTTACCAGAGTAGAAGGGACTGCCATATTTGGTCCGCGGTAAGAACGGACAAAATAGTAAGTTAAATAGAAAGTTTTTTTCAGTCTATTTCATCTTACATTTGAAATACTACTTTCCTGGTAATCCAGGAGGATTCAAAAAACTATTGCTGCTCTTTCTATGCTGGACTCTTCAATGGCTCTGTCTGTGGGGCAGATTGTGCCATTTATATCATGGTCCTTATAAGGGTAGGGTTGCCAGGGGTCCAGTTTTCAACCAGAATACCCGGTCAAAAAGGGACCCTGGTGGCTCCAGTCAGCATTGCTGACTGGCCATTAAAAATCTGGTCAGCAGTGCAGTGGGGCTAATGCAGGCAGGCTCCTTGCCTGTTGTGGCTCTGCACAATGTTCCCCCTCTGGCTCCTAGGCATAGGGGCAGCCAGGGGGCTCTGTGTGCTGCACCCCACACCAAGCACTGGCTGAGCAGCTCCCATTGGCCAGGAACCACAGCCAGTGGGAGCTGCAGGGGTGGTGCCTGCAGACAGGGCAGTGCGCAGAGCTGCCTGGCTGCACCTCCATGTGGTAGGAGCTGGAGGGGGGATATGCCGCTGCCTCCGGAAGCCACTTGAGACAAGCACTTCCTGTAGCCTGCATCCCTCACTCCCTCCCGCCCCAACACCCTGCCCCAGTCCAGAGCCCCCTCCTGCCCTCTAAACCCCTCAGCCCCAGCCCAGAGCCCACTCCTGCATCCCAAATCCCTCATCCCCGGCTCCACCCCAGAGCCTGCACCCCCAGCTGGAGCCCTGACTCCCTCACACAACCCAACCCTCTGAGCCATCCCGATGAAAATGAGCGAGTGAGTTCGGGTGGGGGAGAGTGAGTGACAGACAGAGGGTGGATGGGGTGGTGGGGGAAGGGCCTCGGAGAAGGGGCAGGGCCTCAGATGAGGGGTGGTGCAGGGGTCCAGGCAAGGGCATTCAGTTTTGTGTGAGTAGAAAGTTGGCAACCCTAGATTAGGGGAGTGGAGAGTCACACTGCTCCAGAAACTACACTCAGCAATTGTGCCTGTCTGAGGCATAATCTTTCCCAATGGACTTCTAGTGCACTGGTAATCTCCTCACTCTGTTCAATCCATGCAGATTGCTCCCAGGGGTATGCCAGCCCCACTCTGCAGGGTACTGCACAGAATATTGAAGTAATCATGGGGTTTTAGTTAATGTGCAGTCCACAACATAAAGATGTATTTTTTTAATGTCCAAAAGCATTGTTATTTTATAGATGAATAATAAACCAGCTGTGTGCTCAGACTTAAAGGACCTGAGGGGAAGAAAGGCAAGACACCTGCACAGAGGTTTTGCTTGCGTTTGTGCATATATTTACATACGCAAGTATCATAAATGTGTATGCCACTTTGATATCTGTGCATGTTAATGGCTGCCTGGGCACTGAAGTAACCATTTATATGAGAAAATACCTGATTTACATATTCTATTGCAGTAATTGCACACAAAAATGTAGGTGTACAAGTTGGCTTCTAGCTTCTTGGCCTTAAATCTTTCTTCATGTGAAATGCATTAAAGTATTACCACGGTATCTTGAAAATTCACACTGTGCTACTCCTTTATCTGTCATCTCAATTGTTGGTGATTCCAGCCATCCTTTGACGGATGACTGCTGTGTTAGACAAGTACTGAACAATGTCTCCTGAATTGCACATTCTTGGAAAAGGACTGGGTTTCAACCTGGCTACAGAAGAAGTGGGCACAGTACAGGAGAAAATGAACTGTGATTCAAAGAAACCACAACAGAGGGTGACTGAGCAGATTATTACATGTATAAAAGGCACAAGTGCCTCACACAGGGTGGCACACTGACAATCCTAATCAAGCTCTGAGAACAATTAGTAACAGCTCAGACTTAGAAGATCTTTTATTTTTATAAAAAAAATGTGTTGTATTGAAAACTGTGTTAAAATTATAAACCATCAGTCAGGATCAAAGCCAGCAGCTGATCGAGTCTCCAGGCAATCCAACAAGTACAGCTGGACTGTAGAAGGCTGCCTGATTGGCCACACCATCTGAAGCCCAGCAGTAGCAGTAATCTGGTGGCTACTCAAAGCATTTATCCATGGTTGTGATAGTTCCTCTGGCTGCCTGTTGCCAGCTTTGCCCCTGCATTGTTCCACTCCTGATGCTGCCTTGCCTCACCCCAGGTAGATCAGCTCTGACTGTTGGCTCTGATTCCTCACTCCAGTTCTGACCCTTGGCTCTGGCATCTGGCATCTAGCCTTGACTCAGACACTCCTGCTCCACCCTCTGGCCTCACTCCTGCTCCCACCACTGGGCATGAGTGCCCATGTCCCAGTCTCTGACAATATCACATTAAATAGCAAGAGGGTTCCAGGTCAGCCGGCTCTGAAAGAAGTATGATGTTGGGCCCTTAACTTCTGTGTATGTACATGCTGCCACCATAACAAAGAACAAATAAATTTACCAATCCTTCCATTGCTCTTCATGCTAGTAATATGGCTACCAACTTGAAAAAACCCCACATGTATATTACAGACTCTGCAGAATAAAGCTTGCTGTGCACGTACTGTAATAATAAAAATGAGATGGTAAAGGCATATGAAGTGGACTATTTGGACTTACTGGTTAAACAAGGCATCTTTTATGTGGTTAACTCGCCAGATAAAATTATATTTCTTAACCAGTGATTCTCACACTGTTAAACACTAGATGCCTGTCTCTGAAAAATAAGAAAGGAAATCTTTGTTTTGCACATGCTCTCCAAACCGCAGTCTGAAAGTTGGAAAAAACAAAGCCCCTGGAGAGCAAGATCATATCTGAGGATGTTATAGAATGAAGGAAAGATTCAGCGCCCTGTTAATATTTAACAAGCCATATTCTGTATTGTTTAAGCTAACACTCTTTCCATCTTCATGAACAGTCCATATATTCAAGCAATTTTTATGGTAATCAGAAGCATCTCAATCTCTCATATTGATTTATGTACCTACTTCACCAACAGGATACAGTGCTTCGAAAACAAAGGCAATATACCATCTCAGGTTATAAATCCTGTTAAAACTTTATTCGGGGATTCAGAAATAATACTCTGATTTTTCATTATGTTAACCTATACTTAACATCTAATACTGATGCGTACACTCGGATCACTTTAACTCCCACTAAAAGACTTTTATTTTCTGTAGAGCTTTTATAAATGTTTGAGGCTTAAGCTTCTAATCTTCACATCGAAGTTACACCACTGTATCTTTAGCATGTAACTTCAGCAAAGTTACTCTGAATTTACACCAGGATAACTGAGAGCAGAATGTAGCAGACAGAGGTTTGTGAAGCTACACAGTTGCTTCCTGCTGGTTTTATATATATGTAACTGCCATGGAAACCAACGAGTGTTGCATGCATATTACAACTGTGGGATCAGGCTTATAGTTAATAAAGGGAGTTTATATACATTTCACTTGTCTGGGAGCATTATTTTTGTGCCTGATTTCTATTTTTTACCCTGCAATTGGATACAAATTTGCTTAAGTAGCAATATTATTCTTATTTTATTCCTGTTAGTGGTCCCCAATCAGGGTCAGAACCCCTTTGTGCTAAATGTCGTACAGAGAGAGTAAAAATAAAGTCTCAAGCCAGAAAACTTTACATGGATTCATTCCTTCAGACAAGAGTCACATTCCGAACATTCTAAATAGTATGAAAAATTTAAAGCATCAGTGGAAAAAATATGCTTGTTTGAAAATGAGTTGTTCAGCTCAGAAATTTAGTTTTAGTGCTTTCATTCTAACTTTGCTGAAAAGATACAGGCTTTTTGATTTTTTTTTATATAAACTTATTAGACGGTAAATTGATTCCATAGCCACTTAAAACCTAACAATGCTATAAAATACAGATTGGGTATCTAATCCAAAAGTTTTTTTTTCTTCTAATACTTGACATGTTGAGTTAGAGTGTGTGGAATGTTATAATGCCACTCATCTCTGCTTTCTACAGAGCTACATGCCATTGGAGTATAGATCATTTTCATAGATTTTTCTTTTATTGTGTATATCTGGGGTGATGTGACAATATGATGCTGCACACCGTAACTCAAAATGTGAAGGATCAGGAAAAAAAAAAGCAGTCAGCTGTCCCTGTTAGTTCCCATTTCAAGGCTAAATTAATGCAGCAACTGGCAGAAGTAAAGGATGATTGACATAGTTATAATTACTTCTAGAGATTGTTAAAAAATGTACTCTTTTCCATTTCAGGAGCATGATTCCTGTTTTCAAGTAGACTCCAGGCAAGTGTCATTTCCTTATAGGTGGATTTAGATAGACTTACTCACATTTACAGATGGCTGAAAAATTTCAGACAGAAGGTTTTGCTGTCAGAAAATACCATTTTTTCAAAATTGAAACTTTCTAATGGAATGTGTTGATTCTGACAAAATTTCATTTAAAGGAAATCCAAACAACGTATTTTGATAAGGTTGAAACAGAACAGAGAATTTCAATTTTTGTTTTTGTAATGACTTTGTTTTGGAAATTTATTGTATAATAGAAAGTAAAATGAAAAGTCAAAATCTAAATGAAACATTTGACCCAAAACATTTTTTTCTTCCAAAAATTGCATTTCGCAGGAAATTTTAAATTGTTTTTATTACAGCTTAGAACTAAAACAAATTTCAAAATTGCAAAGGCTCTTATCACATGGTCTCACTCTGATGTAAATGTGGAAACACTTGTCAAAAGCCTCATCCCTACTGGGTACTTGTAGGAATTATAGCACCAGTTCAGGCACCTGAAATTTCTTCTATACCTAATGTATCCATGCACCAAAGTGCTAATCATAAGGTATACGCTTTTTATGTCCTGGTACAACTGTAGTTCTGAGCAAGGCTGAACTATTGCCATGCTAAATGTAGATGGGAGGTACAGTTAAACGGGCTCAATTGGTCTTTCAAGCATAATCTCATAATCCTGTGAGACACTTGGCACTCTCCACTACCACTGGCTTCTGTGAGAGGCGGAGGGACTCAACACTTCACAGGATGATTCCTCTCTACACAAACAGAGAAGGTGTTTTTTCCTCCCACTCTTCTAGTGTTATATATTTAATGACTCCATTAGTAGAGCGTTCTCAGCTGTAAGTAAGTTTAACAGTATGGAAACATTTGGGGACGTTCTAACCCAGAACTGAGAGCACTGGGGAGTTCTAACAGCCCTATAAAGATGTTCAAATAATGACTAATGACAAACTCTCTACCCAGCATTTCTAAAAGCTAATTTAAAAACCCTGCTGCTTCCATTAAAATAAGGGTTGGGAGTGGGCCAATCTATTACAATGGACTGTTGTGTGTGATGAGGGTACATCAAGGTAGGAAGCAGTCCAACAATGGGAATCAGTAGCAATTTAAAAGTTCCACAGAAGCCCTTGGATGTTAAAGCTTTGCAGGATGAATCCTATGGGCTGCTGTGATTTAGATATTTACTTTATACACGTTATAACACATCCAAATCAAAAGAACTAAAAAAAAATGTTTAAAAGAGTTTTTAACTTATTTTTATGAAAAGTAATTATTTATCAACACCCAAAATGTACTAGGTCCCTCACAAAATAAGTAAAGACACAGACCCAATCCCAAAGAGCAAACAATAAAGATTTGAGACAACACAGCAAGTGAAGGTCATAACCATCCCCTCTGTTGTATCTTTGCATGAACCTTCTGTTGACTCTTCAGATGGAGCAACATTCTCTCCAGTTCAATTTTTTTTTTACCTGGAAAGTATACTTTTTGAACAAACAACGTTTGCCGCTAGGTGTTGGGAGAACACTATTAATGGGAGATTTACAGCATTTGAAAACACTATTCTCATTGGGCTTGTCCATAACTAGAGCAGAAAGAGTGGGTCCACTCAGCCTGAAAAATTCCAGAAACAAAGCTGCATTAAACATACTAGTGCAAAAGATTCTCAACCCATAGACTCTGCAGCTGTGTTTAATGGAAGTTCTTTGTATTTAATGCTTTATTCCAGAGGAAAGGGAGGGGAAGACATAAGACCATTATCCAAAGCTTGCGGAGATTTCCAAAGTGGAGAGGGGTCAGGTTTTATGAATTCTAAGGAGATTCATACTGGATGACTTACATATTTTGAAAGGTAACATCATTTATTTTTAAATATATATATCGTGAAGTAGAAAAATCACTACATCCAAGCCAGCCCATATATCATGCATCCTATGGTATTAAGGGAATTCAGTGAACTTAGTGAGCCATTGAGATTTTTGAAAAATCATTGTCAAGAAAAGCACCAGTAGGGGGGAACAAAATGCTGTACTGATGTTCAAAGTAAAAGGAAAAAGGTGATACTGATAGAAGTTAAACTGGTGGGGGAATATATAGAGGGAAGAACAGACCATGCAAGATGATGATGAGGATTCAACAAGAATACAACACTAACACTTGGAGAGTTCAGAAAAATCACAAAAATGCTGAAGGGATTGACTTAAGAAAGATTAACAGAACTAAAAAGAGCTAAGAGACAATTACATATGGGGACATAGTCTACAGATATTGTAAAAGCTATGGAAGCCCAGGGTGAAATCTTGGCCCCATTAAAGAAAATGGAAGTTTTACACTGGTCTTCATGGGAGCCTGAAGCCTTGATTTTCACCCCAAGAAAGCAGAGGATTTCATGATGTGGTACAAGTAGGAATAAAAGAAGGAAATTTTAAAAGGTGATATTTGTACTGAATGGGAGAAAAGATTTCCGAGGCTATGGAAAAGCATCTGAAGGGACATGGCAGGTACTCTGACTTTTGGGACTCTAAAAGCTTGACTGTATAGAACACTAAAAGATATGCAAGATAGAGAAAAATCCTGCCTGGGCAAAGAGACAAAATGAATGATCTGCTTAGTCATTTCCATCTCTCACCTGTTTGAGCTTTTAGAGTTTTCTCTGGCACCAACTGTTAAGACTATTGCTTTCCACTTTAAGAGTTACTCTAAGAGTTAGTGTGGTGAATTGTTTCTATGTAAGTCAGGCACTCTCAGCTTTTCTGCAGCTTTTCAATCCAGGCACTTTCAGCTCGTCATTGTTCAAGTTCTGAACTTCTACTAAGATGACTGATAATTGAATTATAATGTGGAAAAATGCTCATTATGAGACCAACCAGGGAACACATTTTCATCAACAACCTCTCAAATTCCAGGTATAATTTATGCATATATACTTTTGTGGGTGAAAGGTAGATAATTAGGAGCCAGATTTCCAATTTGGGGGTCTAAATGTGGATTTTCAGCATGCAACATTTAGGGACTCAACTAAGGTTAGCTGAAAACATCACCCCAACTTGAAACCACTTAAATTTTTATTTGGGACCTCTATCATATTTGAACCCAAGTATGAAAATATAATGTATTAGCCCAGGGGTGGCCAACCTGAGCAGGGCAGTCCAGAGGATTCAGGGGGCCTGGGGTCTTCAGCGGCGGAGGCCCCCCTGCCGCCGAATTGCCACCGAAACCCTGGCACTTCGGTGGCAGGTCTCAGGGCAGAAGGACCCCCCGCCATGGGTCTTTGGGGCACTTTGGCAGCGAGTCCCAGAGTGGAACGACCCCCTGCTGCCGAATGGCCGACAATTACCCGGAGTGGAAGAAGCTCTGGGAGCCCGGGCCCCACGAGAGTTTTCCAGGGCCCCCAGAGTGACTGAAGGACTCTGCTCCTGGAGCCCTGAAAAACTCTCATGGGGGCTGCTGTGGGGCCTGGGGCCTGAGGCAAATTGCCCCTCTTGCTCCCCCTCTGGGAAGCCCTGAGCCTGAGGAGGAGCCGGAATTTACCAATTACATTGTCACAGAGCCACAGTAATATGTCAGCAGTCCCATATCAGCTCCCTCCCTCTTGCAGCCTCCTGGCCACTAGCAGCCCTGCTGATCTGCACCTCCCAATCAGCTGTTTTGTGGCGTGCGGGAGGCTCTGGGGAGAGAGGGGGCAGGAGCAAGGGCACTGCAGGCTCGGGGGGGCAGGGGTGGAGTGGGGGCATAACCAGGGGTTGAGCAGGGGCAAAGCCAGGGGTTGAGCAGTGAGCACCTCCCAGTACATTGGAAAGTTAGCATCTATAGCTCCAGCCCTGGAGTCGGTGCCTTTACAAGGAGCTGCATATTAACTTCTGAAGAGTCGCATGTGGCTCCAGAGCCACAGGTTGGTCACCCCGTATTAGCCAATTACCTTTGCTGAACTTGAACAAAGGCCCATTTGGTACTCTATTAATTTGAGTCCATATAGGTTGTCAGCATAAAATAAGTTAGGGCAGAAAGAATTTGGGGTTTGAAGGACTCATTGAGCATCTGGGGAAAAGGCGCAGGAGGATTATTGTCAAGCCCTTAACTTCTTCAGTGGAAATTAGTGATTAGTAATTTTCCCTGAAGATGATATGAAGCTGCAAACTGAGCTTAGAACAAATTTTAGGTAGTGGTTCAAGATGTGTTAACTCTCAGACTGCAAGCACTTTCTAGACCGCAAACCAAGTAAATACCTTAGCAGAAAGTATGTAAAAGGATGTCTTTTAAGGTCTTTTTCAATATTCATTACTTTGTTCTCATTGCATTGGGGAAGTAAACACCCACATAGGTACAAATATCAAATAAGGGAGTAAGCTGTCTGCTGCCCTATCACTGCATACTATGTAACAATTTGAAGTCTGCCAAGAAAAGTAGCAGCACTATGGAGCAAGTCTTGAAATGTGTAGCAGCAAAGAATTTCTTGAGGAGTGCCAATTCTGAGCCAAAAGCAAGCAGTGCATTACAAAGGTGATAACAGGAACAACAAAAGGAGAAGATCCAAATTTTAGAATAGGGTAAATTATGTAATGTGTTTTTTAAGCTATTCTGTACACTATGTGAAGTTTCCTTGTCAGTAAGAGCATCTCATCCACTTTTCTGTCTTTTTAAACCTTTTTCTCTTTTTAGATATTTATCTTCCTATTGTAATCCCACTTTCATTCTGGCCCTTTGAGAGTGAACAGCAAAAAGTTTTTATTGTTACGGACAGTGATGGATTTAAGATAGATCCCTGTACACTAGGATCCAAGCCCAATGCTTCATGTGTGCTTCAAAGCTGAACTTTCTGCATCAGAAGGGGTTTGGTGCATGGCTCTGCCTAAAGGATGTATGGAAGAAATCCCCCCCAACCTTCTGTTTATGGGGGAGGAAAAAGTAAGCAGCTTTTCATACATGGCAAAGCAATCCTTGTCTAGGCTGAAAAGTCATTCAGCATGAAATCAAAAGGGCGAGGTGCTTGAACACTACTGAAAATCCTATTAGGTAACTATATGCATCTGTAGTTGCTTAAGTACCTTTTAAAAAATCTGCCCTCAGATACTACAGGGATAGGACCTATATATTTAACATGATCTAGTTATGTACTTAGAAGCTTTCCACAGTGTTTTGTGGGTTTTTTCCCTGTTTTCCCTGTGCTAATTAAGAACCCAGCAGCTGATTGTACTGCTCCTAAATAGACGCGTCAATGAAAACAGAAAACAATATGCACTTGTGCAACTAGTGTTCTCGCTTGCCTTTGTGCTCAGATTAATTAGTCTGGTGACAAAACTGTGAAAGATGGGGAGAGGGAAGCATTTTAGAAGTTAGTGAAACTGGAAGTTTTTATCTCTAGTTCCTTGGAATTTTCTGTTTAAGTTCCTGATGCAGCATCCTTTAGATGCACGTCTCTGTTTTAATTTCAAACGGCTAGTTTATTTAGGTGTTTAAATACATTTTACCAAATGAAAGTCACATTAGGAGAACAACCTTGACTTCAAGCTATGCATGCATGATGCGTATTTACAATCCATTTTCTTCACAATAAACTTGAACTATCATTCAAAAAAGTAGGACAAGACATATTGGATCATATTCATCCCTGGCACAACTTCAGTAGGCTTGCACCAGGGATGAATTTCTGTCATTGTGCGGACATCAGCTGTAACACATAAGAAAATATCAAGAACACTGCTGCAGTGATGGGACACAAAATAAAGAAAGGCAATGATTTGATTGTTTGAAGCATGAGATTTTTGGAAAGCAGATCTAAGGGGATAGCAATTAATCATGTAATATAATTTTCCCAAAAGGAACATGAACTAAGAACTTAAAATTGTCTTAAGGTAATTGCGTGAACATTGATTTAGCAATTCTTTCCTCCTTCAACAATATTAAGGGCAAACACTTGGATTTTTGAAGTAATTATACAATTGCAGGAAACAAAGAGTGGTTCCAAGATTTAGTTCAAGGTTGAGAGATTTTCAGAGTCACCTAATGGATTTCAACACTCAGTTAATGGGAATTACAGTTAATGGGAATTGGGCATTCAGACCTTTCAGGGAACTTCAAAAAAAAAATAAAACGAACAAAACCCTGAGCCTAAGAATAATGGAGACTATTATAAATAGTGAAGTTCCTGGAGAGACCAGTAAGGTTGTAAAAAGGTAATCAATAGAGTTACAAAAGGAACAATTCTGCTCAACATGTGTACACCTAGCTAGTACCAGGATGAGTGGGCTCCCTGATCACATTAAAATGATAATGCAGGAGTGGACTGAGGATGTATAATGTATTTCCATATCCATCTCTTTCTCACCTCCCATTATAAATACGATGCACTTTGAAGCACTGGCACATTTTAAAGAATTCTATTACCTGAACAAATTAAGCCTCAGTGTACCTACTCTACTCAACACATTTTTTCCCCTTATTTTCAGAAGTGGCCTGGTGCAAGATGGGGCTCATTACAGTTTGTACTACGGCAAGCCAATAAAAGGTAGCAGATGGCACATTAGAAATTGGTAATTAGGTTGGTATTCAAGGTACATAAAGCTACAACTCCCATTTTGATCTGCTCATCAATCAGGTGTCGAGGCACTGAAAGCAAGAAAAGGATTTAAACACAAAAAATGTCGCATCGACACAAAAGACTTTATGCACTGAAATGATCGCTATGATATTTAATGTCATAGCATGCATATTACTGTGTTAAATGCAATGAAATCCACGTAGAAAGAAAATAATTTGCTAGAATTAGGTCACCCTTATGAAAGGTCCTACTACTAATTTAAATTCCATAACCCTTGACATGGTTATAACATGCAAACAAGACTTAACTGAGTTCCTTTATCTCAGCTAAAGGCCTTGAGTTTTAAGCCAGTAACTGAGACAAAATATACTACAAAATGTGTTGCAGCTGTGTCAGCAGATAACAGTGGAAATTGGTTCCCTTACTCCCATAGTTGTAAATATAGGGCTTACCATCTGTCCATCAAAAGAAGCTATGTAGCTACTCAGAGGCCTCTGCAAAGGGACAATGTATCTATAAAGGAGTTGCACTCCCAGGTCTACACTAATTGTTGCTGCACTTGAGTCTCCTGCGTCTGGACTCTGGAAAATATACAGTCCAGTGATGAATTACCTTTCCCAGAGAATACTGAAATGGCTGCAGTTCGGATTGTGTGTCCCCCCACCCATATCAGCCTATTCCTTCCACCTCTGCTCACCCGGTTGCCACTCCCACCCTCTTCACAGACCTTGGACCTATAATATGCATTGTTGGGGTCCACCAGGAGGGAAGAATGGTTATCATGCAGGGTCATCCATGCACAGAGGGAACCCTTTGTGTGCAGATCTGCAGCAATGTGAGGCAGTAGGGGATTGGACTAGATGATCTCCTGAGGTCTCTTCCAACCCTAATCTTCTATGATTCTAAGAGGCAGTGGAAAATGTAGGAAAATAGCTGCTGATGAAGTGCAAACATTTTAATTGAAGAGACTGTTATGCTATTCAGAGCTGACTTGACTCTTCTAATCTCCACAGTTGTGGGTTCCACTGATGGTATTTTATGCAAACAATGACCTTGGCACAATTACAGGGTCTGTGTTACATTAGGACAAAGTGTCCATGCAAAAATCTCACCATTTTGCAATTCACAGACCTTATACATTGTGGCAGAATATTACAATACCAGATGTAGTGTTGGATCCTATAAGGCACTGAGTGCCCTGCAGCACACACTTGATTTTCAGGATAAAGCCCATAATTCCTTATTCTAAACAATGAAAATCAAAATTAATTCCATGATTCTGATGCTGTACTATTGAATAACATGACTGAGTTATCACTTGATAAGTTATCTACCCCCATAGTAGTATTCTGTATTTTCTCAGCTATTATTTATTCACTCTCTTTGTACTTAAACACTCTAGTGTCCTGAAATAACTCCAGTTTATATATGTATTATCTTTATTAATCACAGAAGAACCTAGTAGAACTGTGGTAGAACCAAATGCAATATCTTAACAGATAGGTGTGATCTTAAATGATTTATAAAATGCATTTTTCAGCTGAAAATCTAAAATTACACAGCCACCTGATTAGTTTAAACAATATATCTTGAAAACTGCCACATACTGATGTTACCAGCTATGTAGCTAATATAAGTAATGTGTTTAACTGCTAAGGACAATGCAATACCTTGCTGCAATACCTTTATGGACTATTTAGAAAGAACTCCTAAAGAAAAGGCAGTTCTGCCCTGACACTGGAGAATAAGGGCCAGAACCTTAGACAGTATTTGCCAGCATAGATTCATTGAGGATTAGTCTTTAGTTAGGACTGCCAACTTTCTACTTAAACAAAACCAAACATCCTAGCCTTGCCCCTTTCCCGAGGCCATGTCACCTGCCCTGCCCCTTCCCCAAGGCCCTGTCCCCCACTAACTACATTCCTCCTCCCTCAGTGGAGGAGGGGGCTCCAGGCTGGGGGGTGGGGCTGAGGGATTCGGAGTGTGGGAGGGGACTGCGGGTTGAGGCAGGGTTGGGGTGTGGGAGGGTGTATGGGCTCTGGGCTGGGGGTGCAGGCTCAGAGGTGGTGCTGGGGGTGAGGGGTTTGGGGTACAGGAGGGAGCTCCAGGCTGGGGGGTGAGGCGAGGGATTCGGAGTGCGGAAGGGGGCTGCAGAATAGGAGTGTGAGGGCTCCAGGTGGGAGTGCAGGCTCTGGGATGGGGCCAGGAATGAGGGGTTTGGGGTGCAGGAGAGGGCATGGAGTTACCTCGGGCGGCTCCCGGTCAGTGGTGCAGTGGGGCTAAGGCAGGCTAGTCCTTACCTGTCCTGGCTCTACGCTTTGCCCCGGAATCGGCTGGCAGGTCTGGCTCCTAGGCAGGGGGCCCAGGAGGCTCTGCTTGCTGCCAGGGCCGCCCAGAGGGGGGGGCAAGTGATGCAATTTGCCCCAGGCCCCACAGGGTCCCCCACAAGTTTTTTGGGGTTCCTGCAGCGGCATCCTTCACTCACTCCGGGGGCCCCAGAAACCTCTCGAGGAGCCCGGGTCCCCAGAGCTTCTTCTGCTCCGGGTCTTTGGCGGCAACTCAGTGGCAGGGGGGTCCTTCCACTGCCGAAGTGCCCTGAAGACCCATGGCAGGGGGTCCTTCTGCCCTGGGACCTGCCACCGAAGTGCCCCGAAGATCCGCGGCGAGGGGTCCTTCTGCCCCGAGACTTGCTGCCGAAGACCCCAGGCCTCCTGAATCCTCTGGGAGGCCCTGTTTGCTGCTCTCGCTCACATACACCACCCCTGCTGCTCCCATTGGCTACAGCCAATGGGAGTGTGGAGCCAGTGCTTGGGGCAGTGGCAGCACATGGAGCCACTTGCGTCCCCTCCGACCCCTCCAAGGAGCTGGACCTGCTGGCCACTTCTAGGGCAAAGTGCAGAGCCAGGACACGTAGGGACTAGCCTACCTTAGCCCGGCAGCACCACTGACCAGATTTTTAATGGCCTGATCAGCGGTGCTGACCGGAGCCACCAGGGTCCCTTTTCAACCGGGCGTTTCGGTCGAAAACTGGATGCCTGGCAACCCTACTTTAGATATCTAGCTCTGGGTGAACAGGAATGCAGCTTCAGAAATGCTTCAGAGCTAGTAGTTACTCTAGTACAAGCTATTAACTAAGGAACTTTTACAATAAAACTAAAGCACATGTATACAATGTACTACTCCGAGCAGGCTGAAGCTGCCAATACACTAAACTATGTATCTCACTAGCCAAGTCTGAAGTATAGAAAGGCTACTTTTACTTTTTACTTATATAGCATGATAGAGTCCCTGCTGATTTATATCCCATTCAATCCCACTGAAATCAATGCTCCATCCGTAATCTAATTACTCCAGATCCTCGTAATCTTCCTCTGGAAGTCCCAAACTCCTCCCAGGTGCACACATCTCTCTTTCCATATGAGTGATCCCAACCCTACCTTCCACCCACTGGAGCCTCAATCTTCCACCTCTGTGTTTACACAAAGTAGCTGAGTACAACATGGCTCTAAATCCTTTGGGTAAGAGTCTAGACCAGGCCAAATCCCGTCTTTGAAGAACCATCTATGTTGTTCAAAACATGATTTCAAGAAAAACTAAAGAATTACTATCATTTTCACATTTATTATTTTATAGCATTTTGAATACTATGAATAGGTAGAAACTGAAGCATTTATGTTTCATTTATTGAACACTGGTGAATTTTTGATACAATAATGACACAAACATTAATGAAACAAGTGGGCCCCAAGGATACAGCCAGTGAATAAGCATGCAAGTAAGAAAATAGAAGCGTTCCTCAGATCTCATAATTACAGCAGACAGTAGCTAAAATGAGCATCCACGAGAGCAAAAATAAAATACCCCAGACTCTATCTGTTTTAGGGGGAAAATAGTGTAGTTAAGAAATGATTCTTATATTTGCATAATGCCTGATGAGAGGAAAATGTTTCCTTTTGCTTTTTCAATCATTGCTCAAACAATTTTGTTAGCATTTCCTACCTCATCAGTCACATCCATGTCATTTAACAATCCTCCCTTTTTGGCCCCAGTGCATATAGCATAAGATAGGAGCAAGGAGGAATATGTCTGACAATTTGGTGTCTTTCTTTCTGCACCTTTCATTTTCCTAATGGCTGTCTCTGTAAAGTCTCTATTTTCCTTCCCTTCTGTCATTAGCATGTAGTGTCTTGTCTGTAAATCCCTTCTTATGCTTAGCTTTATTGCATATGATTCATCACTTCTATATTACTTGTGCAATTGATTAATTAAAACTGGATGTGAACACACATAATCATGGTTAATTATTCTATTCATTAAGGGAGCCATAGTGATCCACAGAGACATTGGGAATTAGGACATCTCTCACCACACTTGAGATAATGACACAAGAAACAACAGCACTGCACTTGTGGAATGCAGTATAGCCCAGTTGTATGTGCAGGAAGAAAGGAGAGTGGGGGAAGGGAGCCAGGCAAGTCATACTATCCATTGGAAAAAATATTCTGTCCAGTATGGCAATGAAAAATCTACTGAAAGAACTATTGCCAGTAGTAGTTTATGTTGATTTTACTCACCTATTACCTGAAGGAAGAAAAAAACCTCTCTTACTCCAAAAGCTAAAATTCTGTAGGTCTTACCTGAGAAGGGGCCTAAACTATAAAACATTAGTCATGTTGGTAAACACTTATATGAGTAGTCCCACTGACAGAAGAGACCTTCTTAAAGATAATTGACTTCTCAGATGACAAAGTGCTGAACTTGTGCATTACAGCCCAGGAGTATAGTTTACTATACATTTAAAGCAAGATCTTCAGCTGCTGTAAACTTGCATAGCTATATTGATTTCAATGGAAATACTCCAGTTTACAACAGCTGAGCACCTCATCTACATTTTATTAGATATTGTAAGTTGTTCCACGTATGTGTAAATAAGAACATATGGTCCTGGTCCTGGACAACTATTGTGCATAAGCAGTGCCATGGATCCTTTCAAAAGTGGTTAAGTTTTGCTCTTAATTCATGGGCAAACAACCTCTACATGTTCCTTACTTTCAACCAAGGATATTAAAACAAAACAAAAAACAAACAAAAAAACACATGCAAATTAAAATAGGCAAAAATAATACACAAATCAGAAGCAAAAACTCTATACATCATACATATGTGTGTCTTTGACCATAAATGTGTTGCATATTTCTAACGTGCATCAAAAATTAAGACTTATTAAACCTGGATCTGCTGTTAGAATCTTCTCATCTATATAAACAAAATATCTACATCAAATTGTCCTTACGTAAATATAATCATCATATGACTGGTATTATATAAGTACTTTTACTGTAGTCAATAAATGTGAAGTTACTTTTCACTGGAAAAATATATGTATATAAGTATATATCAATACATTAGAAGCAAGAGGAAGACCAAGGACAGGGTAGGCCCACTGCTCAGTGAGGAAACAGTAACAGGAAACTTGGAAATGGCAGAGATGCTTAATGAATTCTTTGTTTTGGTCTTCAGTGAGAAGTCTGAAGGAATGTCTAACATAGTGAATGCTTATGGGAAGGGGGTAGGTTTAGAAGATAAAATAAAAAAAGAGTAAGTTAAAAATCACTTAGAAAAGTTAGATGCCTGCAAGTCACCAGGGCCTGATGAAATGCCTCCTAGAATACTCAAGGAGTTACTAGAGGAGGTATCTGAGCCTCTAGCTATTATCTTTGGAAAGTCATGGGAAACGGGAGAGATTCCAGAAGACTGGAAAAGGGCAAATATAGTGCCCATCTATAAAAAGGGAAATAAAAACAACCCAGGAAACTACAGACCAGTTAGTTTAACTTCTGTGCCAGGGAAGATAATGGAGCAAGTAATTAAAGAAACCATCTGCAAACACTTGGAAGGTGGTAAGGTGACAGGGAATAGCCAGCATGGATTTGTAAAGAACAAATTGTGTCAAACCAATCTGATAGCTTTCTTTGATAGGATAACGAGTCTTGTGGATAAGGGAGAAGCGGTGGATGTGGTTTACCTAGACTTTAGTAAGGCATTTGATACGGTCTCGCATGATATCCTTATCGATAAACTAGGCAAATACAATTTAGATGGGGCTACTATAAGGTGGGTGCATAACTGGCTGGATAACCATACTCATAGCGTAGTTATTAATGGCTCCCAATTCTGCTAGAAGGGTATAACAAGTGGGATTCTGCAGGGGTCTATTTTGGGACTGGCTCTGTTCAATATCTTCATCAATGGCTTAGATGTTGGCATAGAAAGTATGCTTATTAATTTTGCAGACAATACCAAACTGGGAGGGATTGCAACTGCTTTGGAGGACAGGGTCAAAATTCAAAATGATCTGGACAAATTGGAGAAATGGTCTGAGGTAAACCAGATGAAGTTCAATAAAGACAAATGCAAAGTGCTACACTTAAGAAGGAACAATCAGTTTCACACATACAGAATGGGAAGAGACTGTCTAGGAAGGAGTATGGCAGAAAGAGATCTAGGGGTCATAGTGAACCACAAGCTAAATATAAGTCAACAGTGTGATACTGTTGCAAAAAAAGCAAATGTGATTCTGGGATGCATTAACAGGTGTGTTGTAAACAAGACAAGAGAAGTCATTCTTCTGCTCTACTCTGTGCTGGTTAGGCCTCAACTGGAGTATTGTGTCCAGTTCTGGGCACCGCATTTCAAGGAAGATGTGGAGAACTTGGAGAGGGTCCAGAGAAGAGCAACAAGAATGATTAAAGGTCTTGAGAACATGACCTATGAAGGAAGGCTGAAAGAATTGGGTCTATTTAGTTTGGAAAAGAGAAGACTGAGAGGGGACATGATAGCAGTTTGCAGGTATCTAAAAGGGTGTCATCAGGAGGAGGGAGAAAACTTGTTCACCTTAGCCTCCAATGAGAGAACAAGAAGCAAAGGGCTTAAACTGCAGCAAGGGAGATTTAGGTTGGACATTAGGAAAAAGTTCCTAACTGTCAGGGTAGTTAAACACTGGAATAAATTGCCTAGGGAGGTTGTGGAATCTCCATCTCTGGAGATATTTAAGAGTAGGTTAGATAAATGTCTATTAGGGATGGTCTATTAGTATTTGGTCCTGCCATGAGGGCAGGGGACTGGACTCGATGACCTCTCAAGGTCCCTTCCAGTCCTAGAGTCTATGAGTCTATGAGTGTTTACTAAAGTTTATTAATAAAATATTCATCATTCATAAAATATTAATCATCCATACATGATCACTGAAATCTGTATCCTGCAATTTAGTCAGTGCAGGTGGACCTCATGTCCCTGTGCAATGGGGCACTCTGTGGTCTCAGGGAGTCTGTCTATGCACAAGAAGTTGCAGAATCAGGGGCTAATATGCTGATAAAAAGCTGAAAAAGTTATCCTGACCATCTGCAAGTAAATTCAAGTACCATGAAATTTATAAGTGAATTTATTTTAATGGGTGACCAGGGAGAGAGTAGCAAAACAGAATAAGAGAATAATTTAGAACCAATAAAGAGTAAGCCATTAAATGTAATGTTAACATTACAGTAGATAGTAATACACCTGTTAGTGCTACACAAGAATATTCACACAAGAATATCTTCACACAAGATATTTTTAATATTTTAGAGATTAGAAATCAGATTTTTTAAAAATCCATTCAGATTCTTACTGACCAAAGCCAGCATGTGTATTGTATACAAATTAATTAAATTCAGTTTAAATGGGAATGTGAACTAAAGTGGAATAAATAATTAATTTTCTGTTATCCGAATCCTTGCATTTATCTCTAACATGTCTTTACATGCCTGAATTTAGCTTTGTGTAAACAAAGGAATTATACTGAAGGGGCTTATGACAGTGTAAGTGATCCTAGTGAATTCTGTGATAAATTCTTATATGACTTGGTGGAGTATAGGTTTTAAAATTCATATTTACTTGTAGTGGAAAGTGTATGTTATTTTAATGACTTATGCAATGTAATGATTTATGTGCAAAATATATAGCTCCTATATGTGCCCATAGCCCCAGACTCCTTGCTACAATCTCCCCCACCATTCCGTCTCTCTTTGCCCAGCCAGCCCACTTCTCTCTTCTGGCTTCTCAACTTCAGATATATCTTGACTTCTGGCTTCAGCAGTGCACAGACAATCCAGAAAGTTTTTGGAGAGTGTTGGGGACAACTTCCTGATGCAACTACTGGAGGAACCAACCAGAGGCCATTCTCCTCCTGACCCGCTGCTTATGACCAGTGAAGAATTGGTAGGGGAAGTAGAAGTGAGTGGCAACCTGGGCAGCAGTGACCATGAGATGGTTGAGTTCAGGATCCTCACAAAAGGAAGCAAGGAGAGTAGCAAAATATGGACTCTGGACTTCAGAAAAGCAGACTTTGTCTCCCTTTGGGAACTGATGGGCAGGATCCCCTGGAGGCTAATATGAGGGGGAAAGGAATCCAGGAAAGCTGGCTGTATTTTACAGAAACCTTATTGAGGGTACAAGAACAAACCATCCTGATGTACAGAAAGAATAGCAAATATGGCAGGTGACCAGCTTTGCTTAACAGTGAAATCTTCAGTGAGCTTAAAACTAAAAGGAAGCTTACAAGAAGTGGAAAGTTGGTCAGATGACTAGAGAGGAGTATAAAAATATTGCTCAAGCATGCAGGGGTCTAATCAAGAAGGCCAAAGCACAATTGGAGTTTCTGCTAGCAAGGGATGTGAAGGGTAGCAGGAAGAGTTTCCACAGGTAGGTTAGCTACAAGAAGAGGGTTAGGGAAAGTGTGGGACCCTTACTGAATGGAGGAGGCAACCTAGTGACAGATTATGTGGAAAAAGCTGAAGTACTCCATGCTTTTTTTGCCTGTCTTCACAAACGTCAGTTCCCATACTGCTGTCCTGGGCAGAATAGTATGGGGAGGAGGTAAGTACCAGGGGTGAAAGAACAGGCTAAGGACTATTTAGAAAAGCTGGACATGCACAAGTCCATGAGTCGAGATCTAATGCATTAGAAGGTGCCAAGGGAATTGGCTGATGTGGTTACAGAGCATTGGCCATTATCTTTGAAAACTCATGGCAATTGAGGGAGGTCCCAGATGACTGGAAAGAGGCAAATATGGTGCCCATCTTTAAAAAAAGTGAAGGAGAACTTGGGGAACTGGTCAACCTCACCTCAGTCCCTGGAAAAATTATGAAGCAGGTCCTCAAGGAAACAATTTTGAAACACTTGGAGGAGAGGAAGGTGATCAGGTCAACATTGATTCACCAAGGGCAAGTCATGCCTGACCAACCTGATTGCCTTCTACGATGAGATAATTGGCTCTGTGGATGTGGAGAAAATGGTGGACATGATGTATCTTGACTTTAGCAAAGCTTTTGATACCGTCTCCCACAGTATTCTTGCCAGCAAGTTAAAAAAGTATGGATTGGATGAATGGACTATAAGGTGGATGGAAAGCTGGCTAGACTGTTGGGCTCAACAGTTCGTGATCAACAGCTCGATGTCTAGTTGGCAGATGGTATCAAATGGTGTGCCTAAGGGGTTGGTCCTGGAGCTGGTTTTGTTCAACATCTTTATTAATGATCTGGATGATGGGATAGATCGCACCCTCAGCAAGTCCACGAATGACACTAAGTTGTGGGGAGAGGTAGATATGCTGGAGGGTAGGGATAGGATCCAGAGTGACCTAGACAAATTGGAGGATTGGGCCAAAAGAAATCTGATGAGGTTCAACAAGGACAAGTGCAGAGTGCTGCACTTAGAATGGAAGAATCCCAAGCAGAAAAGGACCTGTGGATTACAATGGATGAGAAGATAGATATGAATCAGCAGCGTGCCCTTGTTGCCAAGAAGGCTAATGGCATATTGGGCTGCATTAGTATGAGCATTGCCAGCAGATCGAGGGAAGTGATTATTCCCCTCTTCTCGGCACTGGTGAGGCCACATCTGGAGTATTGCATCCAGTTTTGGGCCCCCCCACTCAGAAGGGATGTGGACAAATTGGAGAGAGTCCAGCGGAGGGCAACAAAAATGATCAGGGGGCTGAGGCACATGACTTACGAGGAGCGGCTGAGGGAACTGGGCTTGTTTAGTCCGCAGAAGAGAAGAGTGAGGGAGGATTTGATAGCAGCCTTCAACTACCTGAAGGGGGGTTCCAAAGAGGATGGAGCTCAGCTGTTCTCAGTGGTAGCAGATGACAGAACAAGAAGCAATGGTCTCAAGTTGCAGTGGGGGAGGTCTAGGTTGGATATTAGGAAACACTATTTCACTAAGAGGGCGGTGAAGCCCTGCGATGGGTTACCTAGGGAGATGGTGGAATCTCCATCCTTTTAGGTTTTTAAGGCCCGACTTGACAAAGCCCTGGCTGGGATGATTTAGCTGATGTTGGTTCTGCTTTGAGCAGGGGGTTGGACTAGATGACCTTCTGAGATCTCTTCCAACCCTAATCTTCTATGAACTGTTCTCTCTCCTCCATCCTAACCTCCAGTCCCAGGCTCCCTTTCACCCCAACTTCTAGTCCCAATTTCCCTCTCTTCCCACCCCTACCAGTCTCCAGTCTCAATTACTCCCCACCCTCCAAGTGACATCCACTGCTTTGGCACTTATCCCCTATACAGTCATCTCAAGCAGTTTTCTCCTAGGCTCAGCAAGAGGATCACTGAAAGCACAAGAGACACAGGGTCCCTGTTCTCATTTAAGACATCCCAGGCTAGAGCATTTCCAGCATGAATCAAATATTCTAGAAATGTAACTGCTAAAATCTAACATGTCTCTACTGACCAAGTGCATAGTGCCACTTTTTAAAGGTTTGTAGCTTGGTCAACTTTGTGCAAATTTGCACAAGGAACAGCAAGAAGCACATCCCTGACACAAAGATCACCCCTCAGCCAAATTTCAAAGCACAAGGGTGTTAGAACTTTTCAAGAGGAGATGGCAAGAACTTAACATGAGGAAAAACTACATCTTTTTCCCTAGTCTCATTCTCAGAAGAAGTGGAACCGCTTTGGCTGATTTTTTTTTTAAATCAGAGAAAATGCAGACACCTGACATGAGATATTAAAATAAAATGGTTAAGTTTGGAAAAGTTATAAGCAACCTAATCCAATATTTTATAATAGGAAATGTTAGGAAGCCTTAATAATAGACTCAGATCTAGTACATATTAAATGTCTTCAGATCACAGCCTACCAAGCACAGAAAATGTCTTGCATTAATGGTGGTACCAGTGTGCCTTCCAAATGCTCATAATGCTATGCAATTCAGCATATATGTAGAGATACAGTTACGGTAACAACCTTTTTCTTGGCTATGGAATAGTAAATGAATTAACTTGGGAAATGCCAAGGCAAAAAGAAGCATTTATCCAAAACTCCAATCACAATTGTTTTCCCACTTTAATAACTGTATCATCAATTATTTGATTATAGCCCCCTTTTAATATACATAAAATACTTTTATTATCCAGGAGCCAAGCTTAATTACATTTAGGGCTTTGGCCCTACATTTAATGCATTATTATTTCTTGTCATGGAAACTCTGCCAAGTGGCTAAATAGACTGCTGAAGACCATTTGAGCAAGGCTTTGGGAGGGGCAGGGGAGGAAGCTTTACAAATACGCAGATTTAAAAAAAGGCTGCAGTGTTAGGGATGCAACAAATGTCAATAGCCATGAAATTCATGGCTGAGTGTACAACATACTAAGAACAGATTGCAGGCAAAATGTCCTATAAGTTTATCTTAGCAGTAAACAATCTTTTCCACATGTAGGATTGATCGCTAACTTTGTTGGTGTCATGAGTCAGGATCCCTCCATATCTCATTCTCCTTACCTTTGCAACATTAACTTGCAACCCAATTTCACTGAGCATTGACAGGTAATATTAATAATGATTTAATAATTTCTTAATGTCTATAGGGAGAAGTTTAACGAGGAATAATGTAAACTCCCAACTTGGAATTTGGCCAGGATAGTAGCATTAATGTTCTAACTCTCTGAAAAAGTACCATGGGTCCTCTACTTACTACAAACGACCTCAATTTTACATCTCTCCAGAAGAAGACATCAGCATTAGCATAGTGACGTTAAACACCATGCAGGGATATTAGCTCCATAATGACTTGGCTTAGGAAGATTGATACCAACCAATGTATCAACACCTATTCCTTCACCACGAACAAACTCTTTAGAAGTCTCCCACTGAAGTGACACCAAGCTGAACACTTGCTTACCTTGTGAGACATAACAGGATTATGATACAAAGCAGGATAACTCAAGGCACCTTCCACATTCAAGCTGATCTCCCACCATTAGGGATTTTTCACTGACAGAAGGCATGAATTTTCTTTATTTATTTCAACTCAGGAGTTCTAGTTGTATCTGCTTGTACTAACCTGAACAAGTAGCAAAGTATTTCTTATCCCTATTTTTGTAGTAGTCCATTCAGTTTGTTCTCTTTCACTAATTTCTCATTTGTACTGATAAATAATGACAACTTGATCTCTTTGGGGAGAGAGAGGCTTGCAAACAAAACTTATGTGTAGTGTTGGAATCATTGCCTTCCAGGGATCCTTAGTGAAATAGTCCAGAATATGACTTTTAATTTTTTTTTTTTTTTTAGTGGGAGACCTGGAGAATGGTGGGCTAAGAAAAATCCATTTTAGAAAACCCTACATGAACAGAACATTATAGCTTGCACTGTTAAACAGACAACTGACTGGAATGCCAAAGTTTAGTGGCATGTGCAACAGTAACTCATGTAAGTATGCACAGAGTCCATAAGTAGATGATCACATACTATTTCTTGAGTATAACTTGCAATTTTTTTTTACAAACCTAGAAACGTGTGTAATAGTACTATGCAATCTGCTGTCTATGCCAGACAAACAACCCAGGAAAAATTTATAGGAAAAATACACTGCATGTCAGCAGTGCTGTGTGATGAACAAAACAATGCTGGGCTTCATGGAGTACAGATTTTACCCCAAGATTTCAAATATGCCAAAATCATAACAATCTACAAGCATAAAGGGGACACAACTGTGCCAATTTTCATGGCATTTTGTTCCTCTCCATTGCTGGAAAGATCAGGGCTGCTGAGAGGATTCAGGGGGCCTGGGGCAAAGCAATTTAGGGGGCCCCTTCCATAAAAAAAAGTTGAAATACTATAGAATATTATATTCTTCTGGGGGCCCCTGCAGGGCCTGGTGCAAATTCCAGCCCTCTGGGCAGCCCTGGGAAAGATCCTTGGTAAGCTGTTGCTGAAAAGGCCTCAGGTTATTGCTGATGATGTACTCCCTGCATCCCAGTGTAGTTTTCACTCATCATTCAGCACTGCTGATATGATATTTACATTGCAAACTATTCTTATACTTTCAGCATTCTACAGATTAATTGAAACAAAATCAAGTACTGTAATAGTGAAAAATTGCTGACAGGCCATCTGGGTTTGCAGCTAAGTTATGTTCAGAGTTAACTGCCTCATGCTCTGCATTATATCTAAGGAATGTTTTTGACACTAAATGAAAAGAAAGTATAAAATACAGGAGGGCTGGAAAAGTTTATACATATGTATCCCACTTAGTCACAGTATTATCAAATTCTCAACTCCATTTTATCAAGAAATTCAGAGCGCCCACAATGAGCTAGAACTCTGAGGGGACACATATAAGCAATTGGGAGCTTGAGAGGTCTGAGGCATTGGCTTTAGGGTCTCAGGTACTGGGCTGCATAGCCCCACATCCCAAGGAAGGGAGGCAGACATGAGGTCTGCCCCTGGGAGTGTGCCTTAGAGATCGAGAGCTAGGAACAGAGTTGGCTTAAGAGTACATGGGATCCAGTGGTTGGATCCTCTCACAACAGACTGGTGTCCTTCCAGGGTGGTGGGGAAGGGGACAGGGCTGAGCCAGGTTATGACACATATCTATGTCTTAGAAGGAAAATAACTTAGACTTTTTATTGTGACAGCCATATTTTCAAAATGGCATCTAATTTTGGTCACTTAATTTCAAATATGCTGTGCACCAACAAATGCAAGGAAAGTCAATGGAAGCTTCAAGGCCAGTATTCTTAAGAGTGACTATGGCTTTTCATGGCTGTGTTTCTGAGTGCCCAATTTGAGACACTGTAAAGGGGTCTGATTTCCATAAAGTTAGTGCTTAGCACTTTCTGAAAACCTTGCCCTTTAATGGGTCTCACGTTTGGTTCCTACAAATTGAAGCACCCAATTTTTTATAATTTCTGACCACATCAATAAAGAGAGACAGAACAATCAGATCATACAAATAGCACAAGTGTATGAAAATGAAAAAAAAAATAAAGCTGTTCCCCATGAATCTTTGATAAACAGCATGCAAACTTTAATATTGTGTATCCACAAGGAAGCATGTGTATATTCTGATGAAATTTCTGGTTACTCATAAAACTTTAAATTTGTCACTTCCTGATATTAGAATATTTACCCATGCTAACTAATGCTCTTTTAATGTCATTTAACATTACAGGAATAACGTACCCAGCAAAAAGTCATCACAGCATATCAAACAAATGTCTGGGAGAACAGCCAGCCATTAGACCATAAAGATCAGAGTAATGATGAAAGATGCAGAGGTTTGGTTCACTTCTGATAAACAATGAAGAGTTTGGGAGCCGTAGCCTGTCGGGGTACCTCAGTCTTTATGAGGTCAATAGGAGGCTTACCTGAGTAAATGCTTAGTAAGGCTAGCAAAATGGTCCTGACTGCTAAGCCAAACCTCTTGAATCTGCAAAATGGGGGGCAGGAGATCTCAGAAGAACAAGCTCTGTCACAAAGTCAAATTTAAAATGAACCTCTAAAAAGTTCTGGTTCAGGCAGAGGTTATTGTCCATAAATACTTGCTACTTTTCTTTGGAATCCATGAATTCACTGTTCATAGTTCATTACCATGCCACATAAGACACTGATGTTTCACTTCTAAAATTTGTAAATATACAAAATACAGCATATTTTAAGTCTAAATTGTTGATATGCTGAAAAATATTTTAATGACGCATGTAAAGACTTGGCATACAAAGCTTCTAAACACAATAATTAGGCATTTGGAAAATATGTCGATAGTTTTATGTTTCGGACCACCACATTGCTAATAAGGTTGCCAGTTCTTAGTTTTACTGGCATGGAATGAATTGTTTATTGGCACATTAATATTCTTGTCCAATGGATGCTTAAGGCTTTGACAGACATATAAACACAAGAGGCTAACACAAGATATCCAAAGTGGGAAGGCGAGACGTAGAAATGTGTTTAATTCTATGAATCTCATCCTTCCACGTGTTTCTAAGAATCTACTCCATTTCCAATGCACTAAGCATAATGTTTTAATGGATCAAGACTTTCTCAATCTTATTGCTCTGATGTAAACTGCACAGCTTGTTTCATATTGCTGGAATAGTGCTGGAACCTCTCTAGGGGAAAAGAGTGGGAAGAGAGAGAAAGGAAGGAATCATGCCTTGAGCAGTCTAAGTGAGGAGCAAGCTTTTTGTTATTCTTCTCGTTAGGTGACAGGCACCTTAAAGTTTAATAGAGAAATAAAGTTGACAGAACCTCCCCCGCTACACACACACCAGAAAAATAAATGTATGAGGTAATGACTGCTTCTTTCTTAGTTCCGGCTGTCCTGATAATGAACCGCAGCAGGTGCTCTGTCCATACAGACCACTGGAATATTTGAAAAAGAAACAGCTGTTACAGACTTCTGTTGCTAGTTGATGCTGCATTCTGCATCATTAGAAATTTTGCTGCTATAGTTCTGTGTTCCAGTCTCAAAAAATCAATCAGAAAATAGTATTAGTTGCTTTTCTAACATCTAACCAGATGCCTACACTCACCAGACCTGATGTAGTTTTTCCAAATCAATTTGCTTTTTAGGAAACTCCTCCTCCACTTTATTTTTCAAAGTGGTTTCAGGACTTAACTATTTAGAAGTCACTGAGAATCAGCATATGCCTGATTAAGAAAAGAGTTTTGGCTATGCTGGATCATTGACTTAATTATTGATTCTGATGTAGTTTCAAAGCTGCCCACCAAAGATCAGGGGCCCATTATGTTAGGAGCTGTACAAACATAATGCCAGTCACAAAGACCTTACAGAGACAAAATGTAATGAATATTATGAACAAGGGAAGGATAATTAATTATATTGAGCTAGCACATAAGCTAATTAAAATGCTCAGTTGTTTAACACTGATTTGATAAATTCCTTTCTTTGAGGTGCTGAAGATCTATAGAGCCAGTTTGTCCCCTCCATGGCAAAAACATCAGGGTAAGGCCAGAGAAGAAAAGAAAAAAACACCTCCAGGT